>NW_023604861.1:95155724-96441367 GCF_014898055.3 Talpa occidentalis
GCTTCACTGTCATCATATGTTCTTTCTGAAATAGATGCTTATTCTATGTAGGATGTGCCTTCCTGGCCACAATGCCTTTGCTAAAGCCGCCGCCTGCAGATTTACAGGGTGCCAATTCACCTTGTTGACTTAGCCAGGGTTCTGACCAAGGAACTCTACAGCAAATGGACTTACGGGGTTCTGATCATATCACTTATCTTATCACGTTCCCTGTCATCCTAAACAGGGATGACACAGAACAACTGATGGTCTTTTGAGGACTCAGGTATGTCTTCAACTGGGTAACAACCCCTGGGGGACAAGGACAACATGTGACCCAAGGGTGCGCTGTTTCTCCCATGGCCAGGACTCACAGGCGGGGTCACAGAGTGAAATTGGAACTGGGTCCTCTCACTGTTACCCCTGCAGAATCAGTGCCAGGGCTTTCCTTCCCATCACACAGCTTTGGGTCCTGCTGCTCCCAAGGGGGATACTTCCCCGGGCACCCAGCAGGGTTCCACTGAAGAAGAAGTCAAGATTGTCACGTGGCCACGCTGCCTCCTCACTCCAGCAAGTCAGCAGGCAAAGGGGTCAGGGTCCTGTCTGGGGTGACTGATGCTGACCCTCAAGAGAAAATCAGGCTGCAGTCACACAACAGAGGCCAGGAGGAGTATGTCTGGACACGGGGCTTCCCTGCGCACTACAGGACAGTAAAAGCAGTGATGAGCTCAGGGGAAAACAGCAACAGCCCAATTCAGGCAGGACTGCTAGTGGCCCAGGCCTTCAAGGAGAAGGGTCAGGTCACCCACGGGGCAAGGAACCTGGACCGCCAAGGTGCTTGCAGGGGGCAGACAGTGTATGGACTCGGCAGTGAATAAACTGGCACACACCCTGCACAAGATTGAAAAGTTGGAGGAAATCTTGAGGAAACAACCAGCTGTAGGACCTGAAGCTACCAAGTTCTTCTGGATAAACAGCAAAGAAGTGCACTAGAATAATAGTGCACTAATTTCTGTTGTGCCTCTAAATCACTGGAGGAAACTTTTAAAAAATGCTGGGTTCTGTACTGGCTTTGGCAGCTCCTCTACTAAAATTGGAACAATACAGAGACGATTAGCATGGCCTCTAAGCAAGGATGACATGCAAATTGGTGAAGCATTCCATGTTTTTAGAAACCAAGAAAATAGGTCTTGTGAAATAAAACTTTTACATTTAGCATTACATTTCATATTTCTTCTTTCCCAACCTTCAAAGAACTTTGAATTTTTCTTTCTGTTCAAAGACATTTATGATATTTGTGGCTTTTTGTAATGTAGTAAATGTAGCTCTTTTTGGCCCTTCAATTTGTTGATTCGCTGTGTACTCCTTGGTTGTAAAGTCATCTGAATCCTACTTGGGTTCTCTTTATACTTACCAGGTACAAACTTTTGGTACGCTTTATAAGCCACAGCTACTGTAAATAGTTTAAGCTGATAAAAGATTGTCATGTTGATTTGTTCCTTATAAATATTAAACAGACTCTCCAATTCTTTTGCAAAAACTAAAAGTACTGGGTCTAGAGGCCTCCCCTATGTATCCTGCTGAGAACTTTCAAGGTGAGGTCAGGATATTTTATATTAAGTTCTCAGTCAATTCTGACACACAACTATATCCAAGACAATTGTGTTGAAAGGTACGTACTTGGGGGGAACCTTCCTGCATGGCTCCTGTTCCCCAGTTGCCTAACACAGTTATTCATCTTATATTCCAAATGACTGGCACCCCAAAATCATAATGCTACAGGTGATAATGCAAGATACCCCAAAACTTGGGAACTCAAGAGTTTCCCCAATTCAGTCCTCATTGATTTTGCTTCAAATTGAAAATGAAATTTAAAAAATTAAAATTAAATAGAAATAGGTCCCACTTGTAAAGGTACTTTCTTATCATGCTTACCTGAGGTTGAAGTCAACAATTTTAAATAGCCATGAAATTGTTTCCATACCTGGGTTGAATTGCTTATCTCCAGATAGATTCACTTCCTCCTGAGAGGATAAGAGGTCTCTGCTATAGATGTGCGGATTGAAATAGGATTAAGAGGGTTGTGTGAAGAAATATAATCTTGGGTATGCTCAACTGGGAGCCAAGATGTTTGATGTCAAGATATTATATCCTAAAAAAAAAAAAAAAAAAAAAAAAAAAGATATTATATCCTGGTGGCGCAAGGGGTAAGCACCACACTATGAAGCAATTCACAGCCTCTGCAGCACAAGTTCAATCCCTGGCCGGCCAGGGAGCTACCCACATGGCGCAGCAAACCTCTCCTGACTCGCCGGCTGCTCCCCTCAGCAGTGTATTTCAGTGGATCTGCCTGTTCTGTTCCCCACTCTGTCTCTGGTGATTCTCTCACCCCCATATCTCTGGCCTATAACCCAGCTCTTGTATGCATAAATAAATAAATCTTTAAAAAAAAAAAGATATAATATCCTATCAAGGCCCATAAGGATGAGACCCATCCCTGGAGGCAAGAGGCTGTGTCTCTTCTAAAAGGTAGAATCAGTTTGGCAACAGTAGGTAGGCTGGGAATGGGTAGGTTCTGTGTCCAAAGCTAACATTGCTTCCTAAATCGTTGGATTTGACTTGTTCAATTCTGTCTTCAATGATGATAATAAATTTGTGATTATTTGTCATCAACTCTTCTGTTAACCACTACTGGCCTTTTAAAGTGGCAAGTCTTCTTAGTGCTGCTTTCCTATGGAATGGATTGTTTTCACCACCAAAAACCTGTCTTTCTGTCCCTGAAAATCTTCCTCCATTTAATCAAAATTGACCATACTATTAAAATTCCTAGGAAAGGACTCTACCATCCATGGTGACTGGTCACTTGGCTGATAATCCAATCCTATTTATGTGGCAGCATATGGTAGGTTAATAAAAACAACAATAATAAACAAAGTACAATGCTTCTTATAACATTAATGCCAATCTTATAGCACCACTGTGAGATGGGTTGAATTGTCCGCCTTTTAAAGATAAGAAAACTGAAAATCCAGGGACCACAAAATTAGAAATCAGAAATCAGAAAAGACAGAATTGGCACCAAAGGCTGTCAGCTCCCATATCCACTCCTGTTTGAATGTTCCTAGGCAGATGTCTATCCTTTGCTGCAAACTCCCCCGACACCACCAACACATGCTTTATGTTATCAGGTACTTCTGCAACATGCAATCAGAACTCATTGTTTCCTGGATTTGGCTAATGGAAAGAACTTACTGTAGACACAGCCCTGACCACTGATTCTCATTTAATTCCTGAAAACAGCCTTGTGAGGTAGCAGGGCAGATAGTGTACTATTCAATCTTCAGACATGACAAAAGTGAAGTTTAAACTCTCTGGCCAAAATCACACAGCAAACTCAGATACAGTTGTCTTAAAAGATCTGGAAAAAAATGGTGATGTAAACACTATCTGAGTCTGTCTTTTCGTTCTGTACGGTCAGTGCCACCAGAAAGTAAATAAGCAAACCAGTGAGGTGTCATCTATTAGTGGACAGTTTGTGGGGACAGCAGAATGGCTGGTGTGCTGAATATGTGGAAACTGCTACCAGTTCCTTTCAGAATGGTATGAAAAGGCAGAAACCTTGTACGAGACACATGAGCTCTTGCTTTCTGCCTGGAAGGCCCAGTATAGGGGCCACAGAAGCCAGACATGTGCTGGCCTCTTGGTTGCCCAAACTCCTCCCAAGTAGGCTTTATGATAGAAAGCGTAAAAGTGAATTTAGCCTCCTTCTTCGAACCCATGGACCAAACTGGATTTACTGCTTGAGTACAGGAAACTTTACCAAGATTATGGAAACAGAAAAGAATTTGAGATTAACACATATTGTACACTTCAGTACAGGTGGCAGGACAATTAGAAATCTAGTTAAGCTATAGAAAATCTCCATAAATCTGGGAAGGATTTAGGTCTTGGTGTGCTTTGGTGTAACCCATCATCAGATGCATGTTGTACTTGGTCTCTGTGCATCCAGACTCCCCAGGTGCGGGGGAGATGATGTAAAAGGGAAGAATAAAGAAGTGATTTTTCTCTGATCCACCTTTTGTGTGGAGCGAACAATTAGGTGGTACCGGTGCCTGCAGGGGGAACTGAGTGAATCTCTGAAAGCTGCCTCGTGCCAGTGTTACCAGTTTCACATTTCATTTTAAAAGTAACTAAGAGCATTTCCATAAACTTTAAAAACAGTTAAGAGAAAAAATAATGCTCAGAAGCAAAAACTACCCTTAACTACTACTTTTGACCCTTGGCTGTGGCTGCTCTCACCTCGCTAGCAGTCTTCAAAATAATGATGATGATGGTGACAAGGAAGAGGAAAAAGAGGAAGAAAAAAAAGAGATTTTAGTTGACCAATGACATCTTACTTGTCTAACCTTCAACGATGCCAAATCAAGACCTTTATTTTTATCTATGATGTCAACCAATCAGCGGTATACTTCGTAAAATGCTGGAAAGTAAACCTATCAGCAGTATACTTCGTAAAATGCTTGGGTCTGGAGGGTCACATGTTGCCTACTCAGCTGTGTAGTGGAGTCCAAAGCAGCCTTGAATAACATGCAAATTAGAAAGGGTATATTCCTATAAAACTTTATTTACTATTGAAACTTGAAGTTCATGTAATGTTCTTGTGTCATGAAAGAGTATTCTTCTGATTTTTTTCCAACCATTTTAAAATGTGAAAACTGTTCTTAGCTCTTGGGCTGAACAAAAACAAGCCTAGGATAGGATTTGGTCTGCCGGTGTGGTTTGCCAACACCTGATCTAGATCTACTCTGCCAAGTTAAATCTCTTCTGGAGACATCCTTTTAGGTTGAGGTAGACGAGGGTTCCCCCAGGCTGGCGGGGAACTGTCTCCCAATTTGCCAGGAACCAGATCCTTTGGCCCAGATCAGATGCCCCATTCCAGTGTCACTTGAACTTTTGGACAGAATTCTCCTTCAGTTCAAGGATTTCTGTTCCCGAGTACAGAGAGAACATAATAGAACACATTCTTAAGAGTATCTTATGAAGCAGCTTTAACATCTGGATGTGGAAATGGCTTCCCAACACCTGTTCTTTCAACGAGCATTAGCCACTCTGAATGGGGCACTGCCGCTGGCATTTTACATAGAATGTGGCTGTTTCCTAGGGCAGGGAGGGGCAAAGTCAGCCTAAGGGAAGTTCTTTCTCGTGACTAAGAGAATGGAGGAAAGAAAGTTCCCTGCCCTCTTTATCAGGGATTTCACGTGGATGGAATGAAAGATTCCTTTAAGGTAGCTTGGGAATACACATCCTCTCTGCTTTGGCAGTCTCCAAAATGAGAGGCCAGAATCACACCTTAAATGGCACCTAATAGAGTTTCCTGCAGGAAGAACTTTGCAAATCACTTGAAATTCCAACCGAGCTCTGGAGATTTATCCCAGTGCCTTACAACAGAATATTCTCAAGCTTGGGGAGTCTGACTAGTAGCAGTCATCCCCACATCTCCCAAAGCCAAGTGGGAAAGATGGAGAGAGTTTTGCCTTCTCTGGAGCAGGTGACCCCTGAGAGGCAGGTCTGGGCTGGGGAATGAATGAAAGGGGCTTCCAAGGCATCCCACACCCAGGTTTGGTCTAGGGAGTGGGGAAATCAAAAGATAGGGTCCAGAAGGCACTAATGATATGTTCTCCACCCTTTCCCTGCAAATTAGGGCACTAATATACTGGGACTAGCTTCCAGAATAACAAAAATCCAAATTCCTGCACCTCAGGGTGGAGTTCACTGTCACATTCTCTATCTGTATGCTAAGATACTGGTGATTCAGGTCTAGACAGAAAGAGGGTGGGAAGGGAGAAGGAAGGTCAAGGTGGGTCCTGCACTGTTAGAGTGAGCTGAGATGCAGGCCCAGGCTGGGAGTGGAGGGGATGAGCCTCACAGTGAAGAAGCTGAACCCAGACTCTGGGACTCTTCTGACCAGCCCTCAGCTCTCTCTCCTTCCTTTTGCCAGAAGTTAGGAGGTTTCGTTGGATAGGTTGATTGAATGTTGTCCAGTTCTTCCAAATAGTAGAAAATGTTTAGATCTTCATAAAGCACACCAAGCTACTACAGTCCTTTTTCCTTGCAAAAGCCTGGCAGACAGAGGCAGGAATTCATTGTTCTGACAGGAACAAATTATGAACAGTTAGGAGAGGGCATGCAGGACCCCAAAGGGGAAAGGGTCTTCTCTCCCTTGAAGACCTAAGAAACTAAATTCAGGAACTGAGGAAGAATGTAGCCTAGTCAGGGCTGCTAAAAAGTTGACAGAAAGCAAAGATGAGAACTCATGAAATAGTAAATAAATGTCATGCTTTTCACTTCACGGAAGATGCAACTGAGGCCTGGAGCTCAAGCAACAGGATTAAATTAGGATGAAGAAGCAGATGGGAGAAAATGCAGTCCCTATGGTAAAATGTAAAAATGAAATGCTGTTTTCAGCAAGGAAGCTGAAAAATAGTTTAATAAGATGATACAAGTTAGATCAAAACTGCCTGTGACAAATACACATGAACTGATAAAACTTATCCACGAAAGCAAGATTTTCAGAGTGGCTCAAACACAAAATCCCAGAATATGCTGTGTTAAAGACACATAACTAAAATAAGCTGACTTTAAAAGATCACAGTTTGGAAGGGAAACAAACAGAAACTATGCAAATGCTATTGAGAAAAGAACAAGTTTGCATGTGAATATCAGACAAAGTTTGTGCACATCTAAGAATGGCTCTTGAAATAATTTTCTAGTAGTAGTTACTGGATCAAAGATAATCATACTTTAAATTTTAATGCAGAGACTGCCATCAGAATTGCTCAGTTATGGGGCCTCCCCAGTGGCACAGGGGTTAAAGTCTCAGCGCTATTAATGTGGCATGTGTTCAATCCCAGTCCAGGGAGCTAACCCACATGGCGCAGCAGACCTCTCCTATTTCTTCCCCTGCTCCCCTCAGCAGTGTATTTTAGTGGATCCACCTGTCCTGCTCCCCACTCTGTCTCTGGTGAATCCTCTTACCCCACCACACCTTGGGCCTATAACTCCAGTTCTTACATGCATGCATGCATGCATGCATAAATAAAATCTTAAAAAAAAAAGAATTGTTCAATTAGAAGTAATTTATATTGGCACCAATAATGTGTACTACACCATCATCAACCTTGGAAATTACCTTTTTAAATTTGTTAATATTAAGAGTCAAAAAATAGTTTTTGTTTTCATTTGCATTTCCCTGACTACCAACAAAACGAAGAATCTTTATGTATGTTTTATCCTCTTGTATTTCTTTTCTAAATAGGTTGTTCTATATTTGTCTGTTTTTTTTATGGATTTGTAGCTGAAATATATGGAGAGTAAAAATGCAGATCTTTCCAAGTTTATAAAAATATCTTTGTATAGCTTTTTAATTTTATACGTTTGTGTTTGTTTTTCAGATTTATCTTTGTAACTCATCTGAAATTTATTTTTATATGGTCTACATAAGAGTTTAAACTTATGTTTCCTTAGGGATTCCAATGACACTCTTTACTTTGAGTGTTTTTTCTCCTTTTTTCACCGATTTGAAATACCACTTTGATGATATTTTAAATTCCATTATGGAGATGGATCTTTTTGTGGAAACTCCAAACTATCCCCTTGATCCATCTGTGTTTTTCTCCACTGATACATAGTATTTTAACATTTATAAATGTTGTATCTTAATAGTTGATAAGGGAAGGAAGGGAAGATAGATAGATAGATAGATAGATAGATAGATAGATAGATAGATAGATCTTTTGCAAAATTGTCTTAGATATTTCCTACTCTAGGTAAGCAATGGAATTTGTTGGTTCCATTAAAAAATTCTTTAGGGCCTTCAATTGGTATTACATTAAATGTATTAATTATTTGGCGGGGGCAGTGACATCTTTATATAGTGTGTCTTCTGACCTTGAGAACATGTTTTGTAAACATTCAGAAAGACTGTAATTTTAATAAAAATGTTAATTAAAAATCTCATTTTGTCATTATTTATTATCTCTAGTAAATTACTGAACTCATCTTAAGGGTTTGGTATTTTTCTCTTTGCTTGCAAGCTAACAAGTTAGCTTACTGTGGTGTCTTATAGACTGAAAGAATACACACAATTCCTGGACCAGAGACAAAGAACTTTATTACTCACAGTATAGTACGCAACCTAAGTGTCAATTTCCCATAGGTTTCCTTGCCCCTAAATCCTGTGGGTATGATGGTTGAATGCTATACATGCAATAGCCTGCATGCAATATACTTGGATCTGTGATGCAAGCTAAAGAGATCTGAATCTGTTATGAAGAGAACTAAGCAAAGCCACTGAGGAGAAGACATTATTTTTATTATACTAGACAGTAAACAAACCTGCCCCCATTCCAGACATAAGGATCTATCACAAGGTTATTCACTATACAAACATCCTTGAAAATATAGTCTGGAACAAAAGGACAGTTAGTACCTCTGTTGCTAGACCTACAGAAATACAGGAGACCCAAAGAATGTCTCCCATTGTATACATTGGTATTTTTTTTAACCAGAATTTATCTACATTTTTCCTCTGAGAACTATGCAGGATTTTGAAGGGTGTCAGGATTTTGCTGGTTTCCTAGAATAAGTTAATAAGTTTCTATTCTTGTTCATGTTTAAAAGTAACATTAGGATAATACAGTCTTTGAAAGATTGATAGAACTTACTCATAAATCTGTCTTGTCCCACAGCCTTTGTCAGGTGTAGGCTTTTGATAACTATCCACATTTCTTCTTCTCGACATTTTGTCTATGGTTCTCGATCTTTTCAGGGTTTCCATCTCTTCTGTGTCAGCTTTATTAATTGATGCATTCCTAGGAGTTTTCCATTTCATCCAAATTTAATTATTCATGTTATATAGAATTCAATCTGTAGGAGCTTAATAATTTATGCTATTTTTAATGTGAAATGCTGCAGAATTTTATTTTCCGTGCATAAAACATAATTTTTTATTGGTCTGATAAGGACACAGTGATTGGAAAATTTATATTTATTGTGTTAGCTTGAGCAGCTGACTGAGACTACAGTAATTTACTAGGTAGACTTATATAAACCTGGATTCTAATCCACACTGAATAACAATGAGATATCAGAAAACACTGGCACATGAAAGATGCAACATTGGTCATTCCTTTCATGTTCAGTTTTATTTTAGATGTGGTCTATCTACTGGAGGGAAGCAATATAGCTTTTTTTTTTTAAGATTTAAAGGATATAGGAGTTGGGGGGTGTAGACCAGAGGTGTGGGGTGGCAAGAGGATTCACCAGAGATATAATGGGGAGCAGAACAGGCAGATCTACTGAAATACACTGCTGAGGGAAGCAGCAGGTGAGACAGGAGGTCTGCTGGGCCATGTGGGTTAGCTCCCTGGCCAGGGATTGAACTTGTGCTGCAGTGGCTGCCAATAGCTTCATAATGCTGAGACTTAACCCCTTGGGGCCCCAGGGGGGTCCTACAATATAGCTTTTGGTATCTGATGTGGAAGTATTTATTGGACAGTGCTTTATTTTTATTTATGCAATAAACAGAGAAATTAAAGGTGATTTATTTTTACCTGGGAAGAACAGCTAGACCTTTACAACTCTGCCCAGAGGGTATGTTAACTTTCTAAGTGTATGCCACCAGTCTGGTCACCATCCCACGGGGCCTAATGCTAGCTCTCTACACTGATGCCATAATAATAACGAAAGCAAGAAATAGCAAGACATATATATCAGTAAAATTAAATTAAAACTGTATAGGGCCACTACCTAGGGAAGTTTCTGTAGATCACATAATCTGGAGCATGACACAGCAGGTCTTCCAAAATGACAAATTTCAGTACCTGCATTCCCTATTACTAAGCAAGAATCATAGTACAACATATAAGGTCAACATAAAGTGCATGTGTTTGTCCTGCTCCAATGTTATACCACAATCTGACATTTTTGAGTAGATCCCAAAGGAAGGTAAAGCTCTCTAGTTTACCCCAAAGTGTATCATGAGTAGCTCTGCCATTCTATCTCAGTATATACATGGCACTGGGTGTGTCCAAAGAAGATAAAAATGCTTTATGGATCAATGGGAAACTCCAGCAGCAGAATGATTGGGGAAATGACTCAAATGTCATAACAAAAATGTACTTTCTTGATACCTTTCAACTAATCTATGTTTCTTTTTCTATTGTCATTCTCCTGGTACAAGTCACTTGCCTGTACATTTTATAACATCTTACTCTTTCCCACGTCATTCCTGAAGTCTCCCCATCTCACCCAACCATTTACACTGCAAATCTAATTATGACCCAGCACACTGTCCCATGTCCCCAAGCCCCCAGTCTGCTGAGCCTGTGCCTCCTTCAACACCTCCAATAGGCTGGGCGCTCTTCTGAGTAAGAATTTTGTAAGTGCTGCAGCCTCTGGAATGTATTTTCCTCCCCCTCACCTGGTCCACACCTGCCCACTTTTTCAGTTCTCAGTTCAAGCTGCATGCCCTCAGGGATAGCTTTTCTAGTTCTCCAGGCTAGCTTAACATATTTCCTTATATGCTTCACAGAACCCTGTCCTGCCTCTTCTATGCAGCACTTAACACCATTTTGCAATTATATATCCCTTAGTAAGGTTATTCAGTTCACACCTGTCTTCCCAACCAGAGTTTAAACTTCAAGAGAGAAGGGAACAAGTTTGTTTCACTTACCATTGTATCTCTAGCCCATAGCACATGGCCTTACACAAAGAAGCTGCTAAGGAATATTCAGTAAATGACTAAATTAAATCTGTCATTCACATTTCAGATTCAGGAAAGTTCCTCTTAGGTGACCCAAAGATATCCTTCTGGAACATCCCCACTTAGTGAACAGCACTAGCCTTCACCCCATTATTTCACACAGAACCCTGATCTGTATCTTGAAGTCTTCTCTCTGTCTCAACTACTATCTCAGGGAAATCCCAAAGGCTGTCCCTTCTCACCACCTTGATGCTTCTCAAACCTTCCCCTTTTTTTCTTTTCTTTTTTTTTTTAAAAGATTTATTTATTTATTTATTTAGATTTATTTATTTATTTATTTATTTATATAAGCACTGGTTACAGTCAGAAGCGCAGGAGGGTGAAAGAATTCACCAGAGCCAGAGCAGGGAGCAGAACAGGCAGAAGGACTGAAGTACACTGCTGAGGGGAGCAGTGGGCGCTGCAGGGGATGTCTGTGAGCCATGTGGGACCCTCACTGGTGGCTGGGGATCGAACCTGTGCTTCTGAGGCTGCGGGCAGCTTCGCAGCCCAGGGCTCAACTGCTGCACCACCAGGGAGGCCCAAAGATTTATTATTTATGCATACAAGAGCTGGGGTACAGGCCAGAGATGCGGGGGGTGAGAGGATTCACCAGAGACAGAGTGGGGAACAGAACAGACAGACTGACTGAAATACACTGCTGAGGGGAGCAGCGGGTGAGTCAGGAGAGGTCTGCTGCACCATGTGGGTTGCTCCCTGGCCAGCTGCAGAGGCTGTGGATTGCTTCATAGTGCGGTGCTTAACCCCTTGAGCCACCAGGAAGGCCCTCTTCCCCTTGTTTTCTTCCCCATTATTCCTCCCACACTTCAGATTTCACTTGCATTTTTCAGTAACTCCTGGAGGGGTGCTTTTAAAAGGCCTTATCCCTCCAAAGGGTTCTTCACAAAGAGCTCTATTTGAAATACAAATTTTATTCTTAAAATGAAACTAATTCATTTCTATTCTCTCCAATTCTATTTTACTGATGGGCTTTATCACAGGACAGATTCACCTCCTCCTGCTGTTCTTCCCTGCTGAGACCTCCACTGTATTCCCCCTACTTCTCTCAGTCCCCCCTAGGAATTCTCATTCCAGGTCTCTGTTCTGCTTCGCCACCAGCCCCCAACACCTGCCCCCACCTCTTGTGCTCTTCAGTCGGGGTCAGCTCCTACTCAGCTCAGGGGTGGGGCTTCTCCCAGAGATTCCCATGGCACCCCAAGCTTCTCTAATTAAATCATAATCATTTGTCACCTTCTTTCTTTTCTTTTTTTTTTTAAAGATTTATTTATTTATGCATACAAGAACTGGGGTGTAAGCCAGAGGTGTGGAGCTGAGAGGATGCACCAGAGACAGAGTGGGGAACAGAACAGACAGACTGACTGAAATACTCTGCTGAGGGGAGCTGTGAGGGAGACAGGAGGTCTGCTGTGCCATGTGGGTCATCTCCCTGGCTGGGAATTGAACTCATGCTGCAGTGGCTGGCAATAGCTTGACAGCGCTGTCTTTAACCCCTGCGCCACCAGGGAGGCCCTTTGTCACCCTTCTTTTATCCTCTTTTTAGCTCCTCTCTACAGTAAGGCAAGCATCACTGTACAGGGGTCTCGGCCTTAGGTGTGTCTCCTAGTAGGCCTAGAAAGTAGTAAAACTCACAGGATTAATGAAGGGGTGAGGTGTCGGAAGGGATTGTGATGAGTACCTTTAGCGAAATCTTAGCATATAAGATGCTGAAAGGGAAGATTTATTGCCACACAAGTGCCAGCCCCACTACGGCCTCAGGCCTCAGCAACGGCAATAGTCCTGGAACAGCCATGGCGTTGTCACTAGTTATGTGACAGCACAGCGGATGGAGCCGGACAGCCCGCCCGCCCGCACCCTGCCGCGGCAGTGGTTGAGGTGCTCCGGCTGACACTGCTCACACGTGGCGGGCGCTGTGGGCTGCGTGGCCGCCGATCCCGCTGAGGAAAGGTGTTTTTTTTTTTAATTATAAATTTTATTTTTATATTCCCCATACAATTGCGACCCCCTTATTTTGACCCCAATCCCTCCCCTCCCGCCCCCTACCCCCCATAGAGTGTCTCTGGTTCATAGTTGTTTGTTGATTTTGATTTTCACTTTCTTATAGTTATTCATTTTCCTGGTCCCTTATTTAATACAACCCCTTATTTTGACCCCAAGCCCTCCTTTCCCTGTCCCCCACCCCCCATAGAGTATCTTTGGTTCATAGTTGTTTGTTGATTTTGATTTTTACTTTCTTATATTCTTTTTCCTGGTCCCTATTTAAGTTTTCTAGATTCCTGCTATGAGTGAGACCATCCGGTATTTTTCTTTTTCTTCTTGGCTTATTTCGCTGAGCATGATCCTGAAGAAAAGGTTTTTAAAGAAGGGAAAATTCTCTGACTCTCTCCATCACTATGTAAAGAAAGGTGCCCTGTAACAGCTGCTTCGGGTGTTTTCTTCCTTTCCCAAACCTAGTACAGGGGGCGGACTTGAAAGTCTCTTGAAATGAGTGCTGGGGGGCAGTTGATGGGTTGATGATCAAAGACTCCAGGTGTTTGGCTGAGCCCCTCTTGTCTCCAGGAGAATGCAGGGGTGGCTGGAGAGTGGTGAGGGGGAAGTGGTGTGTGGGACATGGGGACGGCTGAGTTCTAAATCCAGGCTAAACATAGCAAAAATTCTTGGGGTTTTGCCCATTTAAAACTGAAGGAAAAAGATAACTTTTTCTATTGTATATACCAAGTGATGCCACAGTGGAGCAGGTGGGGCATATCATAGAAGTCTTGAGAAAATGGATACCCTGTGCCTCAGTTTCCCCTAACAGGGAGGAGGAACAATTATTTCACTTGGACATAGTCTTTCTTTTTAAAAGAGGAGGAGGTTGATATTATAGGGTCACCTGAGAGTGCAGCTGAGTAAAGCACAACACGTTCACCCCTCAACCAGAAAATTTCCTTTAAAATAATGTTTTTAAGTCTGAGGTTTAGTTAAAGTGGGAGGAGCAATTTTTTTTGGGGGGGGAGGAGCAATTTTTAAAAGGCAGCCTGAGGGGTATTGGTGGAGTGGAAAGGGGTTACATGCTTAGGAACAACTGCTTCAAAGATGGGCCTTTGCGCAGAAATCTGAGAGGCTCTGGGAACTGTGCTCTTGAGGAAGAAAAACCCTAAAGCAGAAGAGATTGGGGGTGTTTGAGGAGCTGTGAAGCAGTGAGTGGCTGGAGCCACGTGGAATGAGTGTGGCAGTAGAAGGGCAGGAAGGGTCACAGAAGAAATCTGGAGTTGGCTAGTAATAGAATTTACCAAAAGTTTCTAAGCAGGTAAGCGATATCATTTTCTCTATATGTTTAAAAGACTCCCCAGGCTTTCAAGCAGTGACTATGGCCCACAGTAGCGTGAGGGCAACATGTACAGTAAGGGGCCAGAACTGCAGCTGGGAGGCCAGTGAGGAGTCTGCTGTGGCCCTCTGGCGAGAGAGGTGGCGGTATGGAGAAGTGCTGAGAAGTGACAGGCTGGAGACCGGGGGTTTGGATACCAGAGCCAGACTTTGTTGGATGGGGCTTGGAATGTGGGGTGTGAAGGAAGCAGAGGAAGTCAAATACAAGTTCGGAGTGTTTGGTACATTTATCAATGGACTCACCAACTAATGAATGAACTCGCCTTTCTTGTGAGACCCAGCAGCCAGCTGTTTGCTAAGGTTCTTACTCTGCTTTTGCTTTTCTGTAGTATGAGGCAATTATACTCACCCTCCCAGGCTGTTGGGCAACATAATGGATAACATTGACATCAGTCTTCTGGGAAGAGACAGTGGAGGTTCTGAGGTAGATGGTGCAGCTCTTCTTTTTTTTTAAAATATTTATTTATTTATTTTATACAAGAACCAGGGTATAGGCCAGATGCACAGGAGGGTGAGAGGATTCACCAGAGACAGAGTGGGGAACAGAACAGGCAGGCTGACAAAATACACCACTGAGGGGAGCAGCAGGCATGACAGGAGGTCTGCTGCGCCAGGTTGGTAGCTCCCTGGCCAGCCAGGGATCCAATTAGTGCTGCAGTGGCTGTGGATAGCTTCATAGAGTTGAGACTTAACCCCTTTCACCACCAGGGAGGCCCTACTTTCCTTCTTGATACTTACAAGACAGAACAGGCAGACTGAAGAAATACACTGCTGAGGGGAGCAGTGGGCGAGACAGGAGAGGTCTGCTTCGCCATGTGGGATTCTGGCTGGCCGGCAGGGATCGAGCCCGTGCAGCAGAGGCTGTAGACAGCTTCACAGTACAGCGTTCAACCCCATGCCGGGTTTCTAATCCCAACATGGAGCAGAGGGCTCCCCAAACTGTGGTTTGCTTAAGGCATTTCAAAAGGGTAAACTGGGGAGGAGAAAACTCACTCTTGAGCTTTGAGCCTCTTTTGAAGTGCAGTGTAAATAAGTCAGTCCCCTGCCTGCCTGGGGTCTGGGCTGAAAGTTGGCAGTTGCAGTGCTAGAATTCACCCTGAGTGGGAAGGGTCTGAGGGAACTGACTCTGAGGCACTGGGATCCTTGAAGAGGGCTCAGCTTGATCAAGTGGGGGGTGGGGGGGAGGAAGGGAATGAAGGAATACATGATGGAGCTGTGGTCTTCTCCAGCCAAAGACAGGGGGAACTGCCTGCCCTTCTATAACAGGGTGGAACCCATTTAGAATAGGCAGGTTTGCAGGGTTTGGGCTGCCCTTCTCCCTGTCCTATAACACTTCCTTCAAGAGGTTGAATTGTTCTAACTCTCACTCTGGAGGCTGGAAGCTAAGTGAGGGATGCCCAATCCAACCACGTGGATCCTCCCTACCCTGCTCCCATCTATTCTTGCCCCTCCTCCCATGCTTGCTAAGGGTTTGCATGGGACTTTGTCATTTTTGTACCCTTAATGCCCATCACAGGACCTGATTCCAGAGAGGATTTGCTTACTTCCATGGATAAATTTCCTATGGGTCCAAGTGTTATAGAGCAACCCCGATATTAAACGGGTTCCTGGCTGTGGGTCCTCACCCGCGCGCTTTAAAGGGACTTATGAATACTCCACTACAGACACACGCAAAAGGGTTAATAAAAGGTTTATTTACAAGAGAAAAAGAAATAAGGAAAATGTACAACTCAGGGAGAAAATAGGGAAATAAAGTCTTTAATGCGTCCTACCCGATCCGACGACCTGGAAACCCCAAAGTCACTCTCAGAGCTAGACGGACGCCGCAAGCTGGCCGAGGGCCCCAAAATGGAGAGCGCCCCCAAAGCCCACGTGTCTGCCTTTTGTATCCACCTGGCTGCTTAACCCCACCCTCAGGTCCCAGCCACCTTCCCTTTGGTGGTGATGGGATTTGGAGTTCCCAGTGTCTTTGGCTTTGACCTGGGGTGGGGGTGGAGTCCACAAAGCCTGTATGGAATTTGCTTTGGGACTGCCTTTTCCCCCTAACACAAGGTTCCAAATCAACACCTATCTTCTCTCTGCAGCTTCATAGCCCGAGATGTGGGCCTCTCACCTGGCTACTGGCTGATCCTGTAAAGGAGACCATGTCAAGGAAATGTGACTTCCCTTCCCACTGCTTACCTTCTTGTTTCCACAGGAAGGAGCCCCAGACAGATAAGCCCATTCAGGGAGCATACAAATGAAATGCCTGAAGGGTACATCCCTGAAGAGGGCCAGAGGGACTGGAGCCTGAGTGCCAGGCCCAAATCTGCAACCAACAAAACTGTGCGATCTTAGGCAACTCACTTAACCTCTCAGTTTCTCTCCTTTCTCTTCAAAATGGAGAGTATAGTCAGTTTAGTGCAGGTGGGCTCTAGCATCAAATGGCCTGATTTGGAATCCAAATTCCACCTGTAAGAGGCAAACTCTTAGATTTTTTTTTAACATAACCCAATTATACAAACTCCTTGTGGCCTCAGCATTCACATTGGTAAAGTATACAATATTACCTATTTCAGAGAACTGTTGGGAAGGTTAATATAGTTATTTTATATTGAATATATTTTAGGACAGTGCCATAAATGAATTATTATTATTATTATTATTATAACATTTTCCTCTTTAAAGATAATAAAGGAATCCCCCCCAGGCCACCCAGGTGTTCAGGATGATCCCCTGAACATGAATGGAAGGGGAAAAAAAAAAAAGCCTAGAGGAATTCATTAGGTAACTGTTTTTTTTTTTTGACCTTTTTTGTTTTCACTCTGACAGGAAATTCCTTCTTATTTCAGCACCAGTCACCCAGCCTTGTGCCCCAGAGGACTGCTTTCCATGACAAAAGAGCAGGCCACTTTGGCCTCTAGGTCTCTACCTCAAAACCCAGCAAAGCCTGGCCTTAAGACACCACCAGTGTTTTTGTTTGTTTGTTTGTTTGTTTTAATTTTTTATTCACAACTTCAGGATTTTAGTACTAGAGAGCTCAGGAAAACAAAAACCAGTTGGACCTCACATGCTCCTTTCAAGTCCTCTCTCGAGAAAGGAAGCAGTTCTGGAGGTTCCTCTGAAGTCCAGGGGCCAAGGTGAAGTCCTGCGGCCAAAGCTTAACCCAGTTTGCTGTGGGAGAGACTTGTGAGTGCCCTTGAGGACTGGGGTGCGGGGCAGTGGAGGTGGGGAGGGGAGAGAAAGGGTACAAAGGTATAGTTTTCCAAGCCTCTAGGCTCCTTACTTGCTTTCTTCCAGTAAGCTCAAGAATTGATTTGTAAGTATCAAGAAGGAAAGTAGGGCCTCCCTGGTGGTGAAAGGGGTTAAGTCTCAACTCTATGAAGCTATCCACAGCCACTGCAGCACTAATTCGATCCCTGGCTGGCCAGGGAGCTACCAACATGGCGCAGCAGACCTCTCCTCTCTAGCCAGCTGCTCCCCTCAGCAGTGTATTTTAGTAGATCTGCCTGTTCTGCTCCCTATTCTGTCTTGGGTGAATCCTCTCACCACCCACAACCTGCACCTCTGGCCTACACCTGCTCTTATATGCATAAATAATTTTTTTTTAAAAGAAGGATACTAAAAACTTGATTAGTTTTACAAATTGTTTTTTGCCCTTTTCTTATTCTGGAAGGTACACTAGGTCCTAGAAGGCCAGAAGACAGCTGCTTTAAAGTTAGACATGTGCCCATTTTAGCCCCAGTGTGGGCTGCAATTTGACCTCAGTCTCTAGTTTCCAGGGAAAGAAGGATGCCTAAGTACATGCCTTGGATCCATCATCTACCTAGCTCAGCACCATCCTGAATGCTTAAATCTAGCACAGATTCAGAATTTCTGACCTGGTTTCCAGGCTGAAAATGTCCCATATGCAGGAAATTGATGCCAATTGGATTGCTGGTGCAAACTTTGACCTCAAAACATCACAAGCACAAGCAACTTCATCCCTTCCCCTTTAATCCTATACCCAGAGAGGTCAGTTCCTTGATGGACACTTGCCAATAACAGTTTCCCCAACCCTGGGAGTGGGGACTAAACCATCATGCTGCCCTTTGCTGTTCTGATGAGTAGATTCTTCTCTTCACCTTTGTTCTCATAAATGCCAGTGCTGTAGCACTTAATATCAATCACCCAGATTCTGATACTGCCAAATACAGGTTAATCATGTTCTTTTAAAGAATTTTTCCAGAAACCCTCATGCCTGCCCCACTCCCCTATAACCTGGATAGCTTGTTTAGTCAAAATTATTGCCAACCTATTTGTCATTAACAGAAATAATTAGATACCAAGAAGGGGAGCTACCATAAAAATCTGTAACCAGTAGCACATTTAATTATTCTTCCATGTGACAAGGCAAACCAGAAGATCTTAGCTCTGAGTAATGCCTGAATAATTGGATCGTTCACAACTGATTTTCTTTAGGAGAAACTGTCCTGTACCTGAAACCCAAAAGCCTAATTCATTCATGGCTCAATTACTAGCACCAGGGCTTTGTATGAGGGAGTATGGGGGCTATTTTCACTGGCAAATTGTGGGTTTTGATCTGGATCACGGTTCTCAACCAAGCTTAAGTTTACCCTCCAGGGGCCTTTTGGCAATATCTGGAGATTCTATCGGTTGTTACACACGACTAGGGAGTAGGATAGGGGCAGTTCTGGCATCTAATGGGTAGAGACCAGAAATACTGTTAGACACCTTGTGATGCACAGGACAACCTCTACAACCAATTATCCAGCCACAAATATCAACAGTGCCGATGCTGAGACATTCCAATCTAGATTGTCTTCTAGGTATCTTCTAGATGAAGTCAAGTTCAGCAGTTTGCAAGCAATTTCCTTGAAGATGATGGGCTGTCTGTGACACCAGTGAGGACAACAGCCAAAGCTGCAGCTCTCCACAGAGAGCAGCCAGCTGGTAAGGCCTCACAGCACTGTCTTATTCTGCAACACACTGGTACACTGAAGTTGTTTGATCTAAATAACAGTACTGTTACTCTGTTCCTAACAATGGTTTCACTCCAGCCCTTTCAAATACGGGCAGGTGGAACAAATCTAATAACAATCAGTCACTCCCTTAAATCAGAGTGGTGGCTTCAGTGCCAGGCCACCTCTCTCCATTAGAGGAATCGAAAGATAAAAATAGCAATGCCTAAAAGTAGCCAGAAGTCATCCCACTTAGTTTATTTCATGTGATTCTCAGCATGCAGTAAGCTTTCTTGGGGAAAAAATGTTTTTCCCAGTTCACATTATAAATTAATTTACAAACACAGAATTGTGTTAGAAACAATATAAAAGTCCATATGATTTTTCACATAGAAAAATATCCATAGAAATTGTTTTTTTTTTTTTTTTTTTTTGGCATACACAATATGGGGGACGGGTAGGTAGTCTCTTTGGTTGTTTTCCTGCATATTTAAGAAGTAATGGTGATATTTTATACCTCAATTAACTATTAATAATTTTATGTATGTATATTTTGAAATAAAATTTTAATAGGAACGCTGTGAGAGTCTCAAAAAAAAAAAAAAGAATACACAGGGAAAGTTAAAAATGTTTACAAATGTACTTATGTGTTCCTTTTTCTAAAATAATTCATATCCCAAACCAGCAATGCTCATATCAAAACAACATGGTACAATTTGTATAGGATATTTTCTTTGTCTTCAAGGAACTCTGTTCCAACAAATCAACAGCTCTCCAAATTTTAATGTTTTTTGAGTAACTTCTTTAGGAAACAGTGGCTGAGTCTGTCATGTACCAGGTGTTCTGCAGGGCACTGGAAGGGTGACCATAAAAATTATTCAAAAGGAGCTGTACCTGTAAGAAGTGGAAATGCTAAAAATATTTTTAAATTTGATGACAGTTTATTTAAAAACTTAAAAAATTTCCATTTAAAAACTATTTTTAAATTCTGATAACTTTGTTTTAAAAATGAAAAATCCAGGACACATGATAAAAGGGATAGGACATCAGGCTACCTGGGACAATGGTCCCCCCAAACCTCAGGAATATGACAGCAGAAGAAAGGCAGAGATGATGTCCCTCTTTGCTATTCAGGGGAATGTCTCAAGTGGTATTTATTTCAACCAGGATCTTTGGTCACATGGGATCGTGCTCCATTTCTGCCTACTGAGGCTGGTGCCTTTGTTTTGTTTTTCAGGAACTAGAATACAGAGCTTCCTGGCTCTGGAGCCAGACCAACTGGATGTGATTCTGGCTCCATGACTCTCTGTGTGGCCCCAGGCAAGTTACCTAACATCTTGGAGTTTCACTGTCCTCATATGAAACATGAGGAATAGCGATACATATCTCCCAAGGTTTTGGAGAGGATTAAATAAGTTAATACATGTCAAGTGTCTATAGCAGCACCTGGCACACAGGGCTTGCCTGGGCAGTTTTACTGCCATTAGAATTCACCATATAGGTGATGTTGGGCATAAGCAGAAGGGAATGGTGAGCTGGATATATACAGCTCGAGGACCTTGTGTTTCCTAGTGCAGTCATGTGTCACTACCCACGGGGACACCTTCTGAGAAATGCATTGCTGTGCAAACCTAACAATAGCAGTAGATACTGCTTGCTTAGGGGCCACAATGGACAAAACAACAAGAGTAAATGAAATACAAAGGTGGGGGGGGGGCTGGGGAGGATAATATCAAGAGATGAAGTAAACAAGACATGTATGAGGCTACCATGCCAGCAGGCAACAGGAAATGGTAATCACCATCATATACATGGCCCATCATTGGCCAAAGTGTTATGCAGAGCATGGATGTATAGTATTTTTAAAACTCTAGAGGCAAAGAACACAAATGGAAGTATCCCTATAAAAATCAAGGTATCTGAGTGTAATAAACCAATGTTACCTCAATTAAAAAAAAGTAGAGGTATCTGACCTTTCTAGAAAAATCCAAAAGCTGCCAGGCAGGATATCACTAGCTTAATTAGCTGCCCACAGCAGCCTTAGCCAGTTAGTATCACCTATAGCCAACTGACCTTTTTCCTATCGAATAACTTCATTCACTGAGGTTTTTTTTAAGCTGGCCCTGGATGTGTTTGAGCTTGGCAACCCTGATACAGTCATGAACAAAACAGACGTGGTCCCTCTCCTCACAGGACTCATAAGTACTATCCCAGGAAAGTGAGGTGGATTCTCCAGGAAGACCCTGATCCAGAGAAACCTATGAAAGCCTGCTGGGCTATACAAAGAATTGTCTACCATGCCCATGGGACCCCACGTTACACAGTGGACCACGAGATCACCCATAAGCTCCAGAGAAATGGGGAACCTCAGTTCCTACCCCAGACCTACTGCCTTGGAATCTGCATTCTACAAAATCTCAGGTGTGCATATTCAAGTCTAAGAAGCAGCACCCTATACCTCGGAGCCTTCCCGGGGGTAGATGAGACTGTTGACCATGCTGAAGTTGTAGAAAGGGCTGCTGAAGTGGCCGCCTTGCCCCCCACTGTTGCTGGCAGGAAAAGGGTTATAATAGGAAGATCTCTGGCTGCCGCTGGTGCTGCTGCTGCTGGTACTCAGCTGCAATGTGTCTGGCGAGGCCTCCGAGATGGAGCTGGGGGAGAACGTGCTGCTAGGGGGCAGCTGGGCCCCCTGGAGCCCTAGGTGGCGGCTCCCAGGGAGTGCGCGCTGGGTGCTCCCACTGCTGCTGACGCTTAAGGTGCTGAGGGTACTGAAGAAGGTGTTGAGGCATGGGGTAGAGCTGAGCATGGACCCTCCAGGGGAGGAGGCAGTACTCTTGGTGCCCTCGGGAGGCTCTGGGGATTGGGATGGCCTCAGCAAAGAGGGGCTGTCTCCTTCTGGCTTCCCACCCACTCCAGACCCCAATCCTTCTTCTGATTTTGATGTCCCCGTGGTCACAGCAGAGCTGCTGCTGGTCTCAGAGCGACGCTTTCGCTTCCGACGGAAGTTCCCATTGTCAAACATTTTCTCACAGTTGGGATCCAGGGTCCAGTAATTGCCTTTCCCTATGAAAATGAGAAAGGTGAGTTAGAGAAAGATCTAGTTATGTCCATGCCTTCAGCTTCATGTGTTCACTAAGCCATATATTTAGGAGAGCAGATTCTTGTTAAATGCTGACAAAGATGTTCAGTTTACTCTCCTGTCTAAATATATCTTTTTGGGAGGTTTTATTCTTCATCTTCAAGGGAAAATCTGGAATGAACATGTCTGACAACTTCACCTTCTCCTAGCAATGTCTACTACTTGAATCTTAAAACCAAATCCTAGTCCTCTTCTAGATCCAAAGTGTGCAGCCTTTTGAAACCATAAAATTCTGATGCTACTTCAACCTGAGCCTCCATTTCTTCACTTATCAAGATAGGTATAAAAATGGCACCTATATCATAGGCTGGCTGTGAGGGCTAAATGATATCTCTGTATAGTAGCTGGCACACAGGCAGGCAGTAGAAAAACAGCATGGCATAATTATTTTCACTAAAAGAATACAAATCTCAGCCCCCTTAAAAAAAAAAAGTACTCCACAGAAAAGGCAACTTTAAATACCTATTCCTCCTTGCTGAACAATGACAATAACTTTTACTGAGCAACTGATTATTTTAACAATACCTTGGATGGCATATATTTGAAGTACAAGCTAGTTTCTGGAATCTACTTATATTCCCTCCTCATCTTGGGCTGATGGAGCCTCTGCATTTCTTCCAAGCTTTACCTCCACTGGGCAAATCTCACAGATCATTTAAAGCCTGCAATGCTAGTGTCTACTCAGAAAATTTCCCTCACTCTCTACCATAATTGAAGTAGAAAAGATCTATCATCTTGGAGATCTTATCTCCCAACAGCTTTTTTCACTTCTGAAAACAAACTGTGGTATCTGAAAGTACTGTTAAGAACTTACAGTATAATGAGCTTTTACATGGATAACCTCAGTTACTCCTCACAGCTTTCTAGAGACAGGCAGTATTACTGCTTCCATTTTTCAGATGGAGAAACGGAGCTGCATACTGGCTAGTAACCAGCCACAGTTCCAGTTAGCAATGGCAGAGCCAGGACTGAAGCAACTGGCTCTAGACTCAGAATTCTTTTTTTTTTTTTAAGATTTATTTATTTATGCATACAAAAGCTGGGGTACAGGCCAGAGGTGTGTGTGGGGGGGGTGGGTGAGAGGAGTCACCAGAGACAGAGTGGGGAACAGAACAGGCAGATGGACCAAAATACACTGCTGAGGGGATCAGTGGGCAAGCCAGGAGAGGTCTGCTGCGCCATGTGGGAAGCTCCCTGGTAGGCTGGGATTAAACTCGTACTGCAGAGGCTGCAGAGAGCTTCATAGCTTGCGTCCCAACCCCTTGCGCCACCAGGGAGGCCCCTAGACTCACAATTCTTAAGTAACTACTCACTGGGTTACGCTGGCTCTACAAACTCGAACGTACACCTCCTTCACCCATTTTCCCCTGTCATGTTTTCTGCAAATAGACGCAGGAGGGGGAAAATGTGTTCATGTAACTACCATTTAAATAAAAATACCTGCAGCTATAGGATAGTCATATTGGGCTACCTTGGTACTAAGTGTTTTGATATGACACTGGCAATAATATGTCCTTGAACGTTTGACCAAGTCCTGAGGAATATACATGACAAATTATAAGTGATCCTTGGGTGACTGAGAAGTTAAATCAGGTTGATGCATGTTCTAGAACTGTATGCTCTGTCCAAAACGATCAGGAACCATGCATGATACGGCTGTTGCAACTTGAATGTGGCTAGTCCAAACTGAGACATGGGATAGAAAGAGAGGATTTTAAAGATTTAGTAGCGAAAGGATAATGGCAAATATCTCAGTAATTGCTTTCATATATATTATAGGTTGAAACAATATTGGGTTTCTCCAAAGATACTTAAAATAATTTTTGCCAGTTTCGTTTTATACTTTTTTCCTTTTCATTGGCTACTACAAAATTTACAATCACAAGTGGTTTGTGCTGTATTTTAGTGAAAAGCACTGCCCTAGAATGACTTCGGGTACCTGTTCATTCTGCATTCCAAAATATTACCATAATTTACACAAAATTCTGCATCTCTGAAACTAAATAAAATGGCTTTATTTCTTTTCTCTTTTTTTCCCATCCAGTTCTGCCTCCACTTCCCAGGCTGCTTCTGAAACCTCCAAGTTTCTGTCTTGTGTTTGAGCTTTTTTCTGTCTCCACTTCTCAAGTAATAGAGAAACCACCACCTTACAATCCATTGTAACCCAACCCTCCTTACCCCATACCTTACGAAAGCAATTTTGGGGGTTTCACTTTTACATTTCTAACAAGTTACAAAGAACTTTGCAGCACCCAGCAGAAGTTCTCCCAACCCTCTGCCCATCTCTTGATGCCTGTGCGCTACCCTCAAATCATCTCTCCAAGCAGGCACAGTACTTCTTTCAGGGGCACGGGATTCTTACTAACCTGATGCAGAAGGAAGTGCGCCCACGGGCAGCACGAATAGCTGGCCTTTCCTCTCTCTCCCTCACCGCCTTTTTCGGATTTTCAGCTGTTCTGAATACTTCCAATACATCCACTTGAGAGCTCACTGGGTTCTCATTCCTAATCTACCTCCTTATAACATGACCCTCTTCTTCAAAGACCTGCTGAACACCCTGTCCTCCTTCGAAGTTCCTGATACTCCTCTTTGTCCTCTGCGTTTCCCCTCACCCTAATCAGATGAGATTTGGGTCACGGTTCCTCCACCAGCTCCCATTCCCAGTTAGAACGAGGCGATTCCACGCGCACCTTCAAGCCAGCCACACACTGACCCCCTCCCACCCACGCCCCGCAGCCGCCCGGGAGGGAGGCACCTGCCCGGCGGTCCTCACCTGGGTCATCCTCGTCACGGGGCACTTTCTTGAAGCAGTCGTTGAGCGACAGGTTGTGGCGGATAGAGTTCTGCCAGCCGGCCTTGCTGCGCTGGTAGAACGGGAAGCTGTCGGCCACGAACTGGTAGATGTGGCTGAGCGTGAGCTTGCG
Organism: Talpa occidentalis; assembly: GCF_014898055.3. Taxonomy (NCBI): domain Eukaryota; kingdom Metazoa; phylum Chordata; class Mammalia; order Eulipotyphla; family Talpidae; genus Talpa; species Talpa occidentalis. Next base: position 95,180,895 of record NW_023604861.1, read on the forward strand.
CTCGGGCGCACTCTGGATGGCCATGGCGATGAGCGCCGAGTACGAGTAGGGCGGCCGCACCATCTTCATCAGGTCCTCGCGGCTGGCCATGGACAGCCAGCCCAATTCACCCGGGGCGGCGGGCCCGGCGGGCGAGGCGGGCGTGCCGGGCGCGGACTGCGCGAAGGGCCGCTGCGCGCAGGCGAAGGTGCCAGCCGCGCTGGGCGGCTGCAGGAAGGGCCCGGCCGCGCCCCCGGGGGGCGGCGGCGGCGGGGCGCTCAGGTACGCGGCGGCGGTGGCCGCGGGCGGCCCGCCCACGCCCGGCCCGTTGAGCCACAGGTAGGGGTTGGCGGCGGCGGCCGGCGGCGCGGCGTAGTCCGCCAGCCCGTAGGGCGCCCTGGCCGCCGGGGGGGCCCCGGGGCGGCGGCGGCGTTGGGGGGCGGCAGGCCGGGCTGCGAGTACACGCCGAAGTTGTCGCCGCAGTAAAGAGCCATGTCGGGGGCCGTCGGCGGGTGCGGCGCGGCCGCGGCGAGGGGAGAGCGGGGCTGGCCTCGCCGCTCGGGCGAGAGCATCCCCTTGGGGGGCCAACGCTTTGGCCCCAACTCGGCCCGAGCTGGGCGATCGGTGCTCGGCCGGGGGGTCGGCGGGTGCGCGCCAAGCGACGGCTGCGCGGCCTCTTATACCGTCGGCGGCGCGGCTCCTCCCGGCCCGGCCCGGGGCTGGGCGGCGGCCCGCGGGCCGGGGCTCTCCACGCCCCCGCCACGCCCCACCTGCCCGCGCATCCCCGCCGAGCGCGCCGAAACCCTCGCGCCGCCCGCCGGGCCCGCGGCGCCCCGCCCAGGCACCCCTCCGCGCGCGGCCGGGGGAGCCCCCGGGAGGCCGGCGCCTGCGGGGCTAAGGCGGGAAGCACCCCCAGTCCGCGGCCGGCGTGTGCTTAAGGGAATCAGGGAATAAAAGCACCGTCAAGAGAAAGAAAACCGAACAATACAGATGTGCGCTGAACACTCCCAAGTTAACTTTTGGAGCCGCCCAGTCCACCTGCCTGGCCCCCTTGGGTTTTTCTAGCTGGAGCGGCTGCACCTTTTGTGATGGAATTGCAGGTGCATGTCCGTCTCCGCTGATCAGTTGAAACTCTCAGGTGAAAATAGGCGGGATGGCGACTTCTCTGGGTCTCTGGCAGATTATGATAACCGGCGGCGTCCCGGGCGTGGCCCCTTCTTCTAGGCGGTGCTGTGATGGGAAGGGCTGAATCGGTTTTGAATTTTTCTAAGGGGTCGCTGGCGAACTACTAAGTGTTCGATCACATTCTGGAAATGTTAGGGCGAGAAGGATACTGTGCTGTTCATTTCATGTCCGGTTGGTGCAGTTTTTCTTGAGATTTGTTGTTTCTCAAACCCGAAGGGAGGGTGAACGTTTTCAAAGGCATTTAAATACGTGGGTTCGAAATTAGCATTTTAAAGTCAACCGTAATTTAACTGGGAGAAGCGCTCATTTACTAAATGATCTTAGTGCGTTACGGTATGTGACTTGCCCGCTGCTTTTGTAAGTTTTCAAATGAGTGTGCTGCCTGGAAAAATAAGCAAAACCAGTAAAAATAGTGTGGCGACCCCGCATGCCACGCATTCGTTATTTGTTGGCTCCAAACAGCGACATTGCTTCTCTCACAAAAGTATACTAAATATGTTCTGCATGAGGGACAGGTCTGATGTCCGCATTTTAAAGCGGGGGAAGGTGGTGTAGGGGGGAGGGCGTGAGGCCGGGAGGTGAAAGAAGTGATGTCAGTTCACGGTGTTTTAAAATTCGGAAAATTAAACCACCCACCCGCATTTACATGATAAAGGTAGTTACATATTTTGAGGAAGGTTGTCTTCTGTTATCTCACATCTTTAAAAAATAAAAGAATCAAATTTGGAAGAAAAGAAAAAAAAAAAGAAAAGAAACCAAGAGATATTTAACTCGCAAATTTTGGTAACTTAAATGCAAATCACACTTCAAAAGTAACTGTGATTCGTCTTTTCAGAAACCATGAAAGAATTATTGTCGACTCTAAAGCGCATTATTTCGTTCCATCGCGAGGTAGATGCTATAGAACGGAATAGCGTTTGCTTTTTTTGATTTAAGGTTCTAAATGTTTTCTTAATTTAGATAAGCAAGCTGCTTCCTCCCCCCCTTTCCAAATGGCCCCAAATGAAGTTGTTTTGTGTTGTTATTTCTTTTTAAGTGTTAATAAGTATAACTATAACTCAAAGTTGAAAATGATTTTTAATAAATTGTGTTTAAATTTAATGTTTTTCTTAAGCATTTTCTTAAAAATCTAAATTAAAAGGAGCAAGTCCAAAAGAAAAATTGGGAACATAGGTGACACAAATTATAAAAATTGGAAGTCATGTCCCAATTATTATTGATGTTCTCAAAAATAAAATACTTTCCCTTAATTTTTAGCACATTGCTCACCCATAAGTACTTTGCAGTTTTGCAGGTTTTTTTTTAATCTAATTCTTATATCAATAAGCTCCAGATTATTCTGAGTGAGAGTCCATGTTTGCATGTTGTTTCTTTGATTAAAGATTCGGCCTACTATAGATAATTCCTTCCTTAACTATACGATATCTTGCGGATTTTCATTTTATTTAAAAATGACACCGCCACCTAGCGGCTCTTAGCCTCTGTTACAGTTACATCCCGGTAGGGACCTGTGGTGGACACACCCTCTAGGGGTTTGGAAATTACACTTTCCTATTTTAATCATAATTAGATAAACTTAAAACTATTATATGTCATGCCCTGGGTTATTTCATGTCAAAATTTAATTAATGTTTTTATCTCTTTTGAAAAAGTTAAACTTAAAAAACATTTGATGACTGTGAAAAAATTCAATTATTAGTTCCTTATGACAATGTTTTGTTAAATTGCCGTCTCACAAAAAAGAAACAATCATTCACCAAAAGAAAAGTCACTTGATGAACACATCTATGCTGTTGAAAAATAAGGATGTTTTTGTCACTGGAAAATAAAACATTTGGGGGAGTTTTTCAACCCAAAGAAAATATCTCATTTATTTTCCCACTGACATTTATTAATATTATTGTTGCTTCTTTGAAATGACTGAGTGACAACAATAATTAATAATGGAATGTAGATATTTTAAAGCAATAATATTAAAGAATGTAAAATTTATTGCACTCACTAATTTCCAGCATCATAGAACACTGGCGAATTAGTAGTTGCTAGTTTTTTACATATATACAGAGAAAGAAAAAGGTAATATAAATTTGAAGAAGCCTGAGTTCTCGTAACTTCCCAGGGCTGCCAATTTGGACCAACACCAGCACAGAATTGGTCCTTCCTGTCTCAGCATTGTGGTTTTCTTTTCCCTTGTATCAGCTATGACAAACTCATAGGTGGAAATCAAACCTACCCTTATCACCTGTTTGGCTTTCTCTCTTGTACTACTGTTGTTACAGCTATTTACCTCCTCTAGTAGATAAAAGTCTCCTTGAAGATGAATTTTTATATGTAATTCAGTTTTTTAAATAGCTTACCCACCATAGGTTAAACAAATATCAATTTTGAAAAGTTAGAATCTGTTGAACAAGTGAATGACTAGTTACAAATGTCATGTTGGGATATAAATAGGCCCCTCCAAGAATGTGTAGATATACACAAACTCACACACACACACACACACACACACACACACCCATCAAACCAAACACCCAAAATACACACACATATTATTCAGATATGGAGAAAAATCCCAACTTTGAAAATAATTTACTAGAGCAATGGACAGAACATTCTAGAAAATATCTGCTTTTTGTTTTCAGTGCGAATATAACAAAATTTGACCCTTATGAAACAAGAAATCAAAGAAAGATTAAAAAAAACAAATTCTGGTGCAAATGGAGGTGAAAAGGAACTAGAAGAAAGTGAAAATAATACAAGAAAACTAAAATAGTAATTTGAAATACAGTGTTTAGAATAATGAGTGGAGAATAGCCCTGTCACATAGGCCAGAACATACATCCTCAATAAGAGCATTTATTATTTTGGTGTGAAAAGCATGGTTAGTGAAGAAAAGATATTGAGACTGCAGGCCTAGCCAGATCCACTACCTCAGTCCTCACTTGCTGGTAAAATTTTCCAGCTCCAACTTTTATAGGGCAACCCCGATATGAAATGGGTTGCCTGATTGGGGGTCCTCACCTGTGTGTTTAAAAGGGACTTACAATAAGATTCAACGGCAGGCACACACAAAAAAGTTAATTAAAAGGATTGATCCTGGGCTGGTTAAAACAGAGGTGGGTGAGAGACCTGTGGGGAGTTAACAGTGGCAGCTTTTATCTTGATTTTTATTTTGCTCTTTTCCTCCCAGAGGAAACTATTTCCTAACTATGTCTAACTATTTCTGACCCTTTTCTATGGGTTCCTGATGAAAGGTGCTTCAGACTTATGGCAGGCTTTCAGGCCTCGCTGTGGGCCAATCCCTTTTAGGTGGACTTTTACCACGAGCGGGTGGGTAACTTTGGGTGCTTGATTTGGAAACTATAGTCTCTGTCTTTTCTGTATTGCACACTAACTGTATTAAAGTTCCTTTCTATTAAAGTCTGATATGTTTTGTCTTGATGTGGTGGATGGCAGAACCCATTTAGGGCAGGCAGGTTTGGGTATTCTGGGATGTTCCTCTCCCTGCCCTGTAACACAACCACCAAACGGTTCTTATTTTAGAGCTCATCATATCATTAGAGGAAGATGCAGAGTCATTGTCCTCCCAATCCACACCTTGAAGCTGTGACTTGCACATGAAACAGAACTCAGAGGGACCATTTATTTTATTTTATTTTTTAATTTTTTTAACAGTATTTTTTTTTAATTTATTCATTTATTTATACAAGCACTGGGTACAGTCAGAAGCACGGGAGGGTGAGCGAATTCACCAGAGCCAGAGCGGGGAGCAGAGCAGGCAGAAGGACCGAAGTACACTGCTGAGGGGAGCAGCGGGCAGCAGGAGAGGTCTGCAGGCCATGTGGGACCCTCCTCTGGTGGCCGGGGAGCAGCTGGGGGTCAAACCGGCACTGCAGAGGCAGCGGGCAGCTTTGCAACCCAGCGCTCAACCGCTGCGCCACTGGGGAGGCCGGGACCATTTATTTTAACAAATATTCTGTACACTGTGTTGGGGAGAAACTGAGGCAGTCCTTTCCCCCTACATAAAAGCAAGCTTTCCATCAACTTGGGATTTGTTTCAATAAGCTTTTTATGGAACTGTCCCTTGTAAGCTCTTTATGTTGATGTTGGCAGATTACCCCTCTCAGTCACCCCAGGCAACCCTCTCAACCCTTTGGGAATCAGGGAAGGCTGGAGTGGGGCCAAAGTCAAACCCAGGGAGCAGGGACATGGCCCAGGGGCCACCCAGCCACTCACCGGCTGACCCCCAAGGTTCATGTCCTTGTTCCCACTGCCAACATTGGCACAGAAAGGGGAACAAAAAGGATGAATCCTGGGGTTGCAAGAAGCCTAAAACATCCAGGGAATCACAGAAGTTCCGTGTACTTAATCTAGAAAAATAAGAGAAAAAAAGGATTCACCAAAATCTTGGTGCTGCCCCAACAATCCTTTTGACCAGGCATAGTAACTAATATGTGGCTCCTCTGCTTGAATGGTAAGCCTCTTCCCCAGGCCTCGCTCTCCCCTCCCTGATTCTTTGGAATGCTTCCTGGCCTCTGGCTCTAGCTGATTAGCCTCATTCTTGAGCTCCCTCACCTAATTTCTTAGATTCTTCCTTCTGCTTGGGACCAGGTGCCCAGAGACTCTTCCCTCCTTACCATGCACAGCCCCCAGACCTGACTGCATCTTTGGCTCCTCCAGGATCCTCCCCTGATGGCCTGAGGACATCTCAGCTCAAGGCTGCATTCCCACCATCCCCTCCCCTCAGGGCAAAAAAGTCCTCCAGCCCTGGTTTCATCCTGGGTGGCACCAGCATCCACCTGGATGGCCCACTCTTCTCCCTTGTTCCCCTTTTCCAGTAACCAACTCCTCTCCAGATCAGTCACCCACAGTACGTCCTGCAAAGATGGGAACTGTGTCTTCTGTTGTCCCCCCACGCCTTTTTTTTAAGTTAACAAACTTAAGTACCAAGTATTAAGTATTAAGTACCAAGTATTAAGTATTAAGTACCAAGTACCTGTGCTAAGCACCTTACATGGAATATGTCATTGAATTCTCACAGCAATCCTTTGAGATAAGAGCTGTTAGTTCACATTTTACATAAGAAGCGGCAGAAAGGTGAAATAATTTAACTGTGATCTCCCAGCTTGAGTGTGACTGTGTAATTCAGACCCAGACTGTCTGGCTGTGGAGTCCTGCTAGTTGCACTTGGCTTTCACTGCCTCCTCTAGTATTTCCCCAGTGCCTATTCCTGAGACCGACATTGTGCAGTCTGGAGTAGTGTCAACTGCTTGAATAAATTAAAAAGGGAAAAGGTATTACATTGTGTCAAATAGACAGGAAAAATGTCACCCCGACTATCCCTCCCATTACACAGTCCTTCTCACCAAAGGCAGTCAGTTATTGTAGTTTCTTAAGCATTCTTCTAGGAAGGTTATTTATTTTTTTTTAGCAATATGCATTTTAAAATGTACAAAAAATAGGGCCTCCCCGGTGGCGCAGCGGTTGAGCGCTGGGTTGCGAAGCTGCCCGCAGCCTCTGCGGCGCCGGTTCGATCCCCGGCTGCTCCCCATCCACCAGAGGAGGGTCCCACATGGCGCGCAGACCTCTCCTGCCGCCCGCTGCTCCCCTCAGCAGTGTACTTCGGTCCTTCTGCCTGCTCTGCTCCCCGCTCTGGCTCTGGTGAATTCTCTCACCCTCCTGCGCTTCTGACTGTACCCAGTGCATGTATAAACAAAAACAAAGAAAGAAAGAAAGAAAGAAAACATGCCTCTATATATATATAAAAAAATAAATAAAAAATAAAATGTACAAAAAATAGAATAGACATATTCATATGTCCCTGCACCTTACACTTTCATTACTGTATTTTGGAGAACTTTCAAAATAGTCCATATGCCCACCTCATTTTGTCTACCTGGTGTTCCTTTTCACGGGGTATTCAGTGGGAACTCACCAGTTTGTCTGTGTGCAAAAGGTTTATTGTCAATGTCCATTCTAATTTGTTGGTGTCCCTCCATACCTGTTGGGCAATATTTTGAATTTAATCTTTTTTGATAGATATTTGTATTATTTCCTTTAAAAAATTATATGGCTTGATTTACTTAAGATAGTAAAGTCCTAGCTGGGATTTGCTAAGTCAGATTGTTTGTTTACATGTTTGATTATAACAAGTTGCTCTGCCAGGGGTGCCCTGCCTTATATAACCAGCAGGTTCACCCTAGATGCTTACTTCTCTTCATCTTTGCTAAGCCTGGATTTGTTCAAGCTTTATTTTTTTTATTCTCAGTTTTCAAAGCACAAGAGGATATCTCAAAAATATTTTGGTTGGCTTTTCTTTTCAGTGAGTTTAAGTACCTGGTCATATGTCATTTAATTTTTTAGGTGACTTGCATATCTTGTGTCCATAATTCTATGTGTGTATTTTTTTTAAGATTTATTTATCTAGGGCCTCCCTAGTGGCACAGCGGTTGAGCGCTGGGTTGCAAAGCTGCCCGCAGCCTCTGCAGCGCTGGTTCGATCCACGGCTGCTCCCCGGCCACTCCCCGGCCACCGGAGGAGGGTCCCACATGGTGCACAGACCTCTCCTGCTGCCCGCTGCTCCCCTCAGCAGTGTACTTTGGTCCTTCTGCCCGCTCTGCTCCCCACTCTGGCTCTGGTGAATTCTCTCACCCTCCCGTGCTTCTGACTGTACCCAGTGCTTGTATAAATAAATAAATAAATCTAAAAAAAAAAAGAAAGAAAGAAATACAAAAAAAAGAAAAAGATTTATTTATCCATGCATACAAGAACTGGGGTACAGACCAGAGGTGCAGGGGGTGAGAGGATTCACCAGAGAGAGAGTGGGGAACAGAACAGGCAGACTGACCAAAGTACACTGCTGAGGGGAACAGCGGGCAAGTCAGGAGAGGTCTGCAGCACCATGTGGGTAGCTCCCTGCTGTCCTCGTTTTCTCCTTTCTCTTCTGCGTTTCCTCAGGGACATCTATTTCTCAGCTCATTCTTTGAGTATTGTTTCATCCTGAGGTTGTTCCAAACCTCAGCTCTCTTATTTTCCTTCTACACATTCTTCAAGGGTTGCATATCTGCTCCTATGGTTTTAATAATTGTAATGAACATGGTTGATAGTGGTTGTTGTTGCCTATCTAATAACTTTACAAAGAGACACTGCTGCATTATCCCCAGTTAACAAGGTTTATATGGGATTGACATTGGGAAGACACAGGGGGAAGATTCAGAGGTGGCCTTTGCCAAGGTGACTTTTGCCTACGCGCACTGATTTAAGGTGAGTGAGTGGTTTAAGATAGGTCATGCAAGATCTTCCTCAAGACTCCTGGGACCAACAGTTCTTTTCTTTATCAGGACTAGTCCCGAGATGGCTATCTTTGGTACCTTAAAGAAAGGGTGCCTGAAATGCAGGTAATACCAAGAAAAACTGAGTGACAGCAATGGAGACAAATCCTGCATCCAAGATCTAAATCCCTTCCTCCAAGATCCTCTTTCACCCTCTGGAACTTTCTGGTTTTATTAACTAACAAATTTCTTTTTTGATTTAATAAATTAGACTGATGTTATAGGATGCGTGGAAGACAAGCAGTTTAAATGGATCATTAATATTACTGATAAAATTGTTCCCTTAAAGGATGTTATACTTAAAAATAAAAATATAAAAAATATGAGTAGTAATAACTTAATTCATTACCAAGATCTGAGCTTAAAAATAAAATGATTCAAGGTCACTTTATCTTACCTGGGAATATTGAAACGAGCTTGTCCTTTAAGTGTAAATTAAGCTTTTCACTACTTATGATCAGTTTAGTAGCAAAGTGGCACTCAATTTAATGATGTTATTTGACAATTAAAATTAAGACAAAGTTCTACATTAATAAAATATTAGTGAACATTAGTACATTAAAAAAACAAAAATACTACTCCACTATTTTTTTAAAAAGATTTATTTTTTTGTTTATACAATAGCTGGGGTACAGGCCAGAAGCACGGGAGGGTGAGAGGATTCACCAGAGAGAGAGCAGGGAGCAGAACAGGCAGACAGACCCAAATCACGGCTGAGTGGAGCAGCGGGTGCGACAGGAGAGGTCTGCCGTGCCAAGTGGGACTCTCCCTGGCCTGGCGGGAATCAAACCAGCGCTGCAGAGACAGCTTCACAGCACTATGCTCGACCCCCTGCGCCACCGGGGAGGTCAATACTATTCCACTATTACATTAGTAAAACACATTCTGGTTTTTTTTAACTTTTTTAACCAGTATGAAGAATTTCAACTTACTTGATTCTGCAGAGAAATGGAAAAAGATTATGTAAGTGTCCCACTTGACAAGTTTGGCTAACTTTTATTTGAAATGTTTGAATCAAGAAACCAGCTGAGGGCCTCCCCTGGTGGCGCAGCAGTCGAGCGCTGGGCTGCAAGGCTGCCCGCAGCCTCTGCAGCGCCGGTTCATTCCCAGGCCAACGGCGAGGGTCCCACCAAAAAAAAAAAAAAAGAAAAGAAAAAGAAACCAGCTGAAGTAATTCTTTGGATCTGTTGTAAATTTGTGAAGATATAATGCAAGGAAATATACTAAAAGGAATAGAGAAGGAATTGCCGTAACTCTGTCACTGAACAATACTTGCAGAAACCTTTCATCAATCCTGACAAAGTTTTCTTCATTCTCAGCTAAATATTCATGTAAATATTTCAAGTGCACTTATAATTGGGTTCATTCATGAATTCAGGAAGTAAGTAGCTATGAGCCTGACAGACCCATGTGGCCCTGGCTCTAAGCAAACATGATAAATTATGTATCCCTATACCCACATAGCTTCAGACAAGGAGATGTTTCCCAATCGGTATGACTCAGGGCACCAAGGGACCCAGGAGACCCAGGTTAGAAGCATACAATACTCAAGGTCACTTTATCTTACCTGAGAATATTGAAATAATCTTGTTCTTTAAGGGTAAATTTATCTATAAGATATGCTGATTTGAAAATCCTCAGTCAGTCATGCATATGATGTCCGTGAAGATAGAAGTTTTCTTCTAAAAAGGCTTAATTCTTCTCCTATCTTAAAAAGACAGGTGTGGAGGTTCAGCATAAAGCAGTCCTCACTACCTAACACTCCATAACGTTGAAATGGTTGAGAATGGGGGCTGGAGAGCAAAGGAGCGTGGGCCCACTGGGCTGTTGGTGCCTTGGTGATGGGTGTGGTCTGGTAACATACATCTGAAGAGGTGTCAGCCTATACCTCCAAATCATTTAGTGTTGTAAATCAATATTAGCTCATTTTAAAAAATACAAAAAGAGTTTGAGAATTCAGTGACCTATGTTAACATAATTAATAATTTTGACTGCCCTAAAGAATCTTCCTGCCTACCCCAAGGAATCTTCCAGCCTATCATCTGTGGTCACAACTTCCCTAATGGGGCCTCCCTGGTGGCGCAGGGATTGAAGACAGTGCTATCAAGCTATCGCCAGCCACTGCAGCACGAGTTCCATCCTTGGCCAGGGACGTGACCCACAGGGCGCAGCAGACCTCTCCTGCCTCACTTGCTGTTCCCCTCAGCAGTGTATTTCAGTCGATCCACCTGTTCTGCTCCCCACTCTTTCTGGTGAACTCCCTCACCCCTCTGCCCCCCTCCCCTGCACCTCTGGCTTACACCCCAGTTCTTGCATGCATGCATAAATAAATCTTTAAAAAAAAAGACTTCTTCAATGTACACAGTAATGATAGTCTTTGTTTTCTTGTAGTAGCTTGAATAAAGGGGGCCTATTCTCTCATTGTCTTAGTAGCTCCCTCTATATTCTTCCTATAAGTGAAACCATATGATGTTTTTCTTTTCCTTCTGGCTTATTTCACTGAGCATAATTCCTTCTAGTTCCAGCCATGTTGGTGAGAATGGCATTAGTTTGTCGTTTTGGATTGCTGAATAGTATTCCATTGTGTATATATACCACATCTTCTTGACCCAGTCATCTATTTTTGGGCATTTGGGTTGTTTCCAGGTTTTACCTATTATAAATAGTGCTGCAATAAACATAGAGGTACAAGTGTTCTTTTGAACCAATGTTTTTGTGTCCTTTGGGTAGATCCCTAGGAGTGGAATTGCCGGGTCATGTGGTAGCTCCATTTTTAGTAGACTGAGGAACCTCCAGACAGCTTTCTATAGTGGTTGGTCCAGTTTGCACTCCCACCAGCAATGTAGGAGAGTTCCTTTTTCACCACATCCTCGCCAACATTTGTTGTTGCTGGTTTTTTTGATATGTGCCATTCTTACTGGTGTAAGGTGGTATCTCATTGTGGTTTTGATTTGCATTTCCCTGATTATAAGGGATTTTGAACATTTTTTCATGTGCCTGTTGGCCATTTACATTTCCTCTTTGGAGAAGTGTCTTTTAAGTTCTTCAGCCCATTTCTTGACTGGATTGTTTACTTTGTTCTTGTAGAGTTGTGTGATTATGAGTAATTTTGAATAACTTTTGTGTATTCCTTTTGTGTGAACAATATCCTTTGCACACATTTATTGGATTGTTTGACTTCTTGTTATGTATGCATTTATGAGACTCTTTGCATTAACCCTGTGCTAGACAAACCATGAGCCTTACTAAGCATCAGTATTCTCGTCTGGAGAAGGAGATCAGTAATGCTAGTGCTAATGGTAATTCTTAATTTGCATTAAGCACTTAAGCATTCAGCAATCCAAAAGACAAAGGCACTTTGGTAAATATTATATCATTTCAGGGCCACTAAACTCTAAGATGACTTCATGTAGTTTAGAAAAGTCACTGACCTCAGGCTGCTACCACCAGCACTAGTGCACATGACTTGGAGTGCACATGACTGGATTTCAGCCCTAGTTATTGCTTCAGTCGTTTGCCTTAATCCGAGTACAACCTGCCTCAACTAGTCACAACACTGTCTCTTTTAACTTTCATAAACAATCCCAGGAAGAAGGTACTATTATCTCCCTTTTTCATTGCTTCCCAAAGCCACTTAGCAAATCAGTGGTAAATTGGAGCCCATGATTAACCACTGTGCTTAGAACACCTCCTATACAGGGCTATAGCCAATATCAATCGGGACAGTTCTCCTGAGCACACAGCATAGTGCCTGCCGCGTAACAAACAATTCATAAAATGTATGTAATACTAACCTTTAATCTTTCATATATTGCAAATATTGTTTTCCAGTTTTGTTATTTGGCATTTAATTTGGCTTGTGGACATAATCAAGTGTCTCTTTCTTTTCCATTATGACCCTCGCTATGACTTTGTTTTGGTTGGCATTGTAAAAATGAAATTGTTGAATAAGATAAGCACTCCAGTGTGATTAAGGGGACAGGCTAACTTAAAGAAGCCCCAAAACAGTGGACTTCCTTCTTACAGAACATCAGGGGTGGCACTGTGGCTCAGTTCCGTGGGCTTTCGTGACCCAGACACTTCCTCTGTTAAAAGAGAACATGGGGAAAGAAAGGAGAGGGAATGAAAGCAAGCTATTTCCTTCAAAGGGAGCCACATTCATGTCCACTAAACTCCCACTGAAATTCAAATCATGGAGCCACACCTGGCTGCACAGGCAGCTGGGAAGTGTAGTCTCAAGCTGGGTGGTCTCTTCCATACCCTCCTGAAACAGGGTGTGCTATGGACAGGAGCATGGCTCTTACACTAAAAGAAAGGAGAGAATATAAGGGTGCAATTGGTAATTAGTACCCACCTCCCCATCCCTATTCCCTCATATGTAAAATTCCTCCCTTCCTGGACTTACTGCTGATACTTTGGTTCAGCCTTAAGAATCTCAGTTCTTGTATATATAGTTGTTTATTTTTCCAAGTGCTTTTGTTGGGGATAATTATAAGAGGGAACTCAGAGTTAGGGAAAGAAAAGGGAAATAATACTCATTGTCTCCTCAAGGTCTTGGCAAATTCTTCTTCCTGGGCCTGGACCACCTTCCCAGTCTTTCAGCCAGTTAATTGCTACCTGTTCTTAGATACCAGCTCAAAGCCCCATCTTCAGAAAAGCAGCCCTACCTCCTTCCCAAAGGAGAGGAGGGATGTGCTCGCTTCGGCAGCACATACACCAAAGGAGAGGAGGGCTCCTTTACAGTCACCTTCTGTTACTTGTTATTCATAACACTTTCAGCGCTGGTAAGTAGGATGGATCATGTGACATTTCGATTGCTGCTCATCCTGGCAGTGCTGGGCTATGCACTTCCAGGGACAGAAACTCTTTTGCTCACCTCCAGGAAAGGACCATGGTCCTGGGGACAGGGTAGGTACTCGATAAATATTTGCTGTATGAGTGAATGCATGTTGACAGAGAAAGATAGAAGAACTTACAGAAATGAAGAAGCTAAAACAGAAGTAGCTGATATCTTAGGCTGTCCTGGATGGCCTGTCAGAGGGGAGGGGATGAATTTGGGGAAGGGACAGGCAGAGCCAAGACAGGACTGTTGGCTGAGATGAACTCCAGCTGAAACCCTTTCTGGGGCAAAGGAGTGCCATAAGAAGTGCTTGCTCAACTCTGATGCCAGGGTCTAGGCCTCTGCCCTTTTAGAAAAGTCATGAACAATAATTAATAATTCAATAATTACTGATTATTGCATTAATGTGTTGGGATTTTCCTGCCCTTTTCTGTAAAATAAAATTATTTGTTCCATAACTTCATTCATTTTCCTGGAATGAAACTGAATTCTCTGCCAGAGATTTATTTAGATAACTTGATATTTAATCAAAAAGTGACACTGGCATTCAAAAAATATCTGTATTAGGAGTGATGGTAAAACAAAGGTAAATAGGATTCCATGGTTTGCTTTGTTGGTGCACGTTTTGACATTAATACCGATATTTGTTAAGTGTCCTAGTCAATAAAATGGGTAGCACTGGACTATTAAACAGTTGGGATGCTGATTTGCTTTGGATAGATGTGAGTTACATTATATGTAAAGTACCCTTCTAATTATCTGTTGTTTTTTTTTTAAAGATTTATTTATTTATTTATTTATTTATTTATACAAGCACTGGGTAGAGTCAGAAGTGCAGGAGGGTGAGAGAATTCACCAGAGCCAGAGCAGGGAGCAGAGCAGGCAGAAGGACCGAAGTACACTGCTGAGGGGAGCAGCGGGCGGCAGGAGAGGTCTGCGCGCCATGTGGGACCCTCCTCTGGTGGCCGGGGAGCAGCCGGGGATCGAACCGGCGCTGCAGAGGCTGCGGGCAGCTTTGCAACCCAGCGCTCAACCGCTGCGCCATCGGGGAGGCCCTATCTGTTTTTTTAAATCCTAGATTGCTCAGTTTTGTCTCTTGTAGGAATGGTAACTCACCTATAAGAAAATTAATTAAACTTTAAGAGGAAAAAAGAAAAACCTGCTGGGAACCATGTAAAACAGGTAGTTGTTGAACCCTTATAAAACAGAACCTCTAGAAGTTTAACAAAAAAATGCACCTACAGTTGCCTTTTTTTTTTTTAACTTCCTCATTTGATTTTATGTACCAGTGTGGATGAAAATGAAAGCTGCTGTAAGATATAAGTCCCAGCATGAACAAGACTTATTGAAGCAAAGCATGAGCATTTATTTGGGGGTTTTATTAGGACTGCAGCCTGGGGAGGCATAGATATAAGAAGTGCTTGGACTGTATTCCAAGTTGCCAGGATGGGGTTGTGCTTAATCCACAGAGAAAAGGCAGGATAGTTCTCACTCTGGTAAACCATGCAAATTAGGATTAGAAATACATCAAATCAAGATTGTTGACCCATTACTTAAATTAGGCTAGAAGTCACTCAAGATCTGCTTGGTGCAAGAACATGGCAAATCAGGTGCAAAATCAGCTGGGCAATGATTGGTTGTTTCAATCCCTTGGAGTGGTCAGTGGGGTGGGTGCCCTTCGATACAGCTGCTTCTGCAAGGTGGCTGTGTCTGGGCATGTCTTCACACGTCTGCACACCTCAGACGTGCCCAGGATCTGATTCTCAACCACTTCCCAACTCTATTTTAGTTACCCAGACTCAAAAGACTTCAAAATATTTCTTTTTTTGGCTATCATTTGGCAGTTTCTTGGTCTGCTCTTTCTTGGTCTCACTTTCATCTCTCACCATCACCAAGGAGTGTGAGTGCTCCAAGGCAACCGGCTCTGTGAAAACACCATCCAGTGCCTTCGCCTCTTACACTGTATCTGCCTCTCAGTTACTGACCAATGTAAAATTTTTGAGTTTTTTCAATTTGGGACATTAAAGCACTTTGCAGTAGCCCATCTTCTTGCTTGCTTGACCTCAACTTCTCGCTTAAATGATCTCAACTTCAAGGAGGTGAAAGGAAAAAAAGCCAGGCTGGATGAGTCATCCTGTTTCATTACATAACGACAGTTAGCTCTTATCAAAAATCACTAGAAAACGAAGAGGTGAGACCAGCTCCATATGAATGCATCGGCCATATTTTACTGCCTGATATTAGTACAATCTTACTGACATTATTCACGCAAGTACTTGGTGAAAAATCATTTGGAAATAAGGCATATATATCATCCGTTCTATCTAACAATGTTTTTGTACTGTTTGTTAAGTAATCTCTGGCAGAACATTTCAATTACAGTCCCTTCAAAATCAGTGGTGGCTCCTTACCAAACGTGTGAAAATGCATCTCGGTGTCTCTGTATGAAGGACCAGTCTCAGGAGATTCACACGGAAAGCAGTCTTTCCCTTAGCAGCTTTCTGCATTTCCAAAAATTATTAGATCAGGGCTTGACTTGAGCTGCCTGGAGACCCAAAGGAAGCGCAGATGAAATTTCCCACTCTGCTCCTCACAGAGCAGAGGAGGCCTGGCAAGAGCCCAACACCTTTGTCAGGTGTGCTTCTCCATTGTTTCCCAAATGGGGAGGGATTAAGATGAGGAGGTCGGAGTGGCAATTTTTTTATGAGTCTTCCTAAGCCAGAAGAGACACTTTTCTTAGAGAGCTGTGGAAAGGAATGCAGACTGCTCAGTGCTTTAGGAAACTTGTTTCCAAACACCTGGGGTGTGTGCCTAATTCATCCTTTAAAACAGATGACTACTGCTTCCTCACATCAGCTCCCCTGTCCAGCCTAACCCTTTCCCTTCCACAGGGCTATTTCTCTTGCCTCCAAAAGCACAATTAGGAAGAAAAGGAGACGCACCGCCCATAGCCATGAGCTGGAAGCTGCTGCTTTTATTTACGGAACCAGGAGGCTCTGCCCCCCTCCACTCCACCACCACCACACAGCCAAAAGGAGAGTTTGATTTTCAAGCCAGTTTGCCTCTCAAACTGACAAGGTGGGCAAATGTAATGAATTACGCAAACATGGGCGTCAGGTGACCTTGTCTATAGGATTATTATTATTATTCCAGCACCTTGGAGCCCTCTAAGAAAACCCCTCTAGAAATACAGTGAATGAAATCTGCACCTCCCCGTTGCACCTGGCTGCCCTTTATGAATTAACATTCTCCCTCAGAAGTTCTGGGAGCCAGAGTAGAGATGGAGTCTTGCATCGGGCATTATTTTACATTTTGAAAATGGAAAGGATTCAGGGAATTCCTCTCTTCTTCTACCCCATCAATTTGGGGTTGGTGGGCTAGGCACTCAAATAAATCTCATGTACACCTGACTTCCCTGTAAACCCTAAGGAACAGTAGCTGCCAACAGGGATGCTCAGAGATTTAAAGCTCATAAAAAGGCTTTAAACTCCTCAGAACAAAACTGGTTCTGTAAGTAGGATGTAAAGGATTAGATTGAGTCCTGCCTCAGAGAGGAAGGAAAGGAAGCAAGATGACACCTGACTGATCACCTCTGCTCTGTCCACAACTTGCAAAGGCTTCTTTTTCTGTGGGGTGGGAAGCTCCCTGGCCATGATAGGTATGTGCTGCTCAGACAGCAGTCACAGGCGACACCCAAAGGTAAGGCTGTGACAACTGTGTCTCCGGCTCCAGCATTGAGCCTCACACATAATTGGTCAACCCTGATTGGTTTAGGAGTACATGCTTGCTGATGTGACTTAATCGGAGGCTCTGAGGACATCATACCTTCTCAGGCGTGCTGCTTTAGTTTCCTAAAAATCTACTTCTGTGAAAGTTAAGAGATGTTTCCTTTTCTTTTTCTTTTTTTTTTTAAGATTTATTTATTTATGCATATAAGAGCTGGGGTACAGGCCAGAGGTTTGGGGTGGGGGGTGAGAGGATTCACCAGAGTGGGGAGTAGAACAGGTTAGACTGAAATACACTGCTGAGGGGAACAGCGGGCGAGACAGGAGACGTCTGCTGTGCTATGTGGGTAGCTCCCTGGCCATGGGGTGATCGAACTCGCTGCAGAGGCTGCAGATTGCTTCATAGTGCTGTGCTTAACCCCTTGCGCCCAGGGAGTGTTTATTTTTAATCTCATCCTTGAAGGAGCCCATAGTTGATGAGGACATTGAGGATTGCTGCCTGCTTTTCTTCAAATATTTTCACCTACAAAATATATCCCCTGGCTTATCTGATGATGGCTGCCTCTGTAAGGGAGCTGTAAGTTTCTGTAAGAAAAAGGCATGTTCAGATGTTTGAAAATTGCATGTGCTTAACCATTTCTTCAGTTTTGATTCTCCCGTAAAACCCTGTATCTTTTTGCTATAAAGATTTTGTATCACATGGGGAATTTTCCTGCTCAGATAATTCCAGGTTAAAATTTTTGAAATAGATTTCCAAACAAATACTTTTGACAGACTGAATAAGCAGTACTCAGTTAACTCTTTGCATTGTGACATATTCCAGTGCATTAATAAGATTAGTCCCAGGTAATACATTTTCAAATTCATAGGAAGAAATTCTTTAAGTGATTCAGGGTGTTGCCATGGTTTAGGGTTGCAGTTCTATAATCTTAGGAACTGGAGGTAGTTGCCAAATTATTAATTGAACTGGAAAATCTAATTATTAATTGAACTGGGAAAGTGACCACTAGAATCTCCTCTGTAGAAAAAAAAAGTGTCATTGGTAGAGAAAATGTGTAGAAACTATGAAGATGCAATCCAGTGGTTCTCTCTTACCAAGTAGGTATATTAAGAGTATATCTCAACTGAGAGTATCTCTAGATGCAGAGAAATTCAAGGAGGATCATAGATAATTATCCTAGATGATAACCAGTAATATTATGCAATAGCTTTGACATGGTCCTGCTACCTCTACCTGGGCAGATCTATAAGGACAAGAGCATTTCTTTACAGATGTTTTAAAAAACAACCAACTTTATGAAGCACCACCTCTAAATCACAAAAGGAAGAAAATGCAAACTGAGAAAATTGTTAGTAACAACAGATAATAATTGATATTGTTGAGAATGTTATATAATATAATGTAGTACATTGATTCATTATATTATTTTTATTAATATTTATTAATATAATAAAGATTACCTCAGCAGGAAAATGCAAAAGAAAATTCAAAAGTAATAAAGAAACAATTATAAGATCTGTCATCTTTCAGTAGAAATAAACACTGATGGAAGGGGGCAGAAATATGGATGAGCCCAGACATCTCTCATAAAGGACACAAGACTGGGCCTTCCTGGTGTCAAAGGGGTTAAAGACAGCACTATCAAGCTATCGCCAGCCACTGCAGCATGAGTTCCATCCCTGGCTGGCCAGGGAGTAACCTATATGGCCTAGCAGACTTCTCCTGTCTTGCTCTTGCTTGCTGCTCCCCTCAGCAGTGTATTTCAGTCAATCTGTATTTCAGTGTATTTCAGTCAATCCATGCTCTACCTCTCCACTGTGTCAGCTGCCAGTGAAACAGCAGAGGACAACAAAATCACTCTCTCTGGTGAATTCTCTCACCCCCTGCACCTCTGGCCAGCACCCCAGTTCTTGTATGCATAAATAAATAAATCTTTAAAAAAAAAAATAAAGGACACAAGAACATTTCCTGCCCTAACCTCTGGGAGGCCTACATGGCCAGTATTTGAAAACAGTTCAGTATTTGCTTAAGCTTTGTTGGTAGACTAGGAGCAGAATCAGACTTGATGTAGGGCTTGCTTTTATTCTGAGAATGTTCATATACTATACATTTTGTTAATAAAGTAACAATGATGGAGTTTTTAAAGGGAGAGCTTAATTGCCTCATTGGTTTACTTCTGGCTTAAGCACCTCAGCAATCTCCTTGTAGACTGGTAAGGAACAGGTGACAGCCTGCACTGGTCCTTCTTTAAGGTGATTCTGCTCTGTAGAGGTTCAAGAAGCCCCCCATGTGTGCACAGAAGGGAGACTGAGTCATTCTGAAAAGTGGGTATTTGCTTTCTGTCATTTATCATATTTGTTATGCAACCTCAGGACAAGCACTTTATTTCTGGAAATTGCAAGGATAAAGCACTTGGTTATATTCACTTTATAACCAACTTATTCAAATGAACTTTGCACTGCATATTTTAAACAATAAGAAAATCATTTGACAAATGAAGAAAGTATATAATAAGCATAGAAATATTTTTACTTATCAGTCTTTGAGGACCAGATGACATTCTAATCAGCATAATTTATATCAATAAGACATTTTATCAGCCTCCTCATCCTATCACCCGCTTCTCCTTAGCCATTCTCTGTCTACCTCTCCACTGTGTCAGCTGCCAGTAAAACAGCAGAGGACAACAAAATCAGATTGTGGATGGACAGGGATCCAAGTTGAATGTTAAAGGAGAAGAAGGAGGTAAACATGGCCCATGGACCAGGGTGGGGCTGTAGCAGGTGTCTCCTTCCTTCTCTGCTGTTCTCCCGCCATCTTTCCCTAAGACTGCACTTTGTTGAAGAGAATGAGAGTGGAGACTTATTATTCTTCACCAAGAGAAGTCGTGAATAAAACATTTGTACTGGATTCCAACACTTGAGAAGAGTGTGAGAATCTCCCCTAGCCAAGCTTGCCATCCAGGGATGCTTGTATCTCCTTTCTCGTCCTTCAAAGGCCAACGACAGATGGTAGAAACAAGTCTTTCAGGTGGCGGAGGAGTGGGGAGATCAAGAGGGAAAACACGCAGCTCTCTCTGCACAGGAGGTAACAGGGGATGAATCTCGTGTTGTGCCTGCAAACATTAATGCACATTCATAAAAAGGTGGCCTTTTACAAAGAGCAAGGTCTTCGGTCTGTCATCAGCTGGGTGGAAAACTGGGATCTCACCTGAGTCATCCTTCTTCTTCAGGACACTTCACCAGCCTGGCCTCTGAGAACCATAAATAAAGGCCAGTGCAAATGGCTTTTCTGTCTGACCCTTTAACCTGAAATAAAAATAAAGCTTGGAGAATGTAATCCTGACTCAAGGCTCCTTTATGACCTCCTCCTTCCCTTACCTGTTGACAGGTACCTGCCAGACCTCACAGTTACCTTTGATTTAGCTGTAATGGCATCTCCACACTTAGCCAAGTTCTGCCCTGTAATCCTCTTCCAAGCTTAAGTCAATTTATATGGTAACCTGAGAGCCATTTCTTGCTTCCAGATGATGTCACTGTCTGTTAACACGTTCTGGAATGATGGCTAAACTCAATCTTAAGGCAATGGAGCAATAGCTCACTTGCAAAGCCAGAGTTGGGTTAAAACACATGTTAAATGAATTTTCAAATTAAAAAAAGAAGCTTTATTTCCATACTCCTTTTTGTTAATCCTAAGATATTCCAATACTTGTTTTCAGAGAACCAAGAGTGGTTTTGCAGAATCAAAAATCTGTACCTGGTTAAGTATAAGTCTATTTATGAAAATAAGGATGGTATTTTGAAATTGGAACAAAAAATCATGAATATAATGAACTTTAAACCATGTGTTTTTCTCCACTCAAACCCTAAAGAGTTTGCATTAATAAAAGTTCCCCCAACATTTGTTTGAGCATAGTTCTGGGTAAAACAAAATTTTTGAGTTTCTTTGTCCTCAATTTATTTGGTTCTGCAGTGAACAATGCAAACAATTTCTTTGTGTTAAACAGTATCTACTAAACACAGCAAAATCATGATCATTTTGTAATAAGACAAATGGATTAGGTCCATTAAGCCAGGGACAGATTTGTGCTTTTGTGAGTGAGTGTGTGTGTGTGTGTGTGCATGCTCCTCCCTACCATATTTGCTTCCTATTGCTGCTATAATCAATTACTACAAACTTTATGATTTAAAACAGCACAAATTTATTCTCTTACAGTGTTAAAAGTCAGAAGTCTAAAGTCAAGGTGTTGTAGGGCTGCATTCCTTCTGGAAGTTACAGGGGTGGTTCCTTTTCCTGGCCTGTTCTAGCTTCTAAGAAGCTGCAAGACTTGTAGCTCTTTCTTCCATCTTCAAAGTCTATCACTCCAACTGCTGTCTTCACACATCCAACTCTGACCTTCCAGCCTCCCTCTTACAAGGACCTTTGGACCTACCCAGATAATCCAGCATAATCTCTCGCCACAATGTTGTTAATTTAATCACATCTGCAAAGCCCCCTTTACCATATAAAGTAACATAATCCCAGGTTTTAGGGATTAGAGTGTGGGCATCTTTAAGGGATCATTCAGCCTACCACACCTTTATCACACATATTTACAAGCATGTGCATCAGAAGTAGGACCTTCTTAAGTAACACCCAAAGGGCAGATGAAGAGTCATTTACACAACTGGAACACTCTTGTTACTGTAGCTGTCTCCAGGAATGAGCTTTTCTGTCTGATCCTCAATCCAAAGCCTTCTCCCCAAGTCATCACTGCCAGGCCTGGTCTGAGCACTTGTAGGTACTGTACTTCCCCATGTTCTGCGCTGGCCAAATGGGCACTGGACTTACAGTGACTTTCACTGATAAATCTCTCTGAGAGTAGTTTCCTCCTGTGTACACTCCACACTGCCTTGAGTAGTGGAATGAGGTCTGTGCTAAGGGTACTTTATAGATGATAAGGACTTCGTAAATGTATATCCCAGTGGGACTCGTTTTAGGTCATAAATTAGCTAACTAAGAGATTATGAAAGGTAAAAGATTCATTGTTCCAAACCCTTGTGACGGATGTGATGCCTTTTACTTCTCTGGCCTCAAGGATACCATAGTTTATTACTGTCTGGGTCATCAGTAGAATCCAGATAGTAGGATTCCTTGTTCCATGTTCTTTCTCTTGTATCCTAACAAAACGGTAATGTGTTCAGCTCAGTATGCAGGGATCTGGCCACTAAACTTCTTTCCCTAGGTTTGTCCTGGGTCCCCTCCATGTTACCAACAATGAGACTTCTGCCCCTGCTCCCCAACCCTTCTACCTTGTTGATCAAAGAGTAAATGAGACCCAGTCACAGGGACCCCAGCTTAGAGTTTACACACTTAAGTCTGTCTTCTGCTCTGCTTTCACACCTGGTGTTTGTTCTGGAGTCTCTTTTTCTGCTCCTACTTTGACTATTTTAAACCTTTACCAATTTCTTTTGATTTCTTCTTAAGTTATTTTGAAATTTTCTCTGTAGCTTTCAAATATTTGGAGATTTTCCAGATATTTGATTTTTTTTAAAGATTTATTTATTTATGCATACAAGAGCTGGAGTACAGGCCAGAAGTATGGGGGGATTAGAGAATTCACCAAAGACAGAGCAGGGAACAGAACAGGCAGATTGACCAAAGTACACTGCTGAGGGGAGCAGCGGGTGAGTCAGGAAAGGTCTGCTGTGCCATGTGGGTTGCTCCCTGGCTGGCTGGAGGATCAAACTCATCGAACTCATGCTGCAGAGGCTGTGGACAGCTTCATAGGTTGCATCTTAACCTCAGGGAGGCCCCTCCAGATATTTGATTGACTTTAAATCCCACTGTAGTCAGAGAGCATGCTTCGCTGATTTGAATCCTTTTGAATTTATTGAGATTTGTTTTATGACTCAGAGCTTAGTCTACCTTGGTGGAAATAGTCTCTGTTAACTTGAAAAGAATGTGTACTTTGCGGTTGTTTGATAGGGTGTACTATAAATGTCAATTCAGTAAAGTTGGATATTGATCAAGTCTTCTGTGTCTTTATTGATTTTCAGGTTACTTGTTCTATCAAATATTGATAGAATTTTGATGAAAACTCCAATTTAACTGTAGATTTGTCTCAGCCTATTTGGGACTGTAGGGTAAATGGTTTTTCAGGCTTTTCTGCCCTCCCATCATTAGGATTGCCCTGCCTGATGGGGCACCTGTAGTTGTTACATTGTTGCAATCTGTCTTATTTACTTCTGTGGGCCATGGAAGGAGTATTGATAGAGTCACCAAGAGAAGCAGGAGAGAGGCAGGCAGAGAAGGGGTGAAAGAAGCCAGAGAAGCCCAGAGTGAAGACTTACTGGGGGCTTGGAGGCCTTTTGCCATGTACCTGTTTGCCACACTACATGTAAAGCTCAATAAAAGTCCGAGAAAGCCACCAAGGGCTCCAGGACTCCTCCTTTACCTGTTTGCTGGATCATAGAAAACCTGCTCAGTGCCATCCTGCCCCTACAGGGACATTAGTTAGGCACATGAACAGACAATGCAGTGAAAATCTGGGATCATCAGAAAAGTCTTCTGAGTAAGGTGTCATTTGAGCTGGGTGACCTTCAGAGAAGAAAAGATGAGTGTTTCAGAAAGAATGAATAGCACAGAGGTTCCAAAAAGAAGCAAAAGATGACATCTGGTGAGGAGAAAGAAGATTTATGGGAATGAATGGAAGTGGCAGAGGAGGTTGGGAAGTTGGAAGATTGGAATGGGACTAAGAGAGGCCTGAGATGTTAAAGGTTTAAAAGTTGCAAGATGTACAGATTCAAGAAGCATAAAAAAAAGTCATAAGAAGCCAGGAATCTTTCTTGCTGGCAGTGGGACCTCATCAACTCACCCAGAGTCTAACAGGAGCCATACAGACATACAAAAAAGATACCTTGCATTGAATAGCAATTAATTTGGCATTTGACTTTTAAAAAAATGCCTGTTGATGTTTCTTGGCCATTTCACCAAGGATAGGCAGTGATCCGTGGACAAGCTAAGCATGCAAGAAGACAGATCACCAAGAGAAGGGGCACTGTTTACCCACAAACTCCTTGACAACTTGCAGTGATGGAAAAGGAGACACAGCCAAAATGTCAGGTAGAACAGGCAGCAATCAAATTGGTAATGTGTCTGTTAACTGGCTCAACTTTATTTGTTCTTCTCCTTGCCATGTTTCGGCAGTCCATGACTATTCATTTTCCTATGTGAGTGACACTAATGCAGAGATCTTTTTACTTCGAGCATAGGTTTCAGTGCTACCGACTATAATCCAGGCAACATCAACTCCAGGAATAAACACAGGGAGAGAAATTGGGACATAGGAATATCTAAACCACTTTCCTAAAATATGTGCCTTTAAGAAGCAGCTTTCCAGGTGCCATCAAAACTTTGCCCTCCTCCTTTGTCCTTATAACTTAATATGTCTCCAAATAGTCAAGACACTAAAGATTCAATTAAAAAATGAATTCTCAGAGCTGTTATTTAAATTCTTATCTGATATTAAGATAATTCTCATGAAAATAAAAAATGAGAAACATTATGGAAGACAGTACTGGACAGAATGGAGGCTTATGCATTTAAAATACTTAATGTTGATTGAGATCATTAGTGAGTTAATTGTTTCTTTAAAAAGAGAGTTTATAAAATGAAGTATTATAAACTAATATGGGCACTTTAATAGAAATCTTAGAAAATATTCAATGTTGAAAGAAAAATAAATAACACATAATTCCAACAATCTAATACAATTATTGTTAACATGTTGGTGACTTCCTCTTAGACTTTTTCTACACAGTTTTGAAATCTTTCTAAATAAAAAGAAAACAAACTTGTCAAATATCAAAGGAACCATTAGAAATCTGTTTTTTCTTTTTCTTTTGTTACAGTGAGAAACGCTGACAATTACTTTTTGAATGAAGGCAAATGCTCTTAGCTTGATGTCATCCAATTTGTGGACATGCCAATAGAAACACTTTGATATTCAGAAGTCTTAAAATAAAATGAACGTAGGCCTTTATTTCCTTAGTTAACATTGAGTCCCTTTTCTATGGTCCACCTAGTGCTAAGCACATGGTAACTTAATGACCACCAAATTCTCCAGGTAACTTAGCCAAAGATTATAAACATTAGAATTCAGAAATGTCCATTAGTCAAAGTCACCAGCTGATAGAGGACTTGAATGAGGACAGTGACAGCAACCAAGTCTGAAATATAAATGGAAACCATGGAGAGGAAGTATTTTTTTAATTGAAAGAAAATGCACACACACAAACCTGTTTGTGATTAATGCTCAAAGATAGAACAGGATTACATGTGTAAAGGCACAACCAAATAGCCCCTTCAGGTAAACTTTCTCTAACTGCTGGATGAAGTGTTCCAGAAGGAGCTTAAAGAGCCTTCTTCAGGATAGAGAACAGTCTGGAGAGCCGCAGCCAGATTCTGCCTCCTCAACTCTTACCTCTGCCACAGCTCCCTGGATGTGAATAAAATCACCCTCATTTTCTGATGGCAACCAAAGTCCAGAGAGGTCCAGGAACCTCTGTGAGCCCACAGCCCAGGAGATGTTGAAGCTGAAGTTTCAGTCCTTTCTATTGAGTAGATAAAAACACCACAAGCAAACTACAGATCAGAATTCATTTATGAACACTGACATAAAAATCCTGAACAAAACATTAGCAGGCCAGATTTAGCAGCATATTAAAAGGATTATAAACCATGACCAAGATTTATTCTTGGAATGCAAGGCGACTTCAACATACAAGAGTTGATCAGTGTAATACACCACAATAACAAATGAAGTGGGGAGCCCCCCAGGGGATCATCTCAAGTGATGCAGAAAAAGTATTTAACAAAAATCAGTACATTTGCATGGTAAAAACACTCAACAAACTAGAAATAGAAGGCAACTACCTCAACATAATTAAGTCCGGATATGAAAAACCCATGTTCAATAGTGAAAAGTCTTCCATCAGTCCAACAGTTCTTTCTGCTCTTAACAGAAATGCCTCTTTTCCGTCAGTGATGATTTTATGCTGTTGGCAGGGCAGGAGAGCGCTGCAGTCACACTCTCAGGCTCCCCAAAAGTCATATCTGCAAATCAAAAAGCAGTAGCTCCATGTCTTCCTCAGATAGATCGATCTGCATGACTAGCTACTTAGTGTCACTTTCAAATCATAATGGCAAATATTTTTATTTCATGCTGTACAAGGTAAAAAGTAGAAACCTTGAGTTCTAGAGAGTCAATGTTTTTGTCTATAAGCTACTGTTTCCAGGATACTGTGACATCCTTGCTGATTTCAAGGATTTCTGATTTATAAAACTAGGTTGACAGTATGCTTGGTTTAACTAAATTTCCAGAGGTGGAGTAAGGATTCCTGGGATAGTGGCTCTTGTTCCTCTGTGGCTTATCTGTGGTCTGCCTAATCACTTTGACATTAATGTGGCCTCGGGGCTTTGCAATTGGGGTGGCACAAAGATGCTCCAAAAGAGAATTTCGAATTTGACTGCAATGCCAATGGCATGAGGTAGTGGGAAGAAAACAAAAGAGAAAAGATAAGAAGGAAACTTGAAGACTAGAAAAAGTCATGGAAATCACTTTCATTAGTCTTGTTGTCTCCCAAATCAGATCAAAGTTCTCTTTTTGAGTTTTGTATCTGTAAACTCTTGGATTTGTGGTAATACTCAGGGAATAGAGACTAAGAGAGGAGTTGTGGAATTTAACAAAATGGGACTTTTCATGAACATTATTATGATGATAATTTTTTATAGTGCAGAGATGTTGCATTTTAGACTCTGATACCAAAAGATTAAAACTTTACTACAAAAACAAAAACAAAAATAGGCCTTCAAAAAAATAAACCCACATGATATTTCAGAACACACAGATGACACAGTATTTTAGAAAACAATGACTTCATTTAGAGCTTCTTAGAGTTTTGGGAAGGACAGTTGAAGAATGGCTTCACTAAGGAATATGAGGGTCGATTTTCACTGGAGAGGAAGTGAGACGAGATGTCTGGGGAAAGGCAAACACTTCACACTTCAAGGGGGACTGAAATTTCTCTCTTGCCCTGCCCCTCTTCTCCCATGACCCCTAGATCCGTGATGCACCTTGGCTGAAGTACAGATCAAAGGGAGAGGAGTGACTCTTGACACAAACTGAAACCATCCAGTTGTTTAATTATCCTTGATGCGAAAGGCCAGGTCTTCCTTTGATTGTTCATCAATGTAATCAGGCAGTTGTTCAGTACTGTGGCTTTATTTTCCAGGACAGGTTTGTGTTACCTAACAGAGCAACAGTGGGCCAGTGGTAGAAAATCTGGACATAATTACCCATTTTGCAATGATTCTTATGGGCAATTTTTTTTTTTTAAGCATATGGAATGTAGGCTCCACACTTTCTATTTAGAATCTGATGCTGCCTGTTTGGTTTTTTTTTTTAAAAAAAAAAAGTTGTACAATTAAATTGCCAAGTTCCTTATTTACTCTAAAAATAAACAGATTGTGTGGCAATGTGAAAGAATCAAACTAAAAATTCTCTGCTAGTCCTGTTTGTGCATTGCTTTGTTAAGTTTTAGGCACAGGAGTAGTTTCAGATCTATCCAAGAATGAACATTTCTATTTGTTCCAAGGGGAGATACTCTGTAAACATGGGTCTGAGTTCAAAGTGAGTCCAAGGCCAGAGAGGCCATGTGGTATCTGGAAGAGCATTTAAGCCAGACAAACATGGGCTACTTTTCTGGCTGTGAGATCTGGGCAAGGTACTTAAATTCCCTTGTCCTTACTTTCCCTGTTTATAAAATTGGCTTTTTAATGCATTACAGGACAGTTGTGAGGATTAATGATAACATGCTTGAAGTGGGAAGCACATGATCACTTTTTTTTTTTTTGTGGGACCCATGCTGGAGGCCGGCCGGGGAACGAACTTGTGCTGCAGAGGCCTCAGGCAGCCTCTGCAGCCCAGCACTCAACCGCTGTGCCACCAGGGGAGGCCCAGCACATGATCACTTTTGAAGTAACAATAACATAGTCTCAGAGTTCTATATTATAGTTCATTAATCCGCACCCTAATTTTAAATGGAAGTCCAGTAAATTTGGGTAGTTTAAGTTTTGCTTTCACATCAAATTTTTTTTAAAGATTTATTTCTTTATGCATGCAAGAACTGGGGTATAGGCCAGAGGTGCGGGGGAGGGGGTGTGTGAGAGGATTCACCAGAGACAGACTAGGGAGCAGAACAGGCAGACTGACTGAAATAGATTGCTGAGGGGAGCAACAGGCAAGACAGGAGAGGTCTGCTACGCCATATGGGAAGCTCCCTGGCCAGCCAGGGATCGAACTTGTGCTGCAGAGGCTATGGACAGCTTCACAGTACTGTGCTTAACCCCTTGCACCACCAGGGAGGCCCCAACATCAATTTTTTTTTTTTAATAGATCTTTTTATTTTTTTTTTTTTAAGATTTATTTATTTATTTATTTATACAAGCACTGGGTACAGTCAGAAGCGCAGGAGGGTGAGAGAATTCACCAGAGCCAGAGTGGGGAGCAGAGCAGGCAGAAGGACCGAAGTACACTGCTGAGGGGAGCAGCGGGCGGCAGGAGAGGTCTGCGCGCCATGTGGGACCCTCCTCCAGTGGTTGGGGAGCAGCCGGGGATCGAACCAGCGCTGCAGAGGCTGCGGGCAGCTTCACAACCCAGCGCTCAACCGCTGAGCCACCAGGGAGGCCCCCCAACATCAAATTTTGACCCACCAGTTAGATACTGTCATAAGTAAAGTGGATATGAAGCACTTTTAAAGTCAGTGTTCCCTGCAAATAGTAATCACAAGAGACAACTATATTGCAAACAATTTATATTTCTCTTACATGATGAGTGGACTCCCTTTGTCACCAGGGTATATATCCCAACTGCTCCTGCAAATGGATCCAGTTTTATGACTCTAGAACTGTAACAGTAATACTGAAAGTATTCTGGAGGAAATCTACACATCAACTCACATCTGCATACTAGTTGCAGTATTGGTTCAGTCAAATGATGTAGCTAAAATTTCATGTTTTATGAGAGCAAAGGATTTATTGGGTAACATTTTTTTGAAACAGTATGAAAAATGGAAAACTACTCTGATGAGAAGAGCTATGGGTGATCTTGAGTGAGAACATAGCATGAAGTGTGTGTGAGCAAGTTGACAAAGAGGGAGAGTTAGAAAATGCAAGTCAGAGGAAGAACATTAGCTTCACAAAGGGTTTTCCATTTGTCAGTTCATAGAGTAACTTTCTATCCTTGGGGTTCATGAGTGGGTCAGGGACTCTCACAACTCTTTAAAGGTGCAGGCATGATTTACAATGAAGTATTCACATTTCTTGACAAGGTATCCATGACTTTCATTAAAAAAAAAAAATTAAGTGTAAGGGAGTAGGCAGTAATTGTTGCTTAAAATACTGAACTTTTAAAAACATTTCAAATGGGTTTTTGTTACCCACTAAAAGGAAACATTTAAAAATTGACATTTTATGGACAGAAGAGCTAAAAAGAAACTTCTCTGAAGAGGAAATGCAAATGGCCAACAGGCATATGAAAAAATGTTCAGCATCACTTGTAATCAGGGAAATGCAAATCAAAACTACAACGAGATACCATCTTACACCAGTGAGAATGGCACATATTAAAAAAACTAGCAACAACAAATGTTGGCGAAGTTGTGGAGAAAAAGGAACTCTCCTGCACTGCTGGTGGGAGTGCAAACTGGTCCAACCACTATGGAGAGCTGTGTGGAGATTTCTCAACCTACTAAACATAGAGCTTCCATATGATCCAGCAATTCCACTCCTAGGTATTTACCCAAATGACACACAAACAGTAATTCCAAAGAGCATCTGCACCCCTATGTTTATAGCAGCACTGTTTACAATAGCTAAACTTTGGAAACAACCCAAATGCCCAAAAATAGATGACTGGATCAAGAAGATGTGGTACATATATACCATGGAATATTACTCAGCATTCAAAAAAGATAAATACATGCAATTTGCCGCAACATGGGCGGCGCTGGAAGGGATCATGCTCAGCGAAATAAGCCAGAAAGAAAAAGAAAAATACCGGATGGCCTCTCTCATAGCAGGAATCTAGAAAACTTAAATAAGGGACCAGGAAAATGAATAACTATAAGAAAGAAAATATCAAAATCAACAAACAACTATGAACCAGAGACACTCTATAGGGGGTGGGGAAAGGAGGGCTTGGGGTCAAAATAAGGGGGTTGTAATTGTATGGGGAATATAAAAAATAAAATTTTAATGAAGTGTGAAAAAAAAAGTTGTAAAAAAATAAAATAAAAATTGACTTTTTAACACCTCCTGCTATGATTCATCAATGAGCAACCTAATTTTATTTTATTTTTTGAAAAGATTTTTTAATCTATGTATGCAAGAACTAGGGTGTAAGCCAGAGGTACAGCACGGTGTGTGTGAGAAAGGATTCACCAGAGAGTGGGGAGCAGAACAGGTGGATCTGCTGAAATACACTGCTGAGGGGAGCAGCGGGAGAAATAAAAGCGGTCTGCTGAGCCATGAGGATCAGCTCCCTGCCTGGGGATCTAACTCGTGCTGCAGTGGCTGGCTATAGCTTGATAGTGCTGTCTTTAACCCCTGCTCACCAGAGAGGCCCTGAGCAATCTAATTTTAAACACAAGTCCAGTAAATTTTTGAAGCAGGACAATTGTGTTTTCATATCAAATTCTAACCAACAAGTTGCATATAACGGTGTCAGTGAAAAAAATGAGAAAAAATTAGCACAGAGGTAGTATATTGTTGCTGATGATAAACCCAGGATATCACTTTTCCAGGTAATGGTACAGTGCAGTGATCAACTCCTAGAAGCCGAGTTCAAATTCACCTATTTCTGTTGATAGGATGACAACAGCCGCTCCTCATGTGAGAATCCAGTGAGGATTAAATGGCTGTGCATGTGGATTCTCAGAAAAGTTTTTGGCTCAGAGAAAGTGCTGGGAGATAACTGCTGTGCTCTCTGTGAAGCAGGAGACAGAAGAACTGTGCACAGGAAGTCCTCGAGGAAACAGCAGGCCATTGTCCTCCTAATTGCTCCTGTGAGTTTCAAGGTCCATTGAGCTGGGCATTAGCAGTTGTTTTAGGTTAAACAAATAAAAATCACTAAGTGGCATGTAAAATACAAATGTCCCTGCTAGACTGGGCACCGCAGCCAGAGGTCTGGAAAATGTGTCTCCTGGCTGGCTCCTGCAGTGGCATCCACATTGGGTTCTGACCCAGCAGGGCTGGGTAGTGCCCTAGACCTGCCCCTAAGTGACCTTGTTAGCAGAACCCAGTCACTGAGCTTAATTCAGCAGTGGTGGCCACAGAGCAGAGAGAGACAGTCAGTTTGGCTTTGACAGTCTGTAGGTATTTCATTAGCCTTGCAACTTAGGGCAAGTTACTTAACTGGGACTCAGTGTCCTCATTCGTAGGATGGGTTGATAACGGCAGCTCCATCTTAATGCTGTCATGAGGACAAAAGGAGGTGATCCTTGAAGAGTATTTTGCACAGGCCTGCCACCCAGGATTAAATGTCAAGAGCTGAATAGCATGAGTCATTAAGGCCTCACTTCACACGCTGTGGTGAATTGTCTCCCTGAATTACCTTGTATAAAGTACTTCTGAAGTAGGTGCTAGTGATATCCTAATTATAAAAATGAGGAATTTTAGTATAGTTTGAGAAAGCTGCCAAGGTCAGACATCTAGAGAAGGACAGAAGCAGACTCATTTCCAATGACCCCACCACCCCCACTGAACCCCCGGGCTAGGATCTGCTTGGATCAAAAATATCTTGTCCATCACAAGTCCCAAGTCACCGTATTCAAGGTAGTAGGAAAGTGGGGAGCAAATAACTTGGCCTGGGATACTGTCCCTAGATCACTCAGGTCTCATAAAATGTACCAAATGACAATTAAAAAAGAAACAACTAAAAACCAAAAACCAAACTCAGGCATCTTAAGTTTCTCTAGCATCTTCTCTGTGTGGGTATGTAAGATGTTTGTGCACACATGCCATAATTAATCAGCACAATAACAGATTACTCAATGTTCGACATTTTGTTATAGGGGATCTTTTGTATTATTGTAGGGGTTCAAACCTGGGGACTGTGGGACATAAGTCAGAGGCCTCTGGGTGCTGCAGTGTAGCACTGATAGAGTGTCAACACAGAGGAGCTTCCGAGAGGCAGCTTGCACGGAGGCCCTTGGAGGAGAGCGATGTTTTAAACAGCTGTGGAGGTAAGAGGGCAGAACCTGAATAAAAGGTAACCTGAAGCATTTAGGTAAGGCCCTCACAGCAAGGTTTGCCTAAAGCACTCTTTGAAGAAATTTTAAAGGAGTTGCCTCAGAATTGCGTGAGTGAGTAACACCCTCCCTCCCAGTTCTACCACTGCCAGATAGACCCCGATTTTCCTCTTTGGCCCAATAAGTGCTCTCTGAGGCCTTTGTGACTTCTCTCAGCACAGCAATCCTATTGCTATGGTTATTAGGGGCATTATCAGTGTAAATACCTTACCTCAAGGAGCCTTGCCTTTGGCTGGATGGGTGGGCCTTGTCATTCAATGAGATCAAGGCTGTCAGAACTGGAGAGAGGGCTCCAGTCCTCCAGCAGTCAGGGAAGAAAGTCAGGAAAGAAAGTGTGTGATTTTAGCTGTTCACTCTCCTGGTCCCCAGAACTCAAAGAAAACACACTTGTTCAGAAATAGATGTTCTGCGCACCCACTGATCTATTGAATTGTGTTTTTCTGGAAATGTGTACTGAAATTAACATGACATTTAAGACTTCACAAGCATCGAACAAAGTAAAGGAAATAGCAAAGCGAAAAGAACATCTTGGCAACACACCATGAAGTTCTTACATCTCCTTCAAATATTTATAATTAAGCATATATCATACAGTCATGGATGTCTTTCCTTCCCCAGCCTCAAAAAAAGGAGTAACCTTCAAGGATACAAAGACTCAACTGCATTTATAAGCCTACCAAAAATGTTAGAAGGGAGTTTGAGGTTCTCTGAATTTCAAATTTGAATGTCTCTTAGCATCTCAAACTGAATGTAGCCAATGTACACTTACATGGTTACATTAGAAAGAAAATGAAGCAGGCAATACTTTAAGAACTGAGAACTGATTACCTCTGTGTAAGTACATGGGAAGGGTGAGTGATTTGCTAGGCTCTCTTTCATTTAGGTAGAGGTCACATCCATATGATGTATTCGAGTGATTCCTTAAGCTGTATGTGTATATTTTAAGCATTTTACAATGAACCAAGAAGGTCATTACCCACAGAAGCATACTCCTCCATTTTCCACTATTTCAGTAGTTGGTGGGATCACCATTCGTCAGTTGCTGAAGTCTAAGTTGTGAGAATTTGTTCAGACTCACACCCATGATCCTTCTCTACTCATGGAAGCAAATTCTCCAGGGCTGAGATCCAGGCACCAGATTTTCTAAGAAGTTTGTCAGGGAATTCTTAAGAACTGTGTCTCAGTCTCTGTTTTACTCTCAGATTTGGATGAAACTTCTGTAGTCTCTTTATACATATTCATTAATTTGTTGATTAATACTAGATAAATGGGGGGGGGTTATATATGGACAGTGTGCTTTGGAGGGTCACATCTTCCTTAGTAACAGGGAGAGTTATAGCCCTGTTTTGATTTCCCTTCGCCAAGAAGCCTGTTTGAAAGTGCAGACATTTAACTTTCAGAAAGTGTCCCGGAACAGCAGGGTGGAGGATAGACTGGAGGAAATTGAGACTAGAGGTTTCTCCAACAATCCAGAGGAGAGCTAGTGCTGAGAACCAAACCATGTTATGAGAACCAAGGAGAGTTATGAGATGGAGAGAGATGGGCAGATGGGGGAGCAGGAAGGAGCGAAGTAGAAGCAATAGGAACTGCGCTGTGGGAGAGAGGGAGGAGGAAGAGGCCTCAAGCCAACTCTCAGGTTTCTAACTTCAGGGGCCATTGAGGTCTTTTGTAGGGATCAGGGGTTTCTAGGTTTGACTTTGGCCTGGATAAACTACCCAAGTTCTCTGAGTTTCAGTGAGCTTATCTGTGAAAGGGCGCTAATGCAAGGGTGGAGGTGCCATTAACAGGGTTTTAAGTGGGTGCGGTACCATCCATGAAATGTAAGCTACTGTCATCACTGCCGCTGCTGCTCCAGGGTGGCACCAGCTGTGGCTGGGGTTGCAGAGGAGGGACACTCTGGACACTCGTCTGAGTTTAAGATGTCTGTGGGGCATCATAACAGAAATACCTGGAAGTTCTGGCTGGGATGTGGAGAAGACGTCTATTGGATGATCTCAATTTGGGATTTTGTTGAGTAGTTGCAACCAAGGAAGAATGTGGTAAGGGAGAGGGAGGATAAGAGAGCAACTGAAGGGATGGGCCTGGGTGTGGGCTCAAGGGATGAGCCTGAAAGAGAAAACTGAGAAAATGATGTGAGGGAGGCGTACAGTAGAACTGATGGAAAAGGAATGCTTTTCAAAGAATGTGAAACTTGAAGCCATTGAGTCTGTGTGTAAGGGGTGTGAGTGTTGGTGTTTAAGTTTTCTGAGGGAATGGGAGACCACAGATGGAACTTTGAAGCTAAGGAAGAGGGGAGGTGAACCTTACCAGCATGTAGGGTGTGATGGAGAGCTGTGACCAGTTGAGGTGGACTTTGCAGTGTACAGGAATCATGCCTGACAGGATAGGAAGGGATAGAGAGGAAAACCTATGTTCACGCTGATAGATGTGAGGAGCTGATGTGGACAAATGTCTGGGACACGTTGAGGTCTTCAGGGGTAAAGTGAGATGTTAATGGCCCTAATGAGCGGGGGACACCCATTAGGGCAGATGAGAAATGCTTCAAAGCACTATTCTAGGAGAAGACCATTCGGCCTGGAACATTCTGGTATGTGAAGCCGAAAAGAATGAGAAGAATCACACAAGGGGTTGGGATAGAAGGTTAGTTGGAGTAAAATGAAATAGCTTCATAGCACATCCAAATGTCCTGCCTGCTCCAAAGGTCCTATCCTTCTATGAGTTGAGTATAAGGTCAAGGAGGAGATGGCACCGAATTTGCTGATGCCTGGAAGCTGAAAATTTGGCTATGAAAGAGAAGACAAGGAGTTGAGGTGCAACTAAGAGTATTTACATCTGAACAGCCAGGCCATGTTTAATGGTGTTGCTCTGGGCAGCAGAAGATGCTTTTAGCAAGGAGATATGTTTGAATAGGGGCCCCCCCAAAACTCATGTTCACCTGGGACCTAAGGATGGGATCTTATTTGAAAATAGGGTCTTTGCAGATGCAATTAAGGAAGGGATTCAGCCGAGATCATGTTGGATCAGGGTGGGTCTTAAATCCCATGAGTGTCCTAGTAAGAGATAGACTGATCTGCAGAGAAGACCAGCCCATGAAAACTGAGGTGGCTGGGGGCTGGGATGATGCTGGTATAGTCAGTGAACTCCCAGACACCGGAGCTGGAGTAGGCAAGGCAGGATTTTCCCCCAGAGCCTTCTGAGGCAGCACAGCCCTGCCGATACCTTGTGATTTCAGACTTCCAGCCTCCAGACTATGAGTGAATAAATTATCGTCCTTTTAAGCCACTAAGTTTGTGCTAATTATTCTAGCAGCCTTAGTAAATAAAACAAGGTACTTTCTGTGGGTGTTTTCACTGCTCAATCCATCACCACTATTCACAGAAAGATGGCATGGCAAAAGAAATAGTTTGACGGAAAGCTCAAAGAGAAAGGTGAGGTGAAAGAGTGTTAAACGGCTTGCTCCAGTCCATTCATAAAGCAGGCAGCCTCGTTCAGTAAGCTTATTGGAGCAAAGCAGATTTTTCTATGGAAATCAGATGATCAAGATTCATTACTTAAAGGAACATCAGAACATTTGCAAGGCAACAGTCAGTGATGGTAGCGACCAGGGCCTGAAACAAGCCAGGCTCGGTTCAGGCCAGAGGAGGCAGAGGGGCATGCTCAGACAAGGACAGGCAGAAATAGACCCGTGCCAGCCCCAGGAAGGCTCTTCGCCACCTGGCTAGGGTCCTCTGTAGGAGGAGAGTGGACATTCTTGCACAATTGATGCATATTTATTAAGCACCTATTTTGTGCCGAGCTCAGACCCAGTAAGGAATATTGAGAATATTGGGAATATTGAGGGGTGGAGGGGGCAGACAAACATGGTTCTCACCCTCACAGAGCTGATGGTGTCTCCATTAAGACACTGGTTACAAGTTATAGAAAAGTCAATATAAATAGATTTAATAAAAGTAACTTGTTAACTCTGGGAATTAAAATAAGTCCAGGCATGTGTGGACTATGACTACTCAGCCAGGACTCTCATTTGTTTCTCTGTGATTCTCTGGGCCTTCCCTCTTCTGTGTGTCACTTTCAGCCTGAAGTTGACTTCTTTTTTCATTCAACAAAGTCATGTTGCATAGATTGCAAGATGGTTACAAGCAGCATCTGCGGCCACTTGCTTTATTTTTTTTTTAAATTTTTTAAAAAAGATTATTTATTTATACAAGAACCGGGTACAGGCCAAATGCGCAGGAGGGTGAGAGGATTCACCAGAGACAGAGCAGGGGACAGAACAGGCAGACTGACAAAATACACTGCTGAGGGGAGCAGCAGGCACAACAGGAGAGGTCTGCAGCGCCATGTGGGACCCTTGCCAGCCGGCCGGAAGGGATCGAAACAGCACTGCATAGGCTGCGGACAGCTTCACAGCATGGAGCTCAACCTCCTGCACCACCAGGGGAGGCCCCACTTGCTTTACATTCAATGAGGGAGAATGCGTCTCTCCTTTCATCAGTGGGCTATCACAAATCCATGTACCCAACCCTGACTCAATCATAAGGCAAAGAAAATAAGATATTCAGATAGACTAAGACCAGTGCTACTGAAAGTGTGGTCTCCAGGCCAGCAGCATCAGCATCCCCTGGGAATTTGCCAAAAATGCAAATACTTGGGATGAGGAACTGAATCTGATACTCTGGGGTAAGTCAACAATCTATGCTTAACAATCAGGCAATTCTGATGCATGCTGAACTGAAGAACTGCCCTTGGGAAGAATCAAATCCCATCTGTGAAGGTGGTGGTGGTGATTATTCTACTCGAACTGTGTGACTGCCGGAAAATGGCAAAAGGATGGAGTGGATACTGGGAAGGCAAACATAATGGGCAGTCGTGCCCTTAGTGATTAGGACATTGAGCACACTAGCCAGCAATTATTGGATTCTTTTTTTAAAAAAAGATATATTTATTTACGCATGAAAGAAATAGGGTGTGGGCCAGAGGTGTGGGGGGTGAGAGGAGTCACCAGAGATAGAGTGGGGAGCGGAACAGGCAGATGTACTGAAATACACTGCTGAGGGGAGCAGCGGGAGAGAAAGGAGAGGTCTGCCATATGGGTCATCTCCCTGGCTGGGGATTGAACTCATGTTGCAGTGGCTGGCGATACCTTGATTGCATTGTATCTTTAACCCCTGCACCATCAGGGAAGCCTAATTATTGGATTCTTATTGTGCACCAGGCCACTGTGCAGAAGGCTTTACATACACAAGCTTCCTTTATCCTCAACACAAACCTGCAAGGTAGGTACTACTCTTATCCATGGCAACTGGGGAAACTGAGGCCCAGTGCAGTTAGAAAATTTATTTAGGGCTTCATACCTAAATGTCAGGGCTGGAATTGAACTCCAGTAAATGACCCTAGAGGCCAGGCAATAATAGACAGCCAGTTGCCAGGATATGTAATAAGCTTCATGACAGAGGAAGCTTAGTTGTGTTGGAAGTACCATGGAGGCACCGCAACTGCTCCAGTGGATATCAAGGAGGACTTCCTTAAGAAAGTGGCAATCTGAGGGGGGACGTGCTAGGTGCATGATGAGAAAGAGAAAGAGTATGCACTTTGGTGCCCAGAGATGCCTTGGCAGATCCAAGGGACTGGTTTCAGTGATTCCAGTGTGGAGAAAGTGAGCGGTGACTGAGTGGTCAGCAACTGGACTCTGTGGACTAGGCAAAGTGGTGTGGCTGCATCCCAAAGGCAACAGGGATCATGGGACATTCTACCCAGGATGAAAACATTGGATTTGGTCTTTAAAAAGATGATCCTATTTTCAGGATGGAGAACTAAGTAGATACAGAAAAGCTAAATAGAAATCCATAGCATGAAAAGGACATGGAGAAAACCCACACATTTGAGGACTTGGTGATTAACTGGGTGACTTGATTTTTTGGCATGGACCCTTTTCTGTGTGATCCTCTTCACAAAGTTGAGGGGGGAAAAAAGCAAATTTTGGGAAAACGAAACTGTTTTTGACCTCATAAATGTAAGAATTATAGTGACTTGTATATGTAATTGTTTGGGGTTGGTTACTTGGGGGGCGTTACTATAATTTATTGGGCTTTTACTGAGCACCAAGTGCTTTATATGAATTATTTCTTACTTATTCAACTGCTCTACAAAGTGGGCCTTCTTTCTCACCACCACCACCCTTGATAGCCCCTTGTCTCTTTCCTCCTTTTCCCATCCTCTTAACGTCAGAGTGCCAATAGTATTCATTAATGTTCACTAGCATAAGTATTTTACTTTATGAAACCATCTATGTACATGTCAGTATTTATTTTTGTCATTCTGACTTGCTTTACTACATATTGTTCCCTGAACACCTTCCATTTTGTAGAAAATGGCTGCATTCATCTTTCCTTGTGGCTGATCCATCTCGATCCAGTCATCTATTGATAGGCATTTAATTTTTCTGCATTTTCTGTAAGAGGATGCAGAACTAAATAACCTGCCCAACAACCACACTAACAAATAGTAAGGCAGCTAAGTGTGAACGTAGGCCTGTGGTCCCTGCATGGAGCATAGTGTTTCCATGAGCCACAACCACCACTAGGGCCTGCAATGGGTAAGGCGTGCCCATGTGTTATATCTGTCATTTAGAGTTATGCTTGTGTATCAGTTAACACACAACAAAGATTAGGTCTTGTCCTCTATTCATTACTATTTCCCAGTGCCTGGAATGTAGCAGAGATCAATAAATATTGGAAGGAAGGAAAAAGTTCCAAGGTGTTGCTATACATAGGTGACTAGTTGGTTTTAACCAGTGAAATAGCTACATTCAAGATTTTGGTAGAAAGAATAGGGGAAAAAACTAAATTCTACCTATTGTATGTTACAAATAAGTATAAATGAATATTAATAGGAAGGTAATCTCTGGGAACTAAAGACAAATACTTTTTCCTTCAAATTTTAAAACTATGAACATATTCTTATATAGATCTCTGAGTGGTTTAATAAATTCTAATTAAGCAAATCAGTAAATGACCTGTTTTTATACAATATGTCTTGAAGTTTTCTTATTTCTTTTCCAAATATTATTGCTTTTGGGGTTATGTCTCATCTTGTTGGAATGTACACAGAGGAGCCCACTTAAATCAAGTTTCATTTATTTCTAATTATTCTCTACACAGGGGAATGGAACAGACATAGGATCATTTGACTACTTGTGAAATGGTTCACACAAAGATATAATTAGTTATAATGGGGTCCTGAAAGTCTTACATTGAGCAAAATATCACCAAGGTCTTCCTCAATTGACTGAATGCTTCAGGCTTCAAAAGAACCCCCTTGAGCTTGTTTTGCTTGCTGCTCCCCAGGCCTGACTGCAACCTTCCCCACCTATTTCTGATCTGGAAGATAGAATGGGATGTGGAGATTGTATTCTTAATCACCGTTCCTGGAGGTCCACGGACCACACTTTAAGATCCACCAACTTATCTTGAAAGTGTTTGTGACCAAAGAAGTCAGTCTTTTCTCCAACCTCCTGCTACTAGGTTTGCGTTATGAGGTATGAGGGGCTGACCTCAAGGTGACTGACCAATCTGTCAACGCGATTCCAGGGAAGATGCTCCTCTCGGCACTTCATTCCAACGTGATGGCATAAAGAGAGATCCTCTCACAGATTACACCCCAGTGCCAGGTCAGGCCGGGAGGGGATGGGGTTGTGACTTACCAATCACCTTGCCCTTTCAACATCTAAACGGCCCGACCCACCACTGACCCCAGACTCATGGCCCAAAAAGCAGTTGAAATTCAAGAAAGTTGACAGAGGCACAAGAAGGCAAAATAAGCAGTGCTAATATGTTGTAGTAACTTTTGTAAGATCTTTTAGGGGCAATATTCTTCTTCTCTAAGTATGAATTGAATATTCACAATCACAATAATCCATAATTAGTGAGACCTTATGGGATATATCTAAGATTTATTATGGGAAAAAAGATACTGAAGGTTTTAATATTTCATTTTCAGTCCTTTGGGCAAAAGGATTTTATAATTCATCTCCAAGGGTATCAAAATTGTCCTTTGATACCTTCACAGAAATGGTTTTTCCTTCTCAAGGACATGGACATCCTTCTATTTTGATTCATCTGAAGATACAGCTTACTTTCTTTGAAGATGTACTAGCATTCCATAGCGTGAATGCACCTATATTCAATGTAGTTGATGTAGATGTAAGTTGTTGCAGGTTTTTGCTCTTTCAAGAAATCCCACCCGGAAGCATGGCATGCCGATCTGCACAAGTGAATGATCACTGATGTAAGACCAACATTTAGAAGAGCCATTCTTAATTTGTTTTATTTTATTGTTTTTCAGCTACGCTCAGGTACATTTTTAAAAATTCATCCAGACTATCAGCTTCTCTCTATTCCATTATAGTAAGACACAAATTATGTGACATAGTGAATAATAAGATGTTCAGGGTGCTCATATCATACATTTCCCCCCAAAATGAAGCTTTCTAATTAAAAAATTAAATATTAAAAATTAACCTCATCAAATTTTAAAAATTTTCCTATGTTTAGCAAAGGACTAGATACTTCTCAAAACTATATATATAAATGATCAATAAACACATCATTGCAAACCAAAGAAATGCAAATAAACATGCAATTTTCACCTATCAGAGCTCTAAAAAAAATTAAAACATAATTTCTAGTACTAGCAGGAGGAAACTGGAATTCCTCATATAGAGTTGTTACAAGACACTGTCACAACCTTTTTGGTTTTTTTTTTAATTAAACATTATATTTATGCAAATAAGAACTGGGGCACAGGCCAGAGGTGCGGAGGGTGAGAGGGTTCACCAGAGACAGAGTGGGGAGCAGAACAGGCAGACTGACTGAAATACACTGCTGAGGGGAGCAGTGGGCGAGACAGGAGAGGTCTGCTGTGCCATGTGGGTTGCTCCCTGGCTGGGGAGGCTGGCGACAGCTTGATAGCGCTGTGTCTTTAAACCCTGTGCCACCAGGGAGGCCCCCACCCCATCCTCTTTCTCTCCATGTGGCCCAGTGACTGAGAACAGGGACTCTGGCCTTGTCAACTGGGGCTGGCATCCTGCCTGTCACTTATTAGCTATGTGCGACCCTGTGCAAGTCACTTGTCCTTTCTGTGCCTCGTTTATAGCATGGGAAGAATAAAAGGGGTCTTTGTTTAGGGTTGTGGTGATGCTAACAGGACAAGGCCCAGCACAGTTTGTGCTATTATTGTCACCAAATGGCCAGTTGATTCTCAAGTGCCTGGCTGACCGCGGTGCCCCTGGCGATAGTCATTTCTTCTCTTTCTCACTCTCTGCTCTTTCCTATCTGTGCTCTCACTGATCTTAAAAAGTCCCTTTCATTTTGTGACAGTTGAATGACAGGTTCCACACTGACTCTCCGTTGACATGTACTGTGTGTCAGGCATCGGGCCAAGCAGGCATTTGCTCATTCCCTTGCAAAGCAGGTGTTTTTACCCCATTTTACCACTTGAGAAGGAAACTGAGAAGAGATTATAGGAACTTCCCCATGGACACATGGCTCAAGGCAAGAGCATCTGTCACTCAAACTCTCCTCTCAGCACTTGGCTGCCCTCATGAGTCCACATTCCCCAGCCTGGCCTGCAAGTCTTCAGCACCAGCCCCAGCCTGCCTTCCCAAGCTGACCTTTCAAAATCCCCTAAGCTACTACAGAGCATTATTGAGCATTTACAGGTCTAGTCTAGCAGGCTCAGGGGAAATCAGAAGAAAAAGGCAGCTCAAATCTTTTGGGGAAGTAAAATAAATACATGGAAGTAAATAAAGATAGGGACATGGACACGGTATCAGTTAAGAAACACATATCTGCTGGAGTGTTGGGAGAAAAAGGATGTGGGCGCGCAGGGGCATCACAAGTGGTACCAGAGGCAGGGGTCGGCTGTGAAAGTGCAGAGTCCATATAAATGAAACCAAATTGGGATAACATTGTGGGGTCTTTTGCTTTGTTTCACCAGATTCGGACAAAAAGAGGTTCTTCATGTGAGACTTGATTTCATTGTCACACCTTCTGCCATTTCTCCAGTGCCCTCTCAATACCAGACGGCCCTGGTCACTGCACCCCACCTGTGCTCGCTCATTCCTCTCTTTGGGCACTTCTGCCATCCTCCATGGCCTCCTGCCCTAACCCCCTCACCAAAGTTTGTAAAGTGCTAGATGGCAGGAACACTGTGCTTTCCTTTTTTATCATTACCTCAGCTATACCCCCTTCCTGCTACTAGTCCTGTTACACACACACACACACACACACACACACACACACACACACACACACACACAGAGAGCGAGAGAGAGAGAACAAGCAGCACCATGCCTTGCTCACCTAGGGCAGGCACTCATGTGTTGGTGAAACAAAGCAAAAGGTCCCACACTGTTATCCCAATTTGGTTTCATTTAGATGGACTCTGCACTTTCACCACTTTGCACACATACCAGCTCACCCCATGGGCTGCCTGCCTTTGTATAAACAGGTCCCTGGAAGACTCTGGACCCTAGCAGAGGCCTCCTCTATAAGGAGTTGGGTATGCTCCTGCCTTGGTTTCCTTATAGGCATATGTAGGGTAAATGGTTTTCAGCCTTTTCTTCCCTTCAACCATTAGGATTGCCCTGCCTGATGGGGCACCTGCAGTTCT
Organism: Talpa occidentalis; assembly: GCF_014898055.3. Classification (NCBI taxonomy): domain Eukaryota; kingdom Metazoa; phylum Chordata; class Mammalia; order Eulipotyphla; family Talpidae; genus Talpa; species Talpa occidentalis. Next base: position 95,223,977 of record NW_023604861.1, read on the forward strand.
TACATTGTTGTGTTGTTTACTTCGGTGGGCCATGGGAGGAGTATTGAGATAGTCAGGGAGAGAAGCAGAAGCAGGAGAAGAAGCAGGAAAAGAGGCAGGAGAAAGAAGGGGAGAAAGAAAGCCAGAGAAGCCCAAGGTGAAGACTTGCTGGGGGCTTGGAGACCTGCTGGCCTCCTGGCCCCTTGGCACCCCTGCCTGCCCTGCCTGCCGTGACCTGTTTGCTGCACTACATGTAAAAGCACAATGAAAACCTGAGAAAGCCACCGAGGGCTCTAGGACTCTGCTTTAGCTGTCTGCTGGGATCATAGAAACCTGCTCTGTGCCCTTCCTGTCACTACAGTATGCATCAGTGAAGCTTGCTAAAATGTGGATTCCAGACTTGGCTTCTTCTCCGAGAGCTGCTGACACAGAAGCTGGCAGCAGAAATCTGGGTTTTAAATGGGAGCTCTGGGGCTTCCCTGGTGGCACAGGAGGTTGAACGCAGCGCTGTGAAGCTGTGAAGCTGTCCACAGCCTCTGCTGTGCGGGTTCAATCCCGGTCGGATGGGGAGATACACATATGGCGCAGCAGACCTCTCCGGTCTTGCCCGCTGCTCCCTTCAGCAGTGTATTTCAGTAGATCTGCTTGTTCTGTTTCCCACTGTCTCTGGTGAATCCCCTCACCCTCCCGCACATCTGCCTGTACCCCAGTTCTTGTATACATGAATAAATAAAAATAATACATGGGAACTCTGAAACAGAGGGTCACCACAGGGTCCTTGGAGGACACCTGTGCTCCCCATTACACTAGGTGATCCAGCTGGTTTTTCTATGGCTCCCGAATGGAAAAGGCTGAAGGAGCCTGTGTTTTAGGGGCTGGAGATGGCATTGGTGTGGGGATCTCTCTGAAGCACAAACACATCTTAATTTTCAGAGCCATCCACTTGAAAGCTAATGACCCGGTTGTGTGAGCCCACAGGGAAAATCTGGAAGAGCAAAGCTGAAGGAGCTATGTCCCTTGGTCCCCTCCTGAGGATGCAGAAAACTACTTCCGCAGGGGTTGATTCTGATTAACTCTGCGGATCCGTTTTTGTTTGTTTGTTTGTTCTTCATGTGAAGGGGTTTCTATTTCTGCTAAGGGCCTGCTCGGTAGAGGCACCCTGTTTGGAAAAGGCAGTATTTGCTAAACCCTCAGAGGCTCCTGACTCCAGGAGAGGGATCAATATCCCAGGACTCCAGGGAGGGGGCCCTTTGTAGTGTGGACTGGCTGTTTGTGTTTCAGGCTCTAAGGGAAGGTTAGCTCCTAATTAAAGGCGTAAATGCTTTAATCCCTGGCCTGAGGGCTTCCCATGGCGCATTAGCTGTATTAGGAAGGAAATGGATTGTAATCCCTTTAATAGAAGCCTGGAGGAACTTGAGGGCTTCTGGTTTGGGAGAAGAATTTCCTCCCGTGATTTACAATATTAGCATGCTAAATTTGCATAGACAGAAATTTGGGGCTCAGTTTTTCCTCCCGGGAGACCCAAGCAAAGTCTCTTTCAGGTGGCCACAATAATTAAGCTCCTAGATGTACCAGAGTAGATGCCAAGTCATTTTGCATGTATTTCTCCTGCAGTTTTGCCATCCAACTCTGGGAATCTGTATTGGACCAACAATTTTATCAATAAGGAAATAATGATTGAGAGGTGACTGTCCTGGAGGAAGGATAGGAGGCTCTTGTTGAGAAATTTTGTTGAGCTCTGTGCTTTGGAAAACTGTCTGGTTTATTGCACTTTGCTTTATCATGCTTCACAGGGGTTGTGTTTTTTACAAACTGAAGGTTTGTGGCAAGTTACGAGTTGGAAGTCTGTATCTGCCATTTTCTTTCACAACAGTGTGAGCTTGCTCTGTGCCTCTGTCACATTTATTTATTTTTTTCTTTGTCACATTTAATGAAAGATGTATATTATCTTTTAGATACTTAGTACAGTATTGTATAAATATAATTTTTTATGCATTGGGAAACCAAAACGTCTTGTGACTCACTTTATCACGTTAATAAAGTGCTATCAGTTTTATTGTGGTGGCTGGCACTGAGCCTGCAATATTTCTGAGGGGTGGGTATGCAGTTGAATCCTGTCCACACGGTATCCTTTGTTTGTTTGCTTTTTAATAACCTTTACTTCCCTGCAATCATACTTTCTAGAAAGATGTTCATATTGGATTATATAGTACAAGGTTTATCTGAGCCTCACGATGTGCAACCCTTGTATGTGATTAAGGCTTAAAAAACAAAACCGAACACACCAGGGTTTGCTTTCTGCTTTACTTTTCATCCCTTACAAATATTGAAAAAAGTCCTTCCCCTCATATGCTGCTAAAGGAAGAAGCAAGAACCATGTTCTTACCTGTGTTGTATTCAGACACAACACGTATCACACTGTCAAAACCTTCAAAATTGATATGAAAACAAACCCTTGAAATCTGACTGCATATGGATGGATGTTCATGGGATAGAAGGCTGAATGGACATAAATAATTTTTTTTATAAACATGGAAAAAAAAAAAAGAGAAGAAATCTGACAGCAAAACTATGACAAAAGCCCATAACAACTATGTTGTCTTCTGGATGGAGAAGTCCAAGCACACCCAGCAGAATATCGTAATTCTCTGTGAAGAAACAGGTCGCTGTGATCACGAGTAGAATTTGCCCTTGCTGGGTAGGTGTGGGTGGCAGAACTGCACCCGTGGGGCTATGCTTTAGCATTGCTGCTTGGACTCTGAGATCCTGCTGAAACCCCAGTCAGTGAAGGTGACAAGCACAGGAGACATAAAGAGGTCTGTGTACATGGACCCCATGACCTTTTCACTCCCTTGACCTGATTTCCCCTTCCAGTGCCCTTGAACACTCTTTTAGGGAGAGACATGGGATGTTTCTTACTACAGCTTGTACTATGGGGTTGCGTGGGAGGCTACCCAAGTCCTCTGTTAGTTTCAAAAACCATCTAGGGCTTCCCCGCTGGCACAGCAGGTTGAGCACAGCACTGTGAAGCTGTCTGCAGTCTCTGCAGTGCACGTTGGATTCCCACTGGCCAGGGAGATACCCACATGGTATGGCAGACCTCTCCTGTCTTGCCTGCTGCTCCCCTCAGCATTGTTTTCAGTCTGTCTGCCTGTACTGCTCCCCGCTCTGTCTCTGGTGAATTCTCCTGCCCTCCCAGCGCCTCTGGCCTGTATCCCAGTTCTTGTATAAATAAATAAATCTAAAAAAAAAAACCATCTAAACTTTCTGACTGTGGACTTGGGCTAGTAAGCGCAGTAAAAGTCTCCCCTTCTTCTGCCATCATGTCTAAGATGTGTAAGCTCTTTATTGGAGGTTTAAGCTTTGAAATAAACAATGAGCACTTCCGGAACCATTCTGAGCAATGGGAAACACTCACAGACTGTGAGGGAATGAAAGAGCCAAATGCCAAGGGGTCCAAGGCTTTGGGTTCCTCACTTATGCCACTTGGAGGAGGTTAATGCTGCCATGAATGCAAGGTGGATGGAAGAGTTATGGGACTTTGTCAAGAGAAAAGATTTAGTCCTCACTTAATGCTGAAAAAGATTTTCATTGATGGCATTAAAGACATAGGGACCTAGGGCCTCCCTGGTGGCACAGGGGTTAAAACACAACCTATGAAACTATCCGAAGCCACTGCAGCACGAGTTTGAGCCCTGGCCAGGGAGATACCCACATGGCGCAGCAGACCTCTCCCAACTTGCCCGCTACTCCGCTCAGCAGTGTATTTCAGTCAATCTGACTGTTCTGTTCCCCGCTCTGGTGAATCCTCTCAACCCCCCCACTTCTAGCCTGTACCCCAGTTCTTGTATGCATAAATAAATAAATCTTTAAAAAAGAAAAAGACACAGGGGCCTCCCTGGTGGCCTAGGGGTTGTCTTAGCACTATCACCACTATGGCCTGAGTTCGATCCCGGGCCACGGAGGTGACCCACATGGTGCAGCAGAACTCTCCTGTCTTGCCTGTGCTCCCCTCAGGAGTGTTTTTCAGTCAGTTTACCTGTTCTTTTCCTCACTCTGTCTCTGGTGAAATCCTCTTACCTCCCTGCACCACTGGCCTACACCTTCAGTGCAAAAAAAAAATAATTAAAAAGAAAACACAGAAGAATATCACCTAAGAGATGACTTTGAGTAGTCTGGGAAATGATTGAAATCATGACTGATTGAGGCAAAAGGAGAGACTTTGCTTTTGTAAATTTTATTTTTATTGATTGATTAATTAAAGATTTATTTATTTATGCATACAAGAGCTGGAGTGCAGGCCAGAGGTGTGGGGGGTGAGAGGATTCACCAGAGACAGAATGGGGAGCAGAACAGGCAGATCTACTGAAATACACTGCTGAGGGGAGCAGCAGGCAAGACAGGAGAGGTCTGCTGCACTATGTGGGTCACTTCCCTGGCCCGCCAGGGATCGAAATCGTGCTGCAGTGGCTGTGGATAGCTTCAAGTGCTGTGTTGTAACCGCTTGCGCCACCAGGGAGGCCCCTGATTTTGTAACCTTTGATGACCATGGTTCTGCAGACAAGATTGTCATTCAGAAACACAGTACTATAAATAGCCACAATTGGGAAGTAAGGAAAGCCCTATCTAATTAGGCAAGAGATGACCAGTGCTTCCTCCAGCCAAAGAAGTTGAAGTGGTTCTGGAAACTTTGGTGCTGGTTATGGCAATGGTTTGGTGGGAATGACAACTCTGGTCATGAAGGAAACTTCAGTTATAGAGGTGGCTTTGGCGGCAGCCATGGTAATGGTGGATAAGGTGGCAGTGGGCATGACTGTAATGGATTTGGTAATGATGGAAGCAGTTTTGGAGGTGGTGGAAATTACAATAATTTTGGCAGTTACAACAATCTTCAAATTTTGGATCCATGAAAGGAGAAAACCTTGGAGGCAGAAGCTCTGGCCCCTGTGACGATGGAAGCCAATACTTTGCCAAACCACGAAACCAAGGTGGGTGTGGTGACTCAAGCAGCAGCAGCAGCTAAGGCAGTGGCAGAGGTTTTAATTAACTTTCAGGAAACAAAACTGAGCAGGAGAGGAGAGCCAGAGAGTAGACAGGGAAGCCACAGGTGACAACAGTGATTTGTGAACTCAGCGAAGCAGAGCGGTGGCAGGGCCTCGCTGCTACAGAGAAGACAGATTTCACACAATACTAATGTGGATGGGTGTAGTGGCAGGAAGGGCCACAGTGCAGGTTATCTATGATCTGGCAGACGGGTAAAGGAGTGTCTTGGAGCCCTCGGTGGCTTTCTCAGGCTTTTATGGATCTTTACATGCATTGCAGCAACCAGGCACACGGCATGCAGGGGTACCGGGGGCCAGGAGGCCAAGAGGCCTCCAGGCCCCAGGCAAGTATTCACTTTGGGCTTCTCCGGCTTCTTTCCTCCCCTTCTCTCTCCTGCTTCTCTCCTGCTTCTATCTCTCTTGGTAACTATCTCAATTCTCCTCCCATGACCCACAGAAGTAAACAAGACAACAATGTAACAACCGCAGGTGCCCCATCAGGCAGGGCAATCCTCATGGTGGGAGGGCAGAAAAGCCTGAAAAAACGTTTACCCTACAATGGGCAAAAATCTTGAGGACTGTATTTGTGACTAATTGTGTAATAAGTTTTTTAGTTTCTGTTCTGTGAAAAGTGTAAAGGATTCCAACAAAGTTTTTTTAATATATTTTTTGCTTAATGTAATAGTCTGATCATAAAACTGAGTAAAAATGTATCTTTAAAAATAAAAAAACAAAACTGGGGGCATCCCTGGTGGCGCAAGGGGTTAAGACACAGCCAATGAAGCTGTCCTGAGACACTGCAACACAAGTTCGATCCCCAGCCAGGGAGATACACACATGCCGCAGCAGACCTCTCCTGATTCACCCGCTGCTCCCCTCAGCAGTGTATTTCAGTCAGTCTGCCTGTTCTGTTCCCCACTCTGTCTCTGGTGGATCCTCTCATCCCCCACACCTCTGTCCTGTACCCCAGTTCTTATATGCATAAATAAATAAATCTTAAAAAAAAATAAATAAAACAAATCGCCTATATCACCAGCAATTCTGAGGGTGATATAAGGTGTCCATTCCTCCCTGAAACCTTTACCCAGTGTTCACTCAAGGATGCTGAGGAAGCTCAAGGACAAGTATGTGCAACTGCAACTTGAGAGCAGACTGCTCCGATGATCTTCCTGAACCCCAATTGGCACCCGCTTGCAGTATTTCCCATCAGCCCCCAATGACTCAGTCCCCAAATCTGGGAATCATCTTTGATACCTCATTCTGTCTTATCATTACTGCTTCCTAATAAAGATTAAGTCTTGTAGAGTCTACTTCCTAAAAGTCTCTTTAAAATATTTTTTATTTATCAATTTTTACTGAGGCAGCATTGGTTTACAGCATTTCTTAAATCCCAGGTATAGCAATCTAATTTGACATCTGTATATTCTACAGCATCATTTCCTATTTAAAACACCTCCTGAAACTGCTCTCTCTTCTCCAAATCCACCATCCTCTCCTCCAGTCTGTTCCAGCCACCACCATCAGCCACCTGAGAACACATCTTTTCATAGTCTATTATCTCCATCCCCTGGGCCAATGTCTGCCAGTGATCTTTTTGATAAGCACATTCCATCGCATCATGCTACCGCTTAAACTCCCCATTATTCTCAGGATGAAGTCAACCTACCCCCCTATCCCCCACTGGTTGAAGCTCCACCTATCTGGAGCTACCCTTGTCTCTCCTCACTCTGCTCTAGCACGGCAGCCTCTCTCTCCTACACAAGACCAGTCTCCCTTCAGCCCAAGGACAGTCATCCAGGCCTGAGAATGCCCCTTCCTCCTTAGGACAGACTTAAAAAGTCACTAGTTAAGGCAAGCCCTTTTGGACCTTCTACCAAGATGGGATCAGGTCCCCACACCCCATATTTCTCCTTCATGACACTTGTCACAATTAACTTAAAGGCCTACTGTATGATCCTTTGTACATTTGTTTACAATTTTACTGTAATTTCATAAAGACAGAGTCCTTTTCTACTTTATTTCACTACTATAATCATAGTTTCTTGCACAATGTTTGTTATAGAGCAGAAGCTCAGAAAAGGAGAAAAGGTGGGTGAATATTATTATGAAGAACATTAGGTACCTTCACAGACGTATTCATCTGACTTCCCACACTCACTCAGGTGATTATTACATCCTTGCTTATAAAGCAACAAACTGAATTCTATTGAGCTTACATGATTCATCGAAGGCATCAGGATATTAGGTATCAGGACTTGAAGTCAGGGCTCCAATATCTACATGATGGTATTTTCATGAAAAAAAAAAAAAAAAAAATCCTGGGACCCAAAAACTTCTGTTCACTTATATCTCTGCAGCCACTCTATTCTTTGCCCCGTTTGTCACCATTTCTTTAGTTTTATCAAATTCACAAGCACATAAATTCCTATCCTTAAGTTACTAAAAAATAAAAAAAATGAGGAAGCCTGTTTCTTCACTTCAAGGATCCCACAGTTTGTTAAAGAATAACTCTCCAACATTGAATTTGTTGGGGCTGCTCCAACTGTAAATTACAGAAACTCAGCTAAAATTGGTTTTTGCAAGAAAGGACATACATTGGCTAACATAATCCACACAGTTTATATGTAGTCAAGCTTCAGGCATGGATGTATCCAGGGGTCCAGTATTCTAATGTAAGAGAAAGAGTGAGGAACAACCTCTGAGCCAGGGGGTGATGCTCATAGTGAACTCAAGGTAGACTCTGTCCCCTGAGTGGGTGGGGAGGACTGTTGATGGGAAAAAGGCTTTTGGTAAAAGACAAGATTTCATCTTTTTTTTAAAAAATAAATGAGTAGTATTCCATTGTGTATGTATGTGTGTGTGTGTGTGTGTGTGTGTATGTATATATGTTTGTGCCTCACACATATAAACATATATCACATATGTCTTTTGTTTTAAAAGATTTACTTATTTATGCAAGCACTGAGGTACAGGCCAGAGGCGCGGGATGGTGAGAGAATTCACCAGAGACAGAACAGGGAGCAGAACAGGCAGAAGGACTGAAGTACACTGCTGAGGGGAGCAGCAGGTAGGACAGGAGAGGTCTGCCGTGCCATGTGGGTATCTCCCTGGCCAGCCGGGAATGGAACTGGCGCTGCAAAGGCTGCAGACAGCTTCACAGCACTGTGCTCAACCTGCTTTGCCACAGGGGAGGCCCTATATCATATCTTTTTTTTTTTATTAGATTTATTTATTTATTTATACAAGCACTGGGTACAGTCAGAAGCACAGGAGGGTGAGAGAATTCACCAGAACCAGAGCGGGGAGCAGAACAGGCAGAAGGACTGAAGTACACTGCTGAGGGGAGCAGTGGGCAGCAGGAGAGGTCTGCACGCCATGTGGGACCGTCCCCTGGAGGCTGGGGAGCAGCTGGGGATTGAACCGGCGCTGCAGAGGCTGCAAGCAGTTTTGCAACCCAGCGCTCAACCGCTGCGCGACCGGGGAGGCCCATATCATATCTTCTTAATCCATGTAGTAGCAAATGATGTGTGTGTGCCCACACATGTGTGTATTTCACATCTTCTTTATCCATTCATCCATAGATGGACACTTAAGTTGTTTCCACATCTTGCCTTTTATGAATAATGCTACAATGAACATAGGAGTGCAGATATCTTTTTGAATTAGTGTTTTCGTATTCTTCAGATAAATACCAAGAAGTGGAATCACTGGGTCATATGGTATTTCTAATCTTAATGTTTGAGCTAAATCTATGCTGTTTTCCCTAGTGGCTGTACCAGTAAACAGTACCACTAACTGTGCAAGGCTTCCCTTGTTTTCTACATTCTCACCAACACTTGCTGTTTCTTATCTATTTGATAATAGTCATTTTATTTACATTTTAACTGAAATTGTAAGCAGAACAGCAAGGAGCAACCTCTGAGCCCGCGTGCAGCGCTCATCCACTCATGGCCAACTCAATAATAAAAGGTGGAGCTTTTCACACTTCACCCAAGCAGATAGGAGGAGGGGTTGGCTGATGGAGAAAGGTGGTGGAGCTGAGACCTTCAGGCAATTAAATTGCTGGGGCTTTTGGACAATTAAGCTACTGGGGGTTGGCTGTCACTAGTGAGGAGAGGTGTCTGTGCAGAAGCTGGCAGTTTGCCACATACAGCTTCAGGTTGGACCTCCGTCTCTGCTCAGCAGATGCTATCTGGAGTAGCCCTCGCCTGTAAATTATCTCTCTCTCTCTCTCTCTCTCTCTCTCTCTCCCCCTTGTCTTATTCCCTGTGTATATAAAACTTGTAATTGTTTCTCACTGTGTGTCTGCTTTTGGGTCATGTACTGTGTTCTTAAGCATGGTGGTGAGACCCACCAACGGGGTCAGCCCAGTTCCCCTGTTTGCTCTGTTTCAATAAGAGGTAACATCTCATTAAGGCTTTGATTTGTATTACCTTAATGATGAGTGATAATGAACCTCTCACGAGTCTGTTGGCCATCTGAATATCTTCTTTGGTGAAACATCTATTTAGATACTTTTTCCATTTTTCAAATTGGTTGCTCATTTTTTGTTATCCCATTTTATCAGTTCTTTATATATTTTGGATATTAATCCCTTGTCAGATATATAATTTGAAAGTTGTTGATTTTATTCTTGACCAGTGGGAAACATGGTCTAAGGCTGCTCCAGGCTCACGGGGTTCTTAGTGCCTGCTATGTCAGAAAGAGGGAGCCTCTATCCTCAGAGCTGGTCATCAGTCCCGCTTGCATCAGGAGCCTCCCCCTGAATCAATCACTGTGGCCCAGAGGATGACGTATTCTGGGGACAACACATCCATTTAGTGTTCAACAGATTCATTTAGTGTACCACATCCATTTAGTGCACCACCAAGCTATATGAACCCTAAAGGAGAGAGAAGAGTTCTTGAAGAGAAATTGGCATGTCATTACAGAAAGCAGGGGAAAGTCTGAGATTCACAGTACACTCCCTCTTTTGGTTTCCTGCCCTCACCCACTCCTTTCCTTAGGCCTCCTTATTCCGGGTTGTTCCTGTCTTCCTGGCTTTGCACTTGCTGATCCTATGCTGGGAATCCCCTCCTCCAGATCTTCATGGACTGATTTTCTCACACTTCAGATCTGTTTTACCATCACCCTCTCAGGAGGACTTCTCAGTCCCCTCCTCACTTTTCTCTCAAACACCATCTTGTTTATTTGCTAGTCGAATGGTGTCTGAATTACTTATTACTTTGTTTACTCTGTGTTTTCTCTCATCAGAATGTGAACTCTCTCCAAACAGAGATTTCCAGCTATTTTTTTCATTGTTCAATCTGCAAGTTCAGAACACTGCCCAACACAAAACAAGATCTCTGCAAATATTGGTTGGATAAATGAAAGGCATCTATGGTGTATCTAATGAGAGACCATGGGGAGCTTTATAGAGATGTCCCTTAAAAAAAAACGGATTTTTTTTCTTGTAGTAAATATATATAAAATTCACCATTTTAACCATTTCTAAGTGTAAAATTAATGGCATTAAGTACATTTACTTTGTTTTACGATCATTGCCTCTCCTCTATCCATTTCTAGAACTTTTTCATCTTCCTAAACTTAAATTCTGTTCCCATTCAACACTAACTCCCTCCCCGTTCCTTCCAGCATTCTGGAGACCACCATTCTACTTTCTTGTCTGTATGAACGTGGTGACTCTAGGTACCTCACGCAAGTGAAATTGTACAATATTGATGTTTATGCTTATTTCTATAACATTTCCAAAGTTCATCCATGCTGTAGCATGTGTCAGAATTTCCTTCCAAGATTGAACAATATTCCATTGTATGTACATCGTATTACTTTATCCATTCATCTGCTGCTGGATACTGGGTTACTGCCATTGTTGGTGGTTGTGATTAGTGCTTCTGTGAGCACAGATGTGCAAGTATCTGCCTGCATCCCTGCTTTCAGTCCTTTTGGGTGTAGGCTCAGAAATGGAATTGCAGGATCATATGGTAAATCTAGGCTTAACTTTTTTAAAAAAAAGTTATTTATGTTTGCATACAAGAACTGGGGTACAGGCCAGAGATGTTGGGGGGGGCGGTTAGAGGATTCACCAGAGACAGAGTGGGGAGCAGAACAGGCAGATCGACTGAAATACACTGCTGAGGGGTGCAGCGGGCAAGACAGGAGAGGTCTGCTGCACCATGTGGGTCACCTCCCTGGCCAGGATCTAACTCATACTGAAAAGTGGCTGCGGATAGCATCATAGTGCTGCGATGTAACCTCTTGTGCCACCAGGGAGGCCCTATGTTTAACTTTTTGAGGAACCACCGAACTGTTTTTCACAGTGGCTATGCTATTTTATATCCCCACCAGCAATGCACGAGTGTTCCAATTTCCCCACTTCCTCGCCAACACTTATTTTTTTGGTTTTAGGCTACAACCATCCTAATGGGTGTAAAAGAATGTGAAATTTTGAGCAGTGGAGGAGGGACAAGCCAGCCTTTCAGGCAACAGAGGCCTGGAGAGGCTACTGTATGAGATGGATTTGGTCACACATAGAGTGATGTGACAATGAAAGTGGAGTTATGTTTACCTCCCTTTCCTGGAAATAAACAGATTCTGTAGAGTATTGGAGAGCCCTGTCTACCAGTACCTTTCAAGGCTGTCAGGGTTCTTATTGGCTCAGATGTGTTGGGACACTAGCGTTCATTGTGAGAGAGGGTGAGGCAGGGACAGGGCTTCAAATCACAATGACCCAATCACAGTGACTGTGACCAAGCCAGCCTCCATCATGTAGGTGAGGGTCCATCACAAAGTTGGGCGTGGCAGTGGCACATGAGACAGGACTCTGCATGCATCGGGGACCTGGAGTTGGAAGCATAGGAGCGTTATCGTCCCATGGTAGAAGGAAGGGTAAGTGCAATTTGCACTGAATCTGAAGCTGACCCCAGCCCCAGGAGAGCAGCTGTCTGCACAAAAAGGAATGGGCATCAGGGTCAGTTGAGGTGTGGCGACTACCCTGCTGGCCCATAGCCAGCTGAATGGGGTGGGTCTCTGGGCATGGTTCTCATGAAATGAAATGGAATCATTCAAGAACTTGGGGTCCATGTACACAGAATAGGATGAGCTCAGAGAACTGGCCAGTTCCACAGGCAGTAAGGTCTCTCTGCTAGGATTTAGAGCTGGAAGGCAAGGCGCAGGGTTGCACTGATGAACTGCTAGAGTTCCACTAGGAATGCAGAGCCTCACAGCTTTTTTCACTCTGGCTACCCCCAATTCTACTAGAAATCATGGTTGGTGCTTCTGGATCAGAGTGTCTGGACTCTGCTTCCTCTAGGCAGTTCAAAGCCCTGGTCAGAGGGTAAGTCAGCAGCTCTGGCTCTAGAGCCCACCTGAGCACATCTTCCTAACTTGGCATTGGTGACATTATGTTGACATTTTGAAAGAGGCCTTGCTGGGAACATTTATACTGCAGAGATTGGCAAATAAAATAGGCCTTATTTGCCCCCACAAGGAGATTGTTAAACATTTCTTAGCACAGCACTTACACTGTTATCAGACAGATAGCACCTCTACTACAGATTTACCACTGCTTGAGCCTTAAATCTGATGTTGTCAATAGCTCTAGCTCCTCCTAAACCCTGCTCCAACCCCTTTGTCCCAGGGCCCCCCGCCACCAGCCCATGTATCCCTGCTGCCACTGCCAACTTCTGGATGATGAATGTGAACTGAGGAAAGGGACTAGCCAATCATGCTTTGTTGGCACAAATTTGGGGACTGTGCCTGTTTACCCCACCTGTAGCAGAAGCAGGACTAACCCTCTTTTCTGTGTCCAGGTGTGTTGCCATGGCAGGTGTGGTGTACCCCAAACAGGTGAGTGTTGTGACTTTCTGTCTCCTGAAACTATCTCAGGGCTGGGCAGGTTTAACCACAGGTGAGAATCTGGCTCTTTGAAGCTTCCTCTGCTCATCATTCTGGAGTGATGGTTTTTTTGGAACCTGGCAGAGGAAAATTAGGGGTTTATAATTTTCTGGACATTCTTGACTTAATCATCATGCATTTGTTAGGCATCCTCAGTGTGCCAGGCACTGTGCTGGGCTTGGAAGCTACAGAGATACCTAAGATTAAGTTCTGAGCTAGGACTTCCTTAAGTCAATTACCACACACCATGATAAGTGCTCTAATGAGGGAGGTAGAATATTTTAGGCAAGCAAAGGAAAAGAGTTTCGTTTTGGGGAGGAGGAGAATGAAAGGGTGGGGGAGATATATTTGAGGAAATGACATTTGACCTGGGTTTTTAAAAATATTTATTTATTTATGCATAAATAACTGGGGTACAGGCCAGAAGTGTGGGGGGTGAGAGGATTCACCAGAGACAGAATGGGGAACAGAACAGGTAGATGTACTGAAATACACTGCTGAGGGGAGCAGTAGGTGAGATAGGAGAGGTCTGCTGTGCCATGTGGGTCACCTCCCTGGCTGGGGATCGAACTAGTGCTGCAGTGGCTGTGGACAGCTTCACAGTGCTGCATCTTAACCCCTTGCGCCACCAGGGAGGACCCTGATATGGGTTTTTGAAGGGTAAGAATTTGCTAGTTGGTGAGGAGTACAAGTCGCATTTCTAGGAGGAGATAAGAGCATGTGCCAGGCATGTGGGAAGTGAGGCCAGAGTACAGAGGGCATGGACCCAGGAAGCCAAGGGGGTAAGATGGTAAAGTCTAGTAAGTCATAAAGGGCTCTAACGCCTGGCCCAAAATTTGACCCTTGTCCCACAGGCAACGAGAAGCCATTGAATGTCTTTAAGTGATAGAACGTCTTGTTTTGTGTTCCTCTTTGTCCTCTAGTCCCCTGTGGATTTAGACATATACCAAAGCTCCTACATGGTTGACTATAAACCCTATGGGAAGCACAAATACTTGAGAATTACACCAGAAGAGGTAAGAGGCCACTCAGTCTTGTCTTCTGTCCAATTGCTTAGTGAAATCACCATTTTTTCATTTTTATTGTAAGGGTGGATATTTAGAAGAATATCCAGTGTCAGGCAATCTAAGATTATGATCTAAGATCTAAGATTTATGATCTAAGATTCATAAATGATCTATTTGGTTCCCTCTAAATAAATTGTTCTGGCTTGCCTTTTTCCAACTTTATTATATATTGGATTTTTGGTGATTTTCATTTTTTGTTGAGTATTACGGCATATTCTTTATCTTCTGCTGTTTAGTATTACATTGGATGACTATGCCATAATACATTTGTCTGTTCCGTCAGTGGACATTTGGGTCATTTACCATTTTTGTTTCTCCTCCTGCCTCTAAATGCTGCAATGAGATGGGGCACAGCTAACTGTGCCAGAGCTCGCCCCTCCCAGCAGTGGGTTTGCTCTTCATGGGTGACATCACTGTTTTGCAATGTAGACGCTTCCATTGATTTTCTTGGCAACACAGAGTTGCCCCCTGTAGGACTCCAGTCTGGCCATTAATTCACATTGTCAAATTTTGAAAAATTTTGCCAATTTTATGGATTTGAAATAACATATGCCTAAGGTCATGATTTTAATTTCACTGGATATCATGAGGTTGGATAAATTTTCACTTATTTATGGATATTTATTATTCTGTGAAATAACTGTTCATATCATTTGTCCATTTTTCTACTGGGTTGCTTGTCTTTTTCTTATTAAGTTATAGGAATTCTTTAAATATTCAGTTATGTACATGGCTCAATGCTTCTCCAGTTACTCTCTTTCAGTAAATAGAAATTCTTATTAAAATGCCTTTATCATGTGCTCTTTTGAAGTCTTGTTTAAGAAATCTTTTCCTTTCCTGAGATATCACCACTAAAAATAAGATGATCGCTACCAATCAAGATGGAACAATTCCTGGGATATGTTATTTAGTGGAAGCAAAGTGTGGAGTGGCTTTATAATACATATCACTTATGTACAAGCCAGGAGGGTGGAGATATACATTTATGTTTATATGTATATAAAGTATTTCTAGAAGGATACAAAAATCACTGATGACAGTGGTTGCCTCTGAAGATGGGGTCCAGGGAGGAGAACTGACTTTTCCTTAAAAACCCTTTTGAGCATTATTTTAGTATCTCCCTCTGCTGTAATGGAAATGGTAATAAATTGTCATTCCACAACTAATTTAAATTTTAAAAAAGGAAAGGGTTTTGGGTACTTTCGAGTTACTTCTGTCTTGAGCGCTTCTTGGAAAGCTGCATCTTCTACTTCCCTCAGTCCTCCATATCTATATGATTTGTCTCCACAGCAAGTAAAGGTGGACACCCAACTCCGGGCCAAAGAGTTCTATAGACCCATTCTCAGCCCCAACCCCAAGTTAGAGGATGGATTCTCCGCTTTCAAAAGACTCCACATGACTGCCAAAGACCTGGGACAGCCTGGCTTTTTCCCATCACAGGACCCTGTTACTGCAGCACAGAACTGCACATTCACCAGTGTCTGCCCCTCGGCATACCCAGCTTCCAGCTCTCTGTATCTGGCCCAGGGGGATCCAGTCTGGGTCCACCAGGTGGCTGACTTTCCTTCTCTGCTGGAGCCAGAGCGCCAACCTGCTCCAGAGGTTGGCAAAGGCTACTTCCTACTGCCCGGCTATCTCTGTCCTCATCGCCATACCATTAAGTTCCCCATTTTGAACAGATGGGGACCCCTGATGCCATTTTACCAGTAGGAAGGATGAAAACACCATCCAATGGCCCATGGAAATCCTTCCCTCTCACAAGGAAATCTCTGCTCCACCTTTGGAATACAGAAGGGAGAAATGAAAATAAAACTCTGGGAAGATGTTCTAGCAGTACTGGGACTGGATTTGCTCTACGGAACTCCCTAGTCTACCTTGAGACACAGCATCGCCACTACAGAGGAAGCAAGGGGTGGAGGAGAGGGAAAGAGAGATGAAGGAAGAGAGGGAGAGAGTGAGGGGCAGAGAGAGAGAGAGAGAGAGAGAAAAGGAGGGAGGGAGGGAGGGGGAGAAGGAAAATTGGTATGTAAGGGAGGCTGAAATGTGCGTTGTTTATTATTTTTTTTCTGAAGATTTATTTTATTTATTTATTTATTTATTTATTTATTTATTTATTTATTTATTTATTTATTTATTTATACAAGCACTGGGTACAGTCAGAAGCGCGGGAGGGTGAGAGAATTCACCAGAGCCAGAGCGGGGAGCAGAGCAGGCAGAAGGACCGAAGGACACTGCTGAGGGGAGCAGCGGGCGGCAGGAGAGGTCTGCGCGCCATGTGGGACCCTCCTCCAGTGGCCGGGGAGCAGCCAGGGATCGAACCAGCGCTGCAGAGGCTGTGGGCAGCTTCGCAACCCAGCGCTCAACTGCTGCGCCACCGGTGAGGCCCTTGTGTTGTTTATTATAATTAAGACTCCTACTCTAAAGATTCTTAGGTATTTATTTACAAAGTGTAAAGATCACCATTTCCCATAGTCATTTGGATGTTGATTGTGACTGTAAAACTTGATATGCTATTGGATAACTGTTCTACTTAATTCTCTTATTTTAGTTCATCACCCTCACCTTTGTAGCAACCAATAGTAACCATTTAAAGGGCATCATTTCTTCTTGCAACCTTTCTTCTAGCTCAATGGGGCTCTTTGTGAGCAAATCTGTTTAAGAGTTAGATAGGAAATAGCCTAAGCTGCTGTCACAAAGTGGACCAAGGTACAGTAATTTGATCAATGTACTAGTCTGTCTCTCTCCACACAGGAGGGAGGTAGACAGTCTGGGAGGGGAACACATCTTTGCTGTGGCCTTCATCTTTGGGTCCAAGAGGCAGCCGTGGTCTACACTGTATTCCTTCTGAATTTATGTTTTGAAGCCCTAAGTCCCAGTGTGGCTTTATTTGGAGACAGGACCTTTAGGAGGTAATTAAGTTTAAACGAGGTCATGAGTCTGGGTCCCTGATCCCATAGGATTGGTAGCCTTCTGAAAAGAGAAAGAGAAAGAAATCTCATTCTACGTATCTGTCTCTGCCTCTGTGTGTGTGTCTCTCTACATACACAGACACACCTGCACGCATGCAGGCACACACACAGTCTGAGGAAGGGTCCTGTGAGGACACGGACATGGTGAGATTGCAGCCATCTGCAAGCTGGGAAGAGATTCCTCATTGAAAAACAGACTCCCAGGGCCTCCCCTGGTGGCGCAGTGGTTGAGCCCTGGGTTGCAAAGCTGCCCGCAGCCTCTGCAGTATGGGTTCAATCCCCAGCCGAGAGTCCCACATGGTGCACAGACCTCTCCTGCTGCCTGCTGCTCCTCTTAGCAGTGTATTTCGTCTCAGCAGTGTATTTTGTCGGTCTGCCTGTTCTGCTCCCTGCTCTTGCTCTGGTGAATTCTCTCACCCTCCCGCGCTTCTGACTGTACCCAGTGCTTGTATAAATAAATAAATAAATCTTTAAAAAGAAAAGAAAAGAAAAACAGACTCCCAGACCTTGATCTTGGATTTCCAGCCTCCAGAACTGTGAGACAATAAATTTCTATTGTTTCAGCCCCCAGGCTGCAGTATTTTGTTATGATAGCCTGAGCTGACTAAGACAGTCACTGATTCAGTCATGGACAAGTCTGGGTAGTGGAAGCAAGAAACAAATACGAGTGTTTCCCTCTTCGGGACACAGTGCAGAAGTGATATTCCTCACTTTCAGTTATGTTCTCTTGGCCACAACTTAGTCCCACCAAACTGCAAGGAAGACTAGGAAAGTCATTTCAGCTCTTCTCCCAGTTTCTTCCTGGGGAAAAAAAGACTGGATGCCACAATCCTCCCATCTGTCTCCAGCCTCTTGTCCCCTGAGGTCCCTCAGGACTAGTGTGAGAACTGAGAATCTGGAGTGGGTGTGGGGCCGCTGAGATGTGGCAGCCCCCAAGTCAGGTCCCCCACAAACTCTGTCTCACTAAATGCCCTTGGTGACCAATGATTCAGTGCAGCAATCACCCCATTTTATAGGTAAAGAAACAGAGGAGTCAGGTGGTTTGGTCAAGTGACATAGGATTTGAAGCTTAACTTCTTTCTTTCATTAAATCTCACTTCCATGAAAACTTACAACTTTCTCATCTGTAAAATGCAGGTAATCCCACATATCACACAAAGTACACACACACACACACACACACACGCACGAATGTACTTGTGAGCTTTAAAAGATTTTTTTAAAGGTTAATCAACTGTTCCTTTTAATTGCTAATATAAAAGAGAAGGAACTGATACTAGATTTTCCACTGCCAGACTGAGCGCCCTCCCCCACCAAGAAGTCAGCCTGATGGGATGCTTTTGTCATTCCGCAGCCTAGGGAGGGGTCCTGATGGGGAGGCTGCAGAAACAGGACTGGGAGGCTGGAAGATAAAGGTAACAGCCCTTACATGTGTATATTTTCCCGAGTTTACAAAACACAACTGGAGATGCTATCTCCCTAACTGCCATTGCATCTCTGTGGCATAAGAGTTCTTGTTCCCATTTCACAGAGCAGATAAGTAACCCTAAGGCTGAGAGGGGATGCACACCCCAAATTTCAGGGTGCCCTCTGCTGAGCACCAGCTCTGAAAGTGCATCCCATCTGGGCACCCTGGGGAATGCTGATTCATCAACTCCACCCTGAGTGCAGGGAGAGTCACTAGGTCTCCAGAATGCCAAGAATCTGCAATTTTGTGTGGTGCACCTGGGTGTTGTGTTGCTGGTGTTCTGTGGACCACACTTTTAGATGCAGCGGAAGAGGATGCAGGCTTGCTGGAGATTCTTGGAGTTTCACGGTTGACATCTCTCCTGGAAATAAATGTATACCCCAGCCAAGTAGGGTGAAGCAGCGGGCGTGGGCTGGGGGTAGATCAGAGCATGCACCCATGGAGATAATTCAGGAATGTTTGGTTATGTGACCAGTCAGAATGTGTCCATTCATTTCCAAACATCAGTGTATTCCACTTATATAAAGCATATGATGTAGTCAAACCCACAGGTCTGGGAGGAGAGGAGAAATGGGGAGTTAGTGTTTAATTGGCAGAGTATCAGTTTGTGATGATGAGAAAGTTCTGGTGATGGATGGTGGTGAGGATTGTACCACTGAGGAATGTACTCATTGCTACTGAACTGTACATTTGAAAATGGTTGAAATGGGGCCTCCCTGGTGGCGCAAGGGGTTAAGCATCAGCACTATGAAGCTATCTTCAACCTCTGCATCGTGAGTTTGATCCCCGAATTCGATCCCCAGCCAGGGAGATGACCCACATGGCACAGCAGACCTCTCCTGTCTGGCTCATTGCACCCCTCAGCAGTGTATTTCAGTAGATCTGCATGTTCTGCTCCCCACTCTGTCTCAGGTGAATCCTCTCAACACCCCCACCCCGCCCCGTGCAGTTGGCCTGCACTCATCTCTTGTATGCATAAATAAATAAATCTTTTAAAAAATGGTTGAAATGATAAATTTTATGTTACATGTATTTTTTTCTCCACATATAGGAAAGGAAAACTAGATCAGATTTAAAACCAGAATTATGAATTTGAAAAATTACTACATTGCTCCAAATAAGCAAAATTTCTGAGTGGAAAAAAATACCATAAAAAATCAAAAGACAAAAAAAAGAAAAATCAAAAGACAAAAAATAAACTGGGAAAATATTTGCAACGCAAATGTCACACCAAGAATAAGACCAACATAGGGGAAGACTGATTTATTTTTAATTCAGTCATTTGTTCATTTAGCAAATGTGTATTGTTTATGTGCCAAGCACAATTCTAAGTGCTATGGGTATAGAAAAAATAAAAATATAAATGAAATAGAAACTAATAAAATAATAAGGAGAAGACCAGGAGATTCTATATCAGTTGGGAGAAAATGAAAATAAACTAGATAAGGAAACCAGGAAACCTGACCCCATTGACAAGATGGGGCCATGAGCAGAGCAATGTGTACATCTCCCCCAAGTCATGCCTGTCCCCTTCTTCACCCTGCAGCTTGGGCAAGTTGGACCTGGAGGGTGGAATGACAAGAGAGAAGGAGGCTGGATTCCTGAATAGTACACAGCAGTCACATCAGCTCTGGAATGTTCCCTAGGAGAAAAATTAACCACTAGTGTTTCTCAATTTTTACTATACATTAGCATCACTTGGGGAACTTTAAAAACTACACAGGGCTGTCCTCTCCTCCTTAATTTCAGACCTAATCAGTCCAAGGTGTAGCCTGAGCACTTGATCATTAAAGAGCTCCCCAGTCAAGATGGAGAACTGTGGGTTCATGGCACTGTTGATTGGGGTTCGTGTCACACATATCTAAACCTCACACATCCACACTGTAGGGTAAGTGAATTGGTCAGGCTTTTATACCATTGGCCTCTGTGGCTATCACCTGTGGCCTTGCTTGATCTTGTTTACGTAAAAGGCACGTAGGTGTGGGGCACACGTGCTTGACTATGGACACCTGAGCATGGGTGTGCGCGCATGTGCAAGTGTGCACACCTGGGCCTCGAGGTCAAAGATATAAGGGCAGCGTTACTCAGAGATGGTTGGGCTATGAGAGGATGAGCGGTGGCTACGAGAGGGAGACCATGAGAGAATGCCGGAGAAAGCCCAAAGAAGAGTGTATAGAGACTCGCAGGGGCCCGAATTGCTATCTCCCTGGTTTGTTTCCTCTGCTTACCATTATAGCCTGTGAAAATGATGCCACGAGCTCCAAAATTCTCCTTTAAACTGCTATAACTGATGGTGAAATTACCTGGCCTAGGATGGTTGCTAACACACAAGGTGGGTTTTGGTTCTAAAAGCCGTGCCCAGCACTCATACTGCTGTCACTGGACAGCTCTTCAAACCTGAAGCAGGTGACATGCCTCCTCCAGGTGACACCTCATTCAGCCCTTCAGTGGGGTCAGGAGAGATAGACTATAATGCTGAGACAACCTGGGAGGTCAAATTTCCAGGGAGTGGAAGTTGTGTGGATGAAGGTATAAAGAGGGGGTAGCAAAACTGGAAGAGGAGGAAACTGGCAGTGTGAGGAAAGGCCAGTGGTGCAGTTATTATTTCTGAACATGAGTGAGCACATGGCCACTACCCAGAGCTGAGGTTTAGCTGGGGCTGCTGGTGACAGGCCTTCTATGCTGAGCTCATGACTTTTAGCAGAGGATGATCAGGAGCTTACAGAGAATGCTAAGCAGGGAATAAATAGGAGGACCAGATTTGTGCTGTAAAATATTTTGGGTCATGTCAGCGTGGGTTAGTTCATGACTGGAGGTGGGAAGAGGGTTTTGAGGTTCAGTGAGAGGTGATGGAGTCCAATGAACACAGCCTATTTGAATCAGAATTCCGCTAATGCAGCACATTGTTGATTTACTTTAGCTTTCTACCAACCCAGAATTCTTACTATTTGTACTTAAACTGTTTCCAGGCCAGTTCTCCCTCAGTCTTCACTGGTCCAGATTTTGGGGATCTGGAGGGAGAGTCACAGTCCTTGTAGAATAGCCCCTTTACTGTAGGAGTTGCTCAGGAGATATTAGTAGAATTAGTGGTGCAGCTGCATTTTATTTTACTGGTGCCGGCCAACAGTTCCAGCCTGCTCTCTAAGCAGTCAGGGGGAGGTTGTAGCAGGAGGGTTGAAATAAATCTAAAATCTCACCCATACTGTATAACGTTAATGTGCATGTGAATCACTTGTAGCTCCTATTAAAATGTGGACTCTGATCTAGCAGTTCTGGGATGGAACCTGAGAATCTGCATTTCTCTTAATGCTCCTGGTTTAGCAGCAACACTTTGAGTGGCAGGCCGGTGATTCTCAGCCTTGAGTACATCTGGGATCACCGAGCTGGGGGTGGAGGCCTTTAAATTCATACTGAAGAAAATGTGATGTGATAATACTTAAGACAGTACATTTTTGTCACTCATAAATGTATACAACATATAGAAAAAAAATCCTCATGTCTGCGCCAAACATTCAGAGGTTGTAATTTATTGGGCTGCAGTGTGACTGGGGTGTGGCACCTTTTGAAGGGGCTAGTATTCTCACCTGCTATCAGTATTGAGGGGTGGTCTTTAGGTCACCCAGTGAGCTTTTAAAAATGTAGGTTCTGGGCCTCTCTGGTGGTGCAAGTGGTTAAGTCTCAGCATTATCAAGCTATCGGCAACCACTGCAGTAGTGTTCCATCCAGAGTACCCCAGGGAGCTAACCCACATGACGCAGCAGACCTCTCCTGTCTTGCCTGCTGCTTCCCTCAGCAGTGTATTTCAGTAGATTTGCCTGTTCAGCTCCCCACTCAGCCTCTGGTGAATCCTCTCACCCCCCACACCTCTGGCCTACACGCCAGCTCTTGTATGCATAAATAAATAAAAAATAAATCTTCTTTAAATCTTGAAATGCCCCCTAAAGAAATGTGCATTTTAGCAAGCAAGCCCAAAGTGAGTGATTTGGTGAAGATGCCTAAGGGCAGTGATTAGGAATCACTCAGTGGACCCCTAGGCTCATAGGGCAGAGAGCTAAGCAGGATTAATCACAATTAAAGAAAGAATCCCTTTATTTCCCTACCTCACTGAAGTTTATATACCTGTGTGATTCTTTCTGTAGAACAGATTCCAGAAGTGGAAATGCTGCTGTGTCAAAAGGAATTAGCTTTCAAAATTAGACTTATCAAGCAAAAATTCATTGAAACGCATCGCAATTTGTATTCCTAAACAGTGTGTAGAAGACAGTTCATTCACTTCTGTCCACAAAGGTAAGTCTTTTCAATGTTTGCTATCTAACAGTGGAAAATGGGGGTCCCATGGTGGTGGTCATTTGTATTTTCCTGATGAGTGACCAGGTTGAGTTCTTTTCATTCATTTAAAAAAATATTTACAAACCACCCGTGATTTACCTGCTTGTACCCATGTGTGTGTGTGTGTGTAAATCCTTAGATTTCAGTAAGCCTGTTTTCCTCCTTTATAAAACGGGGGCAATCAGATCTCCCGAGGTGGCAGTGAGGATTCCATGAGATTTTGTGAGTATGCAGTGGCCAGCACAGGACTTGCTAAGCAGCAGGCGTTCTGGAAATATTTGCCTTTGAAACCCATGAAGAAGCCCATCTTCCTGGAGCGCTTAGGCCTGCGCCCCGGGCAGATCCATTCAAGCCCAGGGCGGGTGATAGGGGGGTAATTAAGGACAGGGTGTGGCCGCTGCTCACACACACCTCTTCTCCCTACACCCCCTCCACCGCGCAGCACCGCTCCCACACCACACCTCCATCTCCAGCGGCACTCGGCCCCCAGGCTGTGATTCGGCATCTGGTCCACAAAGGGACCCGCACTGACTGGGCTGATGGGTGACGCTGTCTCCCCAAAACCCAAAGCCCTTGCACGAGAACCCTAGCACCGAGGCCCACAGTGCCTGGGGCTTTCTTCGGTATCTTGTCGCCCCCGCGTGGCCAGGCTGAGTTCTTCCACTTGGGCTTTGGTCTGCACAGAGAATTCCTGGCGCCGCTCCCGGCTGTGCAGGAGCCAGATTCCCGGCCCCAACCCAGAGAATCGATATCACATCCACATATCTTTGATCTCCAAACCCTCTGGCCACACGGCTCCCCGCTGAGTCGAAAGAGGAAAGACTCGCGGGCACCTAGTTGACCGGCAGCACAGGGTCAAAACGCTGCAAGAAAGGAATTCCCACTGGGCGCCCCTCCACTCAGCATGCCCACACCCCGCAGAATAACAAAGAACGTTTCTTGATTTTTTGATAATAACCTTTTTTCATATTTGCATAACACGTTATCCTCACATAATCAAATTCCAAGCTGTAGTTCTTGTCATATGCATATTCAATGTCTACATTTTTTTCCTCCAGAAACATTGTGTTTTACAGGCTACATTTAAAAAAAAAAAGATTTTATTTATGGGTAGAAGAACTGGGGTGTGAACTATGCAATTGTTTTTGTCTTTACTCCTCTCTCCTTCCTTTTCATTCCTTGAGGATCTAACAGTTTCAGCCAAAGGGTTCTTCCTATAACTTTCCACCAGGTTATACTACAATCGTAGATTTGCATCTCTGCACACATTTGTGTAACTCTTTAATCTATAGTTATGTCATTTAATCCTCACAATAACTTGACTAATTAGGGCCATTTCAGACCTGAGGAAACCGAGGTTGTGATTTCAATTTTAAGCCTGTTTGTTGAGTATCTATAGAGTCTATGCTGAACATTTTCTTGTCACTAATTTTTACAATGTGTTATTTGTCCTTGAGAAACCAGATTAGGAACTTTAAGGAAAATCATCAACAAGCAAATAGTAACACAGCAGAGTGTGATTACAAAGCCCAGTGCAGTCTAGTCACCTGTCACTCCTCTAAACTGCGCTGGTGTTGAAGTTGAAGGGAATTCTGAGAATTGAGAGTTGTTTTGCCAAGGGATGTGTGCATGTGTGGAGTAAGTGGATTATTACAAGCTTCCTATTATGTAACTAGTTCTTTTAATAACTGCCTTGTTTCCTCACATGTAAAACAATGAAAACACCTGCATTGCAGAGATCCTAGGTAGAAATAAAGAGCCCTTGTTTAATCCTCCTAAACTATAAGTTGGGATACAAAGAAGAGATCCATTGAAATATTGTAAATGCTATTTATTGGTTTCCTTTTCTTGTTTTATGAATTTACTATTTGTTAAACCAGAAAGTACTATACATTCTTTGGAAGAAGTCAAACAACACAGCAATGCAAAATGAAGTTAATCATCTCCCTCTTCCCTCTTCCCAGGGTAAACAGTGTGGTCTTGGGTGTGGATACGTTGAAAGGGTATGCTCATGAAAATAGTTCAGAGACGCTGTTTCACTTTGTTGCAATTGTACTAGTCATAATCCTCGCAGCTTGCTGATTTGTCACTTATTTAACAGACTAAATATTACTAAATATTACTAAATAGTAATTCCATTTATCTTGCTGTGTCATTTGTTTAATATCTGTAGTGCACTGGTTTCTTCATTTTTTAAAGGATTATCCAGAATATTTCTTCAATAGACCGCTTTTTTTTGAGAGAGAACACTCTTTTCCCTTCATTACTGTGTCAACCTTCTCATTGTCCCAGAAAGGTTTGTGACCTTTCTGGAAAGGTCTAGCTAGCTCCTGGAGGCATCTGATTTCTGTGCCAAAAAGCTGCATTGTCCCTCTTTGTTTCCTAACCACTGTTTCCTGCTAGCAAGACAGGAGCTTATTCCAGAGTTGCTGACATCATTACTGACAGTGTCCTCTGGGTGCTCTCTTCAAGCCCACTTTGTTTCAGAAATAGCAAATAAAAAAGCGCGTATTTCAGCAAACCCTAAAGAAACACTTCAAAACTCAGTACCAACGAGCAGACAGAGGGTCCTTGGTCTAGGGATATGTCCCTGGTCTAGGGATGTGTCCTTTGGCCCCACTGACCTGGTTCTTGCTAGATAAAGACCCCTGCCTGGCTCCCTGGTTCCAGCTCTTTCTCCCTCCAGTCAGCCCCCTTCCTCTCTTGCCACCATCACCTTGAAGTCTCATGATGGCCTTCCTCAGCTCAGAAACTTGAAATATCTCCCTATTTCTTCTGAAATGAAGTCCCAGCTTTTACCTGTGAGTCCTGGGAAACTCCTTTTCAAAAGGGAATATCTATCTCCAAAGCATGTTCTCCTGGATTCTACAGAAGCTCTTGCACGGAAGCCCAGGAGTAATACTGTCTTTTTTTCCTTCCTTTATCACCTATAATTCTTCACCTCTAACTGCCTTGTCTTTCTGCCTCAAGTTGATCTATTTCTTTCTGCTCCCACTGAGAGCTTTTTCCTGCCTTCCCTTCAAGCCTTGCATGGACTGTCCCTCTGTTGCCCCCAACCTTCTAAAATTGCCAGAGGAAGCTACTTTGAGGCTCCTGAAGGGGTTTCTGAGCAAGGCATTAGGGGTACCAGGAGTGTAGGGAGTAGCTGGGTACCTGGTCCCTAACATCTATTAAGTCATTGTCTACTTGAGTTTAAAAGCAGTTAGTTCATGACAAAAACATTATGAGACTCGGTGTGGCTGAACTTTTCCATATCTGGTATGTTTAGCTCAGTCCCATTTGTTGTATTGCTCTTGTGATGCATTTTATATATTTGGAGCAGGGGAATACCTTGACTGGTATCTTGGCCCTCAACTATGCCCTTCTTAGAGGACGAGGTATAAGTGCGCCATCTGGTGGCAGCCACGGTAGTTGCGGGGATAGAATCTGGAGGGAGCAAGTTCCCAGAGAGCCAGCCGTCTTCTCCAGCAGTGAGGTTAACTGACCCTATGGCAGGTGGTGGGATTGGAAGCTTGTTTTGTGTCTGCTTCCTTGCAGAAACAACTTTCTCTGCATTTACAACAAAAGCTATCAGTGAGAAACGATAAGGAAAAAGCAAACCACCCTAACATTAAATCCTTGTTTTTGCCTGCTACTAAGTGGTGGCAAATTTTCTGAATTTCTCAGCCATTCTGACTTCTGGACCTGCACTCATTCCTGAAAGGCAGAGCCTAGATGTGCCTGTGCTTTCTTCTGGAACTGTGTTGGGTCAGCCTAGAGCTCTCTCCAGAGTCCCTCCCAGGCAGGCCCAGCTGGAGGTGGGGAATGGAATGTGCTCCTGTGAAAGATGAGTTAGCTTGTTGGGGGTTGGGGGGGAGGAAAAGGGGGAGAACAGCACCAGGCACGGCACAGCCATGTATGTGCCAAGTACGTCAGCCCATTTCCCCCACTCATTTAAAGTATATGGTCCTTCCTCTTCCTTTAGAAAGCTTCCAGGAGTTGAAATTTTCATGCTGTTGCATCAGGATTGTTCAATCATTTCTTTTACATTTTCCAAATATTTGTTGCTCTGACTGGCACATCTTCTTCTTCATTTGGCTATTTCCTGAGAACTCCAGCCACATCTGGGTTACACACTGTGTCCTTCAAATTCAATTCCACAAAATAAGTAATCAAGCATCAGAATAAGCTCAATGCTCTTGGAATTACAAGAAGGTGCATCCCGTACTTCCTGGGACCTCAGCTATTACGGAGGTTGACTTGCATCAGAATCACTGGTTCAGCTGTGGTTGGACAGTGGTGTGTTTTAAGTTCAAAGGCCTGAAAAAGTAAAATGAAAGGCCTACTTGTATCATGCAAGAAATTTGGTACAAAGATACTTGGTACAAAGAAGGAGACAAAACTCTGGCCAGGAATTGGAATACCTACCTGGGTTTTCCCAGTTCTGCTCTTGCTGGCTTTGATTTTGGGTAAATCACAGCCCCGTTCTGTACTTGAGTCCACCATAAATAAAATGGCAATAACAATGCTTGGCCAGTTGTCAGACTGCCAAAGGATTGACAGCAGGAATGGAGTGGGGACCCCTGGCTGGGGGTGAAGAAGAAAGGAATGAGGGAGCAGCAATGGAAGCAGGCCAACTAAAAGATAAGAGGGAGACGGGCTAGCAGAAACTGGGAAGAGAAATAATATCCAAGCAGCACTTCAGAATGAGTCTAGATTGCATCATAAATAGCTGTGGTGTTTTTCCATCTCACAAACTGCTCATAATTTGGGGGAACAGGCATTATTTGTGAAATGAATATAATTACACCTCTTGACCCCTAACAGTTATGACTTGTGCCTGGTCAGCCCGGCAGGCCACACAGTTCCACATATCAGACACACCACACCACCACCACACCAGCATGGCCATAGCCCTTTTCCCTGTGACGTATCCTTTTAGGGCAGGGTCGTCTTCATATTCCCGGTCCCCGACAGAGCAGGCAACTGAGCAAATGTGTTTGATTCTGTGCTCAGTGAATTTTGAAAGGGATTTGGGCCCATCAAATCTCTGGAAAACAACAGAGAAGACACTGTTTGGGGTAGGGTAGGAATAGAATTTTTTGAGATAGGGTTATGACCGTTTCTGGACTTAGATCCTATTTTACAAATTTGAAAAACTACCAACTGGGGGTTAATGGCCCAAAATGAAAGTCAACCATAAAGAAATTTTTGAAGTTTTATTAAATCATTTAGACTTGAAAGAAGTCACAATAGTTAACACACTTAAGTGCGTTCTGTACACCACCAACCCAAATGGATTGAGTTCAGAATTTTTATAAATAAAAAATAAACATATTTACAGTGAAAAAAACATGTTAGCAAGTTAAATGATTAAACTGTTATCTATAATCAGTTTTGGGAAAATACCAAACTATAGGAGTACATATAAGACACTTAAGACTCTGCTAGATTTAAAAAAGTCCATAAATTGAAGAAGTTAGTTGTAATATATGATTCGTTTCTTACTACATCATTTTTCCTCCCCAAACCAGAACGTTTGACCAATGTACATAAAAAGCTTCATTTTTCCTGTATGGGAGGCAAAAGTACAAAAAGCTCTTAAACTCTCCCTAGAACCTAAGGAATAAAGCTATTTAATGCTATAAAAGTCACTATAAAACTAGCTATGGACATAAACCATTATGTAATTTGTGCTACTTGTCCTCCAAAATTGTGCAGATTCCTAATTTACCCACCAGGGACAAAAATGGAGTCAGCTTTTTTCGGAAATCAGTTTCAAAATCACACCGAATCTAGAAAGCATATTTCTAGAACAATATAATTATCACATGTAGGGACTTTCAGTCTTCGGTACTATAAAAATATTTCCATTTTAATCCTCTGCATAATTTTAGGGATTGCTTCTACCTTTCCAGGCAAAAGATGAGGGCTATCAAGGTTGGGCAGGTAGTTTCAAGAGACCAACAAAGAAGGACTACACACGATTTAGTGATAAGTCCTTTCCTTAACCATGGCAAAAATCCAGAGTTGGCTCAAATTAGGCTATGTCCAAAATCTCGTTTCAGTTTGACTTAGAAAAAGTAGTTCAAAATAAAATTGAGCCAATGACAAACTTTTCAAGTCTGCAGTTTTGGAAAGCCATGTTCCTCAGAGGTGGGCTGGAGATGCGAGCACAACTTAAGGCTAATTGCTTGGCAAAGGGATATGGGAGATGCTGGACTGTCTTGTATGTTTTGTTCCTGGTGAACTCAAGGAGCGAGATCTTTGTCTGAGCACTGTTTTTCCTGGAAACTCCAAGTCCTCAAATACAGCATTTTCAATGATGTCTGTAGCTTCAGGCCTTTCCGTGGGTGATGGAGAGAGCATTTCTTGAACCATCGTATACTGAAATATAATAATTGCTTTATGTTAGAAAGGCCAGACTCAGATCACTAAATCGGGAATAAGCAAAACTATTCTGTAAATATATTAAGTTTGTGAGCCAATTTCTGATGCAACTTCTGAGTAGAAAAGCAGCCGGATGATATATAAACAAATGGGCATGGCTTTCAATAAAACTACAAAAGTTTTATTGAAAAAAAATCCAGCAGCTGGCTGGATTTGGTCAGTGGGTAATAAATAGTTCGCCAATCCCTTCTCCAAAGAAACTCGGATTACTTTTGGAGGATTTGTTGTTTCCTAACATAAAGAGTTTTGAGTTACATCCTTGAAATACAGACATTATCTGACCTTAAAAATAAATTCATCTTATGACTGCATGAGAACCTACAATTATCTTAAAAAAATTTCAATTAAGTGAAACTATGGGGACTACACCTGAGGGGGTGGGAGGAAGCAAATATTGTTTAAAAATGAACAATGATGTAAAAAAAAATTAATATTAAAAAATAAATAAAAACAAAAAAATTCAATTAAGAAAATCATGCCAGAGATCAGTACCTACCACTTTTTCTTGACTTTTTTGAACCCTCTCAATGTAACATTTCCTTATGTACTAGTCTCTGGGAATTGATTCACCAACTTCACAAAATTGGTAATAAAATAATTTTTAGTAAAACATATCATTTTTTTAGGCTACCATATGTCAATATTAAAAATTCATGATTTATCAATGTATAAATTTTTAAATGATATATTTGTGGACCAAACATTTTGAAATAAAAATAAAAGCTGCAACAAAGGAACCTTAAAGTTTCATTATATATAATTTTCATAATCAAGATAAATAATTTTTCCTTCCCACTGTTTAAGCCATTTCCTGTGTCACTGAGTGTTGGTATTCAACACACGCAATCAGTTTGTGTTTTTTTTTTTTTTAAAGAAATGTCAGTTTTTAACATCTCTCCCAGTTCACTATGATAAATAAATTAATAACGTGATCATAACGGCAACCCTGTTGTTGTGAAAGCATGCTAGGGGTTCAGCCTTGTTACAGCAAAAGCTGTTACCATTCACACAGGCGGTCAGGAAGCATGGGCCACAGAAGTGGGCTGAGGAACCCGGGCCTGAGTGTCAGTCTTGGTTTTAGCAACTTCTATGCTTTTGGGATCAGGTCCCTTTCTTCTCTAGACCACTGGATTTTCCTTGTTGGTAAAATGGTGAAATTGATAAATTAACTGCTAAGAACCTTTACCTTTTACATGTAATTCTAAGGAAAATAAATAAGGAGAATTATACATACCTCACGAGGGTATTTCTGAGTAAACAGTGGTGGAAATTTTAGATTCCTTACATCAGATAAGATCTAGAAAGAAAGAAGTGTCATCTTTAAATTTATTTTGCTATATGAATCCATTTAAACAAATTTTTTTGGAAAGCTCATCAGTAGCTTTTCCTGACTTAATAATCTATATACAAATGCTTCTTTTTTTCCTCAAGATTTATTTATTTTTGCATACAAGAACTGGAGTGTAGGCCAGAGGTGCGGGGGTAAGAGGATTCACCAGAGACAGAGTGGGGAGCACAACAGGCAGATGCACTGAAATACACTGCTGAGAGGAGCCAGGCAGGAGAGGTCTGTTGCACCATGTGGGTTAGCTGGGGATTGAGGTTGGCTTGATAGCGCTGTGTCTTTAACCCCTGCACCACCAGGGAGGCCCTACAAATGCTTCTTGAGCATAGACACACACACCATCAAATCATCAAAATCTAGAAAATATTTCAAATATAATTATGCTTGAACTGTACACGACACCTGGATTTTAACTGAAAATGAATATGTATCAAAAATAATTCAACCATCCACAAATACACATTTGTGGCCATAGGCAGATAGTTTTATTAGTCTCTAATCTCTTTGATATGAAATAAAGCAAATAAGCAGCACCATAAGCTACAAGGCTCAAACATGCCCTCAAGGTTCTGCAGGAAATCATTTCTGATTTATAATTACACACTTGGCCAATCTATTGATTATTTGTTCTATTTCATTTCTCAAAACTGATTTTTGTCATCATTACAAAAAGAACTAGCAGACACTGGGCTAAATAGTTTGCCTGAATTACCTCATTTTAATTCTCAAAACAACCCTATAAAGTGGATGCTATAATCCCTGTTTCATAGATAAGGAAACTAGAACATAAACAGTAATAATGTGTAAAAATTTCCCAATGTACTTTCAGAATCTTAGTTTTATATTAGGTATTTAGCAAAACGGACTTGGTTTTCTTCACTCAAAAAAAAAGAGTATGCTCTTATCAAAGAGGTTGGAGACTAATACAGTCACCTGTTTCAGGTTACAAATATGTATTCATGAATGATTAAATTAGTTTGATGTGATAACTACATATTTCTTTTACTGAAATAAATTTCACCATTTTGAGGGCATAATTCAGAATTTTTTATTCACAAAGTTGTCAAATTTTCCATTGTGACTGCACAATTTTACATTCATACCAACAGTGTATAAAGTCTCCATTTACTCCATATCCTTGCCAACACCTGATATTTTCAGTTTTTGTTTATCGTTATTAGACAGCGTAAAGTGGTACTCACTGTGGTTTGATTTGCATTTCCCTAAAACATAGTATGCTGTGCTTACTGGCTACCGATATATCTTCTTAGGTGAAATGTCTAAGTCCTTTACCCAATTTTAAATCAGGTAGCCTTCTTATTGATGAACTGTGATGGTTCTTTATACATTTGGGATACTAGAACTTTTTCAGGTAATAACTTATAAATATTTTCTCCCATTCTATGGATTAGATTTTCACTTTCTTTTTTTTTTTTCAAACTTTATTTTTTTTAAGTTTTTATTTATTTATTCATTTATTTATTTATATAAGCACTGGGTACAGTAAGAAGCACAGGAGGGTGAGAGAATTCACCAGAGCCAGAGCGGGGAGCAGAGCAGGCAGAAGGACCGAAGTACACTGCTGAGGGGAGCAGCGGGCGGCAGGAGAGGTCTGTGCGCCATGTGGGACCCTCCTCCTGTGGCGGGGAGCATCTGGGGATCGAACCGGTGCTGCAGAGGCTGCGGGCAGCTTCGCAACCCAGAGCTCAACCGCTGCACCACCAGGGAGGCCCCTGGATTTTCACTTTCTTGATGGCATCCTTTGATGCACTTATAACTACAGAAATGCGGACAATTTGATTCTTAATCTTTTATATATTGGACACGTTTTATTTTCCTTTCTGGAAGATTTTAGAATCTTTATCTCTGGTACTGTGAAATTTAGTCCTTTTGGTTTTAAATCTCCTTGCCCCCCATTTTGTGTACAAAACATTTGGTAGGTCCTTTTAGTTAGAAGATCTGAGTGTTTTGGTTCTTTATGAGAACTACATCCTCATTTACCATGGCCAGGAGTCAACAGAAAAGGTCTAAAACTAATAAAGAAAAGGGCATGAACTTGGGAAATATGAAGGGAAGTACAGCTAGAAAAGCTGAGGGTGAAAGATGGGGAAGAACGTGACAGAGGACTAGTTTTCAAAGAATTTCAGTACTATCTTCTTCAAAAGCCATGATCACGGGTTATTTTAATAGGGAAAAAGCCATGCTTAGTTTCATATTTCAAATGTTTAAGTGTATAGTATGTGGCCACTTGCCATCTGGAAAATCCTCGGCCAACCAGTCTTCTCCACCATGCCCCCATTACCCTGTGGCTCTCTTAGCTTTGCACTTATTACAAATTTACAGACTGTGTAATATTGTTAAGTACAATGAATTTAAGCAACAATAAGGAACAACAATTCACTAAGCCAATTTCTAAAGACAGCTTTACAAGGAAACAGAATGAACAAATCCTTCCTGTATAGCTCACATGACCTCCTCCATTTCTTGTTGACTAGTCTTCTGGTGTTAAAAATAACTTATTCTTCTTTTAAAATGCTTTTGTAAATTTGAGTACTTTCTTTTTCCACCTTTTCTTTTTGGCGGGGGAGGGGGGGAACTTACCCTGATTCTCTCCATCTGAGTGCCAAATGGGTACAGCAATTCAAATAGAATGAGGCCTAAAGAAAAGATGTCCACTTTATGAGAGTAGTTGTTTCCATGAATCTGAAATCGACATAAAGAAATATTAGTAGAAAACTGACAGTGATAATGCAATTGATAATGTGGCATTAGAGAATCCCAATATTGACTT
The DNA here is from genome assembly GCF_014898055.3 of Talpa occidentalis. Taxonomy (NCBI): domain Eukaryota; kingdom Metazoa; phylum Chordata; class Mammalia; order Eulipotyphla; family Talpidae; genus Talpa; species Talpa occidentalis. The sequence goes on from NW_023604861.1 coordinate 95,257,292, forward strand.
TGTCACTTCTTGGTTTAAATGTAATTTTATGTGTTAGAATGTTAACAAAGAGTTAATCTCTCAAGTCTCTTTTCTTCAACTCACTACAGCAAGAGTAATTAAACTATTCAGCATTACAGAAGGAAAGCCCAGGTATAGCTCTGAGATATGCATCAGTAAAATAAGCCAGGCAGAAACCTGGAGCCTTGCAATGCTAAAAAAGTTTGTGGGAGCCGGTAAAAGCTGCTCAACTACCCCTGAGGTGAAGTTTTTCAAAGCAAACACTATCTAAAGCAAATCTCTCATTTCTAATCATCTTAGTCCTCACCCATTTTTATGAGAAAATCTTCATTACTCCAAACCACTAATCAACTGTGGTTAGCCCTCATTACGGCACTTAATTATGGATTACTTGGCATTCTTAGTTGTATTTTTCATGTGTGTATTTCTTATTCTTCACAACTAGATTATAAAGTCCTTGAGGGAAGGAAACTGCTTCTTTTGTATTCCCACCTTCCAGCATTGGGCTAAATATAGAGAAGACCCTTCATAAATAGTTATTTGTTGAAATGAACAAATGAATTACAACCGAACTACTTGATTACAGGAAGCTTCATTCAAATTAAAAGTGACCTCCTGGGCCTCAGAAGAACCTGTTTTCTTTGTGAAAATTACTTTAGGCACGTAACTTAACATTTGGCTAAAAGACAAAGTAGTGCATCACTTAGGGAAAGCTCCACACAGGCATTTCTTTTTGAGGGGGAATCTCACAAAGTAGTGGCCAGAAATTAGCAGCCTTTCACAACCTCTTCTCTAAACTGCACTAGCTATCTGTCTACCTGGCTCCTTCAGAAAGCCAGCCTGCCAGCAAAGTTCCAGTAGTTGCATCACCTTCCTTTCTCCTGTCCCTGGACTTGGGAAGTATTCAAAGAAAATATGTTCAAAATCAGTTTCTGAGGTTACCATGAAAAGGACACCCTCAAACACTATTTGGAGAGTATCCTCAACAATACCAAACACTCATCAATCTCTTTCTCAGATGGCAACCCTGGCTACACATGCACACACGCATGTGTGTGCACACACATGCACACACCAGTCACAAGTCATACTACTATCAACATAGCAGTCTTTAGTGTGGTTCTCTTTTCACTGACATTCACGTTCATTCACTCACCAAACATTTATGAACACTTGTTGAATACTAGGCATTATTTTAGATGTTGGGGACGGAGTAAAAAACAAGGTTAGGTCCCTATTCTGATAGTTTATATTTTAAAGGGGCAAAAAAAAATTTCAGTTACAAATGCTATGAAAAAAAGAGAATAACGGCACAGACACTGAGGGTAGAGAGAAGGCCATCTCTTTCAAACACAGCTGGGATCTGGTGCGGAGCAGTGAGGATGGTTTCTTCAACTAGTGAGTCCTTAATCCACATGGAATTCATTTTATTTATTCATTCCTATTTTTATTTCCAATACTTAGTGTCAAGGTATATTTCCAGCCTCATGACTAATGATAAAATTTTTAATGCTATTAAAAGCTCTTATTAATTCTGATATATGCCTATGGAGAAAATTTGGAAAATTTCAAAGTCCAAAAGATTATTCAAAGTGCCTTATTCAAATAGCAGTGGCTGCTGAAATTTTGTGGCTTTTCCTTCCAGTCTTGTTTCCTATACATATACATATGTATTTATAGTATTTTGTTACTTCACAAAATTTTAGTTTCTCCTCTCCAGGTCCTGGCCACATCATTTGACCAGGATGATTAAATTACTCAGGCCAATGGATTTTTCTAAAGCCAGTTTGGATTCTTTTGGTTACAAGTGATGGGCTAAAAATAAAAGTTTCTATAAATTAAAATTTCTGCTATCTTTTGTAAATCCTAAACTTATTTATGGCTACTCTTCCAGGTAAATTTGCTCTTAGCGAGGACTGCCTTTTTTATTTAAAACTCTTAAAAATCTATCATAATGTTGTTTTACCAGTTTCAGAGTTTAAGTTGACTGGGCCTTCATTTCGTGGTAATTATAACCAGAGATTACAAACCCATTACTGTTCAGCATCCTGCTGTATCTCACTTTGCTACTGAGCAGAATGCTAGTCGCTTCTGCAGTAATGTACTTCTGTGCTGAAGGTCCTTCAAATAAATTTACCTCCAAATAGAACTTTGATTGCTTCCTATGAATGTCAGGATCTTTCATTTCTTTCTTTATTTTTATATTCTTACTTCATGATCCATCCAACAGATATTTAAATATTAAAAATAGGTGTTTTAAATTTCCAACTAGCCAAAATCAAAACGCTATACTCTTTTTTTGCATTGTGATCAGAGAGACATTTACAATTTCTATGCTTTCAAATACATTGTGGTCTAGAAGTTTGAAATGAAGATATACCTTAATTTATTCACCAATAAATATTCAAATCCCATATAAAAGGCCTAGTACATTTTTCAATCTAGTTTCTTTAACAAAAAAAAAATAACCCAATTTGAGGTTTTCCTTTCCATGGGGAAATTTAAACATATCCATTTATTTATTGTCATACATATTGGCTTTAGCATCATTAAATTTTGTTTTGTGTTTTATATTTCCATATCCTTTCCTTTTATTGTAGTTTGCTTTTTGTCTTCTGCATGATACAGATATTTGTAATTCTATTTGCTGAATTAAGGTTCACCAGTAGAAATCTTTTTTTTTTTTAATTTTTTTTTTTATTTAATAGAGGCATGTTTTATTTATTTATTTGTTTGTTTGTTTTTGTTTTTATACATGCACTAGGTACTCAGAAGCCCGGGAGGGTGAGAGAATTCACCAGAGCCAGAGCAGGGAGCAGAGCAGGCAGAAGGACCGAAGTACACTGCTGAGGGGAGCAGCGGCGGCAGGAGAGGTCTGCGCACCATGTGGGACCCTCCTCCAGTGGCCGGGGAGCAGCCAGGGATCGAACCGGCGCTGCAAAGGCTACGGGCAGCTTCGCAACCCAGCGCTCAGCCGCTGCGCCACCGGGGAGACCCCCACCAGTAGAAATCTTTACACCATCTTTACTTACTCTGTTCTTACCAACTTCCATTTCTTGATCTTTGTTAATTTAATGTGGAAGTTAGAGACCTAGCTTAATTTAAAATTATAAAGCCTTTTTGAGGAACACATTTTAGATTTAACATTAATTTTATATTTGGTTTCAATGACTGGCAGATACGTTTCCCTTCTTAAATTCACTTTCAAAGGTAACACATTCACATGACTCAAAAAGAAATATATAGAAATGTTTCCTTCTCACCTGTCCTTCATCTGCTGTTCTCAGCCTCTTCCCTGCCTACTGCCCCCATCACCATTGTTTGTGCACATCTTTCCAGTTTCTCTCAATAAACATAATAAACACACAGCTATCTTTCCATTCTTTACACAAAAAGCTGTACACAAAAATGCATGTATGCATTCATGTCTACACCTTGCTTTTTTTACTTATCTAAAATGCCTGATTTCTCTGTACCTGAATAACTTCACAACCAAGAACAAGATTCAGGGTCATAGCTGTTTTCTGTCACAATTATACATGCTCCTTAATTCTTCTGGGGGTGAGTGCTATGGAAGACAAAATCTTCAGCTGTAACCTGTTTCCTTGTTCTGAATACTTATACCATGTTTCCTTTATCTTTGAAATTCAAGACATCTAAGCATCCCACAGGGCAACATGTCTGAGTTTATCTACCTCTACTTCCTGCCATGGTAGGTATGTTCTGGAAGTTGCCTGTGCATTACTACAGAGGGCAGCTTAGTACAGTACCCCTGGCTCTTGCAGGCTCTGAAAACAGTTCCCACCTAGTTCACAAAAGGCAGACAGGAGTTAAGTTTGGGAAGGGAATCTTCTAAGTCTCTTTCTACATTTCTGGTTGCTCTGAAGTTCTGGTTCAGACGGCGAGCGTGAGAGTATTTTCGTATGGTGATTATCTGTCTCAATCCATCCTTAATACAGGTTATAGAAACTCGCCCAAGCTGGGTTGCCTGTGTACTACTACTACTACTACCAGTTTTTATAATTTTCAGATTTTATTTTATTGGGTATTTAAAGTAGAACATTGATGGAGGTTTCTGTCTAACTTTCCAACTAAAATTTTATTTTTAATTCAGAGGAAAACAAAAAAAACCCTCACCTGCTCTGGGCTCATATATAGTTTGGTCCCCACTTGGCCTGTGTGTCTGGCATATGCTGGCATTGGTGTCAGTACCAGCTGCTCTTCCTCATCCTGGTCCATTGCAGTCACTAATCCAAAGTCTCCAACCTTAACTACGTCGTCCATGGTAAAGAATATGTTGGATGGCTGGAAAAAATAAAACAGATAAAAGCATAGTAGGTGTGTATGGCAAAAGAGAAAAAGCGAAGAGAATTATTTACATGACCACAGGAAATAAATATAAGAAAGCTGATATTCTTAAGCATGTTTCGCTTTAAAATGGGCTAATATGAAAAATATAAACAATTGTTTAGTGCTAGACAGTATTGTGAGTACGGAAAAGGGAAGGCATAGCCAAGTGGGCTAGCATTTATTGAACATCAATTTAAAGCACTAATTAGAGATTCTCGTTCTCTTGGATCCTGTGTACTTAATCCTTAATCTTACTATATATACATGCGTGTATGTACACACATAAACACACGCATATATACAATCCCTTGGCAAGTTTTTAAATATTTAAGACTTCAGCCAGGATCATGATGATAATAGTAATAATAGCAAATACATATAAAACATTTGCAATGCTTCAGAAGCCATTTTGCTTACTACCATTAACTCATGTAACAGAACCTATTAATCCCTCATTTTACAGATTTGAAAACAGAGACCCAGTTGTTAAGCAAATTGCCCAAGGTCAGCCACTCAGTAACTGGTGGAGCAGAGATTCAAATCCAGGCAGTCTGGCTTCTTACCAACAGGACTTCTGTTTCATTGCCACAGGTCCAGAGTTTAGGACACTTCCTGCGCTGTGGGAGCTAATCACTAATATTTGATGAATGAATGAAACAGATTGATATTTGGGTTTGTATCAAGGAGAGTAAGAGCTTTAACTTACAAACTCATGTTACCTATTCTCATACCCAGATATTATCTGTCTCAAGTTCTAAACTCGCATATGCACTGTTTATAGGATATTTCTAAGCAAATTTCTCACGGGCTCCTCAAACTCATTTCCCTACATGAAACATACTGTCTGAGAACCTGCTAGCCTCTAACATGACCACCATTCATAACCCTTAAATAAAGAAAATGAAAGCCATTTAAGATATGACGTTGAATTTTATCAGGTTTCATATTATTGCCAAATAACATTTTATTCCCAAACTCCAAAATACCATTGTACAATATTGACTTCAAACAATGAAGTCAGTACATATAAGGAAAATCTATAGTAAAAGCCCCTGTTCTCCTACAAATAACCTCGTATTAGACAATAATAACCATGCTGCCTTAAATTTCATATTTCCTCCCCTCTCCCATCTTCTGGTGTCTGTTATTTACTGAGGACTGTAATAGACATCACCCCCTTTTTTTGTTTTGCTCTCCAGCATCTATCCCCTGTGCTTTTACTAGAAGTTTACTCATGACTGTGGGGGAAGTTCTTCCCAACTGTGCAGCAACCCACAATTGGTTCATGTGTAAGTTATCCAAATGTTGCATCCAGGGGTTAGATAAGCCATCAGCATTATCTCATGCTCTGGTGAGGAGACTGGCTGAGGGATGGGTATGTGTCCTTGGCTTATCAATTAGAAAGAAAGTGGGACTTCTGATCAATAATGGGGGAAATACTTTTCTCCCCACCCTCTACCCCAATACTTGCAAAAGACTTGAAACATGTAATGCCTTGAGAATCACTGGCAGCTAACCTGCATAGATGAAGGGGAACCAATGTGAAAATGGAAAACAGGAAATGGGAAGTGGGGGTAGGAAGAAAACAGGTTCAGGGCACATCACTTGATCCTAGATAAAGCTTTACCTGGACACGGTCGCTTCGGTTATAAGAACCACTCAATCTCCATGTCATTAATTTAGTATAAGCGCTTTAGGTTGCAAACAAAAGAATATTCAAAATGAAATGACATGAGTATAAAGAATGTGCTAAGGCTCTAACAGGTGAATATACAGTCAAGCTCCTGCCCCATGGAAACTAGAGGATAAATGGCTGGGGTGTGAGGAGAATCATGAAGGAGAAATACTAAGTTCTGCAAGGACACAACTGAAAATCTTTAAGAAACTGAGAAAAGCCCAGTATGGTTGGGGTTGTGAGAAGAAAAGACTAGAAGTAAGTTGGGAGAATCAGGAGCTGGAGAGCACTAATGACAAGAATTGACCAAAATTGTAAAGGGGGAAAGGGCTTAGGAGATGTAGCATTGCACTCTGAACTTAGTCCAGCATGTAACAGGATGCATAGATTTTAAACTGGGAATAAAAATCTTGGGGGTAATTTTCTGACACACTAGAAATCTTTACAAAGGAATCTTTGAAAGGATTCTGGGAAAAATACAGGGAAAATTCATTCTCTTCTTGAACTTCTTGAAATGTTTTTGGTACATGGATAAACACAGGGAAAATCTTTACACAACATTGAAACATTCAAATATTCACCAATAACTCACTATAAAACTGCAGAAGAATATCCATTCTTACAGAACATAATTACATTGCCTTTCCACTTGGCATTTTGAGTATACAGTGTTAAGTACATATCAGCTAACTGTTTTCCACCAATTGATAAACATTTGCCAACATTCAAATAACCAGCACTCACTTTTATTAGGGCTATCTGGCATCCTAGAATTTGTCTTCTCCCTTCTGACCAAAATAAATCATCTCTGAATTTTACAGAATAATTCCTAGAAATCAGTTTGGGTCAAATCACTGAAGCACGGTGAGTATATGTAGCTCTATAAAGTTACTTTGGGTAACAGAAATTATTTCTATTTCTTGTCCTTGTTATTCCAACTCTTAAAATACAATCAAGGATTTAAAAACTTCCTGTTGATTTAAGAAGAAAATAACTCCCCCAAATAGCTACTCTGATACCTGAAACAAAAGTCTGTGGTTACAGAAAACAAAACTGAAAATACTTAAAATTAGTGCATTCTCTCAAAGATTTGTTACTTCCATGAGAAAAATATTTATGTATTCATTACTGATGACTATTGTGAGCCCATGGAAGATGGCAGAAATTAAATAACTGCACGTCTTAATAAGAAGCTTATGCAATTTAGCACATATAGTTAAAATATTCAATACAGCTTATATTAAAAATAGAATCAAAGGTTTTAGAGCAGCAAACTAATCATTGACCATCTTTCTCCATTCAGTTTCTCGCCCCTTCCCCTAAAGTCTAAGCACCAGTTCAGGAATTTGGGACAAAAAGTGGAGATATGCCTCAAATTCAGAGCTGGCTAATGAGGAACACATCTCTCCCGTCACTCTGCTACTGTGGTGCCTTCAGAGAACTGTGTCAGGGTTACTCAAAGTCACAGAATAATAGGATATATCTGCTCGTGGCAGATTTTTTTTTTTTTTTTTCATTAGGATTGGGAATACTTTTTACTGTAAGACGAACATAAACACATTCTAGAGGAGAATGCATGATCTGCCTAAAGCTCTCAGAACATGAGACCTCTTATTTCTGTCATAACCCCCTCCAGGCTACCTTCCCAGACCCCTGCTCCTCCACTGGTAGGTACTTCAGTGAGAAACTGACAAGGACAAGCACCGCTCACAATCCCAGCTGCAGACTGAGACGTGGTGATAGGCCACAGGTACAGACCTTAAGGTCCCTGTGCATGAGCCCTTTGCTGTGCAGAAACTCCACCGCTTCGGCGATCTGCAGGAAAATGTGCAGACACACGCTTCTCTCTCGCTCCTCTATGGTGCAGCGGCTGTTCATCCAGTCTTTGAGGTTTTCCTTTCTGCACAGCTGCATCTGAATATAAAGATAGACCTTCGGTGAACTGGGCTGGAGTTTGTCTGCAGTGTTTTTAGTGAGATCTAAACTTAAAGTGGTTGGTCTTGGAGGAGAAATAGACAAAGTTGGTTCAGAAGAAGACTTGCTAGTGGAATGCTTGAGAGCAGTGAGTTTATTAGCATAATGGCTGCCAATACGCAGTCGGTTAGTTTTAAGTTCTTCTTTACTGGATGCATTATCACAGCCAGAATCTTCAAATACTATAGAAGATGAGGTTCTCTCCCTTACAAAAGGAGAGGCTTCAGAGGGACAAAGTTCAAAGGAGTGCCCCTCATCATTGCCATCCAGAGTCCCATCTTCCACATCACAGTCCGCGAGGCAGCTGTCGGGGAGGTTGCACACTCCACCCACTGACTCACTGACATCTCTGTGGTCTGTTTCTGAAAATTCCAGTGGAGAGAACTGGCTCTCGGATGAACTTGTCTGGCCACAGGAAATCCCTACTGAAAAAGACCTGCTTCTTCGTGGTGAAGGATCTATGATTTCAATATGTTCCTTTGTAGAGAAAGGATCCATTCTGCGTATTTTAACAGATGGTGCATCCATTGGGCTAGGAGAGCTGATGGGCCAGTCTGTGCTGCAAGTGGCAGAAATGCAAAGGGAAGAGGGTGACTATGTGCTAATGAAATGATGTACACAGAACTCTCTGGTTTAAAAGCTTCAACAATAAAGCCAGTTACCAAGTGACAACATACAGCCCAGATTGAAACATGCTATATGACACATAGAGCACCATCTTCCTTCAAAAACCTTAATCTGAAAGCTTAATTTTATACTTGAAATAAACACACCAGGGCAGCCAAGATCTTTATGCAAACAGCATACAGCTCATGGGGCCTTGAGACCAGTGGCCATTTCTCTGGGTCCTTCTTTGACTGTTTGGCTCGTGGCTGAGTCTATGAAAATGTCACAATATCAAGGACCCTTACATGGAGCCAGGCAATTTTAGGCAGTAAGTCTACACTCTTTGTCCTCTTTTAGAGCATTGAATATTTAACATGGGAATTGTCTTCAAGTTGCCTAGCTTTGTGTATTTTAAACTTGAAATAATTTAAAACTACTTTCAAAAGGAATTGTAAACTGTTAATGAAGAAACCAAGTAAAAAGTTAAAATGGAGACACAAAATATCTACTATTTTATCTAATTGAGAAAAGCCATTGTAAATTCCTTGGTGAACTGTAATTCATGGAGCCCTGTCCACTAATAAGTATAAAATTCATATTCGGGGGATAAAAGGAAAAAACTCATGTTGTAAAAACTAAATCAACTGTCACTTAACAAATGGCTAGAGAAGATTCCAAAACATGAAGACAGGGAAAAGAAATCTGCTATTTTTCTTTTTGAAACAAGCATCTCTAAATTTATAGAAATGATATTTTGTTTCAAGAAGCAAAAAAATGAGCCTGAAAGAAAATACTAGCTTTTAAATTCTATGTTTAACAATGTTACCTTTCATCTTTCAGCCAGATTTCATCCATTTTTTCTTGCCACTTTTCTGGTGGTGCTTCCAACCAAGCATTGAAATATCTAACTATTCCTGGGTGTTCAAGCTTGGCTAAGGCTTTAACTTCTCTCATTACCTTTTCCCGAGCCAACTCCCTGAAATAGAGTGAAAAAAGAAGACATTGAAGGTTGCTCAGACCTGAAGAATTAATCAGATCCAATAGCGAAAAATAATAAACTAAAATTCTTCTCTGAGCCTAAAATAGAGGAGTTAGCCTAGTGGCATAATTCTAAAATGACAGACAGTAACGCTCATATTTAAGAAACAAAACCATGTATTTCAGTACTTTTTATTCTTCTAGAATTAAGTGCTACAGACATATCTATCATTACCTTTGCCTCATCCAAAGGAAGATTTCTTGACTGACTAAAAACAAAAGGCCACACACCCTTAAAAAAAAGACTGTTTAATGTTTGCTTAGCCATAGGAAGTGGATGTGTTTAGAATAGAGAGCTCAGCATTGTAGCTGATGGGTGCTGAGCTGGAGGAGATGGACAGATGGAGAGCCACAAGCCCAACAGTGCACATATTACAATCCAAAAGCAGGCTTGGCTGCTTGCTTGTTTAAATGAAGCCTCACTTACAGAATATCACAGGCAAGGAAGTTAAAAGCATCTAGATTTGAACTTATGCTTTTACATCTTTCTGAAGGAGCTAATCTCCCATTTCTAGGAATCTCACCATCACCTGAAACAACATAATTTTAAGTTATATCCTCTTTCCTCCCCAGGAGATCAGTCACTCCCACTTTCCCCCTTTATACTCTCTGGGACTTCTGGTAACTTCTTAAAATTCTTCAACCTCTGGGACTCCACATTCTGTCACCAAATCCTATCAGTTCCCTCTTCTTGAATCCCTTGCATGCATTCCTTTCTCATCTGTCCTCACTACTGCTACACTGTGTCTTAGGACTGAACTTGTGCAAAAACAAAATCCAAAAATCTATTGAGGGCCTCCCCCGTGGCGCAGCGGGTTGAGCACCACACTGTGAAGCTGTCCGCAGCCTCAATTCCCAACTGGCCAGGAAGAGTCCCACATGGCGCGGCAGACCTTTCCTGTCTCGCCCGCTGCTCCCCTCAGAGTGTATGTATATCGGTCCATCTACCTGTTCTGTTCCCCGCTCTGTCTCTGCTAAATCCTCTCACCCTCCTGTGCCTCTGGCCTGTACCCCAGTTCTTGTATAAAAATAAATCTTTAAAAAATCAAAAACAAAACAAAACCCAAAAATCTATTGAACATTCTTCTCTCACCCTTTGTTCTCTGGAGGTGCATACTTTCTCCAGAGCCACCTCCACATTGATCAGGTCATTCTTGTGTTCAAAGACCCACCTGTCTAAGGAATAAAATCCAAATTCCTTTGCTTGGCATTTAAGGTGTTGCAACCCATCTTCCCCATCTTCTCTTCCATACTCTGCCATCTTAACTCTCTGCTGTATCCATGCCAGGACACTTGCCCTTGCACAGGCCATTGGTCATCCCTCCCCTCCACGTTTGTCTACTGAGGGACCGGCTGCTTTTGATCACCCAATGCAGGTACCACTGCCTCCACACACAGCTGGTTTTCATGAAATGCCTTTGGCTATGACTGCACTTTCTTCAAGAGAAGCTATTTATTAAGCTAAGCCACAAGTCGCAATTTTTCTTACATTATTATTTGAACACACACACACACAAACACAATTCTAAGCTCTTGAGAAGCCTTGTTAAATCTTATATCCTCTGTGATGCCCTGCACATGACTATTTAAAATCCTCAAAAATTATCTACCAAAAAAAAAAAGCATTAGTTCCACAGCCCTCAACCCACCCCACTCCTGTGTCCCTATCTGTTGGTCAGAACATTTAACTACCAATTAGATGGTAGCTCAGCAATTACTATACAGCTAATCAAGAATCTAAACAGACTTTCTACAATAAATGAAAAGGAAGATACTCTGAAAGCCCATCATCTTAATCATCACTCAATTCTAAGCTACAAATAGGAATCTATCCTGAGAAAACAAATGTGGTTAGCAAAAAAACTTATACAAAAGATAAACATTGCAAAGTTATTTTTGTACATGATCTTAAAGAAAAGGTTTGAGAGGTGATGCAAAGTTATTTTTAAATTGAACAAATTAAAATATTAAATGTTTAACAATAAGAAACAGTTAACAAAATATTGCATAAGTATAAACTATTATAAAATACTCAGTATTCAAAGTATTTTTAGCACTTTAATAAACTACTCTTAATGATATAAAGATTATATATGACAAAGTATACAATAAATAATATTGTATTTTATTGATAACTGACCTATCAATTAGGTAAATTTTTGACCAGAAAAAAAAAAAAAAATCCAAAGAAAGATACCCTAATGTGAGTAGGATAACTATTGGGTAGAGAACACAGAGATGGTTTTTGTTTTAATACTTTTCCTTATTTTTCACAATACATGCAAGTTATTTTAAATGACTGTATGTATTAAAGTTTAAAGTTGTTATAATTTGCTACAGGCAAGTCTGAACTGTTAGGAATCAAAAACAAGTACAGATTCTTAAAGTATATGTAAAGTAGCCAAAGTAGATGACACTTTTCAGAAAGCATGTTACTTAGAATGTTGTCTATCATCTCTATGGAGTAGATGATAAGAAGGACATGTTGCCTAAGAGATTAGATAAGGCAGAACTAATTCCAAGTTTGCTGCAAGTACCATCCATTACCTGTTGGGGAGACGGATTCTCTTGATAGCATAATTGCAATCATCTACTTTGTTTCTAGCTTCAAAGACGACTCCAAACCCACCACGACCCATGCACTGAACTGGTTCAAAATCTGTTAGATAGCTTAAAAAAAAAAAAAAAAGGTGATTTTTAAAGTCAAACATTTTGTAGTTAGATAATCATCATGTATTCTATAATGATAATCATCAGTTCTATTTCATATAAACTCAATACATCTCATAGAACTTAAAGAGTGTAGTTTGAATTCTAATAACATTCTTCTGTTTATATACATGTAGCAAGCATATTCTAATTTTTCCCCTAAAAAAGATTAAAAATCAACAAGTTCCTGCTTAACTGGGGAATCGTTTGTTCTTACAGCAACTGTACCACTAACCTGGCCTATCCAGCACTTTTCATCATCTACCAGAATATTCTATCCTCAATTCTCTAATCTTTTGTGCTTGTCCCGTGACTTTTTGTGCTCAATTAGATAATGTATTTTAATCTTCTGTCAATGCCTATAAAATTTTTTGAATATTTAATCAGTACTTTTTTTAGCCAGAACTCTTCCTAGAAACCAAAGTTGTCTGAAATTGGCTGTGATGCCTCATAAGTCAGCATGCTGATCATGGGAGGTATTCAGACTGAAGCTAACTCACCACCTGTCAAGTACAGCTGGATCTCCACACTATAGCCAGCCTCTTCCGACAGGCCTGTCCTCACTGCTCTGCCCTGTATATTCCAGTCAACTCGCACCAGGCTTTCTCACAACTTTAAGGACTTGATTTCTACTGCTTGCTCTACAGGATGACTATTTCTGTAACAGGGTGGTCCCCAGGAAAGGGGGAGGTTCCCTGCCCCACCCAAGGGAGGGTGGAGCTGAGCAGGAAGAGGAGAAGCAGAAGAAGAGACTGAGGAAGGAAGGAAGCAGGATGGAGCCAGGAGACCTGGAGGAGGCGCATGGAGCCTAGAGACACGTGAAGAAACTGCGCTTGTCTTTTGGTCGTGGACTGGGTGACACAGATGTGGGTGAGACCTGTGGGGAGGTGACCATGGCAGCTTTTATCTTGATGTTGATTTTGCTCTTTTCCTTCCGGGCTTGTCCGGTTGTTTGTGACCCTTTGCTGTGGGTCCCCACTGGAAGATGCTTTAGACTTGTGGCAGGCTTTGGGGCCTTGTTCTGGGCCGATCCCATATGGATGGACTTTTACCCACGAGGAGATGGGTAACTTTGGGTGCTTCATTTAGAAACTAGACTCTTTGCCTTACCTGTGTTGTTTCCTAGTTTTATTAAAGTTCCTTCCCATTAAAGTCTCCTATGTTTTGTGTTGATGCGGCGGATGGCAGAACCCATTTAGAATAGGCAGGTTTGCGGGGTTTGGGCTGACCCTCTCCCTGTCCTATAACATTTCTTTGTACTTAACAAAACTATTCTTCCTTCTGCTCTTCTTACCACCTCCATAAAGCTGTCTTAAACCCCTATCTTAATGTTCTCATAGCAATTTGCATGTAGTTACTGAACTATTTAAACAATCTCCATATTTTGCAGTTGTGTATATGCAGCTTACTCTTTCCCACTGCCACTGAACTATGGATGCCTTGAATGCAGAAAAGCATTCCTGTTTCTCTTTGCAGTTCCAGACCCTGAGCTTACCCAGCAAGCAAGAAGGCCTAACAGATATCTGTGGAACAATACAAGAATTAATAAATGAATAAATGCATACATGCCATATGGAAGTTATTCTTTCAGCCATATGGGGTAGATTTGAATTAGATTATTGTTGGTGCCCCTTATAAGGCTAAGTTTATTACTTTATGACTATAAATAAATACTAATTTATTAGTTGGCTCAGCTGGTTAGAGAGTGGAGTTAAGAAGGAGAAGCAACAGATCCAACTCTCCATGGGCCAATTACCTTCATAGAGAATGAAGAGTAATAATCTTTATCTCTAAAAATAGCTAGCCAAGGTACTTCAGTACAAATCTACCTCAACAGCAAAAACCCATGAAGTTCATGTCCTTCTTCTAAAGGGCCAACTGAATTATTTTCCTCTATTAAGGAAAACACCCATATGAAAATGAATGTATCCTCTGAAAGAGAAACATCTTACATATGATTATAGACCATACATGTAAGTATTATCTTGCTTAAGGGCCCAGCTGATAAATTACAAAGTTGGGACTTTGACTCAAGACTGAATCCAGAGCTCATCCTCTGGAACACTATGCTTAGAACATAAAGAGCACTTAATTAACATTAGGTATCATTACAGAGCTCCTATTTTTTTTTTTTAAGATTTATTTATACACACAAGAACTGGGGTACAGGCCAGAGGTGTGGGGTATGAGAAGATTCACCAGAGACAGAGTGGGGAACAGAACAGACAGATGTACCGAAATACACTGCTGAGGGGAGCAGCGGCTGAGTCAGGCGAGGTCTGCTGTGCCATGTGGGTAGCTCCCTGGCCGGGGATTGAACTTGTGCTGCAGTGGCTACAAATAGCTTCATAGGTTGCATCTTAACCCCTTGAGCCACAAGGGAGGCCCACAGAGCTCCTATTTTAAGAACTAGCTGTGCTCTTTATATTGAATAAAGTTAAAGAAAATTAAATTGAATTCTATTATACAGTACATACTCCAATTCTTTTCATAACAGCCTGAAAAATATATATTAATTACCACATGCTACTTCTATTCCCCGCCACCATACCTGTCTAAATCTTACTTATAACTTAAGGTTCAGTTAAAATGTGACCCCATTCATGACATCTTGAATCATCACAACAGTCACTTAATTCATGGTCTTTTTCTTGTATGTTTATGTTTAATTCAGGATTTACCTTTCTCCATAGATTTTTAACTCCAAAATAGGCTCAGTATTTTCATTTTTCCCCTCAAAATAAAAAATGTGTCCTGCACATAGTCATTCAGAGTAAAAGGTGAGTGAACAACCAACAGAGATCCTCAGGAGTGGGTGGCTATTGTTGGGTCCCTCTCTCGCCACCTGCTGACGTCACAACCACTGACCTATTAGTCAGCATCTCCATTAGCAATGGTATTAAAACTCTTCCCATTTGTTATCACCTAGTAAATTCTGTGTTGGGAAACTAATAGATAAAAGAAATTGACTACAACCAATTCTCAGTTTTTGATAATAGAGTAAGATAAACAGCAGTGATAAAAATTAACCATAAACAAAAGCTTGACTAAGTTAAATCCAACTTTGATCAATTAAGTCCACAGAAAACCAAACTATTATACAAACTACCACATATTTTAGCTGTTATTTTCAATCTTTCCTATCATAAAACCATTACCTTCCATATTGAGCAGTAATGTTCTTTATCTTTTCCTTGTACCAAGAAGATATCAAAACAAATGGGAAAAGGAGCAATAATCCATGTAATATGATAAATGAACCATAACACCCTTTCTTGTTCCATGAAGCATCAAAATCTGTACACTTGACAGACTACTAACTTTTATTTTACTTTCAAATTATCTGTATTGCCTAAGTTTTAGGTAATCCACCTTCCTCTTCTGATTTAAAAAATAATCTATTCTACTGGTATATTTCCCCCTAATTTTCTATTTCTTATTCTAGACAGAATAAAGAAGAAGTGAATAATTGAGGATTAAACTGCACCTGGAGATCCATATCACACTCTTCTGACACAATAATTATTAGTTAGTACCAATGCCAAGTTTAGTGCCTTGTAGACCCTCAGTAACTAAATTATCTGAATAAGAACTTAATTGGGAAGTTGAAATGCTTAAACTGCTGTAACAACCTACTTATATCCCCCTTAGGGTACGAATCACTTTGAAAAACCTTAAGTTACTTGAGGGCTAAGTCTATATTCTATTTACCTAGATATTCACACATTAAAAATAAAGAAAGAAACAAGATTTTAGTTTAGAGACCATTTCTTTTTTGATTCAAACAGTTGCTGCCAGAAACTATAACATAGTATGACTTACCGTGACACATATCCAGAATTTTTTATGTCACTGCTGGTACTGTCACTAGCTTCTCCATTTATAGAATCATATTTACTTTCAGTTTGACACTGAGTTTCAGATTCCTTCCTTTGCTGTTAATGTGGGGGGAAAAAATTACTAGCAGAACAATGTTGAATTGAAGTGAGCTAACAATTATAAGCAATAAAATAACATTGAAAAATAAATTTAAAACAGAGAAAAATATAAACATTAAAAGGACACATAATACACATAATAATTCCCTTGTCAAAGGAAAGTGGAATGGTCGGGTGCAGACCAGATTGCAGTGGGTTGAGGAGTGAATGGGAGGTAAGGAAGTGGAAAGGAGGGCATGGGCAGCAAAGATTTTTCTGCCACCCACCACATATACCCAATACATTTTCTATACACCCAACACTGAAATAAATTAGATTCTGAAAAACATCTTACTCTGTGAGGATGAGGATGGAAAAGTCTGCGCACAATAAAAGTTGTTGCTATAATACAAAAAAGAATAGTTCCAACTATTTCTTTCCACCAGTGTAAGAGGAGAACTGGATCCTTTTTGCGGATGTTCTTATTATAACTGGGGTTTTCGAGAAATCTGACAGTGATCTGGGTGCTCCGTTTGCTCCTTTCTCTCTTGTAGTATGGGAGATAGTAACCATTATCTTAAAAAAACAAACATTAAAAGTTTTTTTTTTAAAAGATCCACCATGTAGATCCACCTTTAACTGTTCAAAATTACCTATTTTCCTATGCCTATAACACTAATTTACTTTCTTAAAGTTTCATCTCCAACACATTTCTCATTTTCATTTATCTTTTTATTTGCTACACAAATATATTTTTCTATATTCCATTAAGCATCTTAAATTTTCTTTATATTGAATAATAAGACTAGAAAAACAGCTTCAGAGTGGCCCCATTTATTACATTAATAACGCAATACTTTAAATGCAAGAAAGAATTAGATAACACTAAAACTTCCTTCAAGGATTTTAAACTTCTCTTGCATTTAGCATCAACAGAATACCAATTTTACAATTAATCATTCTTCAAAAGGTGAAAGAAAAATATCTCCATCTTGTTCTTTGGTTCATTTCAGGCTGTCAAAATGAGTTTGTCTTTAAAAGCAGTCTTTCTTGGGCCTCCTTGGTGGCACAAGGGATTAAAACGCAAACTATGAAGCTATCCGCAGCCACACAGAATGAGTTTGATCCCTGGCCAGGGAGCTACTTACATGGCACAGTAGGCCTCTCCAGACTCACCCGCTGCTACCCTCAGCAGTGTACTTTGGTCAATCTGCCTGTTCTGTTCCCCACTCTGTCTCCTCTCACCCCCCACACCTCTGGCCTGTACCCCAGTTCTGTATGCATAAATAAATAAATCTTAAAAAAAAAAAGCAGCCTTTCTTGTCTTCTACATCTATGTCAAAGACTGCTATTTCTAGTTCAAAGTTGTGTGCTTTTTATCAATTTAAATTCTACAATAATTACTTTCCTACTAATTTTCCCTGATAGAGGACAAAATGAAAACAACCTCATTTTATAGCATTTTCATATAGCTTTATGAGAAAAATCTATTTTCTTCATTATACAGGCCAATATTATATCACATATGTGACAAATGAGAACTAATAACATGAATAATGCTTATTGAACACTTACTGTTTGCCAAGCAAGATGCTAATTAAGCTTATATGTGCATTATCCTATTTAGACCTCATAGATCTATCTCACAACAACCTGATAGATATTAGGTTTACAATCCTTGATTTATAAATAAAGGCACCGAAACACAGGGCAGTTAGGTATACCCAGCCTTGGATGTGGCAAAACTGGGATTTGAACTTTGGCAATTTGACCTTGGAGCTTGCACCCCTGGGCGACAATGCTGCCTTCCATATTTTATTTTCTACCATCCAACTGACTATCTTTCATTTGAATTCTATTAAGTTCAAATTAATAAATTAACAAATAAATCCCAGCATTTCAATCCAAGAGTGATCATACTTACCATATGGATACTGCAGGATTGAAAGTGCACCGTTACTGTACTCTTCATGAGAAAACTTATCATTACTAAGACATTTGTCAAATTCATCAGATCCGACTAAGACAGGAGTTCTGGAAGGCGAATCTAAAACAAAATAGTAAAAATTAACTGTGGTAACTTTAATGAAAATGCATGTACTTCATTCATTCAAACAACAGATATCCAAACACAGGTCAGTTCAAATACATAAGTCAAACAAATGGCTCAAGGCTCTCTCCCTTGAAAAGCACAGTCTTATACAGAAGGTGAGTCACTTAAATAAATTAAAGTACGATATGACGAGATAAAAAACATACACAAGATATAGAAAGACAACTAAAGAAATTTGTGGCTTAATTACTTAAATTCAAGTGTCTCAAAGAATAAGATGAGATAACCAGATTTTTCATAAATATTCTTCATATCAACACATTAAGTGACAGGCATGGTTGTGAAAGGGTAAGAGTTTGTCTAAGTTATGTGGAGAAACATTTTATTAATGTATTCAATAGAAGCAATTGCTCCTTCAATAAAATCATGTTCTAAATGATCATTAAAATTCATTAATATTTGAAATATATTCCAAGTTTATCAAAAAATAGAGTATATACTAGTTGTAGTCTCTGCAGTATTTAAAACTATGATAAAGACAGTCAGGATTAAGTTTATGAACACCTTAATCTTTACAAAAGTTTATAATTCACTTACGAATTAAGGGTTTCCATTTGATTGTTGGCAAAGGAATAATAGAATTTTCATTATTAACAGATTCTAAGGCCTTGGGATTTGTAGGAAACTTTTCTGAAATTCTGACCGATGATTGTAGATACAGCTGCCCTCTGTACATTCCTAAATCAACCAGAACATTGTTATTTAAGTTTAGAATCAAACACCTTGATTTCTTTTCAAAAAAGGTTTATTTTGATTTAATCAAAATAAATTTAATTCCAGTTATATTGCATCATAGCTCTTTTCAAAGAGTTCACACCTGAAGCAATCAAATTTGATAGAAGATTTTTTTTTTTTTTTTTTATTTTTTAATTTTTTTTTTTTATAGAGGCATGTTTATTTATTTATTTGTTTGCTTGTTTGTTTGTTTGTTTGTTTATACATGCATTGGGTACAGTCAGAAGCGCGGGAGGGTGAGAGAATTCACCAGAGCCAGAGTGGGGAGCAGAGCAGGCAGAAGGACCGAAGGACACTGCTGAGGGGAGCAGCGGGCGGCAGGAGAGGTCTGCGCGCCACGTGGGACCCTCCTCCGGTGGCCGGGGAGCAGCCGGGGATCGAACCAGCGCCACAGAGGCTGCGCGCAGCTTTGCAACCCAGCGTTCAACCACTGCGCCACCGGGGAGGCCCTGATAGAAGATTTTTTAACAAAAAAACAGGGGAAAAGTTAAACACAAGTTCACACTGTATTTCTCACCAAATAATAGCACATTTCTGAAATGACTGGCAAAATCTTCCAGTAGGAAAATTCCTAAATAAGTGACTGCACTCTAAAGAAACACAGTTTAGGCTAAATAACTTTCTCCATGAGGAAATGTAAACATCTATAATTTCAGAGATAATGCTAATTGTTAAATACCATCATTACACATATAAGGCATGTTATTCTTTTGAATTCTTAAATTTTACTTAACTTGAGGGGTGAGTAACACAGTGAAAGAACTTGGAGAAATTTGTAAGTATCTGACCACCAAAACTAGTTCAAATAATTAGATTAGAAGGCTTTCAAAATATATTATAGATCTTCAATTGCCCAGAAATGCAACAGAATTTTGCTTTTATTTTCTAAATAAGTTGTACAAATGCATAGGAGAAAAATAATTTCAAGGGGAGGGCAAACAGATATAGATGCAAAATTAAACATAGATAGATTTAGATTTTGAGGATATTTAAGTAATTTAAAATCATGTCCTATAAGGAGAACATTTCTAAGCCTCTCTAATATAGGTAGCAGAGCAAAAGAATATGCTGTAGTAATTTAAAGCTTCAGAATTGGAGAAACGGAAAATTAGTAGGAATGAAACACAAAGTATAAATCTTTAGTATAACCCAAGTCGAAGAATATATATATATATATATATATATATTTTTTTTTTATAGAGGCATGTTTTATTTTATTTTTATTTATTTGTTTGTTCATTTTGTTTATACATGCACTAGGTACAGTCAGAAGCGCGGGAGGGTGAGAGAATTCACCAGAGCCAGAGCGGGGAGCAGAGCAGGCAGAAGGACCGAAGTACACTGCTGAGGGGAGCAGCGGGTGGCAGGAGAGGTCTGCGCGCCATGTGGGACCCTCCTCCGGTGGCCGGGGAGCAGCCGGGGATCGAACCGGCGCCGCAGAGGCTGCGGGCAGCTTCGCAACCCAGCGCTCAACTGCTGCGCCACCGGGGAGGCCCACGAAGAATATATTTGTGAAATAACACCACTGTGGGCATGACTGAGTAGAAAGAACAATGTAGAAATATAATCTGGATGTCCATGTGTACTGTCATAGGTAGGAACATCTACCCACCCAAGTAAACGCTATTCTCTGTGGCTCCTCGGGCAGCTTCTACAATGTCTTCTTCATCTTCTAAAACTCCATCATTAGATGTATAACTGGTATCATCAAAAAGACTGATGGGAATGACTTTGCCATCCTTAACCAACCAGGCAGACGCAATTGGAGTACAAAACTAAACAAAAACAGAAGAGATTTTTAAATAATTTCAAGCAGTATTTATATAGCTTAAACTCCTAAAATACTACTTAAAATCACATATTTCTTTTTTAATTTTAATTTTCCAAGCATATTATATACAAATAAAATGTATGTATTAGCAGGGTACAATGTGATGTTAACAAATCCAAAGCTAGTTAACAAATCCATCATCTCACACTGTTTCTATGCGTGGTGAGAACATTTATGGTCTATTTTGCTCATTTCACCATGTGTAAGTAAATCAAATCACCACACTGGACACCTGAAATGTACAGTTTTTGCCAGTTATACCTCAATAAATCTACGGAAAAAAAGGTCTATTCTTTCAGCAAATTTCAAGTGTGTACTACAGTATTGTTAACCATAAGTCAACATTCTGTACCTTATATCTCTAGAACTTCTTCATCCTGCATAACTAAAACTTTGTACCCTCTGACAAACAATTCCTTACTTCTCCCACCCCCAGCCTCTGGTAACCATTATTCTACTCCCTATTTTTATGAGTTCAACTTTTTCACATTCCTCATGTAAAAAAGATGGTTCAAAGTTCATCTTTCTGGGCTTGGTTTATTTCATTTAGCATAATGTCCTCCAGGTTCCTATGTGTTTTGGTAAATGACAAGCTTTCCTTTTGAGAGGCTGAATAATACACACAGCATGTTTTAGTGAATAATACACACAGCATGTTTCCTGTAACCATTCACCCACTGGTGGACACTTATACTAATTTCTTATCTTAGCTATTGTGAATAATATTGCAATGAACAGAGAGGTACTGCTATCTCTTTGTTGATGGATTATTAGATCATACAGTGGTTTTATTTTTTTAATTTTAAAAAATCATGGAAAACAGCATTTTCCACAGTGGTTGTACCAATTCATGTTCTCAACAACAGGCACAGATATAATGTTTTACACTGTTCATTAACATTCTCACCAATGCTTACCTTCTTTTTTTTTTTTATGTAACAGCCATTCTAATAGGTATAAAACCACATTTTTTAAAGCACAGAAAGCAAGTTGAGAATTCAAAATGAGAGTCATTTCCCTCTACCCAATAATATCAATCCAACTGAGAAAAAAAGAAAACTATTTATAAATTTAGTGGTTAGAAGTACCTGGTATTCCCATTCTAGATGTCCTCCCTTCTTATTAAATGCCATAACTTTCCAATCAGCAACTGAGACCTTTATCACTGTATCCATCATGGCAGCTTCCTGTTCTTCCACATCTGAAATAATTTTGGACTCTTCTTTGTTCCCACTGGGTTTTAAGGTGCTTTCAATAAATCCGGCTCTAGTTTCCATGTCTGGAATATACCGAAGTTCAAAGTGGCCAACACTGAAATTCCACCTTAAATTTACAAAGGCGTGTTTTAGAATTTTACAATTTAAATAAAAGGACCAAATAATAAAGAACTCTTCTAGACTGAAGAAGCAAACACTAAAATTTTGTGACAAGAAAAAAAATAACTCAAAACAAACTTTTAGAAAGTACTCTGCAGATTTATGCCACAAGAGGGCAGACTTTTGTCCTGACCTTTTAGAAACAATTGTTCCCAGAGTTGTGAACTGACACAGCTAAGGGACAAATTCTAGAAAATTAACAAATGGTCACATTTCCAAATCAGAACAATTTATTTAAAGCACATTAACTTATCTTAAAGTGAGGTAGGATGCAGTCTGACTTACCTCCAAGTCTGGGTACATTTTATTCGAGTGCAGAAAAATGAATATATCACAATAAGACAATATAAAAGGCAAATCATGAATTTGAATGTATCAATTTATAATTTATATGTAAAACACGGCATGAACAGCAATATGGCCAAGGATACCAGACCTGAAGGTCCTACCACATCAGCTCCAATCTTGGATTTCTACTGCCTGAGATCTGCCAAGTCATTTAACCTTTTGAGTTTCAGTGTCCTTGTCCACAAAACATCAGCAATAATGTTTCCTCTGAATTAACATATAGAAAAAGCACTTAACTGTTGATATATAATGTTTTGTCACTTAGAAATAAAATGACCTAAAGAATTCTGTGTTAAAAATATGTGTTAAAAATATGTCAAGAACAAGGATCTGAGACCCAAGACTATTCCTAACTGAGCACACAGCTCAGTCAAATGCTTAAGGAAACAAACAAAATCCCACCAAGCTAAAGAAAGTCAGGTTGCCATTTGATGAAAAGCACCATGCACTGTTCAGAGAATGTAGAAAGAATACATTCTTAACTGAGTTTAAGAAAACAAGTTTCAGGAAACTGAATTACATTACATTATAAGTTTCAGGAAACTGAATTACATTACATCAGATTAGACAAAATCTGAAAGTCTGGTTCACTTTCAAAAGATAAGAGGTGGGATCTAAAATTATTTTTACTGCATACGCAAGTTTAAACTTAAATATTAGCATTAAAGAGTCAAATATGTGGTTTAGGAACATCATATCTAACTCACTCATCTTATTTTTTGTAATCACATATGTAAATTAAAAGTTTACATAAGTAATTCATTACTTTAAAAAGGAAGCAAAAAGTTATTTGGCCAGAAAAGTACTTTAATAGACTAAAATGTTTTTAAATTGGAGTAGTCAGACAAACTAAGAAACTATATAGTAGGGAGAACTGTAGGCCAAAGTTGAAATAAAAAGCACAGGAACTCTGCCTTGAGAGTTTTTTGCATTCCAAGAATTTTGACCAATGAGCCTGCTTTGAGAAATATCATTAACCTTGGACGAAACTAATAGTAGACAGTTTCTGGGATTCCTTCTGGTTACCATATCCTAAAGCAAATTTTGAAAGTTCAGTTCTGAATGTAAAGCCCTTTTAAACTTAGGGTCTAAATTTCTTCTAAGAGCAGTATGCTTTTAGGGCAATACATAGTTCAGAAATTTTTCATAAAGAAAAATCCAAAGAGTTATGGCTTTGTGCTTCTAAGTATCAACAGCAACATTATCTGAATACACACTTCTCATTGCCGCTACGAGGTCCGACAGCTCTGACAGTTTTCTGGGTGCGCTGCAGAAGCAGTGTGTCTTCCTGTTCCAGCTCATCATTATCCCACTGGCGGCAACCCAAAGCTGAGCAGATGTACCTCACCTGCAAACACAGATATAAAACTAGTAAGGGATATTAGTTACCGGAGATCAGAGACATTAAACAAATCTCTATCCATTATAAAAGGATGAGGAGAGGTGTAAAAAAGTGCCCCTAGTATTAAGATACATCAGCTAGGTCACCAACTCCTAAAATGAGCTATTAAGAATCATAACAGTGGGCCTCCCCGGTGGCGCAGCGGTTGAGTGCTGGGTTGCGAAGCGCCCGCAGCCTCTGCAGCACCGGTTCAATTCCTGGCTGCCTGGCAAGGGTCCCACATGGCGCGCAGACCTCTCCTGCCACCTGGTGCTCCCCTCAGCAGTGCATTTCGTCAGTCTGCCTGCTCTGCTCTCCGCTCTGTCTCTGGTGAATTCTCTCACCCTCCCGCGCTTCTGACTGTACCCAGTGCGCGTATAAATAAAAAAAATCTTAAAAAAAAAAAAATCCATTCTTTAAAAAAAAAAAAATAATAGTACCAGTGAATATTTGCTTCAGAGAATGATTTTAAGGATTTAGATCATTTTAGTCTGATTTTGAAGATTTCCAGGGGATATATAAGAAATGGAAACCCAGTTGAAATACCTTAGGAACAACAGCACTAGCACAATTCCAGATGAATTAAAAAAAAAAAAAATTCAACCTCAGAGTTTCCATATAAGTATTTGGTGTCTGAAAATCTGAACTTTTCTTTTAGCTGTAGTATTTAAAAGTACCTTCTTCAAATCTTCATTAAAATAGAAATACTCTCAGATGGATGATAATGAGTGCCTTGGTGGTAGGTGTGGTGTGGTAACGTAAATCTCAAGAGATGTGAACCTGTAACTCTGAATCATATATGGTGTTGTGCACCATTTACCTGAGCAAGAAGGTGCTGTGGGTCTAACTTAGATTAGGTATAATGAAAGTCTGAACTCAAGGGGTCAAAAGGCCATTTTCCTAGTCTTCCTTGTTTGGGTCTTTAGTCTGATATATACACATACGCATTAGATAGATAGATAGATAGATAGATAGATAGATAGATAGATAGATAGATAGATACACACACACATACATACACACACACACATATATACCACATCATCTATATTATAATCACATCAAGGCAGTAAGGCATTAAAGATTCTGTCCTTTCTAAAAAGAGATGTTTTATGTTAGTTATTCCTAATAATGGATTTATATTGTAAGACTGATTGTGAGAAGCAGACCCTGATTATATCCTACAAGCTACTAATAGAGAAAGCCAAGGTCACTAACAGTATGACTATCATAGGACAGATCCATGTGAAATCTGATTGGAAGTTTCTGAGTCTTTCAAAGTCTCGGTCTTCTCATTTGAAAAAATAAACACAAACTTTCTTCTTGGTTCTTATTAGATAAATAAATGTAGCAGTTATTTTTATCATTGGGATTACTATTAATCTTTGGAGGGCTCCTCATCTTAAAAATAAAAATATGTCCCTTAGGAATATTGCAAAGATTTCAAAATAATGTATAAAAACCACACACAAGCCATATTTATTCTTTCTCTTTCTCCAGCTGCTCCTTAGCTTTGCTGCTTATTCTACTATCTTTGACAAAGCTAGTTTTCTTAATTATATCGCCCTTTTCCTAGTTCATGCTTCTTTTATTAAAACAAATGATATTCCCAGGTGAAAATTATAAGAAAATTCACTAACAGTAGAGTATAAGAAACTATTTCTTCTAGCCCTACCTATCCTGATTTCTCCTTAAATTCAACATTTTCACTCACCTTTCCACTATAAGCACTGAGTCCATAGGTGGTGAGAGACTTTCCTCCAACCAAAACAACATCATCTCCAAATTTGTAAGAAGATTCAAGAAGTGATTCAACTGTAAATGGAACTGTTTCCATACTCTCACGGTCTCGGTCCCACTGGAAGAGGTCTCCATCCAGGGAAGGGATGATCATCTTATTCCCAAAGACCTAAAACAAAAACTAACTTTTAAATGGATCTGAACTTGGGGCCTCCCCGGTGGTGTAGCGGTTGAGTGCTGCGTTGCGAAGCTGCCCACAGCCTCTGCAGCGCCGGCCCGCTGCTCCCCTCAGCAGTGTATTTCGTCACTCTGCCTGTTCTGTTCCCCGCTCTGGCTCTGGTGAATCCTCTCACCCTCCCGCACTTCTGACTGTACCACCCAGCGCTTGTATAAATAAATAAATAAATAAATCTTTTAAAAAAATAAAATAAAATAAAAAATAAATGGATCTGAACTTTAAGAGAAGTATTCAGAATTGGAGTCTTAAGCCCAGGTATTCTGGCCTCCCTCTACAGGGTAGTTTATCAACCCAAATCAATTTAAAAGACTAGCCAATCTCTCTTGGGCTTACCAGTAATCCTCTGGTCTAGTTTTTCTAAGCTCTGCTTGTAGGGGCTAACATAATGATATTGAAAGCATTCTATAATCAAGTGATTTCAAGAAGAGTTACTAGGAGCCCTTGTGGTGATATACACGCTAATGAACAAAATGATTTTCCAGTAAAGGGAGAGTATATGCAGTATTTTGCAAGTCTACTTTATCCTGGTCAGTAACTGTCACAGGCTCAGATCCGTGGAACACAAGTTCAATTAAGCAGTATCCCATCATTTCTTTTATTTACTTCCTCAAATCTTCTGTAAGTAAAAAAATCCAGTAAAACACCCCCCCCCCCCCCGCAGCTTACTGATTCTATGCTCTTAGCTGCTCTGCCTTCTTTCAACTACGCTTATTGGGAGTCTTCTGTATGCCAGGTACTATTTTGTTGCTTAGGATAGACCAATGAGTAGAACAGAAAAGCTCTACTGCCTGTGTAGAGCTCAAACTCTGGTGTTGGAAGACAAACAATATGATGAATGATGATAGAGTATATTAGATGACAAAAAGCATAGGAAAAAAATAGAACAAGATAAAGAGGAACTTGAAAGTTCAGTGTGTGGAGGGAAGCGGGTGGCCTAAAAGGAACTCAGGGTAGGCCATGCTGAGAAAGTAAGACAGGGCAAAGCCAAAAGGTAAGACATCACCCCATGCTGATATCTGGAGAGCAGCTTCTGCAAAGACCTTACGGTGGATGTGTGCCATCATGTCTAAGATGCACAAGGAAAGCGAACAGGCTGCAGAGACCAGGGTGGAAGCAGGGAAAGCAAGCAGAATGTGCAGAGATAATGATGGTTACAATTAGGTAGATAGCAGTGGTCAGATTTGGGCAATAGTCGGAAGGAAAAACCAGGATTTCATGGTAGATCCTTGTATGGGATGAGAGAAAAGAGTTCAAGGTGGGCCTCCCCTGGTGGCGCAGGTGGTTGAGCACCGTGCTGTGAAGCTGTCCGCAGCCTCTGCAGTGCCGGTTCAATCCCGGCCGGCCGGTGAGGGTCCCACATGGTACGGTAGACCTCTCCTGCTGTGTCTGCTGCTCCCCTCAGCAGTGTATTTCGTCAGTCTGCCTGTTCTGCTCTCCGCTCTGTCTCTGGTGAATCCTCTCACCACCCCCCGCCCCGCGCATCTGGCCTGTACCCCGGTTCTTGTATAAAATAAATAAATCTTTAAAAAAAAAGAGTTTAAGGTGATTCTATAAAGTTTTTGGCCAAGTACATCTTGTGTCTTGAGAAAAAGTATCACCACATGACTTTGAGACATTGTCCTTGTGACATTTAAAAATAAATACAATTTGACTTACTTTATCTAATAACTATTTTCCTGACCATCTAGGCTCAAAAGCTTGGGAAAAGGGAATATAAAACAAGAATGAGTTTAACAAACAAAAACCAAAATCCAAACTGTCATAAGTTTGTTAAAAACAACTTTCTCTATGCACATCTTTGTTCCTTAAGCTGCCGAATCCTTTCTTTAAAGGAATGCTTACTTGAAAACTCTCCTCTAGTCACTGGGAGTTCTAAGTTGGTGCCCAGCTCATACTTTCCCCTCCTTTCCCAGCTCTGCCCCACATCCCTGGGTATCTGAAGGACAGGCTGAAACTACCTTTCTAATCTACTTATTTAATTTTCTAGTTCAAATCCTTCTATCTCCAGCATGAACTACTATAATAGCCTTTTTACATTTCTTAACTGGTAATTTCCTGAATTTAACCTGTACATATCTTCTAGACTAATCTGAGTCAGAGTTAAACTTGTTATGATACTATTCAACAGCTCTATATTGTCTTCTTAATAAAAACCTCAAATCTTAAAGCTGACATTCAATGTGCTCTACACATGACCTCAAATAACATTTTCCTCTGTGTCTTTCACTTTTCCCTAGTGTTTAATGTTACTTTTATTGGTCAGTTATATCATTGCCAATGTCATTTCTTCTCCCTGGAACAACCTGTTGTATCAACACTGCCGAGTGAAATCCTATCTGGCCTTCATGCTTACTGTTTGCTTTGAAATCCAAGAAAAATTTGGCAGGGTAAGTTTGCTGACAAAGATCTTCCCAATCCTCAATACCATTATTTTTGCTATAACCATAAACTAAGTCATCATCATAACCTCAAAAGTTGTTTACTGTACCTTTAAAAAATATTTATCAGGTATAAAAATAGGTGTTCATTCATGTTTAGACAATGTTTATACAGCAGCTGTAAAAGCAATGTACTCAAGGATATGATCAAAAAAGATGGGAGTGGGCCACCACTTAAATCTAGAGCAATTTAAGTACAAAATAATTAAGTACTAAATTATAAAGCACTGGGAAAAAAAAGGAATTCAAGAGACCATACTGATAACAAGTAGATAAAATACATGACAGGGGAGAAGGAATTTACTGCTATTAAATGCCAAATGTCTACTAGTAAATATGAAGGGAGGTGGGATAGGAATAAGCATTTTGTAACCATCATAATAAGGATTACATCAGGCAGAGATAAGCAATGGGGTTAAATTCAGGTAGAAATTTTTATGAGGAGGATAACTGCATGGCCTTAAAGTGTCTCCCCCTCCCCTCCCAAATGGTTTATTAGTTACAAGAAATTAGAAAAAAATTAATGGAGAATTAATATTCATTGCATTAACTAATATTATTATATAGAGAATTCGGACAACACCTTGACTGGATGATCAAAATTAGCATCACTGATGAGTGATGAATGAGATACCCTAAGAGAGAACACAACATCACCTATGTAGTATTCCAGCCAAGAATGCACAACCTGAATCTAATCAGAAGGAAGTATCAAACAGAAAATGAGGAAGTTTCAATTTTTATATAGAAGGGCAAAGAGAAGATATCAGAAGTTTTGAGAAATAAAAGTGGCATGGGGGTTTGGGAGAGAAAGGGAGAAAGACAGAGTGCTCAAATGATAACACAAACAAAGTCTGGGGTAGTAAATTTGTGTATAAAGAGGTTGGTGGTTTTTTTGGTATTATTTTTATTACTGTAAATTTTATAACTTAAAATTGCTTCCAAATAAAAGGTTAAAAGAGAAAAGAAAGGTATCCAAGAGACTTGCGGAAGCCGTGTCATTAAATTCAGAAGGCCAAACCATATAAATTATTTATATGATGTATTTAAAGATCTCCAATTATCACTCTTCATTGAAAAAACACTTGATTTTTAACAAACTCTTAGATGACATTGCCATGTATTGCGCCTCACATTATGAGAGGCTTTTAGCATTACTGTTTTATTCTTTGCTTTCTTATATATCTTAATAATACCAGAAAAATAATCTTAGTTTTAAGACAGTAGCATTTGACCATTTTGGGTTAAATATTAGTTAGAAAATCAAATATTTACTGTTCTCTATGTTAAATATTCTTTTTACTAGAGCAGTATATTCAAATTATAAAGTTAGAAACAGGTAGTACAGTTGTCTGGTCATATCAACAGCAGCACTAGTTAAGTAAGGAGAAGGACAATAGGCATGCATCACTAAAAGAGGAAAAGGGGTTAATGGATCTGTCAAAAAGATAACAGCTGTTTTAATTGTTCCCTCCTCCATTAAGCTTCTTTTGATATAAGGCAGCAAGGGGCACTAAAATTGGGGTTGCCCTGTAATTCTCCCCCAAGCAGTAGCAGACCCTTAGGGAACACAATGACTCCTAAATGCAAAGAAAACCAATGCAGTTCAACTAACATGGACTAAAATTCACCTTAGTTTTAAGGATGATCTACATGCCCACAAAAGTTAAAAAAAAAAAGAAAAGAAAAGAAAAAGCAAGTTATCTGCAATTAAAAAATATGGTTTAAATGACCAGGAAGATTTGATTTCACTGAACATATTGAGAAAAATTGCCTTATTTTAAAAGTTAAATCTTCAATAGCATTAACTCAATGAGAGAAGTGTAAACCCCAAAACAATAACAAAAAAGCATGATGATTCGATATTGAATCGTCATGTCATATTTCTGGATTATGATTTTAAAAGCTTACTTTCAAAGAGCTGCTCTTCCCTAATTGGCTGCCTATGAGTCATACATACGGCTGCTAACCTTTGCACCCCGCTCTGCAAAGTCTCTCAGGCTGCATATGTGGAAGCAGATGGTGCTTTTCCTGGAGAGCCACAAGAAGAGATCTATGCATGCAGTTCAGGTAGAGAGATGACATCATCCCTCACAAGAACATTACCTCACCCTCCCAGCATAGGAATGAGTCACCCAGATTGTTAGCTGCAAATCTCTTGGTACAGAAAAAATGTAGGTTATGGTGATGAATTTTCACATTCCACTGATTTGTCCCTGTAAGCAGCTATTTGTTCTGATTCGCTGCTCTCATCTCAAACTAATTATGTCTTGCTTCCCCCTTCAGTCATTTTTTTAAAAATGTAAATTCTTGTTATTTTGGGTCCCCCCCCCTTTATTTTCTCCTGTTCATAATTTTAAAATAAGAAGTTTGTTACCCTAACTGGCAGATTCAGTACCAAAGATCCAATCAAGGTCTTTATCCAGGCAGTCACAAAGCAGTTTAGTAAAGTAGTTCAATTTCTATTTCTGAACAAAGTGTAAATGGCATAATGAATACCAGTGGCACGAGTAACTAGGGACAGCTATTTGAAATTAGAATGTGAAAATAAGAACTTAATTTTCAAGGGGCAGAAGGGACATCAACTGAGAAAATAAGGGAAGTACTACTACTGAAATGAATAATCAGCAACAAAAAATTCTACTAACCATATGAAAAAATATTGTTTCATTTGACTTTTCCTTCTATTTCTATGCAACCATCAAGGGGTTATAGTCAACATTATTTTTACTTATAAAAATTTGAAAACAGGGCAACCCTGGTGGCTCAGGATTAAGTCTCAGTGCTATGACGCTATCACCAGCCACTGTGGCATGAGTTCTATCCCTGGCCAGAGAGCTAACCCACATGGCACAGCAGACATCTCCTAGCCCACAGCTCCCCTCAGCAGTGTATTTCAGTAGATCTGCCTGTTCTGTTCTCTATTCTTTCCATGGTGAATCCTCTCACTTCCCATACCTCTGGCCTACATCCCAGTTCTTGTATTTATAAATAAAAAATATAAATCTTAAAAAAAATGGAAAACATAAAATGTAGACTAATATAATAAAACCCCAAGTATCTATCACTCAGTTTCAACAATTATCAACATTTTGCAAATGGTTCTCCACTCCCTACTACATATACTTGTCTACTAGAATATTTTATTTTTGTTTTTCTATGTTCTTTATTTATTACAGCATTTTAAAGTAAATCCCAGGCATCATGTTATTTCACCTACATATAATCCAGCATTCGTATCTTAGAAACTATAGAACTAAGAGGAATTCCTTAAAATCACCTGACATTCAAAGTTCCCTGATAGAAATGCAAATCAAAACTACCATGAGATACCATCTTACACCAGTGAGAATGGCACATATTAAAAAAACTAGCAACAACAAATGTTGGTGAGGGTGTGGAGAAAAAGGAACTCTTCTGCACTGTTGGTGGGAGTGCAAACTGGTCCAACCACTATGGAGAGCTGTATGGAGATTTCTGGACCTACTAAACATAGAGCTTCCATATGATCCAGCAATTCCACTCCTAGGTATTTACCCAAAGGACACAGAAACATCCATTCCAAAGAACACCTGCACCCCTATGTTTATAGCAGCACTGTTTACAATAGCTAAGCTTTGGAAACAGCCCAAATGCCCAAAAATAGATGACTGGATCAAGAAGATGTGGTACATATACACCATGGAATATTACTCAGCATTCAAAAAAGATAAACACATGCAATTTGCAGCAACATGGATGGCGCTGGAAGGGATCATGCTCAGCGAAATAAGCCAGAAGATGGTTTCACTCATAGCAGGAATCTAGAAAACTTAAATAAGGGACCAGGAAAATGAGTAACTATAAGAAAGTGAAAATCAAAATCAACAAAAACCTATGAACCAGAGACATTTTTCGGGGGGTGGGTGGCAGGAGGGGAGGGATTGGGGTCAGAATGAGGGGGTTGCAATTGTATGGGGAATATAAAACTAAAATTTATTATTTAAAAAAAAATAAAAATAAAAACTGAATCCACACTCTCAATTAAAAACAAAAAACAAAAACAAAAAAAAGTTCCCTGATAGTCTCCAATGCATATACTATACTATATAGTATATACTATACTATACAACTACACAAACTCCTCCTATTACATATCATTCTTCCCTCTTCTCCTCCCAAGAACTTCTTCCACTCTTTTATATGCATTGATTTACTGAGAAACCAATCATTCATACTATCAAATGACCCACAGTCTAGATTTCTTATGTCATTTAACTTGCTCTTTCATCCCCCTGAATTTCCTGAAAAGTGTGACAGACCCAGAGCTTTGATCTAAGGTAGGTTTGACTTTATTGACAAGACTACAGCACAAAACAGGTTCCTGAATTATGTTGTTTTGCTCAACATTGCTTCATTATAACACTCATGAGGGAAAAAGATACCTGGCCACACAGAAAACAGTATTGTTACTTACTGGAGGACCTGGTTTTGTTACATGTGGTTTTGCTTAATGTGGAAATTTCAAGAACCTATTGCAAGTGTTAAGTGAGGACTTACTGCACTACATAGGTGGTATTATACACTTTCTGTTATATCAGAGGTAAACAAACAGTTCATGGATTAAATCTGGCCCACTGTCTGTTCTGTAAGTGAAGTTTTATTGGAACTTAGCTATGCTCATTCATGTATGTATGCTGTATTTCCCACTACAACAACAACAGAGACTGTAGGGTCCACAAAGCCCAAGATATTTACCATCTAGGTCTTTATAGAGGTTTATCAACCACTTTGTTATGTCATAATTGTTAACAAGCAGTGGATTAAGAGCAGTCAGCTTGATTCCTCTGTTTTAAAGTGTCCTGTCAATTTTTCACCATTTTAGCATCCACTGATGATCTCATTCTAAAAGAGAATAAAATTATGGCTTCCAATCTATCATTCATTCTGCATATACTAGCAGGAATTTTTCAATGATAACTTTTCCTTCCTCATTTTTGCTTTGGAAGTTAGATTTCCATGAATTAGCATTTTCTCAAGTAGTGACTCAGACATTACACACTTTCAAATCCAAAAAGTTTATCCAGTGTGTTTCCTGAACAAGAAAGAGGGAAAAGAAACACTAGGTCCTGATGGTTAAAAGCCAACTCCCACATATAACCAAAGAAGCAGTAAGAGCTAAAAGAAAGGAAAGCAGTGAAGAGAGTGGGGGAAGGGGAGAAAAAGCATGTGATGCAGGCTCACCCAGCACAGAGATAAGGAAGAATAAACATAAACTATAAAGGAAAAGATGGGGGAAAAATACCAACTATCTAGAATACTCACTAAAGGTGCACCTCTCTCACCTCAAGCATCTCTAGGATAGTAACTAATGCTTACAACTATCTCCCCAAGGAACTCTTAAAAAGATAAACTTCAGGGCCTACCCTGGTGGCGCAGCAGTTGAGCGCTGGGTTGTGAGGCTGCCTGCAGCCTCTGCAGCGCCAGTTCAATCCCCGGCCACAGGCAAGGGTCCCACAAAAAAAAAAAAAAGAAACTTCACCAACACTGGGTAGATATAAAATACATTAAAAAAAATTGAGTAGGGCCTCCCCGGTGGCGCAGCGGTTGAGCACTGGGTTGCGAAGCTGCCTGCAGCCTCTGCAGCTCCGGTTCGATCCCTGGCTGCTCCCCAGCCACCAGAGGAGGGTCCCGCATGGCGCGCAGACCTCTCCTGCCGCCTGCTGCTCCCCTCAGCAGTGTACTTCGGTCCTTCTGCCTGTTCTGCTCCCCACTCTGGCTCTGGTGAATTCTCTCACCCTTCCGCGCTTCTGACTGTACCCAGTGCTTGTATAAATAAATAAATCTTTAAAAAAAAATAAAGTTAGAACAACGAAAGTAAAAAAAAAAAATGAGTAGATATAAAATACATTAAAAATATTTCATGAAAAGTGCTAAATTGTTGACTTCTTTGTTATCTGGAAAGCCCCTTTGTCCGGAACAATTACCTCCCTCACCATGCTAGCTGTTTTGCAAACCAAGGAGGTGGGACAACAGCAGCATCCAACATATGACATGGAGCTGGGTCCGCAGGGGGATGACCGCACTGCATCCAACCCCAAGCCTGGGTGTGACTCCACCACTCACTGTGTGACCTTAGACAAAAACTAACGCAGTATCATTTTACAAAATTCCTCATGTAACTTACTGCACTTGATCCTCACAATCACTATCCATGGCTATATTAAGGTATGTCTTTTGTTTCCCAAATCTGTTTGTACAAACGACTTTGTACTACTCTGGAGATCCATGGGCCTCCTGCTTTTTCCCAAGTCATTCCCTGTTCCCCTAATTCCTCCAAAGACAATAAATGGAAAGGGTTCTTAAAGTTCTCTTTTGCTGTGAGACTTTCAAAGAGATCTGAATGAATCCAAAGAGTGTCTCAGTGAGCCACCTGCACTATAAGCCAGTTATAACTAACTGTGGAAGTATTCATACTTATAAATATTCATAAAGTATTCACACCAGCTAGCAGTTGGGGAAATCTGGAAGAAAGCAGGAAAAAAACATGTAAAATCCTACTAAAACCAATCAATCTTTGAAGGACTTTTTCTGTTTCCCTGACTCATCATCTCTACCTGAATTTTAAAACAGGGCTGGAGTCTGAAAGTTTGGTGGTAGGTCTTCTCACCCTATTATATTTTCAGGGTGATGTTTCCTTTCAGTTCCCACAATATTAACAACTCAAATTTTCCCTTCAGTCCAGACCTTACCTGTCTGAACTTACCATACGGAAACAAATTTATGTTCTTCCTCCCTATACCCATTCCTCATTTACCATAAATCCTCCTTTGGTCTTTTAATTCCATAAAGACTTACTTTCCTTCTTTAACTTCTCTTGAATCCATCACTTTATACTTTATTTCTTCCGTCGCCATCCCTGTCCAAACTGTCACCCTGAGTTGTACCATCTATGCAGTCTCGAGTCTCCTCACTTCTGCTCTCGCTCCCTCTTCCAGTCCATTCTGACTATCTATAGCCAGTATAGTCAATACAGTACAGGGGAGATTGGCTTTTTTTTTAAATAATAAATTTTATTTTTATATTCCCCATACAATTGCAACCTCCCCATTCTGACCCCAATCCCTCCCCTCCCGCCCCCCACCCCCCAAAAAGTGTCTCTGGTTCATAGTTTTTTGTTGATTTTGATTTTCACTTTCTTATAGTTATTCATTTTCCTGGTCCCTTACTTAAGTTTTCTAGATTCCTGCTATGAGTGAGACCATCCGGTATTTTTCTTTTTCTTTTTGGCTTATTTCACTGAGCATGATCCCTTCCAGTGCCATCCATGTTGCTGCAAATTGCATGTGTTTATCTTTTTTGAATGCTGAGTAATATTCCATGGTGTATATGTACCACATCTTCTTGATCCAGTCATCTATTTTTGGGCATTTGGGCTGTTTCCAAAGCTTAGCTATTGTAAACAGTGCTGCTATAAACATAGGGGTGCAGGTGTTCTTTGGAATGGATGTTTCTGTGTCCTTTGGGTAAATACCTAGGAGTGGAATTGCTGGATCATATGGAAGCTCTATGTTTAGTAGGTCCAGAAATAGGGGAGATTGGCTTTAGTAGGATTTTCTTCTAGATTTTCCTAACTGCTGGGTGGTGTGAATAATTTTAAAATATAAATACTTCTACAATTAATGATTACTGCTTATAATACAAATGCCTCACTGAGACAGCCCTTTGGAATATTAGAGTCTCACAGCAAAAGACAAAACCCTTTCTGCTAGTTGTGGAGGAATCTCTCCCATTTAAAAGTCATTTCATCATTTCCCAAGGCTTGGGATAAAATCCAAAATGCTTAACATATTTACTGGACATTCTATACCCTGGCCCTGGCCTCCCTCCATAAGCTCATCTCTACTACCCTCTCCCATCCTCAACCTTGTTGCCATCTTCAACTTTCAACTCCCATGTTAATTGCCATTATGGACTGACACCAACTATTTCCTCTCAAAGCATCCTTCCCTGTCTCTCCACCCACCCCTTCTCTAGGCAGCCCCTTCTCTTCCCACGATCTCAGCTGTAAATATTTTTGAAGAAGGCTTCTGTCCCAGTCAGGCAGGTCAGGACACCCTTACTAAGACTCTTAGTTCCCCCTTTGTTGTGGCAGTTACCACAACTCGGTTACCACAACTCAGTTACATTATCTAGACTTTAATTATTTCGTATCTGTCTCCACAGCTGGTTCCACATAGTGCCATGCCTCCATGAAGGCAAAGATCTCAGTCCTGGGCATTGCTATACCCCATTCCTACTCTCACAATGACCGGAGTTAAGTTGGGGTACCTTTGCCTCTCCCTCTGGGCTGATTTAAGAGGTAGTTAGCGGGCCTCCCCTGGTGGCGCAGCGGTTGAGCGCTGGGCTGCGAGGCTGCCAGCAGCCTCTGCAGCGCGAGTTTGCTCCCCGGCAGCCGGCGAGGGTCCCCCCTCCCAAAAAAAAGAGGTAGTTAGTGCTCACATTGTGCTCAGCAGCATGCTGTATACCCATGATGTCTCTGAGAATTTGTTTTTGATAGGGCCTCCCTGGTGGCACAGGCAGCTGAGCGCAGCGCTGTGAAGCTGTCCACAGCCTCTGCAGTGCTGGTTTGCTCCCCACCGGCCTTGGAGCAACCCAAGTGGCGAGCAGACCTCTCCTGACTCTCCCGCTGCTCCCCTCAGCAGTGTATTTAGTCAGTCTGCCTGTTCTGTTCCCCGCTCTGTCTCTGGTGAATCCTCTCACCCTCCTGCACATCTGGGTTGTGCCCCGGCTCTTGTATAAATAAAATTAAAAAAAAAAATAGAATTTGTTCTTGATAAAACACATGAAGACATAATTATTAGTATAAAAAGTGCAAATGTGCTGATATTTAGGAATTTCAAAAAGCATAGAATATGGGAAAGAGGACAAAGAAAGATCTGGATAGAGTCTCAGCTTTACTACATCAGGCTAAAATCTGAATCGTTTTGTGCCACAATTTTCTCATCTGAAAAATGGGGGTTAATAAGAGGATCTGTTTTATAAGGCTTAAGGATTAACTGAGCTTGATAACCCTTTGCAAACCATAAAGTGCTAATCAAACAATAGTTTTATGTAAATGTAACTCTACCATATACTTTCTTTTATTCTTTATAAGAACATTTCAGAAAATAACTATGGGTCATTAATACAACCAAATTTCAAAAAAGCCTTTAGAATTCAAATAGCAACTCCAAAAATAATTTCAAGGAGAGGGTAGCGAGCTTAATTATGTTAGAGGCAATTTTTCTTTTCCAATCTTGGATTCACAACACTCATTTATAAACAAAACCTCAAAACTAAATAAATATTAATTCAATGCAAGAATTAAATAAATCAAACAATTATCTGAAATGTCTATCAGCCCTAAAATTCTCTTGCTTATACCAATGAAATTCTGAAGATCTATAAAGTACTTATTGATCACAATAAGATAAACAATATTAAAGATACGTTAACAGACATCTTTTTCCATATTTTAATTCTTCAAAAAAATACACATGTATGGAACATAAAATGGCAATTCTTAAACCAAAATGAGCAGTTGACAAACTGTTAAGATGCAGGAATTGACTATTTGTGACCTTGAAAAAAAAATGTTCCAACCATATTGTGTTGAGGGAGTAATTTTTTATTTCTCTGAAAACATTGAACTAACCGTGGTGGGGAGAGTAGAGGAAGCTTATTTGCTAAGAGTAAAGTGTTCCTAGGAATTACATCTCAAAGACCAAGGACAGGGACATAGTGGTTAACAACTCAGTAGCTGATCTAACAGGAGGGATCGTGAGATCTTTCTAAATTTTAGATGTTTTTCATAATAGATCTGGATATTAGTAGAAGAAAGATAGCCCAAGTGACATGCTTAAAAGGAAATGCAGACTTGAAAAAAAAAAAACCAGCCATCCCCAAAGCGGTTCGGTATTTATTATCATCAAAAATTGTGAATTGCAAAAATGAAAAATGATGCAAGAATTATATAAAATAAATTTAAAAAAAAATTGTGAATTAATGTCCAAGAGCAGTGAGATCCCAAGAAGATAATAATCATTTCATTCCTTCTTTCCTTAACTTTTTAAGTATACTTTTCACATTTGTAATAAAAAAACATATTTTAGTAAGTATCTCTGCCTTAGATTAATAAATGCTCATGAAGCAGATAAGTAATGTACACATGTGCCTAAGAAATCTATTTCCTAAAAGGGTAAATCAATTTCACACTTGGCAACATGCATGCTGGAATAAATGAGCTTAGTACACAGCATTGCTTTCAGTCATGCTAAGGGACTAATAAAACAAAATTAAATCAAAGCACTATTTCATTTCTATAAAGAAAAGCAATTAACCTACACAAATATGTAAATACTAACTTGCTACATGATTGATGGCGACTTTTCAAAATCAACAGTCATCTTATATGACATAGTCAGGCCTGAAATGTGCTTGTTTATATACAAAGGAAAAATTGCAAAATGACCAGACAACTTTCAGTATAAGTGGGGTCTCTGAGTGTACAGATCCACTTTTAATAAAGCAATACTCATTGCTAATGGATTATCAAAAGCATGGATTTGTGAACAAAGCCAGTAGCCATTAAAAGTGTACTCATTCCAAAGGCTTTTTTGAAAGAAGGCCCCACCTTTGAAGGCCCCCCGATGAACTTAGTCTAACCGGGAGGCTCAAGAACTCCAGCATCATAGTTGTCTCTCTCTGCACCTGTCTGAAACAGAAAGCGTATCCCTTGGGGAGAAACATGCCTAAAATAAAACAAACCCCCAAACTCTAACAATAGACTTAGAATAGAGTTGTTTGTTCTTTTTAAAAGGGGGTGGGGAGAAAGCACATTTTAACAGAAAATGGAAACAAAAACAAATATGGTATCCTTAAATAAAAGGTATTCACTTAAAACCAAACTCACTATACATACAATATTACAATATGCATTCTAAATATAGATAAGGACAGTTTTTATGAATGTGTCCCCAACACATACAGAAACAGATAGTTCAAGAATATTCTATTTAGATTTAATAAAGAAATGCTGCCCACATACCCCAAAGAAAAACTATGCTAATAGGTTATAAAACAAAATTTTAAGACAACAATGAGGAACTTCAGTAAGATCTCTTTGGTGCTTTTTCAAGGTTAAATCTGCATCAACTGGAGGAAAGCAAATCAGATTTCACCTCAGATGGTCCTTCTGAAAACTAAAAAACAAAATTCTTAGCTACTATCAAAAGCATTAGGCTTAGAATCTAGGACACATCTGTTTCAACTAACAGTGAACTGAGGTTCATCATTTATTCTCTCTCTTTCTCTCTCTCTCTCTCTTAAACACACACACACACACACACACACACACACACACAGTCTTAGCTTAGTTTATATCAGTATTCTTTTGAGGAAGTTTGTAAATACCTAGTCAAGAGTGACAAATCAGATGTGTCCCAAGGCACCTCAACCTTCCTACAGCACAAATTAATTCTAAATATAATGTACAACACCTGTTTCTAATGGAACCGTCAATCTCTCTCATCCTCTGAGAATTTATTTTTTTACTGACATCTTCAAAATACCACTAAGGAAACATAATCCACTACTTTATATGCCTTTTGGATCAGAAAAGGTTAAGGAGCAAGCCAGGAGGTATGAGATATACATCTAGAGGTAATTTCGAATGAATTTATGTTTTATTAAGGTATCCTTAAATATAGTGAAAAGGGAAATTCAAAAATTCCTCCAGATATTTTGAGTTTTCATGTATTAGGTAGTACCTGATTCCTGACGTTAGAAAAAATCTTTAAATTTAGTCCAGACCCTTCACAGAGAAGCAAATTAAAGCTTTACTGGATTAAATAACTTAGCCAAGTTATACAGCAAGTTAATGGAAGAAGAATTACTAAACTAAAATTCCTGAATCTAAGTCCCTTCCCACCACAGTCTATTAAGTGCCTGTGCTGCTTTACTTTATTATTCCAGCAAAGTAAATATGATCTGCAATATAAAATTACACAGTCTATCAAATCTTTATCCTTCAGTTTCCATTGGATTAATAAGTAACTTTAATAATTGTTGCATAGAGAGTACAATCTCCAGCTTTCTGGGCTCAGTTTGCTTTATCTTATACCACTCTTATTGAAAGCTTGGAGAAACTGATGTTCTAATACGGGAGTCCCCAAACAAGAGCCATGGGTCAAAACTTACTGTCATCTGGGTGGTGCCAACTGGTATCTCCACGCCAGCTCTGTGTGCCTGCTGTAGCTAGCCCTCCTCCCCACATTATCCTGCCTACCAAATCCCCAGGCTTCAG
The DNA here is from genome assembly GCF_014898055.3 of Talpa occidentalis. Taxonomy (NCBI): domain Eukaryota; kingdom Metazoa; phylum Chordata; class Mammalia; order Eulipotyphla; family Talpidae; genus Talpa; species Talpa occidentalis. The sequence continues at coordinate 95,298,086 of NW_023604861.1, forward strand.
AGAGAGAAAATGAACTATTTCTTATAAAAAGTTAGGGGCCTTCAAAAAAACACTGTATGCGATACATTTAGAACAGTATTACTCTATGCATCCTATTCAAAGCATTTCAAATAGCAGTTTTTGATCCTCTTTTTGTGATATTTTGTCAAACTTCTGAATGTAACTTCTAGACGTTGAGCAGCACATGTCTCACTGAGTAACAGATGACTCAAACACTCCATAGCGGCTCACTCCTTGTTAATGTGTTCATGATCTTACAACTATTTTTTCCCCATACATTTTACAATTTTATTAAAATATATTTGACATATAACATTGTGTAAATTTAAGATACACAGCATGGTGAGTAAACACATTTATATATTATAATAGGCTTGCCATTGTAGCAATAGTAGGCACTTCTAACATGTCACATAATTATAATTTTTTTTGTGGTGAGAATAATTAGGATCTAGTCTCTTAGTTTGATGGTTATTATACAATATTTTTGTTTATATTCATTAGGTTATGTTTAAGATTCATCAGATCTCTCAAACTTATTTATCTACTAGTGATCTTACAACTATTCTTACTATTCTTATAGTATTTCTATTACATAATAAATCAGCAATTTCCAAAGTGTGGTTCAATTTTTCAGAGGTGTAGAAGATCAAATCATTTTCATAGTAAGGTGTTTCTTTCCTTTTTACTGTCGTGAAAATTTGTTCTGATAGTGCAAAAGCAATGACTAAAACTACTGATGCCTCAGCATGAATTCAGTACCAAACTAGTAGTCATTGTATTCCTCACTGTCACATTCTCACAGCAAAAAATAGGAAAAGACAGTTTCACTCAACTATTCTGATGAAGCAATGAAAGTCCATTTCAATTTATAACCTGATTATATACCTCCTACTATACTGCAAGCCTAATTAGGAGCATACCCCTAGTACTTCTGCCACAGATTGAAGCAGGCCTGGAGGAAAAGTACATAGGCAATTGAGTTTTGAACTAAACAAGTGACATTTTTTTCATAGAACTTCACTTTTACTTGAAAAAATAAAAGAAAAACATGAGACCTGAGTATCTGGCAGATATTTTCTAAAAAACAAAGTAAACTTTGGACCTTCCTGGTGGCGCAAGGGGTTAAGTGTAAGCACTATGAAGCTATCCGCAGCCACTGCAGCACTGCAGATCTGAGTTCGATCCCCGGCCAGGGAGCTACCCACGTGATACAGCAGAGCTCTCCTGTTGAGCCTGCTGCTCCCCTCAGCAGTGTATTTCAGTCGATCTGCCTGTTCTGTTCCCCACTCTGTCTCTGATGAATCCTCTCACCTCCCCACACCTCTGGCCAGTACCCCTGCTCTTGTATGCATAATAAATAAATCTTAAAAAAAAAAGCAAAGTAAATCTCTCATTTCAAAAAATAATACTTCATTTGTGATAAAAATTTAAGCTTTCAAGTGAAAATCAAAAGTTTGGAAAACCAGTATATACCAGTTGAGCCTGACAGTGTCCCAGTGCTTCAAGGCTTTTCAAGGGTCAGTGGTGATAATAGCAAACTTGATTTTTTAAAATTTTATTTTCTAAGGCAATACATCAATATTTGGGAGATCTGCATAACTCAGTGCATCAATATTTTCCAAATGATGTTAAAAAATCATGCATAAGTAAAAGGTAAGACAGACAAACGGATATCAATGCAACAGAGTTCAAAATGTCCACCGATAAGGTTTCAGATTCCACAGTCCAACTTTAAGAAACATCTGTTGTTTTGGTGTAATATCAAAAGGAATGAACACAATCACCTGAAAAGGCTATAAAATACTCTTCCCTTTTCCAAATGTATGTGCTTTGATTTTCTTCTCCAGATGGTTCAAACAAAACAAGAATGTTAAACATACTGAATAGAGAAGCAATAAGAAAATCCAGTTGTCTTCTATTAAACCAGAAATTAAAGAGACTTGTAAAAGAGTAAAACAATGTCACTTTCCTCAGTAAATTTTTTGAACTGGAAAATCCAGTTATTCTTCATAAAAATGTTATTTATGCTATTGTACACTCTTATTTTTATTATGAGTTACAAAATAAGTCTTAAATTTTTGTTTTAATTTTTAATATGGTTTAAGTAAAGATAGATATCATTTAAGGGGGGAAAAGCTCTTTGGAGTCCTCTATTTTTTAAAGCAAAAATACTAAAAAACAACCCAAAATGTACATGTCCTGAAACTACCAAGTTGGAGACCTGCTGTATCAGACTTAGAGCCTGCATTTGTGAAGGGGTGGTCGGAAGAAGATGGGGAAAAGGCTTAGAGCAAGAGAATGGTATACAGCCCGGGGTTCAACTTTATCATCTTTTGGGCCTGCGACTTTAAGCAAGTTAACTTTCCTTTTGCATAAAAGAAGACATACATGTCAACCTAAGAAGGATAACTTTCCTTTTGCATAAAAGAAGACATACATATCAACCTAAGAAGAATAACTTTCCTTTTGCATAAAAGAAGACATACATATCAACCTACAAAGGATTACTATGAGGATTACACTGTATAAAGGACATCACATGTATATTCCAGCCCTGGGAACAGTGCTATAGTCACAATGAATTCATGAGTCAAAAGAAATGGGCCCAAGAACTTGGGACAGCAGTAAAATCTAGCAAACCTGACTTGTAATCACACATGACTCAATGTCTCTGGATTTTCTATTTCTTTCTATAATGTAGAGAATAAAATCTAGATATACAAAGAGGTCTCAGGCCTCTCATCCTGCATGGAAGATGGTCAGGGAGCTTTTTGTTTATTGTGTAAAGGCAACACTGTGAAGCATTTTAAATATGCTGTGAGTCAACATTTCAACGCATTCTAACCAAATCATCTAGGGTTTGGACTAGGTGGGAAGGGGGGCACCAAAAACAAGAAAGGGGGCCTCCCTGGTGGCGCAAGGGGTAAGACGCAACCTATGAAGCTACCCAAAGCCACTGCAGCGTGCGTTCGATTCCTGGCTAGGGAGCTACCCACAAGGAGCAGCAGACCTCTCCTGACTCGCCCACTGCTCCCCTCAGCAGTGCATTTCAGTCACTCTGCCTGTTCTGTTACCTGCTCTGTCTCTGGTGAATCCTCACCCCCCACACCTCTGGCCTATACCCTAGTTCTTGGATGCATAAATAAATATTTAAAAAATTAAAAATAAAAACAAGAAATCCCTGATAAATCACAGAAAATGGTCAGGACTTGGGCTGGTGAGAAAGTTGAACAACAGTTGAAAAAGCAGCTAATTATAATTGCTTTTTGATGACTAGTTGCTTGTAATTTAAACACACTTAGCTTCAGGTTATTACAAAAGTTTGCTTTCCAATTTGATATAACATGCAAGTTATCTTTTTAATGCACATGTATGTTTTAGTTTGCAAACACACACATGCTTTGCACCACTACAAAACAGTCATATTACCTCAGGTGTAAACAGCTTATAATCTTCTGATTTTGCTGATCATCTCTTATGTCTAGTTTAAAAATAAAGCAAAATGTGCATATCCAAGCATAATCCCATCAGAACAAAAATAAATGAATGCTCAGTTTGTCTAGTAACTTATCTGAATATTACAGAATCAAACTTTTTAACATAATTTACAATCAAATTGCCGTTTGTTACAATATGACAAAACTTCACTGTTCTCAACAATATTTTAGGACAGAAGTTCATGATTCTCAACAATATTTTCGGTATACTGTCTGATAAACAGCGGTGAGTGCAGGCCTCCCTGGTGGTGCAAGGAGTTATAACAGCACAGCACTGTGAAGCTGTCTGCAGCTTCTGCAGCATGAGTTTGATCCCCAGCCAGCCAGGGAGCTACCCACATGGTGCAGCAGACCTCTCCTGTCTTGCCTGCTGCTCCCCTCAGCAGTGTATTTTGGTCAATCTGCCTGTTCTGTTCCCCGCTCTGTCTCTGGTGAATCCTCTTACTCCCGGCACCTCTGGCCTGTACCCCAGCTCTTGTATGAATAAATAAATCTTAAAAAAAAAAAAAAAAACCCAGCAGCAAGGGAATGTGGAGGTTGGGCAGTGTCATTTCCCTAATATCTGTCTGGGTGTTGCAGGAAAGAATCCAGTCTGAGTTTACTGGAAAGCAGATGGGTCACTGGTAGTAGTTACCCATCAAAAAACTCCATCACTGCTTCAGGTCATTCTCAAGCCCCTTATGTTAAATTTTGATTTTTCCTAACTTTTTTTTTCAGCTGGGAAACTTCTGAAAGGATAATGATGATGATGAAAGGAAAAAGGAGTTCTTTAGGGAGTGTCCTATGAAGAGTGTCCTTACCCCTGACAAGGTAGAGGCTGAGGGTAATCTGGGAAATGGAGGTGACTACTTCCCTGCTAGTAGTCACAATTCAAAAGAGGAACTTGTTTTAAAAGACTTAAGGCCAAAGAATACAGCTCCAAAAAGGAGACTTAATCAACCACAGTCAAGACTATAGGTTAGGAAAACAAACTTCCCTCACTTTAAGTCTCCAACCTCATCAAGGTAGGGAGTGTCCCCACTTTCCTGACGAGGATACTAATGTTTTGAGGACTAAGCTGCCTGCTCAAGTCTTGGAGTAGGTACCACAGAAGGTTTGGAAGTAAGGAGCAAGGTCTCTCTTTCTCTCTCTTTTTTAAAACAAATAATCTAATTTATATAAAATTAAATTCAAAGAAAATTTCAGATGAGTTACATCATACAATCCAATGCACAATTAGGATGTACACAATTGGGGAAGATGTAGGGAATAACTTACAGGATTTTGCAGCATGTATTTCTAACTATTAAAATGCTGTTATAGGGCCTCCCCGGTGGCGCAGCGGTTGAGCGCTGGGTTGCGAAGCTGCCCGCAGCCTCTGCAGTGCCCGTTCAATCCCCGGCTGCTCCCCGGCCACCGGAGGAGGGTCCCGCATGGCGCGCAGACCTCTCCTGCTGCCGCCCGCTGCTCCCCTCAGCAGTGTACTTCGGTCCTTCTGCCTGCTCTGCTCCCCGCTCTGGCTCTGGTGAATTCTCTCACCCTCCTGCGCTTCTGACTGTACCCAGTGCTTGTATAAATAAATAAATAAATAAATCTTAAAAAAAATAAAATAAATAAAATAAAGTAGATACACTAAAAAAAATAAAATAAAATAAAATGCTGTTATATTTGCTGTATTATTCCTAGGGGCCTTGTGATAACATGAATAAGAAACAATGATCCTTTTATCGCTCAGATAATAATTTGTATTAATTTACAGTAAATAGTATCTTCAGTTACTCATTTATATTGCTAACTCATTTAATGCCCAAGACAATCCTAAGAAGTAGGTGACATGACATTACCCACCTCATTTTACAGGAGGGGTATGAGAAACATAAAGTAATTGCCCCAAAGCTTCACACCTAGGCAACTGGGCTCTCTGCCCCAGTTCTACAGGCAAATGCACACTACTAATGGCAGCAACTGCTGCCACTATAACTAAGCTGTCCAGTTACTCAGTAGAAAATTCTTACCTCTGGTTTGCTAAGGCTGGATGAAACCAAGGACCCGGATCCAACATCCAAATCCCATTGTTTTTTACCATGGTTTTCAGGATCCAAGGCTGCAATTCGCCCATCTAAAGTGCTGATAATCACTAATGATCTGTGAATTTAAAAATAAGACAAAATTTAAAAGATATTTAAGATATTGATATTTATTTATACTCAAAAGAAACCAGTCCCTCCCCAGCTCTCTATTTGTAGGAGATAAAGGGATCCCATCTCCTCATAAAGCTTATCTGTTGGGCCGCCACTATCTGCAGACCTCCAGAACCATGGCACTATGCCTTTTCTCTGTTTATGTCACCTACAAAAAGCCCCAGACTCCTAAGTCACCCCCGCCCCATTCACACCCTAGAATCCCCATCTGGAGCTCAATGTTTCTCTTCTTCTACATTTCCCCAACTCCTGAGGCATACCCTCATTCTGCCCTGAATGTTCACTTATCTTTTTACTCTTAGTGACACAGACTCTCCCCAGGACAGTGACTCAGAAACAATGAGAATGTTTCTCTCTATAACCCTTAACCACAAGGCTCCACGATGGGGCCGGTGTACACCTTGCACCATGGTATTTCCAGAAAATTGCTTTTTCTTCTTTCTGAGAATCCTCAGCATCAGACTGTTTCATTCACTGTCCCTGCCTTTCCCCCCCACCCCTGCATGGCCCCTAGTTATTGTCTACTATCCATTGGGTCACTAAGCCCATACTGTGATGATTTCAGCTCCTGATGTACTCTCACTATTAACATATTCTCTGGGTTTTCACTATCTGGCTCCTTTACCTTAGCCAGTCCAGAGGTCAGCCCTCAGCCCTCGTCCACTACCCATCACAACTTCCCTGCCCCACTGAAATGTCCAGCACACAACCCCCAGTCAACCCCTCTGTCCAGTAAATTACACTCTACTTTCTTGACTCCAACAAACCTCCAACCCCACCAAAGCCTCTAAGGCATTGTTAACTCATTTTCCCCTCACTTTTTACACTGACCTTCACTAACACTATCCATCATCTCTTTCTTATTTAAATTCCATAGTCCTTCATTTTATACACTTCCTTTCTTACACCCTCAATCCACTCTCTCCTTCCTCACATCACTGGGGTAGAACTCCAACCTGTTAAACCCAACTTTCTGCCTTTTCTCATTTTTGCATCCGTGCTCTTGAAGGTGACTGGAGAAAAAAGATAACCACACTGAGTGGTCTCACTTCAATCATGCACACAAATTTCTATAGGGCTATAATGCTCAGTAATGATATCACATGTTCCTAATCTATCCACTCCCTCCACCGCCATTATAGGTTAACTATTTCATTTTTGTCCTCAAACTTCTAGCACTGGCTCTTGTGTCCCAACTGTGCTACCTATTTCACTGAGGAAACAGATAATCAAAACAGATGCCACTATCATATCTATTCATTGACCAGCAGGTGGGCCCAGGAACTCTCCCTTCCCCGGCTGTGACTGCAGATGAGCTGTCCATACCCCCACTCCCTGCCAGCACTTCTGCCTAGGCAACAGGTCTCTCCCTCATGTATCTCCCACTTGCTCTTGCATCCAGTGCTCCCTCTCTACCAGAGCATTCCCCTCAGTACTCAAACCTGTCATTATTTTCCCAGATTTAAACAGTACACCAGATTAAACAAAATGCACCACTCTCCCCCTTCTAGCTTCTTGCCCCACTTTGGAACAAATCCCTTAAAAGAATTGCAACATACTCTATGTCTCCCAATTTCCTTCTCCCCATTCTACCTTGAACTGTTTCTAATCAAGCTCTTGCCATTAATACTCCACTGAAAAGGTTCTTGCTCGAGCCACCAATGACCTTCACAATGAAAAGCTTGTGGGCAGGTCTTGGTTCATGTGACCATCTGGCAGCACCCGATGAGCTGCTTCTCTGGCCTCCAAGAAACACACTCTTCACACAGCTGCCAGGATATTGTGCTTTCCTGGTGTTTGGATTTCTTATTTTGGTGCTATTCTTTCTTGGCTTCATTTACTGGCTCCTTCTTATCTCTTAAAATTTTCTCTATCTACATGTATTTTTTTTTTTATGGTCTCTTCCAGAGTCATAGCTTAAAATAACATAGATATACTGACAACTCCCAAATTTATATCTCTGGTCCCAGACTTCTCCCCTGAACTCTGGACCTACACATCTAATCTGCCCGTCACATTTAGATTGTTTAATGGACTTCTCTAAGTTCACATATCCAAAATCAATACCCCCAGGCTGACTACCCCAATTTCTCAAACCATGCATGAATTTTCTTTTAGGGTCTATAGCCTGCAACATACACCCCTAAACATATAACAGGCTCTCAATAGGATTATGTTGAATGTAACATATAGTGATTCTAGTAATGTGTAATGCAAATTTTCAAGCACATGACAGTTATGTTCCTGGCTAGGAATACAAAATACAACTTTTATCTTTTCCATTTTACTTAGTGTACAATGTATACAAATTCAAAGTAAAACTACAAGCTGACCAAGACAAAACAGTTCATGTAAACTCATTTGAAACCTTTCTCAGAGAACCTGTTCATCAAATGAATACATTTATTAAGTGAATAAATAAAATTGTGAATTTAGTTGCCAATTTTGAACTTCTTAAAATACTAACTCAGAGTGTAATTTGTTAAATAAAAAATGTCACCACCCTACAAACTTGTAATTTTAGATAACATACCACAAAAAAAAGTGAACTATCTCCTGTCCATACATTATCTTGCTTTTTAAAGAGAACTATCAAAAGTTGGGGGAAGAGAAGGATATTACCAATAAGAAAATTATTTTATAATGAAATAATGAAATGCATAAAAATTCATACCTTAGGTGTGCAATTTTCAAGTAAAAGCAACAAAAAAACTAAGTTGGAGATCAAGGATTCAAGTTAGGTTTACTCTTTCCTAGTGCCATTATAGAAATGTCTAATTTTTGTGTTCAATAATCATTAATTACAAATAATGGTTGAATGAAAATCATTCTAATTGAAACAAAACCTAGCATAAACAAAGTGTTAAGCAGTGAAAGATTAAGGAGATCAGCAGTATACTTCAGATACTTTTTCTTTTCTAATTCATAACCAACATTGCTCATTTATCAACCTCAGCATTCTACTTATACAACAAAAAAACTACAATTTTTCTGAATATGTAGTTATTTGTACTCTGCACACACACACACACACATACACGAGAATAATGGCAAAAGTCTAGCTATCATCTTCAAAATAAAGAAAAATCCAACAATAAAATATATGTATATAAATATACATATATGTAAATAAAATATATGTATCTTATATGTATATAAGAACATTCTAATAAGTCATTTGGAATTTAACAGCTAATTTTTTTTACTGAAAACTTATATGGGGAATATTCACAAATTAAAAATTCTGCCTTTTTGATAAACAAGATACTGTTTATCAAATGAAAAGAAATACAAATATATAGGCAGGAACAATGAACATCGCTCAATTGCTTCTGATATTAATGTAACCTGTTTCTTTGATTTGAATGGGCCACCTTTAAATATTTTAAATCCCCTTATTGGGAATATCAGTAAATCCCCTAACCAATTCTGTCTGGTGTCAAATAAACATCCTTCATTCTCTTATCTGCTACAAACTAGCTATAATATTCACCAGGCTCCTTCCCCAGCATGCTGTGGGAAGGAGGTACCCCTTCTGCTGTGGGTGGAATTGAGCAGCTACCCTGTCTGTAACCGAGAGCTTCCAAACCTGTAACAGCTGTCTCTCCTGACCCCAGTTTTACATGTTCAGCAGGGCAGGTTTGTCATGGCTGCAATGCATTCAGAAAACTTCTCTCCCACATCTTTCTCCAGCCACCCTGCCACTTTAATCAGCTCTCAACTCTACCTTCCTTGTCACACTTTACATTTAGATAATTGTCTTGTGCTCATGATTCTCTTTCTGAAGCTTCTTTTAAATCTCTTCTTCATTACCATTGCTCTTATCCTAGAACAGACCCTCATTTCTCATCAGAACATTTCCAAAAGCCTTTTTGGCATTCTTTCTTGCCTTGGGTCTCTTTCCTCTAAGCTCTTTCAACAATTTTGTTTTTATAACAGAGTGTTGATAAACTTCTGAAGTTCCCTATGAGTAAGGCAACTGCGGTTAGTTTGACACATAAAACCTTTCACAAGCTGACACAAGCCACATCCCGCCTCTCACCCTATAAGCACATTTCTAACTTTTTAAAAAGTCTTCTTGTGAATTTATTTTTTGCCTTATATCTTAAATGATTTAATTTGACTAATAAACAATACTTCTAATGAATCCCCAAATCTTCAGAGGAAATAGTTATAAAGCAATCAAGATATGCACTATTTCCAGAAAGAAATAGCTAAAAATGACTATATTAAGTGATATAACTTAGTTCAAAGCCAAGACACTTGACTTTTTAGTCTTCTCACTGAATGTCCAACTTCCACTAGATTATTTTAAAATATGGACAATCTTATGGATCCCCACCAAATATCAAACTTGATACTAAAGGATAAGTCCAGAGATCCAGGTATCTACTCTCAATACCCAATAGTGTATAAGCCCTAAAAAAAAGATACAAATGCTTTTTGAATGAGTAACTCCTGTTAGTGCAGGCACTATTATTCACATAAGACAAAAACAAAAAAGAGGCTGAGAAAGTATGCAACGATGTTATTTGCCTAAGATCATGCACCAAATCAAAGGTTTTAGGCAGAATTCTGTAGTGTGAATTAAGGTTTTCTAATGTCATTCTGTTAACTGTAAGTTTGTATAAGTGGTAACTATTATAAGGCTATGATGTGAGGCTTTCATTTCTCCCACAAAGCTCATCATGATGTCATTTTATCCTGTTACTGCTGATTGTGTTCTCAACTGAGCAAAAGGGACCGCAAACCACTGTTAACTAATTTTTTTTTTTAAAGGTATGTTCTAACTTAAGAAACCCAGACTACTTATTTACAATTAAGATAATCACTCTAATAAGTATATGCTGGCTTCCTTTACATAGTACTTTTAAAGGAGACTTAGTGCCTATGTAAATTTCCCTTGTGAGAAAAAGGACATGACAGACCATTATATCAACTGAATAGTGTCTACATTAACAACTAGTTATTTGTAAATTTTGTGTCAAAAAAAAAAAAACAACTCCACACATTTCAAAATGTGGTTTGGTTAAATCTGTGTTTATGCTATAGTCAAAAAGCCTTTAGGAGATAAAGGACCTATACAAAGAAAACTATAAAACACTGTTAAAAGAAATAGAAGAAGACACAAAGAAATGGAGAGACATCCCCTGCTCGTGGATTGGAAGAATAAACATTATTAAAATGGCCATCCTTCCAAAAGCAATATACAGATTCAATGCTATTCCAATCAAAATTTCAATGTCATTCTTCAAAGAAATAGAACAATTATTGATGAAATTCATATGGAATCACAAAAAACCCCGAATAGCCAAAGCTCTCCTGAAAAAAAAAGAAGGGAATGGAGGCATTACACTCCCAGACTTCAAACTATACTACAAAGCCATAATCATCAAAACTGCATGGTATTGGAACAAGAACAGACATACAGACCAATGGAATCGAATAGAAAATCCAGAAATAAATCCACAGATTTATGGTCAACTAATCTTTGACAAAGGAGCAAAGACTATGCATTGGAGCAAAGAAAGTTTGTTCAATAAATGGTGCTGGGAAAACTGGGTCGCTACATGCAAAAGAATGAAGCTTGACCACTACCTCACACCATACACAAAAATCAACTCAAAATGGATTAAAGAACTAGACATAAGACCTGAAACCATAAAATATATAGAAGGAAATATAGGCGAAACACTACGTGATCTGCACATCAAAGACATCTTTACAGACACATCACCCAAAGCAGTGATAGTGAAGGCAAAGATAAACAGCTGGGACTACATCAAATTAAAGAGCTTCTGCACAGCAAAAGAGACAATAACAAAAACAAAGAGAAACCCCACCAACTGGGAGAACATTTTTGCACCCAACACTAATGATAAAGGACTGATCACAAAAATCTGCAAAGAGCTGATGAGACTCAGCAACAACAAAGAAAATAATCCAGTCAAAAAATGGGCAGAAGAGCTAAAAAGAAACTTCTCTGAAGAGGAAATGCAAATGGCCAACAGGCATATGAAAAAATGTTCAACATCACTTGCCATCAGGGAAATGCAAATCAAAACTACCATGAGATACCATCTTACACCAGTGAGAATGGCACATATTAAAAAAACTAGCAACAACAAATGCTGGCGAGGGTGTGGAGAAAAAGGAACTCTTCTGCACTGTTGGTGGGAGTGCAAACTGGTCCAACCACTGTGGAGAGCTGTGTGGAGATTTTTGGACCTACTAAACATAGAGCTTCCATATGATCCAGCAATTCCACTCCTAGGTATTTACCCAAAGGACACAGAAACATCAATTCCAAAGAACACCTGCACCCCTATGTTTATAGCAGCACTGTTTACAATAGCTAAGCTTTGGAAACAACCCAAATGCCCAAAAATAGATGACTGGATCAAGAAGATGTGGTACATATATACCATGGAATATTACTCAGCATTCAAAAAAGATAAACACATGCAATTTGCAGCAACATGGATGGCGCTGGAAGGGATCATGCTCAGCGAAATAAGCCAAAAAGAAAAAGAAAAATACCGGATGGTCTCACTCATAGCAGGAATCTAGAAAACTTAAATAAGGGACCAGGAAAATGAATAACTATAAGAAAGTGAAAATCAAAATCAACAAAAAACTATGAACCAGAGACACTTTTAGGGGGCGGGGGCGGGAGGGGAGGGATTGGGGTCAGAATGGGGGGGCTGCAATTGTATGGGGAATATAACAATAAAATTTATAAAAAAAAAAAAAAAAAGCCTTTAGCTAAACATATACTCTCATTCAAGAAAGTCAATATTCTCATTTAAAAACAAACTAGGACTAATTGGAATTTACTTTTTAGTTCTCACCTACTAAGTAAATCTTCAAATAAAGCCACCTTTATTTAAACATATGACAAGACTAGCCATGCCCCACATCAAAATAAATATGTCTATAGTAAGTATACTTTATAACTTTTCTATCTGAGCTAAGCCTTAAAGAAATAAAATCTAAGTGTTTAATGTTATAGACAAGATGAAAATCACAGACATCCTCTTTCCAATAGATTAAAACATTATTCGAAATACTTATCCTACTTTACTCTAGGAAATATTTTTAATGAAAACAGTTATTTACAAATAGAACCAGGTGAAAAAATTATTTCAATCCCCCTTCTCACATTTAGTTCTGAGACTTAGAATTTCTCCTCTTTGTATTTTAAAACATGTTTAATAAAAAAATGTTCAGGTAGCTCCTCTCTTACAAAAAAAGGAAAAATGCAGAAGGAATTCTCAGGGAGTCTTTAGAGAATGAAGAACCATGCAGAAGCTAGAGCTCACAGCAAGTGACGAGGACAGGTCTCTTCTGCAAAATGCTAGGGCTGGAAAGTGCCAGTTCAAATCAAGAACACAGTCCCCTCAATCCTATCACAATATCACATTTAGAGTCCAGGTGTCGATTAAGGTAAAACACCACCGTAGATAGGAAGGATAGCCCATTTCTCGCCCAATGTATGTTTATGGCTTATAATTTGCCTTGAAATTTATTCATAAGTTCTTTAAATCTGACTTTTGGTTAACTTTAAAAGTCTCAGATGAGAAAGTCAGCAATGTTGGAACCAGATGACCAAGTTCCTTTCAACAATGTATTCAGAGATTCTATAATTCAATGATTGTAATAGTGTTTTTTCGTTTTTAAAAGCATGATTATGAATCTGAAAACTGAAGGGAACAGGATTTCTATACCACTGATTCACAGATGAGTTTGAGAGAGGAGAGAGAGGGGAAATGCAACAATAAAATCAGACATTTGCAAAGTATTTTCATACTATCGCACTAAATCAAAAAATTCAGCCTGTAAATATACAAACAAAAGCACCACCACTGATTAATGTCATATTTAGTAATACTTTTGTGCAAAGGAAAAGGGAAGAAATACTTTACATGTTAGTGTGATCTTTAAAATAAAACTATTCTTTACAACTTATGAGGTTGTCAGATGTTCTCAATATGAAGATGTCCATCCCATCCCAAGAACGCCAAGTAAAACTACAATTTGCTATTTGTGTAAGAGTCAGAAAACTGGTAATTCAGAAATTATGCCAACATGCATGAAATTTAAGTGAGATTGCATATTTCTTGCAGCTTTCTGCAGTAACCATTCCATTTAAATTTCAACTAAATGTAATGTTTAACAAAAGAACCACTGACAACAAGACTGCTACCAGAAAAACAAGTTTATTTTAGCTACTTTTTAAAGAAAATCGTTTGTTCATTCACTCATTCACATGCTTGAAATGCAGAATAAGCATTTAGAATGAAACCAATGAAAATTCCATCAAGAGGGAAAAAAACTAAGTGAACCCATGAAAGTCACATTGCTTCTTAAGCATCAAAAGATATGCAAAAACAGACCTTAATTTCCCACCTCCCTCTTTTTAAGTTTTGCAAGTACCAAGTTCTTCACAGCTGTTTGTAATAAACGCTTGGTTAATTCAAATCTGGTCCCCTAATTCTCCTCCTTGAAACAAACAGGATATTAGCCTGTTATTATGGAACTAATATTTTGTGTTTTTTTTTAACCTTTTTTAAGAGCACTTTGAAAAAACTTTTATAAACTTTGCATACACATACACACCTTGCTGTCTCTATCAATTTACTTATTCAAAGTTTCACAAACTTTCATACTATCTTAAGAGAGCAGGTAAAATTTCTCTATTTTTACTTGTCTTGTTTCTGCTTGCCAGGTAGAACCTGTCCAACTACCCTTACCTCCACCTCTACTCCTTTCCTTTTCAACCTATCTCAATTAAGGCCCCCTCAACTAAGTATATAAGTCCTGGGTCCTAACATTTGCCTCCATCAGGTTTAGCAGTGAGGAAGACAAGAGAAGAGCTGAAAAGGATGAATCCTTAACCTCTTGTCATCTGACTACTCATGAGCGCTTTACTTGAATCTTTTGTGTGCTCATCACCAAATCCCTCATTCTTCCCTACATCTCCAAGCTAGTCAGCTATGTTTCTGTCTCTTCTGCTGGTTCATCTTCTTCTCTAAAATATAAGGCATTTCCTAAGGTTTTATCATGAGCATCCTCTTGCTTACAGCTTCAGCTATTTATCCTGACTTCTGAATCGTCATTTCTACCTACCTACCAAAAGTCTCCCTCTACACGCCCTATACACTTCCAAGTCATCATATCTAACCCCAAGTCCTCTACCTTTCCTTCCCTGCTCCCCTACACTTCCCAATTTTCTCATGTGTGTGACCTCACCTTCTAGCCACCCAGTCTCAGTCTTTGGGGGAGTGCTGAGGAAGAGTCAATTTACTTTCCAGGGACCAAGAGTCTGCCTCAAAACTCTCCCTTTTGGTCTATATTCACCTCTTATTTGCACTGTAACACTTCCCTTTGGTAGTTTTACCTTGAGTTTTTAGTATACAGTCCTGAAAAAGAAGTATTCCTTAAGCACAATCTTTAATCAGACCTGGCACACAAGACTCTAACCTAATGGCTCTCAAAAAGTAATACAGAAGGGTATCACATGGTGATCATGCTAAAACGTAGATCTTCATTCAGTGGGTCTGCAGTGCTGCCTGACTCTGGATTTCTAACATGTTCCAGATGGTGGCAATCCTACAGAATGTAAGGAATATGTATATAACATGGCAAACCTATTCTTCTAGCCCCATCTTCTACTCCTCCCCGCTCAGCACACACATATATGTCTACATCTCATACACACAGGACATGTGTGCACACATGCATGTGTGCATGCATAGATGTATGAAGTAAAACATTTCCTAAATATCATTTACAGCTTCTGTACCTTTTCCTGTCTCCTAAAGTTCAGTGTCTGCCCATCACAATGCTACTCACTTCTTGGGAACCAACTAATTCTGCCACAGTCTCTCATCTTTTTGTCTACCTACCCCCATTACCCCCTCCCTCACTGAATACTACAAAAACTTTGGGACACCAGTGACATTTAATTTGCACCACTTTGGCTCTGTAATGTCATTATGGGTTTCCTCATTTAATCCTCACTGCTAGACTATCTGCTACTCCTGAAGGACAGGGTCTGTATGTAACCTGTAACCACAGGGCTTCCTGGACAGGTGTAAGTGCTATTAAGTACCTGCTGCAGGTGGATTTGTATTCTCAGAAAAACGAAACATCTTACTCAGAGTAGATGCTTCCAGAGAAAAAAAGCTAAACAAAAACACTCTTCCAGAAATATTAGTTCATTAGCAAAACCAATGAAAATGGGATCAAATATTTGCTACTGAGGGAAAAAAAACTACATATAAACATTCATTCAAATGGTGCCTAGAGGGTTTTAGTACTTAATCCTACTTATAATAGCTCCAGGTATTGAGATCAAAGTCCTGATATTTAATTGAAAATTAAATCAAATCTGTTAAGCTCCAGTAATTAACTACATTATAACTTTACAATGCTTTCTGATCCAGATTCCCGTCCTCCTGGTTTAATTTGCTTAATGATCCTTATCACTCCATTTGTTAATGGGACGTCACCACTTTCTACCCGGGTGCACTAACATTAACCACCTGTAAAATACTCAACGTTAAAATGCCTCAATTTGCGTCCAGACTTTGAAAAACATTAAAAACACATCTCTTTAAATGATATTTTTAAGGAGGTTAAACAACCAAGACAAACCTATATTAAAAGTTCTTACAATAAACCTTCTATAGATCAAACAGCTGTCATTATTCAAGAACTTATTCACGTTTCTTAAACTCCAGTGTGCTCGAGAACTGTCTGGCGTGCGTGTTAAAACTGCAGATTTCAGCTTCTTACCAAAGGTCTGATTCAGTACAACCCGAGCGGGACCTAGAAACTGGACAGTTAACACGCATCCCCACGTGATTCTGATGCTGGGATCCCGCAGATCTCAATTTGAGAACTACTGATCTCCACCCGGTCTGCGACACGACAGGGCTGTGCGTAAGGGAAATGCAGAAATCTTTGCAAAGTCATTTCCCCAAACAGCTGTCACAACAGTCCAGGCACAGGGTGACTCACGAGAGAAAAAAGACGGGGCTCGGAAAGTTCCTCGGGGCACGAAGAAAGCCGAAAGAAAGAAGAGGGAGAGGGATGCTCCCCTCGCATCCCCACACACCTTGCAGGATGCTCCCCGCGCCCGGAGCCCACACCTGGCGCCCGGGAGCGCCCCGAAGGTGGCCCGCGCGCGCCCCACCAGCTGCCCGCCAGCGAGAGGCCGCAGCCGGGAAGGACTCGGGCCCGGGCCCCGCGGCTCGCGGGCGGACACAAGCCGCCCCCCAGGCTCCGCGTCCCCGCGACCAGCCCGCGCCCCTCACCTGCCGCGTGGCCGCAGCTCGGCCTCGTCGTCGGGTTCCGGCTCCCGCGGCTCCGGCTCGCCCGCGGCGGCCGGCAGCGCCTCGGCGTCCTCCACCGTCACCTCGGCGGCGGTCACGACCCCGGCCGCCGGCACCCGCGCGGCCGAGGTGGGGGCGGCCGCAGCCCCCAGGCCGAACGCCGCCGCGGGGAGCTCCGAGGGGCGCCTCGCGGCCGCGGTCCCCGCCGCGAGCCCCAGCAGCAGCTGCAGCAGCAGCGCCCGCGCGAGCGACCCCGGGCGGGTGGCGCGCTCCATCAGCGGCCCGCCCGGCGCGCCGGCATGAGGTGCAGCGGCCCGCGCCCGCCTCTCCCACTGCCCCGAGCCCCGCACTGGTCCAGAAGGCGCTACGGACCCCGCCGCCGCCCAGACGGCCCGGACAGCCAGCCGCGGTTCCCCGGCCACGTCTCAGCCCGGCCTCCGCAGCCGCCACCTGAGTGACAGGCTCGCTCGGACATCGCCCATTGAGCAAACTTTCCGTGCGCTTACTCCCGGATTGGCTGCCGCCCCCGCCACTCCCCGGGCCTGCCTCGTCCCGTTGGAGGAGGCGGGCTTTCCCCGGTTGTCAACATCAGGTCTGCCAATCAAATCGTAGTGTCGCCTCCCGAGGCCCGGCCCTCTTCCGGACGCGATCACCAATGGGAAATCGTCCTCCCTTCAGCGTTCTTCGCTGATTGGTGAGCTCCGTCGTTCCGGGAATACCTTTGCTCGAAGATGATTGGCCATAGTGGTGGTTGGCCCCGCCTCTCAGAGCGAGGCGCTAGCGAAAACTTGAAGAGCATTGGTGAAGGCGGATGCCTCTCAAAGATCGGCGAGGACTTTTTCTTGATTGGTTGGAAGCGGCACTTAATACGTGGCCGATTCTGACTGTAGAGAGGACAGTCCCTAGTGGAAGCGGGAGTGGGAGGTGAGTCCCTGGTGGCGGGGAGGCGACCGGCTTAAAGGAGCTGGGGAAGTTTGAGAGGCCAGAAGGGAAGCGGGAGACATGTGGCCGCGCAAGATGTGGGACTCTGGAAGGGGAAGGGGGAAGGCGGGCTCCAGAGAGCCGGCAGGGCGCGTGGCTGCGCGGAGCCCAGACTGGCTTGTTACAGCGCCCGGCACCTGCAGAGAATCCCCGTGCCCGACACGCCCCCCTCCTGGTGAGGATGGGAGGGAACCCACACCCCCTGCACTTACGTCATTCCTCTAAGGTCACAGAGCTGTTTACAGCACCGTGCCTTTAATCCAAGCCCCCTGCCCATGGTCTACTCCACTACGGGGCGTTCCCATAAAAGGTTAACATTGTTTGGTTCCCCTATATTCCTGCTGTAAATGAAACCATCCGATATTTTTCTTTTTCCTTCTGGCTTATTTCACTGAGCATAATTCCTTCTAGTCTCATCCATGTTGCTGCAAATGGCATGAGTTTATCTTTTTTGATTGCTGAGTAATATTCCACTGTGTATATATAACACATCTTCTTGATCCAGTCATCTATTTTTGGGCATTTGGGTTGTTTCCAGATTTTACCTATTGTAAATAGTGCTGCAGTAAACATAGGGGTAAGTACAGATGCTCTTTTGAATCACTGTTTTTGTGTCCTTTGGGTAAGATCCCTAGGAGTGGAATTGCGGAGTCTGTATGGTAGCTCCATTTGTAGTAGACTGAGGAACCGCCAGACATCAGTGTAAGAATATAATAACAGTACAAAACACAACAAGGCAAAAACGGACAATTATAAATTATAATAACAATTATATAATTATAAATCGAAGACATACTGCAAGGGAGGAGGAGGGAGAGGGATCAGGGGGAGGGAGGGAGGAGCCAGGGGACTGAGGTGATAGTGCACAGGTGCATTGGTGAGGGAAGCTCTGTGGGGACTGTATCTGAGGGGGTGGGGGAGGGAAGCAAATATTGTTTAAAAATGAACAATGATGAAAAAAATTAATAAAAAATAATTAAAAAAAATAAAAGGTTAAAACTGCAAAATACCAAACTGGAAAAGATTCAAACGTTTCTCTAAGGCATTGGAACTTTTCACACAGGAGTTAAGCACACTCTGAAGATTTTTGAGCAGAAGAGTGAGCTGATAAAAGAGTTGTGGTTTGGAAAGATGTATCTGTTGGAAGTGTATTCATCAAAGATGAGAGGGCTAAATGCCCCAACAACAAGCATAACAAACACCCATTTCTCCCTCCTCTGCCACGATATTTCTTTGCTCCTCAGCACAGCAAAACTCTGCAGTGTTCTGAGCAACTTATCTAATTCCTCTTCTTAAACACACTACAGTCAGGCTTTCATGCCCAAAACTGCTATGGCTGGAGCAGCAGATACAGTCTACACTTTATCAGCTGTATTTAATTCAGTAACACAGTCTATCCTGTATAAAACATTATTCACTGGTTTCCCTGCTTCCCAATATGCCATAACGCTTATGAGGGCCTCATTTGATTGCACTTGCCTCTTTAAAGGCTCTATTTCCAAATGCAATTACATTCTGAGGTGCAAAGAAATGTATAGACTTTACCATATGGATTTGACCAATAAGTCAGTCTATTCCAAAGAGGTTCCACTTTACAACCCACCAGTTGCATAGGAGAATTAGTTGTCCCCTATCCTCACCAACATTTGATATTGTCAGTCATACCCTGGTGGGTATGCAGTGGTACTAAGTTGTGGTTTTGGTTTGCATTTCCCTGAGGAGTAACGATCTTGAGCATCTTTTAATGTGCTATGGAATGTGCTATGGATTATTTATATATCTTTATTGTTAACTCTCTGTCAAAGCATTTATAAAGGGAAAATTATGTCAGTACTCACCCAGCAGAGTTTGCCATATAGTGAAATATATAGTGAGTATATTGCATATTGGCTATTGCCATAATAATGCTGTGTAAGAAATCATCCTGAAATGCAATGAAAAGCAGCAAACATTTATATTCTTACACCCTTCACCTGGGGATTGACTTATTTATCCAGAGCACAATTTTCTTACTGGCAGTGGCAGAACCGCAAGAAAGATGAGTGGAAACCTACTTGGCTTCTTAAGCCTGTGGTGGAAACTGGGGTGCTGTTACTCCCACCCACATTCCATTAGCTAAGGAAAGGCAAATGTCCAGCCCCAACATCAGTGAGGCAGAAAGATATGCTCTGCCTCTAGTGAGAGAAACTATAAAATCACTTCACAAAGGACATAAATATAAGATTTTAGAGAACACAAATATAATAAACCACAGATATTGTGAGAGTAATCAATTATGTCTGCCCTGAATCTGACATGAACAATTGCTTCAAAGTAACAAGATACTGTTCCATACAGGTTAGCACAGCTAAGTAGTTGTTGGTAAGGAGGAAAGAGCAGTGGGAGCTCATACATTGCTGATCTACATGCAAATTGGTAAAACTACTTTGAAGAGAGCTTGGCATTTTAACATACTGTTAGACATACACTTATGATATGAGCTAACAATTCCATTCCTAGGTTTTTACCCAAGAGACCTATATGTGAATGTTTATAGCAGCTTTATTCATGATTGCTAAAACTGGAAACACTGAAAGTGCCTATCCACTAGTGAATGGATAATTAAATTGTGGTACATCTGGATGATGTACCATATGACTCAGCAATAAAAAGAAACAAGCTACTGATTCATGAATAACTTGGATGCATTTTTAAAACATTGTGCTAACTGGAAGAGTCTAGATACAAAAAGCTATGCTGTTTGTTGCGACAGGAACTTTGTTGCCGCTTTGCTTCAGGATCAAGATGAGGGATGAGGACAGAGCAGTCCTGGAGGAGGTTTGCAAGGCAAGACTCTGCTACTTGAGCAGAAGTTCTTGTACCATTTATTGAAAACAGTCAGGCTAGTAAATGCTGATCATGCAACAATGGTATGAGGAATAAAATCTGGAGGGTGGGATAGGAATGGGGGACAAAGTTTTATGAGGGACAGCGAAGGGGACATGGTGACCATATGTCAAGAGCCATTTGTGTCAGCAAAGCATTTGATATTATCACAGGCAGAGTTATCCCGACGCCACCATGGAGATAGTCACTTAATCAGGTCAACAGTGGCATAGACATTCCTGGGCCTGCCTTGCAATACAAGCTATACTCTGTAGGTAGTCAAGGAATTCTCTGCTGTGATTTGTAGATAGCAACTCATAGGTCACAGTTGCCCATGAGTGGCCAGCCAGCTCATAGGAGCCCACATTTGTTTATATCTAACATATAGCGTTTATATATGTATATAATATACCTGTCATATATGTGACAGAGACAAAGACATTGACTGCAGAACACGGGAACCTTTAAAAGATGATAGAAATCTTTTTTTCTGGTGGAGTTATTCAAATTTGTCAAATATCAAAGAACTACATACTTTTGGAGTGATTTTTACTATATATAAATCATACCTCAGTAAACCTGATCTTAAAGGAATCAAACAAACAAAAGCAATATAGACCTTCTCTCTACCTCAACATGAGAACTGCAAGAGAATATAAATACTGAGATTTTATTTGTTTTAAAATGGAAATATCAATTATTCTTACCCACCCCCACTTTTCCCAGTCAGGCATTTGCTGATTCCTAAAAAGGAAATAAAAGTCAAACATTCCTTACTGAAAACCTAAATATTTTATTTTACTCATGTGATTTTATTGAGCAGCCAGGGCTAAGAATCTCTGCAATTAGTCTTGATTCCTAATCACTGTTCTTCGTGTGACTTCATACTGTGCTGAGTGTGATTCTAGTGTTCAAAGATAGGTATTTGCCATTCAAAATGACTTCCAAACTCAAACCTATAATTTTATCTGGTGGTCATCAGAGGAAAAATAATCTTTTCCAAAGTTGACTATGTTTAACCTACTAAGAATTTATATATCAGTATATCTTTTTCTATGGTACTTAAAAGGTTCCAAGGGTAATTTTAGAAATCTACCCCCAAATAGATACCAGTTTTATTATCTTCTTGTGGACACATCTTGGGTGTTTTTATGTAAATTCCAATAATGCAAATATTTATCCATTTACGTCTTTTTAAACATGCTTTATTTTGCATTTTTCTTTTCTTAAATTTAAGAATACTTTGGCATTCTAATTTTCACTTATAGGAACCAGGAATTCTTTCTTTTTTAATAAATAATTTTTTTTCTTATATCGCTGTAGTCCCCATAGTTCTCCCACCACCCTATCACCCATGAGCCATCACCATATTCCCTTGTGTTCATCCCTGCCCTGTTTTGTCCTCTCCCGCCCCCTTCTTTGCTGTATGCCTCAGTTCTATGGTCAGCTTGCTCGTTTTGACATCTCTTGACCTATTGTTTGGATTCTCTATATTTCACATGTAAGCGAGACCATCCAATATTTGTCTTTTTCCTTCTGACTGATTTTGGCGAGCATAATCCCTTCCAGTTCCATCCACATTGCTGCAAATGGCATGAGTTTGTGTTTCTTGATTGCTGAGTAATATTCCATTGTATAAAATAGACCACAGTGTTTTGATCCATTCATCTATTTGGGGCATTTGATTGTTTCCATATCTTGGCTATTGTAAATAGTGCTGCAGTAAACACGGGAGTTCAAGTTTCCTTTTGAATTAGTGTTTTTGTGTCCTTTGGGTAGAGTCCTAGGAGTGGAATTGCTGGATCATATGGTAGATCCATTGCAGTATTCTGAGGAACCGCCACACAGCTTTCCATAGTGGCTGAAACCAGGAATTCTTAGCAAAACAACTCATTTTAGATTTAGGCAAGAAATGCAGAAGATGATCCTATACTAACATGTCTTAAAAGAAAATCAGAAAGCTCTCAATAACCAGTAGAGCTCGCAGAAGCTCCCTTTGGGGGAAGATGGGACAACACGAGTATTGAAATTATCAAATATGTTTAAATCCACAATTTCAAAAGATACTCCAAAAAATCTTTGGAGGATTTTAGAGTTCATTAGTTTAAAACTAAAATGGTAGGTTTGTGAATCAAGCTTTTCTGTACAGACTATACCACTGAGCAATCAAGTATGGTGAAGGAGGCTTCTCTTTATAGACTTTTTCTAGCTAAAGAAGAAGGAATGATAGAATTAGATTCTGCATCTCTCATGAATTAATGGATATAGAAACTAAAGTCAAGACAGTGGCATCACAACAGAAGGCCAGATGTAACATGCACCTGCTAGAATACAGTACCACTTAGGAAGTCATCTTGCTACCAAAGTAAATTAAAAAATCAAACTTAGGGCCTCCCTGGTGGCGCAGAGGGTTGAGCGCAGCCCTGTGAAGCTGTCCACAGCCTCTGAAGTGCGGGTTCAATCCCCGGCCTGCCAGGGAGAGTCCCACATGGCCCTGCAGACCTCTCCTGTCTCCCCTGCAGCTCCCCTCAGTAGTGTTTTCAGTCTGCCTGCCTATTCTGCTCCCCACTCCATCTCTGGTGAATCCTCTCGCCCTCCTGCACCTCTAGCCTGTACCTCTGTTCTTGTATGCATAAATAAACAAATGTTTAAAAAAATCAAATCTAAGTCATATCAAACCTATAAATATATCTGTTGGTTCATGGGAAAGACAATGGGGCAGAGGAATATTTCCAGTAACTCCACAGGGATGCAATAAGCAAAATCCAGACTATGGAAAACAGCAGATAAATTACAAGGGCGAAGAAGAAATGGAGGGGAGGCTGTGGATTAAAAGATATTTAAGGGATATCTACCAGTTGCAGTATATGCACCTGTGGAATAAAGAACACAGCAGACACCTCCTGGGGACCCTAGACAGTGCCTTATTTGGATCTTGAACAAACAAACAAGAAAAAAAATGAGAAAAAATGAGATTGCTATCCTTTAAAAGGCTTGTGTGCAAGATTGGCCCTCTGCTGGCATTAGGAAATTTGGACTGGGGATGGTTCTCACCATTCCTTAATTGATAAGAATGAGAGTCAAAAACTATAAAAATGCCATGGTTTATGCTGAATACCTGCTTTCCTCCTGGGAGTCTGGAATATCGGTATGTGCGAGGCAATGGGTACCTGCCAATATGCCTTGCACCCGGGAAAAACTTTGGGCACGTGCTCTCTATTGAATTATTCTGGTAGAAAACATTACATATGTGTTGTCACAATTCCATGCTGGAGGAATTAAGTGCAGCCTTTGTGGCTGTGTTAAGAAAGGACTTTGGAAGTTTGTTCCGGTTTCCCCTAGTCTTTTTTCCATGTGCTTCTTCCCTTTGTTGATTTTGCCTTGTATCTTTTATTTGCAACAAATCATTGTCATTTGTTTTGATAAAGTCATGGTGCTATGGTTACAGAAAAATTCCCATTAATTTTCATAAAAATGAATGCAGTTGGTCATAGAGAAGGTTAGTGAAAAGTTTGATTCAAAAAGAGTCATGAACAAACATAATTCAAAGTGTTCATGTTATTGACTATGAGTCAGTGTCATTTTCCTGGGAGGAACAGAAATAACACTGGACTAGTGGTCAGAAAATGAAGTTTAAAATTAGTTTTGAGATGATCTTGATAGTCCTTTTCTTTTTTTTTTTTTTTTTTTTTTTAAGGAGAAATTTTTTTTTTTTTTAAAGATTTATTTATTTATTTATACAATCACTGGGTACAGTCAGAAGCGTGGGAGGGTGAGAGAATTCACCAGAGCCAGAGCGGGGAGCAGAGCAGGCAGAAGGACCAAAGTACACTGCTGAGGGGAGCAGCAGGCGGGCGGCAGGAGAGGTCTGTGAGCCATGTGGGATCCTCCTCCGGTGGCCGGGGAGCAGCCGGGGATCGAACCGGCACTGCAGAGGCTGCGGGCAACTTCGCAACCCAGCGCTCAACCGCTGTGCCACCGGGGAGGCCCTTGATAGTCCTTTTCAACTAAATGTCTCTTGGATGTGCATTTTCATCTATTTGGTTTTTAATCCTTGCACACTGATTCTTCTTTGGCAGCAGGGTAATAACCTCTATTCTCCTGAATTGCAGTGAGTTAGGGCTGTCCCCTGTCAGGATGTAGCCCCTCTGATGAACTGTTGCCTCATTAGCATCTGTCCACCACCAGATGCATGGTAGACTCTCAATAAATATTGGTTAAATAACATTTGGGTAATTGAATAACTTGATCCAACAGTGTTTGCCTGGACTTGTTCTGGAATTGAGACTGTGGGAGCCTCCACCCTTCTCTGAGTAATGAGGTCAGAGAACCTCCAGGAAAAGCAGTACAGTTAAGGCCAGTACTGTCTCCTGCCTTCATGCCTTATTTAAACAACCACAATCTGAGTGCAGTGTTCAACCAAGGGTAAGGTGATGTGGATGGCTGTCAGCCTGCTAAGTTGGTAGCTCTGCTCTGTCTTTAGGAAAACAGACTTTGTCTCTTGCAACTATATTTTGAGGCAAGATGTTTCTGTATTCTTCTTTTCCCAGAAAACTTCAGTTTCCTGAAATCCTTAAGTTTGAGAGACTTTCTTGCTGCTCCTGAATTCCAGAAGCAGGAAATGTAATGCTGGTAACAAATTCTTCCTGTTGGCCTCATAATTGTGTTGTCAATAGGGAGACAATCACCTGACCCTGGAGTTGAATTCTAGTTTCACTAGGAGAGGCCAATAGTGACTGTGACATACATGTACATGTTTTATTGAAACCCAGAGAGCAAATGTGGCTCTGGCCTGGCTGCTGGTGAGCAAGGCTGGATGTTGGTGCCTTTATTTACCAGTTTGTTCTGAGAGAACTGTCAGAAGCTAAAAAAATTGAGATTAGAAAGAGACTGTTAGTTGGAGGAGTATCTTCTCTGTCATTTCTGCCTGGGCCATTTCCCCATGACCAACTCCCTCTTTGCTAAATGGGTGGGTGAGGAGGGCGTGGAGGCAGGGAGAAAACTTGATGTTGGTTCTGAAAAGAAGATAGAAAGAAGGGCAGTTTCTATGCACAGCTTTGGCCTCCCACATTACTCAGAATTGTTTCCTTAAGTGAAAAGGTCAAGCGCATCATGAGCTTGAATGTGCACCAGGCAGGGAGGAGCAGAGATAAACCCTAACTCAGGGATATTGAAGATAGGGGAGAATCTCCTCTGAAAGGAACCTTTTGAAGTGAAACTACCTAACAGGTCACTAATGGAAGAACATCTGGTAGTACAAGCACCTGCATTAATCCAACTTAGTCCTGACCACATCATAAGAACTCCTCTGTGCAGGCATTTGGGTGTATTTCAGCTCATGGAGATACACAAAACTTTTTTCCCCTTTTTTATGAGTGCTAAAGGATGAAACTATAATTGCTCCATTGCTTAACCAAAGCTTTTAAAAAACCAAAACCAGAAGAAGGAAGCTTCCAGAAAAACCATTTGGTTATAAACCCCAACTCTCACCACTGGTTTTTAGTTCATATTCAGTTTTCTCATAACTATAAGGCATCACAGAACCTAGTAGCTAAATTTATTTCTTATTTAAATTCAGAAGGCCCTTTTTGTACACACACTAGGACAGGAACTTTGGACATAGGCTTTCATTGTCATAGCAGAGGCAATAAAACCTTCTTTAGTGAACGAAAGATGGGCATGGACTTAAGGGGTTCCAGGGATAGTGAACTTGGCTGTAGAACACATCACTGAATAGCAGTTGGGGGAGATATAGCAGCAGAGGAAGGGGATGGATCACTAAGGGCCTCTCATCAGACCAAGGAATTTATTCTTCAAGCAAAAAAGAACAGAAAGCTGGGGGATTAGGAAAACCATTTTTTAAAGATGATTTGACATTTATTTCATGTGTTCCATGAAACACTAATCCCAGCAAATGCTTCTTGAAAAAAGTGACAACTAAATTTAGGAAACCCATCTATTTTAGTCCTGGAATCTCCTGGAGACTCCCAAGCACATTTATAAAAGTCCTTGAGAGAAACTCCACCTATGTGGGAGAATAGGGAGGTTTGGGTAACCCCATCCCTTAACCAGAAAGAAGTAAATATTTCTTACAGGAAAATTTATCACTTTATTGCTGGCAATGGGGACTGACCCCCGTGACCTATGGATAGTTTAACTCTAAGTTGGCAGCTAGCAGTAGTGCTGGAACAGAGAGAAGAGGGGACTTCTGTCCAGGGTGGCAGCCAAAGAAACCAGAAAACTTGCACAGACTCTGTGGTGAATAGATTATGTACAGGGAATCTTTTCAGTGAGGGTGGAGTGCAGTCAGGCAGTGGGACTTTTGGTTCCACCATGGAGAATTGCTGCTGGCAGCACAAGTGGCAGTATTTCTACCCTTTCTTTCTCCCCATGTGCTGAGAGAGCAGAAAGAGAGACCCATTGCACACTGCAGAGAGGAGAAGGAAGGAAGCAGGGCCCTAGAACTGGGGCTTCTGCAGCAGTGCTCAGTGCTTACTGCTCACAGGATGGAAGAAGCACTGTAAGACTCTGCCTGACGGGCCTCCCTGGGGGGCGCAAGGGGTTAAGACGCAACCTATGAAGCTATCTGCAGCCACTGAAGCATGAGTTCGATCCCCTGCCAGGGAGCAACCCACATGGTGCAGCAGACCTCTCCTGGCTTGCCTGCTGCTCCCCTCAGCAGTGTATTTTGGTCAGTCTGGCTGTTCCGTTCCCCACTCTGTCTCTGGTGAGTCCTCTTACCACCTATACCTCTGACCTGTACTCCCGTTCTTGTATGCATTAATAAATAAATCTTAAAAAAAAAAAAAAAAGATTCTGCCTGAAATACCACCCCCTCCTCCAAGACAGCAGCCAGGTCTTGAACTCCAGCTTTCCTTCCTTCCTTCACCTGCTACCAACTTAAACAAAGATAAACTAAAGGCACAGAGCCCCAACTGGAAAAAGCAAATAAGATAATGCAAATTCTTTGGAAACAGGGAACATAGGGACACAAGATGGAAAAGCTGAAAGAGAAGACTAAGTATCCAGAGACTTTATATACAGTAGACAGAATTTGAAGACTACACAAAGATTTTAGAATAGCAGTCATAAAGAAACTCAGTAGATTCCTAGAAGTTCCAACAAATGCAGAAGTGCAAATTCAGGCCCTTAGAAAAGAGATCCAGGAGTAAAAGAAATTCTTTACTGAAGAGTTTGAAGTTGTTTTAAAAGCACAAAATAAGACAATGAGTGAATTGAGGCTAAACATGCAAAGCATACTAAATAGACTTAAGTTAGAATGACTCAAGTGGAAGATGAAAGAGAAGTAGGATTTCGGAAAAATGAAAATACCCTACAAACAATATCAGACTCCATTAGAAGAAGAAACTTGAGGATAATAGTTATTCTAGAAGGTGAAGAGGGAGAGAAGGGAGCAGAGAACCTAATCAAAAGAACAATAGCTGAAAGCTTCTAAACCTGAGGAAGGAAAGAAACATGGATGTCCAGGAAGCTGAAAGAGAACATCCAAATCCCTAAATGCAAAATGACCTGCATCAATTCAACATTGTTAAATTATCAAAAGTCAGTGACAAAGAAAATACATTAATGGCTGCTAGAGAAAAACATAATATATGAAGGAACCTCAGTCAAACTTTAATCAACTTTCAGCAGAACCTAGAAGAGAGTGAAATGACATGTTTGCAGTTCTAAAAGATGAAAACCACCAGCCCAAATTTCTCTATCCTGCAACATTATCCTTTAAATATGGAGAAGTGAAGACTTTCCCAAACAAAATTAATATAGACTGTAGCACCACTAGAGTTGCCCAGCAAGTAATTTTGAGAAGAGTTCTACAACAAAAGATAAAAGAAGACAAAACTTTGAGCGAGGTGATAAATAGTAATATTTTGATAGAATCAGAAGTATGAATAAGAATATTATGAGACAAGCCTCCCTGGTGGTGCAAGGGGTTAAGATGCAGCACTATGAAGCTAACTGCAGCGTGAGTTCGATCCGATCCCCGGCCACGGAGTTGACCCAAATGGTGCAGCAGACCTCTCCTGACTTGCCTGCTGCTCCCCTCAGCAGTGAGTATATTTCAATCAGTCTGCCTGTTCTGTTGTCCGCTCTGTCTCTGGTGAATCCTTTCACTCCCCACACCTTTGACTTATACCCAGTTCTTCTATGCATAAATAAATAACTCTTTGAAAGGAAAAAAAAAAAAAGAATAGTATGAGACAACAACAAAACATTAAAGGGGAGGAAGTAAGGGACTATATCTGTATAATCAAATGACAGTAGGTCCTAGTGCAAAAATAACTATCTTTGATACAAAACTCTTGGTGACCTCAAAACAAAAATCTTGAATAGAGACACTAAGAAGAAGAAATGAGGAAACAGAGAAAACTACTAGGAAAAAATCATCCAAATGAAAATGCATATAGAAGCACATGAAAAAAGAAACAACAGAAAGATAAAACAACCAAAAAAAAAAAAAAAAACCCAAAAGATGGAATGGCAGTAAATAAGCCTCATCTATCCATAACTACCCTACATGTGAATCATTTGAACTCACCAGTCAAAAGACACAGATCTTCAAAGGAAACAAGGATAGCCACATACCAAACAATATAAAAAAATAAATAAATAACCTGTCATTTAAATCCATACACAAAGTAATTGAATATGGATCAAAGACTTGGATATAGGGCCTCCCCCGGTGGCGCAGCGTGGTGGGTTGAGCGCAGCGCTGTGAAGCTGTCTGCAGCCTCTGCAGTGCAGGTTTGATTCCCGGCCAGCCAGGGAGAAACCCACATGGCGCAGCAAACCTCTCCTGCCTCGCCTGCTGCTCCCCTCAGCAGTGTCTTTGGTCAGTCTGCCTATTCTGCTCCCTGCTCTGTCTCTGTAAAATTCTCTCACTCTCTGCACCTTTGACCTGTACCCCAGTTCTTGTACAAATAAATAAAATCTTTAACAAAGAAGCTAAAACAAAATAAAAATGTATATTGCCAAGATATTTTCAAAAGTAAGAACTGTTCACAGTTTAAAAGAAAAAAAGACTTGGATATAAGGTTTGAAATCATAAAATACATCAAAGAAAACAGGTGATAATACTCCCTGGCATCAACTTCAGAGATGTATTCAGGGACTCAACTCCAACAGTAAGGGAAACAAAAGCAAAAATAAACAAATAGAACTACATCAAACCAAATGTGTTTCTACATGAAAGAAATCAGCAAACCAAAAAAAGGCAACTTATGGGCTGAGAGAAGATATTTGCACATCACACATCTGACAAGTGGTTAATTTCCGAAATGTATAGATAACTTATACAACTCAAGAACGGAAAAAAAAAAAAAAATGAGAAAATGGGCAAATAGATTATTCTCCAAAGAAGACATACAGATGACCTATAGGCACATGAAAAATTGTTCGTCACTTATAAGGGAAATACATATCAAAACCACAATGAGATACCATCTTACTCCTGTGAGAATGGCTTATATCAAAAAGCCTAAAACAACAAATGGTGGCAAAGATGTGGAGAAAAGAAAACATTCATCCTCTCTCTTTTTTTTTAAAGTTTTGGGTTTTTTTTTTTTAAAGATTTATTTATTTATACAAGAACTGGGGCCAGTCAGAGGCGCGGGAGGGTAAGAGAATTCACCAGAGACAGAGCGGGGAGCAGAACAGGCAGATTGACCAAAGACACTGCTGAGGGGAGCAATGGGCGAGGCAGGAGAGGTCTGCCAAGCCATGTGGGTTTCTCCCTGGCCGGCTGGGAATCGAACCCACACTGCAGAGACTGCAGACAGCTTCACAGTGCAGCACTCAACCCACTGTGCCACCGGGGAGGCCCCTATTCATCCTCTCTTGATGGGAATGTGAATTGGTGCTGCCTCTATGAAAAATGGTATGAAGATTCCTAAAAGAACTAAAATTGGAAATACCTTAGGAACCAACAATACCACTGCTAGGTACTTACCCAGAGCATATGAAAACACTAATACAAAAAGATTTATACATTCCTGTGTTCATAGCGGCATTACTCACAATAACCAAGTGATAGAACCAACTGAAATATCTGACAGATGACCACATAAAGATTTGTTGTATGTCAACTCAATGGAATACTACTCAGCTATCAAAAAAGATAATATAGTGCTTTGAGGGGGCAAAGTAAATGGATCTTGAGATGATTACACATTCTGTTTCACTTATGTGTGGAATATAAATAACCAAAGGTAATAAACTGGCAAAATACAACAGAACTCTGAAACTTTATTAAAACTGCAGTGGTTACCAGAGGATGTGTCGGGGAAGGGAAAGAGGAGATGTTAGGGCTTTGGTCTGGAGCTTCGATAGAGGGTGAGTGAAGCATGTGAACATATGTGAAACTGTACTCCCCAAATTATGTAATTATGTAAATGATTGCCAGATCAATAAAATCTGAGATGAAAAGGAAAACATGGCAACATGCCAATATTTGTTAATATCTGATTGATGAGTACATAGAATCACATATTTGATTTACTTCTTTATTTTTGAAATACTACATAAGATGTTGCTCCAAAGACACTTGTAAAAAAGTAAATTAAATTCCCTTAGTCAAAAAGCAGTAGGTATTTCATTTAGATTCTAATTTTCTTGTCACTGGATATTTTAATTAAATGTCTAATAAACAATATTTGTAAAAAAAAAAAAATAAGTCTTGGAGAAGTCCCAAGAAACTGACTTTAACTCTGCGTATGATGATGGGTGGGTGGATGGATGGATGGATGGATGGATGGATAGATAGATATTAAAACAGAAACAGTCAGAGAAGGAGAAACACAATTTAAGGAATTAGCTCATGTAATTGTGGGGTACTTGTAGCCTTAGTAGGCTAAGAGAGAATGTACCAGCATCTGATCTCAAGGAAACCAGTGTGAATGATTAGTGCTGGGGTCCAAGCACAAAGTTTCTTTTTTCCCAAGTTAGTTTTCTCTAATTTTACTGCATATTAGATTTTTAAAATCCTGATGCTTAGACTGTACCCCAGACCAACAAAATCAGAAACTCTGGAGGTGGGAAACAGATATCAGTACTTTTTAAATCTCTCCCAGTGATTCCAGTGGGAGCTAAGTTAATACTAGTGTCCTCTCAAGCTTTTCTATTCATACAAATCACTTGGAAATCTTATTAAAATACAGATTCTAAATTAAGTAGGGTTGATGCCTGATATTCTGCATTTCTAAAAGTTTGGACAGTTCTGATACTATTGGTCCACAGCTCACACTGGATTTACAATTCCCAGAGAATCTAGGTAGAACACTGGCACTTCCAGTGGGGGTCAAATCAAGTTGAAGTGTGGCCACATTCAGTGGATGCTGTGAGTTGTGTGTCTCCATATCTGCTCTTTTGTTAGAGAAGCAAGAAACCTAAAAACTACATTTTCCATCGCCTCTAGGGCTCTGAACCTGATTCCTTTTGCCAGTAGACACTTAGGTGGCATTTGAATTCAGATCTGAGTTAAATGGAAAAGGAGGCACCTCTCTTCCTCCGCAGATTGTAGCAGAAGTTCCAGAGTGGGCTGGGAGGCAGCCAGCCTCCCTCTACAGCAAAGCCCCTGGAAGCCTGTCTCTCTGTATGGACTTGGGAGTTGTTCCTGAATGTCAAATCTTCTATACTTATGCATGTTTTTTTTTATGTACAAGTGAAATAAAACCCCTCATACTCAAAGTATGAGGTGTCATTTCCCAGTCCTTGAAATATGGATTGTATATTCTGTTTCAGCTGTGATACAAGGAATGATAGGAAAAATTTTCACACTGCTAGACAATCGGAACAGAAAGACCAAATAGTCAAACAAAGGTCCAATCTCATGTTCCAGCAGCCCATATCTGGAGATTCTTGGTTTTGTATCCAGATTGAAAGTTCTAGGTTTGTTTTTGTTAAGGAATTGGTGAATTGGGTGAAATTAAGTGAACAGTCCCATTTGGAGGTGGTTTGTGGTAACAGCTTAAAGGTGAAAAAAAAAAAAAAAAAAAAAAAAATTCCAGAAATTTCTAGACCAGAATACAATCATTCAACAAACAACCTTAAATATCAGTCACATGTCAAGTAGAGTGCTAGACTCTGGAGATTTTTGATATCATCCCTGCCCTCAGGAAGCTCACAGGTCCTTGAGGAAGGTGTACAAATATATTGGCAACCAAAATTAAAAAAAAAAAAAAAAAAGGAAATATATTGGCAACCAAATACAATGGTAAAATCATTAGGTGGGATGTTTTCCATTAGGAGTGTGTTGAAAGTGGCAGTGGCCTATGATTAAAGAGCAAGATTCAGTCTTAATCCTTAATTTCTTATACAAATGTCACCTCAGACTGACCAAAGGGAAGGCTTATCTTTATAGATAGCTTGTGTGTTGGGGAACATGTGAATGACTAGCCCGAGGCTGGAGGAGAGAACAGCAGTGGTGGAAAGTGCCTTGAATCAGCCCAGACTAGATTTAGGTTCTCCCGAGGGCAGGCTTACCCTCTTCCCAGGCTGCTGTGTTCTCAGGTGTCCCCATTCTCAGGCGCTGCTGATAGCACAACTATGAGTCACCATCACGGGATACCTGTCTCTGCTCCGGCCCTGGTTCTGCCAGATCAAACATACTGACCACAGAGGCAATTTGTTTACCTTGATAACGTGGCACAGTCACGGCAGCATATCCATTATTAATTTATAGGCTGTGTGTGATGCGACTCACTGGGCTGCCAGCTGGAGCCCAGGGCCTTACATGTCTGGCCCGCAGTCCCTCCTTATTTCCAGAATTGCTTATTCAGGAGACAAAGTTCTTGGCCAAGGTGATTCACATTGTGCAATCCTCCTACTTATTTTAAATGTTCATTTGGTGGCTGCTCTTAACCGTGGTTAACCAAATGTCCTTCAGAGCCGAGTGCAGAGCTGAGCAATTCACACACTCCTGGCCTTAGAGGGGGCAGGAGTGGAGGTGTCGATGAAAATGTATAGTGTGTGGGTGTTTTCATTAGCACCAGCTGACCAATTCATCTTCTCTGTTTCTAGAAATTTCACTTCTGAATCAGCCCAAGGGTAGAATGGGGTTCCCAGAAGAACAGGCAACATGATCACTGGGGGGCTCGCAAAAGGTCTCCCTTTCAGAGCTCTTGCCTTTGCCACCAATACCCTGCCGCTGGCATCACACTACTGCTTCCACACGTGTCGAGGACCTGCCCAAACAACGGCCACCCTGTCGGAGGTGCACGCTGGGCTGAAGGAGGCTGTATGCCTCACGTTCACACTCCTATTTATTTCAAGGATGGTAGCAGTTGCATCCTGAGATTCTGCAAGAACATTCCAATCGTTTTCTGCTCAGCTTCAGCATCAGAGTGGACAGAAAAGGAAAAGCTAGTGGGATTGAGCTGTGAGGGAGTGTGTCAGGATTAAGAGTACTGCAAGTGTTCACTGTTTTCCTGTTTCTCTCATTTTTCGACCACATCTCTTCATCTCTCACCTCTCTTTATTCTGCCTGCTTTCCAAGTGAAAAACTATGCACAATAGTGTTGTAAGTGCGGGGTATCTGTCTTTGAGGGGAGTCATCCTGGGTCTCCGCAGTTTCCTTGTGAAGTCTCAAGTGACCGAGCTGCTTTTAGCAACTAAGTGGGGTGAAGATCTGGTTGAGAAGCTGTTCTAGGTGCTGGCCCTCTTTCCTGTATCATGCCCTGAAACCTCAGAGGGTAGCCTGGGGCTGCTTACCAGTCTGACACTTACTTGAGTCTGATCAAACAGTGGGTGCCACCAGTGTGGTGTTTTCACTTGCATTCTAGCTACATCGCAGTCCATTCTCCCCACAGCCACCAGGGGGACCCCTTACAATCCAAACTGGATCATGTCCTTCCCCTTCTTAAGATTCTCCAATGATTTCTCTGAATTAAGAACCAAATCCAAGCCCTTTACGAAGCCCATAAAACCAGACCTGGTCTGGCTCACCTCCTGTCCTTCTTACCCATTTCACTCCACTCCAGCCACTATGTGTGTGTTTTCGTTTCACCAACACTTTAAATTACTCCCTATTTTAGGGCCTCGGCACTTACTAGTCCTCTACCTATAATACTTTCTCCCAAAACTTTGGATAGTTGCTTCTTCGTGTTCATTTAGGGCTCAGCTCAAATGCCACTTCCTAAGAGTGACCTTCCTCTGACCTTACTACATTTCCCAAAGCTTTGTTGTCTCAGAATTGCTTGTGAACACTGCCCTAAGATTTCAAGGTAGCTTTAGGCCTATCTGACCACTTCATGTGGTGTCCTGGTTTGCAGGACCCATGACAAGACAGAGTAAGTGACAATCCAGGAGGTGATTCTGAAATCTACTCCCATTTCCCAGGTTGAAATCCCCTCAGACTGGGAGGAAGAAAAAGGCTATCCCTAGGTAGGGGAGCCAACCTTTCCAATTTGACTGGGGCTGGGAGTTTCCTAGTATGTGGAGTTTTCAGATCTAAATTGGCAAAGTCCCAGAAAAACTGGGACAAGTTGGCTACTCTATGACTCTGAATGTCTCCAGAAGGTGCAACAGTTGGTTTGAAATCTGATGGAATCATTTTTGTCTATTTGGACTTACTCTTTTTAGCTTTGCCCAGATTACGTACCAAAGAATGAATACATTTTTCAGTACTTTGTATAGCTGTATTTAGGAGGATTTAATAAGAAAACATTTTGCAGTAAACATACACACAGTCTAAGAGCAAATTGCCTACAGCCTGAATATTTAACATGAATACGGTCCTCCCCTTCTCACAGTATCTGCCATGTGAGCTTGATAAATTATTTGATAAGCTGTTGAACCAAGTTTAACTGAGGACATTATTGGATCACATCCAAAAACTCAGGGTCAGAAAATCTGGAGAAACTGGGCTGTTCCAAAAATTCTTCACAGGAGGAAACAGAGGAAGACTTCATAATCTAAATATAGCTGGTTACCTACCATTACCTCTGGTGACCAACTGAGCCTTCAATTAGAGGAGATGGTATGCCACCTGGTGGTAGCTTTTAGCATTGCTCCCTGGTAAACCACAATTTATTCCATTGTTGGGTGACTTCATTGGGCATAGAACCATAAATATGACTAAATAATTTTCAATGTTCTGTAAATATTTTTTTTTAATTTTTTTTTATAGAGGCATGTTTTATTTATTTATTTTATTTGTTTGTTTTGTTTTTACATGCACTGGGTAGAGTCAGAAGCGCGGGAGGGTGAGAGAATTCACCAGAGCCAGAGCGGGGAGCAGAGCAGGCAGAAGGACCGAAGTACACTGCTGAGGGGAGCAGCGGGCGGCAGGAGAGGTCTGCGCGCCATGTGGGACCCTCCTCCGGTGGCCGGGGAGCAGCCGGGGATCAAACCGGCGCCGCAGAGGCCGCGGGCAGCTTCGCAACCCAGCGCTCAACCGCTGCGCCACCGGGGAGGCCCTCTGTAAATATTTTTTAAATATTTATTTATTTATTTATACAAACACTGGGTGCAGTCAGAAGTGCGGGATGGTGAGAGAATTCACCAGAGCCAGAGCAGGGAGTAGAACAGGCAGAAGGACCGAAGTACACTGCTGAGGGGAGCAGCGGCAGCAGGAGAGGTCTGCGCCCCATGTGGGACCCTCGCCGGCGGCCGGGGATCGAACCAGCGCTGCAGAGGCTGCGGGCAACTTCACAACCCAGCGCTCAACCGCTGCGCCACTGGGGAGGCCCCCTGTAAATATTTTATGTGCGAAATCTCATGATAGGTTAAGGCAAAAGAAAAAAAACTAAAATCTGTAAAATAATTATGTGAACTAGACATTCTATACCGATTATTTCTCTTCACAACAACCTTAGAATAATGATAGTGTTTAATTTACAAATAATAAAATGCATACTCGGATTAAGAAATTTCTCTGAGATGAAATAAGAAAGTCAAAATCACGGTGTAATTCTTTCTGGCTCCAAAGCATGGACTCAGCCTGTTGTTACACTGCTTTTTTTTTTTTTAATTTAAGTTTTATTTTTATATTCCCCATACAATTACAACCCTCTTATTTTGACCCCAAGCCCTCCTTTTCCCACCCCCCACCCCCCATAGAGTGTCTCTGGTTCATAGTTGTTTGTTGATTTTGATTTTTTCTTTCTTATAGTTATTCCTTTTCCTTGTCCCTTATTTAGGTTTTCTAGATTCCTGCTATGAGTGAGACCATCCGGTATTTTTCTTTTTCTTTCTGGCTTATTTCACTGAGCATGATCCCTTCCAGCACCATCCATGTTGCTGCAAATTGCATGTGTTTATCTTTTTTGAATGCTGAGTAATATTCCATGGTGTATATGTACCACATCTTCTTGATCCAGTGATCTATTTTTGGGCATTTGGGTTGTTTCCAAAGATTAGTTATTGTAAATAGTGCTGCTGTAAACATAGGGGTGCAGGTGCTCTTTGGAATTAATGTTTCTGTGAAATTTTTTTTTAAAGATTTATTTATTTATTTATACAAGAACCAGGGTATGGGCCAGATGCACAGGAGGGTGTGAGGATTCACCAGAGGCAGAGAGCGGAACAGAACAGGCAGACTGATGAAATACACTGCTGAGGGGAGCAGCGGGCGAGACAAGAGAGGTCTGCTTTGCCATGTGGGGTTCTCGCCGGCCGGCCGGGATCGAACCTGTGCTGCAGAGGCTGTGGACAGCTTCACAGTGCGGTGCTCAACCGCCTGGGCCACCAGGGGAGTCCCCTGTGCTGAAATTTTAACATGCTGATTTTGTTCATTCATCACCCATCCATTTACCCATCCATCTAATAACCATGTATTAAGTCCTTACCATGATACAGACTCTAGGTTCTGAAGGTAAGGAGTTTGCCCTCTAGTGGAAAAAAATGGTTGTAAGTATGTATATATAATCAGTGTGAAAAGCAGGTCTGGGATAAGTTTATTGAGTGAGGCCTAACCTCAGGTTTAGAGGATGAGAGGGAGTGAACCAGAGGAAGATTAAGGCTGGGGCCTTAATGGAGGGGTTGTGGAGAGGACATTCTAGACTGAGGCACCAGTTCTTGCAAAGGCATGAAGACATGACAGCACTTGGTGTGTTAGGAAGACTTTGTTGCTGACAATGTTTGGTGATTAGATGGTGAGGATGCTACTGAGAAAAGATGCTGCAGAAGAGGGCAAAGGTCAGTTCATGAAAACCCCTGCATGCCTTAAGAAATTTGGGACTTACCCTGAAAACCATGGGGGAACATTTGTAACATTTAGACAAGAATAACATGATCTGATCTGTTTTGTTGTTGTTGTTTTTAATGCTCTAATGGCTGTGCTTCCCTGAGCTTCAGTTATGAAGCTGTTGCAGTGATATAGTATTGGTAAATGCCTGAACTGAGGAAGTATCACTGGACATAAAGAAAAGCGCAGAATCGAAGGGATATAAAGGGGGTAGAATGTAAGGGTAGAGAGTTTGAAAGAGGGCTGTTCCTAAAACTCTGGCTTGGAATTTGCTCATTCATTCATTGCAAATGGTTCCTGCTTATTGGTTGTTTAAATCTATCCTCTGCCCCTGCAGAGAACATTTTCAATGATCTGGTGTTGCTTACATTATTTAACTAGAATAGTATTGTAAATCAGCCTTCCTTTGTTTTGTATAAAATATCCAGAGTGAAAATTGCTTACAAAATCTTTTTAATTCCAATTTTAAATTTTTTCCCAACTGCTCACCAGTCAATTCCTTTGTGACTGGAGCCAGTTTGAGCTGTTTTTTCTGACACTCAGAAGTGAAATATTTCCTAATTTGAAGACCTCCCTAGGAGAAGCTTCCTGCCCTTCGAAAAATCAAGGCCAGTAAGAATCAATGTGGAGTCTAGGCAAATAAAGGTTTGAGTGGGCCACTTAAATCTACTTGTTTTGGGCAGATGATATTTATTATATTCAGATTCACCAGATACTCCATTAGGCTGGGGATAAATGTGAGGCCAGGTCCCTGTGGGTAATAAGGCATGTTTGCCTTGGAGAGGGAAAGACTTTTCTTAAAGCAATTCTTCAACAAAAAGATGTGGCAAGCCCTCTGCCATAAACACAATTCAGTTCCAGCACCAGTCTTGGAGAGATACTGGGTGTTGGAAATTACCAGAGTGGGGCAACCTTTTGAGGAAAGCTGGGCCTGACTTTCTTCCAATCAAATCCGCAAACCTTTACTTCTCCCAGCTCTACTGTCTGTGCTTTCATATAATGAGTTTCACTAAAAGCCTTCCTCTGGGATCTCTGTTCTTCTCTGATCCTGAATTGCAGGCCTTAAAGTTGTGTAAACTGTTGGTCTCCACCCAGTAGGAGTTTGAAATTGTTATATTCAGTGTGTAGAGTTCTTGGGTTCTTCTGAGAATGATTTTGGCAGCGTTCCCATTTGGTGGCACACAGCAATCTTATTAAGGAAAAAGATGAAAAAAGGCATTTGCATTGACACAAAGAGGCAAAGGCTGCATTTTAAATGGGCAGGTTTATTAGGAAAAAGAGATGTACACATAGACACTTAAGGTATTCTTAGGGCAAGATCTGCATTTTGCCAGAGCAGGGCATTCTTTATGTAGTGCTCTTTGGCAGAATTATTTTGTGGAATTTATCACTTTGGGGTCCAGTTTTGTTGGTCATGTATAGTGAGAGATAATCCTTTCTGACCCCATCTCTGGTTTTTGACTTGTGAAAACTTCCATCCTAAATTTTCTATTCTTAGGCAACCATCAAAATCAATTTGGTAGGTCTCAACTAATATTTAAGTAGAAAATACCAGTACATTACACATAATAAGCACTGTTTTGTGAATATTTTTTCAGAGTTGCTATGCAGAATGTGGTCCATGTTGTAGGATTTGGGTAAAAGTTTCAATGGATTTGGCTGAGACTGTTATCAGAGGACTTGGAGTGGGAGACCAGAATTTAGAGGAAGGTAGAGAGAATGAGGGAGGGAAAAGAGATTGGAGAAAATTGAACAGCTTTTAATTACAGCATTTGTATTTGTTTTTATGGCCTTGGGGGAGAGAGCCAGTCTGGCTACTCCCATGCTCTTAAAATTCCTCAGACAAATGCTAGATACTAGGACTAGACAGGTCCAACTATGTAAGTGAATTCCTTATTAGATGAGAAAGAACAGAAAGAATTGTTCTTGTATTATTTGTATTTTCTACCCATTGTGAGGTGGAGGTTGGTGCTGTAGTGTTCATGTGCACCTGTACTGCTAGCTTACTGATTCTCAGTCTGGGCTGGTTTTGCCTCATAGGGGGCATTTGGCAATGTCTGGAGATACCATGGGGCCATCCCAACTGCAGAATGTGGGGGGCTTCTGGCATCTAGTGAATGAAGGCCAGAGATGCTGCTGTCCCATACAATAAATAGTTGTTTGGATCAAAATGTCCCTGATGCTGAATCTGAGAAGCTCTGTGCCAGTTCCCCCCAGCTGTAGAGATAAGGTATATAGGAGCTTTGATCTTCACCTTGTAGGGGAAATTTTGTGCTTCAGTGGAAAACTAGATTGTCTAAATTGAATAGGACACCTCTCCAGGTTATCTTATTCTATGAAAGTTGTTTTACAAATGTATGAATTATAATCAACAGCAATACAAAATAATCCTGTCTATTGACAAATCTGCTCTAGCAGAGGTTGACTTCCCTATCCCACTGCCAAACAAATTCTGTCTTACCTTTATAAGCACCTTCATTTTATACTCCACACAAATGTGTTTTATATCTCCTTCAAACTGGTTGCACCATCTCACCAGTTTCTCTATTAATGAATTAAATGAATCACAAACATGTTCATTTTAATCTGTGAGAGGGCCTCCCTGGTGGCGCAGGTGGTCAAGCGCCGCACTGTGAAGCTGTCTGCAGCTTCTCCAGTGCAGGTTTGATCCCGGCCGGCCGGCAAGATTCCCACATGGCACGGCAGACCTCTCCTGTCTCACCCACTACTCCCCTCAGCAGTGTATTTCGTCAGTCTGCCTGTTCTGTTCCCCGCTCTGTCTCTGGTGAATCCTCTCACCTTCCTGCACATCTAGCCTATACCCGGTTCTTGCATAAAAATAAATAAATCTTTAATCTGTGAGAGTCGTATTCCCACCCCCCCCCCTTTTTTTTTTTGAGAATTCTTTAGTAGCAGCATCATCTACTTTGGAGGTATTGAGGAAATGGAATCATTTCTATTGGAAGATGCCCTAGACTATGAAGGCAAGAATATGCGGTTTGCATGAATGTCAAATGACAGCCGTTTATCTCGATGGCTCATTGCTGTATTCCTCATGCCTGGAGCAGCACCTAGAAGTAGTAAGTGCCCCGCAAGTGTTGAATGAATAAATGAAGCAAGTGGGTGGAAATCTTTAGCTTAGGCTAAATAGATTGAGAAGAAAAAAGGAGACAGAAGACATGTGTTCTCTATAGGAGTGAAGAAAGGAATATTTTAGGAGAGGAAAACATTTGTCACTGGAATAGGGAACAGGCCCAAAGCCCCCCATTCCAATCTCAGCTTCCTCCACAATAAAGGCAGATTAGCAAGGAGCTCACAAGCTGCTGTCCACTGCTCCAGCTGCTGGGAGTGTGAGGGATGGACTGTGAGGGGTTCTGGTTCCCAAGCTGGGAAAGGGTTTTTGAGATGCTTGGGTCAGGATTGAAGAGGACTTCATAGACAATGTTGAGGGCAGGCAAGAAGTCAGCATCTTAGCACAAGAACAAGATAGACAGCTCCAGGGAGACTTCTCTAGGCATGACTCCCCAAGGTGCTAGGTTAGGAGTCTATAGAGGTTTTAAGAATGGGGTTTGAGAACAAAGGATTAAACTTTATTAGCTGTGAAAGCAAGGAGAGAGGCTAAAATCCATTTATTGTTGCTAATTGTGGGCACCAATCAGCTGCAGCTTGGTGGTCAAGCAGGGCTTGTGACCATCTCCAAGATGAACAACTCATAGAGACTGGGTGCCCAAAGCTCCAATTTGAACAGGTCTGGTGTCAAGGTCTGATTTCTCTGGGTCTGTAACTCCCATGTTTTCCATACCAGCCAGCTTAATAATCAGTGAAAAGATAGCTCAGGAATAGAAAAAATTAAGAAAAAAATGGTCTAAGGAAATTTATGGCAGTAGGTGTCTGGACTTAATCATCTAGATTTTTTAACTTCTTGCTTACCAACCTGTAGGAACAGCAAAATTTCTGTCCTTGAGTCTTGTCCTTTCCTTCTCCTAGGACACTTCCTGTCTCATACTTACTTGATAGGAAGAAATTTGTATTAAATTCTGTAGGGTGCTAGCAAATTTGGAGCCCCTTAACATTGTGGCTGTATTATCTGATACATATTGCATGAGTCAATCTGGGTAGTTGAGTATCATTTGAAGGAATAATTGGTAATGTCTCTTGTTAATGAACAGTGTAATTTGGAGATAAATTTAGTTATTTCAAAGACTTCTGGGTTGAAAATTAAAGACATTCATAAAATATGTAAGGTATAGCACTACCTATCTTTTTGGTCCTAGGTAAAATATATAGGGGGTGATACAAGGTAACCTTACATATTGGGATAATAGGAAATATGTAAAAAGTAGAAACTTAAGAAACCCACCACCTATATTCCAGCCCTGAAAAGTGGGAGCTTTGAGTTTCTGAAAAACCTGTCTCATTTTACACAATTCCCAAGTATACAGTTTGTAATTTTTTTTTTAGTTAGGATATCCAGTGTTGATTTTTCTTTCTTAGTGAAAACCTGGAGATATGACTAGTGTCTTCTCACTTCCCAAAGTTCCTTCTTTTGTTCCAAAAGGTCTTGCTCGATATTGTGACATCCCATGAGGCCTAGTTTCCCTAATTCTCAACCCTGTACTAGCCCCCAGGCATTCCCACTCTTCCTGAAGAGAATTCCATGGTCACATTCTGGAATGTCAAGAGTCCCACAGTGGCCAGCTTGGTGGTGAGCTGAGCTCTGCTGCAGGATCAGTGGCATGACCTCTTCAGAGCTCCTTTGCCAACTGCTGCTGTTCAGTTGCTCCAAGCCTGATGCATGGGTGGCTGGCCATGCTGATAGGAAGTATCAAAGCTTGGACTTGACTTTTTAGATGCAATACCAAAGGCATGTGTAATCCATGAAAGAAATAATCAATAAGCTGGATCTCATTAAAATTAAATTTTCCTGTGCTGTTAAAGAGAATCAGAAGACAAGCCACAGACTAGGAAAACATATTATCAAAGAGAGCGGATGTGGAGTTGAGGCATGAAATCTGTTACCTAATCTATTTTAGGTATTAGTTGTGTACCAAAAGTCCCTCCTCTCCAAAACATTACTTTCTAGAGAGGGGAAATGATCAAAGAAAGATCGAACAATGGGTAGAGAGGATGGTTGGAGGGCCAATTTAGAGGAGTTGAAAGACCATTCAGTCAGCTAAGTGGATAAGATAGCAGGGTGGGGGAGTGGAGGGGAGGGCTGAGCTTGCAGAAATGTACAGATGGAACAGCCGAACATTGAAGGGGTTGGGAAGTCCCAGCGTAGTTGTCGAGGCTGGAGACAATTAGCTACTTTTACTCCACTGACCTTTGAGTAGTTAGTGCTGAGGAAAGAATGGGGGAAAGATTGCCCCAAGAAAATGCACACAAGGTCACATATTTGCCCCCAGGCAGTCACAGCAATGGTCTGGTCCTAGACATTTTGTCCTGCATCTTAGCCAGAATTTTGTGATTTCCAAATTCTGCATAAAACCTAGGACTCAA
This sequence comes from Talpa occidentalis, assembly GCF_014898055.3. Lineage (NCBI taxonomy): Eukaryota > Metazoa > Chordata > Mammalia > Eulipotyphla > Talpidae > Talpa > Talpa occidentalis. Next base: position 95,341,650 of record NW_023604861.1, read on the forward strand.
AAGTCATCTCAAATGACTTTTCCTCCTGCAGATTAAGATGGGTATCAAAGGCCTGATAGTTTTAGGGGTCACAGCAAAGAGAATGCAGGCGAGACCCATACCAGTCTCTCGCAGAGAGTAGGGAGGCATGGAGTTGGAGATGAGTTCATGGGCAGACATGAGAGATTCCACAAACAAGGGCGATAAGCACAAAGATCACATGCTTTTTAAGGACCTTCAAACAGTTGATATAGCTGTGGTCGGCATTAGTTTCCTAGGCCGATAAACGGGGCCAATTAGAATCTTCCGCTCCGTACTGTTCTCTATATATCATGATACCTTATGGTTAGAGGGGGAAAAAAATAGAAAGTTAAGCTCAACAAAAAGTCCTTGTTAGCCAACGACGACTGCGGTATCTTCCGGTCACAACTGGGGGCCAGGATCGATCCGGACGAAGCATCAATCGTCCAAATGCAGGGAAACGTTTAAAGCTGGGAGATGGTAAAACTTATAGTCTTGTGTCTTAAACTCCAAAGGGCGCCACAGCCCCCAGCGCATTTCCCTGGTAAGAGTCTGGAGATGTCACTTGCAAGAAGGCCGCCATGTCTCCAGAAGAGCGACTACCTTGTGGTCTTGTCCACTGTCACGTTCTTACTGCAGGGGAAACCAACAAGGGTCTAACACACCTTTCTCCGAGGCAAGGGCAGACCAAAAAAAAAAAAAAATCCTGGGATCCACCCAAGCGCGGCGGAAGCACTGCTCCTTAGCGTGCGGAGCCGCCACTACTTGGGCGGTACTGCCGACGCAAGAAAGCCAGTCGCCGACAATTTGCGAATACAGTCGCGGAGCGTTGTGGGTTTGGTAGTTCAGCTTAGGGTGCGGCTTCAAACTACCTAAGTCGAAGAACTACATTTCCCAGCAAGGCCCGCGCTTCACTGGGCGCGGGTCGTGTGCGTGAAGATGAGACTTCCGGAAGAGACGGGGGCGGGACTGTGGCGGAGGTTGGAGCGAGGCGTCGGGATGCAGCGCCCCGGGCCCTTCAGCACCCTCTACGGGCGGGTCCTGGCCCCGCTGCCCGGGCGGGCCGGGGGCGCGGCCTCTGGCGGAGGCGGGAACCGTTGGGGCGTCCCGGGTTCCCACGTGCAGCCTCCTGGGTGTTCACAGTCCGGTACCTACGGCAGCACTAGTAGTACAAGCACTAGCAGCGGGGACGCGAACAGTGTCTACCCGGGTCCTTCTACGATGTCCAAGGCGGAGGAGGCCAAGAAGCTGGCGGGCCGCGCGGCAGTGGAGAACCACGTTAAAGTGAGCAGCTCCGGGCGTGGGGTGTGCATGTGCTTTGCATGATGGGCTCTGGTTGCGCGCCCAGGGCACTGCCAGGGAGCGCCTGATTCTTCAAAGGGCAGGGGCTGCGTGAGAGCAGAGAGGGTACGCACATAGCGCGGTTTTAAACCTCCTTCCCTGCTCCTTAAAAGTCTTTCGATGTGGGATCAGTTTGGGGCCGAGTCCCCTAAAAGTAGAGCTTTTTAAAGGCTTCTTATCTATCTGGGTAACAGTATGCAAAGTCGAATCTGGTGGTATCTGACGGTTAGAGTTAAGGCTGGAAGGTACTTGCTGTGTGAATTCCTTGTCAACAAATGGAAAATGGGTGAGTTTGGGGGCTGCTGAGAGGTCTTTACTTCCTTTACTGCCCTGGGAAGCCTCTGGAGAATTGGCTTGAAAATTGCTTTGAAATTTCATTCCAAGGAGTTTCTTAGCTTGGCGCGCATCCTCTTTAGAGTACCCGCCAGAGGGAAGAACTAACAGTCAAAAAAGACTGGAGCTTTACACCTCCTGCCGTTGACAGGGTCGGGTGGACGCTGAAAGTGTGGAGGATGCTGTACTTTACGGTTGGGGTTACAGCGATGTTTAGCTTTTAATCGCTGATATCTGAGATCGTCATCAGCTTGTTTGTTAAACATCTGGTGTGGTGCTGTTACCGGAGTCTTTTTCACTTGACTGGATTTTGCTGTAGCCAATTATCTTAATTACAGTACTCCGGGAGCCAAATGGAGTATCTCTGCCCTTAGGTGGAATTTTCTTGGCTTTATTGGCTTTTTTCTTTCTTAGGAAGTTTCTCCTGTAGTTCTTCACATTTGGCAATTCCTTAGTGTGCCAAATTATTCTACATAGATGACTTTTGATCCTCAAATTGCCTGGTTAAGTGGGTGGGGCAAGCGCTGTAACCTGTGGCTCAGCGTATTGTGTAGAAGATATAGATAGCTATGGACCCTCCAGAACCCAAACGGAGTGACTTCTGTTCCAGTGCCCTTCCACCAGTTCCACATCCACCCTGTTCTGGTGTGACGTGTTCCAAGGTTGGTTAGTGGTAGAATTCATGGAGATAATATAAGATGTGTATTCTAGCTCTACATTTTGGAATCAGTGCCTTAGCTGCAAAAGTGGGATAATAAGATGCAATTTATAAATGTTTGGAAATAAAGTGAATAGTTAATGGGCAGATTAATGAACTCTATAAAGCCGCATATTCTAATTTCCACATTAACCTATTTACATTAATATTTTGTGGCACATGTTTCCCTGACCTTTGTATTATAATTATGGATTCGTTAAATAAAAATCTGCAACTCCCTGCCCCAGGATAGAGTCCGAGATACAGGATTACAGGCACATTATTCTATGAAGTTTCCAGACAATGCTGGAGAGATCTCTGTTGGTTTTGGGGGGCACCTCACTCCAATCTCAGTTGCACCCTTTCTCCTACCAAACTTCTTTCCTAAGACACAGCACTACTTGGACTTTGTGTTTTCTGCTTTTTAACATTAATGTACTCATTTCATTTGTTTACCCAAGTATTTATTGAGTGCCCAGTCTGTATCAGGCAGTGGGTGTGGCCAGATACATAGCTACAGATAGTAGGAGGTGAGTCAGACCTTGGATACATTTTGAACAGGAAACTAACTCAAATCCATGCATTTATTGAGCATAGTCATCATGTGCCTAATGATGCTCTCACTAGGGAGTACCTTTTGCCTCATATAAGGCCGTGTTTTCTTTTAGTACTTTGTGTCTTGAAATTGTTTACTCACTTGTGTAAGTTTATACAGGTAGGTTTTGTGCCAGGTCCTGTTGATTCCACCTTTGGAATGTTCTCAGAGCTGACTCTTCCCTTTGACTGACCATGTTTTCTGATACAGGCTCTCTTCACAGCCAGGGGATTGCAGCTGCCCTCTCCCAAGTGATGTGTGTCATTTTCTGAATGCTCTTGTCACTGTGGCCCTCAGGTGACCTCATCCTAACTTCCTCATAACACATCTACAGCAGCTATTGAGAAGTAGGTACTGAACCTGGAATGCACAGATAAGAGGCATGGCTACTCATCCTTAAGCCCACAGTCTTGTTTCCTCCTATGCTCCTTCTCCTCCCTTATATCAGAACATTGGAAAAGTCAGACTACTAGTATATAGTGTGTTTTAATATTACGACCTTCCACCTCGAATGTGCTTTCTTTTCCTCTGTCTTTGCCTGATACATCATGTATATCCTTCAGGGTTTGATTCAAAGGTCCTTTCTTCCTTTCAGTTTTTTCTTAACTTCCTAAAGAAAATTTCTCCCCTTAAATTTTGTACCACTTTATACTCCTTGGGTGCTTTATGCTGGTGTCTTGTGTTCTAGTCATCTTTGTCTCTCCCATCCCCCTAAAGGGTAAGCTCCTGCAAGATAGTTAACCTTCTCTTCATTCAATGTTAGTCAGAGTTGTACCAGTCTGATAAATGTTGGTTGAATTGTGTGGAATGTGGGCACAGATATGGAGATCGTGGGGTTATTGGTGATGCTTTGCTTAGAATCTTGGGGGTGTAGGGTTTCTAGTTCCCTGGCCCATTGGTGTTCTGCTTCCATATGGAAAATACTTCCATGCTGGGTGGTTGGGAGAGAACTTGGAGAGTTCTCAATTGAATCCTTTGGGTAGGTACCCTGGGCTCAGATCTGCCTATTTCTGGTAGTCTAGCCACTCAGGATGAGTGCTATGCAGGGCCATGCTCTCTTGAAAGTTAATAGTCCCCCTTGTTCTTGGACTTGGCATGAAGAAGTTGGTGAGCATTCTTTCCAGTTGGTCAGAGGATTTTCAGTTATCCCACTAGATAAGATGAGTGAAATTCTGATACTGCACATATGACATGTGGTTTAGTATTGCTTATTAGAAGGTTCTGCTTCTCCAGCACAGCCAAGTTAGCTGCCTTTGTTGGACACCTCTGTTTGGCTTTGACTAGGACACTGATTCCTGGGCCAGTCACTTGATTCCAGCGTGTAGCGGGGCCATGTGGTTGAAGAGCGCTGGACCTGGCAGAACCCCTGCGATTCCTGGCCTCCTCCAGAAGCTGAGGGAGGAGTCTTACACAGTTTGTCTGACTCACCTAAGTTCATCCGTGTGTCACCAGCCTGCTGGGTGACATGAGTGTCTGGCTAAGTATGGTAATGAGGACTCAGGCACTTAAATTACAATGTAGCTAGAACTCTCAGGTCAGGTGTTAGGGTTAGGTTGAGCCTATCCAGGCATTAATAAGTCAAGGGATTTTCTAGTTATGTGAGATTTTTAGGTGTTCAAATATAAAGCTGTTGTGAATGTTTCTGTGTTGTAATCTACTTGTTCTGAAGACCTTGCTGTTCAGATTTGCCCAGATAGCTAAAGGACTCTTGCATCCACTGCTTTTGATCTCAGGTGGACTCCTGACCTAATAGAGCTCAGCTCTGAGTGCCATTGGTGTATTTGGTAACTTTGGAACAAGCAACTGTTAAAGTGATTTCCCTTAGGTGGTGGGTAAAGCCCTCTGTAGGTTGGAGCAGCTCAGCTTGGGGGGGCATTAGCTTTTGGTTTGTTCCTTTTTGTACTCCGCCCACCTGTTGGCCATTCTTTCCAGTCTTTTCTAGTTGTGATGAGAAAATGTATTACTGAGCAAATGAATACAGTTGGAGATGTAGTCTCACTTTGGGACGGACCTGATCCGTTATGGGGCCCAAGGGACATTTTGGGTATTCCTGTGGCCGTCTAGGGATTTTGGCTTTAACCCTCAATTTGTCCCAAGGGGCCTTTAGGACTTTTCTTCCTCCTACCAAAGAAAGTTTCATTATGGGTTTCCCTTGCCAGATGAGTTGTTAATCACTTGCTGGAGCTCTTAAGACATTTGAAATGAAATGTTTTAATAGATTGAACTTCCTCAAGTTGCTTCTTCAAAGTGAGGTTGTATAGTGGGGTTGTTTCTATTGTCCAAAGATGGTCTTTAAAAAGCTAATCTTCTGATAATTATGCAGCTATAAAATAAACATATCAAATATTTTATTTAACTCAGCAAATAAAGGAGGGAACTGAAAAAGATGTTACAACTTGTTATAGGAAAAACAAAAAGACAATAAATCTATACCCAGTGAAGAAATGTCAAAATAAATATATGCCATCTGTAGGGTAATAATTTGCATTTTTATGGACAAGAATTGTTTACATTTTTAACAGTTTTCTACAAGTTTCTCTACAGAATTGTGAAATGGCCTAGTCAAGGCAGGCAGGATCAGATAATGACTTGCGATTATAGCCGTTCATTGAAAGGACTTTCAGATAATCGCTTGCTCATTTCTAAGTCTTAAATTTTTCCTTGCAGCGTTGAATGAATTGCTAAAGTGAGTATAATGGAATCTCAAGGTCACAGGGCTTGATTGTGAGATTTCACTTATATTAAAATTTAAATCTTCTTGAGAGGTACTTAATGGTAGCTGTTGCTTTGGTTTTTAGCTCTTTTGCCTGAGATTGGCAGGTGATTGCTCCCAGGGAGTTGCTTGGGTACTGAGCTCCAGATAGTTCCTCTCTGTGCATACCCTGACCTTCTTTTACTGTTTGTGGTTTAACTGACCTGGGCTGGACTCCTACCCTGCCCTTGGTCTGCTCATCGTTACCCTCCCCCTTTCTTAAGGTAGCAGATACTGTGTGACTCCTGTTTCTTGGTCTTTGTACCCAGGAAATACTTTACATTTATTACAAATCCTTTTGCAGATGAAGACTGTTTCTCATGTTCCTCTTCCCATATTTTCTGAGGCAGGCCAGTGTATAAACTGAGCAGTAACTGGACAGATACTGATACAGTGTGCTATTTCAAGGTTATTTCACACTCTTCTCTCTTCTACTCACATTGGGAGAGCTCTTGACCATGGGCCTGATGTGTTCCTGAGGCTCCCTGTGATGCCACCCACTTGTGGTTGGTCCCCTGCTTTCTGGATGTTAAGCTTATGTTAAGCCAGAGACTTCTGCTTTCTGTTCTTCAGGTATGCCAGGCTCTGGTGCTTTTACTGGGCCCTTCCTTTTCTTTCCTGTTGCAGAAAAGGAACTGAGGCTCCAGATGAGGAACTGAGCACCCCCCCCCCCTCACCCTCGCCCCCTGGGATTGGCCAGGAATCTTTGAGTGCTCATGTGCAGGCCATGTTTGTGAAACTGACTATATATTGTAAGTAAGCCAGGCCTTTTGTCTGACAGGCTATAGGAATTTTAGTTGAAAACAATAGGCCCAAGGTGGAGTTGCTTGTGTTAAGCCCCACATCACAACACTGAGACTTAATTATACCTACCAGTTCTCCAGAAATGCTATCCTAAACCAGTCAGTCACGACTCATCTAACTGGTACTAGTGAGATAATCTGCCTGATAGACCCCTGCCATGCCCCTTGGAATAACAACTGCTTTTTTTTGCCTAGAGTATGACCTTCTTGTTCCTACTCCCTTCTAGTTAGACAATTCATTTTGTACAGCTTCTTTCTCTCTGCTAGATTGATTGATGCCTGATTTGACCTGATTTATGCTCAGATAAACAGCATTTTTAATATGCCTCACTTTATCTTTTTGCAAGAAGAACTGGTGATGGCAGTGTCAGAGGTAAAAGGAGAGTGTCTCTGCTAATAAACTGCCACTGGGCACTAGGATAAAATACAGTTTTAAACTCCATGTTGGTGAACTGCTGTTCATAGTACAGATGACCCTTGAACAACTCCAGTTAGGGTTGGTGCCCCACCTGCATTCCTGCCGCATAGTCAACCATCCAAATTTAACTGCAAATAGGCTAATATTAACCGGAAGCCTTACTGATAAAAAACAGCCAACACATATTTTGTATGTTATATATAGTCTTTTTATGATAAAGCTAGAAAAGAAAGTTATTTAAGAAATTATAAGAGAAAATACATTTCCAGTACTGTACTGTGTTTATCCACGCTGTAAGTTTTAGTTGTCTGTTTATAAGAAAAATCTATATAAGTGGACTGTCATAGTTCAGGCCTGTGTTACTCAAGGATCCATTATAATTTTTTTTTTTTTAAAAAGCCTGATACTTTTGGTTTTTTTTAAAAGATTTATTTATTTATTTATATATACGAGTACTGGGCACAGTCAGAAGCGCGGGAGGGTGAGAGAACTCACCAGAGCCAGAGCAGGGAGCAGAACAGGCAGACCTATGAAGCACACTGCTGAGGGGAGCAGCGGGCACGGCAGGAGAGGTCTGTGCACCATGTGGGACCCTCACTGGCTGGCCAGGGATGGAACTGGTGCTGCAGAGGCTGCGGGCAGCTTCGTAGCCCAGCGTTCAACTGCTGCGCCACTGGGGAGGCCCACTCAAGGATCCATCATAATTTTATAATTCTAGGAAGTTGGCTGAAGGAGTAAGAGATGGTGTTAAGTTTTGCTTTTTACTCCCCTTTTCTTTGGCAGAATAACCAAGTACTGGGAATTGGAAGTGGTTCTACAATTGTCCATGCTGTGCAGCGAATAGGTATGTTCTTGGGCTCTCCACTGGGTATTTTGTGTGGAGGGGAGGAAGTAGGGTACTGGTTTGTTTCCTGCCTAGGTGACTCCACCAGTATGGAGTTGGGGAGACAGACTTCCTGCCTGAGGCCAGTTGAGTAATTCTTCTCTAAGAGAGGGATTCTTGGACCTCTTCAGACATTTCTGAGGGCTACCCCAGGTTTGTTTTCTCTGCTGAACTGATGGGGAAGAGCTCAATTTTAATTGTCATCTGTGGCTCTGTGGGTGGCCCTATGGACCCTGGGCAACCCCTCTAAATGTGGCTTCCTCAGGCAATCTGAGGCAAACAAATCAAGCTCAGCACAGACTTTCGCTCCCCAAGGCCCCTTAGTGGTTGTGAGGTTCCCAGATTGATGACTGCTTTCTGTAGGTGCTGACTTCATTCAGATTGTGGAGTCTGAGTGCTTAGCAAAGTCTCAGGAATTGTCAGCTCAAGTGGCTGCTCAACAGGTTTTACTGCCTTGTGTTTGTAAGAACAAAGCTCAGAGGAGGGACTTGCTCTAATGCTGATCTCTTCTAGATGCCAAGGGGCAGTGCTCAGGAGACAAAGTCCAGGAATACTTGGCCTTTAAGGAGTGGTTGTGGTGGTGGTGTGAACTTCTGGAGCTGCCTCATTGGCCTAACAAGGGCTTCAGTATTGCACACCTTTCTACTTTAGCCCTGAGTGTGCGCAGGATTTCAGGACAAAGGAATAACTATAGATTTCATATTAGTGGCATCCAAGCTTCTCAAATTGCACATCTAGTGATTAAAAATAAATGAAATTTTAATGACAATTTTTTAACGACCTGTTTTTTTTTTTTTTTTAAATTAAGTTTCCCTGAAAGGTACAACTCCAAAATGAGTAAATAAAACCCCCTTTAACTGTCCTGTTAGGCCTACACATGATTATATTTTTTACTAAAAGTAAAAGTCAAGTTCTAGCTTTTCCCTATAAAAGCCAATCTGGGAGGTAGTTAAGACTGTGGTGCTAGACTGCCTGGGATTCTATCCCAGCTCTGCCACCTGTTAGCTGTGTAATAGTCCAGTAACCGTACATCTCTGTGCCTCAGTTTCCTCATCTGTAGAATGCGTATAATAATTGTAACTTGTCTTTGGGTTGCTAGGTTTAAAATGGTTTCTGTGTACAAAGTTCTTTGAATATTGCCAGGCACATACGAACAGCAAACAATGACATTGCTTTCTGTGGTTAGAACCTAAACCTCCTTAGGCATTCAAGTGTTCCTCTCTTGTGTGATATGTGACATATGTTCAGCAACTTTTCTACCAAGGGTAGGGACACAGAAGGAAAGGCAGCTGTCAGTGAGGGGTAGACCTTTCCTTTTCTGTGGGATTTGAGTAAATGTACACAAGACATGAAAAATAGAGTGAGGAGAATGAAAAAATGCCAACATAACTTTTGTCTCCACAGCTGAAAGAGTCAAACAAGAGAATCTGAACCTCGTCTGTATTCCCACTTCCTTTCAGGTATGTCCTGTTTTCCTTTTTTTTCATCTTGACAGTTGCTGCTGAATCTTCTGGGTCCCTGAGGACATGGAGGTGTGGCTTTGAGTTGTGTATCAGGTTCTACTTGAGAGGTGACAGCAGGAGAGTTTATTTACCAATAATTGATTGCTCCTCAGAAGTGTGGTTTTAGACTCATTCATTTATTCACCCAGTGACTATTTCCTTGTGTCTTGCGTTAGGCATGATAAAGTATGTAAGATGGCTCTGTGTCTCTTCTTGAGGAATATTATCTGCATTTATAGATTAAAAAACTGAGGTTAAAGGGCATTAAGTGATGTGTTACTAATGCAAATGCAGCATTTTGAGTTCATGTCAGATGTTCTTTTACCATAAAATGAAAGCAGTGGAGTGAATTAAATAAGGAAAGAAACGAATTAAATAAGGAAAGAAACGGAAGGGTAGATTTTGAAAAGGGGAAGAAGAGAGGAGCTCAGATAGACCCACCCCTTTGTCCCTTATCTGATCGTTGTGGGCAGGGGTATGTGCATAATTTCTCATTAAATCTGTCAGGGTGTTACTGTGAACTAGAGTAAAGGATGAATTTGTGGAGACTGGTGCTTAGTTTTGGACAGCGAGGTCTTAGAAATCTTTCCCAGTCCTGTAGACTCAGCACTGGCACCTGCAGTGAATGCTGGTGAAGGAAGGCAGTGGTTAAGGGGGCCTTGAGGTTCCTTGAAAACCAAGTGTGTGCCCCAGCTTGCGGGAGTAGGGAGTGGTGGAGGGAGTCCAGGTAAACAGGATAGGGAGTTAGAGTGGTGCATACAGTCAGAGCTGCCTTGAAATTAAGTTTCTTGGGGACATGAACAAGATAGGTAGACACCCAGGGGCCTGAAGATAATACTGAAATTCCTGCTTCTTGCTAGGAAATCGGAGGTTTTACATTGCCTTTTTTTGCCTTTGAAATCCTGCTGTGGAGGAGATGCTTTTGAAGTTGATTGTGATAGGTTTTCTTGGTCTTTTGAAAAGCTTACTGTCTAATTTTACCAAGTGACTTGATCATTTAGTATTTTTATTTCTTATTTAATGAATTGATTTTGGTGTATATTTTTAATTAGTTATGTATACACATGAATTGAAGGATCAAATAATTCTTATTTTTAAATAAAGCTAACCACATACTCCCTTTATCCCTGACCCTTTACAACAAACATTTTTTAGATAGGCTTGCTTTTAAAACTTTTAATTGGGGCCTCCCTGGTGGCATAGGGGTTAAATATCAGCGGTATCACTGCTGTGGCTTGAGTTGCATCCCCAGCCAGGGAGCTAACCCACATATGGCACAGCAGACCTCCTGTCTCAGCTGCTGCTCCCCTCAGCAGTGTATTTCAGTAGGTCCACCTGTTCTGCTCTCCACTCTGTCTCTGGTGCATCCTCTCACCCCCTGCATGTCTGGCCTACCCCAGTTCTTCTTTGCATAAATAAATAAATTGTTAAAAAAGCCCAACTCTTTTAATTGATTGGACATTTGCTCCAATGTCCTTGCTTTCCTTGCTATATAAAGTTTTTTCTTTTTTTTCAACTTTAGGTAATAATTCTACACTGAATAGATGGCAAGAAGATGAACATTTGGTTATCTTTTACAGCCTTGCTGTCATAGTTCACACACATACTTCTCTCTCAGTCTTCTATTACAGTTACATTTTGGTGAGGCCTTACTTAGTATTTACAGAATTGTGACATTCAAAGTAGCTGAACTATGTAGTGCCTTGTGATGACTACACTTTACCTGTCCACTTATCTTTCCAAAAGTTAAGTAAATCTTGCCTTTGTTTTTTCATTTGCTTGGTGGTCTGTGAAGTACTTACTAATCCAGCCCCAGGCTCACCCAGAGGGGAAAATCTTCTTTATAGTATGGTGGGGATTCTGCTCCATCAGTTTCTTCTTTTTGGCCAAGTTTCTCTGAGTCTTTAGGATTGGTCCATAGTGTCTGCTCTGGGCTGTTGTCTCTAGTCTCCCTTCACATGCAAGTCATTTTCTTCTCTTTTTTCCTGTTTTGAATCACCCTGTTTGATCCTGTTCTCCTCATTCCTCTCCTATGCCCATTTTTGTTGTGTTTCCTTTTTAGTTTTGAAGCACATCCTTCAGGTACATGGGATACAAATTTTTGTTGACACTTTAGATGTCTGAAATGTCTTTAGTCTCTCGAAGTCAGTTATTTGACTCAGAGAATTCTGTGTTGTTCTTGGTGCTTGTGGTCTGGTTTATCCTTTTGTCTTTTAGGTTTTGTCTTTTTCTAACCAGTCTATTGAGCTTGCTTTGCTCTCATATTTTCATTTTCATATTCTTTTTGCTCTCATAATTTCAAATAACTTTTTTCCTCCCCCAATTTTTTGTTCTTGCTTTATAGATTTACTTTTTTCTCACCTCCCTGAGATATTACTGATAATTTTAATATATTTTTTAATTGAGGTAACATTGGTTTACAGCATTTTATGTAATTCAGAGCCATAGGATCATACCGCCTGAAATGCATGTCACCATACTACACACCACCAAGGCACTCACAGTCCTCCACTATAGTCCATTGTGCGCCTTCTCTTTTTTTGTCCCTTCCCCCCTTTGTAGCCTTGATTCCATGATTTTCTAGTGTTATTAATTTGTTTTTCTCTGACCCTTTGTTTCTTTACATTTCACATATAAGTGACACCATCTGGTATTTGTCTTTTTCCTTCTGCCTTGCTTTGCTTAACATTGACCCCTTCAGATTCCATCCATGTTGTAAGAGTTCATCTTTTTTTATAGCTGAGTAGTATTCCATTGTACAGATACCACATTTTTTAAAATCCAAGAAATACCTTTGACTCTGGGCTTCATTGTATGACTTGCTTTATCAATAAAGTGTGACCAAATGGTATGCCAGCAGAAACTGGAAAAGTGCTTTTGCATTGAGCTTGCCCCCTCCTGAGGCTGAAAGCATTCAGCTACCGTGTGAACAAGCCCAGGTTCATCTCCTGCGGGGTGAGAGGCTAAGTGGCTCCAAGTGTGTAAGTGAGGCTATCCTACACCAGCCAGCCCAGATCAGAGACTTCCCAGTTAGTGCGTGGACTCACAAGGTTCAATAAATAGCTCTCTTTTATAACTCTGAGTTTGGGAGTAACTGCTATGCAGCCAAAACTCCACTGATGGAGTACTCCTGTCTATAACTGTGCCTGGCAGCCCACTCGTGACACCTGCTATTTGACTTTCTCCAAAGAGTAAACATGCTGGTTTGGAAGTAGTGGAGAAGGTTATGTAGATGTAACAGGTTCTTAAGTAAATAGATTTTAGTCAGTCTTCTTTTTATTCCTGTCATGTCCACTTCCTAAAGTTCATAGTGCCACTGAGTCCAGAACTTTTTGGGAGGCTCTGTGCTTTTATTTTTGGTTACTTTTTAATTTTCTCCACTATTGGCTTTGTCTTTCTCCTTTTCATTTCTGCCATTTGCCATTGCCCATCACAGGTCCAACTTTAAAAGTTGTGCTATTTCTTCTCTTTTCCATTTCTGCCTTTAAGAAAATTTTTTTTATTGTAGCTTTAGAGAGGTTTTTGGGAAGAGCTGAGCTAAATACAAGTGTTCAGGTTGTGTTAATTGTATTAATTGTATTAATTGTATTAAGTGTTCAGATTGTATTAATTAGAAGTTTGATCCTGTGTGTTTAACATAGTATCCTCTGAACCTACTTTTGTTTAATGGTGGTTGTTAATAATTGTGTATGCAGAACTGGAAATTGCTGGCCAATTCTGGTTCATTAGGTGAAGAGTCACAGGGCTTTTAAAAATTCACTTGTTCAGAGTTACTGGGTTTTTTTCCCCCTCATGCCCAAACTTATTTTGCATTAAATTTAATCAGATGCAGTCTCCTGAAATGATTGAAAGAAAAATAAAAATATTCCATGCCCTCCTTTTAGCATAGGTAAACCTATAGGGTTTTAGAGGAATTTTGTAGATTTTCCCTTTAAAATTAAGAACTTTTAGAAGAAGAAAAAGAAAGCAGTTAAAAGTCAGTTCTGGTGGAAGCCCTAATTAACAGTAGTGTTTATTGTTTACCCTGACTCTGTCTACCTGGTTAGGACATAGAGAGGAAAATACAGTTTCAAGGTTTTGTTGTGAAATTTTTGGAAGATGGCACCCTTAGCTTGCCACATCCACTGTCCTTAATTTATTCAAAAGAGTCACTGGGGCACCAGCTGTTGGACTGAATGAAAGGCATTGTTTCCTGCTCTTTTTTTTTTTCAAGAAGCAGAAGGTAGTTTTCCTGTTCCCTGTACTTTAAACTTTAAAGAGCTGGAAGGGGCAGACTTTGGGGTGTTTACTCCCTACCCTCAGGAAACCCCTTAGCTTGTGAGCTTGGACTTGTCAAGAAGATTCTGCTCTCAATCTGGGACTGTGTTGGTGCTTCTGAACCAGTGACAGGCAGTTTTCCAGGGTTGGACTGTTGTGTTAAATTCAGTATAGTCATTTTCTAGGGTTCATATAACAAGAAACCACAAACTGAGTGACTTAGAAAACAGAAACTTACTGTCTCTCAGTTTTGTAAACTGACAGTCCCAGATCAAGGTGTCGATTCTGTTGGAGACTGTGAAGGAAGCCAGACTAGCCTCGTGTTTTTCTGGCTTTGGCTTGGCTTATAGGTTCATTGCCCTTATCTCTGCCTTGTTCATGTGGTGTTCTCCTTGGTTGCATCTGCCTCTGTGTCCAGATTTCCCCATCTGAGAATACCAGTCATGTTGGACTAGGGCTCACCCTCTGACTTCATTTTAACTTGATTATCACCTTAAAGGTCCTATCACTAATTATGGTCAGACTGTATTTGGAGGATTAGAACTCCAGCGTATCTTTTCTTAGGGCAACACAGTTCAACCTATAACACACAGGAAGGGTGCAGCCCATGCCATTTGTGACTATGACTGTTCTCTACGTGCAGGGCTGTCTGCAAGGGACTGGTGGGGAGTCCAGTCAGAGATGGGGAGAGAGAGAATTGGAGAGCCTGTTGATGGAAGGAATCTTAAAGGATTCTACCCCTGTGGGATCATGAGGCCATTGTATAAGGTCTTCCATATTGTGAATGGGGATGAGACTGTTTAAAGGTGGTACATGCAGGTCTTGTGCTTGTGTTATTGCTTACTGTTTGGGAAGAGGAGAGTCCCTGGGCTTGCAGAAATTGTGGTGGGGCTGAGAGATCACAGCATGCCCCTCCTACCACACAACGTAGATAACATCTACCTTCTGGCCTCCTTTCATGTGCCAGACTCTAGACAGACACTGGGCAGAGGACTGGCAGCAGTGGTGAGTAGGCAGAGTTGAGTTGGAGTTGAATATAGTGATCACTGAGGGTGTGTATCTTTTTATAGGGATACGAGGCTCCTTGGGCATAGGCGGTGTTGCTATCAGCACTGTCCAATTTGATGCCTGGCTGTTGGTAGGCACTCTCCTGGGTGAATTAATGCTACATGTATGTGCATCTTTTTTATACAAATGCATGGTAGAGAAGTAGAGATCATGTATGTTTTAGAGGAAGGAACCTACTCCTTGCTCAAGAGATTGGGGGGCTTCCTGGAAAGGATGACTGTTGAGTTGGGCATGAAAGACATTACTGGCAGGAGGCACAGGACATTTCAGGTAGAGGGGGAAATGCCAAGACCTCAAAGAACTCTAGAAAAATTATTATTAATGGCATTATTAGTGTCACATTATATGTGATGAGACAGAAAGGGAGGGGAAGAGAAGAAGGTAGAGAGAGGGGAGGCCCTGAGGGATGGAGTCATGCTTGCTGCTACTTCCCATTCTTCTCTTCCTCCGCCCCCACCTTGAGAAGTGCCTTCTGCATCCCTTCTGCAGCCTCATAGACCCACCCTGGGCCATAGTGGCCAGGGATCACCCAAAGGCATGCATGCCCTGAGGTGGGGATCACTGGGCCTCATCCTGGAGGCCGCATTTCAGACATTCCCACTTTTTTTTACTTCCTGGGCCTCATCTACTACTTTTGAAGAAATCTGGGAACTGAGATCAAATCCAGCAATACAATTTTTTTAAATTTAAAATTATCTTTATTAAGATAACAGTTTACAACACTGTACATGTATTAGGAGTCTAGATTTAGACCTCTTCAAATGTACGTTATCATACCACATGTAGCGCATATGCCCCAATAATCTATCATAGTCCATTAGGCCCCCTCCCCACTTTACTTCCCACCCTCACTCCCTCTTCTGGTAGCATGAATTCTGAAGTCCAATTAAACGGTTTGATTTGTTTTGGTTTTATATGTTCCTTTACTGATTTTCTTTATATTCCACATTTAAGTGAAATCATCTGATATTTATCTTTCTTCTTCTGACTTACAACAATATCATTTTATTTTATATAATTCTTACATCATTTTTCATTTTTGCACAATGTATGCATTTTCATTTTGGTTATATTCCCCATACAATTACACCCTCTTATTTTGACCCTAATCCTTCCTCTCCCCCCTCCCTCCTATTGTGTCTCTGGTTTATAGTTGCTTGTTGATTTTGATTTTTACTTTATTATAATTAGTCTTTTTCCTGGTCCCTTATTTAGGTTTTCTAGATTCCTGCTATGAGTGAGACCATCTCTTTCTGGCTTATTTGCTGAGCATGATCCCTTCCAGCTCCATCCATGTTGCTGCAGATGGCATGAGTTTATCTTTTTTGATTGCTGAGTAATATTCCATGGTGTATATGTACCACATCTTCTTGGTCCAGTCATCTGTTTTTGGGCATTTGGGTTGTTTCCAAAGCTTAGCTATTGTAAATAGTGCTGCTAGAAACACAGGAGTGCAGGTGCCCTTTTGAATTAATGTTTCTGGGTTAATACCTAGGAGTGGAATTGACTTACAGCAATACCATTTTTTATGTTTTTTCCTTTCATTATATATTTTTCTTTAATAAGAACACAGTCATTTTTTTTAGCTTGCTTTTTTCAGTCAGTTTATTTTAGCTTTTTATTATGGAAAACTTCAAAAAGAATAAAGAACAATATAATAAAATCCATATATCTAATTGAGTTTCAACAATTAACGGTTCATGACCACATTTATTTTATCTGTACCCCATTCTCCTCTACCTCAGTTATTTGAAAGAAATCCCAGGAATAATATAGTTTCTTTCTTTTTAAATTGAAGTAAGGTTGCATTGTATAAGTTTCAGTGTGCATCATTGACTGGGCATAGTGTAATTTCGTTGTTTGTATTGTAGTATATCTTTCTGAAAAATAGGGAGACATTTAAGCATCTCAACAACATTAAAATATTACTACAATCTTGGGTAACATTAAATAAAAAATCTAGGGTTCAAATTTCCACTATTGTTTTATCCTTTAAAAATATTTTCTATAGTTTGTTTGAATCAGGGTCCAAATAAGGCCCATATATAAGGCAAATTCCATAGTTTCAGTTTTATTCCTAGGGTCTAATGATCTTGCATCTGAAAATTGACACTGGTCTTTTTATCCGTCTCTGTCTTTTTTAGGATGAGAAAACTTACCAGAGATCACTTGACTAGTTTATTAAAGATTAGAACTTAGACCTTCTGATAATCCCTGATTCTTCCTGCTTTTCACTTTAACCAGAAAATATTTTCAAGACATGCCTTTCTAGCTTTTGGGTCGCCTGTTCAGGGCCATGAGGTAGTGATGACATGGTGATCATTGCTCCCCGGCTACAGGGTCAGCTGTGAGACATGGCGATAAAATTATTGGTGCGGGCTTTCCTACAGGTATCCTTCACCTCCCCAGTCTGGTTCTCTTATTTGTAGAGTTCCTCATTAGCCATTCTGCAAGTCCTGCATTTATATACTGTTCCGTGTGTATGTATTTTGCTTATTTTTATGCAACAACATAGATAGAAACCACTCTGTACCAGTTCATAGTGATTTTCCTCAGTCTGTTTTTGTACTATTAGATTGATTAAAAACTTTTCTGGTATTTTGTAGATTTGATTCTTTCTTTAGGAAAAAAGACTCTCACATAGTAGGCTCTCTTAGCTTAGCACCAGAACCATATCTTTATGTTATTTGCTGCCTTCTGGGACCCAGGATGAGTTAAATTAGTTTGGTTATTGTGGCGCAAGATCTATCTGTTGGTAGGCCAGATTGAGATTTGGAAGGGGACCTTGGTCAGGACTTGGTGCCTGGCACTTAAATCTAAAAGAATTCTCATGATCCTTCCACTTGCTCTGACTGGATGATGAAATGTGCTCTTTCCTGTCTTCCCAGGCCCGCCAGCTTATCCTGCAGTATGGCTTAACTCTCAGTGACCTGGACCGACACCCAGAGGTAAGAGAGAGGGGGGCTGTTGTGTCTTCCTGTCTCTTTATGGCTGTCCCTTGTTCATGGGCTCTGCATGTCACATTGAGTTTGGAGAAAGGTTATTTAGCTATATTAGCTTTTTTTTCCTGGAATATGGATTATTAAACCTGACTGAAGTGACAAGTGGAGAGGTTGTTAGTGTCTAGTACAGTCCCGCAGTGTACCTGTGAGGGCTCAGAATGTGTGTAGTGAACAGGAATTGGATGAGCCCAGGTTGCTTTCAGGGCTTCCTGTGGTCCTTGTGCAGAGTTGTGAGAGGGAGCTTGCTCACAGAGCTTACCCCTAAATGGAGATAAGAAATAATCATCTGAGAAAACCAATGACATTTAAAGAGTAATTAAAATGAAGTTTTATGGTAAAGATGATCAAACAGGGGCCTCCCTGGTGGTGCAGGGGGTTAAGCACTACACTATGAAGCAATCCACAGCCTCTGCAGCATGAGTTCGATCCCAGGCCGGCCAGGGAGCAACACACATGGTGTAGCAGACCTCTCCTGTCTTGCCCGCTGCTCCCCTCAGCAGTGTATTTCAGTCATTCTGCCTGTTCTGCTTCCTGTTCTGTCTCTGGTGAATCCTCTCACCCTCTGCATCTCTGGCCTGTACCCCAGCTCTTGTATGCATAAATAAATAAATCTTTAAAAAAAAAAAGATGATCAAACACATCCAGAAGAGACTGAAAATCGATGAGGTAAGTTAGCATCTCATAGCTAGCACTTACCAAGCTCTTACTATGTACCTATTGTTGTGCTAAGTGCCATGCCTGTATTAAACTGTTAATCTCCAAGAGTCTTGAGATGCTACTATTATCTCATCTCACAGGTGTGAAGAAGTCACAGAGAAGATGAGCCATTTGCTTAAGGCCATGCATTTTCTAAGTGTAGAGCCTAAGTATGGATTTGGTACTTCTGCCTCTAGAGCAGTTCTCCTTAGAAGGGTTTTGCTGGAAGAGGCACAGTTTCAGTGAAGCTCTGAGATTTAAGTGTCAGGGGCAGGAAAGTATATTCTAGAGGAGGTAGATGAAATTCTCGGCAATCATGTGGGCATATGTGCTCAGTGCCGGGACCAGCTGGGGTGATTAGCACTGAGTAAGAGGAATGTGTTGGGGGGGTGGGGTGTGTGTGGGGGGGGAAACCATGCTGGATGAAAGCGTGGGGCAGGGTTACAGCACCTCCCAAACCAGAGGGAGGTGGGGCTTGATGGTGGTCTGGTAACTTTGTCATCATAGTACACATGGGCCTTAGAAGGGTTAGTATGGCTGATAGGTAGGACTTATTGGGAGATTTCTCTGGGCAGAGCTAGACACAGGCTGAATCAGCTGTGAGCAAAGTGGTTTGAACTAAAGGTAAGCCTGGCACCCAGGCAGAAAAGGTCACAGCTTTCCCAGGCCTCAGCATTGCCATGGTGCAGCCCTGCCCTTGGGTTAATGTGGGGGGTGGGGGGAGGGAAGGTAGGGAAGCAGTGTGAGCTGTGAATGCAGACAGTGGGTCCATTCATAAAAGAATGGACTCATGGGTGCCCAATGAAACTTTGTAGAATTCAGCACCCACCAAGCAACTTCTGACTTTAGCTTGAACTGAATCTGTATCCTGAAATGCTTTTTCCCTCTGAGCTTTTTTTTAATACTGCTCTTTAAAAAATACATTTGAATCTCCCATGTTGTTCATGCAGAGTGCCAGGGGTGATGGGAAATACCTAGCTTCTTCGATTTTGAACTTTGAAAGATAAATGAACCAATTTGTCCCTCAACTACTTTTCGAGCTGGTGATGGAGTTTTTTTTTTTTTTTTTTTTAATAGAGGGAGTGGTGTGCAAACCTCAGGTGCTTTGGTAGAGTTATTAGTGGGGGTGCCTCAGATAATTTCCAGTTCTGATCACATCAAATGTATCAACTTTGTACTTCAGGTATTTTCTTTCTTTTTTTTTTTTAAGATTTATTTAATTAGACATACAAGAACTGGGGTATAGGCCAGAGGTGTGGGGGCTGAGAGGATTCACCAGAGACAGAGTGGGGAACAGAACAGGCAGATCTACTGAAATACACTGCTGAGGGGAGCAGCGGGCGAGTCAGGAGAGGTCTGCTATGCCATGTGGGTAGCTCCCTGGCTGGGGATCGAACTCATGCTACAGTAGCTGTGGATAGCTTCATAGGTTGCTTCTTAACCCCTTGCGCCACCAGGGAGGCCCTACTTCACGTATTTTCTGTCTGCTCAAAGTTGACTGTGTTTTGGCCTTATTAGTACAGACTTCTGCATTAGTATCTCAGCCTTTTTTCCTTAATGCCCCCCAATTTCCACCAGTGAAAATTTAATATAGATGTAACAGATATGTATGTCTGTACTTGGGGGTGGTGCCGCCTATCTTTGAATTATGTACTCTCAGTAATTCCAGTTTGGTCACAGAGAAGCCCACCAATGGGAAGAGAATAATGTCCATGCATATGAGCTGCGCCCAGGCATGGATCCTAGGCCCTGTATTTTTTCTCCTGGTGACTCCAGGGGAAGAATTTGATCTTTCAGAGTCTTAGCATCCTGATTTGTTAAATGGGAATAATTATACATACCTAACAGAGCAACTGAGGATCTGATGAACTATTGCATAGTCAAGGTTAGCACAGTGTCCTCAAAAGCTCTTAGTGGTTTTTCTATCTATCCTCCCTGCCAACACAGATTGACCTCGCCATCGATGGTGCTGATGAAGTAGATGCTGATCTCAATCTCATCAAGGGTGGTGGGTGAGTGTTGTGAGAACTTTCTCGTTAAAGGTTTTCTGCCAGTTAATCCTTAGCAAGGCAGAATGGAATACAGAACAAATTACTGCTGCTGTGACATGTACATGAGTTTGTCTCTACGAGGATAGCATGTGACCATAGAGCCAACTTGCTGTTATTGCTGATCATTGGTAGCAACCTGGTGACTAGAAACCTGGGCCTCTTCGGTGAGATTATTCATTTTAATGGGTTCTCTTTGCATTCTTCAGCTGATTCAAACTTTAAATCTAGCCTCACATTACTAGGGCTAGGTTGTTAGATCTGTAGGCCTTAGTATGTGATCTTTTAAAGCTTCTCTTAACTTCTGTGGGCTATTAATGATGTATTCAAATCACATCATTTGGTGTTGCTTAAGTGTTGATTTGGGGGAGTTGATAATAATGAATGGAAAAAAGGTGAAATCCTGTTCTGTTTTTTACACTCAAGCAGAACTGGAATGTCACAAAATTTCTTTAAATTCTCATGTGCTCTCTCTACTTCATTACCCAAGACTGTTAATATCCCATAGGGCAAGTTGTTCAGACTTGTCCTTCTCAAGTTACAGAGAACCATACATGCTAAACTCAGATTACTTCATACACATGTTTCTGCTCAAAGGTATTCTGGATAGCACTGGGCCCAGCTGGAGTGGCAACGGTTGTCCAGTTTCCACATTTCTTTCAGACACAGACTAATGTTCCCACAGTCTAATTACTATAAGCAAATATGTCTTAGTCAACTTGGGCTGCCATATTAAAATACCGTAAACTGGATGGCTTAAACAATAGAAATTTATTCTCACAGTTCTGAAAGCTAGAATGTCAAGATCAAGATTTCAATAAGGTGGTTTCTATGAGGACTTGCTTCTTGGCTTGTAGACAGCCACTTTCTCCTTCTCACTGTCCTCATGTGGCAGAGGGAGCCAGCAAGTGAGCCCTCTGGTTTCTCTTTTTATAAGCATTTGAATCCTATCAGACCAGTACACACTCTTAATAAACCTCGTTTATCAATTCCTCAGAGGCCCCATTTCCAAATACAGTTACTTTGGAGGTTTGGACTTCAGCATATGAATTCGGGAGGGGACACAGTTCAGTCCATTGTATAACATGGGCTTAAGTATGTCCCTCCAAAGACTTAAAATAAGAATTTCTCTTGGAGTGCTAGAATTGAATGGATTTGGGTTTCCTGTATCTAACCTTAGTTCCCTGTTTTTCTTATTTCTGTGTTCATTCGCTTCTTCTCATCCCCAGAGGCTGCCTGACCCAGGAAAAAATTGTGGCTGGCTATGCTAGTCGCTTCATTGTGATTGCTGATTTCAGGTACAGTGTCCTGTATTCTGAACTGTATGATGGGGGCAGATTGGACCCCAGACCTCATCTCCGTTTTTATAGAGGAGGAAATAGAGAAAGGAGGGGATTATGTGACTTTCTATTTTTTTCTTAAGATTTATTTTTATTTATGCATACAAGAACTGGGGTGTAGGCCAGAGGTGAGGAGGTTGAGAGGATTTACTGGAGTCAGAGTGGGAAGTGGAACAGGCAGATCTACTAAGATACACTGCTGAGGGGAGCAGAAGGTGAGACAGGAGAGGTCTGCTGTGCCATGTGGATTAGTTACCTGGCCGGGGATTGAACTTACACCACAGTGACAAGCGAGAGCTTGATAGTGCTGAGACTTTAATCCCTGAGCTACCAGGGAGGCCCCCATATGACTTTCTGAGACTGATGGTTAGGAATTATGAGTGTCTTGAAGGATTTTTGTTTTGCCTTTTATACTGAAGATAGATGTTGCTATTTCATATGTCCATAGGAAGGCAGAGGAAATATCCCGTCAATACTTTTTGTCATGCTCTTTTTGTTAATAGAGCATGTATTCATATATCACTCATTTGATCCTCACAGGGATCCCCAGGAAGCAGGACGAACCCTGCCCACAGGCAGTGACTCAGCATTCCCTGCTTCCTCTGAGGTCAGGGATTGCCACACGAGAGGCTTGTGTTATGGACAGTCTTTGAGCAGACTTGGATTCTTTTCCAGGAAGTCTGGTAGAATGCACTGTGTTGAGTTTGTTAATTAAAAAATGTACTTGCTTATGAAATACATAGCTGTGGGAAGAACATAAATAATAAACACTGTGGGAAAAACATAAATAATACCTGTTTATTCACAAGCCGAACACAGAATTTTAAGATTTACTTCAGATTCTTTTTTTTAAAGATTTATTTATTTATGCTTATAAGAGCTGGGGTATAGGCCAGAGACGTGGGGGGTGAGAGGATTCACCAGAGACAGATTCACCAGAACAGAACAGGCAGATTGACCAAAGTTCACTGCTGAGGGGAGCAGTGGGCGAGTCAGGAGAGGTCTGCTGTGCCTTGTGGGTTGCTCCCTGGTCAGCCGGGGATCGAACTCATGCTGTAGAGACTGCAGATTGCTTCATAGTGAGGTGCTTAACCCCTTGCGCCACCAGGGAGGCCCCAGATTCTTTTTTTAAAGTAAAACATAGCCAGTATATTTGAAGCCCTGTACACTTGTCCCTCCTTGCTCTGTATACCTTCTCACTACATGTAGTTAACCCCATTCCGGAATTTGGTGTTTATCTGTAGTGTTGAACATCTTTACATTTATTGTTCTCTTATACTCTTCCTAGGAAAGATTCAAAGAATCTTGGGGATCAGTGGCACAAGGGAATCCCTATTGAGGTCATCCCAATGGCCTACGTCCCAGTGAGCCGAGCTGTGACTCAGAAGTTTGGGGGTGAAATTGAACTTCGAATGGCCGTCAACAAGGCAGTACGTGACTGGGAGTCTCTGGAGGGCATTTCAGGTTCTTGGTGTGCTTGTCTGCCTTTCTGGTTCACATAGGCCCTCTGCACCCACACTGCATAGTTGGCTTTTATTTACTTATATTTAATTGGTTTATTTATTTTTAGAGTGCTGGCTTTATTAGTTTCTGTATTCAAGACTTTACTTAATGCAGGGCATATCCTCTCTGCCAGTGGGGGAATGATTATTTTTCTGTCCTTTGGTGTCTGGTTTGCCTTGGGTGACCTGATCTTTGTACCTAGGGCCTGGACGACCCTGATGAACAGCTACTAAATGCTGCTTTGTTGTATACTTACTTCCTCCCCCCCTGCCCCCCCGCAGAAGATTTTTTTTCAGGTTTCATGATTTTTTTAAATATTTATTTGTTTGTTTGTTTGTTTGTTTATTTATTTATATAAGCACTGGGTACAGTCAGAAGCGTGGGAGGGTAAGAGAATTCCCCAGAGCCAGAGCGGGGAGCAGAACAGGCAGACTGGCGAAATACACTGCTGAGGGGAGCAGCAGGCGGCAGGAGAGGTCTGCGCGCCATGTGGGACCCTCACCCGGCAGCCAGGGATCGAACCAGTGCTGCAGAGGCTGCGGGCAGCTTCGCAACCCAGCGCTCAACCGCTGTGCCACCGGGAAGGCCCATTCATGATATTTTTTTTTCCCTCCTTTTCTCATTTTGTGGCTAAATGGGACAAGAAGTGGAATTTCTTGGGGCTTTTGAACTCCTCCTTAGAAATATTCTCCAGATAGTTAGCCCAAATGTTGTAGCTACTAAAGTGGATTGCACAGAACTTTGTTTTTCTTACACTGAAGCAGAATAAATTGATCTAAAAGCTAATTAAAGTTACAGGCGTAACAATAGAAAGTTAGGAAAATACAGAAAACAAATTATTTATAACTCTACCCTAATAGACTTTTATTTTGATGTGTTTTTGTCCCGGTGTCTTATGATTGAAAATTACAGTCCTAACCATAGTAGTTGTACAGAACTCATTGTAACTGAAATGCCAGGAAAAGATGGATGGAGTTCTCTCTCCCAGCTGGGGACACTGTAGACAGACACACCCTAGCATCCCACTTTGAGACACTCCTTACTGAGCTCCCATACCTTCTCCACCAGTTTGCAGGGGAGTTCTAGTTTCCCTGCCTGGACTGTAGTGTTCTGTCAACATTTGCGATCCTAAGTGCTTGCATCTGCCCAGAACTATTGTGGAATTTTGGATTAATTCACTGAAACTTCCACCTCCCTATTTGGCCTAGAACCTCAGTTTCCTGTCTTTATGTTGGGACTTCCTGATCAGTGGGAAGTGCTGGGTGAAATAGCATTACCCTGTTTTACATTGTTGAAAGCACTTACTATGAAGCTGTGACAATTTTGTGCCATGTTGGTAGCCTGGGTTTTTTTTTTTTTTTTTTTTTTTTTTTTCCAGTTTTATACTAGCTAAGAATTAGTGAGTCCTCCCTGGTAAATGCATTGCCCGTATTATCTGTATGTAAGCTGCTTTATTGTCCTCCTTTTGCACATGAGGTATCTGAGGTTCACAGGAAATAATTGTCTTGTAAGATCTGTACCTGTGCGGCATCAAGTCTCAAATCCTGGGCCTCCCCAGTGGCGCAGCAGTTGAGCGCTGGGTTGCGAAGCTGCCCGCAGCCTCTGCACCTCTGCATCACCGGTTCGATCCCCAGCTGCTCCCCAGCCACTGGAGGAGGGTCCCACATGGCACACAGACCTCTCCTGCCGCCTGGTGCTCCCCTCAGCAGTGTGCTTCGGTCCTTCTGCCTGCTCTGTTCCCCGCTCTGGCTCTGGTGAATTCTCTCACTCTCCCGCGCTTCTGACTGTACCCAGTGCTTGTATAAATAAATAAAAATAAATCTTTAAAAAAAAAAAAAAAGACTCAAATCCTGACTCCAGAGCTCCTTCATAGCACTGCCTTCTAGAAAGCACGAGGCAGGAATACTGGTTGGAGTGGGTTAATTTAGATACTTGTCTTTGGTTGTCTCCTCCACTCCTGCCCCTCTCTGCCTACCTGTATCTATGTTCTTGGTCACTGTGGAAAACTGTCTTCTAGGGTCCTGTGGTGACAGATAATGGGAATTTTATACTGGACTGGAAGTTTGACCGAGTGCACAAATGGAGTGAAGTGAACACAACCATCAAAATGATCCCAGGTAACATGTGTGGTGGTCACTGAGCAGATGTGCATGCCTTCTGTAACTGTCCTGCCCTCCCTCGCTGCAGGAGGCATGATGGACAGGGGTTTTTTCAGACTTGGTTGGAAAGAAGAATTTCCTTAATATGATGTTTGGGGTTTCTAACTTTCACACCTTTGCCTTTTCCCCAGGAATAATTGTTGCTCACCTAACATCTTTGTTTGCATGTTTCACAACCCACTTTTGTAGGGAGAAGCCTGGTGCTGATAGTGTCAGAGGGGGCTTATTTTGAGATATGCTCACCCTCTATGCATTGAATCCTTCCTTCCAGGAGCTTGACTGCAACCCCTTTGACTGGGGCAGTGACTCCTTGCACTCATGTTCACTGGGTACATACCACAGGCAGGATGCTGTGCCACATGTAATCAGTTCTTCCATGTGCAACCTGTCCTCAAGGAGAGTTGATGTAAATCTGGGAAAATTGTGTGGCGGTGTAGGAGCCTGCGAATAAGATGGAATGTGCTCAGTTCTGCTAGTGGAATACCAGGAGTCTGGAGTGCAAAGGGTTGCTTCCTTTGTGGAATATAGGGGATTCCCTTAGTGGGGAAAGGTGGCTTTTGACCTGTGCATCAGCATAGCGTAACCCAGATGCTGCTTTCTATGTTTAAAATGTGTCATTTGATTACTCATTTAATGAGATAGTTATGGAGGAGACACAGATTGAGAAAGGTTAAATGATTTACACATCTGCAGCACCATAGTAGATGCCTTGGTTGTCTGCTTCTAGACCCTGAAGTTTTAGTCCTATTTCCTTGCGAATCATGTTGAGGAGTTGTGTGACATGTACATTTGGAGCAGTGGAGAGCTTTAATTGCACCCGGTGCTAAGGAATGATGGAATTGGAGGCTGGATCTGGGGCCCTGGGTGGAGGAGGCTGGGTAGACAGTGTAGAGGTGAGTTTTGAGTCCAGGCCGGAGGTGGTGTTGAAGGGATTAGAAGGAGAAGACAGTCTTACAATAACTAATTAAGATATTGACTAAGATTCTAACTGGGAATATTCCATGATGTGGAGCTGGCCAGAAGTGGCTAATGGGGTAGGTGAGGCCAGGTTAGCAATAGTGGCTAAGAGTAGATTCTGCAACAGACTAAGGATCCTACCTGATCTTTGCTCTGTCAGTGTAACTTCTGAGCAGTTTGTGAACATCTCTGTACCTTAGTTTCTTCTTCTACAGAAGAGGCTAATTCTAGTACTCCCTCATCAGGTTGTTGGGAGGATGCATAGTATCTTCACTGGTAAATATGCTAGACTCTAAGTTATCCACATTATTTTGGAATGAAAATGGTATGAATATGTGCCATGTGAAGAGCTAATTCCTTTAGTTTGCTCTTTTAGTCTCCTGTTGACATTATTTTGTCAGATTTAAATAAAAAAGATGAGTTATACTTACTTTCACTTAGTGTTACCTTTTTAGTGGAAGAATTAAAGAGTCAGGAAAGCAGGAGGAAGATGAAACATAGAGGTCGCTGTTCTCAAAGTGGAAAAATTTGCCCCTAATGATAATGCAGACAAACCCCAGGGACCAGGTAGGAAACCACTCACCACTGTTGGCGCTGTTCCTCTGTGGTGGATTTCTTGCAGTGCCCACTAGGTAGCTCTGTTGCTCCTTTCAGACCTTCCTTGGCTTATTGAGACGAGATGTCCTTGTGAGGAAATCTCTCCCATGCTTTGCCCTCTGCCTGTCAGCAGAGGCTATATCCAAGGAAGGTCAAAGAGGCTCGGTATCAGTCAGTACAGTGTCACCAGAATCATCAGTGTACCTTGTTTTCTCTGTTCTCTTCCCAACATCATCCATTATAGTATTTGCTGCTGGATGAAGATTAAGGGAAGAGAAACACAGCACGATTTCTGTCTGTATCTGTCACCTTACTCTTGGCCCATACACATAGGTATATGTGAGGGCACTTAGGGTGCAGCTGACCTGTTCATGACTGGTCACTCCCTTGGATGTCCCATTGGGTTCCACCGGAGCAGAGAGACCACGGAAGCTTCAAAGCTAGTAGAATTCATTCACACTGAGCCACCTCTGCCCTTGACACTGTTTAGAGGGGTTGAAGTCAGGTGGGAGTTAATCTGGTCACTCCCAGCATCTCAGTACTGAGGGGAGGTTGCTTTAAGGTTGGTCCCTAGACTACTGCCATTCATCTTTTCATTCGTTGAAACCTTTTCTACATCTGATTTGACTTTCTCTTGGATGGGGTGGAAACTGGTCCCTTATATTACAGAATTTCTGAAAAGGGTGGCTCTTGAGTGGCCATCTGCTTGTCTCTGGGAGACTAGTCTTGTCGGCACAGTGTAGTGACCTCTGTATTACAGCACTGTTTCTCTACCGGGCTACCTTTGGTTGCTGATAGATACTTTGGAACTGTCTTTTGGAATTTATTATTTATCCCTTCAAAATTTTGCAGTTCAGAAGTATGTAAGAGACTTATACCCCTCCATCTTTTCCTGTCTGAAGGCAGCCAATGTTACCAAAATTGTGTTTTGACTTTGAGTTGGTCTTTGATAAAAGAAAATCAAGCCCTCCCTACCCCACCCCTTTTTATATAAGTGGCAGTACACTAGATGCATGTTCTGCTTCCTACTTTTTGCTGTCTTTGAGATTATTACATAGTAGTTCAAAAAAAGAGCTTTCTCATGCTTCTTTTTAAAATAACTGCATTATATTCCCCTTTATGATTATTTCATAATTTATTTAACCAGATCCCCACTAGTGGATATTTGTTTCCAGTCCTTTGTTAGAAGGCAATTACTCGATCAGAAGATAAGTGTATCTCATTTTGCTAATGATGCTAAATTGCCCTCTATGAATTGCTCCAGGTGCTGCTTTCCCTGCACATTGGGTACAGCAAACTTTTCCTTTGACAGTTGAACAGTCTAATCTCATCATAGTACATGTGTGTATGTATACATGTTTTTGGAAAAGGATGTTTGCAGTAGTAGCTAATTCTCAATCTGAATGGTATCCATCATATTTATATGTGTGAAAAAAATATATTCCTTATATTCTTGATCTACGACCATCTACTCTTGATGGAGATTTCTAGTTTTTAGGTGTTAGGGAAAGTGCTGCTGTGACCATTCTTGTACATATCTTTTGATGGCCATATGTATGCTTAACAGTTGTACCTAGCAGAATTGCCTAGTCATCAGAATGCGTATGTTCAGCTTTAGAAGATGGAATAACATTTTCTATAGTGGTTTTGCCAATTTACTGCCCTGTCAGTGTGTGGGAATGTTTGCATTCCGAGTCAACTTTCATTGTATCCATTCTGGTGAGTGTACAGTTGTGTCTTACATGTGTGTAGTTGTAATTTGTGTTCCCATTTGACTAACTGGTTTGAACACCACTTGTAATGTTTATTGGCCATTTTGAATAGCCTCATTTGAGAAGCACCTCTGTAAGTCCTTTGCCCATTTATCTACTAGGTTCTTACTGGTTTGGAGAATTGTTTTTTATTTTGATGTGGTCCTTCGTTGGGTTTATTATGCATTGCAAATATCTAACTACACTTGGGGATGGGGAACTAAGGCTGATAGTATTACCAAAAATAACTGGGTGGGGGTTATGTAGAGTAGTATGGAGGACATTGTTGAAAAGACAGCTTGTCCTCTGATACCCCTTAAAGCACTAAAAGATGACTTACCCAGACAAAGAGAATAATGTGAGCAAAGGCCCTAAGGCAGGAAAAGGCTCCACAGTCAGCATGGCAGGGGCGAAAGGGATTTCTAGAAAAAAAATAAAAAGAATCTCTTTTCATTGTTAGGCAAGAGGGAAAGGCTTGAGATTTGCCCAGTGCTACTAATGTCTTTGCTTCTACTGACCCTGTCCTGACATCATCGACTCTCTTATCTTGGAAAACTGAAACTTAACATTTCTTTTGTTCTGCAGGCGTGGTGGACACAGGCCTGTTCATCAACATGGCTGAGAGAGTCTACTTCGGGATGCAGGATGGCTCAGTGAACATGAGGGAGAAGCCTTTCTGTTGACTCTGCGGGAGTGGAGTGTGCTCGCCTTTAGTCTCCAGCCCACGGCCCAGGTGGACGTGCCTCTCCAGGAGCCTTTGCCTTAATGTATCTGTGCCAGGTGACAACTGGCAGGGGTGGGAGTTTGGGGGGTGTTAAATCCAGTCTTATGAAGTATTATTATTGTCTTTTTAAAAAAAGAAATATAGACATATATATTTTTACTATTAAAAATACTCATTTTTTTTTTTATGAAGTAGAACTTGATTTCATGTTTTATAAAAAACATATACCAAAAAAAAAGAGAGGGGGACTATGTTAAACTTTTAACTTGAGTCTGCTGGTTAAGCTTCTGAATATTGGGTTTGCTGAGAAATGTAAATCAAAACTTTTCTTTAAACTGGTGAAATGAAGGGGCCCGTCCAGCAGTGATTTCCTTGATGCCTTACTGGAAACATTGATGAGTTTGTTTACTTGTCTTCCACACTCTGTTTTGTTGTAGTTTTCATTGTGACCACGCACAATACCTATTACGTATTTTAAGATGAGGTTTACAAACATCTGGCGAGTGGAGCAGTGTGGGGTGTAGTGACTCAAAGTGTAAACTATCGGAGAAAATGTGATTGTTCTTTTGCTAAGATCAGGGGATTCATTTAGGCCCCTGTTGTTGGACGCTATTGGCCAGAAATACTTGCCAGTACTGCCAAAGCACTGCTGTGAAATGTGAAATACTTTTAAATGATTGTCTTTTGTTGTTAACAGTTTGTTCATTCCTTTGTTATTACTTGCATGGTTCGGCATCAGAAGTTGTCACCTCTTTATATTGTTGAAGATTGAAATAAAATAGTATGGTGCCATTTCGACTCTGTCTTTACTGTAGAATGTGCCATAGTTTTGCAACAAAATTGGAATAAATTTTACTTACCTAGTTTATGTCAGATCTTTAAAGGGTGGATGGAATTCACTCAAGAAATCTTGAGCCAAAGACTAGATAATATTTTCTTTCTTTTATTTTTTTTTAAGATTTGTTTATTTATTTATGTATTTATTTATTTATTTATTTATTTATTTATTTATGCAAGCACTGGGCACAGTCAGAAGCATGGGAGGGTGAGAGGATTCCCCAGAGCCAGAGTGGGGAACAGAACAGGCAGACGGACGAAATACACTGCTGAAGGGAGCAGCGGGCAGCAGGAGAGGTCTGCGCGCCATGTGGGACCCTCACCCGGCAGCCAGGGATAGAACCAGTACTGCAGAGGCTGCGGGCAGCTTCGCAGCCCAACGCTAAACCACTGCGCCACCAAGGGAGGCCCCTATTTATTTCTGAGACAGCTTGCTATCAGTTTTGTTCCAGAGACCTTTGTCAAATAAGACATTGATTTTCCTTGCTAAGGGGAAGATAACAGCTGAACAAAAGTCACAAATTATCCCTAAGTTGTATGTTAGTCAAACCTTTAGTCATGGGAACTAATGAGCAATAAAATGGGTACCTGAATTTCCTCTTGCTTCTCTGCACTCTAATCTTTGCAGTATGCCCAGTGAGCTGTGAATTGTCTTCAAATCTCATACACAGAGACCAGAATGGCTATGATCAGCTCAGTGATAATTCTAGACGGGACTCAGGAATCTGTCTCAATGGATACAAGTTTATGCTGAGGACCCTCGTCTCCACTTGCTGAATTTTCACAATACTTGGAGTAGTCATTTCACTGGGGTTGTCCTTTTTTTGAAGCATGATTACAGTTATCAAACTTAGCTACTTAATTCCTGTTATATCAAATTCTAGAATAAAAGTTAATGAGGACTGAGCATTGAAGAAGTTTTCTCTGACTTGCTGAATTCCTTCTCTTTTTCTTCAGTCTCAGGTACTTTTTAAAAAGCATCACTTTACACATGTTTAGGACACTTGTGGTTAGGAGTGTTTTATTTTTCAAAACTATTTTGACCTGGATGATAGGCAAGTTTTGCATAAAATGGGCACTTGTTCTTAGCTGAGAAAACTTGCTAGAACTGATTACTTTGAAATGTTCCTTTAAAGCTCTTGTGGTATGGATTAAATTCAGGGATAAAGATAAACAACAAAGTTAAACTAGTTCTGACAAACACCTGCACGCTCTATATCACATGTAAATTTTCAGCAGGTTTTACGGCATTGGCACCTGTGAGCAAACTGCAGTTCCTGTAAATATTAATATGAGGTTTTTATCTTAAAAAAACACCCACTGCTATGTTAGCCTCCCATACGACAGTTTGTTTTGGAAGTCAATTTTGATTAAAGTGTCTTCAATAAAATAAGTTAAGATAGAAAAAATATAGGCTGTGATCAGTCAGAGGGGCAAAGGGCAGGCTGTAAGGTATTTGGTAAGGTGTATGACCAGGTTTAAGCTGTGCTTTTCTGTAGCCTCCAAGCGGGGAAATCATTTGAATTTAATTAAAATCTGTTCCACTTGAGTTTTAGCTAGAGTTCTTCAAGTTTTGATACTCTGTTCAAACTTCGAGTCCCCTAACCCATGCCAGTTCTAATTGAGGGGACAAGGATGGGACGGAGATGAGTAAGATACCTCCTGTGTCCTGGCTTACTCTGTGCTCAAGATGCTTCTAGCCTGTTGGGGAAGACAGGCAGGTTGACAGAGGAATGATGGAGGAGCCACTTGAAGGAATTGCAGCGTAGCAGGAAGGAGGTGGCCTCCGATGGGGAAAAGGTGGCTTAGCAGGTGGCTCTGACTATAAGTACCTACCTGTCATTACTTATTGTGGTTAGGTGCTGTTCTGGGCCTTTGGCCTGTTACATCACTGCAACTTGATGGTATTGATTCTTTTAATTTGCAGAGTGAGCAGTTTAAGCAACTCGTTCAGATAAGACCTGGAAGGGAGGCCATATTTCTCTTGCTCCTAATTCCAGGTGGTTTTTGGACTCTGAATAGCTTGTGCTCTTTGTTGCATACATCATCTATAACTTGTGTCCCAGGTAATTTGTTAAAATACTGAAACTAGTGAAATGGTTTATCTATAATATGTACAGCCTCATGGATAATCCTATAATACTAGTTTGTTTTATGATGAGCTTGCTTTAGAGGAAGAGAACATTAAACAGCCGAGTGAAGGACCATGGGAAGGTGCCCTTTGTAGAAGTCACCTTTGCCTGCCACCATTTTCTCCTCTCCTGTACTGGTTTCCTTTTTTCCCTTTCCCAGGACCTGGGGAAATACGCACAGTGGCAAGTATAGGCATCACTAGCCTGGAAAGCAGTATTTTTGGCTAAGGGTTGTTAGTTTCCATTAACCAAACCTTTGGGAGCACTTAGTTGAGCAGAGTTGGTTTTATTGACCCATTGTATGAGGGAAGTCACAAACTATGCATGTCTCAGAGGGTGTTAGGACTTCCAAGTTTGGGCATATGTTTGATACTTTCAGGGGTGGGTTCAAGGATGCAGGACTATGCCCTGGATTAAATGTCAGGAAGCAGAATTCTGGGATCAGGTATCTTAATTTTTGTTGAGAAGGTAAGAATAGAGCATTGCTAAAGCTGAGATTGGAAAAGAAACAGCCATTGCTTTTTAGTCAGGAGAGAGGGATGTCTTATTTTGAGGCTTGGGCGATGTTTATGTTTTGTCTGAGTTCAGATGATTACCAAGTCGTCTGGTTTTTGTCTTCCGCAGTCACAGAGTGGCCTGGTCTGATGGTTCTATGAAATTGTTTGTTCCACAGGAAAACACAACAGCATGGCTGAAGGTGCCACACCAGCTCATAGAAACACTGTAGCCTGAAAATAGAGCTGGGCTGATTCCCAGCTATTAGGAGCTGCATTTCTTTCTCAGGACATAGTGACCCCAGGATCCAAAAGAAATCCTCTGGATCCTCGAATTCTTTAATTAGTTCTTTCTTTTGATTGACAGGTATTGAGCACTTGCTATATACTGGGCACTGGGTTAGAGGGATTAGGCCATCAATACCCAGTGATGTGAGTTCAGCCTTCAAAGACTTCACTGGTGCCATGACAACTGTGTCTCATAGCTTTCTTCTCAAATGCCTGAGTTTGCTCACTTCCTGTCATACCTAGCAGCTCTAGCAGCCGGATTTAGGATTGCATCAGCCTTCACTCTCCACTGACTCAGTAATCAGATGATGTTTTTGACATAGGTTCAGTGCCTTTGCTTTTTTAGGATAGCAAAACACTCCAATATAGCCTAGCATTCAAATGTGCTCAAGTTGAACTCTGTGAGTAAACATCTGTAATGGTGCTTTGAGAGGGTTGGAAGTGTGGGCAGTGGGCTGGAGGTAGAGTCCAGACGGGGAGAGAAAGGTCTTCCCTGGAAAGGCAACCCCATGAATGTTATACAGACACATGAATGAATTAAGTTCAGTGTTGTAACCCATTCTCTTACGCTGGATCACTGAGAACCATCTCTGCTCAACAGCAAGGCTGGGGAGGGGGCAGCCCCATCTCCAGGAACTGAAGCCTGGCTGTCTGCATTTCTCTGTTTTGGCCCAGTTGTAATAAGATCCCTGAATGTCTATCTCCGTGATGACAGAAAAAACTACATTTTGAAGGAGTCTCCCCAGGATCTTGCATATCCCAGCCTGAGTTTTAAATAGGAGAGTTGTACTCATCACTCATTTTATTCAGAAACTGTTCTTAGTGAAGGTTTGGACCAATCTCTAGTCATGACTTTGGAAGGTTCCAGAGTTCTGATCTAAGTTTAACCAAACTTGGCTCTTGTTCCTCTGTGCCAGTGGTGCTGCTCCTGTTTCTTTGTGAATCTTCCAGAAGTATTTACAAGGTAAAAACCCACCAGAAGCAAGCATCCAAGGCAGCACAGGTATGGTTAAGAATAGCACTGACCCCTGGAAATGTGAGCTGCATGCATAATTTTTTACATGTTCTAGTAGTCAAACTAGAAAGGTAAGAAAAATAGGTGAAATTAATTTTATTTTTTTGTATTAATTTTTTAAAAATTAATTTTAATAAAATAGTTAACCCAACAAATCTAAGATACCACTTTTGTAACATGCAATCAATATTTCACTTTTTTTTAACTACTTAATCTTCAATACGCAGTTTGTATTTTCCTTCAGTACCTCTCATTTTGGACTAGCACATATCAAGTGCTCGATAGCCACACGTGGCCAGTGGCTCTAGTATCGAAGAGCACACTTTTAAAGTTTAAGGGGGAATTTTGGTGATGTCCTTGCTCTGGCTTATTTAAGGCTCCTTTGACTATTAGAGCAAGCTGGGATTTTGCTGGGGCCTTGGGTGTTACTTAGAGCCCACACATAGTTGCATCAAATGCAGGGCAACCCCAGCCCCACTGTGAGACCATCTGTGCTTCAGGATCACCTTCTTGACCTTGTAAGTGGCCTTGACTTGGGAAAGACATTACTACTTCATCACCTGTGTTAAATGATTTTTAAGATAAACTATTTTGTTCTGAGAGGTAAGTATGATTAAGATAGTGATCTTCATTTGAAATTCCACTTTTCCACTTTGTAGCTTTTGGAAAAGATATTTCACCTATAGGCTTTGATTTCTTCAGGGTAAAGAGGGTATGATCATAATATTTTAGGTTTGCTTCAAGGATTAAATGAGCTAATTTATTCCAAACGCTTACAGGAGCCATTGACACAGCACTTAATAAATGTTTATAATTACTAGTAGACTTTGTGGACTTTTATTTTCTAGATTCCTTAAGATTAAGAACATTGGGCTGGGCAAAATGGCTCACTGAAAATAATTTGGAAGGGTGCATTGGATAGGGACACCATGAGCTGAGTCAGATACATGGAGACTCATTGCTCTCTTCATTTATATGTATAATTATTTCCATAATAGAATTTTTCTTAAAGTGGCTTGCCAACTTTTGTTCGGGAAATTTCAGAAAGAAAAAATATTATTAATTGTGTATGCCCTTATGAAGTACCATGTAAGTTTACTTGAGATGAGTGTGTGTGTGCTTGTGTGCCTGTATGTTTGTGTGTGTATTATGCTTGGGGAAGTCAGGGAAAGCCTTATAGAGTAGGTAGTCATTTAGCTGAATTAAAATAATTAAA
Organism: Talpa occidentalis; assembly: GCF_014898055.3. Taxonomy (NCBI): domain Eukaryota; kingdom Metazoa; phylum Chordata; class Mammalia; order Eulipotyphla; family Talpidae; genus Talpa; species Talpa occidentalis. Next base: position 95,377,058 of record NW_023604861.1, read on the forward strand.
AACTTTAAAACATTTCCCCCACTTTGTTGGGATAACTCACATGCTATAAAATTAATTCACCTACTTAGAGTGTATAATTCAGTGGCTTTTATTACCCAAGAGTAACACTGTATTACCTAAGAGTAATACTGTATCCACTGGCAATCACTCCCTATTTTCCCCAGTGCTTCTCACCTCATCCTCTAGCCCTAGACAATCATGCACCCATGAAATCACTTTGTTGGGATTAAACACCGCACTATGAAGCGGTCTGCAGCCTCTGCAGCATGAGTTCGATCCCCGGCTGGCCAAGGAGCAACCCACAAGGTGCAGCAGATCTCTCCTGTCTTGCCTGCTGCTCCCCTCAGCAGTGTGTTTCAGTCAGTCTGCCACTCTGTTTCTGGTGGATCCTCTTACCACCCGCATCTTTGGCCTGTACCCCAGCTCTTGTATGCATAAATAAATCTTAAAAAAAAAGGACATTTCATATGAGTGGAATAATGCAATATATATGATATCTGTGTCTTTTATTTAGCATGTTTTCAAGGTTTATGCATTTTGTAACAGGTATGAAAAACAAATCTGGGCCATGTTGAACAAAGTCATGTTACTTGAGGACCTGCTTTCATTACACTTTGTTTTACTTAAAGTTTCAGTTTCCAAGGACCTATTGATGATGTTAGCACATGACCAGGGGCCCCAAACTGTAAAGGAGTACACAATAATGGGGGTTCAGTTCATCCAGTTGTGTGCACAAATGCAAAGGAAGTATGCTCTTAGTGTGAAAGATTTCTAATAGAATTGGTGTGCCTAGAAAAAGATCTATTTTTTAAAGATTTCTTTTTTAAAAGATTTCTTTTTATTTATACAAGAACTGGGGTACAGGCCAGAGGTGTGGGAGGGTGAGAGGATTCACCAGAGACAGAGTGGGGAGCAGAGCAGGCAGACGGACTGAAGACTGCTGAGGGTAGCAGCAGGTGAGGCAGGAGAGGTCTGCCGTGCCATGTGGGTATCTCAAATAATATTTCCCCTTTAATAAAACTCCAAAAACATCCTTTCATGGGTAAATGCCCAACCAAACAGGTTTAGCTCAGCATAGGGTAACTGAAGCCTGAAATTTTGCCATAAGTCCAGGGTACTTTCTGACAAGGAACCAAAAGAAAGGGGTTAGGCAGGTCCCATAGAACTGGACAGAGGAGTATTTCAAAATTCAAAACAGTCCACAATGAGGTCAAAATAACAGCTACCTGTTGTCTCCGCCAAGGACAAGAAACAGCCTCCCCATGTGGCTTTTACCCATGTGTTTCTTCCAAATGTCTTTTCCAACTGCGTAGATATGGCTCTACCCCATGTGTCTCCTCCCATTATTATTGAGATAATATGTATTTAAGAACAGACAAGATGCCATCAAACAATGGAGTTTCAGGTGCTGGGTCTCATCAAGCTCCAGGCTTTAGCGTGGTCCTTCTAGGGCTGAGTGGTAGATCCTCACAATGACCAGCAGATGGTGCTCCAGCCCAGTACACTTGAAGACTCCTTTCAAACTGACAGGTTGGGATCAGCACTGCAACAGAGTGAATCCCTAGGGAAGGTGATCCCCTATCTACTATCCCCTTTAATAAAACTCCAAGCTTATCTGTCAGCTTCCATCTCAGAGCTGCCCCTCCTATTTTAGGTAGGGAATACTGCAAGGACTCATGGGAAAGTCAAACCAAGCACTATTGAAACTGGCCAGTCCTTCCTTGACCCTTTGGAGTGTTTGGCAGGTGTGCCAATGTACTTGGAGGCTCCTTCTATGGATTATGCTTTACATAAAGGAACTTGCTAGGAGACACTGGCTGGAGTTCTTAGCCCTATGTGGCATACAATAGTATAAATGCTCCATAAAATATAATAATTTTGACTTTTTCATTAATAAATTCCTCCAATTGCTGTGTGCAAATATTCATGTTTTGCGGTTTCTGCTGTTTCGTCAAGCCATCTCATCTCAAGTGACTGATTCTGGAAGACCAACTTTGGCTACTTAACCAACAAAGTGTCAGGGGTAGTTAGAGCTGCATTATTGTCTAGAGAACATATCTTCACAGTTAAGATGTGTTCTTGTCTGGTACCTCTCCTGACCTCAGCCCTCTCTTGATCTGTGTGGGTACACACACAGACAATGCCACTGCTCAAAGTGCGTGCAGAGCTGGGCTGGAATCACTGCCTCCCTGTGTCTCCATGGCATCTTCACTCAGATGATAAACCCTGGACATGTGCATGCAGGTCCTCAGAGGTCACAGGAGATTACTCTAGGGAGTGCGGAAGCTTTCCTGGGGAGAATGGGTCAAACTCTAATGGTGCACATTGTTAAAGTGTTACTGAAGGCACCTGTGACTCCATGAGGCACCACCCTAGGCCGCCAATAGGGTTCCCACAGTGAACGGTGCCAACCTGCTGCCTGTACAGAAATGTGGGTGAAAGCTGGGTCCCAGCTGGGTCCTGCCCTGGCTGTGTGTGCATGTATGTGTGTGTGACTAGAAACACCAAGGGAAGTCCAATGAGGTGGAAGAATAATTCCATGTAATTCTGTATAAACAGTTTGCCTTTTCTAACCATCCCCCTCTCCTGTGCTCCCCAACCTATAAGACATGTTCCTTTCGTTCCTCAATAAGTATAGAACATTATCATTTCATGCTGTTCTGTTTTGAGAAATGATTTAAAACATCTTAAAGGAAAAGGTGCTTGGCTGAAATGTAAATAAATTGTGTAAGCAAAATGCAATGGTTAAGGGTATAGAGGGTGATGGATGCAATTTTAATTGTGAAAAATGAGCATGGTTTCATCAAAATAAACTTTGGGACATGAAAAGTTGAGTCTTTGAATAAGTGTTAACTTAAGCTGATAATACACCCAAGTGTTGAGCTGGGAAACTCTTGAGATCCTTTGCAGAGCTGAGAGATGTGTTCTCTGGGCTGATGCAACTCATCAGCTCCTTTCTCTTAAACACAGTTTTCTTGGTGTATTTAATAGTCTTAATATTTTATCAAGCTATAATTCATACAAAACAAAATTCACAATACATTCTTATTTCTAAAATAAATTGCTGTTTTACCAGACATGCATACAAAGGGAATTCTATACTTGTATCTAAAATTCTTGAGATAAGAGGAATCCTTTCTCTAAGTAACCTTAACCTTAGCTTTTTTAAACCATACACATGGAATATACATATTAACTATACATTCATTTAATGGGGCAAAATATATTTTCTGCACGCCCCTTTCTATAGGAATTGCAAAATAACATTTCTCATTCTAAGAGTATATTGGGTATAGATAATGGCCATGAATAAATGTTGCAAAATATTTCTTCAAATAAGAAATATTATTTTAAAAATAATTTCTAATTAAGTAGCACTTTCCATAATCAGGGTATTAGGATATAGTAAGGGTAATTCTAAATGAATTCTAGAAATAGTTCAAGAATTATTTTGCTCTGCATGGAGAGCTCATACAACTTGTATTCCTATGTCTAGCATCTTTTATGTCTTTTCTAACACATGAAGCTTCGATTCCACAGTAAACGTATATGAATAAATGTATGTCTGTGTCTTACTTCACCCTCAGACACTTTTTTTATTGTTGACTAGAGATATAGATGTGTGGGAATAATCTATAAAATAATCCTTATGTGGTTGAAAGATAACACTTGAGAAATAGGCAATATAAATCAGTAAATCTTTTTTTTACAATATATTACAATTTTTACAATATATTAATATATTACAATTTTTGGATTATGTCCACTTGCATTAAAAGACCTCATTTAGAGCTAAAATATTTTATTAAGAATATCTTGGGGGGCCTCCCCGGTGGCGCAGCAGGTTGAGCACAGCGCTGTGAAGCTGTCCGCTGCCTCTGCAGCACCGGTTCCATTCCCAGCCAGCCAGGGAGATTCCAACATGGCGTGGCAGACCTCTTCTGTCTTGCCCACTGCTCCCCTCAGCAGTGCTTTCGGTCTGTTTGCCTGTTCTGCTCCCTGCTCTGTCTCTGGTGAATTCTCTCATCCTTCCATGCCTCTGGCCTGTACCCAAGCTATTGTATAAATAAAAAATAAATCTTTTTAAAAAAAGAGAGTATCTTGGGAGGTAGAATAACTTCCCAAGATTATTCTTCTGTACTGCTTGCATGTTTACCAAATGCATGTATTACCTTTCCAAAAATTAATTGAAAAAAATTTTAATAATTAGTGCAGTGAAATATTTAGTGCATTCTAGTGTTTTTCTTTAATCATTTTTTTTTTGTCCTTTGGAATGCTTTCAAGAATGGAACTGGTAACTCAATGTGAGAAATTAGAGAGCAGTGAGCTGATGAGTTAAGGCATGCATGCATCAGGCCACAAATATACCCTGTTAATTTATTTTAGATAATTGTCCAAAGCTAAGATGTTTTCACTTTCATAATCCAGAATGGTGAACTTATTTTTATGGATCACATGTCAATTGATAATAAAAGATAATTTACTGAAACTGGTGAAATTTTTCTTTTCAAATTGCTTAGTTCAAACATCAGCACTTATGTTTGCGGGCTGAGTGCTAGCCCTCTACTTTGGGTGCTAAGCAAGGGCCTCACCACTGTGGAATGAGCTGCCTGGCACAGAACAAAGGCATTTGTTCAGTCTGAATCTGAAAACAAGACAATGGCTTATTTCTGATTTCCACTTTGCTATGTTGGCAGTATCTCCCTGTTCCTGAATATTACTTATTGGAAAACTTTATTCAGCAACAAAAATTTCAAAGGGAGAAAATGAATAATTTTGTATTTTGATGTTACAGTCTTAGCATTTTGGTCCATGTTTTCTTTCCATGGACACATACATTTTTATACAGAGCTCACTGTAAGGTGTTTAGAATTCCATGCTTTACAAAGGCCTTACTTGAATTTTCCATGTTACCATATAGACTTCAGAAGCTTCATCTCAAATGATTTTAAGTTAGTCTATTGAATTAGTTTTTCATTATTTACACCATTTCTCCTACTATTGAGTATTTAGGATTTTTCCAATATTTGATTTTTAGACTTCTTCCTTTTTTTTTTTTTTTTTTAGGTTATAGAGCTTATTTATTTTTGGGTACTGTTTGAAAGTACATCTCTGGTTAGTAGATCAGTGTTGTGCTATGTCTAGGAACTTTGTCTTGTTTTGCTTTTTCCATTTCCCTGCTTTTTTTAATATTTTATTTTATATAATTCTTAGATCATTTTTCGTCATTGCACAAAGTATGCATTTTCATTTTGGTTATATTCCCCATACAATTGCACCCCCCCTTATTTTGACTCTAGTTCTTCCTCTCCCCGCCCCTCCATCCCCACCCTCCACCCCCGTAGTTAGTGTGTCTCTGGTTTATGGTTGCTTGTTGATTTTGATTATTACTTTGTATTGATTAGTCTTTTTCATGGTCTCTTATTTAGGTTTTCTAAATTCCTGCTATGAGTGAGACCATCCGGTATTTTTCTTTTTCTTTCTGACTTATTTCACTGAGCATGATCCCGTCCAGCTCCATCCATGTTGCTGCAAATGGCATGAGTTTATCATTTTTGATTGCTGAGTAATATTCCATTGTGTATATAAACCACATCTTCTTGATCCAGTCATCTATTTTTGGGCATTTGGGCTGTTTCCAAAGCTTAGCTATTGTAAATAGTGCTGCTATAAACATAGGTGTGCAGGTGCCCTTTGGAATTACTGTTTCTGTGTCATTTGGGTAAATACCTAGGAGTGGAATTGCTGGATCAGATTTTTAGACTTCTTGAAGTGAGTGAATTAGAGGGAATAGACTTGCAGAGGCTTTTGATATGTGCTACCAAATTACAAAAGATTTTACTGATTTATATTGCCAATTTCACAAGTGTTATCTTTCAACCACATGAGGATTATTTTATAGTTCATTCCCACACATCTATATCCTTAGTCAGCAAAAAAAAAAAAAAAAAAAAAAAAAGTGTCTGAGGGTGAAGTATATATTTATACATATATTTTTACTCTGAAGTTGAAGCTTCGTGTACTAAATCCTACATGTATTACCTCACCGAGAAATACAGAAATAACCCACTCAGCTCCAGGCCTGGTATTAGTTTCTGTTTAATAACCTGATTGTGTAAGTCTTTTGGTCACAAACCCTGAACGCTAAAGTGGAAACTTTGATTTTCAGTTTCTAAGTACAACTGCAGGTGTCTTTCCAGAAGGTGGGAGTTGAGGGGAGTTGTCTGCAGCGGTGTAGTTACACAGGACTAAGTAAACAGTGAGGAGAACTGGCCTGTGAGCAGGTCACAGCAGGAGATGCAATTCCCTTTCACATCACTGGCAAGGGGAGGCAGGAGCCATGGCTGCCTTTCATGAATGAATTCTGCTCCCACTCCTGGGAGCTGTCCTTTAGAAGGCTGAGTACAATAAGCTTGCCAAGAATTTTCTGGAACGTTGTTTGTGTGTCTATCACTCAAGGTAGTGTAGCACAAAGCAGCTGCTTTTATCCTCAATTTTATAGAGCCCTTACCGTAGATGGGCTAAATGACTCAGCATCACACAGGATCAGAACCAGAACCTAGTACAAGTTTATTTTCAATTGATGGCTATTTCACTAGGTTTTATTTCCAATTTAGGCCACTGGAGTATTTAAAACATGCCATTTGAGGGTAGAAATCTCTCAATCAGCAGCCTAAGCACAGATGATGGGAAAAGCACAGTGAAGATCAGTTGCCTTGGCAATTTTGTTCAGTGTTGACAGTCACACCAGGATGCTCAGGGATTTTTAGATTTAATTTATGTTTTCTAGTGTCTACATTGTTTAAATAAGCTGGGTCATTTAATCTCACTTTTGGACTTGATAGGCCTGTTCTCAGCATCCATTTTGCTGAGCACATGTTTTGGGCAGTGAGCCCCTAAAGGTCTGTCTTGCGCGCACAGGCCCCACAGCAGAGGAGTCGCAGGTTAATCTGCGTGGAGAACTCAGTCCATCCCTGGCAGAGTTGTTATCTCAGCTCCTCTTTGGTCAACTGTCTTCCCCAGAGTAGTGCCTCTTTATGTGCCTTGTCATTGGCACATAAATTAGAATTTTAAACTTCTCTCTAAGAGGAACTTTTTTGTATTCAAAAAAGACCTCTTCATATTAAAGTGTCATTTCCACATTACAGACAGAAATGAAAAGAAGTACTTGAAGTTTTCTTCAGTCCGACCCCCTCATGTTACAGACTGGGAAACTGAGGCCCAATGTCATGCCCAAGTTGCTAGCAAGGTGGTGGCTGAGGAGGGAATTCATAGCATCTTTGGACTCCAGCCCACAGTTCTTAAAGACAGCACAGTGACCAGAAGATGTTTGCTGCAGACAAAAGGAAATATCCCCCACACCAGAAATCAGGGACAAGTCGTAAATCACAACACCCCTTACAACTCTGAAGTCCTTTGGAGTTTTAAAAGCTCTTACATAATCAGAAGTGTGAATATGTAAAATGAAATTCATGTGATATTTTATGAAATAGATGCTTAATTTCAATTTTTTTTGCCTCTTTACAATATTACAGTATTGTTGTGGGATTCTGAATTTCAAAGAAAGAACACTATAAAATACGAAAGGAAATCAGACCTGTTGGTTTTTTTTTTTTTTTTCACTTCAGTCATGATCTTTTAAATCTATTCAATTTATTTAAACTAGAATAACCCATTCCTTAAATAAGGCACCTCACAGGGAATATTCTGAGGTAACTGAACAAAATTTGGCAATTTTCTTAGTCCTACATTGGATATTTTTAGCTTATGTGTTGCTGAAGAAGTAGTTTGTGAATTTTGATAACTGCATGCAACATATTTTAAATCAGGTTTTGACAGAGCGAGGGGATCTATGAGACGATTAACTAAAATTCCCAGAATCCTTTGAATTTGAATGGCAGGTTGTTGGGAGAAGGAGGATGCTAGTGGCCTCTGTGTCACTAGTGGAGTCGCAAGGATTGGCTTCATTGTTTATGTTCTGAAATGAAGAAACCAAATCATGGAGCAACTGTTGTTAAAAGCAATGTTCTCATGTAGGCTGATGAAAAGAAGAAGAATAGCTACCTTCACCTAGGCCGTGAGCACTTTCACGTTGTTTGGGTCCATGAAAAAGGAAATTGCTAGATTTTGGAATGAAGTACCAAGAAAAGAAGAAAAATATTTTAACATCGTTTCTTCAGTATAATAATAAAGTGCAATGGAAAGATTATGGACTTGAGAAGCCAGGAGGACCAGCCTTCGTAAAGGTGCTCTGTTATTAGCTTCAAATTATGGACAAAGAAACTGAGGTTTCAAAAGTGTTAACAACTTCTCAATGCCAGTCAACCAAGTTGGTAGCAGAGCTGGTTTAAAGTCAGGTCGGCCTGGCTTCTCAAGTCCATAATCTTTCCATTGCACTTTTATCATTATACTAAAGAAATGATGTTAAAATATTTTTCTTCTTTTCTTGGTAGTTTATTCCAAAATCTAGCAATTTCCTTTTTCTGGACATGCTGAGTAGAGGGTGTGGAACTTTAACTCCTCTGCCTATAACCTGTGGCTAAACTGGGCCTTCTCTTGCTTCCCACACCTCCTGCTTGATCTGCACGCAGTGGGACTACACATGAGTCAGGGGGTTCAGAGTCCCTTATTCTGGTTTTGCCTCACTTTTCCCCATGGTGTTATGGTGACCAGCTCTGTAGCATCTGAATTAGGAATCCTGGGAGAAAAGGACCCCACCCCCAAGGGCTGCACATCAGCAACATAATGGCTTAGCAAGTTGGACCCTGAGACCAATCTGATAGTGAGAGAAGCTTGTTTTCATTTCTTCTTTTGCTAAGCCCATCTGGGTAAGCAGGTGCAGGGCTGACTCTTGAAATAGAAATCTTTGTTCCATGTGACGTGGCACCATGGAAACCCCCCGGTTTCTTCACCTGTTGTTCGGATTAACGAGATGAGGAGGTTCTGTCCCCTCATCATGGCGTTTTCCTGACTTTACTGGGACATTGCATTTGTCACTTGGGTTCTCTAGTTTCTTCACTTATGAAATACCAAATATTTGTTCTTGGCAACCTCAAGGATCCTTCCTAGTTTTGGCATTGGGGTCAGGGGTACTCACCTGGGGGTAGCTGAGGGTCCCCCGATGTGGGACACAGCCCTGCTAGGCCCAGGCTGGGGCCTAGTGTGCTCTGATGCTGTGTCCATGGCTCTGATTAGTGTTCAGATGGTGGGATTCACCACCTCAATCTTATTTAGTTCTACTGGCAATTTTATTTAGTCCTAGCAGCAATAGCTGGATCTCTAAATTATTCTTGTCTGTTGGTATCCCTTTTGCTCCTTAACCCTCTCTAAAGCAGGTATCAAGTCCACTAAAAAGCTTGACTAAGTTCTGATATATATGGTTGGGATCACAGAACATGAAGGTGATTTAACCCTGGGAAGTGTTATTTCCACGACAACTATTTCTGCTTTTTGGTTTAAGTATTAAAGATTCCTCTCAAAAGTTCTAAATCTTTTTTTAAAAAAATATTTTATTTTATATAATTCTTACATCATTTTTCATTTTTGCACAAGGTATGCATTTTCATTTTGGTTATATTCCCTTTTAAGAAACTGAGATTTGTAAAATTCCTCTGACTTTTTTTCTGATGGCCAAACCCATCCTCAAATCTCAGCCTCCTTTTTGTTGTAAATTAAGAAAAATAATACCTCCTTCTTGAGGATTGCTGTGGGAATTAAATGAGAAAAAGTGGAACTGCTTAGCAATTTCACATATTAGACACACAGAAAATGTTCACTCATGGTCAAATAGTAGATTCCACTTTTTTTTTTTTCTACTCAGGAGTGCTAGCTATTGATTAACCTTGAGGATGAGAAATAGGCACTGTGCTCTCAAGGAGTTAGCAATATTTTAATGGAACTAAATGACTCTGTATGGAACAGTTAGAGACCAACTTAAGTCAAAACATGACTGACTCTTGCACTGGGGACAAGGTACTCTTAGCAGAGCAGGAAAATCCTCAGAGGGATGATATCTGAGACTAATTTTCAAGGAGAGTGTGTGCAGCATTGCCGACCAACCTAGACCACAGGTTATAGGTTCCAACAGTGAGAAAAAAGCTAAGTAGGGTCTCTCTAGTGGTGCAGGCGTTAAAGTCTCAGCACTATCAAGCTATCAGCCACTGCAGCATGAGTTCGATCCCTGGATGGGGAGCTGATCTGCATGGCGCAGCAGACCTCTCCTGTCTCACCTGCTACTCCCCTTAGCAGTGTATTTCAGTGGATCTGCCTGTTCTGCTCCCCACTCTGTCTCTAGTGAATCCTCTCATCCCACACACCTCTGTCCTACACCCCAGTTCTTGTATGCATAAATAAATAAAAATAAATCTTTTTATAAAAAGCTAAGTAAAATTGTATCTGTAAATAAAGAGAATGATGTTTATTATTCAAAATGATCAATATAATATCTCAGTTAAAGAAATGCAGAGGAACAGCAAGTGAAAAAGTGAAAGAATTTTTATATAAAATTGAAGGATGATGTGAATTACAATGGTGGCTATGTGTGAAGAGATACATATATATTAAAAATTATAGATAAAATAAATTAGAATAATATAATAGGTGTGTTTGGGTTATGGATTTTTGGATGAACTTCACAAATACTTTTTTAGTAGATTTTTTACTTTTAGTAATTGACACAGACTAAATATTTTGAAAGATTTCACACTAAATGGGGTAAAGCCTGGGGTAAAGCTTCAATTCTCTAACGAAGAATTCTGAACTCTGGTATTCATTGTGATCTCTGTCTTGAATGATTTGATTTTTTTTTGGAGGAAAAATGTGTAATGAATCCAGTGGGTTATGGAGTCCTCATTCATGTACATTTCTGTGCATATTCCCTGCAACCTGATATTGAATCCAAAGGATGGCTCTGGGAGCTCTGACTTTGGACAGGATTTGTCCTGCTGCTTCTCTGGAAAATTCTCGGTTCTCCCAATCATCAGTCAACTCTAATTGAGGCACATTCCCCATCAAGAAGGAAACCTTATACCAACAGCTAATTTAGTCAATGGGTAAAAAAAAAAAGAATGACATAAATTTAATTTAGTCAAATGGACTCTTCATCCTCAAAAGAATTCCCTTAGAATGTCCCTTAAAAATATATTGATTTTTCAGAAACACATTGATTCCATGCAGTGTTTACCCAGTAAGAAGTAAGAAACACTTAGGACAGTTTTTTCCAGTTTATTAGGTAAGTTCTTGTTAATGGGAAGAATCTGAGGATGCAACACAATTAGTGACCCTTAGGGGTCTTCAATCTAACTTAAGTTAAATCAATTCAGCTCTATGAAAGCCAATCCATTCAAGCTAGACTAATCTTACCAGGTCAAAAGACACAAGAATGTTTGTACTATTGAACCAGTAACCAATCTTTCCCTCCAAGCAACATGACTCAGGTTAGCCCTCCATTCTTTCTTGCTAACCTATGGGAGCCTGGGATCCTAATAACTTTCCATCTATGTTTGCTTGATAATGTAAAGAAGAGGAAGGAGACCTGGTCAGAGAACTTTGAGACCTGGTTTCTAATTTTGGCTCAACTTCGACTACTCAGAATGTTGTCAATTAACCTCTCTAGAACTTGGCCTCCTTATTTGTTAAAATAAAGAGAGTAAAAAGAGAGTAGGGCCTCTCTGGTGCCGCAGGGGTTAAATTCTCAGGACTATCAAGCTATCACCAGCCACTGCAGTTTAACCCCCAGCCAGCAAGGGAGCTAACCCACTTGGTGCAGCAGACTCTCCTGTCTCACCCTCTGCTCCCCTCAGCAGTATATTTTGGTAGGTATGCCTGTTCTGCTCCCCACTCTGTCTTTGGTGAATCCTCTCACCACCCACCCCCACCTCCCCGTACCTCTGGCTTTCACCCCAGTTCTTCTATGCATAAATAAATAAAAATAAATCTTTAAAAAACAAAACAAAATAAAGATAGAAGTCTGAGTTTTCTGGCCACTTCTCTCCAATTCTAGTAGTCTATGAATTCACTATCTTTTAGCCACACTTTTTGGGTAATTCAAATCAAGTCTTAATCACAATAATACTTTAAGTAGGCTTTTCTTAAAGCATTAGTGCCCAATTTGGCACAATCCTAATTTTCCCTTGTTTGCACCTGCTTTTTGGGGGGAGGGGAAGAAAAAATTATATATATTTTTATACACGTACTCCTTGAGGATATAACTTATGACAACTATGTCCATATATCTCCTCACAGTGGCCTGAGCTCTTGGGTGGTTGTCAAAACAACATTCTCCTTGGTGATTCTATCTTTTCTTGTGGAGTCTTTTTCAGTCTAATTCTTGCTTCATTTGAAGAATGAAGAGTTCATATGCCCATATTAAAAATATATCACTTCTTCATTTTTTCTTCACTTCTTAATTTTTTTTAACATTTTTAACTCAAAAGTAAAGGGTTATCAAATTTTAAATTAATCCTGGAATTTTTATATAGCTACTATTTCTTTTCCAAGTAAATATTGGAAATAACTTTACAAACTTTTTTTAAAAACAGTTTTATTCTTGGGCCTCCCCGGTGGCACAGTGGTTGAGTGCTGGGTTGCGAAGCTGCCAGCAGCCTCTGCAGCGCTGGTTCGATCCCCGGCCGCCAGATGAGGGTCCCACATGGCGTGCAGACCTCTCCTGCCGCCCGCTGCTCCCCTCAGCAGTGTACTTCAGTTCTTCTGCCTGCTGTGCTCCCCGCTCTGGCTCTGGTGAATTCTCTCACTCTCCCACGCTTCTGACTGTACCCAGTGTTTGTATAAATAACTAACTAAATAAATAAATCTTAAAAAAAAAGTTTTATTCTTATAACTAAATGAGGTTGTTGGATAAATTTGTCTGGAAACACACACACATATCCTTTACAATGATGAAAGGGCAACAATTTAGGTCATTCAGAAGCTGTTGACTCAACACCTTCTTGTCTCTGGTCAAACCACTCTAACCAAAAGTGGACTTCCCCTCTCTATCTCACTGGAAGTGCCCAGTGTGCGCACAGAGGTGGTGAGAGAGGCCATGGTGCAGGGTAGGTGGAATTGGATTAGATTTCCTGGGGTCATGAGAAAACTACTTCATTCGAGGTGGCTGGCTCCAGAAGGCTCAATCTCTTCTCTATCCTTACATGAAGCATTCTTTGGAACTGAAAGCAGTATAGGTAGAACAGGGTGGATGTACAAGGACAGCAAAGGAGTAAGAAGACCAATCCCTAAAGTCAAAGTTGGAAAGTGAATTACAAGTGCAGCGATATGCTTCAGGAAGTCCTGGATCAACTCATCCTATGATATTATTCCAGGTGGGTGGTTGTATGGAGTAGAAAAGAGCAACAGACTTCAATTCAGAGGGCAGGTATCTGAGAGATGTTTTTCTAGTTGAACAACTCTCAATCTTTCCGGTCCTGCTTCTTCATCCATAAACTGGGGTTATAATGTCACACTCTGTGAGTTGGCATAGCCGAATAACAAACAAACACAACAACATTGATAGAAAAACAACTCTTACAATAGTTCCACAAACATAAGCCAATTATCAACAATTCATTATGCATGCACCCATTTATTTATTTGACTTGTTTGTACAACCAAAGCACTGTACTTTGTGCTAAGCTCTGCAATAAACATAAAATTGTATACAGATCAAAGCACAAAAAATCTAGGTAAAGAAGAATGATCATTTGATACTAATGGAAAAAAATCACGTTTTGTTTACAAATCCCCTAGCCCACTAACATAACTGACCAATGTAAGACATCAGTTGTTGGGTTCTTGGTGGAATGTTGGGGTGTTTTCTGGGGTTTGTTGTGGCTGGTGTATCCACAGCTACTGGGCAGAGACATGTGAAGGGTCAGTGCCAGTGGGGGTTTGCCATTCTCTGTAGATCTTGACTTTGTGTTGATCCTTGGGAAGTTGGGTGAGGTGGTGATAGATCTGCTGCCCAAAGTCCTGAGTCCACAAGTCACTTTCCAGAGACTCCAGGGGGAGATTGCGGTGTGTCCACTTTTCATTGACTTGCTATGGGTGTCTTATTTATATTCATACCTGTTCAGTCTTCTAGAAGTCTGCAAGAAGTAAGTCATGAAAAGCAGCTTTCAGAAACACTGGCTGCATGGATTGAGGACAAATGCCAACTTGTTGACAAGGTTTATGCTACTGAAAAGGAGTATGCAGGCCTTGAGACAGCTTTTGAGAATGCCAGAACTAACTAGAGAAAAAGTCATTAAATATAGCTAGCCTTGCAGAAACTTTCAGAAAGGTGATGAGGGCCAACTCAATTTTGATTGAGGAACTCAATATCCCAATTTAAGAACAAACAGAGGAGAGATTCAGATTCATACAGCTAAAAGAAGAAGAGGAGATGTACAGATGCTAAAAATGCTCAAATCCCTAGAAGGACTCATGAGAGTCACATCGCAAGGAGTTTTTCCAAACATGCCAGGAGGCAAAAAGCAAGACCTGAAGGTCCCTCCCTGGAGGTGGGCCTGGGTCTTAAAGCAGCCTTGGCCCTCCCCTCCATTCAGGCTGCCTGACAGTCGGTCAGGCTGCAGTCCCCCGCCTCCGCCTTCCACCTGTGATGAGGCTGGTGGATGCAGGGAAGACCTTCTTTGGCCTGTAGTTTCTTACTTTACATCATAGTCTCTTCCAGCCTAAAGTCTATTAAAATTCCTAGAACACACCAAAAGTATGTGACTTTTTCATATTCAGAGTATGTGGGTTAAAAGTAGTAAAAGAAAAGTTGTACTTAATAGACTATTCTTTCTAAAGTCAACTTCGACAACAGAAGTGAAGTTCCAGGGAGCAGGGGGTGGAAAAGAGTGGCATAAAGACAGAGGGGGTCTACAGGTAGTGATGGGTTTTTAAAATTTGTTTAGTGAACAAAAAAATGTTTTTTGAAAAAGATCATGAATTGAGCACATCAGGCCCTATTTCATTTGATGTTCATAGAGATATTGAGACAGAGGCCCTAAAGCCATTGCTTCCTTATAGTCAAAGAAACTAAGATCAAGAGGGGTCAGTTTATTTATGATGAGTCCCCCATCAGAGCTCATTAGCCCATGACTTCCTAGTCAGGACTGGCATCCTGGAATGGTCTTCAAGGTCATGCTCAATTTGGGCAGGAGGGTGAAGGTATGAGTCTTCCCTGGCTTCCATCATGTGCTATGTGGCTCTTTTGTGTGATGCAATAGAGCTCTCTAAATACCTTACCCTCCATCCCATTGCTCTGTGTTGCAAATTGTTTCCATACTAGACTGGGAGCTGCTTGAGATGGAGAGCTCTACTGTGTTCATTACATTACCTATGGAACTTAACAGAGTCAAGGGCATGAAGATGCTAATCAATGTCAGTGGAATGAATGAAGGTGGACATCCATATATCCCATCATACAAATAAGCTTTGTGTATAGTAGTTAGGTTGCTTGGTGTTGAAGGATAAACAACTAAACCTGCAACTTGGGTTAGGCCCAGCCAATAGGTGAGTGGATATGTGAATGGCTATCTACACAGATGGAAGGGGAGATAGTAGAAGAGGATGCATCTGTCATGGATGCTAGGAAGATACTAAAATATATTCTGAAGGGTTGCTGTAAACTCATCTCTGTCCTTACCAATGTCCTATTCCTGAGATGCCCAAATTATTCAACAAGAATTGCTACTTGCTGCTCTCAAATACTTGCAGGACTTCTGTGGGCCTAATGAAGAATCTGGTTACCCTCATCTTTTTTCTCACATGCAGTCTGTGTGGGTCCTATTGCAATATAAAAACTCTTAAAGGATGCTGACTATACCGGACTGAGGTTGCCCAGTGGGAGAACCCTAGGCCTGGAGATGGAGCAGTGTTTTAGCTGGGATGGTATCAGACCAGGTTAGAGTTGGTGTTATGTCCATCCTAGTGTTGGACACAGACTTGGCCAGGTGCTGTGATGGCCCCAGGTGCAGTGGGCCTGGGGAGCTTCTGAAAGGATGTGGGGTGCACCACCCAGCCTGTTGGAGGAGATTGGGAGTGAAACCAGCAGATGTGTTCAAGGTTCTCTTTTCAGTTCCCCAAAATGTCTTCTTCTTGACCAGCTCAGTGTGACTGTTGCTATGACAATTGCTATCTTGGTCCCTGGGACTCTCCCTCATAAGGTAACATTACTTTTTTAATCTTCTCAGACCAGTCACTTTGAAACTTGGTAATAACCAATCTAGGGTGGGGATGGACTAGGGCATGGTTGGGGCCTGAGCACTGTGATGGTGGAAGATGTTGGGGTACTTAGTGGTACCATTGGTTAATGAGTTCTTTCCCCCCAAACAAGATAAACACTGAAAGTTGTCTTAGACTTGACTGACTCTCCATTTTGAAAAGATTCATGGATTCCTCCCCTGAAATATCTGTAATTAACTCCTTGCTGCATCTGGAAAAAAAACATAGCAGGTAAAAATCAGGGAACATCTGTTGGGTGTCTAGTAGGCATCTTTTCCATCTCACTAGTCTCTGAGAGCTCAGGGAAGGAGTTGACAAGTGGCGCTAAAGGCAGATAGTAAGGGGACTCCTTTGGGAATTTCACTCTTCTTCCCCCACCTCTCCCTTAGCTTCATCTTGCCTAGAGTCTTTTCTTGATTACTTTGATCTACAAAGTCTTCCCAAACTCCTAAATCTATAGAGTTTAAGTGACATATACATACTGGAGAAGTCATGAACAATTCCTAGCACACCTGTGGACTTTTCTGCACCAGTGTCCTGCATACTCCTTTTTCTCCTGTTACTGAGTAAACTGTTCCTAGCTAAGGGCCACCACCCCCCGCACCCCCCCCCCCCCCCCCCCCCCCCCCGCCGCTCTGCCTCACACTTTCCTGCAGCACCAGACATTACTTCCCTACTGGGTCATTCTCACTTGCATTAAAAAAAACCTATCATTTCTTTTCTCCTTCCAGATAAATTGTCCCACTTTTACTTGAAAGAATTGCCCATGCGCACTGCAACAATCTCTTTCCTACCATTTTTCTTTGGAACTCATTCTGATCAGAATTCCACCTTCTCTTGTCTAGTTCACCAATGACCCCCATTATCAGTAAATCCAATGGCCCATCTTCATCGATTTGACATAGTGGACAGCTGATCAATTTCTCCTCCATGCAACATTTCTTCTCTTGATTTCCTCGTTTTCCTCACTTTCTCCTCATTTTCCTTCTTCTCTGACCAATCCTTTTCATTTTTTTTCCTGAGATTTTTCCTCATATGGAAAATTGCTTCATGTTGTAGTGCCTCTCAACTCAGTATTTGTCTTCTCCATCATTGCCTCTGCTCTACATACTCTCTCACAGTGCCATGGGTTAGCACCATCTTTATTGTAATGACAGCACATTTATGTCTCTAGCACTGACTTCTGTTCTAAATTCCAGGTTCTTATCTCCAGCTATCTTATTTACCATCTCTGCTTGTTTATCTGATAAACATCTCAGATTAACATGTTCAAGACAGAGTTCCTGAAACTTCAGTAATCTAGGTAGTATCTATTGGTACAGGATGGATAAATAGATCAATGGAATGGAATAGCAAGTTTAGAAACAGACCCAACTAATACAGTCAATCCATTTCAACAGAAGTGCCAAAGCAATCCAACAGGGACAAGAAAATCTTTTTAAATAAATGGAGTTGGAACAACTGGATAGCCAAATGGAAAAAAATGTTGACCCTTAAACATCATATAATACAAAAAAGTTAATTCCAGATGGATCACAATTGAGGTCCTGGTCTTTGCCCCTCATCCCCAAATTTTTGCCTTCTATAAGTTTCCTCATTTTAGTTCAAGCAATTCTGTCCCCCTCTCAATTCTTCAGGTCCCAAATTCCGGATTTACCTTTGTCTTCTCACTTTCTTTTTCATGTCCACACAGTTGCCTGTCTTGTCAGTTCTGCTTTCAAAGCCACATTACCTGTATTTTTCTAATAGGCTGTGAAGGTCCCTTCCATTTGCCCCTTAACAGTTTGTTCTCATCAGAGCATCCAGGAAATTTTTGTTTATATATGTCAGGTGAAATTATTCTTTTGCCAACCTTCATTTTACTTGGAATAGAAGTATTTCTATATTCTATTTCACTGTTGTTTATTTTCTTTTAAAGAAGAAGATAGGAGAAGAAGATGTCATAAGAAAAGATAAGGTGGCATCTGCAGGAAGATGCCCCTGAGTAATCTGCTTCTGCAGAGTAAGATCCACTTGTGAGCAGACGATGCTGGCCACCAGCTCATATCCCCAGACTGAGTCCACCTTCAAGGGGATCAATGTCAAGTGTCTTCAGAGGACTAGGAATTGGCCCAGCTTTTTTCAGCCTCTCCACACTCCTGGACCTCAGGTGTGTAAGGGCTGAGGCTTGGGGGATCTCCTTCTGTAGACACCATATGCAAGTCTTTATCCTGGAGGCCTCACTTCACTGTTGTGTTACATTAAATCTTTTGAGAAAAATAAAAATAAAAGATGGAATTTTCTAATCCCTGTTTATATATAAACTAACATCGCTTGCTATTATTTTTTAAAAATAAAACATTTGACAGCAAAACAAGACAAATTTCTTCCTATTACCCATGAGACCCTGCCCGACATGCCCTCCTGCCTGTAAGCTCATGTTGGAAACACTCTGGGCACACACCCACCTCAAGACTTATCATTTGCTGCTCCTGATGCCTACAATGTTCTTATCTGTTTATCCACAGGGTTCATGTCCTCACATATTTTTGATCTTTACTTAAATGTTACTTTCTCATAAAACTTCTGATAACCGAGCTGAACTTATAACTCTACTCTAATAACTCCTGCCCTTTCTTCTGTTGTCATTTCTCTTGAACACATATCACTATCAAATATAATGTATTTTTAGGTATTAATATTGTTCATAATTTATCTTCTTACTATATGATAGACCTCACAAGGGAAGGGAATTTTGCCTGTATTACATCTCCAGTATTTAAAACAGTGTCTGGGAAAGGCCTTCCTGGTGGCTCAAGGGTTAAAGTCTCAGCACTATCAAGCTATCTCCAGCCACACACCGCGCACGGGGATGATAACTGAGATGAGAAAGCATACATTGTAAAAAAATTGAGAATGGGGAAATAAGTCAGAAAGAAAAAGAAAAATACCGGATGGTCTCACTCATAGCAGGAATTTAGAAAATCTAACCTAAATAAGGGACCAGAAAAAAGACCAATTAATACAAAATAAAAATCAAAATTGACTAGCAACTATAAACCAGAAACACACTACAGTGAGGGGGGTGGAGGGAAGGGGAGAAGAAGGACTAGGGTCAAAATAAGGGGGGGTGCAATTGTATGGGGAATATAACCAAAATGAAAATGCATACATTGTGCAAAAATGAAAAATGATGCAAGAACTATATAAAATAAAATATTAATTAAAAAAGATAAATATCAACAAATTCATAAAAACTGAAAAAAATTAAGAATGATGTATGTAAAAAATATATAAAAATAAAATAAAAAAAGAATTCGGTCCCCTGCCAGGGAGCTGACCCACATGGCACAGCAGACCTTTCCTGTCTCACCCTGCTGCTGCTCCCCTCGGCAGAATATTTCAGTAGATGTGCCTATTCTGCTCACTACTCTTCTCTGGTGAATCTTCTCACCTACCACACTTCTGGCCTGCATCCCAGTTCTTACATGCATAAATAAGTTAAAAAAAAAAAAAAACAGTGTCTGGGACATTTTAAGAAATCAATAAATACTTATTGAGTGACATAATAAGCTGGGGTTCAGATTCACAGACTGGTGGTTAGCAAGCTTCCTGTTACCACAAACTACTCTCCTATCTGATGCCATTGTTTTACGGGTCTGGCTCAGTTTCCTTGTGATTACAGAGGTCTGGTGTGCCCTTCACCCAGTGTTCTAGGATGGTTACTTCTTACATAATCATAGTGTAACATCAAATCCAGCAATCTGACATGTGTGCATTGGGAGTATACAGTGTTTTATGCCATCCGTATCACATGCCTACATGTATGCAATCAATCCTGCAATCAACAAATAGAATTATTGCATCATCATCAAAACCTCCCTTTACAGTCACATTCATACTCTTTTCTTCCATCTTCTCTAACCCTTGACAATCTATAATCTGTTCTCTGTCTAGACAACTTCCTCTTCTCAAGAATATATATAAAATGAATCTGTTGAAATTGACATTTTTTTTCACTCAGTGAAAAAATGAATCACCCAAGTTGCTGTATGCACTAATCTGATATTTATTTTTATTGCTACGTGGTATTTCTTTGTCATTTCATGGTATGGAAATATCACACTTAGTTTAAGCCCTTTGATTTTGAGGGACATGCTAGTTTTTTTTTCCAATTTTTGGCTATGATGTAAAAGATTGCTATGAACAATTATGGAGGATTTTCTTGGACATAATTTTTCATTTCTTGGAGATAAATACTCCAGGACTGCAATTGCTGTGTCATAGGATTATTGTGCTTTGTTAATTTTTTTCAAGAAAGTGACAAGCTATTTTCCATTGTACATGCCCATCAGCCATAAAAGAATGATCCAGTTTCACTGCATCTTCACAAGCATTTCAATATGACCACATCTTGGTTATATCTGCAACAGCCCTATTCCAAAATAAGAGCACATTTAAGGGTAGTGGGAGTTGGCACTTGAGTATATCTTTTTAAAGGACCCAATTTAACCCATAATACCTGTCTTTACTTCCTCAGATCACGTGGGTTCTGGCTTCTGAGTTTTAAGAGAAAGACTTACCTTGGATTTATAGCCCCCACTGGAAGTGCCCTTGATTGTTGAATTTTGTCCCTAGGGATGAGTGAACAACTTGATGTCATTTGAAGGGCTGTTTGAATAGTCTTCCTGAATGCTACTGAATTAAGTTTCAAAGATTTAATAATAATGAATGTTCTTAGCAGGCAGAATGCTGACATTTTTCCCTCACCCATTTTTTCCATGATTATCCTTTCCCACTGCTTTTGTACTGTAGGAAAACTTGATTATAAATTTATTGAGGAGAAGGACATAGTCTTAATTACTTCTGTACCTCATTCAGAGTGCAGACTGAGAAATGTGTTCAGTAAATGTTTTTTGGATGCATGGGTAGGTGGGAGTGAAGGATTGGGTGCCCACACAAAAGTGGGGGTTGTTGGGGGGAGTCACAGTTGATTCTATATGTACCTCCACTCCCAATGTATAACCTCTTGTACGTGGAATCACAATAACCGGACTAGATTAATTCTGTCCCTTGTTGCCTTGCTCAAGTCCATTGCATTGCATTGCATTTCTTTCTATGTTTCTGATTAGCCAGATAGGGGAGGAATCCCTGGCAAGGTGGCCTGTTTGACCCTCTGTTCTATGCAGCACTGTAAGCACTGGAAAGCAGAAAGACACTAGGCAAGTAGGGATTTGATCCTGGGCTACTTTTGAAGAAGAACCTATATTTACCAAAAAGAAAAAAAAAAAGCAGTATATAGATAATAATTGTATGGCTCAATTAATTTTCTTTTTTTTTTTTTTTAAAGAGGCATGTATTATTTATTTATTTGTTTGTTTACACATGGGCGGCAGGAGAGGTCTGCGCACCATGTGGGACCCTCCTCTGGTGGCCGGGGAGCAGCCGGGGATCGAACTGGTGCTGCAGAGGCTGCGGGCAGCTTCGCAACCCAGCTCTCAACTGCTGCGCCACCGGGGAGGCCCTGGCTCAATTAATTTTCATTCCCTGTGGTGCAAGGGGTTAAGATGCAACCGATGAAGCTATTCACAGCAAATGCAGTAAGAGTTCAATACCCGGCCAGGGAGGTGACTCACATGGCTCAGCAGACCTCTCCTGACTCGCCTGCTGACGCCCTCAGCAGTGTATTTCAGTCAATCCGCCTGTCTGTCTCTGGTGAATCCTCTCACTCCCACCCCACACACCTCTGGCCTGTACCCCAGTTCTTGTATGCATAAATCTTTTAAAAATTTTTTTTTCACAAAATGGCACATTATTTTATTACCTAACCCACCAAAACCCCTTCTTATCTCTTCCCAGACAGTACTTCATTCCACCCCCAGTCAAAAGTAGCTCCCATCCCTATTTCTAGTTTTATTTGTACCTGGTGTTGAACTTTATATAGATGAAAATATATAGAACATTTCTTCTGTGTTTGTTTTCTTTTGCTTATTGTCAAGATTTAGGTAACTTCTCAGGTATAGGTGGCAGTTCATACATTTTTCTTAGGGAATGGCTTCCAGTTACAGTATATATTTATATATACTGTATATATATATATTTATATATTTATATATATATATACAGTATATATTTATATATTTACTATACCTTGATGATCCATCCTACTGTTGTTGGACATCTGGGTTATTTCCAGCTTTTGACTTATTTTTTTAAATTTTTATTTTTTTAAAGATTTATTTATGCTACAAGAACTGTGATACAGGCCAGAGTTGTGGTGGTGGGAGGATTCACCAGAGACAGAGTGGGGAACAGAACAGGTGGATTGACTGAAATACACTGCTGAGGGGAGCAGCGGGCGAGTCAGGAGAGGCCTGCTGCACCATGTGTGTAGCTCCCTGGCCGGGGATCAACTCATGCTAGAGTGGCCGTGGGCAGCTTCATAGGTTGCATCTTAATCCCTTGCGGCACCCGGGAGGCCCCCAACTTTTGACTTTTATAAATGAAACAGCTCTGAAAATTCTTGCATAAGTTTTTTTTTTTTTTTTTTTTTTTTTGGCAAACAGAGACCTGGGATTGCTGTGTCATTGAAACTTAACATAGTTCAGCTTTATAGAAGCTGCCTAACATTTTCATGACCTGGCCCGACATTTTGATAAACATTTTTAGCCTAAACAGTGTGATGAGAATTAAATATGGCGGTGGAAAGCACTCGGTGTGGTCTTTGTCAGAAAGGAATTTAAAGTGATGAATCAATACCCTCCTATCAAGCTGGAGTCCATAGGAACTAAACATTTGCCTATTGCTTATTCATTTAGATTGTTTTTGTTGTTTTGTTATTTTTTATAATGTTGCAATGAATGACATGATATTGCTTGCATTTTTTTAAAATTTGCTTTCAGTAAATTCTCAGGTTTGACTAGATGAAAGGATATGTGATTGTAAGAACTATCCCCCTTCGAAGGACTCTAAGGTCTGCTGAGAGGGGACAACAGGAGCAAGTCTCTTCCCCCTTGGGGTGGGGTGTGAAGATGGGTGGCTCATGGATTCATGGAGTATCTTGAAGAGGTCAGTAGGGTAGATAGAATGGAGGATAATTATCTTTAGGAATGACGTCGCATTTTATTTATTTATTTTAATGCTGTTGTATTTTATAGCAATGCAATATAGTTTCTTAGAAGATAAACTGAGTAATTGGGAAACCAACATATAACAGGTCCTTGAATAGAGTCACTTCATTCAACATTGTTTTGCTATAATGCTGAGTGGAAAAATTGAATTGCTGCCCAAGTCCACTGTCTGGGTGGAGTTTGCAGGTTCTCTTTATGTCTATTGGGTTTTGTCCGGGGACTTGCGTTTCCCACATCCCAAAGATGTGCATGTGAGGTTCACAGTCTGTCTCAACTGTCCCAGTCCCAGTGAGTGTGGGGGTGTGTGCCTATACCCTGTGATGGAAGGGCATCCTATCCAGGGTGGGGTCCTGCTTGCCCCCCAAGCTGCAGGAAGGTTTAGCTATTACTTTGAAGCTGTTACCCAGAATGAGCGGATTGGAAAGAAATGAGTGATTGTTCAGTAGTGGTTGTTTAGTAGTAGAAGTGTTTGGGCTCTTTATCTAAGAAGTTTGGTAATGTTTTTGTGACCAGAAATTTAACTCTTGTTTATATCAATCAGCCTGTGATAAAATTATTTTTAAATATAACATTTTGTTTCAACTATCAGTTTCCAAGACTTATCCATGTGTTAAGTTGAGGACTTACTGTATAATAACCATTATAGCAAGAAGGAGAGAGAAGTCACAGGTGCAAAGATTCACTTTATTCATTTTTGCCCCCCCCATATTAGCATGATTACAGCCAAAGAGGGGGAGGGGGAAAAAGTGGAGAGAGGGGGCGGGAGACTGCCATGGGGTGGGATAAGGTAGGCAAAGGGCCAGAAACTTGAGTCGGGGAGATTGGGACTGTGGTGGGGTGATGGGGCCTGATAGGCCTCTCCTCTAACACTCATTCCTGTTGAAGCTCTTGATGAGCGGGGAGGTCAGGCTCTTGTGGTCGACCTCACAGGTGTAGATGTTATGATTTCGGTAATCTGTACTGGGTATCGTCAGGGTGCTGCTGAGACTGTAGGTGCTGTCCTTGCTGTCCTGCTCTGTGAAACTGAGGTCGGAGCCATTGGCTTGTTCAACACCATCCACTTTCCACTTGACTTTGATGTCTCTCGGGTAGAAGTTATTCACCAGGCACACTAGAGAGACACTTCCGGTACTTAACTGCTCCTCAGATGGTTGGAAGATGAAGGCGGAAGGCTTAGCCACATCTCCTGTGAAAGGAAGCATGGAGAGTAGAGTTTAAGTAACATGGATATACTCCAGGGGAGTGCAGTCTGTGAGCAACCCCAGGGCTCTTCAGGACAGACATGCAGATGGCCGTGTCCTTATTCTGTGTAAAGGCAGCAAGAAGGCAGGGAGGAAGCATATTTATAATTTCGATTTTGAGTTTTTCCCTTGAGTCCCATACCCTTTAAGAGAGTCTGAAATTGTTTTGTCTAAATGCTGCAGCCATTCTAAGGCCCCTTTTTATATGCTTTTTTGACGTAAACTTTCCTTCAACTGTGTTCGCAGTCCCTACAGGAAACACAGTGCTTCTGACCAAAAAACAAAGGCCATTTTGTCTTATTACCTTGGAATTTTGAAGTGTTCTTTTACCCTTCATGATCAGACTTGGAATCTTCCTTCACTCTCCCCTTACCCCACAAAGGTCTCAGAGGGAACCTGGGACCTGATGGCTGTCACCACACGGGTCTGGGTTCAGCTAGCCCAGGAGGGGTCAACTGTAGTTTTGGCCACCTGCCTAGGAGGAACTAGCTAGCTTCATTTCTGACCATGAGCAGCTGCCAGATGGGCTTCTGGAAATCCCCCTCTATGGGCATTCAAGCCCTGGGGTGGATGCCCAAGAGTTAAAATAACGAATCAAAAATCTTTTGCTGGAACAAAAATAAATGAATAGGTTTTTTTCAGCAGATAAATGAATAGGTTTTTCTATATTGACGCTCCATGTTAACCAAACAGTTTAACATAAGATACTAAACATTTTGTATTTTAATATTTTTTTCTTTTAACTTCATTACTAATTTTTTCAGAGACTTTATGAAATAGATTTGGTAGTAAAATAATGTGAATTCGAGAAAAAATGGAGGGTAACTATTCTATGAGGATATTCCTATCTGGGGAAATCCTTGCTAGTTAAAAATTTTCCATCCTGAATTAAGGTATTAAATAATTAGTATATTGGATATGGAAATTCTTGAAAGACATCTTATTAACTTTTAATGGAGTTTAAAATCATAGACATAGACAACTTTTTAAAAGGCCTTCCACATAGCTTTGAAATAGTTTAAAATATTTAGTTTAGTTTTAAAACAGTTCCAATGTAGTCTTACTCAAGCCATTAACTTCTTGAAAATTAAAAACATGTCACAAATTTATCTTACCTTTATTAAAAAAAAATCAGTTAATATACCCACATGGTAGTTACTGTAAATTACATAAAAATTAATTAAGTAAAACCTGAGTAGCCAGATTACTGACCTTACATTAAATTTTTGCTGATGCAGATTTTACCCTAAAAGATTTATACCTATTTCTTTCTTTGAGGTTGAGTCTTTATTATTTAAATAGATTTGATGAGAGAATATGGTAAAATCTCTTATCACTGAAAAAATAGCTTTAAGTTCTTTATGGTGCCCTAATGGAAATTTTCATTAAGAGGACATAATAATATGAATTTTATTTCTGAAATCTCTAATAAATCAGCTTCTCCCTGCTTTTCTAATGTTAACTCAGTGCCCATCACATTTCTATCCTATTCCGTTTGTGACATTGTCTGTACCACTGTGTCAGGAAAGTGGGCAGCAGCAGCACTAAATGGACTCTCAGAGAGTCGCCAGGGCCTTTAGCGGCCAGGCCAACTGCCACGAGAGCGCCATGGCCACAAAAATTACTCAGTCACAAGAGTGCCACGGCCACGAAAATCAGTCAGCCCGCAAGAAGACACCCATGAGGGCCACAGAACTCGCTAACTGTGGCATGACCTTCTTGGCAGTCTAAAATTAAGGCCAAATAACAACTAAGGGAAAGAAAAGAATATACTCATTAAAATATTTCTTATTTTTCTACAAGTTTGTGGGCACTTAAAAATGCAATTATTTTATTTCCCGTCACTTAAACAAAGTTCTTCAAAACTGAGCTTTGGGGGCTCACCATCTTTCCTCCATTATCAGTCATTTCAAGTTTAGTCTAATACAAAAATTGAAGCTGTCAAGATGTACAATATCCATAGTTTTGGACTATGGACAGTATATCACTCATTTTAGAGTTTAAAAATGAAATTGCTGCTGATTCTCAATTAAGCCGCATCTTTCCCATGGCAAAAAAATCAACTTTTCTAACTTGTAACTGATTTTTTAATATGTGTTATTGATTTTTACTATCTTATAAAATAATTTATTGGACAGAAGAGAGAAAACAGATTAGGAAATAAATACGTTTCTCTACTTTTCTGTATCAAACACAATGAGCAAAAATCAATATTGTATTTGGCAAAACTGAATGAAAAAATTAATTCAATTTTTCTTTTTAGAGCTACAAGTCTTCCTTTTTCATCTACATTAATTTTTTCCCCTTGAGCTACTCTTTTCAGATTAAATTAACCTTTTTGCCTACAAGTCAATTTTAGGAGCTGAGTTTAATTTTTGGAACTGATGATACATCTAAAAGGTGTCTCATTTATCCCTTCCACAAAACACATATTTCAGCCTTTAAAAATCAATACTGTATTGACATTTGGCCCCAAATTTCAGAAGGCAATAGAGAAATATCACTTACATTTAACCTCCAGACATGTCCATTGGTCAAAGGTGATCCACAGCATTAGCTTAATTTCTCTCTTTCCCCTCAATTAAAAACCTCCCTTTGCTGCTAACTTCTGTAGACTGAGGATACCAGAAAATCTGGCAGTTTAGCTGCCACGTCAACTCATTAGCTCTTTGCTCTTCCCTGAGACAAACTGATTTTCAGTCCCCAGATCATCTGAATTTCGGAAGAACCCCGTTTTCTCCTAATTCACCTCAGTTCATGTCCTAATCATGAAATCCCCCATTTTGCGACTTTATGAGAAAAAAGGAGCAGAAAAGGGCACTTACGTTTCAGCTCCACCTTGGTCCCGGCGCCGAACGTGAGCCACAGTGAGGGCTCACTCACCGGCCCCTCAACAAAAACCTTCTGAAGCCAATTGTCTGAGAAAGTCTACTTCAGGGCAAGAGTCAGCTATTTTTCTCACAAATCCTACTCTCCTCACAAACTCAACAATTGGTTGGTTTGCTCATCTTAAAATTGGCTGTTTTCTGCTCTTTGTATTTGACTTACCAGAAATGGCCCATTTAACTAAAATGTCACAAACTGGCATAAATAATTCAACAGGATAAAAACTCACAAATAATTGAGCAAAACGGTACTCACGTTTGAGCTCCACTTTGGTCCCTCCACCGAAAGTGAACCACAGTGATTTCCCTCTACTTACACTCTTACAAAAACCTGCTCTGAAAGCTCAGCCACCCCTTCCCCCAATTAAGTCATTATGATTTGGAAATCTTAAAAATGGACCATCGGCTAGTCTCCTGTGGGGCAACTTTCCCTCCTCTGGAGCTAGTCTGGGAATGAAATTCATTTAATCCCTAACTTCTGAGTAATGGAAACACACACAAAGGAATAAAAAGCAAATCAATTAGAAACAGCACAGAATCAGCTGAAAACAGCACTTACGTTTGAGCTCCACCTTGGTCCCGGCACCGAACGTGTACCACAGTAGTTCCCCTAAACCAACCCTCTCAACAAAAACTGAGTTTCCCTTCCTGACAATTCAAGGCTCTGTCAGAACATATAACTAGGCTCCCTAGTAAATTTCTGAAATTACCACTTATACAGTTATTTTCACCAAATACCGGGACTGAATAAGTGAAATCACAACAAGTGTAACCTGTTTCTCACCTTTGTTTACAGATTACCTTTGCCTGGAAGGAAGCCAAGGGCTGCAAAAGTTAGTTTTTAGATCACTTCATTGACACAGGGATCACAAAACACAGAAAAGTGAGGAAAGAGAGTTTGGATTCTACTCACGTTTGAGTTCCACCTTGGTGCCTCCTCCGAACGTCCACCACAGTGGTAGCTCTCCATTGTCTCACTGTACAAAAACCTTCTCACCCAGGGGAACAGGGCCCTGGGCAGCTGCTATTCAAGCAGGTGTGGAGGCTCT
Source organism: Talpa occidentalis (assembly GCF_014898055.3). Lineage (NCBI taxonomy): Eukaryota > Metazoa > Chordata > Mammalia > Eulipotyphla > Talpidae > Talpa > Talpa occidentalis. Next base: position 95,405,545 of record NW_023604861.1, read on the forward strand.
GGAGCTTCTCTGATAGAAAATGTTTGCTTTCAAGGTGAGATCTAAAATCATAGAAAATGATATTTTTGTCTCTATGGCCTGATCCTTTTCCTTTGCATGCTACCACATCTAGACTGTTTATTTAAAATTTGTTTTTGCAAATAGGTTGAATGTTAACTATAAAGAAAGACAAGCAAGTTAAAAAAAAATACGCCTCCTTGTTCTCCTGGAACTGGAGTCTTTTACACACAATAAACCTCATTCGATGCTATTATGGAACTCTTTAGCATCAGTTAAGAATCATTAAAGGGTATCTTCCTATGTCACTGAGTTGTTTCAAAAGAGGTTAAGTAAATATGCATCAAGTCAAGAGCAGGGTCTTATTTTGAAATGTATTTTGGAGTCAAGCTAAAGATGACATGTCAAACAAAAATCAGTAAGAGTAGAAAAGTGAACTTCACTAGCTTGAATGTCTGTTCTCATAGGAGAGGTAGAACCCATCATGTCTTATTGAGTTGTCCCAGCTACATGCCGTCTTTGGAGCTGCCAGGGAATCATAGGGTTCCATGGTGTTTCAATGGTAACCCATCAAGGACATGGAAGATCTCATTTTATTTTGAGTCTAACTTTACTTATTGCAACCTTTATTTGCCTCTTAACTTTCCATCCCCACCTCAGCTCCCACCGTCCTAAACCTCTTCTTATTTTTCTATGACCTCCAGCTTTTTGCAAAACACTCCCTTTGCTTAAAAACATCTTTGTGTGCCAATATTAGCTTGTGAACAACTAATTGTCTTTCAAAACAACAAGAGAAACCACTTAGATTATTCCTAAGCAAGTGACCTGGCTTTGCTGCAGACAGAAGCAGGTCATTAAGTCTAATTCAGCAAATTGCACTTCTCTGCTGTTAGTTTCTTCCTACCTTCCTGGATTATAAATTGTTTGGTGTATAATTGACTTGTATTTGGAAGACCCTGACAAGTATCTTCACCTGACAAATGCTCAACAATTATTTGCAGAATGAATGAAACAGTTAAAGTCCAAAATTGGATAATAAAAATCAACAATTGATCAGAGTTGATAAATCATAATAGACCAAGGAGTAACTGTAACAGGGTGGTCTCCAGGAAAGGGGGAGGTTCCCTGCCCCACCCAAGGGAGGGTGGAGCTGAGCAGGAAGAGGAGAAGCTGCAGGAAGAGACGGAGGAAGGAAGCAGGATGGAGCAAGGAGACCTGGAGGAGGCACATGGAGCCTAGAGACACGTGAAGAAACTGCGCTTGTCTTTTGGTCGTGGACTAGGTGACACAGATGTGGGTGAGACCCGTGGGGAGGTGACAATGGCAGCTTTTATCTTGATGTTGATTTTGCTCTTTTCCTTCCGGGCTTGTCTGGTTGTTTGTGACCCTTTTCTGTGGGTCCCCACTGGAAGATGTTTTAGACTTGTGGCAGGCTTTGGGGCCTTGCTCTGGGCCGACCCCATATGGATGGAGTTTTACCCACGAGGGGACGGGTAACTTTGGGTGCTTCATTTAGAAACTAGACTCTTTGCCTTACCTGTATTGTTTTCTAGTTTTTATTAAAGTTCCTTCCCATTAAAGTGTCATATGTTTTGTGTTGATGCGGCGGATGGCAGAACCCATTTAGAATAGGCAGGTTTGTGGGGATCTGGGGTGCCCCTCTCCCTGTCCTATAACATAACTACTACAACAAGTTTTACTAAAGAAGTTGTAATTGTAATTCTGAAGATTGGGAGTAGGGTTTTTGATTCTGTCACTGGGAATTTTGCTAATTTCCTTGAATAGCAAAATCAGCAGTGGATCTCACCAGAGGATGAGGAAAGAAGGACTCAAGTTGAAGGAAGTGAGAAGAGAAAAAGTGGCAGTGGGAATTAAATGTGCAAAATGGCTGATCCAGGGTATAGTAAACATAGATCCTAAAGAGGATAAAAAGTGATTTTCTCTACACACACACACACACATATACACATACTAGATGTATACACATACATACATGCAGGAGTTTTCTTGAATACTTTTCTATTATCTTTAAGAATGCAAAAGAGATAGGAGTTTTCCTAATTCTGTATAGGATGTACTCTGACAAATATTGGAGATGGGAATGAAAAGATGACAAGACTGTAAAAAGGATGCATGTTCCTAGATAATTTGGAGATTGAGTATGAAGAGAACAACTGAATGACAACTATGAAGCAGGATTTGCTTCTAATAAAAAATGATTATCAGGGGCCTCCCTGATGGTGCAGGCAGTTGAGCGCCGCACTGTGAAGTGGTCCGCAGCCTCTGCAGCGCAGGTTCCATCCCTGCTGACCGGCAAGAATCCCACATGGTACAGCAGACCTCTCCTGTCTCACCCGCTGCTCCCCTCAGCAGTGTATTTCGTCAGCCTGCCTGTTCTGTTCCCCACTCTGTCTCTGGTGAATCCTCTCACCCTCCCACACATCTGGCCTGTACCCCGGTTCTTGTATAAAAATAAATAAATCTTTAAAAAAATGATTATTGTACGATCCATTGTGGCAAAAACTATCACACAGAGTAGTGATTGATAGCAGTGGTGTTTGTGACATTTCTTGTAATATAAAATGAATCACTGAGAAGTGCTGAGATCCTTAACATGTGTATGGTTCTTTATTTGATGGCAAAGGATGTCTCAGAAGCATCTGTCCAAAGGATGTCTCTGATCTACCTTGATAAGAAAAGGCAGTGCCAGTAAAATGGTCAGAGAGGTTCTTGAATTTAATGTATGAGTGATGGAAATACGATTTTGTTAGAGCATTTTAAGAAATTCATCACTGAAGATGCTTCATATTACCCCCTAACAAACTTAAATTCTAGAATAAAGTATAAAATGGGGCAGGGGAGAGAGAGAGACACTAAAAGCATATTTATACGCTATCTTATCAATGTTCCTTACGTCCAACATTTCAAGAAGCACCATTTTTGCTTTTCTTTCTTTCTTTCTTTCTTTCTTTCTTTCTTTCTTTCTTTCTTTCTTTCTTTCTTTCTTTCTTTCTTTCTTTCTTTCTTTCTTTCTTTCTTTCTTTCTTTCTTTCTTTCTTTCTTTCTTTCTTTCTTTCTTTCTTTCTTTCTTTCTTTCTTTCTTTCTTTCTTTCTTTCTTTCTTTCTTTTTTTAAGATTTATTTATTTATACAAGAACCGGGGTACAGGCCAGATGCGCAGGAGGGTGAGAAGATTCACCAGAGACAGAGCGGGGAACAGAACAGGCAGGCTGACGAAATACACTGCTGAGGGGAGCAGCGGGTGAGACAGGAGAGGTCTGCTGTGCCATGTGGGATTCTCGCCGGCTGGCTGGGATCGAACCCGCGCTGCAGAGGCTGCGGACAGCTTCACAGTGCAGTGCTCAACCGCCTGCGCCGCCAGGGAGGCCCCATTTTTGCTTTTCATTTGATTTAATAAATCTGCCTATTTGGAGAGGGCTGCCTCACATCAGGAATGTATAGCAACTCACCCAGTGTGTCAGGGACACAGTGGCAAATTTTGCTGTTTGTAAGATTTGAGGGATGGTGGCTTCCCTACCTGGCTCTGGAATGTTTGTGTCTGATAATCCATCTTGACGTCTGTGGTTCAATGCTTTTTCAGCTCATCCATCACAGTAGAGTTCAAGGCAGGTGCTCTTTTTACTTCAGTTTAACTCAGCCTTAGGATCAGATTGTTATATTTACTGATATAAGGAGGAAATTCTGGAGTCCACAACCTGATCACTTGCCATCCTCTGAATAGGGTGTCACAAGTGGAATCTGCCCTGCTTCCCCAAAGGGCAAGGATGATCCCATAAAACCTGGAAGGAGAGAGACAGAAGTCACTTTAGAACTTGCTGCTTCTTGCTTCTTCAGGCTGTCTGCTTCCACTCATCTCTGAACAAAAACATATTGGGAGAAGCAGAGTTCTTTGTTCAACCACATGCAAATTCTTGTGTGCCATAAGCAACACCCAAGATTCTGTTCCTGCTCTGAAAAATCTAGACATTCGTTTTCTTTCCACGAGGGCATTAAGGCTGCAGGTTTCATTTTATTTCCTAGAGTGAAAGAGAAAAGGGCAGCAACGGTGTCAGAACTTACCATCCTTAGAGAGGCTCAGCCACCAAGATTTACATATTGAAAGTTGTGGTTCTTGCCTGGTTTTACACAAATGACAACCCCCTTGAGCTCTGCCCTAGAGTTTCCTGCCCACCTCAGTCTGCCTATTTAGCACCCAACCCTGTGTCCAATCTCATCTTGCTACAGAGAAGCCCATCACGAGCAACTACGTGACTGGGAAAGTTGTGGAAGCTGTTGGGAAATAGATCAATTCAGACTTGGTTCTTCATGATTTTGCCCTCTCTGTTGTCAAAATCCCCAGATCTCTTATGGCTTCTCGATTCTGATTCCTTCTGGCTTTTATACAGAGTCACATTGTGTGAAAATATATGATACTTAATATTTAATGCATAACCAGTAATAAAATATATAAAAAATCTTATTAGATATACAATGTGAACTTAAGAAAATGGTAATTATTTAGAAGACTTTATCTCTCTCTCTCTCTATGTATCTATCTATGTATGGTTAGAGCAATACAATAAAAATTTGACTTTTTCCTTCCCTCCTTTCCTTCTCAAGCCCTATGTGTAATTACAGAACTGATTATAGTGAGAGATCATTATATTGGCATCGATGTGTTAATTATTGTTTGCCTCCTTAATTAATTATATAATAAAGGACATTTCAAAACATATATAATATTTTTGTCTAGGGTACCTGGTTGAGAAGCATAAATTTCAAATAGATTTCTTCTGTTCCTCATACCCTCAATAGTGAGAATAGAAATAGACATGTCTCAAATTCTATCTATCTATCTATCTATCTATCTATCTATCTATCTATCTATCTATCTATCTATCTATGTTTATAACACAGAAAACAAAATCTTCTCAAATATTCAGAGTATTTATAATATTTGCTCTCTACATCCCCCTACCGTGAAACATCAATAAATTGTCTCAAAGCAGAAATAATTTTTGTAACATTCTCCTAAACACAAAGCAATAAAACTAGAGATTATCCATAGTCAGCGAACAAGTTATTGACTTGGAAATAAAAAATTGCCCACTATTCAAAAACTCTCAAAAGAAAAGAGATCAAATTACAGAGTGCCAGATTATTTGAAAATAAATAAGTGAGAATTCTACATGTCAAAATCTATGGGGTGGTATCAAAATGACTCTCAAATGAAAATGTATTTATTTTACAGATTAGCCAAGAAATAAAACATAAGTAAACATAGCATGAAACTCAAGAAGTTAGTCACAGAATAAGTTAAACCGAAATAAGATGCAATTAGTAAAAAAAAAAGAAGCAAATTAAATAAAATATTTATTTTAGTGAATTAAGCCAAGAAATATTTCTTTGAAAAAGATCAATAAAACATACAAATTTCTGGAAGGTTTGACAAAGGAAAAAGAAATGCAAATAGATATTGGGCATGAGAAGAGATAATAACATACAAAAATTGCTTTTCAGAAGTAAAGTACATGCTACCTGAATCTCCCCCATTTTTCCTGCCTTTTGGGACCACCCTCGTCATTATGATTTTTCCTTTTTGGATAGTGGTTGAGAGGGTCAGTTCTGTTGATACAGAATTCACATATCACACAAGTCATCATTTAAAGTGTGTGATTCAATAGCTTTCATTATATTTGCTATACCACATACCCACAAATGTAACCATCACCATAATTTTTGAAAATTTTCAATATCTCAAAAAAGAAACGCTGCCCTTCTTATCTATCACTTCCCAGCACTGCCATCCTTCACAGCCCCAGCAACTACTAATCTGTTTTGTTTCTCTATGTTTGCTCATTTTGGATATTCCATACAAATAGAATATAATATGTGGTCCTTTGTGATTGACTTTTTTTCACTTAATACAATGTTTTCAAGAGTTATTCATGTTCAAGCATTTAATCACATTCTATTCCTTTTCACAACAGAGTAATATTCCACTATAGGGATATACCATATTTTGTTTATGTGCTCATCAGTTTATTCATCCTTTTTATTCTCTAAATAAACCTGCTCCTGTCTCCCTGTGACAAGTTGGTGAAGGCTGCACCTCTCCAAGGATTCAAAGTTTTTCAAATGTCCGGTCAGTTCCTATTTCAGATTCTTATTCCAAAGAGGTATTTGTCTCCTTGACTATTTTCATGGTTTATGTGGCTGCTGTCTTGTCTCTGCTCCTTCTTACCTCATGTCTGACTCTTTCTCCTTCATCATTTCTCCAGAAACCCTCTTTGAGTGGGTTCCTCTGTTAGAGAGTTTTGGGCTAATAGAACATTTATTCTACCCATATTCAGAGAAAAACCCCCATAGGTCATTACTTATAAACATCCAAATGAAGCAGAAAATTTCTAACCTCCAAGAATAAATTAAATAATTGGCCCAAGAAAAGTTGGAAACTAGACTAAGCCCCTAATTAAAGAGGAAATAGGGGAGTATATCAAAGATCTCTCTCTTCTGAAATAATCTAATCTAAGATGGTTTTCAAGCAGTTTATTTTTGAAACTGGTAATGCCTTTGTCAAGAAGATATATAGATGGAATGTTTTTCAATTTTTTCTCAGCATTGGCATGAAAGTTTACTGCAACTGGACCGGACTAGTTCTCCAAAGGAAACCTGGGGCCACTGCAGATTAGAAGGGCTCATTTCTATTCCATAAAGCCTCTCTCCAGTAGTTGTATGACTTTTTAAAGTAAAGTGAAGAGAAAGGGTAATTAGTTAGACAACTCTTACAATGATCTGGCTGGGGACTTGGAGAAGAGCTATATACAAGGGACAACTGCCAAAATTAATAACCAAAACCCAGAAGATCCATCCAAAAGTAAGGCCTACATACGAGGCCATCTCAACGTAGGGGGAAAATCACAATCACAAAGATAATCACACACAATATACCACGAACTCTTGTCTCCACCCAGGATATCATCCCTTTCAATCCTATGAAAAATAATGTTCTTCGCCTTCCTTGTTAGTCTTGCATTTCAGGGGGCACATTATGAGATCTTGCACTCACCACTGTGCTCTTAATTGGTGTTCAGAACATATTTACTGATAAATCAATGAGGCGAACAAAGATTGTTCAGCAGTCAGCTGGCACTTGCCGTTTTCACCTTGTTCTGGTGCCCTCTTGTGATCATCTTTGGTTGTTTCTGAGACTCTGAAAACTATGTGATGGTAGTGCCTTCATGTGGGATTGTCTCTGCAGCAGTTGATGCTGGGGCCATGTCAGGCACAGAAAATGGAGTGTCCCTTGGAGGGGTTTGTGGGCTTCTGAACTGTTCAAGCCAGAACAGACAAATCATGTTTAGCTTATTCAGTGCAAGTGGAAGAAAACTGCTTGAAAAAATAAACTGCTTGAAAACCATCTTATATTAGGGAGAGGAAATAATTCACTCAAGGCTGCTTAGCCGGTGAAGGACTGGGCTTGAAGTAGAACAGGGTGTCTTGCCTTCCAATTAAACTAATTCTATAACATCTCCTGCAGCAATTGGCAAAATCTTTGCAAGCAGGGACATTTTTTTGAACAGCTGCCATCTGGTCTTCCCAAGCCACAGGGAAATTTTGATGCATTTTCTGAAATTCACTGAAAGGATGAAAAATGACCCCATGAGGGGGCCTCCCTAGTGGTGCAAGGGTTAAGACACAACCTATGAAGCTATCCGCAGCCATTGCAGCATGAGTTCGATCCCTGGCCAGGGAGAAACGCACATGACGCAGCAGACCTCTCCTGTCTTGCCTGATGCTCCCCTCAGTAGTGTATTTCAGTCGGTCTGCCTGTTCTGTTCCCCACTGTTTCTGGTGGATCCTCTTACCCTCTGCACTTCTGGCCTGTACCCCAGCTCTTGTATGCATAAATAAATAAATATTTTAAAAAATGACCCCATGAGACATGAAAATATGTTTCTACAGCATGACAGAAGCTCCAGAACTCAGTCAGGACCCCAGTCACCATTTTTAAAGCTGGAAAAAACCTCGAGTATTTGACTTTTATAATTGAGGAAACCAAGATTCCATTAATAAAGCTGAGACTGTAGGGGCACAGCCAGGGTCTGAACATCTGCCTTCTTAGAGTCAGCTCATGATTTCCATTAAGTGGAACTGGTGCAGGCAGCCTGCAGAATGCATGATTGGCACATGAGCTGTCTTTCTCTTGGCAGTGTATTAATGAAAGGTAACCATAGCTATGCTAATAGATGTCATTAAGGCTTAAATGATTTCTTGCATCAGAAATTTATTTTTAATCTGCATGAAGTTCTAGTTGGAAGTGGAGGGTGGAGTTTCTGTTCTAAGCTGTCCCTCAGGACACAGGCTGACAAAGGAGCTTTCAGTATAAAGTTTCGATAGCCTGTCACCATACTACCAAATTGGAGTATGATTATGAGTATGGTTATGATTGTGAGAGAAAAATTGATCTCAGACTCCTGTTATTGGAGTGGGCTGGAATTCCAGACTGGAATGGAAGTTATGGGGATGAGAATCTTTATACCTAACAGAGTTCTCCTCTGCTGTTAAAGAAATTTTGGCCATTTAATGAGCAGGTGAAACTGAGTGAACACAGACTCTCTGGCTGGGCCATGAAATCAGGGTGGTAACATTCTCCACCTCGAGTTTCCTACATCCTGCCTTTCTCACATTGTAGAATTTTATAATTAGATTCTCCTCTTCCTGCTAGGGACTGAACAACATGAGGAGTGTGACCTCATCTAGGTAGTTCTATATTCTCCATTGTGCTAACTAACTGATGCAGCTTTCTAATATTTTCTCTTAGAGCTTTGCATTGAGGAATATGAGTGATTTTTCTCTTTGCTTTTCTTGTTCATGTTCAGTCTTTGATTTTGGCTTCAAGATTACACTTAAAACAACATGATTAAAGTTTCTAAATAATGATAATTACAGTTTATCCCCCATCCCAGTTCTCTGTTTTTTTTTTTTTTAAATACAGGGTTTTTATTTAGGTTTTAGTTAAATTTAGCCATATTTACCTGGACCTGGACACTGATTTAAGCAAATTTACTATTAAAACAGTATTTAGAGATAACCAATAAAATGTGAGTAGATACTGGAAAATAGGTAATAGGTAATATTAGGGGATTAATTATTCAAAATTCTGTATTATGATGACATGGTGGTTATTTTTCAAAAGTTCTTATCAGTTAGCAGTGTACTGAAATTCTTAATGGAATGGCTTTAAAATACTCCAGTGTGTGTTTTTTCCATCTATCTTTTATATGGTTGACCATGCTATAATCATTAAAAATGAAAATAATTGAAAAACATGACTGAGTAATAATTGAAAAACATGAGTGACTCACCACAAAGTTGGGGTGTAGTTATGAAAGTCTGTCTGTAGATGGCAGTGGTGTATAAGCCAACAAGCCACAGGTAGCAAAAGCAGTTACTATAAGCCAAGGCAAATTTTACTGTTTTTGGACTAAAGTTCATGATAAGATTTCTAGAATAAAATCTAGGTACATAGCAATCTTAAATATTTTAAAAAATTATAGGTGATTTATAAGTTTTCTAGATACTTTAAACAGACCATTAAAATAAACACCCATAAACCTGTAAATTTATACCTGTATTAACATTTTGCTCCCTCTCTCTCTATCTCTACTTCTGCTTCTATTTTTCTATGTCACCTACATAACCCTTACAAACTCCTCCTTGCTGTTTCAGAGCTGTGTGGATTCATCCTGATGCTAATCCAGATGCCCATTTATTCATTTGCAGTAAAAATTTAACCATCCAGTAAATTGGATGGTGCCATCCCCTGGCCAGCACTTTCTTCCCAATTGAACAAGATACCATGTAGTCATTGGAACATAAACTGAGACGGGATTAGAACCCCGACTCTGCATTTAATGAGCTGAGTGTAACATTAGGTAAATGACTTAACTTTTTCAAAAACTCAGATTTCTCATCTGGAATGTGGGATAGTAACACCTCTCTTATAGAGGTGTGATGAGGAGTAAATTAAGTACCATATATGGATCATGTAGCAGAGCCCTTGCTCCTGTACTTGGTTCTTAGTATGGACAAATTTTCATTGATTAGATCCAGTTCCCTGGGAAGCACACATATATATGCGCGGTTGACGAGAAACAGTCTTTGGATTATTCTTTCACTAAGTAACCAGAGTCTTCCTAAATAAATAAAGAAAGTTGATCAAGTTATCCCCCTGCTCAAAACTCTTCTTAGATTTCTCACTGCGCTTAGAAGTCCCTTGTCATCTTCTCTCAAGCCTACCTCAGCGGTTCTTCTCCGATGCTACTGTGGCTGGAATCACCTGGGGGACTTTAAATGCTATGATGCCTGGATCCCACCCTAGAGATTGTGATGCTCTGGTCTGGTGCATTGAGGATGACAGGGCATTGGGGTTTCCACGAACACACCAAGTGAGTCCAATATGGTGGAACCAGACCCCTCCCCACTGGCTGACACATTTCTTACCAAGCTCCTCTCCCTTCCTGCTCCGGCCTCTGGCGCTGCTGTCTGATCTTTGCACATGCTGAGTCTTGTTCCCCTTCAAGGAGTCATGTTTCCTCACTACCCAGGTCTGCTTCAAATCTACTTCTGCATGATTTGGTCCCTGGACAGAACCTGGCCTCCTCTTCACCTCTGGAATCTGGGGTTTTGGAGGGCTGCAACTTCAACTATCAGAGTCTTTCATGACTAGTTGAAATGGGTGCAATTTTGTTTTTTGACTGCAGTGTGATTTTTCACAGCAAAAATGTTTAAGACTCAGGTATTCAAAAGTTATCCCAGTTCTTTGGAGTCCCTCATGCAGGGTAGGAACTAGGATGAAACAGGCAAGGCATTTGCTTCAGGTACAAAATTTAAGGAGATACAAAAAAACCCCTTAGTAATTCAGCTAAATAATATTCTAAAAATCAAAATCAATGCAAAAAATTCATAATAAACAAACAATTTTAAAGTAAAGACAGGATCTATGTTTTAAATAAAGAAATATCAGTAGGGACTGATTTATTTTGTAGCTGTAGTGTACTTGAAGGAGTTTGATTCTGTGTATTTTCTTGGGTTGTGTTTCTCCAGCTAAGGTGATGGGGATTTCCAGAAGTATAAAATTTGCTGTAGAAATATTTTATATTAAAACATAAATGGACATATTGTGGAAAAGAATGTAAGTTTTAATTAAATTTCAAAAGAAAACAAACACAAGATTGAAGAAATATTTCTTTGAAAAACTCAGGTCAATTCCCAGAACGTTGGAAAATCGAATTTTCTTCGTTCTGCACAAGGTGTAGTCGTGAGTATGAGAAGCTCTGTCATAAATCTTGCAGTTAAAGAACATCAGAATCCAAGATAGTTATAACCTGCAGAATTGCTTTTTGCAAATGGGAAGGTGATAAACAATAAGAAAAGTAATAGGTGAACTTTTCAAATAGCCTTACACAAAACTGTTCTGGTCGAGTCTTTGCTTCCTATATGTAAAGTGAAAATGTTAGGACAGATGAGAGGTAAAGTTCTTTATTACTTTAATATTTCGAGATTTTTTTTTAAATGATTTATTTATTTATTTTATACAAGAACCGGGGTACAGGCTAGATGCATGGGAGGGTGAGAATATTCACCAGAGACACAGAGGGGAACAGACAGACAGACTGACGAAATACACTGCTGAGGGGAGCAGCGGGCGAGCCAGGAGAGGTCTGCCACGCCATGTGGGACCCTCGCCTGCCGGCCAGGATTGAACCGGCGCTGCAGGCTGCGGACAGCTTCACATCGCGACGGCGCTCAACAGCATGTGCCACCCGGGGAGGCCTAAAAAAGATTTCTTTATGCATACAAAAGCTGGGGTGTAGGCCAGAGGTGCAGAGGGGAGAGAGGATTCACCAGAGACAGCAGAACAGGTCGATTGACAGAAATACATTGCTGAGGGGAGCAGTGGGTGAGAGATCTGCTGCCCCGTGTGGGTCATCTCCCTGGTCAGGGATCGATCTTGTGCAGCAGTGGCTGCAGACAGCTTCATAGTACTTAGACTTAACCCCTTGAGCCACCAGAGAGAAACCTTCCCCAATTTTTTTTTGAAAGAGGAAGGCTGATGAACATCTTCTTGAAATTTGTAGTGCATAGATACAACCAGAAGAGGGCAGCAAGTGTCCACTCTTTTAAAAATAAAACCTTCCTAAAGGGCTACCTGGCCAGGGGGAATTGTGACATTACAATTAAAACTGTGTCTCACCCATTTAATAAAAACCAATTTAAAAGAGACTTTCTTTGGAAATCAAGAAAGTCTTTTATTATTTTATTTTATTTCCATTGAGGCATAAATGACATATATTATTTTCAAGTGTACATGATTTGATATTGTACCTATTGTGAAATAATCACCACAATATGTTTAGTGAAATTCTTCACCTTATACAGTTACAATTTTTTCTTGTAATTAGAGATTTTAAGATTGTCTGTCCATTTTAAAATTAGACTTTTATTTTTTCCCTTGAGTTGCATAGATCTAGATATATTTTGGATATTTGCCCCTTATCACATATATGATTTGCAAATATTTTTTTCTTCTATGTAGGTTGTCTTTTCATTTTTTGGATCACTTTTGCTATACAGAAACTTTGTGGTTTGATGTAGTCCTACTTATATATATTTGCTTTTGGTGTCAGATCCAAAAATTCGATACCAGGACTATGTCACAGAACATACTGCCTATGTTTTCTTCTAGGAGTTTTATGGCTTCAGGTCTTACATTCAAGTCTTTAATCCGTTTTGAGTTAATTTTTCTGTGTGGTACATAAAATAGTGGTCCAATTTCAATCTTTTGCATGTGACTCAATATCATTTATTTAGGAGACTGTTCTTCCCCCATGGGATGTTCTTGGTTCCTTTGTTGTAAATAATCGACTATATATACCTGGGTTTATTTCTAGGCTCTTTAGTATGTTCTATTGTTCTGTTTTGTTGTTTTTTTAAGCAATGATGGAATTTTTATTTATTTATTTATTTATATTTTATTTTATTTTATATAATTCTTACATCATTTTTCATTTTTGCACAATGTATGTATTTTCATTTTGGTTATATTCTTATGCCAATTCCATTATGTTTCAATTTTTTGAGAAATGCTTATTTTATTAAAAATATTTTTTTTATTGGGGCCTCCCTGGTGGCCTAGGGGTTAAGTCTCAGCGCTGTCACCGCTATGGTCTGAGTTCGATCCTAGGCCAGAGAGCTAACTCACATGGCACAACAGACCTCTCCTGACTCGTCCGCTGCTCCCCTCAGCAGAGTATTTCAGTAGATTTGCCTGTTCTGCTCCCCACTCTGTCTCAGGTGAATCCTCTTACTCCCCATACCTCTGGCCTACACCCCAGTTCTTCTATGCAAAAATAAATAAAATCCTTTCAAAAAAAGAAATATTTTTATTAAAGTAACATTGCTTTATAATATTATATAAATTTCAGGTGTGTATCACTATAATCTAATATATGTACATAATGAATTATGCTAACTGCTAAAAGTTCATCTACTCCCAAGTTAGCATTGTATGTTATATAGTTTGTAATCAGGAAATGTGATGCTTCCAGCTTTATTCTTTCACAAGATTGCTTTTGTGATTCCATATAAATTTTAGGATTGTTTGTCCTGTTTCTGTGAAAACTCCCATTGGAAATTTGATAGGGATTGCATTGAGTATGTGGATTGTTTTGTATAGTGTGGACATTTTAAAAATATTAATTCTTCTAAACCATGAGCAAAAATATCTTTCTTTCCATTTATTTGTGTCTTCTTCAGTTTCTTTCATTAATGTCTGATAATTTTCAGTATATAGGTATTTCACCTCCATGGTTAAATTTATTTCTTAGAACTTTTTCTTTTTGATGAAATTATAAATTGTATTGTTTTGTATATTTCTCTTTTTGGTAGTTTGCTATATATGTGTAGAAATGCAGCATAATTTGTCCTTCTCACAACTTATCTGTCTCATCCTTGTTACTTCATTTTGCCTGGAATGGAATCCTTACATGGATGCTAGAGAATGAATGTTTGTTTCCCTGAATTCGTATGTTAAATCCTTTCCCTCCCTCCTTCCTTCCCATATGTACCTTCCCCTCCCCCCAGTATATTTTATTATTTTTAACATGATTTTTGATTTCAGGAAGTTTTCTCATTATTTCTGGAAACCGAACCAATTTATAAACACTTCTGAATTTAAAATAGAAGACGTTCATTAAATCACTCAGCAATTTGTGGTTTTAGAGTTTCTAAGTTGACCATAGGGCTCTAAATTAGCTTCTGTGTCTTCTGTCTTATAACTGCGCTGTCAGTGTTACTTGCACAGCCCACTGCTCCTGCAATCTGCCTCTATATTTGCTAATTGTTTTGCATAGGCCAGGGTCACACCAGCTGCTCAGAATTTTATAAACAGGGCCTTGGCCATGTGAGCTGAGCAGCAGCAGGCAGGGCCAGCAAGATGACGTTTGCGGCCCAGGTCCTCCTCATGCCCTTGTTGCTCTGGGTCTCAGGTGAGAAATTTCTAAGTGCTCCCATCCTTTGGAGTGATATCTTTTTTAGAGTTAAAAAATAATTATAAGACACAATGAGTCATGCTGGCTATTTCCAATATAGACACGTCATGTGCTGACATGTGATGGCATTTGAAAACACCTTTAGATGATATTTCTCCGTGTCTATTTAACATGTCAGCTCATCATTATCCTTTTGTGATTGCAGGTGTCTGTGGGGACATCGTGTTGACCCAGTCCCCAAGCTCCCTGCCTGTGACTGTAGGAGAGAGGGTCACCATCAACTGCAGGGCTAGTCAGAGCATTAGCAGCTACCTAGGTTGGTACCAGCAGAAACCAGGGCAAGCTCCTAGGCTGCTTATCTCAGATGCATCCAACCCAGTATCTGGGATCCCTGACAGATTCAGTGGCAGTGGATCTGGAACAGATTTCACTCTCACCATCAGCAGCCTGGAGCCTGAAGACTTTGCAACTTATTACTGTCAGCAGCGTCAAAGCTTCCCTCTCACAGTGCTTCAGGCTTGAACAAAAACCTCCGCAGGGCTGTGAATCAATGCTTCTGTCCTGCCCAGCTGCTTCCTCCCCAAGTAGCGTGAACGTGGAAACTCTTTATCTTCCTAACAGGCTGTATCTCCTGTCTTAATCCCTTGGAGGGTCTGTAGAGTCCAGGAAAAAACTGAGTGGGCATTTCTGGATCTCTCTGTCACTCTTTTTTTTTTTTTTGGTGGGATATGTTATTAAGCTGTCTTAGAGATGCTCTCAGGAGCTTTTGTGTCACAGGAAGTGGCTTGCTTCCATGGACAGATAGCGTGATTGAATCATAAGGTCTATGCCTACTCCCTGGAGATGGGGCCAGTGAAATTTACACCCCAATTGATCAATTCCCTCTTCTCTTTGCCTCCTTTACTCTGGAACATTTCTATTTTAATTTTCCCACTCATCTTACCTTATCTGCTATTGCCCTCCAGCTCTGTAACTTCTCAGTACTAAACCCTTGACATCTTCTATTCAAAGAGGTAGTATGCCTGCCTTGAAGGTAGTATGCCTGCCTTGCTTTCTCCCTTCCATGTATGCTGTTTTCCAGCCACATCTTTCTGATTAGTGTCACTAAAGTGGCTTTCCCCCACCATTTCACTTAGCATGCATTTTCCTCTTCATTTCTTTTAGCTTTACCCATTCTTGCAAAGGCAATTCTCTATTGGAAATTTGTAATATATATCGTAGCAGCATTCCCCATTATCTTTCTTATCATTCATCACCTTTCTCCCTTATACTTCCTATGGGTACCCAAGTCTAATTTTCTGATTGAAGGAAGTTGTGGCTCTAAATATCTATAACCTTCATGTCTTAGATAATATTTAGTTAACATGGTCATTTCTGCATGAATGGAAAAACACTAGTCATTCAAGTATTAAGTCTTCACCTCCTTTAGAAGTGTTTGGGTTAATAAAATTAAGCTTCATGAAAGATTACAGCAAATCTGGCCTTTTATGTATATGAGAGCTTCTCATAATAAGGAACATATTTAAAGTATTGATGTTAACAAATCCATGCTCTTCATTCTGAGTGCTTACTATGCGTCAAGAGTAAAAGTACCTGCTTTCACTCCAGTTGGGAGAGACAGACATTAAATAACTGCCTCAGTGAAATTTTACTGTGTTGTTTTGTATGTACTATGGAGAAAAATAAAGCAAGGACAGGGGTTGAAGCTTGCTGTGGTAAAATATGTAGGCTTTTTTCCCCCACAATTTTAAGTATTTATTATATGAATCGAAACTATGACATTTATAAATATGCGAGAATCACCCACAGCATATAATAAACACCACAACAATTAAAGACACATCCAATAAAACATAATGTATTCATTATGGGAAAATTCTTTCTACCATGAAATTCACCTGTGATGGGTTTTTGACCACTGGGTGTTGATAAAGTATCAAGCACATTCACTTGAAGACTTTTAAAACTGAATGATGTGTTAGCCATTATCATCTAATGACCCATTCATGAAATATAGTGGCTTACAATTGTAGTGGTTCTATTGTTGTGTTCATTGGTTAGCTAAGTAGTTCTGTTAATCTGGCCTTTGGTTGATTAGCCAGATTTGGTTAATCTTGGCTGACTTGCTCATGTGCTTTAAGTTAGCCAGCAGGTTAATTGAGTGCTAGTTAATTAGAAAGGTTCACATCTATTTAATCTACTTCTGTATTTGTCTGACCAGCAGTTGGGGGTGAGCGATGGGGCCTCATGTCTCTTATTATGTGGTAGACTAATCTCAGCCTTCTTTGGCAGTTGGCAGCGTCCCAAGAGAGAAAGTGAAATCCTATAAGATATCTCATTGCCTAGACTCAGTGTTGACCCAGTAACCCACTGGCTGAATATTTTTTTTTTATTTTTATTTTTTATTTATGCAAGAGCTGGGGTACAAGCCAGATGTGCGGGAGGGTGAGAGGATTCACCAAAGATAGAGCGGGGAACAGAACAGGAAGACTGACGATATACATTGCTGAGGGGAACAGCGGGCGAGACTGGAGAGGTCCGCTCACCACTGTTGCTCCAAGGCTGGCGGGGATCGAACAGGCACTGCAGAGGCTGTGGACAGCCTCACGGCACTGTGCTCAACCACCTGCACCACCAGGGAGGCTCCATTCCTGCATATTAGTGATCAGTGTAGTTGACCCTGCTGAAGGAGAGGTAAATAAATAGCTTTTGATAAGGAAGGACTGTGAAATTACAGCCCAATGTGTGGATATAGGGACAGAAAAGGAACAGAGGATCATTTTTACTATCAATTCACTATATAGATGGTTGTGGAAAGCTGCACTGAGTTTTCATCAATTCCTTGATGTGGTGAGCAAAGGAGCCATGGGAATATCTCCTGGCTCTAGTTAGAGGAAACAACACATTTCTGGACCAGTGTATTGGAGAAATAGAAGGAAGCCAACATAGCTAATGTGGAGTGGACAAGGGAAGAGTAGTGGGAATAAGATCAAAGGAATAACAAAGAAGTCACATTGTTTAGGACTTTGTAGCTTTCTCTAAGGTTTTGTTTTGCGTGCTGTGGTAAGCAGGAGATCTCTGAATAGTGCAAGTTATGGTTTGATATGTAGGTTAACAGGATCTCTCTCAGGGACAGGAGAGGTAACAGTTAGGAGGCCATCCCTATCATCTGGGCTGGAGATGGTGGCAGCTTGGGTTCACAGCTGTGGCAGCAGAGGAGGGGACGAGTGGAATATTTTGAAGCGAGAAATAAAAATATGCTGATGGGCTTGACAGTGTGAAAGCAAGAGAGGTCTCAAGTTGACTCCAGGGTTTTTCTCTCACTACCAGAGGGGCTGATTTTGACAGAATAGAACCTGCCTGGTTGAATCTACTGATGGTGCTCCTTGTTGAAGTTTTCAGTTCAGGCTCACATTCTTTGCCCCAGCATTTGTTTTGTTATTTTTAAGCATTTTTATGTCTATTTGTGTTCTCTTATAGGTCTTATAAGACTGTTACATTGAATTATTTCTCAGAGAGTTACAAATCTTTGTTTCTTTAGGTAGGTTAGAGAGCTTTATTATCTTTTGTCAGTATTGTGTTTGCTGGGTTCTTTACAGTCCCTGTGGCCTTGTGTTGGTGTCTGTTTATTTGAAGGACACGTCCATCCCATCTGCCAGTCTTTACAGTCGGGTTTTGACAGATAAAGACATTCTCTAGGCCCTTGGTCTGATGGGACTATCTCTGGGGTTATAGTTGACTGGGGCTGGATCCAGGTCATGTGGCTGCTGCTGGGTCCACAACTGGGACCCAACTTGAACTTGATCAGGAAGCCACTTCTGTGTCTGCAATTGAGTCTTCAGATGGCAAGCCTGATACCAAGGGCATAGGTAAGTTTGTCTCCTGTCAGGTATCTGAGCAGGTTCCCTTAAGGTCCTGGAGGATGAGGTGGGGGGGGATGGTGGGCAGCCTTGCCTCCAGAACCATGGTAGAGCAGGGCTTGAGCCAGGTCACAGGGCTGTTTCAGGGTCCACAGTTGGGATTAGGGTTGAGGTGCTCTACCAAGGGCAAGTTATATAGCTCCGCCTTGGTTCCTTGACATATGGAACTGATGGTAGCACTGCAGCCAAGTGGAGTGGGAGCCCAATCTATAGAGAGATGCTGTTGCATCTGGCCTGCAGCTGGACCATGGTCAATGAACCTGCCATTAGCATGTCTTGTCTTTGCATAGTTGCTCCCCTTGGTCTTGGGTTCCACTTGGGTTCCACACCTTCTATCAGGATCTCCAAGCTCCTGCAGAGATACTTTTGTATACGGATGGATGCTGTTTCTGTGGGTGAACAGGAGTCAGAGAACTTCTACGCTGCCATCTTGTTGGTATCAGATTATTTTTTCTATAGTTCATGACCTAATAGAGCTTGAGGAAAGAGACCAGAAGACTCTAGAATGAGATGACTTGTGAAAGGTTAATATCTTTCAATTTACAGAGAAATATATTACCTTCTTGTTTGGACTGAACTAAAGACCTATGGACTGGACCCCAAAATAATTTTTAAAAATTTTCATCTATTTTAAAGAAACCATCCAGCAAGTAATTGTTTGAGAAGTCTTTCAGTGCATGAGAACTGATGATTTTGGACTTTTACCCAGAGGTTAGAATCAGTCAGTTCCCTTTTCATTCTTTCTAGAGGAAAAGTATTCTCAATTATGTATAGCCAAGACTAGCTTGTTAATACTAGTTAACTCTTCTCTTTAACCATGTCTTCCTCTTTTCTCCCATTAAAAATCCCTGACTCTGTCCCTTCTGGGCATACCTTTTAGGTTTTCTACCTGGATCTGTGTACCATGAATTATTATTCTTTGCTCTCAAGTAAACACGCCTTGTTTTTTAACAACTTTTTGAATTTTCTAGGTGGACACAATCAATAGTGACTCCATTTTTAATAGGTATGAGACAGGCACGGGACATCATTACTTGCACTTGTTTTGCAAATAACTCCTTTCAATAAGCCTACGATTTCGGTTCCTGTCACAGCTGTGGGAGAAATGCTGGCTGCACCTCACTGAACACCCCCTCTGGGGATTTTTTGTGAAGAAATGAGTCATCTTGTATAGATATTTACACACTTGACCACGGCCTAAGTCACCACATCCTCACACTCCAGACTTGCCACCGCTGAGTGGATTATTAGTTCTGATGGTAAAGTCAGAAGCCGGCCTGTGAGGAGCACAGCAGTGCTCCAGCCTTGCGCTGCAGTGAGGCCGCTGGTCCCTCCATGTCATACCATGATCATCATGGTACAGGGGCTGGTCTAGCTCATTAGCTGATGTCCACTGTCTCCCCCCATCACAGGTCAGAGCCTGTGATGCTGCAGTATAAGAGAGACGTGCACTCAGGAGACTTAACCTAAAATGTGAGGAAGATTGTGAAGAAACGTTAAACAGAGAAGTTTATCTCTGTGGTGTGAGAGCTGGAGGATTAAACAGTGGGGTGGACTTTATTCCACATTACATCTCCAAATCATCTTCCCAACAACATACAGCAAACACTGCAGGGACTACTTGCTGTGTTTCTGTGACTTGGCATGTCTTACCTCACCAGGACATAGGTCACTGCCCTCATCTCCTTGTCCCTCATCAGCATCGTGGTTCTATACCCCACAGTTCATCAAGGTCTAATCAAAAGTCTCTGAACTGGAGGACTGTGCCTGGGGACCTGGATGGACTATGTACAGACTGAAGGGCTGGAGAATTTGCTATTCAAAGTCCAGATGCATCAGGAGAAGGAAACTCGAGGAAAGAGAGGACAAATGCACCCTTGGTTGCTTCACTTCCTCTGAAGTCTAGTAACTCCTGTGACCTTGAAGTTTCTCCTGTGCACTGTGTTGAAGACCAAGGAGTGGACGAAGGAGGTGGGAGAAGTTCCAGGCAGACTGTACCAGTCCCTTCAATTTGTTTTTCACAGTCTGTGCACCAAGTGCTCAGCTGGTGCTGTCTGAGGCCTCCTGAACAGCTGGTGGTTGTGGCAGGGAGAGCTGTGGGCCCACCTCAGTGGGGGTTTGTGTTCGGGGCTCAAGCACTGTGGGAGGATGCTTCCTGGTCTGGAAATAGTAGTAGACTGCAGAGTCTTCAGGCTCCACATTTCCAATGGTGAGAGTGAAGTCTGTTCCAGACCCACTGCCGCTGAAGCGTGTGGGCACCCCATTAGATCGGGTGGAGGCATGGTAAATGAGGAGTTTGGGGGCCTGCCCAGGCCTGTGCTGGTACCAGGATAAGTAATTCTTCCCATCTGAGTAGAGGAGGCTCTCACTGGCCCCGCAGCTGATGGAGACACTCTCTCCCGGGGAAGTAGGAGGGGACACAGCGGCCTGCGCGAGTGCTATCTGTGCTCTGGAGCCTGCAATCAGAGGCACACACAGCTGATCCAGAGATGCTGTGATTCTGTTAGAGCTAGAAAGGGACTCCAGAGAGAGACTAGAAAAGAGCCTGTCGCTGTCAGTACTTATTTCCTGCCCCTCCCAGTGCCACTCTTCCCAGGGAGCATGAGGGTTGCCCCTCAGGGAACATTCCCCATGGGGATGTTCTCTCACCTGGAACACAGAGGAGCAGGAGCCCGAGGATCTGGGATGGCAGCACCATCTTCCCGTTGCCTCACCTCCCAAGGCTGCTCAGATGCTGCCCCTGGAAAAAACCTGTTTATCAGCCTCTGCCCACAGGGCTGGGCCAATGGTGGGGGCCAGTGAGGAGGTTGATGCAAATCCCCGTGAGGGTTGAAGGTGGAGCCTGTGGAGTCAGGGTGTGGTCACCCTGGTGATGCTGTCTGCCAGAGGCTCCTCTGGGCTGCCTGCCCTTGCCGGCTTCTACCCTTGTAGACCTACCCTGGGGATGCCACAGATGTGTAGAAATTTACATTCTCACCAGTGTGTGGAGGTCAGACCATCAATTCTTCATTTTGTACAAGTTTCTGTTAATATCAGTGATGCTGCTGGATTCTGGGATGTTTCAGAGCCCAAAGTAATTGTGCATAAAGTAAAACTATGCTACCTGACATAATTTTTCAATTTTCCGATCTAATTTTACTGACTTATTCTTTTACAAGACTACATCATTTCAGAAGAACAGCTCACAGCTTGATCTGTGTTTAAGCCTTACTTCCCAACACGAGTTCTAGTGCCATCCCACTGCGACGTCCATGCCTCTGCCCACTGAGCTCCTCCCTGCTTTTTTTTCTGGTAAACACTATGTATTTCACTTTTCACAGATTCTAGGCCATTTCCATTTTTTTTTAAATATCAAGAACAACTTTTCAGTTGTTTGTCATATGATTTCTCTATACTTAACTACATATACAATCATTTTTTTCATTTTTTCACCGCTCTTCTGTTACTTAATAGCTCAATAGCTTAATAGCTCCAGTGTACCTTAGGTCATTCCTCAGCAGCAATATTCTTAGAACTAGGTAGCAGTGACCACACAGGTTGCTGCTGTCCATTTCTAGTCACCACCATCCCTTCTGGACTCACTTTGCCCATAATCCTTTTTCATCTATGATTTCCTGTGTAGGTGATCAAGAAGGAGCCCATCCTGAACTTTGGAAGGCAGAGGGAAGGCTTGATATCATCCATGGCACCTGTGTGAACAGTGGGGAGAATCACCTGTAGGGTGCAGGCAGCTGAGTGCATCAGCTACCCCTAGGCTTCCTGAACAGGCCTGAGCACCAAACGGTTAGACAGCCTCTATCTCTAATAATAGATGCATTTATTTCTGGATGGAACCAAGAGGAACCATCCATTTCTACTATCAACTTCCTTGATTACCAAATATCATGCCATAGAAAGGTTATATTCAGACTTTAATTCTCTGTAAACAATTCAATCATTGAATATCAACAGTGACTGACTTTCGCTGCATGAAATCAAACTGGGGCTATAACCCAGTTTCCTTGAGTTTAATTCACTCTGTATTTATTAAATCAGCAGAAACATTGTCATGCCTGTGTTGCTAGTCTGAGAAAAGAGAATTAGGGTGCTAAGAACCCTCTCTTTCTTGTGTGAAAACCTTTCAGTTATTTTCAAAGCTTGGCTGCATCTGAGGACCGTTCTATTCAGAAGGGGTACCAAGAGGAGCAGCTGGGGCTGCTGGCATCACACATCTGCTCCCCGGTAATTTTTGTTCAGGCCTGTGTTACTGTGGGAAGGTAGTTTTTATACTGCTGACAGTAATAAGTGGCAGCATCTTCAGGCTCCAGGCTGCTGATGGTGAGAGAATAATCTGTCCCAGATGCACTGCCACTGAACCGCATGGGACCCTGGGCTGCAAATTGGATGTGTAATAGAAGAGGAGCTTAGCAACTTTCCCTTAGTAGCTTAGCAGCTTAGGAGCTTTCTGCTGATACCAGGCTAAGTGTTGTTAACACTCTGACTGGCCCGGCAGGAGATGGTGACTTTGTCTCCCGGAGATGCAGGCACGGAGGATGGATACTGGCTCATTTGGACGTCACACCTGGCCCCTGAGATGGAAACATAAAACACACCCACACTGTCATCCTGTCATCAGAGGACTTCCCTGAGGGTCAGGGGTCCTGCCCACTCGGGGCTGATCAACTCCTGGTGTTTCCTTCCTCACCTGGGAGCCAGAGCAGCAGGAGGCTGAGGAGCTGAGCAGGGGTCAGAGTACGGGGGGCTAATGTGTCCTGACTGGGACTGACTCTCAGGGGCTGTGACCAGCCTACTAATAAGCCTCCAGGGAGGTGGATTGAGGCCTGGAAAGATGCAAATGAGCAGGGACGGGGCAGGCTGGGCACAGCTGCAGGGCTGACTCCACTTAAACCCTTCAGGGTCCTGAGAGCACAGAGGAGGCCCCATGGCCTGTGTCCCAGGAGCTCACAGACACGGTGAACATGGTTCTCCTTGGTGGTTACATGGGGCTGGCCGTCATATGGGTAACTGTTACTGATGCCTTTTACAATTTTGCTCTCAAAATGCATTTTAAGTATATCCATGAATGACAGTATTCTTTCTCTTTAGGAAGTAAAGATGATATAGCTTATGATGAGGAACAAATTGTGAAATACACGTGAACATGTGTGTAATTTGTGTAAAAATATACATGGACCAAGATCCAATTATAAATCAGAGACATCCTGCAGGGGAGGAGGAGGGAGAGGATCAGAGCGAGGGAGGGAGGAGCACAGGGGACTGAGGTGATGGTGCACAGGTGCATTGGGGAAGGAAACTCCATGGGGACTACCCCTGAAGGGGTTGGGGGGAAGCAAATATTGTTTAAAAATGAACAATGATGTAAAAAATAAAAAATAAAATGCATGAAAAATAAAATATTGTGGTATAAGAAAAAAATATACATGGACCATTGCTGGGATGATGATGATGATGATTATTATTATTATTGTTATGTATGTGTGTTTCTGTGTGTGTGGTCAATTTCTTTCTGTCTTCTACATTTATTTTTTGAACAAGATCATAAACTGTCTCAGGCTTGTGACTAAAAAAATCAATTTTAACTTCATGGAGAGGTTTTTATTGATTAAGTCAAAAATTTTTTTGACAGTGTAATGAAGTAATACATTTTATTCCCCAGAAAATGTTCTACACAGTTTTTGGGTTCCTTGTCTTCATGGTTTCCCAAACAGGGTCCATCTGTTTTAAACAAAAATTATGTCACATTTCCTGGGACATGACACTATAATGAAAAAATAAAGACATGATATTTCCAAACACATCACCAAAATATGCTGATCAAAATATTACCAAAATATGGAGATTCATTTTGCAGATTTCAGTTGTAATTAGCAGGAACCCCAATGTATTGTATAGAAGAGTACTTAAGTGCATTATAGAGAAGAGTACTCAAAAGTCCTGTGTGCCAGGCTAAAGGGAGCTAAATCCAATAATTTTTCTTATCAACTGGAACATCTCATTTCTCACCCCTCCCCGCTGTGTCCTCCTTTGTGTCACCATCATATAAAGGGCCACTTCAGTGAATGTTGAGGAGGCACCTGGAGCAGAGAGACACGTGAAGAAGCTGCAGTAGCTCTGCATCCTGCTTCCTTCCTCCTCAGCCTCCTCTCCAGCTGCTTCTCCTCCCTGCTCAGCTCTACCCTCCCTGATGGGACAGGGAACATGGAAACTCCCCTTTTCCTGGGGACCACCCTGTTACGGTATCATCTTCCCTGGCTCCCATATCCAAGGCCTTGGAAAGTTTAATTCAGACTAATTCCCTTTATGAAAACAAGTCCAGATTGGAATATCAACAGTGACTGACTTTTGCTTTATGAAACCAACCTGGTGGTGTTACCTAGTTTCCTTGGGCCTAATTCCCTCTGTCTTTATTAAATTAGCATATACATTGGCATGCCTGTGTGCTGGCCTGAGGAGGGGAAACAGAATTTAGGGTGCCAAAGACCTGCACTGTCTCTTCTGTGAAAACTTTTCAGTTATCTTCAAAGCTTGGCTGCATCTGAGAAGTGTTCTCAGCAGAAGGGTCACCAGGAGGAGCAGCCTGGGCTGCCCTGGGCAATATCTGCTCCCCTGGGTGGTTTATGTTAAAGCTTACATCACTGTGGGAATCCAATTATGATCCTGCATGCAGTAATAAGTTGCAAAATCTTCAAGCTCCAGCCTGCTGATGGTGAGAGTAAAATCTGTCCCAAATTTTCTGCCACTGAAGCGGGATGGGACCCCAGGTTGCAATGTGGATGCAATACAGATGGGGAGCTTAGGCACTTTCCCTGGCTTCTGCTGATACCAGGATAAGTCATTATTAACACCCTGACTGGCCCGGCAGGAGATGGTGACTCTGTCTCCTGGAGATGCAGACATGGAAGATGGAGACTGGCTCACCTGGATCTCACTCCTGGCCCCTGGGATGGAAACAGAAAACACAGCCACACTGTCATCCTGTCATCAAGGACTTCCCTGAGGGCCAGGGGTCCTGCCCACTTGGGGCTGATCAACTCTGGTGTTTCCTTCCTCACCTGGGAGCCAGAGCAGCAGGAGGCTGAGGAGCTGAGTGGGGGCCCTCATGTCCATGCTGGGTCCTGACTGGACTGGACTGACTCTCAGGGGCTATGACCGGCCTACTAATAAGTCTCCAGGGAGGTGAACTGAGGCCTGGAATGATGCAAATGAGCAGGGGCAGAGCAGGCTGGGCACAGTTGCTGGGCTGACTCCCCTCATAACTCCCAGGGGCCCGAGAACACAGTGCAGGCCCAGTGGCCTGTGTCCCAGGAGCTCACATACTCAGAGAACACGGTTCTCTTGGCTGGTTACATAAGGTCTGGCCACCATGTGGGTAAGTTTACAGATGTCTTTTGCCATTTTTGCTATCCAAATGCATTCTTAGTATTTTTCTTCCCATTTAAGTGGAAAAGATGATATAATCTAATGATGAGAAACCTAATGTGAGATGCATGTGGAAATTTGCCTAATTGATATATAAGGATCATTGCTGGTACCACTCTTATTATTAAAAATTCTGTGTGTATTTCTGTGTGTGCCTGTGTATGTCAAATACCTTTTGTTTTCTGCATCATTTCCTGAACAAGAACATTGTCTCTCCTAGACTTACGGCTAAAATTAAAAGCAAATTAATTTTAATTTCACGTTGAAAGTTTTTGTAGATTAAATTCAAAATCATAATTTTATATTTATGAAGTAATCAGTTGTTTCTCTAGGCTTTTTTTTTTTAAAGATTTATTTATTTATTTATATAAACACTGGGTACAGTCAGAAGCACGGGAGGGTAAGAGAATTCACCAGAGCCAGAGTGGAGAGCAGAACAGGCAGACTGATGAAATACACTGCTGAAGGGAGCAGTGGGTGGCAGGAGAGGTCTGCGCACCATGTGGGACCCTCACCCTGTGGCTGGGGATCGAACTGGCGCTGCAGAGGTTGTGGGTAGCTTTGCAGCCCAGCGCTCAACTGCCGCGCCCCCGGGGAGGCCCTCTCTAGGCTTTTGTGTATGGCATGAGGTAGCAGTATCATTTTTTTGCATGGTGGCCCAGTTTTCCCAACACCATTTATTGAAGAGTCTATCCTTTTTCTACTCATAGATTAGTTGGCCATATATGTTATGGCTTTATTGCTGGGTTTTCAATTTGATTCTAGTGGTCTGTGTGTCTGGTTATGTCCCAGTACCATGCTGCTTTTATTATTATGACTTTGTAATATAGTTTGAGTCTGGGAGTGTAATACCTCCATTTTCCTTCTTGTTAGTCAGGAGAACTTTGGCTAGCCAAAGTAATTTTCCATTCACTGAATGCCACCCTGCTGATTGGAGAAAATTCCCATTTACCTGTGAAATACTATGAATTGAGCCTGGTTTACACTGAGGCCACTTTACCCTTATTGCAATAAAGAGAATAAAATCTCTTTTCCATTTTTTAACATCTATGCAACTCTGGTTTATTGCTGGCATCTTTCAGCTTCTATATTCCTAATTTCTTGATGCTGGAAGTGGAATTTATGTTGTGTGTGTGTGTGTTTTTGAGTGTGTGTATGCATTATTCTGGTTTTGGACACTAGGAGGGAGGACCCTTCAGGTGTGAACTTTTCATAAGTCATGTGACTATTATGCATGCTGCTTTTGCCCCTGACTATTAATGTGGTTTTCACTTTGGGCTCCACTTGAACAATGAGCAGACACTTTTCTTATTTTGACCTTTCCTCCAGGAGGGGGTGCTACAAACACATGTGTCTAGTCAGGGTCAGCAGTAGTTGTGCACAATCACAGTATAAACCAGCAGCCAGAAAGCAAATTCTTAAACTCCTTACTTTTTCTTGACATCCAAGAATGCCTGTGGAGTCTTGAATCACTTCCGTAGAGCAGGTGGGACACATGTCACCCTCACCATCAGATCTGGGAGGTCAAATTCATTGTCATCAGCAGAGCAGGAAACTCTTTTTCAGGACTGGCCCCAAACTACAGGCTTCCCTTCCCCTCTGGGAGGGCTGAGGGCAGTTCAAGGTTTGTGGCTCTTTCCATACTTCCTACTCTGTTACCCTGAGTGCTGGCTTTACAGCACATGTCCTCCTGTAAGGAAGTAGCTCAGCAGCCCTGCAGCTGTCTCCTTCCCTGCATAGCTACCTGATCTCCAGCGATGGCTCCTCAGGGGAGTGCGTAGGACTACTCTTCTAGCTTCTGTCTCTCCCTTTTTTTTTTTTTTTAAATATTTATTTACTTATGCATACAAGAGCTGGGATACAGGCCAGAGGTGTGGGGGTGAGAGGATCCACCAGAGACAGTGGGGAACAGAACAGGCAGACTGACTGAAGTACACTGCTGAGGGGAGCAGCAGGCGAGACAGGAGAGGTCTGCCACACCATGTGGGTATCTTCCCAGCCAGCTGGGATTGAACCAGCACTGCAGAGGCCGTGGACAGCTTCACAGCGCTGAGCTCAACTGCCTGCACCACCAGGGAGGCCCTCTTCCTTGGCTTCTCTAAACTTCTGTTCTTTGTCCTGATAACACTTTGTGTTATACTCTATATTCTGTTCTCCATTATTTAATAACCTCCATGGACAAAGATTCTAAATAGGTTGGTGTCCTTATTAGAGTTGCATGTTGTAGAATTATCTTACTCACTTTAACTTCATGTGTGTGTTATGATGAATTTTATTTCCTCCAAATGTTGAGTCGCTCTTTCCTCATTAACAGGAGCAGGTCTAACAAACTGCAAGAGAGCTGCAGTGACCCTAGCTCACTCCCGTTAGTGCAACTAACAGTGTGTGTGAATCAGGTCAACAGCTCTCCAGGCAAAGGGTTTCAAGCTAGATGTGAGATGTTCTTTTGCATCTAGTTCAATTTTCTCCCAATGCTTCCATCAATGTAGGTCTGTGGAAAATGGGAGCATTTGCACAAAAGACTCACCTAAGCGCTGGAACACAGTATGCTATCTCCCATAGCTGACAGTCCAAATATAGATGATATAAGGACATCTGAGCCTCTGTCCATCAGCTTGACCATGATGCTAGGTGAGAAGCTGGGTGATTCCAGTGCTGTCTGTTGTTGGTTCCATCATGAGTGCCTCTAACTTTTTTGGAGTCCTAAGATCTGATCATGACTTTCTTCAGACATCTTGCAAAGGTTTTTTTCCTTTTTTTTTTTTAAAGATTTATTTATTTATACAAGCACTAGATACAGTCAGAAGTGCGGGAGGGTGAGAGAATTCATCAGAGCCAGAGTGGGAAACAGAACAGGCAGATTGACGAAATACACTGCTGAGGGGAGCAGCGGGCGAGACAGGAGAGGTCTGTCGCACCATGTGGGACCCTCGCCAGTGGCCAGGGGTTGAACCGGCGCTGGAGAGGCTGTGGGCAGCTTCGCAGCCCAGCGCTCAACCGTTGCGCCACCAGGGGAGGCCCCAAAGTTTTTTTTTTTAATCAAAGGATATTATTGTATAAAGTTTACAAAACTTGATAAATGTATGTCTATTAAACCCTTAAGTTACTTTTATACATAAGAAAATATAATTTTCTTGGACTACAATATCTATACAATTTTCATAGCTAACATGAGCATTTATCTATGAGTATATAGTAGATAAACCTTACTGGCTAATTTGCAACTAATTCCTTATACCCTTTTAGCCCCCAAAATATTTTTTATTAGATATAAATCATTGTATTCACTTGTGATCCAAAATGAATGTGTGGGACAACATTTCTTGCTGTAGGAGAACACTGGGATCCTCTATTCCAGTCTCCACAACAAGAAAGGTGGGTGAGCAGGAGATTAGGAGCTGGGTGATTCTCCACTCTGAATAAGAATGCCTGTTTTTCCTGTGGGGACTTTGGGGGACACAACATTGGCTTTCAGAACTGAGCAGTTGAAGAGTCCCTGTCTTCTGTCTTGTGCTCATTGAGGCAAGTTCACAGATGAGTACATATTTCCAGCCTCCTCCAGGGCCCATGTTCCCCTCCCTCATGCTTTCCAGCCTCTAATGACACTTCAGGATTTGGTTAAAGCCATTTGCTCTGTGGGCTCAAATTCTTGTCATTATCTGTGTAAGATTTTCTGTTCCACTGCTTGATAATCCCACCTCTTCTCTTTCTACTGTGAAATCAGATTGAAATGATTTACTTTTGGCATTATAATTTTAACTTATAGTGATTAAGGTGCTCCTGAAGCAGCTTATATTCTCATGATAGGGCCTCCCAAATACCTCCCTCAAGGATTTTAGACAGACCAGTTGTGAAGATTTAACACACTGGACATAATATCTTTGAGACATGCTTGAGCTACATGTGGAAAATTTTGGTGACCCCAAGTCCCAAGGGTGAGATAAGAGCAGGTGCCTCCTTTCAGCACAAACCCAACTCTGTGGGCTGATTTGCATGTGGAGTGTAGACATTGCTTCAGGCAGCTCCAGCATCCTTAAAGGCAGCCTGCACGACCCCTGGGGAGCAGCCTCCAGGTCAGCTCTCAGAGATGGTATCATGGGCTCCTTTGACAGGTCCACAGAACAAGGCAGAGCTTACACCTTCAGTAGCAGCTCAGGCTTGGCTACACTCACCTGGACTCAAACACTTTGGCCACCATGTCTCCTGCTGGACCTGCTCACACCTTCTTCCATTCTGAATTCACTAGATTTTTTTTTTTATGACAAAAGGACTAGTCATTATTTTTCAAATAATATATTTATTTGAACCACTATGCACCTCTGGATATTATTTGTCATCTTTGCACCCACTGGATTGGGGGTCACATCCTGGATTTGCTCCCAGGACTTGTGTTACTACCGTGAGTCACATTAGGGAGAAACAGACGATCTGCATGTGGGAGGGGTGCTGGAACTGCCCATATTTTTGTGAGAGGTTTCTATTACATCACTGTCCACAATATTAGATGGAAAAGGGCAAATGCTGTCAAACCCAGAGAACCTATAGCTCATGTGGCTCACAGCACCTGCAAGGGGGAGATGAAGCTTTATGAAGGGGATGAAGAGGGGTTGTTGTAAATGAAAAGGGGAGACCAGTAAGTACAGTCTGTGACAGTAAAAATAGATAAACCAGAATATTATGACAATTCAAAGGCAACTAATTTGAAGAAATAGATGAAAAAAATCTATAAGCGAGTTTCCTAGAATGTAAACATTCAGTTATAAAACAAGTAAGTCATACAGATGTAATAAGCATGTGGTGACTCTAATGACACTGTATTTCATATCTGAATGTTACTAAGAGTTTAGATATTAAAAGCACTCATCACAAGCAATCCGTGCTAATATGTAAGTGATAGGTGCAAACTGTCATGATATGGTGATCCCTCACCATGTATAAAATATCTGGTAATCATGTTGTACACCTGAAAGTAAGATAACATGATAGTTACACCTTAATTATAAAAACAGAAGTAAGAATAGGGGCTCCTCCTTCTAAGAATGAGGAAGAAAGAGAAGCAGATGGCCCTCTCCACTGAAACTTTAATATGAACATATTATTGCCCCCACAGAAAGGCATGAAATATTACCTTCTAGTGATGGGTGTGAAAAGATGGTTCTACATTGATATATTATCAAGAACAGATATCCTGGGCCTTGGGGAGAAAGAGGAGAAAGCGTTAACTAACATCTTTGGACCAATTTATGTGATACCTTCTCAGGCCTGTGCAGCAGAGACGCTCATGTCTTATAGGAGGATAAGCCAGTGTATTTCTTTATTGTGGAGTCTAATTCATTTTGTGTATTGGCTTTCTCATTTATTCCTTATTAATTATTTCTCATTTCTCTCAATGTCTTGCTGCCTATAGATAGGTAGGTTTTGTTTCTGTCTGATACAAGCCCCCCTGTTACCAGTCATAGCACAGCCCTATTTCTCTCACAGATGAGCCAATATGGGTGAAAAGTTACAAGGTCACCCTATATCCTGATTCTTTCTATTATTAGCTATTTAAGATGTTTCGTTTATACTTAAAAATGAGAAAAATAGTTGAAAATTTACAAAATACATCATCTTTCAGTGTGATCAAACTTATTTGGTAATTGACTATTCAGTCTCACAACAGATCATCTGGATTCGGGAGGTGCCGGGATCACCGCTGCCCTCGTGACACAGTTTCCTGCAACTGCTTTTGTGAGACTTCCAGAGATTTGCACCTGTGGAAAACAGCCTGATAGTAAAACACTTTAAGCCAGACTTTGTGATTTTAATTTGAGCCCTACATTCTAACATCTGATTTTTCTTTTCTTTTTTCTTTTTCTTTTTGTGGGGCCTGCTTGTCCTATTTTTCTCTCTGGTAAGGGTCATCACACCTCCTTCCCACTGGAGTCTCATGCAAGCTCGTTTGCTTCCATGCATCTGCTCAGAGGGTGTCCGTCCACCACCCTGAGGTCCAGCAATGGCTCTTTAGGTGAATTCTAATCACAACACACAGCACTTTGAGAGGAACCTGTATCTTCAGTAGTAGGTGCATTAACTTTTGGAGACACGAAGTAATCACTGTTTCTCGTGTCACCTTCCCTGACTTCCATATCCTGGGCCTTTGGAAGGTTGTAATTCAGGCTGTGATTCTCTGCATGAAAACAATTCCAACTTGAATATCTACAAAACTGACTTTTGCTCTATGAACCCCAACCGGTGTTCATAATCCAGTTTTCTTGGGTTTAATTAACCCTGTCTTTATTAAATCAGCAGAGGCATTGTCGCATATGTGTTGTTGAACTGAAAAGGAGAAAGAGAACTAGGGTGTAGAGGAGACTCCCTGAAATTCTCTCTGAAACTTTCAGTCACCTTCAAAGCCTGGTTGCATCTCACAAATATTCTCAGATGGGCACCAGGAAGACCAGCTGGGGTTGCTCAGCTTTACACATGTGCTTCCCTGGGTGGTTTTTGTTCAGGCCTGTGTCACTGTGGGAGAGGAGTGTAACCCTGCTGACAGTAGTAAGTGGCAGCATCTTCAGGCTGAAAGTTGCTGATAGTGAGAGTGAAATCTGTCCCAGATCCACTGCCACTGAAGCGGGATGGGACCCCAGTTTGCAAATTGGATGCACCATATATGAGGAGCTTAGGAGCTTTCCCTGGTTTCTGCTGATACCAGCTTAGATAACTGCTAACACTCTGACTGGCCCGGCAGGTGATGATGACTGTCTCCCGGAGATGCAGACACGGAGGATGGAGACTGGGTCATCTGGATGGCACACCTGGCTCCTGGGATGGAAACAGAAAACACACCCACACTGTCATCCTGTCATCAGAGGACTTCCCTGAGGGCCAGGGGTCCTGCCCACCTGGGGCTGACCAACTCCTGGTGTTTCCTTCCTCACCTGGGAGCCAGAGCAGCAGGAGGCTGAGGAGCTGAATAGGGGCCCTCATGTCCACACTGGGTCCTGACTGGACTGACTCTCAGGGGCTGTGACCAACCTACTAATAAGTCTCCAAGGAGGTGGACTGTGTCCTGGAAAGATACAAATGAGCTGGGGTGGGCAGGCTGGGCACAGCTGCAGGGCTGACTCCTCTCAAAACCCCCAGGGGCCTGAGTGCACAGTGTAGGCACCATGGCCTGTGTCCCAGGAGCTCACAGACATGGAGAACATGGTTCTCCCTGTGGTTACATGGGACTGGCCATATGGAAAACTGTTACTAATGCCATATTTGCTATCAAAATGCATTCTAAATATTTTCATAATTAGCACTATTTTTCCTATTTCGTTAGTAAAGGTGATATATCGATAATTTAAGAGGAGAAACATATTGTGAGTAGGAAGTGAACATTTTGTCTAATTAAAAGAGTGGATAATTGCTGGTACCACTTTATTATTAAAAATTCTGTGTGTAGTTCTCTGTGTGCATGTATATGTTAAACCCTTTCTGTTTTTTTTTTTTTTTTTTTCGTTATTTCCTGAACAGAAACATATTCTGTCTCAGGCTTTTAACTAAAATAAAAAAACTGAATTATAATTTGTTTTAAGGGATTGTGTAAAATAAAGTCAAAATCTTTTTTTTTTTTTTACAGTTTTATGAAATAATCTATTGTTTCTCCAGAAAACATGGATATATACAACTCTTGACTTCCTTTTCTTCTTGGTTTCCAGGATAAGGACTGATCCATTTTAAGCAAAAATTATGTCACATTTCCTGGGACTTGCCATGACAATTTTTAAGTAAGGTCATATTTCCAAACATATTACCAACATTGTTAATCAAAACATTACCAAAATATGGAGAATCACTTTGCAAATTTTCAGTTTTAAATAGCAAGAATAGTATATTGACAAAATAAAGTCCAGAGTGGCAGACTAGGAGGAAGACTTGATCCAGTAACTTATTCCTATCAACCGTAAATCTAGTTTCTCCCCATGTCCCCATTCCTCACATTCCAGCAGGTTCTGAGATTTCCTCCACTTGGTCAGGCTCAGGCACTGGCCATCCTCTGCCAGGGCACTGCAGTCAGGGAGATGGCCTCCATGAAAGGCTCTTCTGCTGCCCCACATTTCATCCCATGACAGGGTTGGAATCAGTATTTGCCAGACCCAATACTAATTGAGAGCTTTGAGAGGGTAAATGTGATTCTTTGGAAAAGAGAACTCAAGTGTCAGCTCTCTCCCCAACCTGTGCTCAAAGTGTCAGATTACAGAAGGAAAAAATAAGTACAAGATTCAGGAGGAGCCACTAGAAATCCAAGGGACATAAAAGAGAAAGACTCCCATCATTTGTTTAATTCAGGAAGAGTGTGGTAAAGCAGAAGAAGACCATCTTGGCTAGAAATAAACAGCAATCATGGTGAAAGATGCCAGCCACTTCTGGGTACAGTGATTTTTGCATGTGGTGTCAGAGCATTGCTTTTTTCCGGGGACCTGGGTGCTGTGGGGACCTGATGAACTGAAAACCCCTGTTCACTATTAAAAGATGCCTGGCAAATTATGAGATTCCAATGAACTCTGCTTTTGCAGGTA
Organism: Talpa occidentalis; assembly: GCF_014898055.3. Classification (NCBI taxonomy): domain Eukaryota; kingdom Metazoa; phylum Chordata; class Mammalia; order Eulipotyphla; family Talpidae; genus Talpa; species Talpa occidentalis. Next base: position 95,439,984 of record NW_023604861.1, read on the forward strand.
ATACACATATTTAAACAATTTTCCTTACCAGATCCTTCTTCCTCTATTTCCTGTTATGAGTGGCTTGTAACATGAAGCATGCATTTTGATGTTGTAGGCATCTATATTAATAATTATTTTTTTTTAAGATTTATTTATTTATACAAGCACTGGGTACAGTCAGAAGCACAGGAGGGTGAGAGAATTCACCAGAGCCAGAGCAGGGAACAGAACAGGCAGAGGGACCGAAGCACACTGCTGAGGGGAGCAGCGGGCCGCAGGAGAGGTCTGTGCGCCATGTGGGACCCTCACCGGGCGGCCGGGGAGCAGCTAGGGATCGAACCGGCACTGCAGAGGCTGCGGGCAGCTTCGCAACCCAGCGCTCAACCACTGCGCCACCAGGGGAGCCCTATTGATAATTATTTATCAGGCAGGGGTCAGCTGGTGGTTTCTGCTCTAGCCCCATGAGTGACCTCCAGCTGTGGTTGGTGTTGATGGAGCCAAGGCTGTGGGGGCACAACTACCCCAGCAGTGCATTCTCTCTCCTAGCTGTGGCTGGAGCAAAAGCCCCAAGCCAGGCTGCAAGTAGGAACTGAGGTGTAAACATCTCAACACAGGTGCACATAACCTGTTTATCCTGTTGCCTTGGTAATTTCTCTAGTTTCTAAGGTCTCTACCCATTTAATTTTCCAGATGTTAGTACTTGCTACTGCCATTATATTTTTCAATTTTACCATCTTGAAGTATTTTCAAATATATATTTCTTTAGTTACAAAATGGAGCAGATGTATTTTCACTATGTGACTCGAAAGGGAAAATTTTAGAAAGTGTTCTTTAGAAAGCTTTATCTCTTCATTAGAATGCCTACTTAAATTATGCTTCAGAATTCACACACAGACCCCTGGAATCTGATAAACCCCGTTTCCCTGGATTTACATATCTTACGTTTACACATCTTATGTGTAAAGAGGCACCAGTAGTTTGCATTTCTAACAAGGTTCTAGTAAGAACCAGTGATGCTGCTGACTTCTAGACAAATTTTGAACAGCAGTATCATTGCACTTAAGGAAATCTAGGCTGCTTCTGTACAGTTTTTAAATAATAGTTTATTGAGCTACCACTCATTTACAAGAGGATATAATTTCAGAGCACAGCCTCCATATGCTTATGCACTTCACCCCCCAACCACCAATTCCTGTGACATCCCACAGTATTGAATTGCAGCCTTCTGCCCAGCGAGCACCTCACTCACTGTCCCTCTGGTCACCTCCGTAGTTTACACAAAATCTAAGAGCAATGTTCATAACATTCCTAAACCATGTAATGCTTCTCATTTGTCATGCAATTTTGACAAAATTAATTTTCTATATATCCAATTTCCTTCCATTTTTTTCTTCTTACCCCATTATCTAATGACTGTAGCAGCTCCAGTTTATCTTGGGACAAAATTTACCAGCAAATTCTTAGAACTGGGAAGCAGTGATCACACAGGCTCCTGCTGTCCACCTCCTATCACTACCTCCCTTCTGGACTCACTTTACCTAGAATCCCCTTTTCCATTTATGATGTCATGTGGAGGTGATCAAGGAGGGACACTTTCTGAGCTGTGTGGTCAGATGGGGAGTCTTCAATATCATTCTTGGCACCTGCAGTCAGCAGTGTGGGCAGAGAGGACGGCTGGAGAGTCATCTGTGAGTCACCTGTGAGGCAGCTGAGAGCATCACCTTAACCCTGGGCTTGTGGGCAGGTTGGGCAGCTTGTATTTCCAGTGGTAGATGCAGTTACTGCTGGGGACTCCAAGGAATCACTCATTTCTAGAATCCCCTTCACTGACTACAAAATCCTGGATCTTTAGAAAGTTTTAATTTAGACTTTCTCTTTATGAAAAGTATTCAAGCATGGGATATCTACAGTGACTAAATTTGCTGTATGAGCCCCAACTGGCACTGTAACCCAGTTTTCTTGGGTTTAATTAACTCTGTCTCTATTAATCAGCAGTGATGTTGTCATGTCTTGTTCTTGAACTAAGCAGAGAAAGAGAATAGTGTTCAGAGGAGCCTCCCTGCTCCTATCAAGACCTTTCAGTCACCTTCCAAGATCGGCTGCATCTGAGACCTGCTCTCAGCAGATGGGGCACCAGTAGGAGCAGTTGGGTCAGCCCAGCCTCACACATCTGCTTTTGGGGGTTTTTGTTCAGGCTTGTATCACTGTGGGAGGAAAAGTGTAATCATGCATACAGTAGTAAGTTGCAGCATCTTCAGGCTGAAAGTTGCTGATGGTGAGAGTGTAATCTGTCCCAGATCCACTGCCACTGAAGCGGGATGGGACCCCGGGCTGCAAACTGGATGCACCATAGATCAGGAGCTTAGGAGCATTCCCTGATTTCTGCTGGTACCAGGATAACTCATTGTTAACACTCTGACTGGCCCGGCAGGAGATGGTGACTCTGTCTCCTGAAGATGCAGACACGGAGGGTGGAGACTGGCTCATCTGGATGGCACACCTGGCCCCTGGGATGGAAACAGAAAACACACAGCCACACTGTCATCCTGTCATCAGAGGACTTCCCTGAGGGCCGGGGTCCTGCCCACCTGGGGCTGATCAACTCTGGTGTTTCCTTCCTCACCTGGGAGCCAGAGCAAGAGGAGGCTGAGGAGCTGAGCAGGGGCCCTCATGTCCATGCTGTGTCCTGACTGAGACTGTCTTCACAGACTGTGACTGTCCTACTAATAAGTCTCTAGGGGGGTGGATGGAGGCCTGGAAAGATGCAAATGAGCAGGGGTGGGTCAGGCTGGGCACAGCTGCAGGTTGACTCCCCTTAAACCAGCAGGGGCCTGAGAACACTGTGCAGTCTCCGGTGACCTGTGTCCCAGGAGCTCACAGACACGGAGAACAGGTGCTCCCTGGTGGCCACCAGGGTCTGGTGAAGCACCTTACGGGTACATGTTGCTGATGCCTTTGTTATTTTATTATAAGAATGCACTAAAATATTTATATTCATAGCAGTATCTTTCTATTTAGGAAGGAATGATGATAAGATTTGTGATGAGGAACAAATGGTAAATTGCATGTGAAAGTGTGTATAAATAAAATATATGGACCACGGCAGGTAAATTATCTCCACTAAGTTATCATGAAAATGCACGAGTGTGTATGTTCATTGACTTTTTGTATTCTACATATAGTATAGCTTAGGTTGTGACTAAGTATCAAAAATGAATTTTACCTTCATACTAGTTTTCACTATTATAAATCAAAACCTTTTTTTATAAAAAAATATTGTGAAGCAATCAAAAATTTCCCCAGAAAACATTCATATATACAATCATTGGCCTTTATGTCTTTGTGGTTTCTAGGACAAGAACAGATCTATTTTAAAGACAGCTATTTTGCATTGCCTGGGACTTCAGATTAGTGTGTAAAAAAATGATATTTCCTTGCACATTACCAAAATATGGTGATTCAAACGTTATCAAAATATGGGAATCACTTGGAAAAATTTCAGTTAAATAAGGAAGAACCTCACTGCATACTGCATTAGATAGAGGAGTAATGAAACAAATGAAAATCCAGAGTGCCAGGCTGCAAGAGATGCTCAATCTAGTTACTTCTTTTTCTACTATATGATCTAATTTCTTCCCACCTCTCCACTCTGCTCTCCTTTGAGCCACACTCATATTAAGAGCAGATGTAGTGGATATTTTTCAGATCTTCAGATGAAGTGCTCTCTGGTCAGGTGTAGTGTCCATTCCTCACATTTCAGCAGGTTGTGAGGTTCCCTCCACGTGGTCTGGCTCAGGCACTGGCCATCCTCTGCCAGGGCACTGCAGTCAGGGAGATGGCGTCCATGAAAGGCTTTTCTGCTGCCCCACATTTCATCCTGTGAAAGGGTTGGGTTAGCAGTCTCCCAATACAATACTAGTTGAGACTTTTGATAGGGCAAGATTGATGCTTTTGAGGAGAGAACTCAAATGTCATCTCTCCCACGCACTTAAAGATCTGAGGTAAGTATTACAGATGGAAAATAAAAGTGAGAGCTTCAAGGAGTCATCACTCTGAACCAAAGGAACATATAGGATGAAGACTCCCATCACATGTAGTTTGGAGAGCTTTTTTTCTAAGAAAAATTGTAGAGTGTGATAAACCAGATGGTGATCTTCAGTAGAAATAAACAATAAACTTGGTGAAATATGCCAGTTAAATTCGGGTTCAATGACTTTTATAGTTATTGTCAGAGCATGATTTTCCCCTTTGACATGTGTGGACTGTTGTCATGTTGAAAGATGAATGGAATATCCACTCTCCATTATTAAAGATGTTTGGATATTTGGCAATTAATGATGTTTCAATTATTTTACTTATGCAGAAACACAAATATTGAAACTATTGCATTGCCTGTTTTGCTCCTCTGACTCTGTTAGGATGAGGGATGAGGACAGACGAAATGGACAGGACACCTGAAGATCCACTCACTCTGGGCAAGCACCTGGCTCCAGTGAGGGACCAGAAGGGCAGGGTAGGAGCAGCAGCAGAAATCTTATGTGTCTATAATCTGGGCATCCCATTCAAATCCAAGCTGCATGAGGTCAGTGGTTCTGTCTGATTTGTTCAAAATGCCCAATAGATAAGGATGTTATGACTCTATATTTGTATAATTCTGTGACTATTTTTGGTTTATGGAAGAAAAATGAAGATTGTTGTGGCACAACCGAGGAGATGAAGCAATTCCACCTATTACCCCCACGAGGTGCTGTTACACCTCAGGTCTATATGGACAGAGCCATCAGCGTTTAGGATGTTTTCTGAGAAATTGGTTTACTGACAAACAGTGACAAAGGTGACTCATATTTCACAAGTATCCAGTGTTTGTGTTTGTTAGAACACATTACTTCTTTCCATACCAAATTTCCATCAGATCATTTTGGAGAGTGGCTCAATGCCCACATGGATTTTTCAAATTTTTGATTTGTTTTCATTAAGAAGGAGCATAATTTTATTTTTATGCTTTTTGCACCAAATATTTTTGAGTAACTACTGAGAGTCAGTCACTTGCTAGATGCTAAGTTTAAAGCTCAAAGAAAAGAAAAATTCAAGGGCAAGAGAGATAGGGGAGGTAGCGTGGGAGGGAGGAGAGGGGGTGAAAGGGGTGAAGAGTGAAAGGGGAATAAGGAAAGGGAGAGAGAGAGCGAGCTCGAATAATTTCTATGCAATCATTGATTGCATTGAAAGAAGGGAGAACGTGCTTATGCCCTCATACCCTGTTGAAAATCAAAGTGTCTACCTTGAGTACATGTCTATTTACATTTTTTGTCATTATTCTTTTTTTTTTATTTTTATTTTTATTTTTTATTATTTTTTTTAAAGATTTATTTTATTTACTTATACATGTACTGGGTACAGTCAGAAGCGCGGGAGGGTGATGAGAGAATTCACCAGAGCCAGAGCAGGGAGCAGAGCAGGCAGACTGAAGTACACTGCTGAGGGGAGCAGCGGGCGGCAGGAGAGGTCTGTGCGCCATGTGGGACCCTCCTCCGGTGGGCGGGGAGCAGCAGGGGATCGAACCAGTGCTGTAGAGGCTGCGGGCAGCTTCACAACCCAGCACTCAACCACTGCGCCACTGGGGAGGCCCCATTATTCTTTTTTTATAAATAAATTTTATTTTTATATTCCCCATACAATTGCAACCCCCTTATTTTGACCCCAATCCCTCCCCTCCCCGCCCAGAGTGTCTCTGGTTCATAGTTTTTTGTTGATTTTGATTTTCACTTTCTTTTTTTTTTAAAGATAGATTTATTTATTTGTTTATTATTTATTTATTTATTTATTTATTTATTTGTTTATTTATTTATTTATTTATACATACAAGCACTGTGTACAGTCAGAAGTGCGGGAGGGTGAGAGAATTCACCAGAGCCAGAGCGGGGAGCAGAGCAGGCAGAAGGACCCTGCTGAGGGGAGCAGCGGGCGGCGGGAGAGGTCTGCGCGCCATGTGGGACCCTCCTCCGGTGGCCGGGGAGCAGCCGGGGATCGAACCGGCGCCGCAGAGGCTTCGGGCAGCTTCGCAACCCAGCGCTCAACCGCTGCGCCACCGGGGAGGCCCGATTTTCACTTTCTTATATTCTTTTTCCTGGTCCCTTATTTAAGTTTTCTAGATTCCTGCTATGAGTGAGACCATCCGGTATTTTTCTTTTTCTTTCTGGCTTATTTCGCTGAGCATGATCCCTTCCAGCTCCATCCATGTTGCTGCAAATTGCATGTGTTTATCTTTTTTGAATGCTGAGTAATATTCCATGGTGTATATGGACCACATCTTCTTGATCCAGTCATCTATTTTTGGGCATTTGGGTTGTTTCCAAAGCTTAGCTATTCTAAACAGTTCTTCATGCAAATGGTAAAAGTACTGAGTGCCTGTGTTATTGACAGAGGTACTTTCTTCCTCAATTCATTCTTCTTTTTTTATTCATTTGTAATACTTTCAGGTTCATTATCTTAGGTTTATATTTCATCGAATTTTCCTTATCTTTGCTGTTTTCAATTATTTATTTATTGAAGTATTGGATCATGTTTTCCTAATCCAGTCCATTAATTATCTATCATTTTGCTATACCTTAAGCATGCTAGAGATGAAGAAAAGGCATCCCTGGCTTATGTTAGTTATCTTCTTGGTGTATTCATTCGCCTATTAAGTGTTTATTTCAGGTATTTTTCTTTACTCGAGATTGACTTCCAATTAGTAGTGGGAATGTCTTGGCTGTTACCTCTTCAATAAATTTTCTTTCTTCTTCATCTTTTCAGTCTTCTTCATCTTGAGTTCCAGTTATAAGTGTGCTGGTGTTTCCCCCTCTATCCTGTGTGCGCTTGAGGGATTCTATATGATCTCCCTTTACTTCTCACTGCAAAGTTCTGACATTTTCTCCTTGTCACCATTTCACTTTCTACTTCTGTCAAATCTTCTACCAAACTCATCAAAAGTAATTTCTTTACTTTTATGTACATACATATATACATATATAGTTATGTATTGAGGTGACATTGGTTTATTTCACTGCATATGATCAGAGCAAAAGGTCACGCTTCTTCAGATGTCTGCTCCCACCCCACACCCACCACCAAGGCACCAATAATCCTCCACCACAGTCCAGTGAGCTCCTTCTCCCCTCCCCATTGTACTTACCCCTTTGGTAGCTTCTATTTTACAGCGAGAGTTCCAGGATGCTTTGGTTTGATTGAGTCTCTCTGTTTCTTTCTTTGGTTTCTTTCTATCCACATGTGATAGAAATCATTTAGTATTTGCTTTTCTTCTTAGTTTTGCTTAGAATGATGCCCTCCAGTCTCATCTATATTGTCACAAGAGTTCACTTTTTTTGTTTGAGTAGTATTCCAGTGTGTGTGTGTGTGTGTGTGTTTGTGTGTTCTAAATCCAATTTTCATTGTGTTGTACAAGAACTTTTTTGCTTGTGCCAGGGTAAATGCTGGGGAGGCTGCCACTGCATTGAAATGGCCCCTGCAGGGCAGAGTTTGCTTTTCCAGGTTCATCTCTCCCTGCCAGGGTGCAGTCCTTCTAAGATACCCAGTTGGTATTAATCAGAATCTGTTTTGTTTGCAACATGAGGACAGATTTTTTTGCCTTTGCCATATGAAACTTTCATCTTAAGTGCAAATATATAAAATCGAGTTGTTTTGACATATTGACCTTGAGTTAAATAAGATTAGCTGTTTTTATTACTAATTCCAATAGCTTCTCTATAGACTATTTGTTTTTTTTTTCTGCACACAATCTATTGTCTGTGAACTGTGGTAGTTTTAGTCCCTCTTTCCTACTCCTCCTTGTTGGTGCTGTTGCTGCCTTGTTGCCCTGGACAGGACAGGCCTGTGTTGAAAGGCATCCACTTAAGGGAGGCTGACCAGGGCCACGGGCAGTGAAATGGTGTCTGAACCTGACAGTGCATTTCAGTCTGAGAAACAGTCCCCATTCAGAGTTCAAATTTTGTCAAGAAGTTATATTTGAGAACTTTAAGATAATCAAACAGAGGCACAGCTGTGAAAACAGCCACCACATCAGTTGTTTAATAACAAGCAGCCGGGTCACTGAATAAATACGGATGGTCTCCCAGATTACACTGAATCACTGTGGGAACCCAGTATAATACACAGTATGATACTGCTGACAGTAATAAGTGGCAGCTCCAGGAATAAGTCAGGCTCCAGACTGCTGATGAGAGTAAAGTCTGTCCCAGACCCGCTGCCAATGAACCAGGCTGGGATGCCATTGGGCCTGTTGGATGCACCTTAGATAGGAAGCCTGGGAGACTGTCCAGGTTTCTGCTGGTACAAAGTTAAGTAGCTGCTATAAAATACTGACTGGCCCTGCAAGAGATTGTGGCCCTTTCTCCTGGAGATAAAGACAGAGAGGCCAGAGACTGTGTCAACACTGCTTCTCCAGTGGTACCTGAATAGGACATAAAAACAAAAGTCAGTTATTCTAGATCTTGACCACTGTCTTCAGAGCAGAGGGAGAGTGGGGTGATCTACATTGAGCTTTAGCTATTTTGCTTGCTGAGCAAAGGTGTGAACTCCCAGGGCCCAAAACACAGACAAAGCAGAACCATCCAGGGTGCCCTCACCAGGGAGCCAGAGCAGCAGGAGGCAGATAAGCTGCCCTGGGGCTTCCATGGTCCCCTGTGTCCTGGCTGAGGCAGGTCTTGCCCAGAGCCTGCCCAGCACTGATATGGGCTCTGGGCAGCAGGGCAGGCTGGGTGGGGGGGGTGGGGGAATCAGCGGGGGTTGAGGAGCAGGGATCCAGCTGCAGAGACCATTTCCTTAGCTTCTCTCCACACATCAGCAGCCACCCCTGGTGGGGGTGGGGGGGAGGGTCATTCAGAAAAGCCTGTTGACTAGGACTGACTCTTTCTCTTTGGTCACAGAATTTACTTCTGTGTCCTCCCTGAACCTAGAATAGTTCCATATCCACCTCAAGAAAGTCTGTTGGGAACAAAATAGAGGCCCATGGGCCTATTTCTGTTTTTCCTGTGATGTGCTTCCTGATCTCCTGTGGAGCATGAATGGGCCCAGCAATATTGAGGGTTGATGAGAAGTTGATCTGCCAGATATAGCTTTCATTTGAGACTTATTTTTCCTGAGACTTATTTTGTGAGAGACAGGTGTGAAGAGTCCTACCAATTCCACCAGGCAACGTGGGTGGCAGGACAGCCACACGTGAGGGCAGGACCCATGCTCTCACCCCTCCTGTACTCACACCATTTCCCTGAAGACAGAGTTGGGGCTGACATGCAGGCCGGGAGCTGTTCCTTGGGAAAGAAGGAAAACTACTGACTACATTTTAGTTCTACGACAGAGTAGGGATCTACTAACAGAGTGGGGATCCACTGAGCACAGGTGGATCTATTGAAATATGCAGCTAAGTTGAGCAGCAGAGGAGACAGGTAAGATATGCTGTGCCATGTGGGTTAGCTCCCTGGCCAGGGATTGAACTGAGGCCTTTGCAGTGATAGCACTGAGACTTACCCCAGGCCACCAGGGAGGCCCCTAGTTCTACAACTTTAAAAGCATTTTCAGTGTTTCTTAGAGAAGACATCTGATGCTGTGGTGGAATTTCTTGGCAGACACAAACAGGAGGTCTCATTTTAGATTAAATGAATACTTGAGGGTTTTGTGTTATCTTTTCTAAATCAGCAGGGGCACTGCCAAGTCTGTGTTGGTAATCTGAGGAAGAAGGTGAAGAGTTAGGGTTTCAAGGAGCCTCACTGTCCTTTATACCAAAATTGTATAGTCAGTTTCAAAGGTTGGCTACATCTGAGAAAAGCTTTCTGCAGATGGTGAGGAGAAGCTGGGGTTGCCCAGCCTCACACATCTGCTTCCCTGGGTGGTTTTTGTTCAGGCTTGTATCACTGTGGGAGGTGAACCCCAATCCTGCTGACAGTAGTAAGTGGCAGCATCTTCAGGCTCCAGGCTGCTGATGGTGAGAGTAAAGTCTGTCCCATACCCGCTGCCACTGAAGCGGGATGGGACCCCGGATTGCAAGTTGGATGCATGATAGATGAGAAGTTTAGGAGCTTTCCCTGGTTTCTGCTGATACCAGTCTACCTCATTGCTAACACTTTGACTGGCCCGGCAGGAGATGGTGACTCTGTCTCCTGGAGATGCAGACACGGAGGGTGGAGACTGGGTCATCTGGATGGCACACTTGGCTCCTGGATGGAAACAGAAAACACACCCACACTGTCATCCTGTCATCAGAGGACTTCCCTGAGGGCCAGGGGTCCTGCCCACCTGGGGCTGCTCAACTCCTGGTGTTTCCTTCCTTACCTGGGAGCCAGAGCAGCAGGAGGCTGAGGAGCTGAGTGGGGGCCCTCATGTCCACGCTGGGTTCTGCCTGGACTGACTCTCACAGGCTGTGACCGGCCTACTATTAAGTCTTCAGGGAGGTGGACTGAAGCCTGGAAAGATGCAAATGAGCAGGGCGGGGCACAGCTGCAGGGTTGACTCCCCCTCCAACCAGCAGGGGCCTGAGAGCACAGTGCAGGACCCGTGGCCTGTGTCCCAGGAGCTCACACTCACCAGGGTCTGAGATTCCTTCAATATTGTCAGGTTCAGGCACTGGCCATCCCCTACAGTCAGGGAGATCATGCCATGAAAGGCTCTTCTACTGCCCCATATTTCATCCTGTGAAAGTGTTGGAATAAGCGTTCTCCAAACCCGATACTAATGGAGACTTTCGAAAGGACAAATGATAGTTTTAAGGAGATAATTCAAGTGTCATCTTCCCCATCTGTTTTCTAAGGTTTGAGGTAAGGATTACATAACAAAATATGAGTTTCAGGAGTATTCCCTATAAATCTTAGTGACCCAGTGGATAAAGACTCTTGTCTTTCATTTACTTCAGGAAAACTTCTTTTCTTCTAAGAAAAATGGAGGAGTGTTGTAAAGCAGAAGAAGGTGATTTTCACAAGAAATAAATATTAAACATGGTGAGTGATGCCAGCTACATGTGGACGACTAATATTTGTGTCAAACCTTGACTTTCTCCTTTGACTTGTGTGTCATCCTTCATGCTGAAGAATTACCTGAAAGTCCCCTGTTCATGGTTAAAGATGATTTGTGAACTTGGCAATCAATGAGATTACAATTGACTCTGTTTTTGCCGACACACAAATAGAAACAGTTGTGCTAACCAGTCCCCTCTTCCTTGAACCGTTATGATGAGGGATAAGGACAGATTAAATGTGCAGGACACCCATAGCTCCTCTTACTGTAGGCAAGCACCTGGCTCCAGGCAGGGACCAGGAGGAGAAGGGCAGGAGCAGAAGCAGAAATCTTAGGTGTTCATAATCTGAGCATCCCATTTAAATCCAAGCTGCATGAGGTCAGTGGTCTGTATGATTTGTTCCAAATGCCCAATAGGAGGGATGTTATGTTTCTGTAATTTGTGTAATTCTATAACTATTTTTGGTTTTATGGAAGAAGAAATGAAGACTGCTCTAACACAGCAGAGGAGCCGAAGCAATTCCATCTCTTACCCCCAGGAGGTGCTGTTACACCTCAGGTCTGTTAGTGACTGTAAATAGCACTTGAGATGGTTGACCAAAAAGCAGTGACAGGGGTGACTCATATGTATCCATGGGTGACTTCATATGTATCCATGCCTCATTTTTTGAGATAGTGTTTATGTTTGTTAAAACAAATTACTTCAATCCAGACCAAATTTCCATCAGACCATTTTGGAGAGTGGCTCAATGCCCATATAGATATTTCAAATAACTGAGTTTTCTCATAAAGAAGGAATATAGTTTTTCATTTTTATGCTTCTTGCAGCAAATGTGTTTGAGATGCTACTGAGAGCCAGACACTGTGCTAGATTAAGTTCAAAGATGACCAAAAAGAAAATAAAAGGGAGGGCCTCCCCGGTGGCGCAGCGGTTGAGCGCTGGGTTGTGAAGCTGCCCGCAGCCTCTGCAGCGCGGGGTTCAATACCCAGCCACAGGGCGAGGGTCCCACATGGCGCGCAGACCTCTCCTGCAGCCCGCTGCTCCCCTCAGCAGTGTGCTTCGGTCCTTCTGCCTGCTCTGCTCCCCGCTCTGGCTCTGGTGAATTCTCTCACCCTCCTGTGCTTCTGACTGGACCCAGTGCTTGTATAAATAAATCTTTAAAAAAAAAAAAAGAAAGAAAGAAAAGAAAAAGACTATGAATACTCAAGGGTATTTATTCAGAAGCAAAGCAAAGAACTGATGGAGGCACAACCTGTAGTTGGAGAAAGTAGCTGTGGAGCTAATCTTCTTTCCCTGGGTCTGCAGCAAAACTGTTCTAAACAGTCAGAAATTTCTGTGGCTACTTTGACTGGAAAGAAGGTAAACTTCCTACTTGAGTACATATTGATTTTTATCTACAGTTCTTTTTGTCAATACTGAGTCCCCATATTATTTAAAGTCTTTTCTTCCTCAATCCTTCCTCATGGTCATCTTTTTTTAAATTAGTAATACTTTTACTTAACTTGTATCCATTTGCATTTCTCTGATCTTTGCTGCTTTCAATGATTTATATTTGATTTGTTGCATCATTTTCTCCTCAATTAGTTTGTTAGTTGCATAGTATTGTATTATTTTAATTATTTATTATGTATAATTATTTATTTAAGAATTTTATTATTGAGTATAGTAGAGATTTACAGAAGGCAGCCTTGGTTTATCTCACTATGCATTCATTCTTTTATTATTTATTTTTTTCAGGTATTTTTTATTAGGAAAGATGGGTCTGACATCAGTTTTGAACATTTCTCGGCTCTGATGTCTTCAATAGTTTTTCTGTCTCTATTTTCTCTCCTTCATCTTCAGTTTCATGTATAACCTGTTTGATATGTTTCCCCCTATATTCTGCATGCTCTTTAACCCCTTTTTATAATTTCTGTGTTTTTTTTGACACAATAAGTTTGTAATGTTTTTTCCTGTCCACTACTTTACTTTCTATTTCTGTCAAATTGGCTGTTAAACTCATTTATGAAGCTGTTTATTTTTATTTATTTATTTAATTTATTGTGCTTTTATTGAGATGACAGTTGGATTACATAAAATCAATTTGTTTTTTGCATATTCACTTTAATTCAATGGGATGAGCTATTTTTATTACTAATTCCAATAGTTTCTGTTGATTAGCTTGAAATTCCTCTGCACACAATCTATTCTCCGTGAACTGTGATAGTTTTATGTCCTTTTTCCTACTCCTCCTTGCTGCTACTGTTGCTGCTTCATTGCTCTGGTCAGAACAGGCCTGTGTTTAAAGATGTCACTCACGGAGGCTAATCCAGGGCCACTGACACTGAAATGGTGCCTGAACCTGACAGTGCATTTTGGTCTGAGAAACAGTCCCGAGTCAGAGTTCAAATCTAGTAAAGAAGTTTTTACACTTGAAAACTTTCAGACTTTCAAATAGAGGCACAGCTGTGAAAACAGCCACCATAGCATCTGCTTATAAAGGAAGCTGCTGCTGTCACCACATAAACACTGATGGTCTCCCAGAGGAGACCATCAAATCACTGTGGAACAAATTATAATATATATTACATCAAATCACTGTGGAACAAATTATAATACTGCAGACAGTAATAAGTGGCAGCATCTTCAGGCTCCAGGCTGGTGATGGTGAGAGTAAAATCAGTCCCAGACCCGCTGCCACTGAACCTGTCTGGGATGTCATTGGCTCTGGCGGATGTACCATAGATGAGGAGCCTGGGAGACTGTCCAGGTTTCTGCTGGTACCAGGCTAAGTAGATGCTAACACTCTGACTGGCCTTGCAGGTGATCATGGCCCTCTTTCCTTGAGACAGTAACAGAGAGGCTGGAGACTGTCAACAGTACTTCTCCAGTGGTACCTGAATAGGAAATAAAACACAAAAGTAACAGGGTTATTCTAGATTATGACTACTGTCTTCAGAGCAGAGATAGAGTTGGTGATCTACATTGAACTTTAGTTATTTTTCTTGCTGAGTAAAGGTGTGAGCTCCCAGGACCCAAAACGCAGATAAAGTGTCCTGAGCAGAACCATCCTGGATGTCCTCACCCTGGAGCCAGAGCAGCAGGAGGCAGAGAAGCTGTGCTGGGGCTTCCATGGTCCCCTGTGTCCAGGCTGAGGCAGGTCTTGCTCAAAGCCTGCCCAGCACTGATATGGGCTCTAGGCAGCAGGGCAGGCTGGGGGAAGCATGCAAATCATTGGAGGTGGGGCAAATCCGGCCTCTAGCTGCAGAGACCATTTCCTTAGTAACTCTCCACATTTGAGCAGCCACCCCCAGGGGTCATTCAGTGAAGCCTGTTGACTCAGGCCCAGCACTGAATTTTTCTCCACTGGTCACAGAATTACGTTTCTGTGTCCTCCCTCATTACTCAACTATAATAGCTTCATTATTAACCTAGAGTAAGATTGATATTCTTGACATATGTCTGTTGGGAACAATATACAGGCTTGTGGTCCTATTTCTCTGTTTATCAATAATGTGCCTCCTTGGAGCATGAATGGATCCGGTTGTACCAAGTGTTGATGAGTAGGTTCTCTCCAGATAGAGCTTTCACTTGCCACTTAGTGAGGATATTTTCCTGAGGAAACTAATGTCACCTTATTTTTGTGTGTGTGAGACTAAAGAGTCCAATTAATTCCACTTGTTGACAGGGTGGCAGGACAGCCACACCTGCATGTGAGACTTAGCCACTATTCCTCCATCTTGTGTATAACCACCATTTTAGTATTTTCAAGTTTTACTTACTCAAGACTAAATAGCCTGTATTCCAAAGAGGGTTTATGACCCTCACCCCACTCTTGTCTTATCTTGGACGGCCAGCCACAGCGGAGCCGAGTAATGGGTCAAACTAGCCATAAAATAAATGTGTACCCACTGTTGTTAGGAGATGCACCTGTGTAACCAATAAATGATTGCCAACATGATTTAATTTTTAGAAATCTACTTGTAACCCTATATAAGATCACTGTTCCCTTTGTTCAGGGCTCCCGACCTCCGCTGTTACATTGGTGCGTGTCATGAGCCTGGACTCGAGCCCATAATAAACTCGTTTGTGTTCTTGCATCGGCTGTCTGTGTGTCCTTGGGGGCTGTACTAGTTGACATTGGGCACAACACTGCAGGGTGGGCAGGACCCAGCCCTTGACCCCTCGGGTATTCACACCATTTCCCTGAAGACAGAGGATGGGCTGACCTGCAGGCAGGAAGCTATCCTTGGAGAGTCTCCAGTATCCATATCACTCTGGCCTGCACCAAACGTCCTTCAGCCAGACTCAGCTTTTTCTTTTCACAATTTGGGAAACTGCTCTCATTCCTAATGTAGATGGAATCCCATGTGGGTCTGTGAGATGCTCAGAAAGTGCACATGTGAGGTGAGCAGTGGTCCGGAATGAGAACTAACTGAGCAGCTGGGCACAAACTCCAGGTCTGCTCATTTCCTTTATTTTTTTTTTTTTTTTTTTTTTTGCTTATTACTGTAATCAATAGTTTATTTATTTATTTTTTTTTTTAAAATATTAAATTTTATTTTTATATTCCCCCATACAATTGCAAACGCCCCATTCTGACCCCAATCCTTCCCCTCCCGCCCCACCCCCCAAAAAGTGTCTCTGGTTCATAGTTTTTTGTTGATTTTGATTTTCACTTTCTTATATTCATTTCCTGGTCCCTTATTTAAGTTTTCTAGATTCCTGCTATGAGTGAGACCATCCGGTATTTTTCTTTTTCTTTTTGGCTTATTTCGCTGAGCATGATCCCTTCCAGTGCCATCCATGTTGCTGCAAATTGCATGTGTTTATCTTTTTTGAATGCTGAGTAATATTCCATGGTATATATGTACCACATCTTCTTGATCCAGTCATCTATTTTTGGGCATTTGGGCTGTTTCCAAAGCTTAGCTATTGTAAACAGTGCTGCTATAAACATAGGAGTGCAGGTGCTCTTTGGAATTGATGTTTCTGTGTCCTTTGGGTAAATACCTAGGAGTGGAATTGCTGGATCATATGGAAGCTCTATGTTTAGTAGGTCCAGAAATCTCCACACAGCTCTCCATAGTGGTTGGACCAGTTTGCACTCCCACCAACAGTGCAGAAGAGTTCCTTTTTCTCCACACCCTCGCCAACATTTGTTGTTGGTAGTTTTTTTAATATGTGCCATTCTCACTGGTGTGAGATGGTATCTCATGGTAGTTTTGATTTGCATTTCCCTGATTACAAGTGATGTTGAACATTTTTTCATATGTCTGTTGGCCATTTGCATTTCCTCTTCAGAGAAGTTTCTTTTTAGCTCTTCTGCCCATTTTTTGACTGGATTATTTTCTTTGTTGTTGCTGAGTCTCATCAGCTCTTTGCAGATTTTTGTGATCAGTCCTTTATCATTAGTGTTGGGTGCAAAAATGTTCTCCCAGTTGGTGGGGTTTCTCTTTGTTTTTGTTATTGTCTCTTTTGCTGTGCAGAAGCTCTTTAATTTGATGTAGTCCCAGCTGTTTATCTTTCTCTTCACTATCACTGCTTTGGGTGATGTGTCTGTAAAGATGTCTTTGATGTGCAAATCCCGTAGTGTTTCGCCTATATTTCCTTCTATGTATTTTATGGTTTCAGGTCTTATGTCTAGTTCTTTAATCCATTTTGAGTTGATTTTTGTGTATGGTGTGAGGTAGTGGTCAAGCTTCATTCTTTTGCATGTAGCGACCCAGTTTTCCCAGCACCATTTATTGAACAAACTTTCTTTGCTCCAATGCATAGTCTTTGCTCCTTTGTCAAAGATTAGTTGACCATAAATCTGTGGGTTTATTTCTGGATTTTCTATTCGATTCCATTGGTCTGTATGTCTGTTCTTGTTCCAATACCATGCAGTTTTGATGATTATGGCTTTGTAGTATAGTTTGAAGTCTGGGAGTGTGATGCCTCCATTTCCTTCTTTTTTTTTCAGTAGAGCTTTGGCTATTCGGGTTTTTGGTGATTCCATATGAATTTCATCAATAATTGTTCTATTTCTTTGAAGAATGCCATTGAGATTTTGATTGGAATAGCACTGAATCTGTATATTGCTTTTGGTAGGATGGCCATTTTAATAATGTTTATTCTTCCAATCCATGAGCAGGGGATGTCTTTCCATTTCTTTGTGTCTTCTTCTATTTCTTTTAACAGTGTTTTATAGTTTTCTTTGTATAGGTCCTTTACCTCTTTTGTTAGATTTATTCCCAAATATTTGATTTTTTTTGTTTCGATAATAAAAGGGGTGGTTTTTTTGATTTCTTCTTCTTCAGATTTATTGTTTGTGTATAGGAAGGCTACTGACTTTTGCGTGTTGATTTTGTATCCTGCCACTTTACTGAATTGATTGATGAGTTGAATTAGTTTTTCTGTGGAGATTTTGGGGTTCTCTATGTATATTATCATATCATCTGCAAATAGTGATAGTTTGACTTCTTCTTTTCCTATTTGGATTCCTTGGATGTCTTTCTCTTGTCGTATTGCTCTGGCTAGGACTTCCAGTATTATATTGAAAAGCAGTGGTGAGAGTGGACATCCTTGTCTTGTTCCAGATCTTAATGGAATTGCTTTCAGCTTTTCACCATTGAGAATGATACTGGCTGTTGGCTTGTCATAGATGGCCTTTATGATGTTGAGGTATGTTCCTTGTATCCCAAGAATTTCAAGGGCTTTTATCATGAATGGGTGTTGCACTTTGTCGAAAGCTTTCTCAGCATCTATTGATATTATCATATGGTTTTTATATTTCTTTTTGTTGATGTGTTGGATAACGTTGATTGATTTTCGGATGTTAAACCATCCTTGTGCCCCTGGAATGAATCCAACTTGGTCGTGGTGAATTATCTTATGGATACATTGTTGGATTCTGATAGCTAAATTTTATTGAGGATTTTTGCATCAGTGTTCATTAGGGAGATTGGCCTATAGTTTTCCTTTTTTGTGTTGTCCTTATTCGGTTTTGGTATTAGTGTAATATTGGCTTCATAGAACGTGTTTGGTATTGTCCCTTCCTTCTCAATTTTTTGGAAGAGTTTGTGAAGGATAGGCACTAATTCGTCTCTGAATGTTTGGTAGAATTCATTTGTAAATCCATCAGGTCCTGGGCTTTTGTTTTTGGGGAGGTTTTAATTACCATTTCAATTTCGCTGCTTGTAATTGGTCTGTTTAGGTGTTCTATTTCTTCTTTATCTAGCTTTGGGTGATTGTAGAGTTGTAGGAATTTGTCCATCTCCTCTAGATTGTTGAACTTGTTTCCATATAACTGTTCATAGTAGTTACTGATTATTCTTTTGATTTCTGCTGTGTCCGTTGTGATTTCTCCTCTTTCATTTATGATTCTGTGTATTTGTGCTTTCTCCCTTTTTTCCTTTGTGAGCCTGGCTAGGGGTTTGTCTATTTTATTGATTTTTTCAAAGAACCAGCTCTTGGTTTCATTGATCTTTTGGATTGTTTTTTTAGTTTCAATTTCATTTATTTCTGCTTTGGTTTTTATTATTTCTTTTCTTCTACTGGTTCTGGGGTTTTTTGTTGTTCTTTTCTAGATCTTTGAGCTTCGAGATTAGGTTGTTTCTTTGAGTTCTTTCTTGTTTCTTGATGTGAGCTTCTATTGCTATATATTTTCCTCTTATTACTGCTTTTGCTGCATCCCATACATTTAGGATATTGGTGTCCTCCTTGTCATTCAATTCAAAGAATTTTTTAATTTCTTCTTTGATCTCCTCGTTAGTCCAGTGGTCTTCCAGTAATGTGGCTTTTAATCTCCATGAGGTAGGATAGTTCCTTGCCTTCTTTTTATGATTTATTTCTAGTTTGATGCCTTCGTGGTCAGAAAAGATGGTTGGTATGATTTCAATCTTGGTGTATCTGTTGATGTTTGTCTTGTGCCCCAGTATGTGATCGATCCTGGAGAATGATCCGTGTGCGCTTGAGAAAAATGTGTACTCCGTTTTTTTTGGGTTTAGTGTTCTATAGATGTCTGTTAAGCCCAAATGCTCTAGGTCCTTATTTAGAGCTTTAGTTTCTTTACTTATTTTTTGTCTTGTTGATCTATCCATTGTTGATAGTGGTGTGTTGAAGTCTCCCACTACATATGTGTTTTCTCTGATGTCTGTTTTCAGAGAGGACAACAGTTGTCTGATATATTTTGGTGCTCTTTCGTTTGGTGAGTATATGTTAATGAGTGTTATTTCTTCTTGAAGTATTGTCCCCTTAATCATAATGTAGTGACCATTGGAGTCTCTTTTTATTTTTTTGAGTTTGAAGTCTGTTTTATCTGATATAAGTATAGCTGCTGCTTTCTTTTTTGGCCCATTTGCTTGTAGGATTGTTTTCCATCCTTTGACTTTGAGCCTATTTTTATCTTTTGTAGCTAAATGTGTTTCCTGGAGACAGCAAAAGGTTGGGTTTTGTTTCTTAATCCAGGCTGCAACTCTGTGTCTTTTTATTGAAGAGTTTAGTCCATTTACATTTAGAGTTAATATTGATATGTTAGCATCTGTATTTGCCATTATGTTTGTCTTTCCTTTGATTTTATTTATTTATTCTTTTAATAACTTTTTTTTTTTTTTTGGTCTTCTTTCGTTGTTATTCGTCCCTCTGAGGTTCTGGCTTTAGGATTCCTTGTAGTATTTTTTGGAGTGGGGGTTTAGTCGCAATGAAATTCCGGAGTTTCTCTTTGTCTGGGAAGGTCCATATTCTTTCTTCATGGAGGAAAGAGAGCTTTGCGGGATAGAGTATTCTTGGTTGGCATCTGTTTTCTTGGAGTCTGTTGACTATGTCCCTCCACTCTCTCCTTGCCCGTAATGTTTCTTCAGAGAAGTCTGATGTCAGCCTGATTGGTTTTCCTTTGAATGTTATCTGTTTCTTCCCTCTTGTCAGCTTCATTATTTTTTCCTTGTCCTGGATTCTTGGGAGCTTTACTATTATGTGTCTTGCTGTGTTTTTCCTTTCGTCGTGGAAGTTTGGTGTTCTTCTTGCTTCTTGTATATCAATTTTCAGCTCCTTCTTCTCATTT
Source organism: Talpa occidentalis (assembly GCF_014898055.3). NCBI lineage: Eukaryota > Metazoa > Chordata > Mammalia > Eulipotyphla > Talpidae > Talpa > Talpa occidentalis. The sequence continues at coordinate 95,459,990 of NW_023604861.1, forward strand.
GGGAAGTTCTCTTCAATTATATCCATGAATATTTTCTCTGTTCCTACATCTCTCTCCTCTCCTTCTGGAATTCCTATAACTCTTATATTTCCTTTCCTCATGGAGTCAGATAGTTCCCGAAGTCTTTCTTCATTCTTTTTCCTTCGTACTTCTCTTTCCTTTTCTGTTTTGGTTCTTTTTATTTCTGTGTCTTCAAGATTACTTATTCGTTCTTCCATTTCATCTATTCTGCTTTCATTGCTTTTCCCAGAGTTCTTTAGTTCCTCCATTAATTCTTTGATCTCCTGCATTTCTCTTACTTCCCTCTTTAGGGACTCAATTTCCTTCTTCTGATCTATCACTTTTTTAATCATGGCAATTTTAAATTCTCTTTCTGGAAGGCTCAGAAGTTCTTCCAAGTTGCTGTCGTTGCAATCTGGGGAGTGGTTTTCTTTTTGTGGTGTGCTTCTTTCCTGAGGAGTTTTTAGGTTGCGTGTGGTTCTTCTACTCCCTACTGTCTGTTTTCTAATTTGTCGTATGCGTTGGGACACTGTGTTGCTCGGACTGACTGACATCTTGGGTGAACTTCTCCGCTCCCCTCTGGCTCTTCCAGGAGCCATCTCTGTCTTCTGGGGGAGCTTTCTGCTGGTTTTAGGCAGTTTTTACTGAAGAAATGTCCCTGTTCTCAAATGGCGAAGCGGGATGCAGTCCCTGCGCCTCCGGTTTCAGGCACACTCTTCTGCGCACCCGGTCTGCCCCGGACGTGGGTGCCTGCTCCCTCTGTGGGCTCAGACTGCTGGTCGGAAGGGGCCTGGCGTGGAATAACTTCCCGGCTGGCCACTGGGTCCTCCAGAAACCTTCTGCCCTTTTCAAGCAGTCTTAAGAAATGTCCTGTTTTATAGGGTGTTAGTGACTTTTTTTTTCCTGGTCGCTAGGTGGCGCCAGAGATCTCTCCTATTGTCCTTGGGGGGCTGTTTTTCGCCTCCCCCCACCCCGTGGGACAGAGAACAGAGCGGGAATGGTAGGGTACACCTCAACAGCTTTGGGGTGCTGTGTCTGCCTTGTGCCCCACCGTCGTGGAGAAACCACGCCCCGAATTTTCGTGCCCCGGGTCTCAGTTCAAAGCCCTCAGTTCCAGGACGCGGGCTGTAGCCCAGTTCAGTGGCGCGGGAATGGCGCCTTTTGCACCGCTCCTGTGCCTGGGCGCCTGGTTCCTGCTCACTCAGGGAGGGACCTTCACCTCAGTGAGGACCTGCGCGCGTCTCCCCGCAAGCCTAGGTCGTCTCCCCTCAAGCCTAGGTCGCAGGCGCGGGGACCTGGGCAGCCGCGATCCAGGTCTGCACTTGCTTTTCAAGTGCGCCGAGCGAGCCGCGTTTCCGCGCCAGCTTACCGGCAGCCCGGGCTGTGTGCGCGTCTCCCGGGGTCTTTGTTCTTCTCTAATGGCGCCCGGAGCCGTTCGCTCGCCGCCGCGGCGAATCCTGCAGGGTTCGCCTCAGCTCCCGTTCACGGGGTGTGGTGGCTGCAATAGTTCCTTTCCACTCACGGTCCCGCTTGCTACGTTGTTTGTTCTTGTGGGCCGTTTTAGTTTGTTGTTTCCTCCTCTCTGCCGGTCGGAGAGTGCCGCCTCTGTGGGCGGGGGAGGGGAGCAGGGTTCTGCGCTTCCCTCCCTTCTAGTCCTCTTTTATGGCCAGTTTCTTCTTCGGGCAGTTCACTGGCGTCACCCGTTTATCTTCCGTGTCCCAGTTCTCACTGGGACCTGCCGCTTTTCCTCCCTATTCACTTTTTTTAATGGGAGATCTTACTCGCAGCGTCTCCTCGCCGCCATGTTGCTCCGCCCCCTCTCTGCTGGCAGCACACTCAATAACTTCTTGGATTTACAGAGGCCGGGCTGTTCTCACCTCTGCGCTGATGCCAGCCAGTTGTAGGAAGCAAGCCACGTTGTTAATGTGAGACCGATACCCTCTCTAGTTTCCTCTGTATCTCTGATTAATGGAATTGAAGTCAATAATATCCAAACAGAAATGCGGCTAGATTGACGGTGGGCCAATAAGGGAAAAGCTGCAGTTGTAGTTTCTCAGCTGTAGAACAGTCCGTGAAGATCAAAACCCGTCCGACGACCTGGAAACCCAAAGTCACTCTCCGAGCTGGCATGACGCTGCGAGCTGGCCGAGAGCCAAAAATGGGGGATCTGCTCATTTCCTTTAAATCCGCTGCTTCCCCACAGCACTTCTATTCTTTGCTGTCCCAGTCTTTGTTAACATCTCAAGGAAAGAGTTTTATTAATGCTTGGCCCACAGCCCAACGATATCTGTCCAGTAGTCCAGACATTATAGTGCTAGAATCTGAAGCCGGATAGCTACATGAGGGAGGAAGCTGCATTGCTTGAAGATGGATGACAATCATATAAATTTGCAATCATATAAATTTTCCCTTTCCAGTTTCCATATCTGCGAATATGTGATTAGTAATAGTAACTATCTTACTGTTCTGTTTTAATGTTAACCACAAGAAAACATTTAGAACTTTGCCCAAGAATAAATATATTGCTATTAATTTATAATTATGATCACTGTGATATTTAGCACTATAACAATTACCATTATTGTAAGTACACTTAGCAGAGACCACTGAAAAACAATCTTAAACCTAATCCATGTGTGTTTCATCCACAGACACTTCAGGTTCTCAGGCTGTTTCTTCACCTCCTGGCTCATGGCTCTCGAAAGGTCATTGTCTTAGTTTACACTAATTGCTTAGACTTCCATTCATCCACTCAGCCCTGTTCTATGTGTTTTTTTCTCCATTGCCGGTAAATCTTTAACCTAAGAAATGTTGTAAAGCATTGAAGTCTTCTTCTGAGATAATCATTATTTTGCTTTTTTACTTTTTCTAGTTTCTCTAGTGCTTGTCCCATGACTCACGATAAGGAACAACTTCCCCTGTCCTGCGAGGCCTCCTCTAGCGTTATTTCTTCAGGCTGGTCACCTAACGAGTTTTGATAGAGGAAACTTCAGAAGCATTTCTCTCTCCTAGGGCAGTTTATTTATTTATTTATTTTTGTAAAATGGGGATTTAACTGTCCCTGGTCAAGAAATCAATTTAGAGTGCCATGGGTAATATTTTACAATCATAGTGAATAATATAGAACAAAGCAGAAAACTTGTGACATGTCTGATGGACGAATATAAGCATTGCTTCATGGATTGTGTTAAATGCTCTAGCCTCATGCATGTGCAGTGTGTGCTGGATGATCCAAGTGTCAATGTCACTGGCATAGGACATCTGCTCTGCCCTGAGCTTGCTCATTTTTTCCATTATGAATAATGGACTGAAGTATTTTCCAGTGATTCTCAAATCATGGAGCTGTTTAAGATGCAGGTGGAGGAATCTGATTGAGAGAAAGCACTGGAAGGCCTGAGGCTTGTCCTGGGCTGCTGTTGCCATCAGCTCCCTGGGGAGACAGCAGCTGGAGGGGGAGCTGGCCATGCTCCTCCTGTGCTCACACCTCCCCTCGGCTGCACAGTGATGCTCCAGGATCTGGCTCTTCTAAAGAAGCCATGTCACTGCTCTAAAGGACTCTGTGACAGAGCATGTTGTGAGTCATGCTGACTGGTTGGGTGACTGGGATGGAGGAAGGACAAGGACCTGGGAGTGTCCCACCCTTAGGTGCTGGTGAGGATAAGGAGTTGGTGGATCTTAGATCTAGTTAGAAGCCCTGTGGTCAGCAGTATGGAGAGGAGGCAAGGATACTAGGCTCACTCAAGCAAGATCACTAAATTTGTATTTTTTCTTTTTTGAGGGCTAAATTGATATTAGTCTTTCCTTCATTTGAAGCCAGTCATGAAATTTCACAGCGATTTAAGGGGGTGCAGGCAGAACAAAGGTGATTGGAGGGCTCGTTGGTGTTGTGTCCCTGATGGCCAAGTAGGTGCAGGCAGGGCTGGGCTCTCATGGGCAGCTGGAGCAGCACTGACTGCCTGGATAGTTGGTAGGTGATTTCTGGAGCTGGCAGGAATGTTCTCTGTGGGATGCAGTTTGCTGTTTGAGCAAGATGTTGCCTGCAGTGATAAGCATGTGGCCATCAACTCCCTGGCCTTGGATTCATACTTGGCAGAGTTGATGGCCCTCTTCTGCTGCTGCTTAGCCTTTTCTACCACAAGTCTGGCCCTCTCTGCTTCCTACTGAGTCATCTGTTTGGCTTCTAATGCTTCTGTGGGTAACTTCCCAAAGGTCAGATTTAGCTCCGTATATCACCGCTCACCTGTCTGGAGACCAATTCCCTCTGGGTGATCTGTTCTTCACTTCAAAATGAGCCACCAACTGACTTGAGGATTTCTGTTGCAGCACGCGCTGGTCATAGCCTGTTCTGGTGCTTGTGGGGATGCAGGGAAGTGGGCTAAGAAAATGGCCAGAAAAGGATGCACTGGGTGGTGTTCACAATCTATAAATCTTTGCTGCCAATGATTACTGACATATTTCAAGGTCGAGAGCAGCAGTCAAGGGATGAGAAGTGAGTCCCTTCCCTTTCCATGACATCCGGCACACCTGGACTTAGTCAAAATGACAGTTCTGTGTCCGGAGCCACATAAAAAGGTGGCGTTCATGCCTCCAGAGACAGCTCAGGCCAGGCCACACTCCCCATGGACTCAAACACACTGGCTGCCACATCTTCTTCTGGACCCGCTCACACCTGCCACCACTCTCATCTCACACCCACACTGTCATCCTGTCATCAGAGGACTTCCCTGAGGGCCAGGGGCCCTGCCCACACGGGGCTGCTCAACTCCTGGTGTTTTCCTTCCTCACCTGGGAGCCAGAGCAGCAGGAGGCTGAGGAGCTGAGCGGGGGCCCTCATGTCCACACTGGATCCTGACTGGACTGACCCTCAGGGGCTGTGACCAGCCTACTAATAAGTCTCCAGGGAGGTGGACTGGGGCCTGGAAAGATGCAAATGGGCAAGGGTGAGGCAGGCTGGGCACAGCTGCAGGGCTGACTCCCCTCCAACCACAGGGGCCTGTGTCCCAGGAGCTCGCAGACACAGAAAACGTGTGCTCTCTGGTGGCCACCAGGGTCTGGTGAAGCATCACATGGGTAAATGTTGCTGATGCCTTTTGCTATTTTTGCCATCAAATGCATTCTAAAATATTTCTATAATAAGCAGTATTCTTTCTATTTAGAATGTAATAATGATATGATATGTGATGAGGAACAAATAATGAAATGCATTTAAAATGTGTGTAATTAAACTACATGGACCACTGCTGGTACCAGTATCACCACTGTTATCATTAAATTGTGTATGTGTGTGTGTGTATGTTCATATCCTTTTTGTTCTACATTATGTCTTAGGCTTGTGACTAACTCTCAAAAAAGATTTTTTTTTAGCCTTATCCTGGGGTTCTTATGATTAGGTATCAAAATCCCTTTTAAATTTTATGAAGTAATAAAAATTTTTCCCAGAAACTATTCCTATACATGATCATTGGCTTTCATGTTTTGGTGGTTTCCAACATAAGAACAGATCTATTTCCAAGAAAAATTATTTTGCATTTCCTGGGACTTAACATTAGTGTGTAAAAAAAGCTATTTCCCAGCACTTTATCAAAATATGGCGATTCAAATTGTCAAAGTATTGAAAATATTTAGCCAATTTTCTGTTAAATAAACAAGAACCTCACTGAACACAGCATTAGATCGAGGAGCAATGAGACAAATGATAACCCAGGGTGCCAGCCTGCAAGAGACGCTCAGTCTGGTGATTTAGTTTCTACTCTCAGTTCCAATCTCTTCCCACTTCTCCACTGTGTCCTCCTTTTGCCACCATCATATCAAGGGCAGCCTCAGTGGATACTAACAGATCCCAGGATGATGTGCTCCTTGACCTTGTGTGGTGTCCATGCCTCACCTTCCAGCAGGTTCTGAGAATCCCTCCATGTGGTCAGGCTTAGTCTCTGGCCATCTTTTGAGAAGTTATTGAAGTCACAGAAATAGTTTCTTGAAAGGCTGTTTGCTGTCCACATTTCATCCTGTGAAAGTTTGGAATCAATATTTTCCCAACTCAACACTAACTGACAGCTTTGAAAGGGCAAAATTGATGCCTTTGAAGAGAGAACTAAAATGCCATCTCTTTCATCTGTACTCAAAGGTCTGAGGTAAGGATTACAGAAGGAGAAAGGATGTAAGAACTTCAAGGAGGAGTCATTTTAAATCAAAGGAACATATAGGATAAAGACTCCCATCTTAGTGTAGTATAGAAAGCTTTTTTCTAAGAAAAGTTGTAGTTGGGAGGTAAAACAGTGAAGGCGATCTTCACTAGAAATAAATAGTAAACATGGTGAAAGATGCCAGTTCATCACGTGTTCAGTGATTTTTGTGGCTGTTATCAGCACTGATTTTTCCCCTTTGACTTGTGTATTGGATGGTTTCATGTTGAAAGATGGATTGAACATCCACTCTCCATCATTAAAGATGATTTGGCTATTTGGCAATTAATGACCTTTCAATTGTTCTACTTATGAAAAAGCACAAATATTAAAACCCTTATATTTATTAGCTGCCACTGCTGATTCTTTTATGATGGGGGATGAGAACACAGCCTCTCTCACCCTGGGCAAGGACACAGTTCTCAGTGAGGTACCAGAAGGGAGCAGCAGCAGAAATCTTATTTGTTTATAATCTGAGCATCCCATTCGAATCCAAGCTTCATGAAATCAGTGGTTCTGTCTGATTGTTCAAAATTCCCAAAAGATAGGAATGCTATGATTCTGTAATTTGTGTAATTGACTATTTTTGGTTTTATGTAAAAAAAAAATGAAGACTGCTCTAAAACAAGAGGAGCTGAAGCAATTCCACCTACTACCCCCAGGAGGTGCTGTTACATCCTAGATCCTCAGTGACCCTAGAAATAACACTTGAGTTGTCTGAGAAATTGATTGCCCAAAGATCAGTGACAAGGGTGACTCAGATTTCATATGTATTGAGTGCATCATTTTCTGAGATATTGTCTGTGTTTTTACAAACAGATTGTTTTATTCCCAGACCAAATTTCCATCAGATTATTTTGGAGAGTGGCTCAATGCTCACACAGATTTTTCAAATTTTAGAGTTTTTTCATAAAGATGGAACATAATTTTATTTTTATGATTTTGCAACAAATATGTTTGAGTTCCTACTAATCCAGGTGTTGGGAAGCTTGTTTGCTTCCATACAACTGCTCAGAAGGTATTCATTCATCTCCCCAAGGTGAATTCTAATCACAGAACATAGTCCATTAAGACAAACCTCTATCTTCAGTTGTAGATGCATTAATTTCTGGTAACACAAACTAGTCACTCATTTCTAGTACCATTTTCCCTCACTACTAAATCCTGGGCCATTGGAAGTTTGTAGTGAGATTTTAATTCTCTGTTGAAGCAAATTCAAGCATGGAATATTAGCAGTGACTGACCTTTGCCCTTGAAACTCAACTAGAGCCATAACCCAGTTTCTTTGGGTTTAATTACAGCTGTCTTTATTAAATTAGTGGCATTTTCATATCTGTGTTGCTTCTCTAACCCACCACCAACTCCTAGTGGCCCCGTAGTATTGAATTGATGCCCTTGGCCAATCAAGGCATTCCTACTTCCTTTCCCTCAGGTAATAACATATTTTTCACAGACTCTAAGACCTATTTTCATAAATAGTTTTATGACAAGTAAAGTTTTAATTGATCACATGATTTAATACATCTAATTTCTTACATATTAATTTTCTTTTTCTTTTTTTTTTGCTTACTCAGTTACTTCATACCTTCAGCACCTCCTGTGTATCCTGGGACATTCTTTAACAGCAAAACACTCAGAGGTGAAGAATAGGGACCCTACTACCTCCTGCTGTCCACCTCTGTCATCACTTCGGGACTCATACTGCCCAGCACTCCTTTTCCATCTATGATTACCTGTGGAGTTGATCGAAGTGGGGCCCTTCCTGAGCTCTGGAAGTCAGAAGCAGAGGCCTCAATATCATCCATGGCACCTGCAGACAGATGTGTGGACAGAGTGGAGGGTTGGAGAATCACCTGCGAGGTTCAGGCAGCTGAGAGCATCTCCCAGTCTAGGCTTCCCGGGAAGGTCTGGGGACCACACAGTTGGGCAGCTTGTATCTCCAGCAGTAGATGCGTTTCCTTCTGGAGACACCAAAGAGTCACCCATTTCTAATATCAGCTTCCCCGATTTCCATATCCCAGTTCTTTTCCAGGTTGTAATTCAGACTTTAATTCACTGAATGAAAACAGTTAAGGCATGGAAGATCAGCAGTGACTGTCTTTTGCTGTATGAACCCCAACTGGTATTACAATCCAGTTTCCTTGGGCTTAATTACCTTTATTATCTTAATTTTTTTGTTGAGTAAATATTAGTTTATACCATTGTTTTCATAACAGCAGTGTAGGATCCCACCTTCAGGCATTGTGACCACTCTGTCCACCACCAGAGAATCCACAGTCCACTGCCAGAGACTCAATGCTCCCCACTTTCTTTGTTCACTGATCTCTGCTTCTCACCCCCCCTTCCCTGTGGTTGTCCTCATTCCACAACTACTTATATCTTTATTTAATCAGCAGAAGTATTATCAGGTCTGTGTTGCTGGGGGAGGTGGGGAATGAGGATTAGGGGTTGAGGGATCTCCTTGCCCTTCTGTTTAAACCTTCCAGTTATCTTCATAGCTTCACTGCTTCTTAGAAACTCTCTTAGCAGATGGAGCACCAGGAGGAGCAGCTGGGGCTGCTCAGCTTTACACATGTGCTTCCCTTGGTGGTTTTTGTTCAGGCTTGTATCACCGTGGGAGGGAAACCCCAATCCTGCTGACAGTAGTAAGTGGCAGCATCTTCAGGCTCCAGGCTGCTGATGGTGAGAGTGAAATCTGTCCCAGACCCACTGCCACTGAAGCGGGATGGGACCCCGGCTTGCAAATTGGATGCATGATAGATGAGTAGCTTAGGAGCTTTCCCTGGTTTCTGCTGATACCAGTCCACCTCATTGCTAACACTCTGACTGGCCCGGCAGGAGATGGTGACTCTGTCTCCTGGAGATGCAGACACGGAGGGTGGAGACTGGGTCATCTGGATGGCACACCTGGCTCCTGGATGGAAACAGAAAACACACCCACACTGTCATCCTGTCATCAGAGGACTTCCCTGAGGGCCAGGGGTCCTGCCCACCTGGGGCTGACCAACTCCTGGTGTTTCCTTCCTCACCTGGGAGCCAGAGCAGCAGGAGGCTGAGGAGCTGAATAGGGGCCCTCATGTCCACGCTGGGTCTGGCCTGGGACTGACAATATGGGTTGTGACCAGCCTACTAATAAGTCTCCAGGGAGGTGGAATATGTCTTGAAAAGATGCAAATGAGCAGGTGCGGGGCAGCCTGAGCACAGCTGCTGGGCTGACTCTCCTCATAACCCCTAGGGGCCTGAGTGTACAGTGCAGGCCCCGGGGCCTGTGTCCCAGGACTCACAGCCCTGGAGAACAGGTTGCCCCTGGGGGACACATGAGACTGGCCATCATAAATAATGATGATTTTTGACATTTTTGTTATCAAAATGCATTCTAAATATTTCCATAAATAGCAATGTTCCTTCTATTTAGGAAGTAATGATTAAATAATTTATCATGTGGAACAGATTGTGAAATGCATATGAATATGTGTCTAATGAAAATATTTGGGCTATTGCTGGTATCAATATTACCCCTATTATTGTTATTATCATTATTATTATTATTAGTAGTAGTAGTAGTATTGGTAGTAGTAGTAGTATTGCCAGAAAGTGTGTATGTAATTTTATGTGGGCAGGTATATGATCAAATTTCTTTTTCTTTTCTCCATTAATTTTCTGCAGATCATATTCTGTCTCAGGCTTGTACTAAAATAATAAAGTGATTTTAACTTTATTTTAGAGCATTTTATTGATTAATATCAAATTCTTTTTTAATAGTCTTATTAAATAACCAATTATTCCCCAGAAAATTTTGAGTTATACAATTTTTAGCCTTCATGTCTTTGTGGGTTCTAGTATAAAAACATATCTATCTTAAACACAAATTATGTCCCATTTCCTGGGACTTGACATCACAATGTGTCAATAAAATCATGATATTTCCAAACTTATTAGCAAAATTTGCTCAAACTTTACCAAAATATGGAGATCATGTATTAAATTTTCAGTTATAATAAACAGAAATTTCAATTTATACTACATAAATAGAAGAGTGCTTATACAAAAGAATATCCAGCGTGGCAAGCTGAAAGAAAGGCTTAAACCTGTGACTTAATCATTTTAACTGTCAGATCCAAGTTCTTCCTGTTTCTCCACTCTGGCCTTCTTTTTCCACCATCAGATTAAATGTAGATTTACTGTAAGACAAACATCCCACAATCATGTGCTTCTTTATCAGGTGTGGTGTCCATTCCTCACATTCCAGCAGCTTCTGAATTCCCTCCACATGGTCAGGCTCAGGCACTGGCCATCCTCTGCCAGGGCACTGCAGCCACAGTTCATTGAAAGGCTCTTCAGCTGCCCCTCATTTCATCCTTCAAACACGTTGGAATCAACATTCTCAAATCCAAATACTATTTGAGAACTTTGAAAGGACAGAGTTGATGCTTTGAAAGCAAGAATTCAAATGTCCTCCCTCCCACCTGTACTCAAAGAACTGAGCAAAGGATTACAGAAGGAAAAAATAAGAAAATTCTTCATGAGCAGTCACTATAAGTCCAAGGAACATGAAGGATAAAGACTCCCATTTCTTCCTCATCTCATGAAAACTTTTTTCCAAGGAAAAAAATGGAGGAGTGTGGTGAAGCAGAATGTGATTTTTAACTAGAAATAAATATTGAACATGGTGAGGGATGCCAGGGACATCTGCACAAGTGATATTTGTACATAGTGTCAGAGAATGACTTTCTCCTTTGAGATCTGTGTTGGATGTTTCATGTCCCAGGATGACTTGAAAGTCCCCTGTTCATGATTAAAGATGATTTGTATACTTGGCAATTAATGAGATTGTAATTGACTTTACTTTTGCAAAAATAGAAATATTTTAACAGTTGTACCATCCAGTTTCCTTTTCCTCTGACTCTGCTATGATGAGGGCTGAGGACAGACTAAATGGACAGGACACCCACAGCCCCACTCACTCTGGGCAAGCACCTGGCTCCAGGCAGGGACCAGAGGGAGCAGGGTAGGAGCAGCAGCCCAGAAATCTTACCTGTTTATAACCTAAGCATCCCATTCAAATCCAAGCTGCATGAGGTCAGTGTTTTGATTTTTGTTATAATGGCCTATGATGAGGCAAGTTGTGATACTGTAACTTTATATTTTCAGTTTTAAGTAAGGATAAATGGAAGTGCTTTAGCAGAGCGGAGGAGCTGAAGTTATTTCACTCTTCCTCCAGGAGGGGTATAAAAAAATCAAGGGTTTTTATGGTGGTGGACTAAGGTTGATTTGATGCTGGTTGCACTATGTTGGTGATACCTGATGCGGGTATCCAAATATCACCTCAATTAAAATCATTCAATTAATTAAAGAATCAAAGCCCTCATTTTCTGAGGTAGTTTTTGTGTTGAGGAAAATATGAGGGATTCCTCTGGATATAGCCTGATGCCCAAGAGGAACATCAGAAATGCATTTAAAAAATCAAAAACAAGTCTGAGATGGAGCTATGAGTTTATTCACCGTGTCCTCATTCTGTTCAGTGACTTGAATATGTTCCATGAGCTGATACCAGTCTTATAAATATCGAGTCACCTTTGAAATTCATGCTCATAAACACATACATCCCATTATATTAACAAATTTAGGTTTCAAGTTGGCTGCAATTGTGTGAAAGGGAAAGTGAATCCTAATAATATTTCACATTAGCAATTTTTTTTTTCTGGACTTTATTTTCTTTTATGTTTTAAGCTGATTTTCAGACTCTTCTCAGATCCAATCACATTCTCTGGAACAAAGATGTTTGTGCAACCTTTCCATTATCTGTCCTTACAGCTCACTGCACGGGCACCCTTTGTGATCATACTCTCTGAAGCTTCTGGAGGCAGCAGGCTCCTGGGCTGACTGATCAGGGCTCTATTGATGGGGTTTCCTGGCCCTGCAGCCTGAGTGTGTCAGACACAGGAGCTGCAGCAAGATGGTGCCATAGCACAGCTCCTCATCTCCCTGGTGCCCCCTGCAGGAGACAAGGAAAATCTCATATTAGCCACTGGGAGTGGAGGGGACCGGAGGGGTGGGGGGCACGTCATTTAATCACTACAATTATATTGTAATAAAATTTATGCCTCATCTTTGAAATCAATAAATAATGTAGCGGATTGACTAGCAGCTCTCATATTAAAGCTCATAATCCTGCAGGGAGAAAAGGCATCCCTCCACGAATCAGTGGAACTTGGGATGGGTTTGCTATTTACCTCTTTCCCTCTGAACCTTCCCCAGAACACATCTCTAACTAGCTCCTGTGACACTGATGATACCACTGGATTCCGGACAAATTCTAAGCAACAGGGCATTTGCATATCAAAGAAAAAGAGCGTGTGCCACCACACACATAGACATGTACATCCCCATGCGGTTTTTATCAAGGAAGTCTGTCAACGATTCCTATATATTTACAGTAATTTTTTAAATTTTCTGTATATATATATGACTTAACAAAGTTTCATTGCTATGAACCCAGGTTAGCTAGATACTTGGAGGAACGTTTAAGAATATCTGGGGTTCAACCCCTATCTTAAAAACCTGAGAGTGATAACACTGGGTTGTCAGCTTCCCAACATCGCTATCATTTCTGGAAACACATTGCCAAGAACCTTTTTACTTTCTGTTATTTCTTGCAGAGTCCCCTGATGAGGGTGTTGCCCTGAAATTGGAAAGTCAGAAGAGGAGGTGTTAATCCTCTCTCTGAGCACTCACAGGCAGGTGTGTGGGAGGAGCTGACAATGAGAGAATCACCTGGTGAGACCCTCCAGGCAGCAGGGAGCATAGGGGCCTCACCTCCAGTTTCCTGCAGAAGGCAGAGTCTGGGACCTACGTCACTGCTCTGACTTCAGGGAAACACCATCTTTCCACTTCTGGCATTGTTTCCATTGTTACCATATCCACAGACATACGAAATGATACATGATTTAGTTCTATATTATTATTATTAACAAATAATTCCTTGGACTAGATAGGATGAGTTCTCTTTTATGCTAGGAACCCTGGCTGATGCTGTAACCAGACTCCTCAGATATAAGAATGACTGTCTTTTTTGAATTTATTGTCCAGCTCATGCTGCTTGGCTGGGGAGGAGGAACATTTAGGGTTTAGAGGAGCTTCCCCATCATCTCTGCCTATATCTGCAGTATTCTTTAAAGTGTGGCTGCATATGAGATGTGCTCTCAGCAGATGGGGCATCAGGAGGAGCAGCTGGTGCAGCCCAGCCTCACACATCTGCTCCCTGGGTGGTTTATTATTATTATTATTATTATTATTATTTATTTTTTTAATAATAAATTTTATTTTTGTATTCCCCATACAATTGCAGCCCCCCATTCTGACCCCAATCCCTCCCCTCCCACCCCCGCCCCCTAAAAGTTTCTCTGGTTCATAGTTTTTTGTTGATTTTGATTTTCACTTTCTTATAGTTATTCGTTTTCCTGGTCCCTTATTTAAGTTTTCTAGATTCCTGCTATGAGTGAGACCATCCGGTATTTTTCTTTTTTTTGGCTTATTTCGCTGAGCATGATCCCTTCCAGCGCCATCCATGTTGCTGCAAATTGCATGTGTTTATCTTTTTTGAATGCTGAGTAATATTCCATGGTATATATGTACCACATCTTCTTGATCCAGTCATCTATTTTTGGGCATTTGGGTTGTTTCCAAAGCTTAGCTATTGTAAACAGTGCTGCTATAAACATAGGGGTGCAGGTATTCTTTGGAATTGATGTTTCTGTGTCCTTTGGGTAAATACCTAGGAGTGGAATTGCTGGATCATATGGAAGCTCTATGTTTAGTAGGTCCAGAAATCTCCACACAGCTCTCCACAGTGGTTGGACCAGTTTGCACTCCCACCAACAGTGCAGAAGAGTTCCTTTTTCTCCACACCCTCGCCAACATTTGTTGTTGCTAGTTTTTTTAATATGTGCCATTCTCACTGGTGTAAGATGGTATCTCATGGTAGTTTTGATTTGCATTTCCCTGATGACAAGTGATGTTGAACATTTTTTCATATGCCTGTTGGCCATTTGCATTTCCTCTTCAGAGAAGTTTCTTTTTAGCTCTTCTGCCCATTTTTTGACTGGATTATTTTCTTTGTTGTTGTTGAGTCTCATCAGCTCTTTGCAGATTTTTGTGATCAGTCCTTTATCATTAGTGTTGTGTGCAAAAATGTTCTCCCAGTTGGTGGGGTTTCTCTTTGTTTTTGTTATTGTCTCTTTTGCTGTGCAGAAGCTCTTTAATTTGATGTAGTCCCAGCTGTTGATCTTTGCCTTCACTATCACTGCTTTGGGTGATGTGTCTGTAAAGATGTCTTTGATGTGCAAATCACGTAGTGTTTCGCCTATATTTCCTTCTATGTATTTTATGGTTTCAGGTCTTACGTCTAGTTCTTTAATCCATTTTGAGTTGATTTTTGTGTATGGTGTGAGGTAATGGTCAAGCTTCATTCTTTTGCATGTAGCGACCCAGTTTTCCCAGCACCATTTATTGAACAAACTTTCTTTGCTCCAATGCATAGTCTTTGCTCCTTTGTCAAAGATTAGTTGACCATAAATCTGTGGGTTTATTTCTGGATTTTCTATTTGATTCCATTGGTCTGTATGTCTGTTCTTGTTCCAATACCATGCAGTTTTGATGATTATGGCTTTGTAGTAGAGTTTGAAGTCTGGGAGTGTGATGCCTCCATTCCCTTCTTTTTTTTTCAGGAGAGCTTTGGCTATTCGGGGTTTTTGTGATTCCATATGAATTTCATCAATAATTGTTCTATTTCTTTGAAGAATGACATTGAAATTTTGATTGGAATAGCATTGAATCTGTATATTGCTTTTGGAAGGATGGCCATTTTAATAATGTTTATTCTTCCAATCCATGAGCAGGGGATGTCTTTCCATTTCTTTGTGTCTTCTTCTATTTCTTTTAACAGTGTTTTATAGTTTTCTTTGTATAGGTCCTTTACCTCTTTTGTTAGATTTATTCCCAAATATTTGATTTTTTTGTTTCAATAAAAAAGGATGTTTTTTTTTTTCTTCTTCTTCAGATTTATTGTTTGTGTATAGAAGGCTACTGACTTTTGCGTGTTGATTTTGTATCCTGCCACTTTACTGAACTGATTGATGAGTTGAATTAGTTTTTCTGTGGAGTTTTTGGGGTTCTCTATGTATATTATCATATCATCTGCAAATAGTGATAGTTTGACTTCTTCTTTTCCTATTTGGATTCCTTGGATGTCTTTCTCTTGTCTTATTGCTCTGGCTAGGACTTCCAGTATTATATTGAAAAGCAGTGGTGAGAGTGGACATCCTTGTCTTGTTCCAGATCTTAATGGAATTGCTTTCAGCTTTTCACCATTGAGAATGATACTGGCTGTTGGCTTGTCATAGATGGCCTTTATGATGTTGAGGTATGTTCCTTGTATCCCAAGAATTTCAAGGGCTTTTATCATGAATGGGTGTTGCACTTTGTCGAAAGCTTTCTCAGCATCTATTGATATTATCATATGGTTTTTATATTTCTTTTTGTTGATGTGTTGGATAACGTTGATTGATTTTCGGATGTTAAACCATCCTTGTGTCCCTGGAATGAATCCTACTTGGTCGTGGTGAATTATCTTATGGATACATTGTTGGATTCTGATAGCTAAAATTTTATTGAGGATTTTTGCATCAGTGTTCATTAGGGAGATTGGCCTGTAGTTTTCCTTTTTGTGTTGTCCTTGTTCGGTTTTGGTATTAGTGTAATGTTGGCTTCATAGAACGTGTTTGGTATTGTCCCTTCCTTCTCAATTTTTTGGAAGAGTTTGTGAAGGATAGGCACTAATTCGTCTCTGAATGTTTGGTAGAATTCATTTGTAAATCCATCAGGTCCTGGGCTTTTGTTTTTGGGGAGGTTTTTGATTACCATTTCAATTTCGCTGCTTGTAATTGGTCTGTTTAGGTGTTCTATTTCTTCTTTATCTAGCTTTGGGTGATTGTAGAGTTGTAGGAATTTGTCCATCTCCTCTAGATTGTTAAACTTGTTTCCATATAACTGTTCATAGTAGTTACTGATTATTCTTTTGATTTCTGCTGTGTCCGTTGTGATTTCTCCTCTTTCATTGATGATCCTGTGTATTTGTGCTTTCTCCCTTTTTTCCTTTGTGAGCCTGGCTAGGGGTTTGTCTATTTTATTGATTTTTTCAAAGAACCAGCTCTTGGTTTCATTGATCTTTTGGATTGTTTTTTAGTTTCAATTCATTTATTTCTGCTTTGGTTTTTATTATTTCTTTTCTTCTACTGGTTTTGTGGTTTTTTTGTTGTTCTTTTTCTAGATCTTTGAGCTTTGAGATTAGGTTATTTCTTTGAGTTCTTTCTTGTTTCTTGATGTGAGCTTCTATTGCTATATATTTTCCTCTTATTACTGCTTTTGCTGCATCCCATACATTTAGGATATTGGTGTCCTCCTTGTCGTTCAATTCAAAGAATTTTTTAATTTCTTCTTTGATCTCCTCATTAGTCCAGTGGTCTTCCAGTAGTGTGGTTTTTAATCTCCATGAGGTAGGAAAGTTCCTTGCCTTCTTTTTATGGTTTATTTCTAGTTTGATGCCTTCATGGTCAGAAAAGATGGTTGATATGATTTCAATCTTGGTGTATCTGTTGATGTTTGTCTTGTGCCCCAGTATGTGATCGATCCTGGAGAATGATCCGTGTGCGCTTGAGAAAATGTGTACTCCGTTTTTTTGGGGTTTAGTGTTCTATAGATGTCTGTTAAGCCCAATTGCTGTAGGTCCTTATTTAGAGCTTTGGTTTCTTTACTTATTTTTTGTCTTGTTGATCTATCCATTGTTGATAGTGGTGTGTTGAAGTCTCCCACTACGTATGTGTTTTCTCTGATGTCTGTTTTCAGAGAGGACAACAGTTGTCTGATATATTTTGGTGCTCCTTCGTTTGGTGAGTATATGTTAATGAGTGTTATTTCTTCTTGAAGTATTGTCCCCTTGATCATAATGTAGTGACCATTGGGGTCTCTTTTTATCTTTTTGAGTTTGAAATCTGTTTTATCTGATATAAGTATAGCTGTTCCTGCTTTCTTTTTGGTCCATTTGCTTGTAGGATTGTTTTCCATCCTTTAATTTTGAGCCTATTTTTATCTTTTGTAGCTAAATGTGTTTCCTGGAGACAGCAAAAGGTTGGGTTTTGTTTCTTAATCCAGGCTGCAACTCTGTGTCTTTTTATTGAAGAGTTTAATCCATTTACATTTGGAGTTAATATTGATATGTTAGCATCTGTATTTGCCATTGTGTTTGTCTTTCCTTTGATTTTATTTATTTATTCTTTTAATAACTTTTTTTTTTTTTGGCCTTCTTTCATTGTTATTTGTCCCTCTGAGGTTCTGGCTTTAGGACTCCTTGTAGTATTTTTGGAGTGGGGTTTAGTTGTAATGAAATTCCGGAGTTTCTGTTTGTCTGGGAAGGTCCATATTCTTTCTTCAAAGAGGAAGGAGAGCTTTGCGGGATAGAGTATTCTTGGTTGGCATCTGTTTTCTTGGAGTCTGTTGACTATGTCCCTCCACTCTCTCCTTGCCCGTAGTGTTTCTTCGGAGAAGTCTGACGTCAGACTGATTGGCTTTCCTTTGAATGTTATCTGTTTCTTCCCTCTTGCCAGCTTCATTATTTTTTCCTTGTCCTGGATTCTTGGGAGCTTTACTATTATGTGTCTTGCTGTATTTTTCCTTTCGTCGTGGAAGTTTGGTGTTCTTCTTGCTTCTTGTATATCAATTTTCAGCTCCTTCTTCACATTTGGGAAGTTCTCTTCAATTATCTCTTTGAATATTTTCTCTGTTCCTACATCTCTCTCCTCTCCTTCTGGTATTCCTATAACTCTTATATTTCCTTTCCTCATGGAGTCAGATAGTTCCCGAAGTCTTTCTTTGTTCTTTTTCCTTCGTACTTCTCTTTCCTTTTCTGTTTTGGTTCTTTTTATTTCTGTGTCTTCAAGAGAACTTATTCGTTCTTCCATTTCATCTATTCTGCTTTCATTGCTTTTCCCAGAATTCTTTAGTTCTTCCATTAATTCTTTGATCTCCTGCATTTCTTTTTCTTCCCTCTTTAGGGACTCAATTTCATTCTTCTGACTATTGTTTTCCCTCTTTAGGGACTCAATTTCATTCTTCTGATCGTTGATTATTTTTCCCTTATCATTGTTTTCCTTTATGACTTCTGTCAGTTTTTTAATCACGGCAATTTTAAATTCTCTTTCTGGAAGGCTCAGAAGTTCTTCCAAGTTACTGTCGTTGCAATCTGGGGGCTGGTTTTCTTTTTGTGGTGTGCTTTTTCCCTGGGGAGTTGCTAGGTTGCGTGTGGTTCTTCTACTCCCTACTGTCTGTTTTCTAATTTGCCGTATGCGTTGGGAAACTGTGTTGTTGGGACTGGCCGGCATCTTGGGTGAGCTTCTCTGCTCCCCTCTGGTTCCTCCAGGAGCCATATGTCAGTTCCAAGCAGACTTTACTGGAGAAAGGTCCCTGTTCTAAAATGCCGATGTGGGGACACACTCCCCTGTGCGCCTGGTCTGCCCTGGCGGTGAGTTCCTGCTCCCCCTCTGGGCTTGGACTGCAGGCCAGAGGGGGTCTGGCGTGGGCGAACTTCCCCCGCTCACCTCTGGCTCCTGAGGAAGCCTTCTGCAGGTAGTCTTTACTGAAGAAATGTCCCTGTTCTAAAATGGTGATGTGGGACACACTCCCTGCGCGTCCAGTCTCAGGCACACTCTTCTGCGCGCCTGGTCTGCCCCGGCTGTGGGTGCTCGCTCCCCCTGTGGGCTCAGACTACTGGTCGGAAGGGGCCCGGCGTGGGCTAACTCCCCAGCTGGCCACTGGCTCCTCCAGGAGCCTCTGCTGGTTTCAAGTCACTAGGTGTCGCCAGAGATCTCTCCTAGTGCCGTTGGGGAGCTGATTTTCCACCCTGTGGGACAGGGAACAGAGCGGGAATGGTAGGGTAAACCTCAACGGCTTTGGGGTGCTGTGTCTGCCTTGTGCCCCACCGTCGTGGGGAACCCACGCCCCTAATTTTGTGCCCCGGGTCTCAGTTCCAAAGCCCTCAGTTCCAGGACGCGGGCTGTAGCCCAGATCAGTGGCGCGGGAATGGCGCCTTTTGAACCCCGCTCCCGTGCCTGGGCGCCTGGTTCCTGCTCACTCAGGGAGGGCCTCCGCGTGTCTCCCCGCAAGCCTAGGTCGCAGGCGCGGGGACCTGGGCAGCTGTGATCCAGATCCGTGTTTGCTTTTCAACCGCACTGCTTTTCCGCACAATCCCGATCCCGATCCCCGTTTGTTTTGCCAGAGCGCACCGCTTTTCCGCGCAGGCTTACCGGGCGGCAGGGGCTGTGTGCTGGGGCTGGTCTCCTCCTGGGCGGGGTCTCTCTTTAATGGCGCCCGGAGCTCACCTCCGCGGTGAATCCTGCAGGGTTCTCCACAGCTCCCGTTCACGGGGTGTGGTGGCTGCAATAGTTCCTTTCCACTCACAGTCCCGCTTGCTGCGTAGTTTGTTCTTGTTGGTTGTTTTAGTTTGTTTTTGTTTTTTTGTCTTTTTTTTTTTTTTTTCCTCCTCTCTGCGATGCGGGTCGGAGAGTGCCGCCTCTGTGGGCAGGGGAGGGGAGCAGGGTTCTGCGCTTCCCTCCCTTCTGGTCCTCTTTTATGGCAACTTTCTTCTTCGGGTAGTTTGCTGGCGTCACCCGTTTATCTTCCGTGTCCCAGTTCTCACTGGGACCTGCCGCTTTTCCTCCCTATTAACTTTTTTTAATGGGAGATCTTACTCGCAGCGTCTCCTCACCACCATGTTGCTCCGCCCCCAATCCAGCAGTTATTATTATTATTTTTAAAGATTTATTTATTTATTATTTATTTATTTATACAAGCACTGGGTATAGTCAGAAGTGCAGGAGGGTGAGAGAATTCACCAGAGCCAGAGCGGGGAGCAGAGCAGGCAGAAGGACCCAAGTACACTGCTGAGGGGAGCAGCGGGCGGCAAGAGAGGTCTGCGTGCCATGTGGGACCCTCCTCTGGTGTCCGGGGAGCAGCCGGGGATCGAACCAGCGCCGCAGAGGCTGCGGGCAGCTTCACAACCCAGCGCTCAACCGCTGCTCCACCGGGGAGGCCCTCCCCGGGTGATTTTTGTTCAATCTTGTGTCACTGTGAGAGGGAAGCTGTTACCCTGGGGATACTGTGCTGTGCCTTTACTGAGACAAACCAGCCTGCAGCGAGCCCAGCCTGCCCCCTGCTGCACATTTGCGTGTTCCCTGAGCATAGTCCCTCCCTCCACACTTAAGTAAGTGGCAGCATCTTCAGGCTCCAGGCTGCTGATGGTGAGAGTGAAATCTGTCTCAGATCCACTGTCACTGAAGCGGGATGGGAACCCAGGTTGTAAATTGGTCGCATATTTAATCAGGAACTTAGAAGCTTTCACTGGTTTCTGCTGATACCAGTGCAACTAGTAACTAATGCTCTCACTGGCTTGGCAGGAGAAGATGACACTGTATCCTGGTGATGCAGACACGGAGGATGGAGACTGAGTCATCTGGATGTCACACCTGGCCCCTGAGATGGACACAGAAACATGCCCACACTGTCATCCTGTCATCAGAGGACTTCCCTGAGGGCCAGGGGTCCTGCCCACCCAGGGCTGATCAAGTCCTGGTGTTTCCTTCCTCATCTGGGAGCCAGAGCAGCAGGAGGCTGAGGAGCTGAGGAGGGGCCCTCATACCTACACTGGGTCCTGCCTGGACTGACCCTCAGTGGCTCCATAGACTAGTAATAAGTGTGGAGGGAGGGGCTGTGCTCAGGGAACATGCAAATGTGCAGGGTGGGACAGGCTGGGCAGAGCTGCAGGCTGGTTTGTCTCAGTAACTGCACAGCACAGTATCCCCAGGGTTCCAGGTCAGACCAGAGATTTGCCTGCAGAGAATGTGTTTCTCCATGGGCACCAAGGGCACTATCAATCTGTGAATAGAGTGTTATTTTTGCTCTCCTCAAGGTTGAGGACATGTTTTTTGCTTCCTCTCCAATGCAGACAGGGTCTGTCAGGCATGACACAACCTCAGAACCTCCCTCAATTTGGAACCTATGGATATTCATGAGGCCAGAGAGGTTTCTCTTGCTCTAATGGTTTGACATGCTACATTATTGGCACTATCAACCAGAGGTACTATAAATTATATGCCCAAATAGAAAAACCGAGTGATCAGGGTTTGTAAGGAAGGGACCAGACACCCTATCTGCCATCACTCACCTGTGATCCCTGCTCAGCCTTTATGGGAGTTCTACCCCATCTTTTCCACCAACACCAGCTAGGGCAGGGATTTCCCCTCCACATCTGGGAAGCACAGGCACATTCCTAACAATGTTGTTTTTAAACTATCCATGCTAACGGTACCCCGATTTTCCCACATTTTTTCTCCTGCTTTCTATTCCCTCTTAAATCAACTTCTTTCTCTTTAGGAGCTGAGGTTCACCTTAGACCAAGAGCTCAATCATAACATTGAATCTACTATGTCCCCTAAACCTGCATATTCTACCATCACCCAGTCTCTCAGTTCCTAAGAAGGGCTTATTCTTAATGATTAGGTTTAGAACATTGGGCCCCCAGCAGAGGGAGGACAGGTGAAGGTGGAAGCCTGTGCAGGGTGCTGAAGCCCACGCAGTATGGAGCTGTCATGTACGTGGGGTGAAGATGCAAGTGTAGTGGGAGTGCTGAGCTAGGAGGGTGGAGGTTTCCCCACATGCATGTGACAAAAGATGCACCCAGTTTGGGTGTGCAAGTGAAGGGACATAAAGGAGGTTGTTCACATGGGTGGGGACCCACAGTGCAGAATTCAGAGTCCAGTGTGGGCGAGAGGACACCCCTGCAGGGGGATAAAGATGGTGGATGCCATGCAAGGGCCATGCAAGGGCTGGAGCAGAGTGTGTGTGTGTGTGTGGTGTGTGTGTGTGTGTGTGTGTATGTGTGGGAGGAGTTGGAGTTGTCTGCACAGTATCTCCAGGGTTCCAGGTCAGACATGGAGGTGGGGGTGACAGACACAAGAGTGATTGCCACCAGGCATGCTGATCAAATAGAAAATGCATTAGTGACATCCAGAGCCAAGAGTGTCACTTTGAGAAAAGAGTTTTAAATAATGGAAGTAGAAATGGCAAGATTAGAAGAATGATGTCTGGAAAAGAAGTATGGAGTGGATACATGGGTGATGCAGAGCTGAGAAATCTTTTATCAAATGTTCATTCCAGCAGAACCTCCACCATGAGAGGACTCATCATCAAATTAACACAATACTTGGCCAGTGGATGGCAACTTCTGCCCATTGTTGGCCGTGGGTGGGCCCCAGGGCATGTGTGCACCTAATGGCCCTGGTTCCAAAACGGGCATGGTGGCTTCACAAGCTATTTGTCTTATTTCTACTTGATTTTTGTTTGCTTGTTTCCTTGTGCGTGCCCACGCGTGTGTGCATGTGTGTGTGTCTTGCTTGATTTCTTTATATATTCATTATACTAACTCCTGATAGCATTGTATGTTGCAACTATTTTCTTTCAGTTTTGGGCTTGTCTTCTTCTGTTCCCAATGTTCTTTTTGCATTTGTATTTATGTTCCTAAATTTATTGCATTTTTGGCCCGGCCTGGACAGACTCCTCCCCTACTCTGCTGACACAGCAAATGCAGATACCTCTGCAAGGACCTAAGCCAAGAGAGGATAATAAAATGAAACTGTAGTACCATCCGCAGGAAAAGTATGAGTAGGTCAGTGGCTGATACATACATCATTTTTTATACAGGGAAAATTATTTACTTTTATTTACTTAATGAATTACCATTATTTTACATCCTTGTTAATTTTTTGACAATATAGGATTTCCCTCCTCAGGAGTGGTCACCAATGCTCTCCCACGCAAAATACCCACAGTCCTCATCTTAGCTTTGTGCTCACTTCCCACACACCATGCCCCCTTTTCACTCCTTGCCTCCCCCTCTGGATGCTTCAGATCTATGGTCAGCTTTCAAGTGTTGATTTTAATGTTTCTTTCTGCCTGACCCTTTGTTTGGTTTCTCTCTATCCACATGTAAGTAACACCATTGGTATTTATCTTTCTCCTTCTGGCTTATTTTGCTTAGACTAGTTCCTTTCAGCTCCATCCATATTACTGCAAATGACATGAATTTATCATTTTTGATTGCTGAGTAGTGTTCCATGATGTTTTGATACCACATCTTCTTGATCTTCTCATTTGTTCGGAGGTGCTTAGGTTGTTTCCATGCTTCTGGGGACAAATCTGCAAGAATATCTCTAAAACTTATGTGATGGAGTGTTTGCCTATATTTTCTTCTATGTATTTCATGTTTGGAAGATATGAGGACTCGATAGTCACCTGGCGAGGTGCCCCAGGTAGCTGAGATCATCAGCACCTGCACCTCTGGGCTTCCAGGACAGGTCTGAGGACACAAGAATAGGTGTCTGTATCCACACTGGCATATGTCTCTCTTCTGGGAGAGCACTAGGGAATCATCTGCTTCTAGTATCTTCTTCCTTATTGTTATATCACCAGGCTTTTGAAAGAATGTAGACATTAATTCTCTGAATTTAGCAATTCCTGCTTGAACTTTCTAGAGTGGCTACTTTTTTACTTCTTGAACCCTGGCTAATGCTGTAACACAGATGCCTGAGACATAAGCATCTCTGTCTCTATCAAATAAGCAATGCAGTGCCCTGTTTATCCTTCTGGGGATGAGGAGTAGAAAAAAAAGTAGGGTCATAAGGTGCCTCCCTGACTTTTCTTCCAAAACTTTCTAGTCAGCTTCAAATCATGGCTGCATCTGAGGAGAGATTCTCAGCCGATGGGGCCCAGGAGGAGCAGCTGGGCTGCCCAGCCTCACACATCTGCTCCCTCGGTGGTTTTTGTTCAAGTTTGTGTCACTCTGGAAGGCCAGATATAACTCTGCTGGCAGTAGTAGATGGCAGCATCTTCAGGCTCCAGGCTGCTGATGGTGAGAGTGAAATCTGTCCCAGACCCACTGCCACTGAACCACGTGGAACACCTGGGGCAGACTGGGAAGCATACTGGACAAGGATCTTGGAGCCCTATTTAGTTTGTGCTGGTACCAGTGTAAGCTGCTTCTGATGCCCTGTCTGGTGCGACAGGTGATGGTGGCTTTCTCCCCGGGTCCCAGATAGGGAGGCTGGAGTCTGGGTCAGTGCAATCCCACCACTGGAGGCTAAAACCACACGTGAGACATTAACAGAACTAGTTCTACAGAGAGGTATTGTTATCTACATACTCAGATTAAGAAAAGAATATTCCTAACTCTTTAAAATTTAAGATTTAAAATAGAAGTCAAATTCATGTGATGAAGGATTCCCAATGAAGAAAGAAACTCAGTGATTGAAATCATCATCTCATTTTTATCTTTATCCAAATATTCTTAGCTGGAAGCCAGAGGAGCAGAACTCCAAGGAGCTGTAATGGTAACCCCATCTCTTCTTTGACTTTTCTCTTTTGCTCAAGACATATCATAAGATATAGACTTCTTATAGCATTTTGAGACACAGGATCACTTGAGATTTAAGAGAAAGAGCATATGCAAATTATGGGGCTTTCCTGTGGTTTAAATATTTAGAGAGGAGTGTCAGGAGAGCTCTCACCCTTATTCCTTCTTTCCGTGTATTATCTCCCTCTGCTGACCATCTGCAGATAGGGGTGTGAAGGTTTTGAAAGAGCTGACTCCAGGCTTGAGCAAATACAGGCACTGCTGGGCTACACCAACCCACTGAGATACAGAGTACATTATCTGCAATGAACAAGATGCCATTCGTCCAGTCTTGGCGCAAGGCAGTTACCTCTCCTGTGCTCTGTCCTAATTCATTGTCTGAACATTCCAAACAGCATCACACCACACCTCACAACATCACGTTACTAGACTTGATGAACAAGGAATGACCAGGTGTGTGTTTAATAGAAACACATGAGCTGCAGTTGGTGGATGCATATCCTAAAAAAATTCAAGGGCTTACCACTTTGGTAAACATGTTAAGGGTCCAGATGTCTGAAGTATTCAGATCACCCCCTTCAAGTTAAGACAAGTAAATGCCTTTGGCACTGTTGATGACAGATACTGAAGCACTGTGTTTTGTAATCACCTCTGAAATGTTGCGAGAACACATCCCACACTTGGTAAATGGCACCATTCCACCTGTCAGCTAACTGCGGTCACAATTTAGAGGGGGCTCAGAACAGAGAAGTTCTGTAGCAGATTCAGGTGGTGATGCCAGTGTGCTGTCATTTGGACCTCTGACCTTGGTGTTTGAAGCTGATGAATGTATGTCAGATAAGGGCACTTCTGGGCACTCAACAAACCCTGACAGAGAAACAAAGCATCGACATCTAGGATTCTACAGCAACACTTGTCATTGTCTAAAAAATCCTATTCCCTATTCAAAAAGTTGTGCCTGAAATAGCATAGATCCATGGCAGATGTGTCCAGGGTATAATAAGGAACTGTACGCCTAAAACATATATATTGTTGTTAACCCATTAAAAAATAATTCAAACTAGGAAAGGAAACTATTTCTTTAAAAAAACATTTATTTAAAGAACAACAAAATGGTGACTATCTATCTGCTGTCAATTCCCCATCAGCACCATCACTTGCAACACATTTCCCAGAGCCCCTTTCACCTATAGTTCCCTATAGAATTGCTCAGTGAGGGGTCCTTCCTGAAGGTGAAAGACAGAGGAGGGGCATCCAGTATTATCCATGGGTACCTGCAGCAGATGGGTGTAGAAGAAGACTGGAGACTCAACTGCTGAGATGGTCCAGGCAGCTGAGGTCATGAGCACACCCACCAAAGAGTTTCCTCTACACGCCTGGGGACTCCGTGGCCAGGCAGCCAGTACCCCAGTGGAATATGTTCTCTGCCATCTGGGGACACACTAGGTGATCACTTGTCTATATATCTGCTTCCCTTATTATATCCCCAGGCCTTTGAAATAATATAATTTTTCTTGTTTACAAGCAATTCTGCTCAGACTTTCTAGAGTGACTTCTCTTTGATATATGAACTGTGGTCAATGCCCAAAACAAGACTCCTCGGATATAGCTAGCTGTGTGTTTAATAAAGCAGCAGAGGAATTGTCATGTCCCTTTGCTAGAGTTGAGGAGGAAGAATGAGAGTTAGGAATGCAGTGGAGCTCACTGCCCTGTCTACCCAAACCCTCCTGTCAGTTTCAAAGAATGGCTGCAACTGAGTTGTGCTCTCAGCAGATAGAGGGATGGGGAGAGGCAGCTGGGGCTGCCCAGCCTCACACATCTGCTCCCTGGGTGGTTTTTGTTCAGGCTTGTATCACTGTGGGAGGAGAACTATCATACTGTTGACAGTAGTAAGTGGCAGCATCTTCAGGCTCCAGGCTGCTGATGGTGAGAGTAAAATCTGTCCCAGATCCACTGCCACTGAAACGGGATGGGACCCCGGATTGCAAATTGGATGCATAATAAATCAGGGGCTTAGGAGCTTTCCCTGGTTTCTGCTGGTACCAGGCTAAATACTTGTTAACATTCTGACTGGCCCGGCAGGAGATGGTGACTCTTTCTCCTGGAGATGCAGACACGGAGGCTGGAGACTGGGTCATCTGGATGGCACACCTGGCTCCTGGGATGGAAACAGAAAACACGCACCCACACTGTCATCCTGTCATCAGAGGACTTCCCTGAGGGCCAGGGGTCCTGCCCACCCAGGGCTGATCAACCCCTGGTGTTTCCTTCCTTACCTGGGAGCCAGAGCAGCAGGAGGCTGAGGAGCTGAGCGGGGGCCCTCATGTCCATGCTGGGTCCTGACTGGACTGACTCTCAGGGTTTTGAAGTGTCACTAATAAGTCTCCAGGAAGGTGGACCTTGTCCTGGAAAGATGCAAATGAGCAGGGGCGGGCCAGGCTGGGCACAGCTGGGGGGCTGACTCTGCTCATAACCCCCAGGGGCCCGAGTACACAGTGCAGGCCCTGTGGCCTGTGTCCCAGACGCTCTCAGACATGGAGAACAGATTCTCCCTGGGGGTCACATGGGTCTGGCCATCAGAAATAATGATGTCTTTTGCCATTTTGGTTATCAAAATGCATTCTAAATATTTCCATAAATAGCAATGTTCCTCCTATTTAGGAAGTAATGATTGAATAATTTATGATGAGGAACAGATTGTAAAGTGCATATTAATATTTGTCTAATGAAAATATTGGGTTATTGCTGATATCAATATTATCCCTATTAATAGTAGTAGTAGTGGTAGTAGTAGAAGTATTGCCAGAGAGTCTGTATGTATTTTTATGTGGACACATATATGATCAAATCCTTTTTCTTTTCTCCATTAATTTCCTGCAGATCCTATTCTGTCTCAGGCTTGTACTAAAATAAGAGTGCATTTTAACTTCATTTTAGAGCATTTTATGGATTAATGTCAAAACCTTTTTAATAGTGTTATTAAATAACCAATAATTCCCCAGGAATTTTTGACTTATACAATTTTTAGCCTTCATGTCTTTGTGGGTTCTAATATAAGAACAGATCTATCTTAAACACAAATTACGCCCCATTTCCTGGGACTTGACATTACCATGTGTTAATAAAATCATGATTATTTCCAAACTTATTAGCAAAATACATTGCCCAAAACTTTACCAAATCATGGAGATCATGTATTAAATTTTCAGTTGTAATAAACAGAAATATCAATTTATACTACATAAATAGAAGAGTGCTTATACAAAATAATATCCAGCGTGGCAAGCTGAAAGAAAGGCTTAAACCTGTGACTTAATTATTTTAACTGTCAGATCCAAGTTCTTCCTGTTTCTCCACTCTGGACTTCTTTTCCACCATCAGATTAAGGGTAGATTTACTGTAAGACAAACATCCCACAATCATGTGCTTCTTTATCAGGTGTGGTGTCCATTCCTCATATTCCAGCAGCTTCTGAATTCCCTCCACATGGTCAGGCTCAGGCACTGGCCATCCTCTGCCAGGGCACTGCAGCCACAGTTCATTGAAAGGCTCTTCAGCTGCCCCTCATTTCATCCTTCAAACACATTGGAATCGACATTCTCAAATCCAAATACTATTTGAGAACTTTGAAAGGATAGAGTTGATGCTTTGGAAGCAAGAATTCAAATGTCCTCCCTCCCACCTGTACTCAAAGAACTGAGCAAAGGATTACAGAAGGAAAAAAATAAATAAATTCTTCATGAGTAGTCACTATAAGCCCAAGGAACATGAAGGATAAAGACTCCCATTTCTTCCTCATCTCATGAAAACTTTTTTCCGAGAAAAAAATGGAGGAGTGTGGTGAAGCAGAATGTGATTTTTAACTAGAAATAAATATTAAACATGGTGAGAGACTCCAGGGACATCTGCACAAGTGATATTTGTACATAGTGTCAGAGATTGACTTTCTCCTTTGACTTGTGTGTTGGATGTTTCATGTCCCAGGATGACTTGAAAGTCCCCTGTTCATGATTAAAGATGATTTGTATACTTGGCAATCAATGAGATTGTAATTGACTTTACTTTTGCAGAAATAGAAATATTTTAACAGTTGTACCATCCAGTTTTCTTTTCCTCTGACTCTGCTATGATGAGGGCTGAGGACAGACTAAATGGACAGGACACCCACAGCCCCCCTCACTCTGGGCAAGCACCTGGCTCCAGGCAGGGACCAGAGGGAGCAGGGTAGGAGCAGCAGCCCAGAAATCTTACCTGTTTATAACCTAAGCATCCCATTCAAATGCAAGCTGCATGAGGTCAGTGTTTCGATTTTTGTAATAATGGCCTATGATGAGGCAAGTTGTGATACTGTAACTTTATATTTTCAGTTTTAAGTAAGGATAAATGGAAGTGCTTTAGCAGAGCGGAGGAGCTGAAGTTATTTCACTCTTCCTCCAGGAGGGGTATAAAAAAATCAAGGGTTTTTATGGTGGTGGACTAAGGTTGATTTGATGCTGGTTGCACTATGTTGGTGATACCTGATGCGGGTATCCAAATATCACCTCAATTAAAATCATTCAATTAATTAAAGAATCAAAGCCCTCATTTTCTGAGGTAGTTTTTGTGTTGAGGAAAATATGAGGGATTCCTCTGGATATAGCCTGATGCCCAAGAGGAACATCAGAAATGCATTTAAGAAATCAAAAACAAGTCTGAGACGGAGCTATGACTTTATTCACCGTGTCCTCATTCTGTTCAGTGACCTGAATATATTCCATGAGCTGATACCAGTCTTATAAATATTGAGTCACCTTTGAAATACAGGTTCACAAACACATACATCCCATTATATTAACAAATTTAGGTTTCAAGTTGGCTGCAATTGTGTGAAAGGGGAACAGTGAATCCTAATAATATTTCACATTAGCAATTTTTTTTCTGGACTTTATTTTCTTTTATGTTTTAAGCTGATTTTCACACTCTTCTCAGATACAATCACATTCTCTGGAACAAAGATGTTTGTGCCTCCTTTCCATTATCTGTCCTCACAGCTCACTGCACGGGCACCCTTTGTGATCATACTCTCTGAAGCTTCTGGAGGCAGCAGGCTCCTGGGCTGACTGATCAAGGCTCTATTGATGGGGTTTCCTGGCCCTGCAGCCTGAGGGTGTCAGACACAGGAGCTGCAGCAAGATGGTGCCACAGCACAGCTCCTCATCTCCCTGGTGCCCCCTGCAGGAGACAAGGAAAATCTCATATTAGCCACTGGGAGTGGAGGGGGCTGAAGGGGTGGGGGGCACGTCATTTAATCACTACAATTATATTGTAATAAAATTTATGCCTCATCTTTGAAATCAATAAATAATGTAGTGGATTGACTAGCAGCTCTCATGTTAAAGCTCATAATCCTGCAGGGAGAAAAGGCATCCCTCCACGAATCAGTGGAACTTGGGATGGGTTTGCTATTTACCTCTTTCCCTCTGAACCTTCCCCAGAACACATCTCTAACTAGCTCCTGTGACACTGACGATACCACTGGATTCCGGACAGATTCTAAGCAACAGGGCATTTGCATATCAAAGAAAAAAAAAGAGCGTGTGCCACCACACACATAGACATGTACATCCCCATGCGGTTTTTATCAAGGAAGTCTGTCAACGATTCCTATATATTTACTGTAATTTTTTTTACTTTTCTGTATATATATGACTTAACAAAGTTTCATTGCTATGAACCCAGGTTAGCTAGATACTTGGAGGAACGTTTAAGAATATCTGGGGTTCAACCCCTATCTTAAAAACTTGAGTTGGGGAATAAGTGATAACACTGGGTTGTCAGCTTCCCAACATCGCTATCATTTCTGGAAACACATTGCCAAGAACCATTTTACTTTCTGTTATTTCTTGCAGAGTCCCCTGATGAGGGTGTTGCCCTGAAATTGGAAAGTCAGAAGAGGATGTCTTAGTCCTCTCCTGAGCACTAGCAGGCAGGTGTGTGGGAGGAGCTGACAATGAGAGAATCACCTGGTGAGACCCTCCAGGCAGCAGGGAGCATAGGCAGCCTCACCTCTGAGTTTCCTGCAGAAGTCAGAGTCTGGGACCTACATCACTGCTCTGACTTTGGGGAAACACCATCTTTCCACTTCTGGCATTGTTTCCATTGTTACCATATCCACAGACATATGAAATGATACATGATTTAGTTCTATATTATTATTATTAACAAATAATTCCTTGGACTAGCTAGTGTGAGTTCTCTTTTATGCTATGAACCCTGGCTGATGCTGTAACCCAGACTCCTCAGATATAAGAATGACTGTCTTTTTTGAATTTATTGTCCAGCTCATGCTGCTTGGCTGGGGAGGAGGAACATTTAGGGTGTAGAGGAGCTTCCCTGCCATCTCTGCCTACATTTGCAGTCTTCTTTAAAGTGTGGCTGCATATGAGATGTGCTCTCAGCAGATGGGGCATCAGGAGGAGCAGCTGGTGCTGCCCAGCCTCACACATCTGCTCCCTGGGTGGTTTTTTTTTTTATTATTATTATTTTTAAAGATTTATTTATTTATTTTTTATTTATTTATACAAGCACTGGGTACAGTCAGAAGTGCGGGAGGGTGAGAGAATTCACCAGAGCCAGAGTGGGGAGCAGAGCAGGCAGAAGGACCGAAGTACACTGCTGAGGGGAGCAGCGGGCGGCAGGAGAGGTCTGTGAGCCATGTGGGACCCTCCTCCGGTGGCTGGGGGAGCAGCCGGGGATCGAACCGGCGCCGCAGAGGCTGCGGGCAGCTTCTCAACCCAGAGCTCAACCGCTGCGCCACCGGGGAGGCCCCCCCTGGGTGATTTTTGTTCAGCTTGTGTCATTGTGAGAGGGACGCTGTTACCCTGGGGATACTGTGCTGTGCGTTTACTGAGACAAACCAGCCTGCAGCGGAGCCCAGCCTGCCCCATGCTGCACATTTGCGTGTTCCCTGAGCACAGCCCCTCCTTCCACACTTAAGTAAGTGGCATCATCTTCAGGCTCCAGGCTGCTGGTGGTGAGAGTGAAATCTGCCTCAGATCCACTGTCACTGAAGTGGGATGGGAGCCCAGGCTGTAAATTGGTCGCATATTTAATCAGGAACTTAGAAGCTTTCCCTGGTTTCTGCAGATACCAGTGTAACTAGTAACTAATGCTCTCACTGGCTTGGCAGGTGAAGATGACACTGCATCCTGGTGATGCAGACACGGAGGGTGGAGACTGGGTCATCTGGATCTCATACCTGGCCCCTGAGATGGACACAGAAAACATACCCACACTGTCATCCTGTCATCAGAGGACTTCCCTGAGGGCCAGGGGACCTGCCCACCCAGGGCTGATCAAGTCCTGGTGTTTCCTTCATCACCTGGGAGCCAGAGCAGCAGGAGGCTGAGGAGCTGAGTGGGGGCCCTCATGTCCACGCTGGGTCCTGACTGGACTGACCCTCAGGGGCTCCATAGACTAGTCATAAGTGTGGAAGGAGGGGCTGTGCTCAGGGAACATGCAAATGTGCAGGGTGGGACAGGCTGGGCAGAGCTGCAGGCTGGTTTGGCTCAGTAACTGCACAGCACAATATCCCCAGGGTCCAGGTCAGACCAGAGATTTGCCTGCAGAGAATGTGTTTCTCCATGGGCACCAAGGGCACTATCAATTTGTGAATAGAGTGTTATTTTTGCTCTCCTCATGGTTGAGGACATGCTTCTTTGCTTCCTCTCCAATGCAGACAGGGTCTGTCAGGCATGACACAACCTCAGAACCTCCCTCAATTTGGAACCTATGGATATTCATGAGGCCAGAGAGGTTTCTCTTGCTCTAATGGTTTGACATGCTACATTATTGGCACTATCAACCAGAGGTACTATAAATTATATGCCCAAATAGAAAAACCGAGTGATCAGGGTTTGTAAGGAAGGGACCAGACACCCTATCTGCCATCACTCACCTGTGATCCCTGCTCAGCCTTTATGGGAACTCTGCCCCATCTTTTCCACCAACACCAGCTAGGGCAGGGATTTCCCCTCCACATCTGGGAAGCACAGACACATTCCTAACAATGTTGTTATTAAACTATCCATGCTAACGGTACCCCGATTTTCTCACATTTTTTCTCCTGCTTTCTATTTCCTCTTAAATCAACTTCTTTCTCTTTAGGAGCTGAGGTTCACCTTAGACCAAGAGCTCAATCATAACCTTAAATCTACTATGTCCCCTAAACCTGCATATTCTACCATCACCCAGTCTCTCAGTTCCTAAGAAGGGCTTATTCTTAATGATTAGGTTTAGAACATTGGGCCCCCAGCAGAGGGAGGAGACAACCTTGCTGACAGGTGAGGTGGAAGCCTGCGCAGGGTGCTGAAGCCCATGCAGTATGGAGCTGTCATGTACGTGGGGTGAAGATGCAAGTGTAGTGGGAGTGCTGAGCTAGGAGGGTGGAGGGTTCCCCACATGCATGTGACAAAAGATGCACCCA
This sequence comes from Talpa occidentalis, assembly GCF_014898055.3. Lineage (NCBI taxonomy): Eukaryota > Metazoa > Chordata > Mammalia > Eulipotyphla > Talpidae > Talpa > Talpa occidentalis. Next base: position 95,493,150 of record NW_023604861.1, read on the forward strand.
GTTTGGGTGTGCAAGTGAAGGGACATAAAGGAGGTTATTCACATGGGTGGGGACCCACAGTGCAGAAATCAGAGTCCAGAGTGGGCCAGAGGACACCCCTGCAGGGGGATAAAGATTGTGGATGCCATGCAAGGGCCATGCAAGGGCGGAGCAGAGTGTGTGTGTTTGTGTGTGTGTGTTTGTATGTGTGGGAGGAGTTGGAGTTGTCTGCATAGTATCTCCAGGGCTCCAGGTCAGACCTGGAGGTGGAGGTGACAGACACAAGAGTGATTGCCACCAGGCATGCTGATCAAATAGAAAATGTATTAGTGACATCTAGAGCCAAGAGTATCACTTTGAGAAAAGAGTTTTAAATAATGGAAGTAGAAATGGCAAGATTAGAAGAATGATGTCTGGAAAAAAAAGCATGGAGTGGATACATGGGGTGATGCAGAGTTGAGAAATCTTTTATCAAATGTTCCTTCCAGCAGAGCCTGCACCATGAGAGGCTCACCATCAAATTAACACAATACTTGGCCAGTGGATGGCAACTTCTGCCCATTGTTGGCTGTGGGTGGGCCCCAGGGCATGTGTGGACCTAATGGCCCTGATTCCAATACAGGCTGGCTGGCTTCACAAGCTATTTGTCTTATTTCTACTTGATTGTTGTTTGCTTGCTTCCTTTTGCGTGCGCATGCCTGTGTGTGTATGTGTGTGTGTTTGCGTGTGTGTGTCTTGCTTGATTTCTTTATATATTCATTATGCTAACTCCTGATAGCATTGTATTTATCCAAATATTCTTACGTGGAAGCCAGAGTAGCAGAACTCCAAGGAGCTGTAACGGTAACCCCATCTCTTCTTTGACTTTTCTCTTTTGCTCAAGATATATCTTTTTTTTTTTTTAAGATGTATTTATTTATTTATCCTTTTTTAAGATTTATTTATTTATTTATTCAAGCACTGGGTACAGTCAGAAGCGGGGGAGGGTGAGAGAATTCACCAGAGCCAATGCGGGAAGCAGAACAGGCAGGAGGACCAAAGTACACTGCTGAGGGGAGCAGCGGGCACAGCAGGAGAAGTCTGCGTGCCATGTGGGACCCTCACCCAGTGGCTGGGGATCTAACCGGTGCTGCAGAGGCTGCGGGCAGCTCTGCAGCCCAGCGCTCAACCGCTGTGCCACCTCGGAGACCCTCAAGACATATCTTAAGATATAGATCTTCTTATAGCATTTTGAGAGACAGGACCACTTGAGATTTAAGAGAAAGAGCATATGCAAATTATGGGGCTTTCCTGTGGTTTAAATATTTAGAGAGGAGTGTCAGGAGAGCTCTCACCCTTTTTCCTTCTTTCTGTGTATTATCTCCCTCTGCTGACCATCTGCAGATAGGGGTGTGAAGGTTTTCAAAGAGCTGACTCCAGGCTTGAGCAAATACAGGCACTGCCGGGCTACACCAACCCACTGAGCTACAGAGTATGTTATCTGCAATGAACAAGATGCCATTCGTCCAGTCTTGGCGCAAGGCAGTTACCTCTCCTGTGCTCTGTCCTAATTCATTGTCTGAACATTCCAAACAGCATCACACCACACCTCACAACATCACGTTAACTAGACTTGATGAACAAGGAATGACCAGGTGTGTGTTTAATAGAAACACAAGCTGCAGTTGGTGGATGCATATCCTACAAAAATTCATGGTCTTGCCACTTTGGTAAACATGTCAAGGGTCCAGATGTCTGAAGTATTCAGATCACCCCCGTCAAATTAAGACAAGTAAATGCCTTTGGCACTGTTGATGACAGATACTGAAGCACTGTGTTTTGTAATCACCTCTGAAATGTTGCGACAACACATCCCACACTTGCATAAACGGCACCATCCCACCTGTCCCGACCCGCGGGATTCGGAGGCACGAAAAGAGAAGGGCTGAGGATTGAAATGAGGGGCTTGAGACAACTTGACGCTAGCGTTTGCTTCTTTATTTTTCCTTTATCCTTTTCCTACTTTTCCATATCTTTCTTTTCCCTGACTTTCTTACTTCCCTGGCCTTCTCTCTGCTCCTCTCGCAGTAACCCTTGCCGTATCTCCTTACAGTCTCCTCGCAGTCCTCCTCTCTCTCTCGTGGTTCCCTTCTTATACCCCGGTCCCTCCTCCCATCGTGCCTCTCAGTCTCGCGTGATTTACAGGAGAACACAGGGGTTTCTCCGAAGGTGAAACAGTAAATCGAAACCTAATTCATCGAGCACATGTGCAACATGGCGCATGCTTCAGGCGGCTCCGGACACCACCTGTCAGCTAACTGCGGTCACAATTTAGAGGGGACTCAGAACAGAGAAGTTCTGTAGCAGATTCAGGTGGTGATGCCAGTGTGTTGTCATTTGGACTTCTGACCTTGGTGTGTGAAGCTGATGAATGTGTGTCAGATTAGGGCACTTCTGGGCACTCAACAAACCCTGACAGAGAAACAAAGCATCGACATCTAGGATTCTACAGCAACACCTTGTCATTGTCTAAAAAATCCTATTCTCTATTCAAAAAGTTGTGCCTGAAATAGCATAGAACCATGGCAGATGTGTCCAGGGTATAATAAGGAACTGTACACCTAAAACATATATATTGTTGTTAACCCATTAAAAAATAATTCAAACTAGAAAAGGAAACTATTTCTTTAAAAAAACATTTATTTAAAGAACAACAAAATGGTGACTATCTATCTGCTGTCAATTCCCCATCAGCACCATCACTTGCAACACATTTCCCAGAGCCCCTTTCACCTATAGTTCCCTATAGAATTGCTCAGTGAGGGGTCCTTCCTGAAGTTGGAAGACAGAGGAGGGGCATCCAGTATTATCCATGGGTACCTGTGGCAGATGGGTGTAGAAGAAGACTGGAGACTCAACTGCTGAGATGGTCCAGGCAGCTGAGGTCATGAGCACACCCACCTCAGAGTTTCCTCTACAGGCCTGGGGACCCTTTGGCCAGGCAGCCAGTACCCCAGTGGAATATGTTCTCTGCCATCTGGGGACACACTAGACGATCACTTGTCTATATATCTGCTTCCCTTATTATATCCCCAGGCCTTTGAAATAATATAATTTTTCTTGTTTACAAGCAATTCTGCTCAGACTTTCTAGAGTGACTTCTCTTTGATTTATGAACTGTGGTCAATGCCCAAAACAAGTCTCCTTGGATATAGCTAGCTGTGTGTTTAATAAAGCAGCAGAGGAATTGCCATGTTCCTTTGCTAGAGTTGAGGAGGAAGAGCGAGAGTTAGGATGCAGTGGAGCTCACTGCCCTGTCTACCCAAACCCTCCTGTCAGTTTCAAAGAATGGCTGCAACTGAGTCGTGCTCTCAGCAGATAGAGGGATGAGGAGAGGCAGCTGGGGCTGCCCAGCCTCACACATCTGCTCCCTGGGTGGTTTTTGTTCAGGCTTGTATCACTGTGGGAGGCCAATTATAACTTTGCTGACAGTAGTAAGTGGCAGCATCTTCAGGCTCCAGGCTGCTGATGGTGAGAGTGAAATCTGTCCCAGATCCACTGCCACTGAAGCGGGATGGAACACCGGACAGCAAACTGCTTGCATCATAGATCAGGAGCTTAGGAGCTTTCCCTGGTTTCTGCTGGTACCAGGCTAACCACTTGTTAACACTCTGACTGGCCCGGCAGGAGATGGTGATTCTGTCTCCTGGAGATGCAGACATGGATGGTGGAGACTGGGTCATCTGGATGGCACAACTGGCTCCTGGGATGGAAACAGAAAACACACCCACACTGTCACCCTGTCATCAGAGGACTTCCCTGAGGGCCAGGGGTCCTCTCCACCCAGGGCTGATCAACCCCTGGTGTTTCCTTCCTTACCTGGGAGCCAGAGCAGCAGGAGGCTGAGGAGCTGAGCGGGGGCCCTCATGTCCATGCTGGGTCCTGACTGGACTGACTCTCAGGGTTTTGAAGTGTCACTAATAAGTCTCCAGGGAGGTGGACTGTGTCCTGGAAAGATGCAAATGAGCAGGGGCGGGGCAGGCTGGGCACAGCTGTGGGGCTGACTCTCCTCATAACCCCCAGGGGCCTGAGTGCACAGTGCAGGCCTGTAGCCTGTGTCTCAGATGCTCTCAGACATGGAGAACAGATTCTCCCTGGGGGTCACATGGGACTGGCCATCATAAATAATGATGGCTTTTGCCATTTTGGTTATCAAAATGCATTCTAAATATTTCCATAAATAGCAATGTTCCTCCTATTTAGGAAGTAATGATTGAATAATTTATGATGAGGAACAGATTGTAAAGTGCATATGAATATTTGTCTAATGAAAATATTGGGTTATTGCTGATATCAATATTATCCCTATTAATAGTAGTAGTGCAACAGGGTGGTCCCCAGGAAAGGGGGAGGTTCCCTGCCCCACCCAAGGGAGGGTGGAGCTGAGCAGGAAGAGAAGAAGCTGCAGGAAGAGACGGAGGAAGGAAGCAGGATGGAGCCAGGAGACCTGGAGGAGGCGCGTGGAGCCTAGAGACACGTGAAGAAACTGCGCTTGTCTTTTGGTCGTGGACTGGGTGACACAGATGTGGGTGAGACTCGTGGGGAGGTGACCATGGCAGCTTTTATTTTGATGTTGATTTTCCTCTTTTCCTTCCGGGCTTGTCCGGTTGTTTGTGACCCTTTTCTGTGGGTCCCCACTGGAAGATGTTTTAGACTTGTGGCAGGCTTTGGGGCCTTGCTCTGGGCCGACCCCATATGGATGGAGTTTTACCCATGAGGGGATGGGTAACTTTGGGTGCTTCATTTAGAAACTAGACTCTTTGCCTTACCTGTATTGTTTCCTAGTTTTTATTAAAGTTCCTTCCCATTAAAGTCTCCTATGTTTTGTGTTGATGCGACGGATGGCCGAACCCATTTAGTATAGGCAGGTTTGCGGGGTTTGGGCTGCCCCTCTCCCTGCTCTATAACAGTAGTAGTAGTAGTAGTAGTAGTAGTAGTAGTGGTAGTAGTAGAAGTATTGCCAGAGAGTCTGTATGTATTTTTATGTGGACACATATATGAGCAAATCCTTTTTCTTGTCTCCATTAATTTCCTGCAGATCATATTCTGTCTCAGGCTTGTAATAAAATAAGAGTGCATTTTAACTTCATTTTAGAGCATTTTATGGATTAATGTCAAAACCTTTTTAAATAGTCTTATTAAATAACTAATAATTCCCCAGGAATTTTTGATTTATACAATTTTTAGCCTTCATGTCTTTGTGGGTTCTAGTATAAGAACAGATCTATCTTAAACACAAATTACGTCCCATTTCCTGGGACTTGACATTACCATGTGTTAATAAAATCATGATTATTTACAAACTTATTAGCAAAATACATTGCCCAAAACTTTACCAAATCATGGAGATCATGCATTAGATTTTCAGTTGTAATAAAAAGAAATATCAATTTATACTACATAAATAGAAGAGTGCTTATACAAAAGAATATCCAGCGTGGCAAGCTGAAAGAAAGGCTTAAACCTGTGACTTAATTATTTTAACTGTCAGATCCAAGTTCTTCCTGTTTCTCCACTCTGGCCTTCTTTTTCCACCATCAGATTAAGGGTAGATTTACTGTAAGACAAACATCCCGCAATCATGTGCTTCTTTATCAGGTGTGGTGTCCATTCCTCACATTCCAGCAGCTTCTGAATTCCCTCCATGTGGTCAGGCTCAGGCACTGGCCATCCTCTGCCAGGGCACTGCAGCCACAGTTCATTGAAAGGCTCTTCAGCTGCCCCTCATTTCATCCTTCAAACACGTTGGAATCAACATTCTCAAGTCCAAATACTATTTGAGAACTTTGAAAGGACAGAGTTGATGCTTTGGAGGCAAGAATTCAAATGTCCTCCCTCCCACCTGTACTCAAAGAACTGAGCAAAGGATTACAGAAGGAAAAAATAAGAAAAATCTTCATGAGCAGTCACTATAAGCCCAAGGAACATAAAGGATAAAGACTCCCATTTCTTCCTCATCTCATGAGAACTTTTTTCCGAGGAGAAAATGGAGGTGTGTGGTGAAGCAAATTGTGATTTTTAACTAGAAATAAATATTAAACAAGGTGCCATATGATAGCTACACGAGTGATATTTGTATATTGTATTAGAGAATGACTTTCTCCTTTGACTTGTGTGTTGGATGTTTCATGTCCCAGGATGACTTGAAAGTCCCCTGTTCATGATTAAAGATGATTTGTATACTTGGCAATTAATGAGATTGTAATTGACTTTACTTTTGCAGAAATAGAAATATTGAAACAATTGTACCAACCAGTTTCCTTTTCCTCTGACTCTGCTATGATGAGGGCTGAGGACAGACTAAATGGAAAGGACACCCACAGCCCCCCTCACTCTGGGCAAGCACCTTGCTCCAGGCAGGGACCAGAGGGAGCAGGGCAGGGCAGCAGCAGAAATCTTACCTGTTTATAACCTAAGCATCCCATTCAAATCCAAGCTGCGTGAGGTCAGTGTTTCGATTTTGTGTAAAATTTCCTTTGATTAGGCAAGTTATGATACTGTAACTTTATAAATATTTTCAGTTTTAGGTAAAGATATATGGCAGTGCTTTAGCAGAGCTGAGGAGCTGAAGCTGTTTCATCTCTTCCTCCAGGAGGTGCTTTTACACCTCAGGTCTCTTAGTGACACAGTGATTAGAAGAATTTGAGGTAGAGTCTGAGAAAACGACTCAAAAAAAAAAAGAAAGAAAAAAAAAAAGAAAAAAACAATGACAAGGGTGGTATAAAAAATTAAGGGTTTTATGGTGGTGGACTAGGGTTGATTTGATGCTGGTTGCACTATGTTGGTGATACCTGATGCGGGTATCCAAATATCACCTCAATTAAAATCATTCAATTAATTAAAGAATCAAAGCCCTCATTTTCTGCGGTAGATTTGTGTTGAGGAAAATATGAGGGATTCCTCTGGATATAGCCTGATGCCTTAGTGATGCCCAAGAGGAACGTCAGAAATGCATTTAAAAAATCAAAAGAGTCTGAGATGGAGCTATGAGTTTATTCACCGTGTCCTCATTCTGTTCAGTGACCTGAATATATTCCATGAGCTGATGCCAATCTTACAAATATCGAGTCACCTTTGAAATTCATATGCTCATAAACACACACATCCCATTATATTAACATATTAGGTTTCAAGTTGGCTGCAATTGTGTGAAAGGGAACAGTGAATCCTAATAATATTTCACATTAGGAAATTTTTTCTGAACTTTATTTACTATTATGTTTTAAGCTGATTTTCAGACTCTTCTCAGATATCATCGCATTCCCTGGGACAAAGATGTTTGTGCCTCCTTTCCATTATCTGTCTTCACAGCTCACTGCACGGGCACCCTCTGTGATCATACACCCTGACGCTTCCAGAGGCAGCAGGCTTCTGGGCTGCTCAGGCCTCTGTTGATGGGGTTTCCTGGCCCTGGAGGCTGAGGGTGTCAGACTCATGAGCTGCAGCAAGATGATGCCACAGCACTGCTCCTCATCAACCTGGTGCCCCCTGCAGGAGATAAGGAAAATCTCATATTGGCCACTGGGAGTGGAGGGGGCTGGAGGGGTAGGGGGGAAAGTTATTTGATCACTACAATTACGTTGTAATAAAATTCATGCCTCATCTTTGAAATTCAATAAATAATGTAGTGGAATGACTAGCAGCTCTTATCATATTAAAGCTCATAATCCTGCAGGATGAGAAGACATCCTTCTGTAACAGGGTGGTCCCCAGGAAAGGGGGAAGTTTCCTGCCCCACCCAAGGGAGAGTGGAGCTGAGCAAGGAGAGAGGAAGCTGCAGAGGAGACTGAGGAAGGAAGGAAGCAGGATGGAGCCAGAAGGAGACCTGGAGGAGGCACATGGAGCCGAGAGACATGTGAAGAAACTACACTTGCCTTTTGGTCGTGGACTGGGTGACACAGATGTGGGTGAGAGACCCATGGGGAAGTGACCATGGCAGCTTATATCTTGATTTTGATTTTTCTCTTTTCCTTCTGGGCTTGTCTGGTTGTTTCTGACCCTTTTCTGTGGGTCCCCACAGGAAGATGCTTTAGACTTGTGGCAGGCTTTGGGGCCTTGTTCTGGGCCAATCCCATTTGGATGGACTTTTACCCACGAGGGGACGGGTAACTCTGGATGCTTCATTTAGAAACTAGACTCTTTGCCTTTCCTGTATTGTTTCCTAATTGTATTAAAGTTCCTTCCCATTAAAGTCTTATACGTTTTGTGTTGATGTGGCGGATGGCAGAACCCATTTAGAATAGGCAGGTTTGCGGGGTTTGGGCTGCCCCTCTCCCTGTCCTGTAACACTTCCACAAATCAATGGAACTTGGGTTTGCGATGTACCTCTTTTCCTCTGAAACTTTCCTAGTACACATCTCTAACAAGTTCCCATGACACTGATGATACCACTGGATTCCGGACTGATTCTAAACAACAAGGCATTTGCATATCAAGGAAAAAAGAGTGTGTGCCAACACACACATATGCGTGTATACATACACATGTGTTTTTTTATCAAGAAATTCTGTAAAATGATTGCTATATATTTACTGCAATTTTCTTACTTTTCTGTTTATTTTATGACTTAAAAAGTTTTCTTGCTATGAACCCAGGTTTGCTAATGATCCTTGGAGGAACGTTTAAGTATATTTGGTGTGCAACCCCTAACTTAAAAACCTGAGAGTTGGGGAATGAGTGATAATACTGGGCTGTCTGCTGTCAGCTTCCCAACATCGAAATCCTTTCTGGAAACATATTGCCAAGAACCCCTTTGCTTTTTATGATTACTTGCAGAGTCATCTGATGAGGGTGTTGCCCTGAAATTGGAAAGTCAGAAGAGGACTTGTTAATCCTCTCTCTGAGCACTCCCAGGCAGGTGTGTGGGAGGAGCTGACAATGAGAGAATCACCTGGTGAGACCCTCCAGGCAGCAGGGAGCATAGGCGGCCTCACCTCTGAGTTTCCTGCAGAAGTCAGAGTCTGGGACCTACATCACTGCTCTGACTTTAGGGAAACACCAGGATCTTTCCACTTCTGGCATTGTTTCCGTTGTTACCATATCCACAGACATATAAAATGTTACATGTGGAACAAAGCATAAGTATTCTTAGCCAATGCTTTGTCATTTTGTGTGTAACTGCCATTCTAGAGTTTTAGGATTTGCTGTCCCGGGAATGACTGCATTCCAGAGATAGTTTAGACAGTTTTGACCCTCACTCCTCCCTCGCCCTCCGGTCACCAATGAGGGCGAACTTGCTGTAATTGGAGCTGCAGGCTGGAGCTGCATCTGGGCCGGGCCAGTCAGCTTAGAATTCTAGCCGGGCAAAGTTGGAGAACACATCCTTGTAGCCAATGAGTAACTGCCAGCATAATTTAACCTTATTAAAAAAAACCCTGCTTCCTTTGTTCAGGGCTCTCGATACCTGCCACTGCGTTAGTAGGTGCCGTGAGCCTGGACTCAAGTCTGTAATAAGCTCCCTTTTGTGTTTGCATTAGCTGTCTTTGGGTTCTTGGAGGCTATGCTCGCAGAGTCTGCTGATCTTGGGCACAACATTGCATGATCTAGCTCTGTTGTTATTATTAACAAATAATTCCTTGGACTAGCTAGGATGAATTCTCTTTTAAGCTATGAACCCTGGCTGATGCTGTAACCCAGACTCCTCAGATATAAAAATGACTGTCTTTTTTGAATTAGATATTGATTGTCCTGTTCACATTGCTGGGGCTGGGGAGGAGGAAGAGTTAGGGTGTAGAGGAGCCTCCCCACCCTTTCTGACAACATTTGCAGTCTTTAAGTGTGGCTGCATCTGAGATGTGCTCTCAGCAGATGGGGCATCAGGAGGAGCTGCTGTGGCTGCCCAGCCTCACAGTCTGCTCCCTGGGTGGTTTTTGTTCAGGCTTGTGTCACTGTGGGAGGGTAGCTCTTACTCTGCTGACAGTAGTAAGTGGCAGCATCTTCAGGCTCCAGGCTGCTGATGGTGAGAGTGAAATCTGTCCCAGACCCGCTGCTACTGAAGCGGGATGGGACCCTGGGTTGCAAAGTGGTTGTATAACCGATTAGGAGCTTAGGCGCTTTCCCTGGTTTCTGCTGGTTCCAGTGCAAGCTGGTACTAATACCCTGACTGGCCTGGCAGGAGATGGTGACTCTGTGTCCGGGAGATGCAGACATGGAGGGTGGAGAGTGGCTCAACTGGATCTCACAACTGGCCCCTGGGATGGAAACAGAAAACACAGCCACACTGTCATCCTGTCATCAAAGGGCTTCTCTGAGGGCCAGGAGTACTGCCCACCCGGGGCTGTTCAACTCCTGGTGTTTCCTTCGTCACCTGGGAACCAGAGCAGCAGGAGGCTGAGGAGCTGAGTGGGGGTCCTCCTGTCCATGCTGGATCCTGCCTGGACTGACCCTCAGGGGCTCCATAGATTAGTCATAAGTGTGGAGGGAGGGGCTGTGCTCTGGGAACATGCAAATATGCAGGGTGGGGCAGGCTGGGCACAGCTGCAGGCTGGTTTGGCTCAGTAACAACACAGTACAGTATCCCCAGGGCTCCAGGTCCAACCACAGATTTGCCTGCAGAGAATGTGTTTCTCCATGGGGACCAAGGGCACAATCAATCTGTGAATAGAGTGTTATTTTTGCTCTCCTCAAGGTTGAGGACATGCTTCTTTGCTTCCTCTCCAATGCAGACAGGGTCTGTCAGGCATGACACAACCTCAAAACCTCCCTCATTTTGGAACCTATGGATATTCATGAGGCCAGAGAAGTTTTTCTTGCTCTCATGGTTTAGTGTGCTACATTACCGGCACTATCAACAAGAAGGGCTATACATTAAAAGTCCAATTAGAAAAACTTAGTGATAAGGGTTTGTAAGGAAGGGACCAGACACCCTATCTGCCATGTGATACCAGCTCAGTCTTTATGGGAGTTCTGCCCCATCTTTTCCACCAACACCAGCTAGGGCAGGGATTTCCCCTCCACATATTCTTAGCACCGTTGCTATTAAACTATCCATACTAAGGGTACCCTGATTTTCCCAAATTGTTGCTCCTGCTTTCTATTCCCTCTTATTTCAACTTCTTTCTCTTTAGGAGCTGAGTTTCACCTTAGACCAAGAGGTCAATTATAACCTTGAATATACTGTGTCCCTTAAACCTGCATTTTCTACCATCACCAAGTCTCTCAGTTCCTAAGAAGGGGTTATTCTTAATAGTTAGGTTAGAACATGGGTCCCAGCAGAGGGAGGAGACAACCTTGTAGGCAGGTGAAGGTGGAAGCCTGCGCAGGGTGCTGGAGCCCATGCAGTATGTAGCAGTCATGCATGTGGGGTGAAGATGCAAGTGCAGCTGGAGTGCTGAGCCAGGAGAGAGGAGGTTTCCTCACATGCATGTGATAAAAGATGCACCCAGTTTGGGTGTGCAAGTGAAGGGACATAAAGGAGGGTATTCACATGGGTGGGGACCCACTGTGTAGAAGTCAGAGTTCAGAGTGGGTGAGAGGATGCCCCTGAAGGGGGATAAAGATGGTGGATGCCTTGTAAGGGCCATGGAAGGGTTGGAGCAGTGTGTGTGTGTGTGTGTGTGTGTGTGTGTGTGTGTGTGTGTAGGTGGAGTTGGAGTTGTCTGCAGGGGAAGTGGAGGTGACAGACACAAGAGTGATTTCCAACAGACATGCTGATCAAATAGAAAATGCATTAGTGACATCCAGAGCCAAGATTATCACTTTGAGAAACGAGTTTTAAATAATGGAAGTAGAAATGGCAAGATTAGAAGAATGATGTCTGGAAAAGTAGCATGGAGGATACATGGGGTGACACAGAGGTGAGAAATCTTTTCATCACATGTTCATTCCAGCATAGCCTCCACCACGAGGGGACTCACCATCAAATCAACACAATACTTGGCCGGTAGATGGCAACTTCTGCCCAATGTTGGCTGTGGGTAGGCCCCAGGCATATGTGCACCTAATGGCACTGACTTCACTCACTTCACAAGCTTTTTTTCCTCATTTTCTTTTTTTTTTTTTTTAAGATTTATTTATTTATGCATACAAGAGCTGGAGTTCAGCCAGAAGTGCGGGGTGTAAAAGGATTCACCAGAGTCAGAGCAGGGAATAGAAACAGGCAGACGGACAGAAAACACTGCTGTGGGGAGAAGTGGGTGAGGCAGGAGAGGTCTGCTGCGCCATGTGGATTGCTCCCTGGCCAGCCAGGGATCGAACCCGTGCTGCAGAGGCTGCGGACAGCTTCACAGCCTGCTTCTTAAGCCCTTGCGCCACCAGGGAGGCCCTTTTCCTCATTTTCTACTGGATTGTTGTTTGCTTGATTCAGTGTGTGTGCGTGTGTGTGTTGTTGCTTGATTTCTTCATGCATTCATTATACTAACTCCTGACAGCAGTGTATGTTGCAAGTATTTTCTTCTAGTTTTGGGCTTGTCTTCTTCTGTTCCCAATGTTCTTTTTCTACTTGTATTTATATTCCTAAATTTATTACAATATAATTTATCTACATTGAATACACTCTACTGAGTGGTTTAATAATTATATTTTTGGTATGTAACAAATTCTTCTTAGTGCCAGATTTTTATATTTCAAATTTTCATTTCTGATCTAACATTACTTTGATAGAAGTTATGGCACAAAATTAGATCAATTTGTTATTTTCTCTATATGTTAAATGGCCCTTTAATCCATCTTTCCAATGATCAAATACAACTTCTTTGCAAATGTGTGTTTCATTCTCTATTATGTTCTATTTATATATCATTATCTATGAATCACTAATTATCTTTCAATTATAGTTTTAAAATGCTAGCTATTCTAGTATACATGATTGCAATTTTTATTTACTTGTTCATTTTCATTAAGAATGAATTGATTTCCTGACCACTTTGCTCTACTATAAATATTTTACCATCACTCACCAACTTTCTTTTCATAAATTATCTGTTCAATGAATAAACACCATAAGAATGAAGATATCTATCTATCTATCTATCTATCTATCTATCTATCTATCTATCTATCTATCTATTATCTGTCTGGAAGAGTATGAGAACTTACTTCACATTTGGAATTTTCAGATCCGGCCATAAGTTTAGTTTAATTAAGGTTTCCATTATTCCTTTCTGCTTTTCACTTTTATCACAATGATATCACATGTTTTCTCATTAAGCTAATATGAGTTAATGTAACATAAAATAGCGTCAACATTTTGTTGCTATAAAAATGATATAATTTCTTAAACTACTGTTGTTAGCCATGGGTACTAGCATATAGAAATGTAATAACTTACTGTAAATTGATATTATAGTCAATCAGCTGGTTAAACCATATCATAATTATTTTTAAAACATATTCTTGTGTTTTTCTCTATATTGGCATTCATATCAGTTATAAACCTTGAAAATTTTTGCCTTATCATGTCTCTGTGCTAGAGTTAAGGAGGGAGAATGAGAGTTAGGATGCAGTGGAGCTCACTGCCCTGTCTACCAAAATCCTCTAGTCAGTTTCAAAGCATGGCTGCAACTGAGATGTGCTCTCAGCAGATAGAGGGATGGGGAGGAGCCGCTGGGGCTGCCTAGCCTCACATATCTTCTCCCTGGGTGTTTTTGTTCAGGCTTGTGTCACTGTGGGAGGGAAACTGTTACCCTGCAGACAGAAGTAAGTGGCAGCATCTTCAGGCTCCAGGCTGCTGATGGTGAGAGTGAAATCTGTCCCAGATCCACTGCCACTGAAGCGGGATGGGACACCGGGTTGCAAACTGGATGCAGCATAAATCAGGGGCATAGGAGCTTTCCCTGGTTTCTGCTGGTACCAGGCTAACCACTTGTTAACACTCTGACTGGCCCGGCAGGAGATGGTGACTCTGTCTCCTGGAGATGCAGACACGGAGGATGGAGACTGGGTCATCTGGATGTCACACCTGGCTCCTGGGATGGAAACAGAAAACACACACCCACACTGTCATCCTGTCATCAGAGGGCTTCCCTGAGGGCCAGGGGTCCTGCCCACCTCGGGCTGATCAAGTCCTGGTGTTTCCTTCCTCACCTGGGAGCCAGAGCAGCAGGAGGCTGAGGAGCTGAGAGGGGACCCTCATGTTCACTCTGTGTCCTGACTGGACTGACTTCTGCAAGTGTGTGACCAGCCTATTATTAAGTCTTCAGGGCAGTGAGCTGTGCTCTGGGGACATGCAAATCAGCATGGGTAGGATGGGGTGGGATGGAGCTGCGCACAGCTGCAGGCCTGACTTAATAATACAGGGCAGGATAATTTCTCTTAAGACTTGAGTTCTTAAGAGGGTAGATCAAATTTGCTTGCAGGAATGTTTCTCCTTGGCAGCCTCAGGAGAGAATCATTCTACTATCCTTTGAGTATATTGGTATTTATTTTTTCTATGTTCAACCTTACAGGCACACTTCCCTATTTCTCCAGGCTGAATGTGATGTGTTTGGCACAGCCCTTTAACTTGCAAGCCAGTTTACCAGCTCCTTTCATTTGGTACCCAGTCACCTTTCTTTTTAATTGAATCTTTAAAGCCCTTGGTGTAGTAAGTTTTTAGCACTACCAGTCAGAGATGCAATGAGGTATAAGAGTAAGAACCCAACAGCTGCGGTGTCAGGCTTTGTAACATGTCCATCACTGAGTATCTGTCCTCTCTAGGTCAGTGATTTGTCTGGCTCCATTTCTGAGTGCTCTGTGCAACCACGTCCAAGTGGGCCAGCTAAGGTGAGACCCAATTATGCCTGGAATGTGCCATCTGCCAATCTCCCCCCTGTCATCCCCATGCCCATGCTACATGGTCCCTGAGCTTCTAATATGACTGCTTGTACCCTTCATTTATCCTAACCTAAGGTATTCCTTTCAGAAGCGAGAAAAATGGTGATGTGCAGGCTTGAATTCTATGTTCCCTAACCCTTAATATTCCTCTATCACCAAATTTCTTCCAGTTCTTAACAGAAAACTATTCTCACTGGCTGAGTGGCTGGTCATTGGGACACAAGCAGGGTGAGGAGACAACCACATGGGAAGATGAGGCTGAAAATCCTGCACGGAAAGGGCTTCCATGGTGGGGGGAGGTTGGCGAGGAGGAGCCATGCATGAGGTACTACAACGAGCCATGCATGAGGTACTAGGGCGAGGAAGGTGTCTCCCATATGAGAAGACTCTGTGGGCTGCTCCATGTGTCCAGTCTGGGACAGGATGGGGTCATTCACACAGGTGGGGGCTCTCAGTCAGAGCCCAGGCAGGGTGTGGGGCCACCTGTGCAGGTAAGCAAAGTTGGTATCTTGGCAACAGAGTCTGTGGTTGAGGGTGTGTGGGGTGTTGTCGGGAGAAGAATGTAGCTGACAGAAATGAGAGGAGGTCTGTTTCATTCAGGAGGGTTGCTGATCACATAATAAATATACTAGGGATAGTTCGAGCCACGATTCTCACTATTGGAAAATGGAGTTTTCAAAGAGAGGGAAAGTGCTAGAATAAACTGGTATCGAATTGGAATTGAAAATGTCCAATAAATATAAACTCATGGTTATATATAAATATAAATGTGAATGTGTGTGGAGAGAGATAGGTAGATGATAGATGAATAGAGCTTCCCTAGTTTAGAAGTATTGACACCTAAGTGCCAAAAAGCACCCATATTGCCCACATCTTTGTTTCTAAATACTGTTTTCTACTAAAAGATACCAGTAATTCGTTGGATAAATAATTGGTTGCAGATCTAGGATAGAGAAAATAGAAAAACATGCCTGGAAAATTTCGGCCAGAAAAATGAAAGTGCTCAAAACTGATGAGGGAAGAGGGGTCATCTGGGATAGATCGTGTTGGCCAAGTCTGGGCAATTTGTGTATCAAAATAAATGACAGTGACTCATTGAAGAAAATATGTCTCTATGATCTAATACTGACACTTTGATGGGAATAGGATACTCATAATGTATTAAGGACTCTTTCTGCATATTCTTAATAATTTCAAAGCGCAAAAGAGCACTTTGCAGCAGAGAAGTCTGGCAGACACCCCCTCTATCCAGGAACTGCAGTGATATATCAGTAGCCAGACAGAGTCAAGCACCTCAGCACCAACTAGGATGCAGTGGGAAGGGTAGGAAACCATCTACAGATATCCCTGCCAACCCTGGATTAGCTTAATCTTTCCATGAGAAAAATTCAAACAAAATATTTTACAAAATAACTGGTATGCAATCCTTAAAAGTGGAATTAAGTTAAAGCAAAGAATGGAGAACTGTTTCAGAGTGAGGAGACATGAATAGCTAAAAGCAACACGTGAATCTAGACAGGATCCTCTTGCTATATAAGACAGTGGTTGGACAATTGTAAAACCTGAATGGACTTCATGACTAGCTGAGTTAATACATAATGCTGATTTTCTCATTTCATCATTATTTTGTGTTACATAGGAGAATGTTCTTTTTTTTTTCCTCTCTGTAAAAGATATATAGTGAAGTTTTTGTAAGTCAGACTATTTAGTCATCAACTTTCTCTTGAATGATTCAGAGAGAAAAAAACTCCCTACATTATTTTTGTAAGACTGAAGTTGTTATGGGACAGGGTGAGGGGTAGCCCAGAACCCTCAAACCTGCCCATTCTAAATAGGTGATGTCATCTGCCACATCAAGACAAAACATATTCTATGGCACAAGACCTTTAATGGAAAGGAATTTTAATATAGTTAGTGTATAATATAGAGATGAGAAGGGAAAGATAAAGAACATAGTTTCCAAATCAAGGCCTGAAGTTCCCCATTCCTTCGTGGGTAAATGTCCAGCCAAATGTCTGCTTTGGGTTGGCCCAAAGCAGAGCCATGGAGGCCGGAAAGCCTGCCACAAGTCTAAGGCACCTCCTGGTGGGGACCCACAGGGAAGGGGCTGAAGGGGCCCAACACATCTAGGACAGAAAGAGCAAAATCAAAATCAATATAAAAGCTGCCAGTGTTAACCTCTCCTTGGGTCTCTCACCCACATCTGTTCCAACCAGTCCAGGACCAAGAAGCAAGTGCAGCTTCTTCATATATCTCTGCTCCATGTCCTCCTCCTGCTCTCCTTGTTGCCCCCCATCCTTCCTCCTTCTGTAACAGTGTAGTCCCCAGGAAAGGGGGAGGTTCCAGGTTTCCTGCCCCACCCAAAAAGGAGGGTGAAGCTGAGCAGGGAGAGAAGAACCTGCAGAGGAGACTGAGGAAGGAAGGAAGCAGGATGGAGCCAGAAGGAGCCCTGGAGGAGGCACATGGAGGAGAGAGACACATAAAGAAACTGCACTTGTCTTTTGGTCGTGGACTGGGTGACACAGATGTGGGTGAGAGACGTGTGGGGAGGTGACAATGGCGGTTTTTGCCTTGATTTTGATTTTGCTCTTTTCCTTCCAGATTTGTCTGGTCGTTTCTGACCCTTTTCTGTGGGTCCCCACTGGAAGATGCTTTAGACTTGTGGCAGGCTTTGGGGCCTTGCTCTGGGCCAATCCCATTTGGATGGACTTTTACTCATGAGAAGACGGGTAACTTTAGGTGCTTGATTTAGAAATTATATTCTTTGCCTTTCCTGTATTGTTTCCTCATTGTATTAAAGTTCCTTCCCATTAAAGTCCATATGTTTTGTGTGATGTGGTGGATGACAGAACCTATTTAGAGCAGGCAGGTTTGCAGGGTCTGGGCTGCCCCTCTCCCTGCCCTGTAACACTTCCTTCTATCTCCTCACCAGCTTCTTCTTCCTGCTCAGCTCCACCCTTCCTTGGGTGGGGCAGGAAACCTGGAACCTCTCTCCATTCAGGAAACTGTTAAGGAGCAGCCCCGATATAAAAATGGGTTGCCTAGCTATGGGTCCTCACCCGTGCGCTTAAAAGGGACTTATTAATACTCCACTATAGGCACACGCAAAAGGTTAATAAAAGATTTATTTACAAGGGAAAGGGAAATGAGGAAATGTACAACTCAGGGAGAAAATAGGGAAATAAAGTCTTTAATGCGTCCTACCCCATCTGCCGACCTGGAAACTCAAAGGCACTGTGAGAGCTGGCCGAGCGCTGTGAGCTGGTGGAGAGCCAAAAAAAGGGAGCCCCCCCTCAAGCCCTCATGTTTGGTTTTTTATCAAACCTGTCTGTTTAACCCCACCCTCAGGTCCCAGCAACCTTCCCTTTGGTGGTGATGGGATTTGTCTTTCCCAATGTCCTGATGGCTTTGGCTGGAGTGGGGGTGGAGTCCACAAAACCTGAATGGAATTAGTTTTAGGACATCCTTTTAGGGAAGCCCAATTTCCCCATGGGGCTGACTAACCACAGATGGCTCTGTCCTAAATCATGTTGGGTGCCAAATTTGTTATAGGGCAGGGAGAGGGGCAGCCCAAACCCCGCAAACCTGCCTATTCTAAATGGGTTCTGCCATCCGCCACATCAACACAAAACATATGAGACTTTAATGGGAAGGAACTTTAATAAAACTAGGAAACAATACAGGAAAGGCAAAGAGTCTAGTTTCTAAATGAAGCACCCAAAGTTACCCGTCCCCTCGTGAGTAAAACTCCATCCAAATCGGATTGGCCCCAGAGCAAGGTCCCAAAGCCTGACACAGTCTAAAGCATCTTCCAGTGGGGACCCACAGAAAAGGGTCAGAAACAACCAGACAAGCCCGGAAGGAAAAGAACAAAATCAAAATCAAAATAAAAGCTGCCATTGTCACCTCCCCACGGGTCTCACCCACATCTGTGTCACCCAGTCCACGACCAAAAGACAAGTGCAGTTTCTTTATGTGTCTCTCTCTCCTCCATGTGCCTCCTCAAGGTCTCCTTCTGGCTCCATCCTGCTTCCTTCCTCAGTCTCTGCAGCTTCTTCTCTTTCTGCTCAGCTCCACCCTCCATTAGGGTGGGGCAGGAAACCTGGAACCTCCCCCCCTTTCCTGGGGACACCCTGTTACAACAGGACCACCCTGTTACAAAATTGCTTTAATCACTAGAGTTATTTCAAAGCATCTTGCTTCTCTACTTATTATCATTATATGACCAAGTCATTTATTGCAGATATAGAAGGATAATATCACATTTCTTCAAAGATGTGTTAATTATATGTCCAAGGCCATAGGGGATTTTATTTCCTTGTGAATTAATTGGGTTATGAAAGGTCTGGCGCGGCAAAGAAAAGGAGAGCCAGGCTAAATTTCTCAAAGGAAGGGAAAATTTATTGCACCCCAGGCGAACCTCACAGACCCGAGGTGGGGGTCAGTGAAGTCGCGCACATTGCCAGGGGGAGGCAGGCTTTTACAGGGTGAGGAGAGGTCAGGTGGGAGACTGGGTTCATTTGGCGGGAAAAAGTTTGCAGGGCACGAAAAGATTTGTAGGGCGGGGGGGAGTTTCTTTGAGAAAAGATTTGTAAGGCAGGGAGAGTTTCATTGTCTGAATTCTTTAGGCAGGCTGCTGCATTCCTGTTCCCAGGTGGGCTTCCTGGTTTGTTTTTGCATTCTGGCTTCCTCCATGGACCGTTCAGTTTATATCTTATTTTTGGTTTGAACTCCTCCATATTCTACATCCTCTTCTGCCTTTTAACCTCACTTCCCAAAGTTCATCATCATGGAAGCCCTGACGTCTACAGGTAACCAAATTTCTGAGTAAGGACTAGAGAAGGAAAGATAAGTGGGAGCTTCAAGAAGTCACTGTAAATCTGAGAGGTATAGAAAGCTAAAGGCATTTCAGCACGGGAAAAAATCATTTAAAAAATGGAGAAAGATAGTCTCAAGAAATATTAAATATATTGCAAGATGCCCAGCCAAGGCTGAGTCCAGCTCATTTTAATTTTTTTAAAGATTTAGTTTTATTTATTTATGCTTACAAGAACTGGGGTGTATGTAGGCTAGAGGTGCAGGGGGTGAGAGGATTCACCAGACACTATTTGAGTGGGGAATGGAACAGGCAGATGTACTGAAATACACTGCTGAGGGGAGCAGCAGGCAAGACAGGAGAGGTCCACCGCACCATGTGGGTTAGCTCCCTGGCCAGGGATTGAACTCATGCTGCAGTGGCTGGCAATAGCATGATAACACTGAGACTTTAACCCCTGTACCACCAGGGAGGCCCCCAGCTCATTTTTATACACAATGTCTGAGCATTGATTCCTGTTACTGTGGAACCAAGCATAAGTATTCTTAGCTATTGCTTTGTCATTTTCTGTGTAACTGCTATTTTAGAATTTCAGGTCTTGCTGTCCCAGGAAAAGACTGCATTCCAGAGTTCGACCCCCACCCCACTCTGGTCTTATGTCAGTCGGCTAGCCACAGCGGAGCCGAGCAATTCAGGCCACTAATAGGGTCAAACTAGCCATAAAATAGAGCTGCATCTTGATGTGACCAATCAGCTCAAAAACTGAAACTGTGCACCCACCGTTGTTAGGAAATGCACCTGTGGAACCAATGAATGTTTGCCAACATGATTTAATTTTTAGAGATCTGCTTGTAACCCTATATAAGATCCCTGTTCCCTTTGTTCAGGGCTCCCGACCTCCACAGTTACATGGGTGCGTGTCGTGAGCCTGGACTAGAGCACGTAATAAACTCCTTTGTGTTCTTGCAGCGGCTGTCTGTGTGTCCTTGGGGGCTGCACTGGTCGACGCTGGGCACAACAGTTACTTGTTGCAGAAATAAATTCTAGCCTTTACACAGGCAAAGGAAGAACAAGCTGTACTTCAGGAATGGTGAGGTCAGGAGAAGCTTTATTACTCACGCGTGAGGTCCCAGACGTGGGTAGCCCCGTAAGGTTTGAGCACCGGTCTAGAGACAGAGTTTCTTTTATTACCATTTTACATTGATAACATTGGTTAGTTAGCATACAAATTCTTGACATAGGAAAAGGGGAAGGATGCAGATCTTTGAGGATGGCCTGGGAGATCAATCAGCCTAGCAGGCTGCCAGACCTTGTTTAGATATGCTTATTAAGGAAGCAAACTTGTTATTTACTTTACATTTCCAGGTCTGTGACACTTCAACAGGGAAAGATATCGTTTTCTTAGCAATTCCCTTTCATACTGACCTGGTGTTTGGTGGTTTCGGGCTGCAGGAACATGATTTAAAAGTCCATGATCAAATGGTGATGTGGATACCTGGCAAACAATGAAATTGATGCTGTTTAGAGAGGTGTTGGGTTTAGAGAACAGGGTCCTTGCGTTACCTCTGAGAAAGGCTTCACAGGAGCTCCAGTTTCAGCAGTTTTAGCAACACATGGCGAGTTTCCCCACAAGGCAGAGACTTTATTTATATCCAAAAGGGCAGGTTTATTATAGAAGAAGAGGAAAGGGAAAGAAAAGGATGCTTATATGGACACAAGCAGGCAGAAAGAGCTGCCCTTAAAAGGAACAGTTTTGTGAAAAGAGAGGCTTGCATAGTCACAGGTGGGAAATCTTAGGTGGAGAAGGCTTCTGCTGCTTTGCGAAGGAAGAAGGTCTGTTTAAAAAAAAAAAAAAAAGCATCTGCATAGTCACAGGCAGGCAGGGCTGTTGTGCTCGGAAATGTTACATTTAAGAAAGAGATACCTGCATAGACACAGGCAGGCAGGAAAGCTGCCCCTTGCCAGTGCAGAAATTGCTTGGATATAGGATTCTTCTCTTTGGGAGGGTTCATTCCTTTGGGGATGCTACCTACAGTCAAAATAGTTACTTCTAGGATGTGACTAAGGTAGAGTTGTCAGAACCAGTGAGTGTCTGCAGTGACCCTCATCTCCATATCCCCACCTCTGGTCTGCCTCAGGATACTTAATTATAGTGGTCTGTACTTGCTGGAGCTGTTGGCGCCTAAGGCTTTTTTTTTTTTTTTTTTCTATGCTGGTTTAAAGACTATGTTAGTCATTTACCTCCAGCTCCAGTTTCTGGTATTGTGATACCTCCTCCTAAATTGTCTACTCTTAGCCTCCATCAAAACTACAAGTGGGGCCTCCCTGGTGTCACAAGGGGTTAAGATGCAACCTATCAAGCTGTCTGCAGCCACTGCAGCACGAGTTCAATCCCCAGCCAGGGAGTTAACCACATGGTGCAGCAAACCTCTCCTGTCTCCCCCGCTGCTCCCCTCAGTAGTGTATTTCAGTATATCTGTCTTCCCCACTCTGTCTCTGGTGAATCCTCTCACCCTTGCACTTCTGGCCTGTGCCCCAGCTCTTGTATGCATAAATAAATGAATCTTAAAAAAAAAACAAACAAAAAAAACCCTCACAAGTGATGTTGAAGTTCCAGGAAACACAAGCAAGCAACTGCAGTAACTACACTAATTAGTTCCCTCTCCTCTGACTCTGTTCATTCTAAGGGATGCGGTTTCACCAAATGGACCTAGAAACACAGTGCTCCACTCACCTGGAGAAATAAAGGGATCTCAGGAAGCAGCTGCACAAATCTTATTTGTTCATTATTTGTTCTCAATAAAATCTTATTTGTACTCAATAAAATGAGAACTCTATGCTCTATGAAGTCAGAGTTTCTGCTTGGTTCGCTTAAATGTTCTATGCATTAAAAAGTACGATTCTGTTATTTCTCTAATTCTATAATTAAAAACAAATTTTTGAGTAGGGAAAAATGAAGACCAGCTCTAGCCGAGTTCAGGAACTGAAACTATTTCAACTATTACTCCTAGGGGGTGCCATGACACCATAGTTGTTTTGGTGAAAGCGGATTGGGAGGATTTGAGTGGCTATAAATGTATTCACTATATCCTCAATCTACACTGATACAAAAAGATTCTATATATTGATACCATATTTATATGGTGTCAATTATATTCTGAAATCATATGCTAATAAATACCAATATTTTATTGTAAAAGCTATTTACATTATCTAGTCAATTTGAAATACAGTAGTTTGTGCTAACAATAGCTTACATTTTGGGATTTTGTTGGGTAGTATTGAGAATGATACTTTTAAATTGGTTTCTGGGTCTCTGGTATATCATGTTTCCTGGGGCAGTGATATGTTTGTTTCTTTTTTTTATCATTATTCATGTTCACAACTTACTGCACAGACACTTTTGATTTCAAGCTGTCCAATGCTTTGCATAGGAAACTCGGGCACTCAGCTGGCTGCTCAGAGCTCTATTAATAGGGTTCCCTGTGTCAGGTACCAAGTGTGCCAGACAGTTGAGATACAGCAAGATGGTGCCACAGTCACAACTCCTCATCTCCCTGCTGCTCTGGGTCTCAGGTGAGAGGTTTAGAAGAAAATTATCTTCATAAAGTTGGAGATTATTTTAACATGGGCAGTGAAAATATTTTATCTAAAATTGTTGTTTTTGTGATAAAATCTATAGTTTAAGTTTATGTTTAAATATATTAGTGATGCAATGTATGGTCAATGTCCACTTCTGTTTGCAGGAGTCTCTGGGGCCATCGTGATGACCCAGTCTCCAGACTCCCTGGCCATGTCTACAGGAGAGAGGGTCACCATCTCCTGCAAGTCCAGTCAGAGTCTTTTGTACAGCAACAACCAGAAGAACTACTTAGCCTGGTACCAGCAGAAACCGGGACAGCCACCTAAGCTGCTCATCATCTGGGCATCCACCCGGCAACCTGGGGTCCCCGACCGATTCAGTGGCAGTGGGTCTGCAAAGGACTTCACTCTCACCATCAGCAGCCTCCAGGCTGAAGATGTGGGTGTTTATTACTGTCAGCAGTATTATGAATATCCTCCCACAGTGTTTCAGCCTCGTACATAAACCTCCCTGGCCCATGGCTCAGTGAGTCTTTGTGCAGCAGCTGCTTCCTTTCTGCTCAGTCCTGTCTCTTTCTCAGCATGAGAGAAGGTGTCTCCAGGCGGAATTGTGGGCAGATGTGCACATCTCAGTAATGATGGGGTCGATCCATCTGTTCAGTGTTTCCTGCGTAAGGAAGTCATTCGATGGAGACTCCCGAATGACCTGTAGTGGAACCTCTTCTACGTTGTTCCAGATAGTTCCATAACCTGAGTCTGCATTGTCCATAATTTCTTCCTTCCCTTAGGATCATTTTCCATCCATTTTTAATTTCTTCAAAAGTAACTTAGGGGTGAATCTATTTTACTTTTCCCACAGGTGGTGTCCAGGCTGAGGAGCTGAGCAGTGAGGGAGTGAAAATCACAGTACCTGTTCTGCTATTATCTCTATTGGGGACCCAGCCTGTATAGAATACCCAGCTCCTCCACAGTATTCCCCTCCTTCAAGGGTGTGTGTCTACAAAACCTCTGCTTCCTGCCTCCACAGGTGCCTGCTAGGCCAATAGAACTGCCACCAGCTGCACGTTCTTTTCACCAACTGTTTCCTGTTCAATACAGCAAGAATCTCTCAGTGTCAGCCCTGTTGAGTCTGCACCGTAATATACTGCTGTCAACATCTAATATCAATGCAGTGGCTGCAGAGTCATCAGGGTGGGGTCGCTCCCCATGCAGCTGCTCTGCTCACACCACACTGTCTCCCTCTCTCAGTGTTACCTCTGCGGCAGTTATCTGTCCTACTTGCACCCCTCAGTTCCCCTGGATGTATTGAGAGGACAGGGGTTAAGCACAGGGAAGCCGGTCTTCAAGTTCTCAGTTCTGTTTAGATCTCAGCTCCATGCCACTGGGCAGTCTCCTGGGAGCCTGGTGGAGCCAGCAGGTGGGATTGGAGAGAGGAAATCTGCCCTCTCTTCCCTAAATTGAAAACATTCTGCATTTGTAAACATGCTTAAGGCCATCTCTGCAGAAAACTGCAAATGGCCGTTTCAAATCTGTATTGAATATAGATCCCAAGTTCTAAGAAAGGTGTTTTTCTTTGCTATTTCATTCTCTGATTCCACAAAGGAAACTGCATGAACAAGGCAAGAAGCCTTTAATTCTGATCCACGGTATTATAAACCTATAAACCTATGCTACCTTAAAAATTTATTAAAAAAACTAAGTAATAACTAGCCATTTTAGCTAAAGCAATATGTTGATTCAATGTAACCAGTATCAATGTTTTGATGGAATTCTTCAAAGAAATAGAGGAAACATAACTAAAATTTATATGGATCCACAAAAGACCCCACATAGCCAAGCATGCTGTTTGTAAAATTACTTCTATAATGTTATATAATTTCCTCACTCTGTTCAGTCACTTAACAAAGGTTTCTTATTCTGAATCCAGACAGATAGTTGGAAGTAAGTCCTCGTATAGCTCCATATTTAGGACTTTGTCCAAAACCACACAATTCTGAAAGAAGTAAAAATAGCGACAGACATCTAGGTTGTCTGCTGCCAACTCCGCATCTTCATCATCACTTCTGAAGACTTTCCCATCTCTTGTTTCCCACAAATTGCTCAGTGAGTTGCTGTCCCTGAGATTTGGGGATCAGAATAGGAGATTTCAATACTATTCATCGATATGGGCACGCAGCTTTGTGGAGAAGGTAAAGACTGGAGAGTCACTTGGTGAGGTGCCCCATTTGTAGATTTCCCAGACAAGCCTGAGAACCACATGCTAGGCTGCTCATATCCCCAGAGGAATCTGTTCTCTGGCTTCTGGAAGAGTACCCAGGATTCACCTTCTTAATTTGCTTATTTGCTTCCTTTGGACTCAAATCTCCAAGTGTTTGAAAGAATGTGGTTCAGACATTAATTCCCTATATTGAGTTGTTCCTGCCAAGACACTCTAGAGAGGCTGCTCCTTTCTGTATCAATATGGTTCTGTAACTCAGTGAAATCATCCATCTTTTCTAAATTAGCAGAGGCACTGTCTCTGTGTTGCTGGGATTGAGGAAGAAGGAAGTTAGGGTGCTGAGGACCTCTCTGAGACCTCGCTGAGACCTGCCAGTCACCCTCAAATCCTGGCTGCATCTGACAATCTCTGTCAGAAGATGGGGCACCAGGAGGAGCAGCAGGGGCTGCCCAGCCTCACACATCGGCCTCTGGGTGGTTTTTGTTCAGGACTGAATCACTGTGGGAGGGCTACTCTGATCCTGCTGACAGTAGTAAGTGGCAGCATCTTCAGGCTCCAGGCTGCTGATGGTGAGAGTGAAATCTGTCCCAAATCCACTGCCACTGAAGCGGGATGGGACCCCGGGTTGCAAAGTGGATGTGGCATACATCAGAAGCTTAGGAGCTTTCCCTGGTTTCTGCTGATGCCAAGCTACCCACTTGTTAATGTCCTGACTGGCCCGACAGGAGATGGTGACTCTGTCTCCTGGAGATGCAGACACGGAGGATGGAGACTGGGTCATCTGGATGGCACACCTGGTCCCTGAGATGGAAACAGAAAACACAGCCACACTGTCATTCTGTCATCAGAGGGCTTCCCTGAGGGCTAGGGGTCCTGCCCACCCGGGGCTGATTAACTCCTGGTGTTTCCTTCCTCACCTGGGAGCCAGAGCAGCAGGAGGCTGAGGAACTGAGCGGCGGCCCTCATGTCCATGCTGGGTTCTGACTGGGACTGACTCCTGCACGGGCTGGGACCAACCATTAAGTCTTCATGCCAGTGGACTGTGCTCTGGAAATATGCAAATCAGCAGGGGCGGAGTGGGCTGGGCACAGCTGCAGGGCTGACAGATTTCGCTCTTTCAGCACAGGTGCAGCCTCTGCCAATTTACCACTGTCAAAGGGGAAGAACAAATCTGCCTGCAGAGACTGTTTCTCTTTGGTAGTCTCAGACTCAGTCTGCCCTCCTATGAGTACAGTCTTCTTCTGTTGTGCTCCAAGTTTCAGGGTGTGTTTCTCTTGCCATTTCCCTAAAATGGGATCTGCCAGGCATAGCACAGTCCTAGGACTTGCAAGAAACTTTACCAGCCCTTGCATTAAGTACCTATGACCTTACTATGTCTAGAGAAACTTCTGTTTTGGTTGAAGATTTAAAGTCCTTGGTGTAGCAAATTAACATTTCTATCAGTCAAAGATGCAATAAACCATCAAAGCAAGGGACAACACAAAAAAGCCGGGTGGGTGTCATGCTTGGTAAGAACGAGTCTGTCACTGAGTGTCTGCCCTGCTCACCTGTCAACTCCAGCTACGTGATCTGTCCTCCATGTCTGAATGCTCTTCCCACCATTTCAATCAAGACTATTATAGTCAGGGATCCTTTGTACATATCTGAAATATTTCATTAACTTTCTTTCTGTGTCTTTCCCCATTCCCATGTTCCCTGGGCTCCTTATATCATTGCTTTTCCCTTTCATCGTCCTTAACCAAGTTATTACCAACCGAAGCTGCAGTCTTTCTGTACCAAGTGAAATCTTCGTATTCAATGCTAAACTTTCACATTTCTCCACTACTATAGGGATCTTCCTAAGAGAACACAGCCCTCCATGGTTGAATGCAGAGGGCTGGGGAGTAAATAGAGTAGCATCCAAAGAGGAATGTGAAAGTGAAAGATTTTGCCAGGGATATTAGTGAAGAACAAGATATATGCATGAGAGTGTGGGGGAGTTGTCCATAAGGGGATTGTCATGTCAAAAACAATAGGAGATTGGTTTTATCCTAGAGGGTTTTGATCCTGTCATAAGTATATTGAGGATAATCTGAACCAAGACTTTCAGTAATAGAGAAAAGAGTTATAAATAAATGGATTGTTAGAAAAAAACTGGTT
This sequence comes from Talpa occidentalis, assembly GCF_014898055.3. Lineage (NCBI taxonomy): Eukaryota > Metazoa > Chordata > Mammalia > Eulipotyphla > Talpidae > Talpa > Talpa occidentalis. Next base: position 95,520,674 of record NW_023604861.1, read on the forward strand.
TGGCATTGGAATGGAGGTTATCAGTGGAAAATCATTGCTGAAATATAGATGATAGATAGTAAGGCAGAGACATCGTCGGTAGGTAGGCAGTCAGGCAGGCAGTAGATATGTAGATAGATAGATGATAGATTTTTCTCTCACTTAAATATAGTAACACCCAACTCCTAACAAGCATTTATAATGCCCAGATCTAATAAGCATTTATAATGCCCACTGTTCTTCACTAAAACTAACCAATAATTTTTAAGGAAGTGATTCCATGTCTAGGATTGAGAAAATACAAAATGAGTCTGGACAATTTGGGGCAGAAACTAAAAGCACACGAAGAATGAAGAGGTTATGGCAAAAGTGAAGAGAAGCTGGGCCTCCCTGGTGGCACAAGGGGTTAAGCACCGCACTATGAAGCAATCCACAGCCTCTGCAGCACAAGTTCAATCCCCAGCCAGCCAGGGAGCTACCCACATGGCACAGCAGACTTATCCTGACTCTCCCGCTGCTCCCCTCAGCAGTGTATTTCAGTCAGTCTGCCTGTTTTGTTCCCCACTCTGTCTCTGGTGAACACTCTCACCCCCCGCACCTCTAGCCTGTACCCCAGCTCTTGTATGCATTAATAAATAAATCTTAAAAAAAAAAAGTGAAGAGAAGCCATGTGGGAAAGGACTCCTATTGGTTGAGTCTAGGGAATTTTGAGTAAATCATGATCGTAACTATTGAAAATAATATGAACCCATGATTCTATACTGACACTTTTATGGGAATAGGATATTCACAATGTGTTAAGGACTCTTTCCACATATTTTTAATACTTTCAAGGGCAAAAGAGCACTCTGCTGTGGAGACATCTGGCAGACACCCCTAAGTTGAAGTGACGCATCAGCAACAGGCAGAGTGAAGGGCTGTGCGGTGAGGGCAGAGAACCACTTTCAAATATTCCTGCCAAAGAGGCATAAACTGAATCTGATTATGAGTGAAGATCAAACAAATCCAAATTGAGGGAGGGATAGTCTACAAAATTTAAAAAATGTATTTAAAACTAGGAAGGGTCTTACATAGAGAAACAAGCAAGTATTCTACATGTTCAATCTATTGACATGATTATATTTCATACTTATATAATCTCCAGTAGGTTCTGAAGTTCAATGCACCTAAGCACATCTGCCTTCTTGTTTTACTTTTACAAAGGTTTCTAGTTGACTGGGTTTGAAATAGAGCAGTTGGTACTAACTAAACTTTACATTCTGAGGTCTTGCTGGGTATTATTGACAAGGATAGTTTTAAATTGATTTCTGGTTTTCCTGTCGACATGCAATCATGTTTCCTGAGTCGAAGATATTTTATCTCTTTTTTTTCATTATTCATCTTTACAACTCACTACACAGTCACTTTTGATTTCAGGCTGTCTGATGATTTGCATGGGAAACTCAGGCACTTGATTAACTGCTCAGAGCTCTATTAATAGGGTTTCTTGTGTCGGGCACCAAGTGTGTCAGACAGTTGAGATACAGCAAGATGGTGCCACAGTCACAACTCCTCATCTCCCTGCTGCTCTGGGTCTCAGGTAAGAGGTTTAGAAGAAAATTATCTTCATAAAGTTGGAGATTATGTTAACATTGGCATTGAAATTATTTTATCAAAATTGTTTTCATGATAAAATCTATAGTTTAGGTTTATGTTTAAATATATTGGCGATGCAATGTATGGTCAATGTCCACTTCTGTTTGCAGGAGTCTCTGGGGACATCGAGATGACCCAATCTCCGGGCCCCTTGGCCATGTCTGCAGGAGAGAGGGTCACCATCTCCTGCAAGTCCAGCCAGAGTCTTTTGCGCAGTTCCAACCAGAAGAACTACTTAGCCTGGTACCAGCAGAAGCCAGGACAGGCGCCTAAGCTGCTCATTAACTGGGCATCCACCCGGCTACCTGGGGTCCCTGACCGATTCAGTGGCAGCGGGTCTGCAAAGGACTTCACTCTCACTATCAGCAGCCTCCAGGCTGAAGATGCGGGTGTTTATTACTGTCAGCAGTATGATGAATATCCTCCCACAGTGTTTCAGCCTCATACATAAACCTCCCTGGCCCATGGCTCAGTGAGTCTTTGTGCAGCAGCTGCTTCCTTTCTCTTCTGTCCTCTCTCCCCCAACTCAGCACGAGAGGAGGTGTCTCTAGGCGGAATTGTGGACAGATGTGCACATCTCATTAACGATGGGGTCGATCCGTCTGTTCAGTGTTTCCTGCGTAAGGAAGTCATTCTATGGAGACTCCCTAGTGACCTGTAGTGAAACCTTCTCTACATTGTTCCAGAGAGTTCCATAACTTGAGTCTGCATTGTCCATAGATTCCTTCCTTCCTTTAGGATCATTTTCCATCCCTGATTTTCCATCCCTTCTCCTTCAGCACTTTTTCTGAGTCTCCGCTCACCTACTGCCTGCTGAGACCCTCTGACCAGCGTCTCTGGGTGTGATTTTCTGTATTCTTGTCTCAGGCTCTTCATTTCAGAGCTTCTTTTCTCCATTGTGTTCCTCTGGTCACGTCTACACTCCCTTTAACTGCCTCATATTCTACTTTGTCCTCATAGATTTTTTTTCTCTCTCTCTCTAAGTGTAACTCTAGCTTCTCTTTCTGCCCACAGTCAACCCTGTTAACTCCAAAAATATGTGCACCCAGCTCCATGGCATTGTTCCATCAATCACAAGTCACCAGCTGAGTTGACATTTAAAACTAATGGGCAGCTTTCAATCCTTATCTTGTTTGATCTCACTTTCCTTTCTGTCATTTGCAATCATTCCATTTATTAAGCATCTACTATGTATGTTGCACTGGCCTAAGTAACTTAAAATATTTAGTAGACAATATTACAATTCCTATGTCTTCTGGTACTGAGGTAGAATAGTGGTATCCAAATATCTGTTTGCTCATTAGTACTTCATAGAACTAAGAATCTTTTGGGGGTGTTGTTAAAATGTAGTGCTCACATCTCAGGTCAGGGAATGCTGACTTTCAAGAGAGTTTGTACATGAAGGACACATTTTTCTCTTGCTTCCTATGGTTTTGACTCTTCCAGATTTGAAAATAATAAGTAACTAATAAAGAATATTTTTATTCAATGAATGCAGGTTGTGAGTTCAGATTCTGGTGTCATAATTATTACATAAGATACAAAGCTTAGATTGCTCCAAAAAATAACATAGGTTGTAGGATTTAAACCACAGACCATTCATTCTCACAATTTCAAATCCAAGATCAAGGTGCCAGCCAGCAAGTGTAATTATGTAATTATGTAATTACATAATTACAAAAGATTTTAGGTTGTATTCTTCTATGCCTCAATTTTCTTACATATAAAAGTTTATATATGTCACAATTGCTCAGATGATTAAAATTTAATATATCATGTGAATATACTTCTTTAAAATTCATTGTTAAATAACACATTTTTATCAAGGTGTGATGTCTTTTATATATTTATTAATGCTCAATATCTGAATTTTTTGTTTCCTTAGGTTGACATAATTCAATTTTCTACTTCTACCATCCTACTAGCTACTTTTTCACCTTTAATATATCAACATGGTGTTATAGTGATTGCTTTTCAAGTGTTAAATCACTTCACTCTTGGTATAAATTCTACTTTGTTGTGATGTATTTTTTTTTTCAAACATATTGACAGGTTTTTTTCTTAATATTTCAGATTTTTGCCTCAATGTTTATGAGGGATATTAATCTATCCTTTTTTTACTCCAAATTCTTTGATTGTAAGAGTAATACTTCCTTTACCAAATAATCTGGAAAGAATTTCCTTCTCTTGTTTTCTGAAAAACATGATATGGAGTCAGTATCATTCCTTTATGCACGGTTTGATAAAATTTGCCTGTAAACATATTTTGGCCTGCAGTTTGCTTTGTTCTTCCTTCAGGATTTTTAACTATGAACCACAATCTCTCTCTCTCTCTTTTTTTTTTCTCACAATCTCTTTAATAGATTCAGGAAAATCTGTGTTTTATAGTTGCTCTCGGGTAAGTATTCACAGTTTGCATATATCAAGGATCTTGTAAATTTTTTTAATTAATTAATTAATTTATACAAGCACTGGGTACAGGCAGAAGAAGTGCGGGAGGGTGAGAGAATTCACCAGAGCCAGAGTGGGAAACAGAACAGGCAGACTGACGATACACTGCTGAGGGGAGCAGCGGGTGGCAGGAGAGGTCTGCGCGCCATGTGGGACCCTTGTCGGCAGCCGGGGATCGAACCAGCGCTGCAGACGTTGCCGGTAGCTTTGCAACCCAGTGCTCAACCACTGTGCCACCAGGGAGGCCCAAGGAACTTATAAATTTTATCTAGGTTTTTCTATTGTATGGCCATAGAGTTGTTTGTTGCATTTTCTTTATCCTTTTCATGTCTGCAGGAGCCATAGCAAGAGCTTCCTTTTCATTCTTGATATTGGCAACTTGTATTGTTTCTCTCCTTTTCTTGGTCTGTTAAGAGGTATATCAATTTTATTAATTTCTTCAAAGGAAACAACTTGTGGCGTAATTTATATTTATTGTTTTACTCAGTACTCTCTCACTGATTTTCCATTTAGTTTTCATTCCTTCTCCTAAATTGGATTATATTTTCTTATTTTTCTTGTTACCTAAGTTGGTAGCTGAATTTATTAATTTGAATTCTTTCTTCTTTTGATTTAAGAATTCAATGTCAAAATTTCCATGCAAGTACTGCTTAGCTGCACACCCCAAGACACACACTGGGGGAGGTATTTATTCCATTTCTGTGGTTTGGGTCATTTGTCCCTGACCTGAAACAAGCAGCAGTGGGAGATCAAGGACCTGCTTCCCAACTGCTCCATGGTGCTGCACCCCACAAGGTTCCTACTGCAAAGGATGTGTCAGGGAACTTAGGTGTGCCAATCATTTCATCATGTGTGTTATAACAAGTCATCACTATTTGTTTTAAATAGATAACAACTTATTTGTTAATTATATTTCAGTTAACTTGGGGTGATAGCATCTGTGCTGTAGCAGCGCTCCTGGGCATGTGTGAGAGCAGCATCCAAAAGCTCCCGGAGACAACAAAGGGAAATGGACAGACAGACATTCTGGTAAAAACTTATATCTGATTCTTGCACTATGCTTGTGTCCAGAACTTTCTTCGGTCCTTTCTCTGATGAAACTTAGGGCTTCTTAGAGACTTCACGATAGAAGGAGGTAAGAGGTGGCATTATTTGAAGACATGGTATTCAAAGCTGAGTGATTTTAGGGTAAAAATGAGGAGCATGGCCTGGGTGTGGCAGTGAGGAGAAGACACAGAAGACTTCTGTGGCTGCTGCCTGGCAGTGTACAGAACCCATTCACCATGTGAGGGGTTCAGGGTGGCGAGACCCTCAGAGAGAACCAGGTTGGGTGAAGGGGATGAGGGTGATGTGCAAGTTCACATAAGGAATAGAAACATGAGAGTGAACAGATCACTATTAAACTTTAATTAATTAAACTGTTAACCTTAAAATATCAGAGGGATGGTACTAGGAGCTATGTCCTTTGGGAGGTAATTAGGTTTAGATGAGCTTGTGAGGATGGAGCCTCCATGGTGGGATTAGTGTCTTAAGATAAGAAAGAGAATAAAGTTCACCCTGTTATCCATGTGGGGATATGGTGAGAAGGCTGCTGTCTGGGAGGCAGGAACAGGGAGCACAGCAGACACTTGCTAGCTGGCACCTTGATCTTGGATTTGAAATTGTGAGAATGAATGGTCTGTGGTTTAAATCCTACAATCTATGTTATTTTTTGGAGCAATCTAAGCTTTGTAAAACACTATGCTTCACACACAGCAGGTTAAGCAGGAAAAACTGAACACCGGTATGAAGTAGGTGGAGCCATTTCTATATCAAGTAGATTGTTTTCCCTTAAGGCTCCACTGTGATTGGGCCATGCCAGCAGGATCTAGTAGAAGGACCAAAAAAAAAAAAAAAAAAGGTGGGGGTTTGTATGGAAGGGAGGGCATGTGTGGGTGTTCTTTAACCTTAAACTTATGGTCTCTGAATGGATGAAAGATGCCCAGATAACTCCTCAGCTGCATCTACTTCTTGAGAGGCCCATGAGTATCTCCTCTTTTTTTTCAAAGCACACTCCCATTGATCATTGTTTGGTTTTCTGTTTGACTCCCACTTTCAGTTGACTCTGCCCTCAATTCGATCACTTCTCCAGGAGGGGGCCCCACGAACACAAGTCTGCCAGTCAAGGGTTTTCATCACACTGCCAGATCACTGTACAAAGTTTTTAAGGCCCTGATTGATTTGTCATTTAAGAAAACCTCTGGAGTCTTGACTCACTTCTAGAGTAGGTATGGTGTGAATTTCACCCTCAGAGTCAGACTGGGGAGGCAGACAATGCTCCAACTCACTGTCATGGGCTGAGTGGAAAACCAATCCCAGGACTCCAGCCCCAAACAGCCTCCCTGATCCAGGGAGCCTGCTGTCAATGGCTTCCCCTCTCCATGGCACCTGTTGCACACACAATATGGTGCCCTCAGGTGCTGGGCAGCTTCTGCCTGAGAGTAGTGTGTTGGCTGGCATCTAAAGATTTCTTATGTTAAGCTAATGACCCAGGGGAAAAATTGTTATATCAGAAAAGTTTAGAGAAACAAACAGACTTGATACACTAATGATTCACTAATATATTTGAACTTTAAGGAGGTATTTTCCTAGATTTCTTTTGACTGGAATGAAGGATTGAAAGATATTACTGATCTTCCATGTCACTATGGGTCACTGATATAAACCAGGTAATCAAAAATATAGGAGAGATACAGATAACTGAGCTAGATGGCATATGTGGAAGAGAGAGGTAAAGCAAGCCCTTAAAGCAGCATCACAATTAGGATAAAATGAGGACATGTATCCCTTGCATCTCCAGATCCAGGATTTGGCAATGCTGAAGGTTTATACTATATTTTTTTTATTTTTAACTTAGAGTCAAATTATGAGTGAAGTATTAACTGCGTGTGTCCTAGAACCAACTCGAGGAAATAAATTGTACCAGATTTTCAGTATATAAATCAGGTGTCCCATATTTTATGAAGAAGCTTGGAATTTATTTGTTCAGTGAATTTTTCTTCAGTTTCTGTATTTATTGAAATTGCGGTAGTAGTCACTTTCTAGATATTTTGAGAAGAAAGGGATAATAGAAATTTTTTTGACCCTGGAATGACTCAATATATATGGCTGATAAACCCAAGTCAATCATGTACCACACATAGGGTGTCAGAGTGATTTATTGGCACACCTGACAGTGAAAGTATACTATTAAAAATCATGCTAGAACAGCAGGCTAACTGTGACTCTCCTGGCTAAACTGGAACATATATTCTCTTATCCCTACATCACTTACTGTCATCATTTGCTCCTCAATGATCTATAAATAGTCCTTTTCTCTATGATAGGGACCAGCAGGGGGCCATTTGAAATTGCAGAATATTATCTCTTCACTAACCATAGTCCTTGTTTTTCTAGTCACTATTTTGAGTGTAAGAATGTGGCACATGTGGATATAAATCTACAGCACCTCACTTGGTAACGTAGCATTTATATTGTGATTCCATTTTCAGACATCGAGGTGACCCTGTTAGCCTAGTGCTGGGGCCCATCCCTGTTTCTCAGGTGAAAAAGTCACAATCTCTTGGCTCACATGCAATGAGAGCTCCACTCCTGATGTCAGAGAAACCAGTAAAGACCCAGAAGCCTAGTTTCTCTTGCTGTGTTATCTTAGTAAGAACGAATCACTTTTCTTTTACAGCCATATCTATCATCATATGCTGATTTATTGTGCTAACGAAAGTTCAATAACCACCTTTCATTACACAGTAAGGGCATTCACACGAGTGTGCACGCACACACACACACACATTGCATACAAATCCCAATGTTTATCAAGATTCCATGCTCACCTCATTCTTTTCAGCTCCTGTTAACATTTCAGGACTTGGTTAAAAGGCTATTTGCTCACTGGGGCCACTTCCCCGCCTCATCTGAACAGATCTTTCACTATTTTGTAAAATGCATACTTTATCTTTCTGACCATCACCTCAATTCAACATGCATTATTATTTGAGATGACATGACATTGAAATTTTTTTATTTTGAAGAGCCAAAAGTGTTTCTGTAATGACTTATGCTTTTATGAAAAGGTAGCTCAATACATCCCCATGGCCTCTCATAAGGACTCAAGCAAAGAAGCAATAAGAGATCACAAAGCCCTCAGGACATGCTTGAGCTTCACTTAGAAATTTTGGGGACCTCAAGTGCCATGGGTGAAATAAGAGCAGGTGGCTCCTTTGAGTACCAGCCCAACTCAGTGAGCTGATTTGCATGTGGGGTTTAGACAGTGCTGCAGGCAGCTCCAGCATTCTTAAAGGCAGCCTGTCAGGGCCCCTGGGGAGCAGCCTCCAGGTCAGCTCTCAGAGATGGGGTCATGGGCTCCTCTGCTGTGGATCCTGCTGCTCTGGGCTCCAGGTGAGGGGGGACACAGAGAAATGTTGGGCACAGAAATGTTGGAGAGACAGAGAAATGTGGCCATCATCAGTTGTGTGTCTGGGTTCTTGGAGGATGGAATTACAGCAAGTGATGTAGGTTTCAAGTTACCTTTTGTTTCTGTCGTATGATCTGTGATTGTGGTTCTAAGTGTCACAAAAGCAATGAGCCTAAGTTGGCTTGATCTGTTAAATATATATGTTAATTAAATATATCTGTTAAATGAATTGTGTTTATCATTCCAGGCTCCAGTGGGGACATTGTGCTGACCCAGTCTCCAGCCTCCCTGACTGTGTCTCCAGGGGAGCAGGTCTGCACGGCCAGTTAGAGTGTCACTGATTTTCTTGGTATCAATGCATTGAATTAGCACCAGCAGAAACCTGGCCAGCCACGGAAGCTCCTGATCTATTGCATCTAATTGAGAGTCTGGGGTCCCAGACAGGTTCAGAGGCAGTGGGTCTGTGACTGCTTTCACCCTCTCAATTAATGGCATGGAAGCTAAGGATGCTGCAAACTATTACTGTCAGCAGGGTAAGGGGTTTCCTCCCACAGTGATTTAAGTCTAAACAAAAACCTCTTAGGCAGCTGGTCACTGAGGCTTAAAACTGTCAACTGCTCCTCTCAGTGTCTCCTGCCCCACCTCCACCTGGTGTCTCACGGTCATTTGAATAAAGGGGTCAGAGTCTGAATTGAAACTCTTAGAGATATGTGTGTGTGTGTGTGTTATGTTTGTGTCCACAGAACTCTTATAACTTAATCATTCCTGACTACATCAGGACCTTTCAGGAATTTTCTACTCTCAATGCATTAATGTAGAGGTCACAGACATCCCATAGACAAGAGTTATAGGCAACACAGAAACTATTCTCAATTATTTAAAGAAAAAGAGTCTTGATCTGCCAAAATTGTTATTTAAGTGTCTTTCACATACAGCCTGATCTTCTAACGGAACATATATTAAACCTGTAACTACACCCATTTGTTTGAGTTCATAGAAGACCGCTGCAATTGTTCAGAAACCTAGGAATTGTGATGTAGATATCTTTTCTCCTTGTATTCATATTTTCTATACCCAAAAGCCAGGTGATCAGTTCCACGTTTATTCACCTGTTTTTTTTTTTCTTATCCTGGATTTCAATTTTATGTCCTTTCTCTTTGTTACCTACCATATACATGGCTGAAGCTTCTCTCTCTCTCTCTCTCCTCTCTTTCTCTTTTCTAATTGGCTCTTATATTGTTGGTACAATGAACTCGAGAGGCCTGAGTGTGCAGTCACAGTTGTGGAAGCCTCAACTCACATCCCTGTCTCCCAACCTCTGTCTCTCTTGGGCTTCTGCACCTCCCAAAGGGAACTAGAGAATCTGTTACATGGCAGGGAGAGGGGCAGCCCAGACCCTGCAAACCTGCCTGATCTAAATGGGTTCTGCCATCTGCCGCATCAACACAAAACATATGAGACTTTAATGAAAAGGGACTTTAATACAATTAGTAAACAGTACAGGAAAGGCAAAAAATATAGTTTCTAAATCAAGCACCTAGAGTTACCCGTCCCCTCCTGGGTAAAAGTCCACCCAAGCAGGCTTGACTCAGAGCAAGGCCCCAAAGCCTGCCACAAGTATAAAGCATCTTCCAGTGGGGAACCACAGAAAAGGATCAGAAACAACAAGACAAGTCTGGGAGGAAAAGAGCAAAATCAAAATTGAGACAAACACCGCCATTGTCACCTCCCCACAGGTCTCTCACCCACATTGGTGTCACCCAGTCCAGGATCAAAAGGCAAGCAATGTTTCTTCACATGTCTCTCTGCTCCATGTGCCTCCTCCAGGTCTCCTTCTGGCTCTCCATCCTGCTTCCTTCCTTCCTCAGTCTCTTCTGCAGCTTCTCTCCCTGCTCAGCTACACCCTGCTTTGGGTGGGGCAGGAAACCTAAAACTTCCCTTTTTTCTTGGGGACCACCCTGTTACAGAACTATAACATTTCTGTCTGCTCAGATTACGTTTGTTTCTAAGCAAACATCTTATCTCATATATGAAATTTTAGTGTATTAGTTGTCTGTCACTTTTTAAAAATTACCACAAACTAAGTGGCTTAAAACAACACATATTTATAATTGCACCATCCCTTTGACTCAAGAGTCCTGGCAGGGATTTTCTGCAGGTGCCACTGGGGTCTCACAGGCTGAAACTAAGGTGTTGACCAGACTGCAATCTTATCTGGACACTAGAAGAAGTTGCTTCCTAGGTTGTTTTAATTGTAAAAAGAATTCTTTCCTTTTGATGAAGGGTCCTGGCTTTCCTGGCTGTTGGCTTGAACATCCTAAGGTCCTAGACAAGATGAAAAGATGCTTGTTTATTAGTCATTAGGGAAATGCAGATTAACTCCAAAATGAGATACCACTTCACATATACGCCCCCAAATATATACGGTATTGTTAACCAATATCACCTCAAAAAAGTGGAAAAATTATTTAAAAATTGACATTAAGTTTTCATATGACTCAGCATTTCTACCCTTTAATTCTATCCAAGACAAATTAAAACAAATGCCCACAGAGGAATTGAAAGTAATGAACAGAGCAGTCTTATTTATAAGCATCCAAAGTAGAAACAGCCCGTTATGCCCATTAACATGCAAGTGGATAAATAAATGTGATCTATCCATTCAATGGAATACTTTCCAGCAATAAGAAATGAATGAACTACCCAAACACCACAATCTTCACTTTCACTGCAATCATTTCCTCATTTTTATTTATACTTCTGCCCATTAAGGATGGATCACAAATACTTCTCTATATGAAGACTTTACATGTTTACCAGAGTCATCTTGTCGTGAAATTGCTGCAGTTCACTCATGTTCATTGCTGTTCAGTGTGCCGGAATATGAATATACCACTCTTTAGTCTCTGCACTGATGAAATAGATAAAAGTCTTAGCAAAGATAAAAGGACATTCTCTCATTCTGATGAACAATGTCTCAATACAAATAAGGCAAGAAAGGGATCCTAGGCAGAGGGTGGAGGAGTAAGGACCCTGGGCTCTCTCCTCCAGATACTCACAAGCAAACTGTGATAAAACAGATGCAAAACCCCCAGGGGAAAATGGAAATCAAGTTCACACTGGGCACATGGTATAAGGGGAAGGGATGGGAAAGACTTTAAATGAACTTTGTGGATTCATTTGTTTTTATTAAGATAACGTTGGTTTACCACACTGTACATGGTTTAGGAAAACAGACGTATGTTACCACCCCGCCCCCACTGTCAAAGCACCATCCATATTTTTTTAACTAAGAATTACTATTATTGTTTATAAAATTGTTTCAAGATAATAAACAATTTCCTCATTCTCCATTCTCTCAGACACTTAACAAAGTTTTTTTATTCTGAGTCCAGACTTGATTATGATAGTTGGAAGTAAATCCTCATATAGCTAGGACTTTCCCCAGACTGATAAAATTCTGAGAAAAATACAAATAGAGGCCATCTAGGTTGTCTGCTTCATATCATCATAATCATCACTTCTGAGAGTGTGTTTTCCAAAGTCTTTTCCATCTCTGGTTTCCTAAAAATGACACAGTGAGGCGTCCTGCCTGATACTTGGGGATCACAAGAGGAGATGTTAGTTCTAACCATCAAAATATGCAGGTGGCCATGTGGACAAGGTGACGACTGGATAACCACCTGGTGAGGTGCCCAATTTCTGGATTTCAGACAAGCCTGAGAACCACAGGCTAGGCTGCTCTTATCCCCCAAAGGAATCTCTCCTCTGGCTTCTGGAGGAGCACCCAGGAGTCATCTTATTACTAGTATCTGCTCCCCTTTTTAAAATATCCAAGTGTATGAAAGAATGCAGGTCAGACAAAATTCTCTATATGTAACAATTCCTGACAGCACTCTCTAGAGAGGCTGCTCCTTTCTGTATAAGCCCCAATTGTGCTGTGACTAAGTATAATCAGCTGTGTTTTTTCTCAGTCAGCAGAGGCACTGTGTTGCTGGGGCTGAGGAAGAAGGCAGAGTTAGGGTGCTGAGGAAACTCACTGCCCTTCTGCAAGACATTCCAGTCACCTTCAACTTCTGACTGCATCTGACAATCACTGTCAGCAGATTGGGTGCCTGGAGGAGTAGCTGGGGCTGCCCAGCCTCACACATTTGCCCCTGGGTGGTTTTTGTTCAGACTTGTGTCACTGTGGGAGGGAAACTATAACCCTGCTGACAGTAGTAAGTGGCAGCATCTTCAGGCTCTAGGCTGCTGATGGTGAGAGAATAATCTGTCCCAGATCCACTGCCACTGAAGCGGGATGGGATCCCGGGTTGCAAACTGGATGCAGCATAGATCAGGAGCTTAGGAACTTTCCCTGGTTTCTGCTGATACCAGGCTAAATTGCTGCTAATACCCTGACTGGCCCGGCGGGAGATGGTGACTCTGTCTCCGGGAGATGCAGACACGGAGGGTGGAGACTGGGTCATCTGGATGTCACACCTGGCCCCTGAGATGGAAACATAAAAGCACATATTAATCATGTTATCAGAGGGCTTCCCTGAGGGCCAGGGATCCTGACCACCCAGGGCTGATCAACTCCTGGTGTTTTCTTTCTCACCTGGGAGCAAGAGCAGCAGGAGGCTGAGGAGCTGAGTGGGGGCCCTCATGTCCACACTGGGTTCTGTCTGGGACTGACTCCTACATGGGCTGTGACCAGCCTGTATTTAAGTCTTCATGCCAGTTCACTGTGCTCTGGAAACATGCAAACCAGCAGGGGCGGAGCAGGCTGGGCACAGCTACAGGGCTGATGGATCTCACGCTTCCAGCACAGGTGCAGCCTCTGCCAATTAACCACGGTCAAAGGGGAAGAACAAATCTCCTGCAGAGACTGTTTCTCTTTGGCAGTCTCAGACTCAGTCTACCCTCCTATGAGTTCAGGATTCTTCAGTTGTGCCCAGGTTTCAGGGTGTTTTTCTCTCTCCATTTCCCTAAGATGGGATCTGCCAGGCATAGAACAGTCCTAGGACTTGCAAGAAAACTTTACCGGCCCTTGCATTTGATACCTATTACCTTATTATGGCTAAAGAAGCTTCTGTTTTGGTTGAAGATTTAAAGTCCTTAGTGTAGTAAATCATCACTTCTATTAGTCAAAGATGCAATGACCCATCAGAGCAAGGGACAAAACAAATTAGCCTGTGGGTGACATGCTTGGTAAGGACGAGTCTGTCACTGAGTGTCTGCCCCACTCACCTGTCCTCTCCAGCTATGTGTCTGTCCTCCGTGTCTGAATGCTCTTCCCACCATTTCCAATTAGACCATTAGAGGCAGGGATCTTTTTTCACTCTGATTGGTTCATTAACTTTCTTTCTGTGTCTTTCCCCATACCCATGTTCCCTGCGCTCCTTAAATCATTGCTTTTGCCTTCATGTTCCTTAACCTAAACTATTCCCATCAGAAGCTAAGGTTTTAAGACTAAGTGATTATGTGTAAGTCTGAAACCTTTGTATTCAGTGTATGGATGTTCCTAAGAGATCACAGTTCTCAATGGCTGGGTTGGGAGTCAAGTTGGCTGAAGAGATATCCCAACAGGAATGTGAAGGTGGAGAGCCAGGTTTGGGTAAGATAGTGGGTGATGAGCAACCTCCAGGAAAAAAGTGTCAGTGCACAGTGTCAGTGCACAATTCAGAGAAATGCTCCTGCTACTGTGAAATTTACAATACAAAGTGTGAGGTCACTCATCTTGTGCTTAATGGGAATGTGACTTGCTCCATCTCTCTCTGCTACCAGCTATGCTTTTCATGGAAAGCATCAGCCTCTGAATTAAATACCACATTCAAAGTGCTCCAACCACAGACAACATATGAGCCTTAGGAAAGTTAATGCTCCTCTCTGTGTATAAATTCTTCAACCCTAAGTCAGGGAACATTTTAAATCCTATCATGTAATTTCCTATAAATATTTTAAGAAGTAATACTAAGCGCACAGACCAATAACCAAAGCTTAATAACAAATAATTGTTAGATATAATTATTACAATTTTCAATGACTACTTTATGTTATGAATGCATGTTTATGTCACCCCAAAATTCATACATTGAAAACCTAACTCTCAGAGGGGTGGTTCTAGGAGCTATGTTCTTAGGAAAGCAGTTTTAGGTTTAGATGAGCTCATGAGGATGAAGCCTCCATGGTGGGATTAGCATCTTAAAGAAAGAAAGAGAATAAAATCGTCTCTGCTGGCCATGTGGGGATATGGTGAGAAGGCCGCTGTCTGGGAGCCAGGAATAGGGCGCACAGCGGACACTTGATGGCTGGCACCTTGATCTTGGACTTGAAATCTCCAAAACTATTAGGATTAACAGTCTATGGTTTAAGCCCCACATTCTATGTTATTTTTTGAACCAATCAACCTGTACGCCAGTTCCTGTATGCAAAAATAAATAAATCTTTAAAAAAAATCTAAACTTTATGTTTCATACACAGCAGTTTAAGCATTAAAAGCTGTCCCAGTATAAGGGGCCTCCCCGGTGGCGCAGCGGTAGAGCGCTGGGGGTTGCGAAGCTGCCCGCAGCCTCCGCGGCGCCGGTTCGATTCCCGGCTGCTCCCCGGCCACCGGAGGAGGGCCCCACATGGCGCGCAGACCCCTCCTGCCGCCCGCTGCCCCCCTCAGCAGTGTACCTCGGTCCTTCTGCCTGCTCTGCTCCCCGCTCTGGCTCTGGTGAATTCTCTCACCCTCCCGCGCTTTTGACTGTACCCAGTGCATGTATAAACAAAACAAATGAATAAATAAATAAATAAAACATGCCTCTATAAAAAAAAAAGCTGTCCCAGTATGAAGCAGGTTTGATCTTTTCTATATCAAGTGGATTCTTTGTCTTTGTTCTTAGAAAAGACAATACACATTTGAGCCTCATCAGAGGTGCTCCAAGTCAACTGGACCCTTCTAACAAAAGGACAGGAAATTAAATGTGTACATGAGGGAAGGCAAGTGTATATGGTCATTCATGAGCTCCCTATGGCCTGAAGGAATGAAAGATGCCGGGGCGCATGGACAACTGAACCTGCTTCTTGAAGATCCTGTGAGCATCTCTTCTCTCAAGCACACTCGCAGTTGCCTTTTTTTTTTTTTTAAAGATTTATTTATTTGTACAAGAACCAGGGTACCAGCCAGATGTGTGAGAGTGTGAGAGACAGAGGGGAACAAAACAGACTGACTGAAATACACTGCTGAGGGGAGCAGCAGGCGAGACAGAAGAGGTCTGCCACGCCATGTGGGTTGCTCCGCGTGGGGATGGAACCGGCATTGCAGAGGCTGCGGATAGCTTCATAGCACTGCACTTAACCGCCTGCGCCACCAGGAAGGCCCCGCAGTTGCCTTTGAGGATTGTTCGCTTTTTTTTTTTTTTGATTGCAAATGTATCTATTACAATAAATAAAGGATTTTAAAATCTATTCTTCTATCTACAAGGATTATTCAACTGCTGATCTGTCTTTTTTTAATATTTTATTTTCTATAATTCTTACATCATTTTTCGTTTTTGCACAATGTATGCATTTTCATTTTGGCTACATTCCCCATACAATTGCAGCCCCCTTATTTTGACACTAATCCTTCCTCTCCCCGCACCCCTCCCCCCCTCCCTCCCGCCCCCGTAGTATGTCTTTGGTTTATAGTTGCTTGTTGATTTTGATTTTTTCTTTATTATGGTTAGTCTTTTTCCTGGCCACTTATTTAGGTTTACTAAATTCCTGCTGTGAGTGAGACCATCAGTATTTTTCTTTTTCTTTCTGGCTTATTTCGCTGGGCATGATCCCTTCCACTCCTAGCTATTTACCCAAATTACACAGAAACATTAGTTCCAAAGGGCACCTGCGCCACTATGTTTATCGCAGAACTATTTACAATAGCTAAGCTATGGAAACAACCCAAATGCCCAAAAATAGATGACTGGATCAAGAAGATGTGGTACATATACACAATGGAATATTGCTCAGCAATCGAAAGAGATAAACTCATGCAGTTTGCAGCAACGTGGATGATGCTTGCTTACTTTTTATGTTGGACTCCGACTTTCCCAATGAGCTGACCCTGTCATCATTTTGACCATCTCTCCAGTAGGGGGGCGATGCTAACATATATCTGTCCAGCCAAGGTTCTCCAGCACTAGTGACACAGTCTCCATGTAAAGTTCCTAAGTTCTGGTTCATCTGGCATCCAAGAGGACTTTTGAACTTTTTATTCACTTCTGTAGAGTTGGTGTGAAATGAATTTCACCTTCCAAGTCACACTACAGAGGCAATGATGTCATTCACATGTTCTATTGATATCCTGAATGTATTTAATTCTTATTCAACTTTTTATATCTTTTCACTTTTTTTCTCTTATACTTAGCCAAACACTTAGAATCAAAATGAATTATCACCAGTTCTTCTCCTCTAGGACTTGGCAGGCATCTGGACACTTATGCTATTCAACCTGCAACTTCTGTTGTGCCAGCTGTTTTAAGATGCCTGTGCTACCTTCTGAATTCAAAGGGGTGAAAAAAAATCACTGCCACAGGGAGATCACAACTGGAGGCGCTCAGCCTGGGTGCTGAGATGATCCAAAGCAGCCCGCAGTCACCATCTTTAGGTCGGATGGAAGTACTGGAGGCAGCAGTACTGGGTGGGCAGTGGTGCCCGACAGTCAGGAACAGTTGCTGCTCTCAGAGGTGCCCTGGCACAGAGTGCTGGTCACTCGTCAACAATGCTGGCAGCACTGGCTGTGCTGCTGGTCAGTACCAGTCACCAGGAGGTGGCAGTGTTGGAAAATACCGGTATACAGCTCTTTGTGAGTTGCTGACCCACACTAACAAGAAAGAGCTATGAGACAACAGGCTCCAGGTCTTTGGTGCTCTGTGCAGGCAGTGTCAGAGGCAAGCCAGAGGTGCTGTGGACAGACAGGCATCCGTGAACCCCTTTGGCTTCTCTTCTTTCTCCAGGGGTCAGGCACAGAGAGAGTCAGTGTCTCTTCTATCCATGGAGGCCAGGAACAGCATCTTCCCAGACCCTGAATGTCTGAGAGTCATGTTGCATTTTACATAAAGGTCTTTATACCATTTTGAGCTAATTTGGGTGACTGGTACAGAGTCTGTTTCTATATGCTTTCTTTTTTTCTCCCTTCCTTTCTACCTCTGTGCTTGGCCTGTGGATTTGTTCAATGATGGACCCACCTTAAGAACATTCAGGTGAGGAGGAGCCACGTGTCCCAGGGGCTCAAGGAGGCAGTCATAGGACAGAGGGGGCCCTGGTGAGGTGCTCCAGGCAGGGGAGAGCAGCAGCATCCTGACCCTTGGGCTTCCTGGACAGACCAGAAAGGTCTGAGGCCTACCCAGTAAGGCAGCCTATATCTCTGTGACAGCTGTACTCTGACTTTTGGTGGGGCAACAAGAGTCCTCCATTTTTACCATCTGCTTCCCTTTGTCTCACACTCCTTAGATTTTGCATGGCTTTCATTTACACTCAAATTCATGTGCTAAAAATTAAAACCCCACTTTCACTATTTAAGTAACTTCTGTATGAGCCTCTAGGGAGGCCATAAGCAAGATCTGAGAAACAGTCCCTAGTCAGAGTTCAAATCAAGTAAAGAAGTTTTTACACTTGAAAACATTAAGACTTTCAAATAGAGGCACAGCTGTGAAAGTAGCCACCATAGCATCTGTTTATAAAGGAAGCTGCTGCTGTCACCACATAAACACTGATGGTCTCCCAGAGGTTTTTGTATCACATCAAATCACTGTGGAACCCACTAGAACCCTGCTGACAGTAGTAAGTGGCAGCATCTTCAGGCTCCAGGCTGCTGATGGTGAGAGTAAAGTCTGTCCCATACCCGCTGCCACTGAATCGGGCTGGGATGTCATTGAGCCTGTTAGTTGCACCATAGATGAGGAGCCTGGGAGTCTGTACAGGTTTCTGCTGGTACCAGGCTAAGTAGTTGCTAACGCTCTGACTGGCCTTGCAGGTGATCCTGGCTGTTTCTCCTGGAGACAATGATAGTGAGGCTGGAGTCTGTGTCATCACAATTTCTCCAGTGGTACCTGAAATAGCAAACAAAACACAGAAGTCATCCTCATAATCTCTGTCTTCACCACTGTCTCCCCAGCACAGCAGGAAGGCTGATCAACACTGAGCTCTCATTATTGTCTTGCAGAGCAAAGAGCCAGGTCCTGGGAATCCACAACCCAAAGTGTCCTCTGAGGAGCAGAACCATCCCAGGTGCCCCCACCTGGGAACCAGAGCAGCAGGAGGCAGAGAAGCTGTGCTGGGGCTTCCATGGTCCTCTGTGTCCTGGCTGAGGCAGGTCTTGCCCAGAGCCTGTCAGCACTGATAAGGGCTCTGGGCACAGGGCAGCCTGAGGGGATGCAAAGCAGCGGGGGTGGGGCAAACCCGGCCCCCAGCTGCAGAGACCAGAGGCCTCCCCTTCTCTACAATTGAGCAGCCACCCTCACATTATATTCCAGGCTCACATAAGGGTGTTGGGTACAGACCTGAACAAATAGATGCCTTTTCTGCATTTCTCCTTTGTCCCCCAATACGTCTGGACATCTCCCTTGGTACATGACTGGATAGGGTTGGAGTAAAGAGTTGGTCAGCAATGATCTTCCTGACACACCCTTCCTTTGCTCATCAGTGACCTTTCCTGAGGGCCCATGATTTGCCTCATTCTTTGTAGGAATCCACAGAGACACAAACACTGAGTTAGTTTCGGCAACATGGGTGCAGGCACAGTCACCATCGCACAGATGAGCAGGACCAGGCTAGAGTCCCCAGGGTACTGACACCATTTCCCTGAAGACAAGGAGTGGTGCTGATAGCCAGGGTGAGGGGGTGGAGGAGATAGGGTTTCTAATGCTGGGTGATCTTGCCTTCTCCATGCCCCCCTCCCTCCGCATTCTGCATGGGGCATCCACCTCACCAGACTCAGCTCCCTGTTCTTAAAAATTTGAGAAACTTCTTTCACAGGCCTGATTGAGATGGAATCCAATTGGAGGTTTCCTTGTGTTTCTCAGAATTGTGCACATGTCGGGGTGACTGTTGAACCCAGAATCTTTTCTCCAAAGGACTGAGGACTCCTTGGGTCACATGCTCAGACTCGAATGCTCATTCCTCTAAAACTTCTGCTTCCCAAAGACTGATAGCATCTTTTGCATCCCCTTCCTTGATCTCCATGGCAATGCAACACTTTGCAAAAGCAACTCCACATGACAAGTCACCTCTATATACACACCGAGGGTGAGACCTTCCCCCACAGCCATCATCGACCGTTTAATTTGGCTGGTTTCGAAATCTAATCATCTGGGAGAGCCACTTACTGGCTGTGTGATGTCAATCACTTCTCATCAGTCTCCTTGCCTCAGTTTCCATGTTTGTGGAAATAACTGTAGCTACATCGTTTATGTATGTTGGACGATCATTGTATCTGTAGGCAGGGACCAGTGCTGCCTTTCACCAGCACAGTCACAAATCCTTTAAGCCTAATTGGTTTTCTGAGCTCAGTTCTCCGATGTAGCTTCAAGACCCTGCAGACTTTTCCACTGCATTTCCTCCCAGGCCCATTATCAAAAGCTTTCCTAGGAAAGGCTTTGTCATTCATATGTTATATTGCTGCTCTTCTTGTTATTTAATTCTTATTCAATGTTTTACATCTGTTCACTTTTAAATCAGTAAAAATTACCACCATTTATTTGGGGCCTGCTCCAGCATATTGTTTTCAAAATTTTTCTGTCATTTTCAATGTCACACTAAGAAGTATGTTCTTTATGGTAGTGTTTTGTAAAAGGGGAAAACGTATGAATTCCTGGATCAAGAATTAATGTGTGCAATGACTAAAATTTTTAGTGACATATACTAGAATAATTGAATAAATGAGGGTAAATGAGAGTAGAATTAATAATCCCAGGTTTCATTTGGAGTCACGACAATTATTGTTTCTTATTTTGCTTTAAGTTCCTTCCTTTAGTTCTTTTTCTATGTGGATGCCCAGTTTTTCCAGCAACATTTGCTGAGAGCTTGTCTTTGCCCCATTGTTTTTCCTTTGTTGCTTTATCAAAGAGCAGTTGACTCTGATGTTCATTGGACTGTATTTTGGGGTTCTTTTTTGCAATCCACTGACTAGTCTATTACTTTTTCAACACCATGCTGACTAATTATTGTGGTTTTATAGTAAGTGTTGAAATCAAGTGCGTGTACACAGTTTTGACTTTCATCTTGGTCATTCCTCATGTTTCAAAAAACATTTACTCATTTAATTTTTGAGGTATTTTTATTGTGTCATTAACAAATATTTTTAATGTTTTATTATCTCAAAAAAGTGTTTTCTTATTTAATTTTGCGTTAATCGAAAAGTAACTCTGGGGGCCTCCCTGGTGGTGCAAGGGGTTAAGACACAGCACCATGAAGCTATCTGCAGTCACTACAGTACAAGTTCAATCCCTGGCCAGGGAGCTACCCACAAAGTATGGCAGACCTCTCCTGTCTCGCCCGCTGCTTCCCTCAGCAGTGCATATCAGTCAGTCTGCCTGTTCTGCTCCCCACTCTGTCTCTGGTGAATCTGTTACCGAACGCCGGCCTCAGTTTCCCTCAGCCAATAAAAGGAAACTAAGTTTGAGGAAAAGGAAAGCGGTTTTATTTGTCGACAAATGAGGAGGGAGGCAGACTCATGTCCGAAAAACCACCGTCCTGCTCTTAGGCAGTGGGCAGGAGTATTTATACAGGGGGAGATGGGTAGGCATCCGTGAAGGGGAGGGGGAAGGGGTCCGCACAGAGACAAGTGGGCGCCAGCTCAACAGGGAGATGGATGGGTGTCAGCTCATTCATCTTAAGGGAAGGGGAAGGTGTCAAGGCACAGAGACGGGTGATCACCAACTTGTTTTCCTTAGGGCGAGGGGGAAGGGTCTACAGGGAAACCGGTGGGCACCAGCTTTTTTTTTTTCTTCCCAAGGGGAGGGGAAGCTGCAACAAATGGGAAAGACAAGTCATCAATCCTGTTAATGCTAGATAAGGGGAATTGCAAAAAATGGGGGAAAGACAAACTTGTTAACTGTATCAAATCCTCTCACCCTCCACATCTCTGGCCTGTACCCCAGCTCTTGTCTGCATAAATAAATCAATGTTTTAAAAAAAAATAAAAGGGAAAAAAGGAAGAAAAAAGAAGTAAAAAAAAAATAACTCTGGCTGTGTCATTTCAACAAACAACTTTCAGTAAAATTTTCTAAAAGACTTCATTGACAAAGACAATATTTTTAGCTGAAACAAACATCCTCTTGAAAATATAGGTTTGAATCATGTAGATCACCTGTTATCAATCACCTCTCATCTTGCTAAAAAGCAGATTCTCACTTCATAAGTCTAGAGTGGGCCTGCTCCTTTATGTTTGTATCAATCATTTTGCAATGACAATGATGATGTTGATGAATTCAGAACAAATTTTGAGCAACGGGTATTTTCACATTGAGGTAAACTGATGCACCATAGACATTTATTTTTTTTTCTCCGATTGCCAAGTGATTTTATTTCATGCAATTTCTGATTTTTTGTTTATAATATTCTCAATATTGTTTTGTTGTTGCTTGCTATGAGCCCAGTCTTGCTAGTGGCAGTTGGGAGCACATCGTGGTATGTTCTAGAGGCTAGTCTCTCAGCGGAAATCTTCTGAATAATGAAACAGAGGCTCTACCAGGCTATCTACTATCAAGCCCTCATAATCTCTTCTAGAAATTCATCTCCAAACATTATGCCTTTGTGACTGCCCTGTGAGTCATTCAATGATGAGACTCAATCATGAGAGGAGGAGCCTCAGTTTCTCAGGGCTCATGAGGCAGACACCGGACAGAGGTTCTATCCTGTGTGAGCTGCTAGGGCCGAGTGGGAGGGAATTAAGGTCCCATGGAGATTCCTTGCTCCTTCTACAAACACTTTACTGTCACCTTCAAAGCAATGGTGCTTCTGAGACAAGTTCTCAGCTGATGGGGCATGAGGAAGTCAGCTGGGCTGCCCAGCCACACCCATCTACTCTCTTGGGTGGTTTTTGTTTAGGCTTGTATCACTGTGGGGGGAAACCATAAGCATGCTGACAGTAATAAATGGCAGCATCTTCAGGCTCCAGGCCGCTAATGGTGAAAGTGTAGTCTGTCCCAGAGCCGCTGCCACTGAACCGGGCTGGGATGCCATTGGGCCTGTTTTTTGTATAATAAATGAGGAGCTTGGGAGCCTGCCCAGGTTTCTGCTGGTACCAGGCTAAGTAGTTGTTAACACCCTGACTGGCCTTGCAGGTGATCCTGGCTGTTTCTCCTGGAGACAATGATAGTGAGGCTGGAGTCTGTGTCATCACAATTTCTCCAGTGGTACCTGAAATAGGAAACAAAACACAAAAGTCACCCTTGTAATCTCTGTCTTCACCACTGTCTCCCCAGACAGCAGGAAGGCTGATCAACACTGAGCTCTCATTATTGTCTTGCAGAGCAAAGAGCCAGGTCATGGGGATCCACAACCCAAAGTGTCCTCTGAGGAATAGAACCATCTCAGGTGCCCTCACCTGGGAGCCAGAGCAGCAGGAAGCAGAGAAGCTGTGCTGGGGCTTCCATGGTCCCCTGTGTCCTGGCTGAGGCAGGTCTTGCCCAGAGCCTGTCAGCACTGATATGGGCTCTGAGCACAGGGCAGCATGGGGGGCATGCAAAGCAGTGGGGGTGGGCCAAACCCGAACCCCAGCTGCAGAGACCAGAGGTTTCCCCTTCTCTACACTTGAGCAGCCACCCTCTCATTATATTCCAGGCTCACATAAGGGTGTTGGGTACAGACCTGAACAAATAGATGCCTTTTCCACATTTCTCCTTTGTCCCCCAATATGTCTGGACATCTCCCTTGGTACATGACTGGATAGGGTTGGAGTAAAGAGTTGATCAGCAATGATCTTCCTGACACACCCTTCCTTTGCTCATCAGTGACCTTTCCTGAGGGCCCATGATTTGCCTCATTCTTTGTAGGAATCCACAGAGACACAAACACTGAGTTAGGTCCGGCAACATGGGTGCAGGGACAGCCACCATCACACAGACGAGCAGGACCAGGCTAGAGTCCCCAGTGTACTGACACCATTTCCCTGAAGACAGGGAGTGGTGCTGAGAGCCGGGGTGAGGGGGTGGAGGGGTTAGGATTTCTAATGCTGGGTGATCTTGCCTTCTCCATGCCCCCCTCCCTCCGCATTCTGCATGGAGCATCCACCTCACCAGACTCAGCTCCCTGTTCTTAAAAATTTGAGAAACTTCTTTCACAGGCCTGATTGAGATGGAATCCAATTGGAGGTTTCCTTGTGTTTCTCAGAATTGTGCACATGTCGGGGTGACTGTTGAACCCAGAATCTTTTCTCCAAAGGACTGAGGACTCCTTGGGTCACATGCTCAGACTCGAATGCTCATTCCTCTAAAACTTCTGCTTCCCAAAGACTGATAGCATCTTTTGCATCCCCTTCCTTGATCTCCATGGCAATGCAACACTTTGCAAAAGCAACTCCACATGACAAGTCACCTCTATATACACACTGAGGGTGAGACCTTCCCCCACAGCCATCTTCGACTGTTTAACAAGGCCGGTTTCGAAATCTAATCATCTGGGAGATCCACTTACTGGCTGTGTCATGTCAGTCACTTCTCATCAGTCTCCTTGCCTCAGTTTCCATGTTTGTGGAAATAACTGTAGCTACTCCGTTTATGTATGTGGACGATCATTGTATCTGTAGGCAGGGACCAGTGCTGCCTTTCACCAGCACAGTCACAAATCCTTTAAGCCTAATTGGTTGATCTGAGCTCAAGCCCTCAGGTGTAGCTTCAAGACCCTGCAGACTTTTCCACTGCATTTCCTCCCAGGCCCATTATCAAAAGCTTTCCTAGGAAAGGCTTTGTCATTCATATGTTATATTGCTGCCCTTCTTGTTATTTAATTCTCATTCAATTTTTTACATCTGTTCACTTTTTCTTTAATACTAAGTCAAAAACTTAAAATCAATAAAATTGCCACCATTTACTTGGGGCCTGCTCCAGCATATTGTTTTCAAATTTTTCTCTGTCATTTTCAATGTCACACTAAGAAGTATGTTCTTTATGGTAGTGTTTTGTAAAAGGGGGAAATGTATGAATTCCTGGATCAAGAATGAATGTGTGCAATGACTAAAATTTTTAGTAACAAATACTAGAATAATTGAATATGAGGGTAAATGAGAGTAGAATTAATAATCCCAGGTTTCATTTTGGAGTCATGACAATTATTGCTTCTTCTTTTGCTTTAAGTCCCTTCCTTTAGTTCTTTTTCTATGTGGATGCCCAGTTTTTCCAGCAACATTTGCTGAGAACTTGTCTTTGCTCCATTGTTTTTCCTTTGTTCCTTTATCAAAGAGCAGTTGACTCTGATGTTCATTGGACTGTATCTTGGGGTTCTTTTTTCCAATCCACTGACTTGTCTATTACTTTTCAACACCATGCTGACTAATTATTGTGGTTTTATAGTAAGTGTTGAAATCAAGTGCATGTACACAGTTTTGACTTTCATCTTGGTCATTCCTCATGTTTCAAAAAACATTTACTCATTTAATTTTTGAGGTATTTTTATTGTGTCAATAACAAATATTTTTAATCTTTTATTATCTCAAAAAAGTGTTTTCTGGGCCTCCCTGGTGGTGCAGCAGTTGAGCACCGGTTGCGAAGCTGCCCGCAGCCTCTGCAGCGCCGGTTTGATCCCCGGCTGCTCCCCGGCCACTGCAGGAGTGTCCCACATGGTGCGCAGACCTCTCCTGCCGCCTGCTGCTCCCCTCAGCAGTGTACTTCGGTCCTTCTGCCTGCTCTGCTCCCCGCTCTGGCTCTGGTGAATTCTCTCACCCTCCTGCGCTTCTGACTATACCCAGTGCTTGTATGAATAAATAAACAAATAAAGAAAGAAAGAAACAAATAAATAATAAATAAATGTTTTTTTTAAAAAGTGTTTTCTTATTTAATTTTGTGTTAATCAAAAAGTAACTCTGGGGGCCTCCTTGGTGGTACAAGGGGTTAAGACACAGCACCATGAAGCTATCTGCAGTCACTGCAGCACGAGTTCAATCCCTGGCCAGGGAGCTACCCACATGGCATGGCAGACCTCTCCTGTCTTGCCCTCTGCTCCCCTCAGCAGTGTATTTCAGCCAGTCTGCCTGTTCTGCTCCCCACTCTGTCTCTGGTGAATCCTCTCACCCTCCACATCTCTGGCCTGTACCCCAGCTCTTGTCTGCATAAATAAATCTTTAAAAAAAATAAGAGGAAAAAAAGGAAGAAAAAAAGAAGTAAAAAAAAAGTAACTCTGGCTGTGTCATTTCAAAAAACAACTTTCAGTAAAAATTTTCTTTTTTTTTTTTTTTTTTTAATATTAAATTTTATTTTTATATTCCCCCATACAATTGCAAACGCCCATTCTGACCCCAATCCTTCCCCTCCCGCCCCCCACCCCCCAACAAGTGTCTCTGGTTCATAGTTTTTTGTTGATTTTGATTTTCTTCAGTAAAAATTTTCTAAAAGACTTCATTGACAAAGACAATATTTTTAGCTGAAACAAACATCCTCTTGAAAATATAGCTTTTGAATGATGTAGATCCCTGGTATCAATCCCCTGTCATCTTGTTAAAGAGCAGATTCTCACTTCATAAGTCTGGAGTGGGCCTGCTCCTTTATGTTTGTATCAATCATTTTGCAATGACAATGATGATGTTGATGAATTCAGAACAAATTTGAGCAACGGGTATTTTCACATTGAGGTAAACTGATGCACCATAGACATTTATTTTTTTTCCTCCGATTGCCAAGTGATTATATTTCATGCAATTTCTGATTTTTGTTTATAATATTCTCAATATTGTTTTTGTTGTTGCTTGCTATGAGCCCAGTCTTGCTAGTGGCAGTTGGGAGCACATCGTGGTATGTTCTAGAGGCTAGTCTCTCAGCGGAAATCTTCTGAATAATGAAACAGAGGCTCTACCAGGCTATCTACTATCAAGCCCTCATAATCTCTTCTAGAAATTCATCTCCAAACATTATGCCTTTGTGACTGCCCTGTGAGTCATTCAATGATGAGACTCATCATGAGAGGAGGAGCC
Organism: Talpa occidentalis; assembly: GCF_014898055.3. Classification (NCBI taxonomy): domain Eukaryota; kingdom Metazoa; phylum Chordata; class Mammalia; order Eulipotyphla; family Talpidae; genus Talpa; species Talpa occidentalis. The sequence goes on from NW_023604861.1 coordinate 95,547,319, forward strand.
ACAGTTTCTCAGGGGCTCATGAGGCAGACACAGGACAGAGGTTCTGTCCTGTGTGAGTTGCTAGGGCCGAGTGGGAGGGAATTGAGGTGCCAAGGTTACAAAAACTTTACTGTCACCTTCAAAGCATTGGTGCTTCTGAGACAGATTCTCAGCTGATGGGGCATGAGGAAGTGCAGCTGGGCTGCCCAGCCTCACCCATCTGCTCCCTGGGTGGTTTTTGTTTAGGCTTGTATCACTGTGGGGGTAAACCATTACCACGCTGACAGTAGTAAGTGGCAGCATCTTCAGGCTCCAGGCCGCTGATGGTGAGAGTGAAGTCTGTCCCAGACCTGCTGCCACTGAACCGCACTGGGATGCCATTGGGTCTGTTTTTTATATAATAAATGAGGAGCTTGAGAGACTGTCCAGGTTTCTGCTGGTACCCATTTAAGTAGCTGCCAACACTCTGACTGGCCTTGCAGGTGATCCTGGCTGTTTCTCCTGGAGACAATGATAGTGAGGCTGGAGTCTGTGTCATCACAATTTCTCCAGTGGTACCTGAAATAGTAAACAAAACACAAAAGACATCCTGTAATCTCTGTCTTCACCACTGTCTCCCCAGCATAGCAGGAAGGCTGATCAACACTGAGCTCTCATTATTGTTCTGCTGAACAAAGAACCTAGTTCCAGGAATCCACAACCCAAAGTGTCCTCTGAGGAGTAGAACCATCTCAGGTGCCCTCACCTGGGAGCCAGAGCAGCAGGAAGCAGAGAAGCTGTGCTGGGGCTTCCATGGTCCCCTTGTCCTGGCTGAGGCAGGTCTTACCCAGATCCTGCCCAGCACTGATATGGGCTCTGAGCACAGGGCAGCCTGGGGGGATGCAAAGCAGCGGGGGTGGGGCAAACCCGGCCCCCAGCTGCAGAGACCAGAGGCCTCCCCTTCTCTACAATTGAGCAGCCACCCTCACATTATATTCCAGGCTCACATAAGGGTGTTGGGTACAGACCTGAACAAATAGATGCCTTTTCCACATTTCTCCTTTGTCCCCCAATATGTCTGGACATCTCCCTTGGTACATGACTGGATAGGGTTGGAGTAAAGAGTTGATCAGCAATGATCTTCCTGACACACCCTTCCTTTGCTCATCAGTGACCTTTCCTGAGGGCCCATGATTTGCCTCATTCTTTGTAGGAATCCACAGAGACACAAACACTGAGTTAGGTCCGGCAACATGGGTGCAGGGACAGCCACCATCACACAGACGAGCAGGACCAGGCTAGAGTCCCCAGTGTACTGACACCATTTCCCTGAAGACAGGGAGTGGTGCTGAGAGCCGGGGTGAGGGGGTGGAGGGGTTAGGATTTCTAATGCTGGGTGATCTTGCCTTCTCCATGCCCCCCTCCCTCCGCATTCTGCATGGGGCATCCACCTCACCAGACTCAGCTCCCTGTTCTTAAAAATTTGAGAAACTTCTTTCACAGGCCTGATTGAGATGGAATCCAATTGGAGGTTTCCTTGTGTTTCTCAGAATTGTGCACATGTCGGGGTGACTGTTGAACCCAGAATCTTTTCTCCAAAGGACTGAGGACTTCTTGGGTCACATGCTCACACTCGAATACTCATTCCTCTAAAGCTTCTGTTCCCCAAAACTGATAGCATCTTTTGCATCCCCTTCCTTGATCTCCATGGCAATGCAACACTTTGCAAAAGCAACTCCACATGACAAGTCACCTCTATATACACACTGAGGGTGAGACCTTCCCCCACAGCCATCTTCGACTGTTTAACAAGGCCGGTTTCGAAATCTAATCATCTGGGAGATCCACTTACTGGCTGTGTGATGTCAATCACTTCTCATCAGTCTCCTTGCCTCAGTTTCCATGTTTGTGGAAATAACTGTAGCTACATCGTTTATGTATGTTGGATGATCATTGTATCTGTTGGCAGGGACCAGTGCTGCCTTTCACCAGCACAGTCACAAATCCTTTAAGCCTAATTGGTTTTCTGAGCTCAGTTCTCCGATGTAGCTTCAAGACCCTGCAGACTTTTCCACTGCATTTCCTCCCAGGCCCATTATCAAAAGCTTTCCTAGGAAAGGCTTTGTCATTCATATGTTATATTGCTGCTCTTCTTGTTATTTAATTCTTATTCAACTTTTTACATCTGTTCACTTTTTCTTTAACACTAAGTCAAAAACTTAAAATCAATAAAAATTACCACCATTTACTTGGGGCCTGCTCCAGCATATTGTTTTCAAAATTTTTCTGTCATTTTCAATGTCACACTAAGAAGTATGTTCTTTATGGTAGTGTTTTGTAAAAGGGGGAAATGTATGAATTCCTGGATCAAGAATGAATGTGTGCAATGACTAAAATTTTTAGTAACAAATACTAGAATAATTGAATAAATGAGGGTAAATGAGAGTAGAATTAATAATCCCAGGTTTCATTTTGGAGTAATGACAATTATTGCTTCTTTTTTTTGCTTAGTTCCTTCCTTTAGTTCTTTTTCTATTGGATGCCCAGTTTTTCAAGCAAAATTTGCTGAGAGCTTGTCTTTGCTCCATTGTTTTTCCTTTGTTGCTTTATCAAAGAGCAGTTGACTCTGATGTTCATTGGACTGTATTTTGGGGTTCTTTTTTGCAATCCACTGACTTGTTATTACTTTTCAACACCATGCTGACTTGATTATTATAGTTTACAGTAAGTGTTGAAAACAAGTGCGTGTACACAATTTTGACTTTCATCTTGGTCATTCCTCATGTTTCAAAAAACATTTACTCATTTAATTTTTGAGGTATTTTTGTCATTAACAAATATTTTTAATGTTTTATTATCTCAAAAAAGTGTTTTCTTATTTAATTTTGCATTAATCAAAAAGTAACTCTGGGGGCCTCCCTGGTGGTGCAAGGGGTTAAGACACAGCACCATGAAGCTATCTGCAGTCACTGCAGCACGAGTTCAATCCTTGGCCAGGGAGCTACCCACATGGCATGGCAGATCTCCTGTCTTGCCCGCTGCTCCCCTCAGCAGTGTATTTCAGCCAGTCTGCCTGTTCTGCTCCCCACTCGTCTCTGGTGAATCCTTTCACCCTCTGCATCTCTGGCCTGTACCCCAGCTCTTGACTGCATGAATAAATCAATCTTTAAAAATAATAAGAGGAAAAAAGGGAAGAAAAAAAGAATTAAAAAAAGTAACTCTGGCTGTGTCATTTCAACAAATGACTTTCAGTAAAAATTTTCGAAATGACTTCATTGACAAAGGCAACGTTTTTAGCTGAAGTAAATATACTCTTGGAAATATAGCTTTTGAATCATGTACATCACCTGTTGTCAATCACCTGTCATCTTGTTAAAAAGCAGATTCTCACTTCATAAGTCTAGAGTGGGCCTGCTCCTTTATGTTTGTATCAATCATTTTGCAATGACAATGATGATGTTGATGAATTCAGAACAAATTTTGAGCAGCAGGTATTTTCACGTTGAGGTAAGTGATGCACCATAGAAATTTACATTTTTTTCTCTGATTGCCAAGTGATTATATTTCATGCAATTTCTGATTTTTTGCTTATAATATTCTCAATATTTTTATTGTTGTTGTACCATAGACATTTGCGTTTTTTTCTCCGATTGCCAAGTGATTTTATTTCATGCAATTTCTGATTTTTTATTTATAATATTCTCAATATTGTTTTTGTTGTTGCTTGCTCTGAGCCCAGTCTTGCTAGTGGCAGTTGGGAGCACATCGTGGTGTGTTCTAGAGGCTAGTCTCTCAGTGGAAATATTCTGAATAATGAAACAGAGGCTCTACCAGGCTATCTACTATCTAGCCCCCATAATCACTTCTAGAAATTTATCTCCAAACATTATGCCTTTGTGACTGCCCTGTGAGTCATTCAATGATGAGACTCAATCATGAGAGGAGGAGCCACAGTTTCTCAGGGGCTCATGAGGCAGACACAGGACAGAGGTTCTGTCCTGTGTGAGCTGCTAGGGCCGAGTAGGAGGGAATTAAGGTTCCAAGGAGCTTCCTTGCTCCTTCTACAAAATCTTTACTGTCACCTTCAAAGCACTGGTGCTTCTGAGACAGATTCTCAGCTGATGGGGCATGAGGAAGTGCAGCTGGGCTGCCCAGTCTCACCCATCTGCTCCCTGGGTGGTTTTTGTTTAGTCTTGTATCACTGTGGGGGGAAACCATAAGCCTGCTGACAGTAATAAGTGGCAGCATCTTCAGGCTCCATGCCGCTAATGGTGAAAGTGTAGTCTGTCCCAGAGCCGCTGCCACTGAATCGGGCTGGGATGCCATTGGGCCTGTTTTTTGTATAATAAATGAGGAGCTTGGGAGCCTGCCCAGGTTTCTGCTGGTACCAGGCTAAGTAGTTGCTAATGCTCTGACTGGCCTTGCAGGTGATCCTGGCTGTTTCTCCTGGAGACAATGATAGTGAGGCTGGAGTCTGTGTCATCACAATTTTTCCAGTGGTACCTGAAATAGCAAAAAAACACAAAAGTCACTCTTATAATCTCTGTCTTCACCACTGTCTCCCCAGCACAGCAGGAAGGCTGATCAACACTGAGCTCTCATTATTGTTTTGCAGAGCAAAGAGCCAGGTCCTGGGAATCCACAACCCAAAATGTCCTCTGAGGAGCAGAACCATCTCAGGTGCCCTCACCTGGGAGCCAGAGCATCAGGAGGCAGAGAAGCTGCACTGGGGATTCCATGGTCCCCTGTGTCCTGGCTGAGGCAGGTCTCGCCCAGATCCTGCCCAGCACTGATATGGGCTCTGGGCAGCAAGGTGGGCTGGGGGTATGCAAAGCGCGGGGGTGGGGCAAACCAGCCTGTTGCTGCAGAGACCAGAGGTTTCCCCTTCTCTACACTTGAGCAGCCACCCTCGCATTATAACCAGGTTCAAATGGAGGTTGTTTGGTACAGGCCTGAACATAGTAGATGCCTTAGTCCTGTTTCTCCCTTGGTCCCCCAGTATGTCTGGACATCTCCGTTGGAACATGCCTGGATAGGGTTGGATTGAGGAGGTTATCAGAAATGATCTTCCTGACACACCTTTCCTGAGAGCCCTCGATTTGCCTCATTCCTTGTAGGTATCCATAAAGACACAAACAATGAGTTAGGTCCAGTGATATGGGTGCAGGGTTAGTCATCATTCCACAGGAAACAGGATCAGGCGCTGAGTCCCCAATGTACTGACACCTTTTCCCTGAAGAAAGGGGGTGGTGCTCAGAGCCTGAGGCCTTCTGTAGGGGTGATCCTGCAGTCTCTCCACTCCCCATTCTGCATGGGACATCTATCCCACCAGATCTGGCTCCCTGTTCCTAAACAATCGGCGAGGTATCTGTTAATGGTCTTTGACACTTTTTTAAAGTTTAGTTGCTTGTTTTCTTAATGTTGAGTTTTAAGCTCATTCATTTACTTTGGATCACAGTCTTTTATTAGATGTGTCTTTTGCAAATATTTTCTTCCTGCATGAGACTCATCTTCTAATTCACTTTACATAGTATTTTTCAGAGCAAGAGTTTTTACTTTAATGAAAGGCAAATTAGTGTTTATTTTCTTCATAGATCCTGTCTTTGTTATGTATCTAAAATGTCACATTCTTATCGTAGGTCATTGAAATTTTCTCCTTTGTTATATATTCTAGGAATTTTGTGTCATGTTTCATTTCACACTCAGGTCTTTAATCAATTTGAGCTATTTTGGGTTTTTGATGTAAAGATTGTGTCTACATTCTACCTTCCTCCCACTATGTTCATGTTTACTATTTTGGGGTTCTTTTTTCTGAACCATTGATGTGTCTGTTATTTCTTCATCACCATACTGACTTGATCATTGTAGCTTTTCAGTAAGTTTTGAAATCAGGTATGTTTACACAGTTTTGACATATTTTTCATCTTGATCATTGCTCATGTTTCAAAAATCCACTTATATATTTTAAAGATTTATTTATTTATTTATGTACACAAAAGCTGGGGTGTAGGCTAGAGGTGTGGGGGTGAGAGGATTCTCCAGAGACAGAGTGGGGAACAGAACAGGCAGATCTGCTGAAATACACTGCTGAGGGGAGCAGCTGGCAAGGCAGGAGAGGTCTGCTGCACCATGTGTGTACCTCCCTAGCAGGGGATCGAACTCGTCCTGCAGTGGCTGTGGATAGCTTCATAGTGATGAGACTTAACCTCTTGGGCCACCAGAGAGGGCTTGAAAATCCATTTAATGATCAAGATAGTTTATCATGTAATTGACAAATATATTTTCATCTTTGTTTATTTTGAAAAAGTTTTCTCTGATTTCATTTTGTGTTAATTAGAAAGTAAATCTGGGTGTGTCTTTTCGACAAAGAGTTTAAGTAAAATTTTGTTAAATGCTTTATCTACAGAGATAATTTTTTAGTTGTAGTAAAACCCCCCAAATTTATAGGTAAACTGTCACCTTGATAAAAAGCAGGTTCTCATTTAGTAAGTCTAGAGTGGCCCCTGCCCTTTCACATTAGTACTAATAATCTTGTCAGTGATGATGATAATATTGATCAATTCAGAACAAATTTTGAGCAGCAAAGTATTTTCACATTGAGGTGAAATGATGCACCATCCACATTTACATTTTTTTTCCTGTAAAGAAAGTGTTTTCATCTGATTGTCAATTGATTACTCTGTATTTCAAATTAAATTTTTATTTTCTGTTAACAATATTCTCAATATTGTTTTTGTTGTTTGCTTGCTATGACCCAGTTTTGCTGAGGGCAGTTGGGAGCATATCCAGGTGTGTTCTGGGTGCTAGTCCCTCACTGCAAATATTCTGAATTACGGAAACAGCGTCTCTACTGGGCGATCTGCTGCACAGCCCTCACCATCACATCAGAAACACATTTCCAAAACTTGTTTGCCTCTTTCATGGCCTGTAGAGTTGTTCATTGATGGGCCCCCCAGGAGACTCAGTCAGGAAAGAAGGAGCCACTGTGTCCCAGGGACTCATGGAGGCAGACACAGGACAGGAGAGAGAAGGACGGGAGGGTCCCTGGTAAGGTGCTCCAGGCAGCTGAAAGCATCAGTGCCCTTCTCTCAGGCTTCATCGACAGACCAGAAAGGTCTGAGGTCCACCCAGTTTGGCAGCCTGTATCTCAGCAACAGAAGTGCCCTGACCTCTGGGGGAGCAACAAGAGTCCCCATTTCTATCATCTGCTTCCCTTAGTCTCACAGTTCTTAGACATGGAAATGTTATAGTTTAGACACAAATTTCATATACTAAAAAGTAAAAATCTTACTCAGATTATCCACAGTGGCTTCTCCCCCCAACTGATACAGTTGCCTGGTACCTGGTGTAATCATCTCTGCGTTTATTAAATCAACAGAGGCTCTGCTTATGTGTGCAGCTAGGGCCCTGGGTGGGGACTGAGGGCTCCAAGGAGCTTCTTGCCTCTTCTACCAAAAATTGCTGAAGCCTCAGAACATTGTTGCTTCTGAGACAAGCTTTAAGCAGATGTGGCTCTAGGAGGAGTGCTGTGCCTGCCTGGTTCCTCTCATCTGCTCCCTGGGTGGTTTTTGTTCAGGTTCCTATCACTGTGGGAGGTCTATTTCTATCCTGCTGACAGTAGTAAGTGGCAGCATCTTCAGGCTCCAGGCTGCTGATGGTGAGAGTAAAGTCTGTCCCAGATCCGCTGCCACTGAATCGGGCTGGGATGTCACTGGGCCTGCTGGATGCAAGATAGATGAGGAGCCTGGGAGTCTGTCCAGGTTTCTGCTGATACCAGGCTAAGTAGTTGCTAACGCTCTGACTGGTCTTGCAGGTGATCCTGGCTGTTTCTCCTCGAGACAATGATAGTGAGGCTGGAGTCTGTGTCATTACAATTTCTCCAGTGGTACCTGAAATAGCAAACAAAACACAAAAGTCACCCTTGTAATCTCTGTCTTCACCACTGTCTTCCCAGCACAGCAGGAAGGCTGATCAACACTGAGCTCCCATTTGTCTTGCTGAACAAAGAACCTGGTTCCAGGAATCCACAACCCAAAGTATCCTCTGAGGAACAGAACCATCCTGGGTGCCCCCACCTGGGAGCCAGAGCAGCAGGAGGCAGAGAAGCTGCACTGGGGCTTCCATGGTCCCCTGTGTCCTGGCTGAGGCAGATTTTGCCCAGAGCTTGCCCAGCACTGATATGGGCTCTGGGCTCAGGGCAGCCTGGGGGGCATGCAAAGCAGTGGGGGTGGGGCAAACCCAGCCCCCAGCTGCAGAGACCAGAGGCCTCCCCTTCTCTACACTTGAGTAGCCACCCTCACATTATATCCCAGCTTCACATGGAGGGAGTTTTGTACAGGCCTGAACATAACAGATGACTTTGTCCCATCTCTTCCCTGTTCCCCAATATGTCTAGACATCTCCCTTGGTTTATGACCAGATCAGGTTGGATTGAGGAGATTACCATCAATGATCTTCCTGACACACCTTTCCTCTGCTCATCAGTGACTTTTCCTGAGGGCCCTCGATTTACCTCATTCTTTGTAGGAATCTACAAAAACACACAGAGTTAGGTCCAGGAACATGGGTCCAGGGACAGTGATCATTGCACGGATGAGCAGGACCAGGCTCTGAGCCCGCAACGTGCTGACACCAGTTCCATGAAGATAGGGGTTGCTGCTGAGAGTAGGTGGGTCCACCGCTCAGGGGATCCTGCTGTCTCCATGGCCCCTATTCAGAACAGAGCCTCATTTTACCATAGGGCTCCATGTTATCAAACAATTGAGAAACTTCTGTTTATTTGCCTGATAGAAATGGAATCCATCCGGGTTCCCAGTGTTTCTCAGAATTGTGCACATGTGGAGGTAATTGCCATGTCCAAAATCTTTCTTCCTGAGGACTGAGCAGCAACTTGGGTCACATGCTCTGGCACTAATTCTCATTCCACTAAAGCTGCTGCTTCCCTAAAGCAGGTAAACTCTTTTGCTCCCCTTTGTTGATCTCCATGACCATGAAATACTTTGCTAAAGAAACTCCACCTGACAAGTCACCTCTACACACACATTCAGGAGTGACAGCTTCCCCAACAGACATCGTCAACCTGTTAACATGGCAAGTCCCAAAAACAGTTCATCTGGGAGCGCTATATACTGGCTGTATGATGTCAATCATGCTTCATCATCTTCTTTTTCAGTTTCCATATTTGTGGAAATAACTGTAGCTACTCCATTTATGTATGTTCGGCGATCATTACATCAGTAGACAGGGCCCAGTGTTTCCTTTCACTAACAGGGTCACAAGTCCCTCAAATTAATTCAATGACCTGAGCTGTATCGCTCAAAAGCACTATTCATAACCCTGCAGACTTTATACTGCATTTCCTCCCAGGGCCCATTATCAAAAGCCTTCCTAGGAAAGGCTTTGTCATTCACATGTTATATTGCTGTCTTTCCTGCTATTTAATTCTTACTCAACTTTTACTCTCACTTTTTCTCTAAAATGTAGCCAAACAATTTTAATCAATAATAATTTTCATCATTCATCTGGGGCCTACCCCAGTACATTGCTTTCAAACTTTTCTCTACATAATATTCAATATGTCACACTAAGAAGTATGTTCTCTATGGTAGTAATATGTAAAATTGGACAATGTTGCAATATACATCAAGAAGTAATGGCCAAATTTTTCAAAAACATATACTTGCATAATCAAAAAAACTAGGGTAAATGAGATTAGAATTGAAAATCCCAGGTTCCATTATGTGAAGTAACAGTTATTATTCTTTTTCCCTATTTATTAGGACTACATTGATTACATAATGTACAGGTGATCCAAATATTTTAGCATCACTAAAGAATCCTTCCATTATACTAGATCTTACTGATTTTTCCTATTATGAACAAAAGTTCAGCATTATTTCCATGACTATCAAAACCTGGTGTTTGAGATACAGGCAGCAAAGATGTACTGAGTCAAAGCCCTGGAAAAGCAGGGGTGTACTGAGGATATTGAGGTGGCTGTGGTGGGCAATAGGATAGGAACTGCTGGGTGGTTACAGTCAGCCGTGCTCCTCCCGTGCTCACACCTCACCTAGGACTGGACCCATGATGCTCCAGGATCTCTGACTACAGAGAAGTCTCTTTTATTCACAGTATCTTTCATGACACAGTTTTGCTTGGCGTCATCTACTAGATGAAGTGGGATGGAAAGCTTAGGACTAGAGGATGGGAAAAAATGTTGGACTCTTGGGTAGTGATTGAGGGTTAGAGAGCTGGTCGATTTTAGAGATTTAATTACATCTGAACATCATGCTAAGGATTCCCAGGAGCCTCCTGCCCCTTCACCAAAACTTTACTGTCACATTCAAAGCTTGGCTGTTTTTGAGACAGGCTCAACCTCACACATCTGCTCCCTGGATGGTTTTTGTTTAGGTTTGTGTCACTGTAGGAGGGGAGCTCTTACTCTGCTGACAGTAGTAAGTGGCAGCATCTTCAGGCTCCAGGCTGCTGATGGTGAGAGTATAGTCTCTCCCAGACCCGCTGCCACTGAAGCAGGCTGGGATGTCCCTGGGTCTGCTGGTTGTAACATAGATGAGGATCCTGGGAGACTGTCCAGGTTTCTGCTGGTACCAGGCTAAGTAGTTATAAATATTTTGGCTGACCCTGCAAGAGATCGTGGCCCTTTCTCCTCGAGACAATGATAGGGAGGATGGAGACTGTGTCATTATGATTTCTCCAGTGGTACCTGAAATAGGAAAGAAAACACACAAGTCACCCTTGTAAACCCTATCTTCGCTGTCTTCCTAGCAGAACCAGGTTGTCTGATGACCCACACCTTTTATTATCGTGCTTGCAGAGCAAAGAGCCAGGTCTTGGGAATCCACAACCCAAGTGTCCTCTGGAGAGCAGAACCATCCTGGATGTCCCCATGTGGGAGCAGGAGCACAGGAGGCAGAGAAGCTGCACTGGGGCTTCCATGGTCCCCTGTGTCCTGGCTGAGGCAGATCTTGCCCAGAGCCTGCCCAGCACTGATATGGGCTCCTGGCAGCAGGGCAAGCTAGGAGGCATGCAAAGCAGCAGGGGTGGGGGAGCAGGGCCCCAGCTGCAGAGACTAGAGGTCTCCCCTTCTCTACACTTGAGCAGCCACCCTCACATTATATCCCAGGTTCACATAAGGGTGTTTGGTACAGGCCTGAACAAAATAGATGTCTGTTCCTCATTTCTCCTTTGTCCCCCAGTATGTCTGGACATCTCCCTTGGTGCATGCCTGGATTGGGTTGGATTGAGGAGCTTGTTAGTCATGATCATCCTGACACACCTTTCCTCTGCTCATCAATGACCTTTCCTGAGGGCCTTTGATTTGCCTCATTCTTTGTAGGAATCAATAATGACACAAACACTGAGTTAGGTCCAACAACATAGGTGTAGGGATAGTCACCATCGCACAGATGAGCAGAACCAGGCTAGAGTCCCCAGTGTATTGACACCTTCCACTTTAGACAGAGGGTGCTGCTCAGAGCCCGGCACATCTACTGCTAGGGCAATCCCTTGGACCCTCCCCCAGCCCCCTATGCAGTCTACATGGAGCTTCTATCCCACCATACCCAGCTCCCTGTTCTTAAACAATTGAAAAACTTCTGTTTACAGGCCTGATTGAGATGGAATCCAATTGGACTTTCATAGTGTTTCTCAGATTGTGCACATGTGGGGGTTGCTGCTGGACCCAAAGTCTTTCTTTATAAAGACTGAGCAGCTCTTTGGATCATATGTTCTGGTGTTAATTCTCATTCCTCTAAAGCTGCTGCTTCCTTAAAGTAGGTAGTAAGACTTGAAATCAAGTATATGTACCCAGTTTTGACATAGTCTTTCATCTTGATAATTCCTCATGTTTCAAAGATCAGGGAATTTTATCATGTCATTGACAAACAGTTATATTTTTCATCTTTTATTATCTTGAAAAAGTATTGTTTAAGATAATTTTGTGTTAATTCAAAGTAAATCTAGGTGTATCTTTTCAAAAATGACTTTAAGTAAAAAGTATACAAATGACTTCATTGACAAAGACAATTTTTTAGATGAAATAAATCTCCCTTAATATTGTTGATCACCTGTCATCCTGTTAAAAGCAGATTCTCATTTAGTAAGTCTAGAGCGTGCCTACAGTTTCATGTTTGTACCAATCAACTTATCACTGAAAGTGATGACGTTGATGAATTCTGAACAAATCTTGAGCAGCAAGGTATTTTCACATAGAGGTAAAATAATGCCACTAACACATTTACATTTTTTTCTGTAAAGAAAGTGTTTTCACCTGACTGTCAAGTGGTTACTATATATTTCCTACAAATTCCTAATTTTCTTTTTACAATATACTTAATGTTGTTGTTTGCTTGCTATGACCCAGTCTTGCTGACGGCAGTCGGGAGCACATCCAAGTGTGTTCTGGGTGCTAATCTCTTACCAGAAATATTCTGAATAATAGAAACAGTGGCTCTACATGGCTCTCTGTGGTCAAGCCATCACCATCTCTTCTAGAAACACATTTTCAACACTGTGATTGGCTTATGGAGTTGTTCAGTGACCAGACTGAGTCAGGAGGGGAGGAGTCACTGATTCCTAGGGGCTCCCAGAGGCAGACATATTACAGAGGTGAGGATGGAAGAGTCGCCTGGTGATGTGCTCCAGGCAACTGACAGCAGAAGCCCCCACTCCTGGGGTTCTTGGGCTAGAAAAGTCTCAGGCCCACCCAGTTTGGCAACCTATGTATCAATGACAGAAGTGCTTTGACTTCTAGGGGAGCACAAGAGTCACCCATTTCTACCATCTGTTTCCCTTAGTCTCACACTCCTTAGACTTTAAAACGTTATAGTTCTAGATTCAAATTTCATGTACTAAGAAATAAAACCCTTATTCAGACTATCTAGAGTGGCTCCTCCCCTGCTGTATGAGCCTTGACGGATGCCATTGCCAGGTTCCCTGGTGTAATCATCTTTGTGTTTATTAAATCAGCACAGGCTCTGTCCTGTGTGTGCTGATAAGGCCCAGAAGGTGGAAACTTAGGACTCCAAAGAGCCTCCTTGCCCTTCTATGAAAAGCCTACTGTCACTTTCAAACATTGCTGCTTCTAAGACAGGCTCTCAGCAGATGGGGCAGCAGGAGAAGCAGCTGGGGCTGCCCAGCCTCACACATCTGCTACCTGGGTGGTTTTTGTTCAGGCTTGTGTCACTGTGGGAGGGGAACTATTCCACTGCTGACAGTAGTAAGTGGCAGCATCTTCAGGCTCCAGGCTGCTGATGGTGAGAGTAAAGTCTGTCCCAGACCCGCTGCCACTGAACCGGGCTGGGATCTCACTGGGCCTGCTGGATGCACGATAGATGAGGAGCCTGGGAGCCTGTCCAGGTTTCTGCTGGTACCAGGCTAAGTAGTTGCTAACACTCTGACTGGCCTTGCAGGTGATCCTGGCTGTTTCTCCTGGAGACAATGAGAGTGAGGCTGGAGTCTGTGTCATCACAATTTCTCCAGTGGTACCTGAAATAGGAAATAAAACACAGAAGTCACCCTTGTAATCTCTGTCTTCACCACTGTCTTCCCAGCACAGCAGGAAGGCTGATCAACAGTGAGCTCTCATTATTGTCTTGCAGAGCAAAGAGCCAGGTCCTGGGAATCCACAACCCAAAATGTCCTCTGAGGAACAGAACCATCCCGGGTGCCCCAACCTGGGAACCAGAGCAGCAGGAGGCAGAGAAGCTGTGCTGGGGCTTCCATGGTCCCCTGTGTCCTGGCTGAGGCAGATCTTGCCCAGAGTCTGCCCAGCACTGATATGGGCTCTGGGCAGCAGGGCGGGCTGGGGGGCATGCAAAGCAGTGGGGCAGGGCAAACCCGGCCTCCAGCTGCGGAGACCAGAGGCCTCCCCTTCTCTACACTTGAGCAGCCATCCTCACATTATATTCAGGCTCACATAAGGGTGTTGGGTACAGGCCTGAACATAATAGATGCCTTTTCTCATTTCTCCTTTGTCCTCCAGTATTCCCAGACATCTCCATTGGTGCATGACTGGATCAGGTTTTATTAAGGGCTTTATCAACAATGATCTTCCTGACACACCTTTTTTTGCTCATCAGTGACCTTTCCTGAGGGCCCATGATTTGCCTCATTCTTTGTAGGAATCCATAGAGACACAAACACTGAGTTAGGTCTGGCAACATGTTTGCAGTGATAGTCACCATCGCACAGATGAGCGGGACCAGGCTCTGAGCCCCCAGTGTCATGACACCTGAAGACACACTGGAGACAGGGGGTGAGCTAGAGTGGCAGGGGTATGCTGCTGGGGCAATCCTGCCATCTCCACACCCCTCATTCTTCATGATGCATCCATCTCACTAGACCTAGCTGCCTATTGAAAAACTTCTGTTCACTAGGGGTTTCCCAGTGTTTCTAGTATTGTACACATATGAGCGTGACTGCTGGGTCCAAAGTCTTTCCTTGCAAAGAATAACAAGCATGTTCTAGCACATACTCTGGCTCTAATTCTCATTCTTATAAAGCTGCTTTTTCCCTAAAGCAGGTAAAATCTTTTGCTTCCCCTTCCTTGATCTCCATGACAATGAAACCACATTGCCAGTGCAACTCCACGTAAGTCATGTCTACACACACATTCAGCAGTGAGAGCTTCCCTCATAGCCATTGTTGACCAATTAACACAGCAGGACCTAAAATCAGATCATCTGGGAGCTCCACTTCCTGGCCATGTGACATCAACCACATCTCACAGTCTCTTTGCCTCAGTTTCTGTATTTGTGGAAGTAACTATAGCTACTGTGTTTTGGGGGCATTCCATCCACAGGCAGTGCCCAGTGCTGCGCCTCACTAACTGGGTCACAAGTCCCTTAAGCACAGTTGGTTGATCTGAGATCAACTCTTCAGATATACTTTCAAGACCCTGCAGACCTTACACTGCATTTTTTCCCAGGCCCATTATCAAAAGCTTTTCTAAAAAGCGTTGTCATTCCCATGTTTTATGCTGTTCTTCTTGCTATTTAATTCTTATTCAATTTTAAAATCTTTCACTTTTTTACTAATAGTAGCTAAACACTAGAATCAATAAAAAGTATTACCATTTATTTGGAGCCTGCTCCAGTACAATTTTTTCCAACTTTTCTCTGTATCATTTTCTGTATGTCACACTAAGAAATATGTTCTCCATGGTAGTAATTTGTAAAATGGAAGAATTTATGAAATCTTGGCTCAAGAAATAATGTTAGTAATGACGAAATTTTTTTTTAATTTTTTTAAATTTTAATTTGTTTGTTTGTTTGTTTTGTTTATACAAGCACTGGGTACAGTCAGAAGCCTGGGAGGGTGAGAGAATTCACCAGAGCCAGAGCGGGGAGCAGAGCAGGCAGAAGGACCGAGGTACACTGCTGAGGGGAGCAGCGGGCGGCAGGAGAGGTCTGCGCGCCATGTGGGAGCTTCCTCCGGTGGCCGGGGAGCAGCCAAGGATCAAACCGGCGTCGCAGAGGCCGCGGGCAGCTTCGCAATCCAGCGCTCTACCGCTGCGCCACCGGGGAGGCCCAGTAATGACAAAATTTTTAATGACATGTGCTAAAAAAATTGAATAAACTGGGGTACATGAGAGTAGAAGTGAATATCCCAGGTTCCATTATGTGGAGTAATGGTAATTACTGCTTTTTTAATGCAAATTAGACATATGTTGTGCGCCTTGCGCACTGGTGGTCCAAATATTTTAGCATCGCTGACCTAAAGAATACTTCCATTCTACTGGATCTTACCTATTTTTTCTGTTACAAGCGAATGTTTCAGCATTATTTCCATGACTATCAAAACTTGGTGTTTGAGATACAGGGGCCAGAGATTATGAGTCAAAGCCCTGGAAAAGCAGGGGTGCACTGAGGATGTTGAGGTGGCTGTGGCAGGCAATGGGATAGGAACTGCTGGGTGGTTGTAGTCAGTTGTGCTCCTCCCCGTGTTCACTCCTTACCTGGGGCTGGACCCATGATGCTCCAGGATTTCTGACTGCAGAGAAGTCTCTTTTATTTACAGTATCTTTCATGACACAGTTTTGCTTGGAGTCACCTACTAGGTGTACTTGGATATAAAGGTAAGGATTAGAGTGATGGGAAGAAATGTTGGAGTGTCAGGTGGTGGTTGAGGTCTAGGAAGTTGGTAGATTTCAGAGATTTAATTACTGTGGGAGGGAAGCTCTTACGCTGCGGACAGAAGTAAGTGGCAGCATCTTCAGGCTCCAGGCTGCTGATGGTGAGAGTGAAATCTGTCCCAGACCCACTGCCACTGAAGCGGGATGGGACCCCGGGCTGCAAACTGGATGCAGCATAGATCAGGGGCTTAGGAGCTTTCCCTGGTTTCTGCTCATACAGTGTAAATTAGTGCTAACACCCTGACTGGCCCGGCAGGAGATGGTGACTCTGTCTCCTCGAGATGCAGACATGGAGGATGGAGACTGGGTCATCTGGATCTCATACGAGGCCCCTGGGATGGAAACAGAAAACACACACACTGTCATCCTGTCATCAGAGGACTTCCCTGAGGGCCAGGGGTCCTGCCCACCCGGGGTTGCTCAACTCCTGGTGTTTCCTTCCTCACCTGGGAGCCAGAGCATCAGGAGGCTGAGGAGCTGAGCGGGTGGGGGGGCGTAGGGGGACCCTAAGCTCCATGCTGGGTCCTGCCTGGATTGACCCTCAGGGGCTGAGACAGACTATGAATAGTGTGGAGGGAGGGGCTGTGCCCTGGGAACATGCAAATGAGCAGGGACAGGGCAGTGGGCACAGAC
This sequence comes from Talpa occidentalis, assembly GCF_014898055.3. NCBI lineage: Eukaryota > Metazoa > Chordata > Mammalia > Eulipotyphla > Talpidae > Talpa > Talpa occidentalis. The sequence goes on from NW_023604861.1 coordinate 95,564,063, forward strand.
GCAGGCGGTGATCATCTCAGTAGCACAGATGCAACATAAATTTGCCTGCAGAGAAAGCATTTCTGTCCGAAGAACACAAGACAGAATCAGTGAACTATCCTATGAGTGTAGTGTTCTTTTGTTCTCCTCAACATTTATGGCATGTTTCACTTCCTGTTCTCCATATGATACAGATCCTATCAAGTATGATACTCAAAAAATTATACAGGCTGCTGCTTTTATTTGATTATATGGTTATTATTGAGGCCAAAGACTCTTCTTCTACACTGATTCCCCTTATACTGTTGGTGTGAGAAATTATCATCACTGTCAGCAAGATGCAGTGAGACAGGAGGATAATGCAGAGCGTGGTGTTAGGAATGTAAGAGCCCAGACACTGAGCATCCTCCCTGCTGACCTCATCTCCACCTAAGCTTTGTGTCCCCCCCACGTCTGAGGCCCTGGCCCACCACATGCACCTCGTCCCAAGGCCAGGGTGTTCTCCCCCCACATCTGACAGTCTCCTCCCTCCCCAGCACTATGTCATCACACAGACCAAAGCACAAGCCCTGGTCTCCCTGGACTGTAGCTCACGTCCTTCATCCTCCTCCCCCAGGTGCTCCCTTACGAGATGACGTCCTCCCAGACCAACTCCTCAGTGATCCCTGGGGTCAACTGTGTCCCTGTAGCTGCACGTTTCCCCATCGCACGTCTCCTCTGGGTCCCAGGAGACAGCAGCTTGCAGAGGCAGGTACAAGATGTCAGGACCCAGCAGGTTGAGGAGACCACACAGGGGTGGAGGTGGACACCCTCAAAGGTATCCAGCCCACAGTAGATAGGAAGAACAGCAGGAGTGCATGAGGGGGTGCCCAGCATGGGGTGCTGGAGCTAGAGTGGGGAAGGAGGGTGTCTTCACATGGAGTGTGGCCCTGGTGGTTGTGTAGACTATGACCAGGATAGATGAGGGAGCATCACGTGTCTGGGATGTGGCGCCACTTCCCAGCTACAAGCGGCATATGGCAGAAAACAATGTTTTCAACAACACAAATAACTTATACAATGTTCTCTTTATCACCCTTTCTGGACATTTGTGTTTATATAATCAAGACCCACAACTCAAATTTCTCCCACGGATGTTTTGTATCTTGAATCTATTGAATGGAGCAAACAGTGAGTACCTGCCTAAAGCTTCCGTGTAGAAATATCACTTCTTTTTTTTTTTAATTTATTTATGCATACAAGAACTGGGGTGCACGCCTGAGGTGCGGGGAGGGGAGAGGATTCACCAGAGACAGAGTGGGGAACAGAACAGGCAGAGCCACTAAAATACACTGCTAAGGGGAGCAGCGGACGAGATAGGAGAGGTCTACTGTGCCATGTGGGTAGCTCCCTGGCTGGGGATCGAATTCGTGCTGCAGTGGCTGGGAATAGCTTCGTAGGTTATGTCTTAACCCCTTGTGCCACGAGGGGGGCCCAGAAATATCACTTCTTACAATGTGATTTTCACTTGGGAAAAATAATTTAGTTTAAAAAAAAATAAGTAAACGAGTGCAATTTTTCCTCCAAATATGGTGAAAGTCACTAACAAAAATGTCATAGACTGTGATAGAAATCTGCATTCTTGCTGATCTTATCAAGCCACAAAAATTAGTGTTAAATGAATGAACAATTTAATGGAAATATCGTCAAATACAGGCACTTAAATTCTTCTGGGTAATAAAAAGTACTGAGAGAAGGACATGGGCATGTTATGGTGAGAGTCAAATGAAATGATTTTCAAAGTGCAGTTTGAATTTTGTAGGCAGAAAACATATGGCAGAAAACAATGTTTTCTGATTCCCTGATACTGTTGGTGTGAGAAATTATCATCACTGTCAGCAAGATGCAGTGAGACAGGAGGACAATGCAGAGTGTGGTGTGAGGAATGTAAGAGCCTAGACGCTGAGCATCCTCCCTGCTGACCTCATCTCCACCAAAGCCTTGTGTCCACCCATGTCTGAGGCCCTGTCCTACCAGGTCCACTTGGGCCCCACGGCCAGGGTGTGCTCCCCCCACATCTGACAGTCTCCTCCCTCCCCAGCACTGTGTCATCACACAGACCCGAGCACATGCCCTGGTCTCCCTGGGCAATAAGGGAGGAGATAACAGAGTCTCTGATAAGCATAAAGAATATTCCTTCTTAGGGTGAGTGGTGAACCCCTGTGTTTTATACGGCAATCAGGATAGGAAATGTCATATAATGTCAATGTTCATATAACCTTTCCACCCTTGCTTGAGCTCCCAAGTCACCTTCTCTCTTGTTAAATGACTTGAGATTCACACCTAGGGGAAAGGAATCTAAATAGGGAAACTGAGGATTCTGGATTTTACCTCTCTATGCCAGGACACCTGCGTTATTCCCCAAAATGGCAACAAAAGTCTCCATAGTGTCTCGTGTTCCAAACAAACATTCTCGCTGGAGAGCCGATGTTTCCTATGTTCTAGAGCAATGTCTATGGGCTCATTGCCTACAGACCAGTGATTAAACTATTCCCACTTTAACATTGTGCAAATATTCTCATCTGGAACCCAGAGGAGCAGAAGCATCCAGACCTGTGATGGAGACACTCTCACTGCTTTTGACTTATCAATTTTGTTCCTCTCACATCTAAGATGTAAACAGTCCTGTAAGATTCTGGAAGGCAGGGCACTTCAGATGTCAGAGGCAGGATACATGCAAACTAGAGATCCATTTTGGTTAACATGCTCAGATGTGTGTTTGTGTGTGTGTGTGTGCTGCAAAATCTTGAGAGGACATGTCCGAACTCACTCTGTGAGTTCAGCATCCCCCTGACACCAAGTCAGACCAAGAGTCTAAAGCAAACCACACACCCCTGTCCCTCAGGATACAGATGCACCACCCTCAGCCAACACCAGAGCCTGGGCCACACAGCACAGGAAAGGAGTAGAACCAAGCAGGATTGAGTCCCTGAATGCACTTTTGGTTCAACATATATTTTTTCACTCTCATACCCTCTGTGTTCTTGCAGTGCTATCTGGGACAAGTTCTATGCTTTATACCTTCCCCTTTATCTTCATTTTGAAACCTAACTATTGGAATTACAAGGTTTTACCCTTTGTTTGAAAAAGAGGTCATTGTATTGTGATCAAAGACTTTGTATAATAGCATTGGGATCTTGAATCTGCTATGAATTTATAGAATTTGAGTGGGCACTCAAGTATGAATGTTTTTAGTAATTGTTCTCAGACATACTCCCCCTGAGGATATTTTGTGTGCAATGTGATCTAAGGACATTTATCAAGTGAGGACATGAAGTACAAAATGGAGTAGGAAGCTGAGAAAAGGGGAAAATATCAATTTCTGAATATAATCAAATATTATACTAAGTATACACCCCAAACTGCAAAATCTCAACATGTATTCATTCTGTGCTATCTCCCCTCCCCCTTGTCTGCTCCATGCTGATGTGACCACACTGACAGGGAGCCTGAGGGTGACTTACTCATCACCCCCTTTGTTCTTACTGGGGCTCAGAAATCCTTGCATCTTCTTGCTGCTGTGCAGGCCCAGGATGTGTGCACACAGGGCCAGGAAAGGGAGGGCCTGTTGGCCAGCCAGGGTACAGAACCCTGAGCCTTAGTCAGTCCCCTGAGTCCCCATCATCTTTCTCTCCACACACACAGAGCCTCTGAGCCTGCTCCCCAGAGAAGCAGCATGTGTGGGCAGCTGGGGTGGCTAAACACAGTGGTTTTTGTTTAGGGCTCAACCACTGTGGGCGGGTGATGGCTACGTTGATGGCAGTAATAGACTCCAACATCCTCAGCCTCCACCCTGCTGATCTTCAGGGTGAAATCTGTGCCTGACCCGCTGCCACTGAACCTGTCTGGGACTCCATTATTTCTGTTGGAAACCCAATAGATCAGGCGCCTTGGAGACTGGCCTGGCTTTTGCAGGTACCAATACAAATAGGTTTTTCCATTACTATGTTGGAGGCTCTGAGTGGCCCTGCAGGAGATGGAGACCTGCTCCCCAGGGACGATGGCCAGAGGGGCGTCTGGGTCAACACAGCATCCCCGCTGGATCCTAAAGTGACTAGAGAAAATATAAGGTTAAGGTTAAAGTTTATGCACCTTTTTATGATTGTCCTTTGCTAATTATTTCATACTGTATCATTTTTATGTGACATTGACACCAAAAATAACCACTTTCAAAACAAATTTTAAGGCCTATGTGGTGAGGGGGGTTAGAATTCTACTACAACCTTTCCCTCTTTCTGTGCTCACTGGAGCACAGGTCTCTGGTAGTAAGACTTTCTAATTCTCACAGCTTTGAATATTTCTTGCTGCTTTCCAGAAACAGACATATGTGTTGAAAGTGTGTATAGAATACACAGGTGTGGTCACCCTGGGCTCAGCCTCTCCACCTCATAACCTTTCTCCTCTCCCCTCTGCCTTACCTGGGGTCCAGAGCATCAGCAGCCCCAGCAGCTCAGCAGGGAACCTCATTTTGAGAAGCTGAACTGAGGAGCCCCCTGAGTCAAGGCAAGATCAGAGCTGGCCTTTTAGCTCAGACTTGCAAGGGCAGCTCCTCCCTGGGGACCCTCATGCAAATGCCCTGGGGCCAGCTGGGTGGAGAGAGCCCAAAGGGGGACACAGGAACCTCTTGGGAGGAGAGAGAACACAATATCCTCACTCTTTGGAGGAAATGTAAGTGGGGAAATGTTTGCTCCTGCAGTGGTGCCGGGAGGATAATCTATGTGTGAGTGTCTTATCCAGTTGCAAGGGACAGGACTGGACAGAGAGTGAGACCAGTCAGCCTTGAGTGTCCTTTATGGTATTTGCTATAAAAACAGACACTTAGACCAATGGAACAGTAGAGAATCCAGAAATAAACCTCCAAATATGTAGTTAATTAGCTTCAAGGAGCCAAGAACACTCAATGGGCAGAAGAGTCTCTTCAACAAATGTTATTGGGAAAACTGGATGACCACCTGCTGAAAATAAAATTGGATCCCAATCTTATACCACTCACAAAATTAATCTGAAATGAATTAAATAAGTAATGTAAGAGTGACTTATGTAAAAGAATAAAACTCCTACAGGAAAAATTAGGGAAAAAACTGCTTAACAGTGACAATGAGTTTTTGGAGATGTCAACAAAAGTGCAAGCAACAAAAGCAAAAATCAGGAAATGAACCACATCAGTCTAAAAAGCTTCACAAAAAAGAAGTAATCAATCAAGTGAAAAGGTAACCTATGGACTAGGAGAAAGTATTTGCAAGTCACATATTGGATAAAAGTGTAATATACCAGATCTATTAAGAGTTCATACAACTCAGTAACAAGAAAAAACACAATTTGATTAAAAATAGTGGAACTGTACAGGTGTCTTTTCAAAGAGCATATACGAAGCATCAACCCTATTTACATGAGAGCATGATCAATATCACTAATCATTAGGAGATGTAAATCAAAACCCCAGTGAGATATCACTGCACCCTTTTATGGACTATCATCAAAAAACCCTTACATATAGTTGGTGGCAAAGTAAACTGATGAAACCACTCTGGAAAAATAGGTGGAGTTACTCCAAAAACTTGCAAATAGAACTGCCATTTGATTCAGTCATTCTAATTATGAGCATAAATGCAAAAAAGTGAGACTAGGTTATCAGAAATAGCTGCATTCTCTCCATTCACAGTATGGAAATAACCCACCAACAGGTAGGGGAAAAGTTGGGACATATCACACCTGCAGGTAGAGAAGGACAAGGTGAGGTCTGGAAAGTCATACAAGCTAGAGCGCCAGTTCCCCAACTTGGGCTTTCCAGAAAGATCTGAAGACCACAAGAGCAGGCAACTTATCCATCCAGTAGATGATGTGTTCTGGCTTCTAGGGAAACAACAGAAAATCACCATTTCTAGTATTTGCCTCCCTGATTAATCCCCTACAGTCTATTAAGAGACTGTGCATTAAATTCTAACTCCCTGTAGTAAAACAATTCCTAACAGGAAACACAAATAGAAAAAAATTGGTGAAAGACATCTTATACAGGACTATTATTTAATATATATAAAAAATTCTGAAGACTCAACAATAAGAGAACAAAGAAAACCCCCCAAAATTGGACCTATGTCCTTCAGAGATACCCCACCAAGAAGTAATACCACTCTTGAATCAGCATATGAATAGATGCTCCACCTCACATGTCATCAGGAATTGCAACAAAATCAGTGGTGACACACAATGTAGCCCTGCTGGGAGGCCTGAATCTAGAGCACAGCTCTGCCCTGGGCTGGCAGTGGGGTGCAGGAGTCTTCCATACCTGCTGTGAGGACGCAGGGGCACTTTGACCACAGATTGTAAGCTTCTTACAAGATGAAACCTCCTCTACCATATGATCCAGCGAGTGGACTCCTTGATATTTACCCCAAACAGTGAAGCTGGTGTCCCATAAAATCTGCTCACAGTGTTTATGGTGCTTTATTCATAAATGCCAGAACTTGGGAGTGTCCAGGATCCCTCAGTTTGTGGTAAACATATAAACTATGACACATCCAGAAAATGGGACATTATTCAGCACTAAAAAGAAATGAGTTTATAAGCTGTGAAAGGATATGGAAGAATTTCAATTTAAGGGGGCAAGTCAATCTGAGAAAAGCCCCATGCCATGTGATTCCATCTGAAGGGGAAGGTGACAGTAATGACATCAGTGGTGTCAGGGGCTGGAGGGAAGGGTCAACTGGTGGAGGATATTGAGGTCAGTGAAACTGCTCTGTAGGACACGGTCATGGTGGACACATGTCATTGTCAATTTGTCCAAATCCTACCAGGTGTGACTCCTCTTGTAAACTACAGGTTTGGGTTCATCAATTATAACACATGTACCATTGTGGTGGGGGAGATTGAAAGCAGAAAAGATGGTATATTACTTTTGTGTGGGGCAAGGTTGCTATGGGATTTCCATACATTTTGCTAATTTTTTCCGGTAACCTAAGAATACTCTTTAAAAAAAGTAATTTGTAAAAGAAAGGTCTTGCTCAAAATACCTATATTGATTCTTCTCCTACTGTATGATCCTGAGTGATCTCACAAGCAGACAGTTAGGGAGTAATCATATCTGTCTTTATTAAATCAGCAGAAATGTTGACATGTTTGTTCTGCTGGTCTAAGGAGGAGAAAGAGAAGAGTAGTCTCCCTGCCTGGCCCTTCTACCAGAACCTTCCAGTTCTTCATTGTGTGATGACATCTGAGATGCCGCCTCCATAGATGGGGCACCAGGAGGAGCAGCTGGGGCTGCCCAGCCTCACACATCTGCTTCCCTGGGTGGTTTTTGTTCAGGCTTGTGTCACTGTGGGAGGGTAGCTATCATGCTGCTGACAGCAGTAATTGGCAGCATCTTCAGGCTCCAGGCTGCTGATGGTGAGAGTGAAATCTGTCCCAGAGCCACTGCCACTGAAGCGGGATGGGACCCCAGGCTGCACACTGTTTGCATAATAGATCAGGAGCTTAGGAGCTTTTCCTGGTTTCTGCTGATACCAGGCTAAATTGCTGCTAATACCCTGACTGGCCCGGCAGGAGATGGTGACTCTGTCTCTTGGAGATGCAGACACGGAGGGTGGAGACTGGCTCATCTCTGATGAGCCAGACTGGCCAGGTGGATGTCACACCTGGCCCCTGAGATGGGAATGTAAAAGCACATGTTAATCATGTCATCAGAGGGCTTCCCTGAGGGCCAGGGGTCCTGCCCACCCGGGGCTGATGAGCTCCTGGTGTTTCCTTCCTCACCTGGGAGCCAGAGCAGCAGGAGGCTGAGGAGCTGAGCGGGGGCCCTCATGTCCAGATGGGTCCTGACTGGACTGACCCTCAGGGGCTGGGGCAGACTATGAATAGTGTGGAGGGAGGGGCTGTGCTCTGGAAACATGCAAATGAGCAGGGGCGGGGCCTTGGGCACAGCTGCAGGGGCTGATCTCAGTGACAGCAAAGAGGCAGGGAAAGAAATTGTATTAACATATTTTGATTGTGTGAATATTACGGTTGTCAAAGAGGGTTCCTTTAAGCTATAATTAAAGGATAGTCTGTGTGAGAAACTGCCTTCACTATTAGAGAGAAATGCATTGATATAGAAGGGCAATAAAAACTGTCAGGGGTTGCTAAGCCCTGTCCCCCCCACCCCATGTCTGAGGCCCTGTCCCATCAGGTACACTTTGGCCCCAAGGTCAGGGTGTTCTCCCCCGATATCTGATAGTCTCCTCCCTCCCCAGAGCTGTGTCATCACACAGACCCGAGCACACGCTCTGGTCTCCCTGGACTGTAGCTCATGTCCTTCATCCTCACCCCCTACCAGGTGCTCCCTTCTGAACTGAGGTCCTCCCAGACCAACTCCTCAGTGATCCCTGGAGTCTACTGTGTCCCTGCACCTGCACATTCCCCCATTGCTATGTCTCTTCCAGATCCCAGAAGATAGCAGCTCTAGTTCAGGGTGAGGCAAGTTCTCCCTACCCAGCTGCCTTCTCTTCTCGTGCTGCCAAAACACTGCCCTCCATGCCATGTCTGCCCCCATGTGCGGCCTCTGAGCACATCCTACTGTGTGTCCTATTTCCACCCCCACCCTCCTGCACGGGATTCCTGGAGGAGGCAGAGCCTCAGGACAGCAGAGGGCAGGATGGTGAGACTCTCCATGGTCTCATTCTGAGGCGCCTCAGCCTGTGTATGAAACAGGCTGACCTGGGGGGACTCAGAAAAGGAGGTGGGACCAGACACACTGAAGCTTCCACTCAGGGGTGCAGGGACATGCTCTGTGTGGAGCTGAGGGGTGTTGGGCTGATGGAGGAAGGAGGAAGGAGGGATGTGAACAGGGGGGATAAGACCGAAGATTATCTCACAGCCTTAAATCTCTGACAAGTTCCCAGAGACAACACAGGTCCCAGGCAAGAATATGACATGCAAGGAGTGTTTGCTCCTATAGAGGAAGGTCAGACTCCTGATGGTGAGAGACATGTATCCAAACCCGCTGCCTGTGCTAACAAGCACCATGTCAGGGCCAGGACAAGAAATTAGGAACTCAGGGTTGGTTCTGCTTTTTGCTGATTTCAGGTTGAACAATGTTGAGGCTGATTATGAGGGTCACATTGACCCTCTTCTGGGGTCAGGGAAGGAGCTGGAGATGGGGTCCACAGGTGTTCCTAATGAAGACTATGTCCTCATTGCTCAGCAGAGTCAGACCAGCAAGAGAAAGAAGTTTAGAAATGGGGTCCCTATGTTCCTGAGTTGCCTCCTGAGGCTGACCCTGCTCAGATGGGTGGGGGTGGCTCTGAGGACAGAGTTGTGGCAGCTGGGAGGTCTCAGCCACTTGCAGACACAGGACACAGACACTGGCAGGTTTGCTCAGACATATATACTGGAGCTCCCCCAGGTGTCTGTCCCCCAGAGATGCATCCCAACATTAGCACCTCCCTGTAGATACTAGGACAGCCTCCCTCTTACCCTGACAGTGTTTCTAAAGTCAGGCCTGAGTCTGAGGTTTACAGTGGCGTTAGTGCCCGTTTTGTGATATAGCAGCTTACAGGATTTTCTATGTGGTCCCCACTCAGGGTATGAGACTTTTTGATATTTGTCATGATGCCAGTACTTTTCTTAGGGATCAGACCACGCAGGCTCACAAATAGATTCTCTTCTTAAAAAGCAGTCGGAGTAGAAGATGAAAGACTAATAGATGGGTAAGAAGTGTTCATACCATGTTGGTGACAAGTCTGCAGGGACTAGGTCCTGTGATCACTGATAAGCCAAAACCTGGTTTGGAAAAGAGGGGGTGACCAGAAGGGGGCCGACAGGTACAAGAGGGATGTGAGGCAGGAAGCAGAGGACTCCTGGTTTAGATCTCAACCCTATTCCTCCCTCCTCAGAGAAACATCCCAGAGCAGTTCTGAAAACCACAAAATTGCACCCGTGGGGTGGCACCCGCAGGCAACTGGTGAGACTTGTGCTCTGAGCAAGGACACCATGAGTGATAGTGTAACCATTTAGACCTTACTGAACAACAGAACTATCTCTAATTGTAAAATGTATACATTTGTGCTGTCCAACATGGATATTATTATCATATCACTGACTATTCAGCATGTGAAATATACCTGTAGCAACTGAAGAGCTAAATTTCTAATTACAATTAGTTCTAAGTTAAATTCATAGAGCCATGTAAGGTTAGAATTCACAGGATGCAGCTTTATAAATTAATTTTCAGGAATATCATCAGGAAAACTAGGCTGTTAATTGTCAAGCACAGAGACTGTTATACAGCAGGTATACAAAATGTGGGGTGTGGTGTGATCAAGGTGGATGACGCATCTGCTAGCTTTTGGGAACTTTTCCTATTTTTTTTTCCTACTTCTAGGTTCAGGTTTGGATCCTGAACACAAAAACAACCCATGGTTTCTGTGTCCCACCTGATCATCTCCCCAGTAAAGTCTTACTGGCTGATCAAAAGGGGCTGTGATGGTTGCAGTGGCTGAAAAGAGGTCCCACTCTCAGCGTCATGGAGCCCGTGCACTGTCATATGGACACCCCAAGTTTCTTTTCTCAGCTGGAAGCAGAGCACCGAATACAAAGACACAGAACCCTGGGTCCAGAGCAGCACCTGCTGGAATCCATCCTGCCAAAGGGCAGTGACCTACCTCTGATAAATGGTAACACACAAAACAGCAACAATGTAATGCAGAGACTCTGAAACACAATGGTGAGTTAGCAGGTATTTAATCAGTGCACAGGTCAACCATTTATTGTAGATAGAGAACTGGCCTGATATGAAGGCTTACAAGGATCCCACACAACAGGATAATCAAGGGCCTGTAAGTAGTTGGAAGATCAGAGATCAAGAGACCTGGGAGAAAGGCCTATGGATATACCTTATGCAAGTGGCACTAAGAAAGCAGAAGTCCCATGTCACAGTTCAGCAGAGAATGGCCAGTTGAGATACCAAATACCACCCTCTGATTAGATTAGTTGACCCCTGACTCTGTATCAGACACCACAGTATTTGTACAATGTTTGTGAATTGTGTGACCATGATGATAAGGATGGAGGCTATATTTATGCCCAGTGACTTGAGCTTACAGATGCCATCTCTGCCAGGGTCAGTTAATTATCATCCTGTCTGGATATGAATTCTCAGCACCAGGGACTAACCCTAACAGTCACTGGGGAAATCTTGTATACAATCAGGTCACTTCCCCAAGTCCAGATTCATCTTTAATGGAATTTATTATATTCTGGTTGTACTTAAGACTCTCCTACCCACTGAAGAATCTCAGCTGACCTCACCATTTGAGGTTTCACAGAGTTGATAATTTACCAATATAGGGGTTTTCAGAAGCAGGAGCCTATTTTGTAATGAAGTACATGTAATAATAAAGCCATGACATGGAATAAAACGATCCTCACATAAAAGGTAGGCTACGGTGCATTTGTTGGAAACTTTCCTTAAAGATGTATCCTAACTGTTGAAATGATGGGCTGAATAGCAAGTATTCATGGGATTGGAAGCCAAGAGAAAGGATGAGAAACAGCCTTTCTAGTCACTACTCATAGTAACCCAATCGGCAAATTGTTTTTCTTGTTGCTGGGCTCAAGGTTTTCATGGACAGAAATGAATCCTTTCACCTTGGGGTGTTATGGGATATCCAAAAATTGTGGTAATTGGAACTACTTGTATAAGCAAGTAAGCAATCAGTCAAAAAAAATGTATATTTTAGCCAGTATATTAGCCTTGTTCATCATGAGGTGATATTATCTAATTATGTTTTGTGGGGCAGAACATAGTATGCCAGAGAAGCAGCATGTGTGGGCAGCTGGAGCTGCTGAACAGGGACGTTTTTGTTCAGGGCTCAACCACTGTGGGAGGAGTATGTGTACCCTGCCCGCAGTAATAGACTCCAACATCCTCGGCCTCCACCCTGCTGATCTTCAGGGTGAAATCTGTGCCTGACCCGCTGCCACTGAACCTGCCAGTGTCCCTGTTGAAAACCTTATGGATCAGACGCCTTGGAGACTGGCCTGGCTTCTGCTGCAACCAATGCAAATAGGTGTTTCCATCACTATGTACGAAGCTCTGGCCCTGCAGGAGATGGAGACCTGCTCCCCAGGGACGATGGGCAGGGAGAGTGGGGTCTGGGTCAGCACAGCCTCCCCACTGGAAGCTAAAGTAACAAGAGGGAAAATACAAGTTGTACTCAAATATTATGAGCCGTTTACATGATTTCCCTGTGATAATTATTTCACACTACATCGCCTTTTGCATCATTTGACACCCCAAATATCTACTTTCAAATTAGATTTGTAAAGCACACGGAGGTCCCTGGAATTCTCCTACATGCGCCCCCTAGTTCTCACTGGAGCAGAGCTTCCCAGTATCACATCCACCTAATTTTCACAGCTTTAAACACTCTTCCTACTCCTCAGATACTGAGTCTTTTGAATCTAAAAAAGTGTACAGACTACACGGGAGTGCTTACCCTGATTCAGCTACCTCACCCCCCTGACACTTCTCCCCTCCCCTCTGCCTTACCTGGGGTCCAGAGCAGCAGCAGCCCCAGCAGCTCAGCAGGGAACCTCGTTTTGAGAAGCTGAACTGAGGAGCCCCCTGAGTCAAGGCAAGATCAGAGCTGGCCTTTTAGCTCAGACTTGCAAGGGCAGCTCCTCCTTGGGGACCCTCATATAAATGCCTGGTGGGAGGCAGCTGGGGGAGAGCACCAAAAAGGGTAGGGGAGTTCTTGTGAGGAGAGTGAAGACAATATCCTCGCTGTGTTGAGGAAATGTATGTGGTGGAGTCCGTGCTCCTGCAGTGGTGCTGGGAGGATCTGGCTGTGAGAGGCTGGCCCAGGTACAGGGATAGGACTAGACAGAGAGCAGCCCTGCCAGCCCAGAGCATCCTTCATTTTAGAGTCTTCTGTTGACTCTCTTAACTAACTCTAAACTACTCCCTGCTCCCCCTCCCCGCCTCTACAGCCACTCAATTGCCCATCATCACAGTTTCCTCCCAATACCATCATGGACTGAAGCTCTGACTGGCCCTGCAAGAGATTGAGACCTGCTCCCCAGGGACCTCTTGCTTTTTCCTTTCAGCACTATCATTGTTTCAAGTCTCATTCTCAAGTCTTAAATTTACAATAAATATCAAATGCTGGAAAACTTAATCTCCCCATCTTCTGAGCCCCTACCTTCCTGTTTTTCCCTCTCCTCCTAGCCGTTCAAATTGCCTGTCATCACAGTTTCCTCCCAATGCCATCATGGGCTGGAGCTATTTCAAGAATTCTCTGGTATGTGTTTGTTAAAAGCAAGAATCCAACATCATTAAACTCTATAGCTCTAATTGGTTTGATTAAATGACTGACAAACCAGTCAGCATCCCTTTTAGAAAGTGCACATGTGTTTCAAAAAGTTACTCAAAATGGACGATATTATAGTTGGAAAGATGGTGGGACAAGTAAAAAAATAAATAAGGAAAAGCCACCTCCATCAGGGGAAAGCAGGGGGGCTTGTCATCGAAGTAACCCCTGATTGGCTATTTTAAATTGCCACTTTTGGGAGAGACTGAAACTACTATTAGGTCAGGTATTCGGCCTTGGTGAGGCTAGAAATGAAAGACAACATTGGGTGGTTTCTCTTTTGTTGTTATTCCAATTATTATTATCATTATTTTGCTATAACATTGTGTTATAACTTCTTACATTTCAGGCGTTTACCACTGGAAATCATCGTGTGTGCTACATTAAGTTCAGCACTAAAGGTCCATTTCTATCCTCCACACACAATTGTCCTCTTTGTCCTGATGACCCACCTTCCTTTCTTTCTGGCAACTACTCATTGGTTTATAGTCCTCGGGTTTGTTTCTGTTTGATTTAGTTCTCTCATCTGCTTCACTTGTTCTTTATTCTAACAACTGCTCCTCACTCACCTGTGTAACATGGTGGTTGCAAGTGTTAGATGGTGACTGGAAGGACCTGAGGTAACACCTGACCATGCCCTCACACCTCATGGGTACTTCTTGAGGACTAGAGATTCAAATAACCTTTGGTCCTTATGTTCCCAAACACAGAAAGCTCTGACTGAATAGACTTTGTAAGATCAAGGGGTGCCTTCAAGACTTCGGCAGAGCTTCTCCTGTGGCAGTTATCTAAGAATGCTGGAAACTAATCTCCTTCAGTTAACAAAAATGCCAGAAACTATTTACAGGTCTTCCTTTCTTTGTTGAAGAACAATGATGTAATCTCTGTGTGTGTATGTGTGTGTGTAGTGTGTATGTGTATAGTGTGTGTGTGTGTGTGTGTGTGTAGTGCAGCACATATATAAGGACAAACCTCTTTCAGGGACCCAGTCCCTCAGAGAATCACCCTCTTGAGAGGAAGTGCTGGATACATATTCTGATTTACTGAGTGCTCAGGAAAGTCTCTGTGGATGTGGGCACCACCTGAGTTCATACATTCTCTAAACACTGTGAGAAGATGGAGATTTATATGCCTGACTTTTCTATTTTCTCATGACTCTATTCTCCTTCTGACCAATAATAAATGAATTCAAATCAAGTCAATTAGAGCTCATTGGAGCAGCCCCAGGCATGATTATGAAGTCAAAACAGAGAAGCAGAGTCTCTTATCACTTGTTAGAAACACAGTTGGGGGCTTCCTGTTGGTGCAGGGGGGTAGATGCAACACTGTGGGGCTGTCTGCTGCCTCTGCAGCTCAGGTTGGGTCCCAGGCAAGATGGGTAGCTGCCCACCTGGCACAGACACCCCTCCTGTCTTGCCTGCTGCTCCCCTCAACAGTCTACTTCAGTAGGTCTGCCTGTTCTGTTCCCCGCTCTGTCTCTGGCAGGTCCAATCACCACCACCACCCCACCCCCTGCCCTTGTTCCTCTGGCCTGTAACCCAAGTCTTGCAGAAATAAATAAATAAATAATAAATTAATAACTGAAACTCAGTTGGCTGATCTTCCTCATGTCTCATGTCCTTACCTTCAGAAATTAAGACCCTTCTCAGCTCAGGGAATCTTTGGGTCTCTCACATACTGGTGTCCTCGTGCTCTAGATGTAATTCAGATTCCATTATAATAACTAAATTTAGTAATCTGTGCAAGGAAATATTACCTCTAGAAACTTTTGGTTATTTGGTGAAAACATACATATATTTACAGATCAGTAAAGTTTCTTTTTTAATGGTAAAGATTTAACTTTCAGTAAAAAATAGCTTTTAAAATTCATAGAGCAAAATGAAAAATGAACATAGAGAAAGGTTGACAAAATGTGTCCCTGATTAACACTACGGAGACAGAGAAAGAGAGGGAAAGAATGGCACAACTTGGTTAAACATGCCCATAGTATTTATTACCAACTTCAGAAATTAGGAAAATGCATAATTTGGAGCAAAATTCAGAAGAGGATAAAAATCTACTGAGAATTTCAGTTGCACCCCCACCCCAGAGTGTGCAGTCACTGAACCTATAAGTAGGTAAAATTTAAAAATCCAATTAAAAAAATCAAAATAGTGAATCTAAAAACTGTGTCTAACTTTCTTGTAGATAATGAATAATGACCAGGACATCCATCATTATGATCTGTGAACATGGAGTGCAAAGTCAAATTGTGGAGTTTTCCAAATAGTTTACACTTCAGTAATTGTATCCAAAACTAAAAACTTGCTGAAACTGATCTGGGAGCTCTTTCTGGGTTGCCTGGTAGCAACCAGGCTGAGATATTGTGCCTGATTCCCCTATGGGATTTGCTGTGCACATCATTTTTTTTAGAAACTCTCCTTATCACAAGAACCAAATTTTTTTTTTTCCAAAGAAGTAAAGATCATTGTTATTCATCAACAACAAATATGAGGAACAATGGGTACATGCAGACACACGGAGGTGCACCCTTTTGGAGAAATGGAGAAATGCCCTTTGCTCACTCTCTCTTTTTTTGAAGATGTATTTATTTATGCATAAAAGAGCTGGAGTACAGGTCAGAGGTGTCGGGGGTAAGAGGATTCACCAGAGACAGAGTGGGGAACAGAACAGGCAGATTGAGCAGTGGGCAAGTCAGGAGAGGTCTGCTGCGCCATGTGGGTTTCTCACTGACCGGCCAGGGATCGAACTCGCACTGCAGAGGCTGCGTATTGCTTCATAGTGCAGTGTTTAACCCTTTGCGCCACCACAGAGTCTCCCTTTTCTCTTTTATTTCCCTTTCTTTGCTCCACATGATCAGAGACCAAACAGCAGATATGGAAGATGTGCTCTGGTTTCTGGGGGAGCAAGAGAGGATCCCCAGTTCTATTAATATTATCTGCCTCCCTGACCACACACCACCCTAGTCCATTAAAAGATTCTAGTTTAAATTCTAACTTTCTGTATTAAAACCAGTCCTGACAAGAAACACCAAGATAAAAGTTTGGAAAATCCAATCTGATAGGGGACCATTATTCATTATATACAAAGAATTCTTCAAACTCAACTATACGAGAACATACAACCCAAAAAAGCATTAAGCCAAAGTCCTTCTTAACAGACACAGCAGCAAATTATGTAAGCAGCTCAGCCGGAGGGCAAATTGACAGTGACACTCCCAGACAACGTAGCATCCTCAGCGCTGCAAAGGAACGAACGAGCTAAGCCATGACAGGACGTGTAAGATCATACGTGCATATGTAAGTGAGGAAGCCCGTGTGAAACAGGCTGCATTCTGTGTGGCTCCATCCACTGGGCATTCTGGAAAAAGCAACCCCAGGGAGGCACCAGGGAGGCAGTGAAAACATCAGTGGTTTCAGGCATTGGGAGGAAGTGGGGAAACAGGTGGGGCTCAGAGCAATTTCAGGGCAGTGAAACTGCTCTTCAGATGCTGTAATGGTGGTTACATGCCATGGCATTGTGTCCTCATTCTAAATTTTCCTGAAATATACAATACCAAGAACATTCTTTCTTATGTATTGTGGTCTTGTGTTATAAGGAAATGTCAATATCTCTGGTATGAAATGTTCAATGTTTGAAAGAGTTTTCTAACAGAAAACTCCAGACTCCATCAAGGTAGAGCTGCATGCGAGAACAGCTCTCAGCACATGGGGCACCAGGAGGAGCAGCTGGGGTTGCCCAGCCTCACACATCTGCTCCCTGAGTGGTTTTTGTTCAGGCTTGTGTCACTGTGGGAGGGTAGCTGTTATGCTGCTGACAGTAGTAAGTGGCAGCATCTTCAGGCTCCAGGCTGCTGATGGTGAGAGTGAAATCTGTCCCAGAGCCACTGCCACTGAAGCGGGATGGGACCCCAGGCTGCACACTGTTTGCATTATGGATCAGGAGCTTAGGAGCTTTCCCTGGTTTCTGCTGATACCAGGCTAACCTGCTGCTAATACCCTGACTGGCCCGGCAGGAGATGGTGACTCTGTCTCCTGGAGATGCAGACACAGAGGGTGGAGACTGGGTCATCTGGATGGCACACCTGGCTCCTGGATGGAAACAGAAAACACACCCACACTGTCATCATGTCTTCAGAGGACTTCCCTGAGGGCCAGAGGTTCTGCCCACCTGGAGCTGCTCAACTCCTGGTGTTTCCTTCCTCACCTGGGAGCCAGAGCAGCAGGAAGCTAAGGAGCTGAGTGGGGGCCTTCATGTCCACGCTGGGTCCTGACTAGGACTGACTCTCACAGGCTGTGACCGGCCTACTAATAAGTCTCCAGGGAGGTGGACTGAGGCCTGGAAAGATGCAAATGAGCAGGGTGGGGCAGGCTGGGCACAGCTGCAGGGTTGACTCCTCCTCCAACCAGCAGGGGCCTGAGAGCACAGAGCAGTTTATCTCAGAGACAGCACAGAAGCAGGATTCCCCAATGACCAGTTTCCCCTGGGCAGGGAAAATTTGCCTGTGAAGACTGTGTTTCTTCTGGGCTGGGTATAGAAACTTAGAGTCAGCCCATTGCCTTGAGAATACAGTTTGGTCTTCATCTCTTTAATATCAGTGGCATAAAAAGATGCTGTTGTATATATATACAATATATTATTACTCAACTATTAAAAACGATGAAATCTGGACATTTGCCACCACATGGGTGCAAATGGAGGGTATTATGCTAAGTAAAATAGATCAGAAGAAAAAAAGACTTAATGCTGGAAGGTTTCATTCACACGTGGATATAGCAAACAAAGGAACAGACAGAAGTGAACTAAAACAAAACTAGACATCTGATAGCAGGATTGACGCCACCAGAGGGAGAGGCTGGGATGAGGAGTAGAGAGTATGGCAATCAACCTTCGTGGGGATTATGGGAGTCTGGTGGGGGTGGTGGTGTGATAAGGTGCATTTGTGAACCTGCCCCTCAATCATACAATGTTACTAACCAGCATTACAGACTTTAATATATATTATTAAAAGAGTTTCAACTTATTTATTTACTGTCTTTCCATATGATACTTTTTCAAAAGAAAACTCTAGAAATAATTGTACAGGTTTCTCTTAATTGATTATGTGGACATTAATGAGGCCAGCAAGACCTCCTATTTGCTCTCTTTCCCTGATATTCATGGTATGAGAAATTATCATCACCACCAGCCTAAGATGCAGGTAAAAGGGCAATAAAATGTGTGGTGTCAGGAGTTATAAGTGCCCAGTCACTGAGCATCTTCCATGCTGACCTCATCTCCAGCTGAGCCTTGTGTCCCCACCACGTCTGAGGTCCTGTCCCACCTTCCATCCTCCATCCAAGGTCAGGGTGTTCTCCCCCACATATGACAGTCTCCTCCCTACCCAGCTCTGTGTCATCACACAGAACCAAGCACACGCCCCGGTCTCCCTGGACTGTAGCTCATGTCCTTCATCCTCCTTCCCCCAGGTGCTCCATTCCGAGCTGAGGTCCTCCCAGACCAACTCCTCAGTGATCCCTGGAGTCTGCTGTGTCCCTGCACCTGCACGTTCCCCCACTGCCACATCTCCTCCAGGTCCCAGGAGACAGCAGCTCAAGTCTCAGGGTGAGGCGGGGTCTCCCTGCCCAGCTCCCTTTGCTTCTCCTGCTCCCAGGATGCTGCCCTCAATGCTGTGTCTGCCCCCATGTGTGGCCTCTGAGCACATCCTACTGTGCATCCTGTTCCCACCCCCACCCTCCCAACATGACCCTGCACAGGAGGAGGCAGAGCCTCAGGACAGCAGAGGGCCGCATGGGGAGACTCTCCAGGGCCTTAATCTGACGCACCTCAGCCTGTGTGTGAAGCAGGATGACCTGGAAGGCGGGGGAGGACTAAGAATAGGAGGTGGGTCCAGGCACACTGCAGCCTCCACTCAGGGGTGCAGAGGAGATGAACTAGGTGGCTGATAGAGGAGGAGGGAGAGAGGGAGAAAAAGAAAGGGGATGTGATTGCAGAGCTGTCTGTCCAGGCCTGCTCCCCTGAGAAGATCTCAGAGTCCAGAGCCACCCCAGGCCAGGCGGAACACCTGGGGGGATTTAGCCCCAGACAGGCGATAGGACCAGGGTGCTTGGGCAGCTCGGCCTCTGATGAGTAGAGGATCATGTCCAGACCCACAGTCCCTGCCCCTGGCAGGTACCATGTCCCGGGGAATCACCAGAGAGAAGGATCCTGGGACCTAATTCTGCTTTTGCTGATTTCATGCTGGAACAGTTAACATTCTGGCTGGCCACGTGGGTGACAATAACCCTCTTCTAAGACGCAGGGATCTGGAGCTGGGCCTATACAATGTCCCCACTGACATCTAAGTGTGGAAGTAAATGTGAACATTCCCAAACACCAAAACCCATTGGGTAATTCATTCACTCAGATTTACTTAAGTTCAGGATACAGAGTAAACTAGAAGCTTCATCTTCAAGTAAATATCTCATTTTTTGCAAACTAGCTAAGGATGAAGTCCGAGGTGTTCTCCCTCAGAGAGAAAGAACAGCAGTAGAAAGGAGCAAAGCTGGAGCCCCATGTCCCTGAGGTGCCCCCTGAGGCTGACCCTGGTGCAGAGAGGGTGGGGATGGCTCTGGGGACATAGCCATGGCAGCGGGGAGGGCTCAGCTGCTTTCAACATAAAGCACAGACACAGGGCAGGTTTGCTCACACACATAAACTGGCACTTCCCAGGTGTCCCCATCTCCAGAGAGCCAAACAAACCTTAGGGGCTCCCTGTAGAAACTGGGGCAGCCTCCCTCTTACCATATCAGGAGTCCTGACATCAGTCTGAGTCTTGTGTTTACTTGTGTTTGGTGCCCTCTACTGGCTGATCTGTGATACAGCAGGTTTGGGAGGCTGAAGTTTCTCTGGAAGCTGGTGTCATTGCTTGGGAACACAGGCTGGACTGATAAGGAACACAAACTGATTTCTCTTCTCAAAAACCCATCATCTAGTTGAATATGAAAGACTAACAGGTGTGTAGAAAGCTGCAATACTATATTTGTGACAAGACTGTAGGGACCAGCTGCTGTGATCACCTGAGATGCCAAAGAAGTGGTTTGGAAAAGAGTGTGTGGGCAGGAGGGAACCACAGTACTATCATGGGCTGGATGATACTACCAGCAGAGGACTCCTGGTCTAAATATGTCAATCTAGGCTCATATGTCCTTCCAGAAACATTCCAGGACAACTGGGATCACAGCAGATGGGCCAGCAGGGGGCGTCACCACACAGCAGGGGGCTCATGGGCTGAGCTTGACACCTGAGCCACCATGTGAAACATTTCGAGCTTTACTGAACTACAGAACTATCTGTAACTATAAAAGTGTGTTCACCTGTGCTGTCCAATATGCTGACCACATGCCCATGTGGCTACGGAGCACTTACAATGTACTTAGTAGCATCTGTTTCTTTAATAGTAGTTGTCTGATAATCCTAGAAAGAGAACATTTTCAAGAAGCCCTGAATGGTTTATCTGCAATCTGTGTGTTCCTCCACTTCCTGTGCAGGTTCCTTGGTCTTGGCAATTTGTATTCTCTCTCATGAGCACTGGCTGCTTCCTTATCACTCGGCTGCTTCCTTATCACTCGGCTGCATCTAGAATAGATGCCAGAGGTCTCCCTGAATCCCAAAAATCACTGATCTACCTCCATTGCCTGATTGTTAATGGAACTGAATGACTTCTGAAATTACACTATTCAGCTTTTCTTGCGCATGGTTTCCATCAGGGTCCCCTCTCCTCCTACCTGGGTACCACAGTCTCACCTGTGTGCATGTTCCCCTCACATAGAGACTCCCCTGATTCCTGGAAACTATCTCTATGACAGTCCACTGAGGGGTAACTCATGTCCACTTGTGTAGTAGGGAAAATGTGATGCTGACACTATCTCAAAACACAAAATCCTTTCACAGATACAATATATCAACCAGATAATAAGGGAAAGAGTTTATGAAGTTAATGAAAATACTTTGTTTATAAAGTGTGAAATGAGGACAAATTATAATGAGAAAGAGGAGGAATTCTTCATATTTACATGTGACACACACACATACCATGCTCAGGAGCAAGGTTTCTAGAACATGCTGACTCACTGCCCAGTCTCATCTTTCTGTGCTGGGGTGTTTGGCAGATCCCTCTGGGGTGGGGGTGGTGGGGGTCACTGGGTGGGGTTTATGGGTGTGGCTACGCTGGATTCAGCCCATGAGACAAGAGCCGAGATATCAGAAGGGATGAAGGCTAGTTTGGAGAATGCATCCAACTTGTCCCAGAAAACTCCGGACTCTGATGGCTACAGGGTAGATTCTGTCCAATGATTAAATAAAGTGTATTGATGCCAATCTTTAAAAAAAATCTTCAAAGATCTTGCAGGGACACAATATATCACACTCTATGTGGTCAGCATCCCCCTGACCCCACGTCAGACCAAGATCCTAAAGGAAAGGCAACTACACCCCTGTGTCCCTCTTCTGTCTTGCCACTGCTCCCCTCAGCAGTGTATTTCAGTAGATCTGCCTGTTCTGCTCCCCACTCTGTCTCTGGTGAATCCTCTCACCCCCAGGACCTCTGGCCTACACCCTATTTCTTGTATGCATAAATAAATAAACTAAATCTTAAAAAAAATACAAATACACATATTTGAAATAAGATAGTGAAAGAGTTTAAGGTAACAGGAAAAGAGGAATGATTTTTCTCAAAGTATAATGAATTCCTGATCATATAAATCTTTTTTACTTACACAGAATAGATTTTGTCTATATGTCGACCAAATGACTGCTTTCTTTTGTCACATAAATGCCCATCAGGGGACTCTGAAGGAGTAATCCTGCCTTATCAAGGGAAGTTTTTCTAATGGCTGCAGAGTGTTCTGCAGAAGGGATAGACACAATTTCAAAGCAACACAATAATATTGATGGACATTTACCCTGTTTAAATCATTGGGCCCAACCGCCCTCTAGTATTGTTTTAAATCCTCTAGCAGTATTATATTTTATAATTGTCATTTGGAATGACAATTGTATTTTTGGAATGACACCATATTTTAGTAGGTTAATTCCCAGATGTGGAATTATCCTTCCCCAATCATAAACTTTATTAAGAGGTCCTGACAGAATGCTTTTCACAGATGCTGTAACAATCTTCATTTTGCAGCAATGAAGGGGACTTTCCCTCTCTCTAGATGGGAGTGTCATAAGGAGAATGGGGTGATGGGGTGTAGACGAGAACTAATATTAAAACAGTTTTGTGTAATTCTCTGGTGATCAGGCCACAACTGTCTCACTGTGCAGACCCAGAGCTTCTCAGTCTTCCTTCTCGCTGACTGAGGGCTCCCTGTGTTGGAGAAGCTAAGCAAGTGGGACATGACTCTTGATTAAAGATGTTTCCACAAGGTCAAGCTGGCAAAACTGGACCAGAGGATAAGCTGGACTAATTCCTCATGGAAAATGGAATTTGTGAAGGTCAGGATAACTGAAAAAGCTAGAAATAGAGCCCCCTAAAATTTATGCAGTTACCAGGCCTTTCTCTATTTCAGTACATTCTCCTTCATTTCATTCAGGTACTCACAAAGGTAATATGGACTTGAACATGAAAATTAATTCCAATTTTGAACAGAAATAGCTACAGGCCTCCAAAAAAAAAAAAAAAAAGAGGAAAGAAAAGGAAAAAAAAGAACCATTAAACAATTGAAATAGCTTTGGATATTATGCAATTTTTGTGGAATTCAAAATCATACCCATTCTCGTTAAAAAAAAAAATAAAGTAACAAATGGAGTTCTATAGATTACAGAAATTCATCCAAAATATACATTGGCTGATTACACTTTGGGAAGGTCTCTGTCAATATGATTTTTAAGCAGGTTGGATGAGATATTGAGGATAAACGATACTACGCCTGGACTCTGAGGTTCATGAAGAACCTGGATGGTAGATGACAGACTGTGGGAAGTGGAGGCATAGAAATTTCCATCCCTTGTTCCATTTCATAAAAGATTTGTGCCTCTTTTGTTTCACCTTCAATTCTCTAAGCTTTGGGGCTTATCAGATGTGTCTTTTCCTCGTGATGTCTTCTGAAAGTTTTCTAGTGTTGTCCTTGAAAATACTGCACTATTATAGAAACATTTGAATATTAAACTGGTGACTGAGACAAGACACAGTGAGGTAATAAAGGGGTAAGGTGAACCTCCATTTAGGCCAGATGAAGCCCAGTCTCTGTGGCTCTAATATCTACCATAGTTAAACAAACAAGGAAGGGTATGTAAAGGTGGGTTTTATTGTAGCTTTATCTCTTTCCAGACGTTCCTTGTTCTGGAGTGATAGAACTGGAAGCTATTGTGAGTTTGGTATGAAAAAGACAGTTTTGGAAGTAGAGCAGTTAGCGCCAGGGACCTAATGATGGCTGTGTGGCAGGGACTGAGTGTGCAGGACTCTCGCCTGATATTCATATATAGCACGTGTGTTAGGTTTATATTGTGACATAAACAATTTACCACAAATGTAGTGACTTACAAGTTTATCATTTATAATCTCGCTGTTTCTGAGGGTCAGGGGTCTGCATAAGGCTCTGCTGGGTGTTCTGCTCCAGATCTCACAGGCTGCGCCAAGGGGTGACAGGGCTGCATCGTCTTCTGGAGACTCCCAGGAGAAAATTCCCTCTTCACAGCTCTCCAAGGTTATTGCAAAAGTCATTTCCTTGGGCGGGATGTCTGAGGATTCACCTACTTATGAGCAATTGACTGGAGGTTTCTCTCAGATCCTGGAAGTGCTGGCAGGTCCCTGCAAGTCTCACTCTCCACTGTGATCCACAGCACAGCAGTTCCCTTGCTCAAGGCCAGCAGGGACTCTGGTCTGCTAGACAGGCACCGTCTACAGAATGCGACACCCCTACAGGAACAGCATCCCTGGGCACGCTTGGGAGTTCTTGGAATGACAACCTTTGCGTAGTCTATGGGTTGAGGTCCTCAAAGGTTCTGCTCTCTCCAGGAGAGCACGTTACACATGGGGCCCTTCATTCGGTGTCCCCTTAGGGACTGGACATCTTCACCTTCCTCAAGAGTCAAGCTACAGATAGTGAGTGTGAAATCTGTGTTGGGTCCACCCCGCTGAATAGGGCCACAATGTTAAGGAGCACCTGGGAAGCATAATTCACAAGAGGTGGTTTAAGCTGATCAGCTGCTTTTGCTGCCATTTTATTTTGGTGTCAATGCAGACACTTGCTATTAGCAGATATGTGTCTCCTTCCTGGAGTTTCGAGTGGGACACGTGGAGACTGGGTAGCACATTCTCAGCACTGGAGGGTGGAACAAGGCAGGAAAAGTCACACAGCCTGCTCAGCTTTTGGAGTTGACAGCTAGCTACATGGACACGGAGTGCTAAAAAAGGGAAAAATGATTTAAATATTTTAAATATCACATCCACTCTTCTGCTTTAAGCATTGTAGAAGTGGATGCCAAATATTTGTAGGAAATCAGCATTTAAAATTGAACCAGTTTTGGTTTTAAACGAAACTTCTCTCCTCTCCCACAGCAGCAGGAGCACGTGGAGATGTAACGGTGGCCGCCTCCCTGCCGTGACCTTTGTGTTCTGCTCACACCCTGTCCTGTTCCTATGTTATAACTAGAGTTATGAGGAGGAATTCTTCATATTTACATATGACACATTCATATACCATGCTCAGGAGTGAGGGTTTCCAGAACATGCTGACACACTGCCCAGTCTCCTCCCCCTGTAGTGGGGTGCTAGGTGCCTCCCTCAGGGGTTCACTGGATAGTGATTGTGCGGTGTGGCTATGTTGGACTCAGCTCACACAACCCAGAAAAAGAGCAACAAAGAGAGAGAGAGAGAATGGCATGACTTCATTAAACATATCCATAGTATTTATTACCAGCTTCAAAAAAATTGCAAAATGCATATTTTGGAGCAAAATTCGAAAGAGGATGAAAGTCTACTGAGAATTGCAGTTGCACCTGCCCCCACCCCCAGTGTGCAGTTACTGAACCTATAAGAAGTAGGTACAAAAGTATGGAAGTTATAGCTCAAATTTAAGTATCATAATAGTGAAACTAAAAACTGTGTTGAACTTACTCGTCGAAAATGGAGAGAAAAGTCAAATTTTGGAGTATTCCAAGCAGTTTATAGCCCAGTAATTGTATCCAAAACTGAAAACTTGCTGAAACTGATCAGGGAGCTCTTTCTCTCTTTCTGGGTTGCCTGGTAGCAACCAGGCTGAGATCTTTTTTTTTTTTTTTTTTAAAGACTTATGTATTTATACATACAAGAACTAGGATGCAGGCCAGAGCTGTGGGGGGTGAGAAGGTTCACCAGAGACAGAGTGGGGAGTAGAACAGGCAGATTGACTGAAATACACTGCTGAGAGAAGCAGCAGGAGAGACAGGAGAGGTCTGCAGCACCATGGGGGTAGCTCCCTGGTCCACTGGGGATCGAACTCATGCTGCAGAGGCCGTGGACAGCTTCACAGTGCTGTGCTCAACCCCTTGCGACACCAGGGAGGCTGCCAGAAAGGAACAACTTTAAAGTGGCAACTTGATAAATGTCAGTTCTGTTTTTCCTTTAGAGAGGAGCAAGACATTTATGAAACTTCAGAAAAATGGCATGGACCGGGCTTTTTGGCAAAGGACTTCCCTGTGGCCCATTCTTTGCTGTCTCTGGTCTGGCCCTGCAGTGGGGTATACACTGTAGCATCTTGCATACCTGGGGTTAGGGAGTTATGTCAATCCAAGAAGGGGAAGCCCTCAAGAATTTTATTCCTAGACCTTTTCTCTTTTTCTTCTCATACTTGCCATACCGGAAAAACAGGAAAATGAACTCAGACATACTTCTGAATTTCTTTAATTCCCTGGTCCTCACATCTCTAAATATATCAAACTCTCAAATATGATCATTTTAAGAGCAACCAAGTTATACATAATACATTTTATGTTCTTCAGGCTGAGATCTTGTGCTTGATTCCCCTATAGGATTTGCTGTGCAAATCATTTTTCTAGAAATTCTCTTTATAGCCAGAACCAAATTACCCTTTTCCCTAACAGGTAAAGATCACCATTATTCACAAACAACCGAAATAAGCAACAATCACTGCAATGCAGACTCAGGAGGCATAGGAGAAATACCCGTCTCTGCTTTTTTGCTCTCTTTGCTCCACATGTTCAGAGGCCATAATGAAAGATCAAGGAAGATTGCTCTGGTCTCTTGGGGAGCAGCAACAATCCCCAGTTCTAATATTTGCCTCCCTGACCACACACCAACCAGTTAATTAAAAGATTCTAGTTTAAACTCTAACTCTCTGTATTAAAACAAGTCCTGACACCAAAGACCAAGAGAAATGGTGAATGACTATCACTCAGCACACTAAAGATCCTTCAGGTGTCCCATCCCCCAGAGACTCTCCAATCTTGGGGGCTCCCACTAGATATTGGGACAGCCTCCCTCCTGCTGTCTCAGGATTCCAAACCTCAGCCTGAGTCTTATGTTTCTGTGGGGTTTGCTGCCCTCTAACGGCCGTTCTGTGATACAGCAGCTCCCAGTTGACTGCCCCTGTGCCTGGGCAGTTGGAGGCTCCCTCTGGGATCACTGGTGGGGGCTCTGGGGTGTGAATATGCTGGACTCTGACACACAGCCCACGGAAAGAGCTGAGTCATTCAAAAGGGAGGGAGGCTCGTTTGGAGAATGACTCCAACTGTCCCAAGAAGAAAAGTGCTGAACCAGATGGCTTCCAGGGTGAATTCTGTCCATCCGTTAAAAAAACACTTTTTCCTGGTCCCTTATTTAGGTTTTCTAAATTCCTGTTATGAGTGAGACCATCCAGTATTTTTTTTTCTTTCTGACTTATTTCTCTGAGCATGATCCCTTCCAGCTTCATCCATGTTGCTGCAAACTGCATGTGTTTATCTTTTTTGATTGCTCAGTAATATTCCATGGTGTATATGTACCACATCTTCTTGATCCAGTCATCTATTTTTGGGCATTTGGATTGTTTCCATGGCTTAGCTATTGTAAATAGTGCTGCTATAAACATAGGGTGCAAGTGCCCTTTGGATTTAATACAAAATCAAAATCAACAAGCAACTATAAACCAGAGACACACTTGGGGGAGGGGCGGGGAGAGGAAGGATTAGGGTCAAAATAAGGGGGGGTGCAATTGTATGGGGAATATAACCAAAATGAAAATGCATACATTGTGCAAAAGTGAAAAATGATGTAAGAATTATATAAAATAAAATATTAAAAAATAAATTAAAACTAAAAATTCAAAAAAACCCCCAATACAATGGAAAAATATATACAGATGCCAATCTTTGAAAAACCCTTAAAAAATATTGAGATGGGCAATTTGTTAATCACTCTATGAGGTCAGCATCTTCCTTACCCCAAGTTTGACCAAAATTCCAAAGGAAAGGCAACTACACACCTGTGTCCTTCAGGATACAGAGGCACCACCCTCAGCCAACACCAGGGCTGGGACACACAGCACAGGAAAGGATTAGAGCGGGATGGAGTCCCTGAATGCACGTGGGTGACAACATACATGCATACTTGTTTATTTTAAGCCCATACACTCCGTGTTCTCACAGGGCTACCTGGGCCAATTTCCATGTTTTATGTCTTCACCTTGGCCTTCTTATTTTTGAAACCCAGCTCTCCAATTTCAAAGTTTTACACTTTCTTCAGAAAGAGGTCAAGATGTTGAATCAAAGACTTTTTGCATGATAACACTGGCACTTCAATTTGTTCTGAATTTATGGAAGGTTAAGTACAGATGCAAATATAAACATTTTTACTAATTTGTTTTCAGTCATAATACCCTGAGAATATTTGTTTGTAATGATATCACAAGACATGTTTGAATGGGAAGATATTATAAGTGGAGTAGTAATCTGAGAAATATGGAAAATACTGATTTCTCAATATAATCAAATATTATCCTAAGAATGCATCAAAATATGAAAATTTTCAAGATGCATTGTTACATTGATGGGACCCGCCCCTTCCTGTGCTGATGTGACCACACTGCACACACACATGGATCATGTGGGTGCCCTACTCATCC
The DNA here is from genome assembly GCF_014898055.3 of Talpa occidentalis. Taxonomy (NCBI): domain Eukaryota; kingdom Metazoa; phylum Chordata; class Mammalia; order Eulipotyphla; family Talpidae; genus Talpa; species Talpa occidentalis. The sequence goes on from NW_023604861.1 coordinate 95,592,507, forward strand.
CCCCTTTGTCGTGACTGAGGCTCAGAGCTCCTTGCATTTCCCTGCTGCTGTGCAAGTCCAGGCTGTGCTGACAGGGCCAGGAAAGGGGCTCCTGTGAGGTAGCCTTGGTGCAGAACCCTGAGCCTCACTCATTCCGCTGAGTCCCCAACATCTGCCTCTCCACACACAGAGCTTCTGAGCCTGCTCCCTTGAGAAGCAGCACATGTGGGCAGCTGGGGCTGCTGAACAGGGAGGTTTTTGTTTGGGGTTCAACCACTGTGGAGGAGCATGTGTACCCTGAAAGCAGTAATAGACTGCAACATCCTCAGCCTCCACCCTGCTGATTTTCAGGGTGAAATCTGTGCCTGCCCCGCTGCCACTGAACGTGTCTGGGATCCCAGGGGGCCTGCGGGAAACCGAATGCAACAGGAGCTTTGGAGACTGGCCTGGCTTCTGCTGGAACCACTCCAATAGGTGTTTCCATCACTACTTTGGAGGCTCTGACTGGCCCTGCAGGAGATGGAGACCTGCTCCCCAAGGACAACGGCCTGGGTTCGGGGGCTCTGGGTCAGCATAACCTCCCCACTGGATCCTGAAAAATGAGAGAGAAATGCAAGGTTATGAATGAAATCATTAGCCACTTCATGATTTAATTTTCTGATATAAGTAAAATACTATTTCATTTCACTGTTATAATTGTGTGACTCAGAATCACACTCCCAAATTATGCAACCACATAAAGAACCATGAACCAGGAGGTGTGAAGGTGCCTTTAGGAGTCCCAGACATCATTGTCTACTTCCCGTCACAACCATGATGACAGTCCATGCTCCTTCTGGACTATTCCTCACTCTTACAGATGTAAGCATCACACACTCATTCTGGATGAGAACTTTATCTCATATCACCCAGACAGAGAAGACACAGAACACTTGGCTCCCCCAGAGCCCCTCCTACTCCATGTCCTTTTTCATCCCCTCAGCCCTTACCTGGAGTCCAGAGCATCAGCAGTGCCAGGAGCTGAGTTCAGACTCTCATTTTGAGAGTTTGAGCTAGAGTCCTGAGCAGGCAAGGCCAGACTACAGCTGACCTTTTATCTCAGCCCTGCCAGGGCAAACCCCCTGGGGACCCACATGCAAATCCCCTGGTGGGGCAGCAGGGTGGAGAGAGAAGTCCCCTGTGAGCAGAGACACAGACACGTGGCGCTGTGGGAGGGAAAGTTGCAAAGAGAACACGTTGGCCCCCAGGATGAGGAATGTCATGGCAGATAGGCTGCAGGGTCTGGTGACTGGACTCTTCCTCAGGCTTGGAGGTGTCTGACACTGAGCAGCAGCAGATCCATCCACTGTGACCCTAAAAATGACCCAGAGTTAAACTGCTTGAAGAAATGGGGTCTCAACGAATGAGGGTGACATCTGGGAGATGTCATCAGTGTGTGATGCAGGTCATGGAGCTTGATTATCCTGGGCTGATAAATATAATCAGTAGATGATGCAAAATTCCTGTTAAAGAAATATTTTGATGACTATGAATCAAACTTTGGAGGAACTGAAGTGATGGACAATAGAAGGAATCACAACAGGTGTTAGTGCCTAAATAAAATTTATTGGTTGATTTTGCCCATGTCACACAATACAGTAATAAGAAAAAAAAAATGTTTGAAAAACAAATATGTAACAGAAACATTCTTCAGAGGATGTGGAGGGAAGGATGAAAACGGGGTGAAAGAGCACAAGGGACTGGGGTGATGGTGCCCGGATGAATTGGTGGTAGGAATTTCACCGGGACTACACTTGAGAGGAAAAGCATGCATTGTACAAAAGTGAAGAATGAAGTCAAAGGTATATAAAATAAAAAAATTAAAACAGTTTAGTAAAAGAGTTTAAGGCAACAGGAAAAGAAGAGTCATTTTTCTGAGATTTTAAACCAAATTTCTGAACATATTCATAGTTTTATTTTATCAAAAATAGTTTTTATCTTTTTGTTGACCAAGTGACTTCTTGTCACATGTCAGCCCATCAGGGGAATCTGAGTGAATAGTCCTGCGTTTATCAAAGTAACTTTTTTTTAAAGATTTATTTATTTATTTATACATGCACTGGGTACAGTCAGAAGCACGGGAGAGTGAGAGAATCCACCAGAGCCAGAGCGGGGAGCAGAGCAGGCAGAAGGACCGAAGTACACTGCTGAGGGGAGCAGCGGGCGGCAGGAGAGGTCTGCGCGCCATGTGTGATGCTCAGCAGTGGCCGGGGATTGAACCAGCCCTGCAGAGGCTGTGGGCAACTTCGTAGCACAGAGCTCAACTGCTGCGCCACCATGGAGGCCCTATCAAAGTAACTTTTTCTAATGGCTGTAGAGTATCACAGATGGAATAGACACAATTTCAAAGAAACTCATCATAGTGAAGGACATTTACTCTGTTGAAATCATTCCGCACCACACACAGTGTAGCAGTGTTCATTTTATTTTCATAGGCTGAATTCCCAGATGTGGAATTATCTGTCCCCAAACATCAACAGTAGGCGAACCCCAAAAAATCCTTTCACAGAAAATAATTTTGGTTTTCCACTTCCTAGTTAGGGGTGTCTTGAGGGAAGGGGGATTGTGAGTAACTAGACCTGAATGAATGTTGAAACACTGAGTGTAACTCTCTGATGGTGATCAGGCCTCGTGTGTCTCACTGTGCAGACCCAGAGCTTCTCGTCTGTCTCGCCGTGTGCTTCTCCCATGCTGGAGAGCACAGCCATGAGGGACAAGACTCTTAGGCTGAAAAGGTCTCTATATTGATGAGCTCTCAGACCTTGACCCAAGGTGTCTAGGATAACCTGGACTAATTGCTATGGAAAACTGACTTTCTGAAGATCAGGATAACTTAGAAAGTTTGCTTTAGAGCCTTCTCCTATTTAATTAAATTACCAGGCCTCCCTCTGTTTTCAAGTAGGAAGCAGCTCAGGAGTGAGGGTTTACAGAACATGCTGATACACTGCCGAGTCTCCTCCCCTTGTAGTGGGGTGGTGGGCGACTCCCTCTGAGGGGCACAAGGTGATGATGTGGAATGTGGCTCTGCTGGACTCTGCTCACACAACCCAGAGAAAGAGCAGAGTCATTCAGGAGGGATGAGGCTAGTTTGGAGCATGAATCCAACACATTCCAACAAGAAAAGTCCTGAACCAGGTGGCTTCAAGGGTCAATTATTTTTACAAGTATACTAATACTGATCTTTCTGCAATAAAACTCCTCAAAATGCATAAGGAGGGGACTCTTTGTGACTCACTCTATGAGGTCAGCATCCAAGATGCTAAAAAAGAGCTATACACCTGTGTCCCTCATGACCCGAACACACCATCCTCAGCCAACACCAGGGCCCTAGGGTCAGGCAAAGGAAAGGACTAGAGTCAGGACCAAGCAGACTGATTCCCTGAATGTGCTGTGCTTCAACATGTTTTCTATTTTTTAAATCTCATACCATGTGTGTTCTTTCAATGCTATTGGTACAAGATGCATGCTCTACACCTTCCCATATGTCCTTCTCATTTTTGAAATTCAACTTTTGGCATTTCAAGGACTTTTACACTCTTTTAGAAAGAGGTCATTGTGGGGCCTCCCTGGTGCCACAGGTGTTAAAGACAGCTCTGTCAAGCATTTGGCAGCCACCACAGCACGAGTTCAATCCCTAGAGAGAGACTGATCTCCTGCTGGCCAGAGAGCAGCAAACATGGCACAGCAGACTCTCCTGTCTCACCTGCTGCTCCCTTCAGCAGTGTATTTCAGTAGATCCTCCTGTTGACTCCCCATTCTCTCTGGTGAATCCTCTTACCCCCCACACCTCTGGCCTCTACCCAGTTCTTGTCTGCGTAAATAAAATAAATATTTTTTTTAAAAAAGAAAGAAAGAGGTCATTGTGATGATTCAAAAACTTTTTATACAATAGCACAGGGACCTTGAACAACTAAGAATTTATAACAGTTTACATGTAAACTCAAATACTGATTTTTAGAAATACTCTCGCTGAGGATATATTATGTGCAATATTATCACTAAACAGTTTTCTTGATGGGGAGATAAAGTATAAAATTGAGCAGGAATTCTAGAAATGGGGAAATACTAATTCCTGAATATAATCAAATATTATCCAAAGTATATGACAAAAAATGCAGAATCTCAACATGCTTCAATTGGATTGTTCCTGCCCCTCCCCCTGTGTGCTCCAGGCTGATGTGACCACACTGCACACAGACAGGGAGGATGAGGGTGATGCCTCATCTCCCCTTCTTCATGACTGGGGCTCTGACTCCTTGCATCTCCCTGCTGCTGTGCAGGCCCAGGCTGTGTGCTGACTGGGCTAGAAAAGTGGGTGCCTGCAGTTGGCCTTGGCACAGAGCCATGAGCCTCATTCAGTCTCCTGAGTCCCCATCAGCTTCCTCTCCTCACACACAGAGCTTCTGACCTGGTCCCCAGAGTAGGAGCATGTGTGGACATCTGGGGCTGCTGAACAGGGAGGTTTTTGTTCAAGGCTGAACCACTGTGGGAGGAAATTTGGTACCCTGAACGCAGTAATAGATTCCAACATCCTCAGCCTCCACCCTGCTGATCTTCAGGGTGAAATCTGTGCCTGACCCGCTGCCCCTGAACCTGTCTGGGACACCAGAATACCTGTTGGAAACCTTATAGATCAGGCCCCTTGGAGACTGGCCTGGCTTCTGCTGCAACCAGCTCAAATAGGTGTTTCCATCACTGTGTAGGAGGCTCTGACTGGCCCTGCAGGAGATGGAGACCTGCTCCCCAGGGACGACGGGCAGGGAGAGGGGGGTCTGAGTCAGCACAACCTCCCCACTGGATCCTGAAATAAAAGAGAGTAATAGAAGGTTACAGACAATTGTCATGATCCTTTTTCTTGGAATTTTTAGTATTATTTCTTACTACATAGTCTTCTGGGATATATCATTGACACTTATCCACTAGAAAATAGATTCGTATGCACACAAGTGTCTCTAGAATTTTCCTACATCCTCCTCTTCTTTCCGTGTTACAGAGCTCCCTGAAGCACAGGCCCTTGATAGAAAACTCTTCTAATTCTCACAGCTTTAAACATTCCCTGCTGATTCCCAGAGAGTAAGGCGTAGGAATATAGCAGTGCACAGATACACAGGGACTGATATCCCCTGGGCTCAGTCTCCCCACCCCATGTCCTCTCCCCCCTCCCCTCTGCCTTACCTGGGGTCCAGAGCAGCAGCAGCCCCAGCAGCTCAGCAGGGAACCTCATTTTGAGAAGCTGAACTGAGGAGCCCCCTGAATCAAGGCAAGATCAGAGCTGGCCTTTTAGCTCAGACTTGCCAGGGCAGCTCCTCCCTGGGGGCCCTCATGCAAATGCCCTGGGGGTGTGCACCTGGGTGGAGGGAGTCCAAAGGAAGCTCTTGTGAGGAGAGAGAACACAGTATTCTTTCTGTGTGGAGGAAATGTATGTGGTGGAGTCGGTGCTCCTGCAGTGGTACCTGGAGGATCTGGCTGTGAGAGGCTGGCCAAGGGGCAGGGACAGGCCTGGAGAGAACAGCCCCACCAGCCCTGAGCATCGTTTATGGTATTTATCAGAAAAACAGACACTTAAACCAGTGGAACTGCATCAAAGGCCCAGAAATAAACATCCACATATACATTTAATTAGCTTTTTTTGCAAGGGAGCAAGAGCACTCAATGGGGAAGGAGAGTCGCCACAACAGATATATTGGAAACTCGGATGACCACGTGCTGAAAATAAAATTGATCCCTCTCTCATACCACTCACAGAATTAAGTTAAATGAATTAAATAACTAATGCAAAACTGACTTGCATAAGAGAGTGGAACTCCTAAAAGGAAATGAAGCAGAGAAACTGCTTGACATTGGTCTAAGTGATGATTTTTTTTTTTTTTTTTTTTGGATAAGACACCAAAGTGTGAGCAACAAAAGCAAAAATCATTAAGTGGGACCACATCAATCTAAGAAACATCACAGAAAAGAAGTTGGCCACTGATTCAAAAAGTAACCAAGGACTAGGGTGAAATATTTCCAAGCTACATAGTGGATAAGAGGTAAATACAAAATACATTAAGAATCCATACAACTCAGTACCAAGACAAAACACAATCTGATTAAAAAATTGGGCAGTGGAACTGAATAGAAGTTTGTTCAAGGCTCAACCCTACTTACATGATAACAGGAGCGACATCACTAGTCACCAGGAGATGTAAATCAAAACCCCAGTGAGATATCACCACACCCCTCTTATGGGTGGTCATCAAGAAAACTTTACACATTGTTAGTGGAAATGTAAGTTGGTGAACCGCTCTGAAAAAGTGTATGGAGTTACTCAGAAAGAATTGCAACTAGAATTACCATATGATTCAGTAATTACAATTATGAGTATATCTGGGAAGAAACTAGAATAGGTTGGTTATCAGATATAGCAGCACTCCCCTGGTTATTATTCACAGTAGCCAACATATGGAAACAACCTATCAACAGAGTGGAAACAATTGGGGGCTAATTTATATAATATAGAGAACATGAATGAGCCTTGATATCATTATGCTAAGTGAGATAAGTCAGAAAAGTAAAGATAATAATTATATGACATCTCTTTTTTCTGAAGTCTAAAGAATTGAACCCATAAAAAGAGTAGTATGTGTTTACCAGGGCCTGGGGCTGGTAATGTTTTCATTGTTTAAGGACAGGTGATTTATTTTTAAAGATTGTGTTTATGTATGCACGCAAGAGCTGGGTTGCAGGCAAGAGATACGGGGCAGTGGTGAGAGGATTCACCAGAGACAGAGTGGGGGGCAGAACAGGCAGATCGACTGAAATACACTGCTGAGGAGAGGAGAAGACGAAACAGGAGAGGTCTGCTGTGCCCTGTGGGTCAGCTCCCTGTCCTGGATCGAAATCATGCTGCAGAGGCTGCAGACAGCTTCATAGTGCTGAGACTTAAGCACTTGGGCCCCCAGGGAAGCCCTGATAATGTTTTAAGATGTAGTAAAACAAAACAAAACAAAGCAATTTCTCCAAAGTTCATTGAACAAAATGAAAAATGAACACAGGAAAAGGTTAACAAATGTGTTCCAGGTAAAATATGGTTGTGGGGACACAGGCCGCAGTGGGGAGGGCAAAGCTGATTCCAGACACTGAGCTCAGGTGCTGGCAGGTTTGCTCCCACTCAGCACTGGAGTCCCCCAGGCTCCCCATCCAGCCAGAGACCATCTTGCCTTAGGGGCTCCCTCTTACTAAGTATTTCTTTTAGCAGATCTAGTCTGCTGTTTACTTGGGGTTTGGTGACCTCTAATGGCTGATGTGTGATGCAGCAACTTATAGGATTTTCCATTAGGCCCTGTTGGACACTTTATAGATCAGTTCCCTTGGATACTGGCCAGGCTTCTGCTGGTACCAATGCAAATAGGTGTTTCCATCACTATGTCAGAGGCTCTACTTGCCCTGCAGGAGAGGGAGACCTGCTCCCCAGGGACAATGGGCAGGGAGAGAGGGGTCTGGGTCAGCACAACCTCCCCACTGGATCCTGAAGAAATGAGGAAGAAATACAAAGTTATGAACAAATTTAATGAACCTTTTCGTACATTTCCTTTGGTAATTATTTCCTGCTACATCACTGTGGTTTTGACTTGCACGAATCTCTAGAATCCTTCTACACCCTCCTTCTCTTTCTGTGTCACAGTTCACTAGAGCACAAGTCCTTGACACTGAGTCCTAATCCTCTCCTGCTGCTCCCCAGACACTGAGAGGTATGTGTCTAAAGCGTGTACAGAATACACAGGAGTGGTCACCCTGATTCAACCTCCCCACCCCTGCTCTTTTCTCCCCTCCCCTCTGCCTTACCTGGGGTCCAGAGCATCAGTTGCCCCAACAGCTCAGCTGGGAACCTCATTTTCAGAAGCTGAACTGAGGAGCCCCCTGAGTCAAGGCAAGATCAGAGCTGACCTTTTAGCTCAGACTTGCAAGGGCAGCTCCTCCCTGAGGACCCTCATGCAAATGCTCTGGGTTGGGGGCAGCTGGGTGGGGAGAGCCAAAAAGGGGACGCAGGAAGCTCTTGTGAGGAGAGAGAACACAGTATCATCTCTGTTTGGAGGAAATGCATGTGGTGGAGTCCGTGCTCCTGCAGTGGTGCTGGGAGGATCAGGCTGTGAGAGGCTGGCCCAGGGCCAGGGACTGGACCTGACAGAGAGCAGCCCTGCCATCCCTCAGTGTCCATGATTTTAGAATCTTCTGTTGACATCCTTAACTCATGCTGAACCACTTAACTCAACTTTTACCTCTTGCTTTTTCTTCCAGCACTTTCATTGCTTCAAGTCTCAAATTTATAATAAATATCAAAACACTAGAAAATTTTGTCTCCTGAATCCCATCCTCCCTCACTTTCCCTTCCTCCCCAGCCACTCAAGTTGTCCATCATCACAGTTTCCTTCCAATATCATCACAGACTGGATCTTATCCAAGAATTCCCTGTTATGTATCTGTTAAAAAGCAAACTTTCAACCTTGCTAAATTTATAGCTCTAATTGTTTTTATTAAATGACTAACAAACAGTCCGCATCCCTTCTAGAAAGTGCACATGTTGTTCAAAAAGTTACTCAAAATGGATGGTATTACAGTTGGAAAGATGGTGGGAGAAGTAAAAAAAATAAATTAGGAAAAGCCACGTCCATTTGGGGATGTTGTCTTGAGGGTGAGCCCCAAGGGCTGACCAGGAAGCTCCTGATTGGCAGCTAAATTGACACTTTGGGGAGAGACTGTAACTCTTTGTGAGGCCAGAAATGAAGGACACCATTGGAAGGGTTTCTCTTTTGTTGTTATTCCAATTATTATTATCATTATTTTGATCTAACATTGTGTTATAACATCTTGTTTCAGGCATTTACCATTGGAAGTCATTGTGTTGCTACATTAAGTTCAGCCCTGAAAGTCTGCTTCTATCCTCCACCACACAATTGTCCCTTTTCCACCTAATTACCCAACATCCTTCTTTCTGGTAAGCATCATCGGTTCATAATCCTCGTGTTAGTTTCTGTTTGATTTAGTTCATCTGCTACATTTGTTCCTGATAAAATGATTTTGGAGATGTTGGAGTCGAAGAGTGGGGTCCTTGGGTTCATATGGGAAAAGTTGAACCAGCAACTTTAAGTGGCATTCGGCAAGTTTCCCACGTGTTTTTCCATGAATCGGAGACATTTCGTCATTTCAAAAAGGCTGAGTTTGATAAAAAAGGGAGAGAATTTGATTAAAAAATTGGGCATAATAACTGAACAGTTCTTTTTCTAAAGAAAGTATAGAAACGGTCAATAGGTACTTGAAGAGATGATCATATCCTTAATCATCAAGAAATGTAAATCCAAACTCAAAAGAGAGATCCCCTCATCCCTGTTACATGGCTATTATCTAGGCAGCCTTGCCCATGGATGAAGGAAAAGTAAGCTGGTGAAAAGAACATGGAGTTACTAAACAAATAGAAATGGATGCTTAATGGATATTACAATGTGTAAATATATGCAAAGAACACATTGCAGTGTCAACTTGTAAACACACACTGTAAACTTACACAGCCTTCTATGTGACATATATGTTAGTTGAAAAAATTGTTTGTATTACTAGGTTGGGGCATAGAAAGTGATGTTCTTTAATGGAATGAGGTGATAGACATTCTGTGATGCCTTAGAGCAGCGTTTGAAAACATGCAACGAAGATGGTTCTAAGAGTGAGAAGAGTGAGTGCTCAGGCAGTGTTGAGGAAGCATTCTGTAAGGGATACAGGGCAGTGCTCAGACACACACATGATAAAGATGGTTGTTGTAAGAGTCGGGGAAAGACAAAAAAGGAAAAGTGAGACCTTTTCTTCCATGAGAATGGAGACCAACCCCGCAGCAGCAGAGCTGCCCAAGCTGCCAGTGGACCACAGTGGGATCCTGCGCTCTGACACCTGTGTTAGGCGGTGTCTTTGCTTCCTAACAGCAGATGGTCACCCACCAGCAAATAGGTCGTAGATGCACATTCTGATTTACTATCAGTTCAAAGAGTTCTCAGTAGACGTGGATTTCCTCTGAGGCCGTATATTCTCTAAACACTGTGAGAAGGTGGATGTTTATAGACCTTAGTTTCCTATTTTCTCAGGACTCCATTCTCCTCCTGACATATTTGAATGAAAGACCAGTAATGAATGAATTCAAAAACATTACAGCTCATTGGAGCAGTCCCAGGCAGGATTATTAAGTTAAAACAGAGAAGCAGAGTCTCTGATCACTTGTGAGAAACTCAGTTGGGCTGATCTTCCTCATGTCTCATGTCCTTACCTTCAGAAATTAAGACCCTCCTCAACTCAAGGAATCCTTGGTCTTTCACATGCTGGTGTCCCCATGCCCTACATGTAATTCAGACTCAATTATAATAACTCAATTTAATAATCTGTGCAAGGAAATGTTACCTACAGAAGGCAAATAAAAGGTTAGAAACTTCATTATTTGGTGAAAACATACATATAGAGTACTGTTTCTTTTTTAGTGGTAAAGGTTTAATATTGAGTAAAGAATATCATTTAAAATTTATAGAACAAAATGAAAAATGAACATAAGAAAGGTTGATGAAATGTGTCCCTGATTAACCCTAAAGAGCAACAGAGAGAGAGAGAGAGAGAGAGAGAATGGCACAACTTCATTAAACATATCCATACTATTTTTCAAGAAAGTAGGAAAATGCATATTTTGGAGCAAAATTTGGAAGAGGATAAAAGTCTACTGAGAATTGCACTTGCACCCAACCCTACCCCCAGAGTGTGCAGTTACTGAATCTATAAGAAGTAGGTACAAAAGTATGGAAGCTATAGTTCAAATTTAAAAATCGTAATTGTGAAACTAAAATCTGTTGAAATTATTTGTCGAAAATGAATAATGACCAGAGCATCCATCATTATGGTCTCTGAACAGGGACAGAAAAGTCACATTTTGGAGTATTCCATGTAGTTTACCGTCCAGTAATTGTATCCAAAACTGAAAACTTGCTGAAACTGATCTGGGAGCTCTTTCTCTCTTTCTGGGTTGCCTGGTAGCAACCAGGCTGAGATCTTGTGCTTGATTCCCCTATAGGATTTGCTGCGCACATCATTTTTCTAGAAATTCTCTTTATAGCCAGAGCCAAATTACCCTTTTCCCAGTCAAGTAAAGATCACCATTATTCACAAACAACCAAAATGAGCAACAGTCACTGCAAGGCAGACTCATGGAGGCATAGGAGAAATACCCGTCTCTGCTTAATCTTTATCTTTACTACACATGTTCAGAGGCCATAATGGCAGATCATGGAAAATTGCTTGGTTTCGTGGGGAGCAAAAGAACATTCCTGGTTCTAATATTTGTCTCCCTCACCACATACCACTCAAGTCAATGAAGATTCTAGTTTAAACTCTCTCTCTCCTTATTAAAACAAGTTCTGACACCAAATGCCAAGAGAAATGGTGACTGACTATCTCTCGGCACACTAGAGTTCCTCCAGGTGTCCACTACCCCAGAGACTGTCCAATCTTAGGGGCTCCCACTAGATACTGGGACAGCTTCCCTCTTAGTGTCTCAGGATTCCCACCCTCAGCCTGTGTCTTGTGTTTCTGTGGGGCTTGCTGCCCTCTAACGGCCGTTCTGTGATGCAGCAGCTCCCAGCTGACTGCCCCTGTGCCTGGGCAGTTGGAGGCTCCCTCTGGGATCACTGGTGGGGCTCTGGGGTGTGGATATGTTGGACTCTGCCCCACAGCCCATGGAAAGAGCCGAGTCCTTCAAAAAAAGAGGGAGGCTTGTTTGGAGAATGAATCCAACATGTCCCAACAATAAAAGTACTGAACCAGATGGCTTCAAGGATGAATTCTGCCCATGAGTTAAAAATATGCTGATGTTGATCTTTAAAAAACCCTTCAAAAATATTGAGAAGGGGCAATTTGTTAATCACTCTATGATGTCAGCATCTTCCTGACCCCAAGTTTGACCAAAATCCCTAAGGAAAGGCAACTACACACCTGTGTCCCTCAGGATGCAGAGGCACCACCCTCAGCCAACACCAGGGCTGGGGCGCACAGCACAGGAAAGGACTAGAGCCAGGACCAAGCAGGATGGAGTCCCTGAATGCACGTGGGTGACAACATACATGCATACATGTTTATTTTAAACCCATTCACTCTGTGTTCTCACAGGGCTACCTGGACCAATTTCCATGTTTTATGTCTTCACCTTGGCCTTCTTATTTTTGAAACCCAGCTCTCCAATTTCAAAGATTTACACTTACCTTCAGAAAGAGGTCAAGATGTTGAGTCAAAGACTTTTTGCATGATAACACTGGCACTTCAATTTGTTTTGAATTCATAGAAGTTTAAGTACAGATGCAAATATGAACATTTTTACTAATTTGTTTTCAGTCATAATACCCAGAGAATAATTCTTTATAATAACATCACAAGAATGGGAAGATATTATAAAATGGAGTAGTAATCTGAGAAATATGGAAAATACTCATTTCTCAATATAATCAAATATTATCCTAAGATTTCATCAAAAATGAAAATTCTCAAGATGCATTCAATTACATTGACGGGACCTTCCCCTGCTGTGCTGATGTGACCACACTTCAAACACACATGGATCATGTGGGTGCCCTACTCATCCCCCTTTGTCATGACTGGGGTTTAGAGCTCCTTGCATCTCCCTGCTGCTGTGCAAGTCCAGGCTGTGTGCCCACAGGGCCAGGAAAGGGGCCCCTGTGAGGCAGCCTTGGTGCAGAGACTGGGCCTCACTCATTCCGCTGAGTCCCCAACATCTGCCTCTCCACACACAGAGCTTCTGAGCCTGCTCCCCTGAGAAGCAGCACGTGTGGGCAGCTGGGGCTACTGAACAGGGAGGTTTTTGTTCGGGGCTCAACCACTGTGGGAGGAGCATGTGTATCCTCAAAGCAGTAATAGACTGCAACATCCTCAACCTCCACCCTGCTGATCTTCAGGGTGAAATCTGTGCCTGACCCGCTGCCACTGAACCTGTCTGGGACCCCAGAGTACCTATTGGAAACCTTATAGATCAGGCCCCTTGGAGACTGGCCTGGCTTCTGCTGTAACCAGCTCAAATAGGTGTTTCCATCACTGTGTAGGAGGCTCTGACTGGCCCTGCAGGAGATGGAGACCTGCTCCCCAGGGACAATAGCCTGGGTGAGGGGGGTCTGGGTCAGCACAATCTCCCCACTGGATCCTGAAAAATGAGAGAGAAATGCAAGGTTATGAATGAAATCATTAGCCACTTCATGATTTAATTTTCTGATTTAAGTGAAATACTATTTCATTTTACTGTTATAATTGTGTGACTCATCATCACACTCCAAAATTATGCAACCACGTAAAGAACCATGAGCCTGCAGGTATGAAGGTGACTCTAGGAATCCCAGACATCATTGTCCACTTCCTGTCACAACCATGATGACAATCCATGCTCCTTCTGGACTATTCCTCACTCATACAGATCTAAGCATCACACACTCATTCTGGATGAGAACTTCATCTCATATCACCCAGACAGAGAAGACACAGAACACTTGGCTCCCCCGAGCCCCTCCCACTCCATGTCCTTGTTTGTCCCCCTCAGCCCTTACCTGGAGTCCAGAGCATCAGCAGCGCCAGGAGCTGAGGGGGGAACCTCATTTTGAGAGGCTGAGCTAGAGTCCTGAGCAGGTCAGTCCAGATCACAGCTGACCTTTTATCTTAGCCCTGCCAGGGCAACCCCCCTGGGACCCATATGCAAATCCCCTGGTGGGGCAGCAGGGTGGAGTGAGAAGTCCCCTGTGAGTAGAGACGCAGACACGTGACGCTGTGGGTGGGAAAGTTGCAAAGAGAACACCTTGGTCCCCTGTCACTAGATCAGAGCCCAGGGTGAGGAGAGAACAGGAGCAGACAGGCTGCTGGGTCAGGGGACTGGACTCTTCCTCAGGCTTGGAGGCGTCTGACACTGAGAAGCAGCAGATCCATCCACTGTGACCCTGAAAGTGACAAGTAATTAAACTGCTTGAAAAAATGGAGTTTCAATGAATGAGGGTGACATCTGGGAGGTGTCATCAGTATGTGATGCAGGTCACAGAGCTTATAAATATGATTATCATGGGCTGATAAATATAATCAGTAGATGATGCAAAATTCCTGTTAAAGAAATAGTTTGATGACTATGAATCAAACTTTGGAGGAACTGAAGTGATGGACAATGGAAGGAATCACAACAGGTGTTAGTGCCTAAATAAAATTTATTGATTGATTTCGCTTGTGTCACAAAATAGAGTAATAAGAAAAAGGAAGTTTCAAACCAAATATTTAACAGAAACATTCTTCAGAGGATGTGGAGGGAAGGATGAAAATGGGAGGGAAGAGCACAAGGACCTGGGGTGATGGTGCCCGGGTGAATTGGTGGTGGGAATTTCACGGGCTCTAGGCTTGAGAGGAGAAATCATACATGTACAAAAGTGAATAATGAAGTCAAAGGTATATAAAATAAAAAAATTAAAACAGTTTAGTAAAAGAGTTTAAGGCAACAGGAAAAAGAGAGTCATTTTTCTAAGATTTTAAACCAAATTTCTGAACATATCAATAGTTTTATTTTATCAAAAGTAGTTTTTATCCTTTTGTTGACCAAGTGACTTCTGTCCTTTGTCACATGTCAGCCCATCGGGGGAATCAGAGTGAATAGTCCTGCGTTTATCAACTGTTTGACATTGGTCTAAGTGATGATTTTTTTTTTTTTTTGGATAAACAACCAAAGTGTAAGCAACAAAAGCAAAAACCATTAAGTGGGACCACATCAATCTAAGAAACATCACAGAAAAGAAGTTAGCAACCGAATGAAAAGGTAACCTATGGACTAGAGGGCAATATTTCCAAGCCACACACTGAAGAAGAGGTAAATACAAAATACATTAAGAATCCATACAACTCAGTACCAAGTCAAAACACAATCTGATTAAAAAGTTGGGCAGTGGAACTGAACAGAAGTTTGTTCAAGGCTCAACCCTACTTACATGATAACATGATCAATATCACTAATCACCAGGAGATGTAAATCAAAACCCCAATGATATATCACCTCACCCCTGTTATGGGCCATCATCAAGAAAACCTTATACAGGGCCTCCCCAGGTGGTGCAGTGGTTGAGCACTGGGTTTGGAGGCTGCCCGCAGCCTCTGCAGCGCCGGGTCTTTCCCGGCCGCCAGTTGGGTCCCACAGAAAACAAACAAACAAACAAACAAACCTTATACAATGCTGGTGGAAATTGAAATTGGTGAAACTGCTCTGAGAAAAGATATGGAGTAACTCAAAAAGAATTGCAAATAGAATTACCATATGATTCAGTAATTGCAATTATAAATATATCTGGGAAGATATGAGAATAGTTTATCAGAGTTACCTGTACTCTCCTGTTATGAGGCATAGTAGCCAACAGATGGAAACAACCTAACAACACAGTGGATACAATTGGGGGCTAATTTATACATAGAGAGACAACATGAATGAGCCTTGATATCATTATGCTAAGTGAGGTAAGTCAGGAAAGTAAAGATAATAATTACATGACATCTCTTTTTTTTCTGAAGTCTAAAGAATTGAACTCATGAAAACAGAGTAGTATGTGGTTACCAGGGGCTGGTAATGTTGACATTGTGTAAGGACAGTGATTTATTTATTTTTTTTTAATTTTTTTGAATTTTAATTAATTTATTTTTTTTAAAATTAATAAATTTTATTTTTATATTCCCCATACAATTGCAATCCCCCCATTCTGACCCCAATCCCTCCCCTCCCGCCCCCCACCCCCCAAAAAGTGTCTCTGGTTCATAATTTTTGTTGATTTTGATTTTCACTTTCTTATAGTTATTCATTTTCCTGGTCCCTTATTTAAGTTTTCTAGATTCCTGCTATGAGTGAGACCATCTGGTATTTTTCTTTTTCTTTTTGGCTTATTTCACTGAGCATGATCCCTTCCAGCGCCATCCATGTTGCTGCAAATTGCATGTGTTTATCTTTTTTGAATGCTGAGTAATATTCCATGGTGTATATGTACCACATCTTCTTGATCCAGTCATCTATTTTTGGGCATTTGGGTTGTTTCCAAAGCTTAGCTATTGTAAACAGTGCTGCTATAAACATAGGGGTGCAGGTGTTCTTTGGAATTGATGTTTCTGTGTTCTTTGGGTAAATACCTAGGAGTGGAATTGCTGGATCCTGTGGAAGCTCTATGTTCAGTAGGTCCAGAAATCTCCACACAGCTCTCCATAGTGGTTGGTCCAACAAGTGATTTATTTTTAAAGGTTGTGTTTATGTACGCATACAAGAGCAGGGGTGTAGGAAAAGGTGCAGTGGCAGTGGTGAGAGGATTCACCAGAGACAGAGTAGGGAGCAGAACAGGCAGATCAACTGAAATACATTGTTGAGGGGAGCAGCGGGCAAGACAGACAGGTCTGCCGCATCTTATGTGGGCAGCTCCCTGGCCGGGATCGAACTCATGCGCTGCAGTGGCTGCAGATAGCTTCACAGTGCTGAGACTGAACCACTTGTGCCACCAGGGAGGCCCAACAATGTTTTAAGATGTTTAATGTTTAAAATAAAACAAAAGAAAACAATTTCTTCAAAGCTCATCAAACAAAAGGAAAATGAACACAGAAAAAATTACCAAGTGTGTTCCAGGTAAACATGGTTGTGGGGACATAGTCTGCAGAGGGAGGACAAAGGGGCTTCCAGACACTGAGCACAGGCACTGGCAGGTTTGCTCCCACTCAGCGCTGGAGCCCCCCAGGCTCCCCATCCAGCCAGACACCATCCTGCCTTAGGGATCCCTCCTACTGTCTCAGTATTTCTTTTAGCAGATTGAGACTTGAGTTTACTTGGGGGTTTGGTGACCTCTAATGGCTGATCTGTGAAGCAGTAACTTAAAGGATTTTCTATGGGCCCCACTCAGTCAGGGCTGAGACTTTCCCTGTTTTGGGTGATGCTGGAACTAAGGTTTGGGGTCCTAGAACAGACTCTAGTAACACAAAATGATTCCTCTTCTCAATAAACAGGTCACCTAGTGGAAGAAAAGGAGAAAAGAGGTGACCAGGACTGGCCATCATATTGGTGACAAGGCTGCTCCGACCAGGTCCTGTGATCACTTGAGAGACCAAAGCTGGGGTTGGAAAGAAAAGGTGGAGCCGCAGGGGGAGCCTGCAGGCACAATGGTGGGATGGGGGAGGACAGAGGATCGTGGTCTAGATCTGTCACCCCAGCCTTGTCCCTCCAGACACAGTCCAGGGCAGCTCTGAGGCCCATAGGTAAGATGCACAGGTGAGAACCACAGTGTTAAGTCAGCACTTAAAACATCACTGCTTCAACTAGAGCCAAGTCTTTTTTTTTTTAATTAAGACTATTTTAAATGTAGATGCCCTCGTGGTTTGTGTTCATTATGTTAGGGTCTGCTGTTTTAGATATTAACATGCATGGCTATCATTGGGACAATGAACTAATATTTAATACAGAGTTTGCATCAAGCTTGGTGAGGGCTGTGGCCAAGAGAGTTTCCGTCTCTCTAGATGGGGTGCCTAAGGAGAAGGTGGATGGAGGAAGTAGAGCAGAATGGTATTGAAAGTATTTAATGTAATTCTCTGATTGGTAATCAGGGCAGCTCATTCCAGGCCACATTTTCTCACCAAGTAGACCCAGAGCTTCTCAGTCCTCCTTCTCTGCTCTGACGGCTCCCTGTGCTGAGAACGTTAGCAAGTGGGACATGACTCTTGAGTAAAGAAGGTTCATATGGACCAGCTCTCAGAACTTGACCCAAGGTGTCTAGGACAACCTGAACTAATTCGTCATGGAAAATTGAGTTTCTGAAGATCAGCATAACTTAGAAAGCTTGGATTTTATTACATTATCTCAAAAAGCAAATTTCATCCTTTTTTTTAAACAGCTGAGCAGTACTGCATATGCACCCTAGGTTTTTTTTTTTGTCCAGTCACCTGTTGATGAACATTTAAGCTGTTTCCAGGTCTTGGCTAATGTGTGTATTGCAGCAATTGAATATTGAATATATTATATCTTTTCAAATTAGTGTTTGCATGTTCTTGGAATAGATGCCTGGGTGTAAATTCCTAGATCATGTTATTTCTATTTTTGCATTTAAAAAGATATTTTATTCCTATATTTTTTACATCATTGTTCATTTTTAAACAATGTTTTCTCCTCCCCCCCCTTCAGGTGTAGTCCCCATAGAATTGCCTTCACCAATGCATCCATGGACCCTCACCTCAGTCCCCTGTGCTCCTCCCTCCCTCCCTCTCATCGTCTCCTTCCTCCTCCCTTGCAGGATGTCTCTGGTTTATAATTGTCTGATTGTTTTTGTTTTGTTTCATTGTATTTTGTATTGTTGTTTTTTCACCCCGGATGTCTTATTTGGTTCCCCTATATTCCTCCTACAAGTGAAACCATCCAATGCATTTCTTTTTCCTTCTGACTTATTTCACTGAGCATAATTCCCTCTAGTTTTTTCCATGTTGCTGGGAATTGTATGTGTTCATCTTTTTTGATTGCTGAATAATATTCCATTGTGTATATATGCCACATCTTCTTGATCCAGTCATCTATTTTTGGGCATTTGTGTTGTTTCCAGGTTTTACCTATTGTAAATAGTACTGCAATAAACATAGGGGTACAAGCATTTTTTTGAATCATTGCTTTGTGCCCTTTGGGTAGATCCCTAGGAGTTGAATTGCTGGGTCATATGGTACCTCCCTTTTCAGCAGACTGAAGAACCTCCAGACAGCTTTCCATAGTGGTTGGACCAGTTTGCACTCCCACCAGCAATATAGGAGAGTTCCTTTTTCACCACATCCTCGCCAACATTTGTTGTTGATGGTTTTTTTGATATGTGCCATTCTTACTGGTGTAAGGTGGTATCTCACTGTTGTTTTGATTTGCATTTCCCTGTTGATAAGGGATGTTGACCATTTTTTCATATGCCTGTTGGCCATTTGCATTTCCTCTTTAGAGAAGTGTCTGAAGTTCTTCTGCCCATTTCTTGACTGGATTGTTTACTTTGTTTTTGTTGAGAAATTTCTTTGTACATTTTTGTGATCAGCCCCTTCTCAGTTGTATGGAATGCAAAGATTTTTTTCAAATCAGCGGGGTGTCTCTCTGTTTTGGTTAAGGTCTCTTTTGCTGTACAGAACTTGTCAGTTTGACATAATCCCAGGTGTTGATCTTTTCCTTGACTTACTTTGCTTTGTGTCATGAATCTTTAAAGAAATCTCCATACCTTTTTCTTATAGAGGTGATACCAATTTATGTATTCCCTTTAAGAAGAGATAACAAGATACTCAGACTCTGAAAAAAATATATGATACAAGGGGGCAAGGGAAAGTATCTTAGAAGAAGAATGAATAGAGCAGTCGATGTGACAACAATCAATAACTAATGACATTAGAAAGGTTATTGGGGTATAGCGTGCTAAATTAACATGCTGAATTGTGAACTGTAGTCTTGAAACTGACATCATATTCTAAACTAATGGTAGATCAAACAAATTAAATAAAAACAAAACTAAAAAACAAATAGTATTCCTACTTCATATATAACACACACACACAAAACAAAAAACATCAGTTTACTTCCAGGTTTATAAAAATCCATAAGTAGAAGTCAAAGCCCAGAGTTTACAAAGCAATATAGGAGATTCTTTATGAGTTTGGGTAAGGAGATTCTGAGAAAAAAGGGAAACCATAAAAAGCGATATATTTACTTATATTAAAATTAAGAATACATTCTCATTAAATATCAATATAAAAAGAGTAAAATGATAAAGTACAGGTGGGGGAATATATGTGTTATGACTCACACCCAGACTGTATAAAGAGCTGTCATGAATCCATAAGCACAAAGATGAACAACGCAATAGAAAAATTTGCCCCAAGGCTGCGTCTGGGTAGAGCAGGGGAAGAGCAGGCTTGTCAAACTGGGCAACTGACACAGGGCAGGACAGATGAAAGAGGGTGGTGCTGCTGGTGATTTCAGAGCTGGGAGAGAGAAACCCTCCTCAAGAGGAAAAAAAAAGAAAGAAATAGTGATATGAATATATGGTGCCTAAGTGGGAGTTTCCTTCTGTTTCCTCAAACACATTTCTAGTTCTGTAATATTTCCCAGATATATTTTACATTTTTTATTAATAAGGTACAGTTTTCATAAATACAATGTACTTCTATTCTTTGCTTATATTTAAGGGTCTAGTTTGGATATTCTACAGATTAAATTGAGTAAAAATACAAACAGTAAAGGAAAATTAAGCTAGATATTAAATATGTATGCAAAACCTCTTTGCAAACCATGCCTCTCGTATGATAAAGAAAAACAACTCAATGATATTGGTTCCAGGTGGTGAGGCAGACTTATTCCCGTGATCACAGTAGGTGGAGGGGCCACTCCAGTGGGATTTTGCAATGGCACAGAGAGGGGGTTGAACTTCAAATGGAGCCTGGGCAAGTGGGAATTTATAGCCAAGGACAAGGGTGAGGATCAGTGGTTATAAAATTACTCAGAGGAAACACCAGGGGTAATGGGGATGGGGATTCTGGCCACACTGACTTAAGAGGATCTTTGCTGAAGGCAGAACAAAGTGATGAGAAACCTGCAGGATGGTGGTAACTGAGGAATCTGACCAGGTAACAGGAGTGACTAAACTGGAGAAGTGTGGCTCTGACGTAGCAGAGATCTTGCTAAAACTGGAATTGAAGATGGCGCCTATGGGGTGGGCTAGACAGAGTCTTCAGCCTCAATCAGTTCCCCAGAGTCCCCACCATCTTCCTCTTCACACACAGAGCTGCTGAGCCTCGACCCCAGAGAAGCAGGTGTGGGCAGCTGGGGCTGCTGAACAGGGAGGTTTTTGTTCAGGGCTCAACCACTGTGGGAGGATAATGTGTAGCCTGCATGCAGTAATAGTCTGCAACATCCTCAGCCTCCACCCTGCTGATCTTCAGGGTGAAATCTGTGCCTGACCCGCTGCCACTGAACCTGTCTGGGACCCCAGTGGCCCTGCGGGAAACCAAATACAATAGGAGCTTTGGAGACTGGCCTGGCTTCTTCTGGAACCAATTCAAATAGGTGTTTCCATTACTATGTTGGAGGCTCTGACTGGCCCTGCAGGAGATGGAGACCTGCTCCCCAGGGACGACGGGCAGGGAGAGTGGGGTCTGGGTCAGCACAACCTCCCCACTGGATCCTGAAGAAAAAGAGAGAGAATCACAAGGTTATGAATGAAGTTATTAACCACTTCATGATATAATTTTGAATTTAAGTGAAATACTGTTTTGTTTTTGTGAGTCATAATTGTGTGATCCTGATTCCCACTCCAAAATTATGTAACCACATAAAGAACCATTAGCCAGCAGGTGTGAGGGTGCTTCCTCTAGGAGTCCCAACAAACCATTGTCCACCTCCTGTCACAGCCCCATCAGATGACAGTCCATGCTCCTTCTGGACTGTTCCTCACTCTTATAGACCTAAGCATCACACACTCTTCCTGGATGAGAATTTTATCTCATAGCACCCAGATAGAGAAGACACAGGACTCCTGGCCCCCCCCAAAGCTCCCTCCCACCCCATGTCCTTGTTCACCTCCCTTGGCTCTTACCTGGGGTCCAGAGTATCAGCAGTGCCAGGAGCTGAGTGGGGAACCTCATTTTGAGAGGCTGAGCTAGAGTCCTGAGCAGGCAAGTCCAGACCACAGCTGACCTTTTATCTTACCCTGCCAGGGCAGCCCCCTGGGGACCCACATGCAAATCCTCTGGTGGGGCAGCAGGATGGAAAGGAAGTCCCCTGTAAGCAGAGAGACAGAAAGGTGATGCTGTGGAAAGGAAAGCCTCAGAGAGAAGACCGTGGTCCCCGTGTCACTAGATAGAGCCCAGGAAGAGCAGCGGACAGGAGCAGACAGGCTGCAGGGTCTGTAACTGGACTCTTCCTCAGGCTTGGAGGCATCTGACACTGAGAAGCAGCAGATCCATCCACTGTGACCCTGAAAGTGACAAGTAGTTAAACTGCTTGAAGAAATGGAGTTTCAACGAATGAGGGTGACATCTGAGAGGTGTCATCAGTATGTGATGCAGGTCACAGAGCTTATAAAAAGGATTATCATGAGCTGATAAATATGATCAGTAGATGATGCAAAATTTCCTGTTAAAGAAATACATTGACGATTATGAATCAAACTTTGGAGGAAGTAAAGTGATGGAGACAACGGAAGGAACCACACCAGGTAAAAGTGCTTAAATAAAATTTATTGATTGATTTTTCCTGTGTCACACAATACAGTAATGAAAAGAAAACACTTTAAAAACCAAATATTTAACAGAAACATTCTTCAGAGGATGTGCAGGGATGTGGAGGATAAAAACAGGAGACAGAAACAGGGACTGGGGTGCTGGGACACGGGTGAATTGGTGCTGGGAATTCCATAGGGACTGCACTTGAGAGGAGAAGCATGCATCGTATAAAAATGAAGAACGGTGTCAAAGGTATATAAAAATAAAAAAAATTAAAATTTCAGGAAAAAGAGTTTAAGGCAACAGGACACGAAGAATCATTTTTCTGAGATTTTAAAACAAATTTCTGAACATATTAATAATTTTATTTTATACAAAAATAGTTTGTATCCTTTTGTTGACCAAGTGGCTTCTGTCCTTGTCACTAGTCAGCCCATCGGGGGAATCTGAGTGAATAGTCCTGCGTTTATCAAAGTAACTTTTTCGAATGGCTGTAGAGTATCCCAGAAGGAATAGACACAATTTCAAAGAAACTCATCATAGTGAAGGGCATTTACTCTGTTGAAATCATTCCGCACCACGCACAGTGTAGCAGTGTTCATTTTATTTTCATAGGCAGAATTCCCAGATGTGGAATTATCAGTCCCCAAACATCAACAGTAGGCGAACCCCAAAAAATGCTTTCAAAAAGATAATTTTGCTTTTCCTCTTACTGGTTAGGGGTGTCTTGAGGGAAGGGGGGTTGTGAGTAACTAGACCTGAGTGAATGTTGAAACCTGAGTGTAACTCTCTGATGGTGATCAGGCCCCGTGTGTCCCACTGTGCAGACCCAGAGCTTCTCGTCCGTCTCGCCGTGTGCTTCTCCCGTGCTGCATGGAGAGCACAGCCACGAGGGACGAGACTCTTAGGCTGAAAAGTTCTCTATATTGACGAGCTCTCAGACCTTGACCCAAGGTGTCTAGGATAACCTGGGCTAATAGCTATGGAAAACTGATTTTCTGAAGATGAGGATAACTTAGAAAGTTTGCTTTAGAGCCTTCTCCCATTTAATTAAATTACCAGGCCTCCCTCTTTTTCCAAGTAGGAAGCAGCTCAGGAGGGAGGTTTTGCAGAACATGCTGACACACACCCCATTAGCCGGGTGGTGGGCGGCTCCCTCAGGGGTCACAGGGTGACGATGTGGGTGTGGCTCTGCTGGACTCAGCTCACACAGCCCAGAGAAAGAGCAAAGTCATTCAGGAGGGATGAGGCTACTTTGGAGCATGAATCCAACACATCCCAACAAGAAAAGTCCTGAACTAGGTGACTTCAAGGGTCAACTGTGTCCAATATTTTTACAAGTATACTAATACTGTTCTTTCTGCAATAAAACTCCTCAAAATGCTTGCAGAGGGGACCCTTTGTTACTCACTCTCTGAGGTCAACATCCCCAAGTGCTAAAAGAAAACCACACACCTGTGTCCCTCATGACCCAGACACACCATCCTCAGCCAACACCAGGGCCCTGGGGCGCAGGCACAGGACAGGACAGGAGCCAGGACCAAGTGGACTGATTCCCTGAATGCACTGTGCTTCAACATGTTCTCTGTTTTTGAAATCTCTTATCCTCTGTGTTCTTTCAATGCTATTGGGACAAGATGCACGCTCTACACCTTCCCATTTGTCCTTCTCATTTCTGAAATCCAACTTTTGGCATTTCAAGGACTTTAACTTTCTTTTAGAAAGAGGTCATAGTGGGGCCTCCCTGGTGGCGCAGGACTGAAAGACAGCTCTATCAAGCATTTGGCAGCCACCACAGCATGCGTTTGATGCCAGCACAATTTGATCCCCAGCTGGCCAGAGAGCAGCCAACATGGCGCAGCAGACTCTCCTGTCTCACCTGCTGCTCCTCTCAGCAGTGTATTTCAGTAGATTCTGTTCTGCTCCTGAATCTGTTGGTGAATCCTCTTACCCCTCACACCTCTGGCTATCCCAATTATTTTTTTTCTTTTTTTTTTAAAGATTAATTTACTTATGCATACAAGAGCTGGGGTACAGGCCAGAGATGTAGGGCATGAGTGGATTCACCAGAGACAGAATGGGGAACAGAACAGGCAGAGTGACCAAAATAGACTGCTAGGGGAGAGTGGGCAAGTCAGGAGAGGTCTGTTGCACCATGTGGGCTGCTCCCTGGCTGGCAGGGATCAAACTCCTGCTGCACTGCGGATTGCTTCATAGTGCTGTGTTTAACCTCTTGAGCCACCAGGGAGGACTTTGTATGCATAAATGAAATAAATCTTTAAAAAAAAGAAGAAAGGGCTCATTGTGGTGATTCAAAAACTTTTTATACAATAGCACAGGGAACTTGAACAACTAAGAATTTATAACAGTTTACATGCAAACTCAAATACTGATTTTTAGAAATTGTTCTCAGTCATATTCTCACTGAGATACATTATATACAATATTACCACTAAACATTTTTCTTGATGGGGAGATAAAGTACAAAATTGAATAGGAATCCCGGAAAATGCGGAAATACTAATTCTTGAATATAATCAAATATTATCCAAAGTATACAACAAAAAATGCTAAATCTCAATATGCATCCGCTTGGATTGTTCCTGGCCCACCCCCTGTGTGCTCCAGGCTGATGTGACCACACTGCACACAGACAGGGAGCATGAGGGTGACACCTCATCTCCCCTTCTTCATGACTGGGGCTCGGACTCCTTGCATCTCCCTGCTGCTGTGCAGGCCCAGGCTGTGTGCTGACAGGGCTAGGAAAGGGGGTGCCTTAGATGGCCTTGGTGCAGAGCCATGAACCACATTCAGTACCCTGAATCTCCATCAACTTCCTCTCCTGACAGACAGAGCTTCTGATCCTGCTCCACAGAGAAGCACCACGCCTGGGCAGCTGGGGCTGCTGAACAGGAAGGTTTTTGTTCAAGGCTTAACCACTGTGGGGGGAATATGTGTAGCCTGCACGCAGAAATAGATTGCAACATCCTCAGCCTCCACCCTGTTGATCTTCAGGGTGAAATCTGTGCCTGACCCCCTGCCACTGAACCTGTCTGGAACCCCAGTTTCCCTCTTGGAAACTTGATAGATCAGGCCCCTTAGAGAATGGCCCGGCTTCTGCTGCAACCAGCTCAAATAGGTGTTTCCATCACTATGTTGGAGGCTCTGACTGGCCCTGCAGGAGAGGGAGACCTGCTCCCCAGGGACGATGGGCAGGGAGAGTGGGGTCTGGGTCAGCACAACCTCCCCACTGGATCCTGAAATAAAAGAGAGTAATAGAAGGTTACGGAAAATTGTCATGATCCTTTTTCTTGGAATTCCTTTAGTAATTATTTCTTGCTGTGTGGTGTCATTGACACTTATCCACTTGAAAATAGATTCATATGCACACAAGTGTCTCTAGAATTTTCCTACATCCTCCTCTTCTTTCCGTGTTACAGAGCTCCCTGAAGCACAGGCCCTTGATAGAAAACTCTTCTAATTCTCACAGCTTTAAACATTCCCTGCTGATTCCCAGAGAGTAAGGCGTAGGAATGTAGCAGTGCACAGATACACAGGGACTGATGTCCCTTGGGCTCAGCCTTCCCACCCCGTGACCTCTTTCTCCTCTCCTCTGCCTTACCTGGGGTCCAGAGCATCAGCAGCCCCAGCAGCTCAGCAGGGAACCTCATTTTGAGAAGCTGAACTGAGGAGCCCCCTGAGTCAAGGCAAGATCAGAGCTGGCCTTTTAGCTCAGACTTGCAAGGGCAGCTCTCCCCTGGGAACCCTCATGCAAATGCCCAGGGGGCAGGGAGCTGGGTGGGTGGAGAGAACCAAACAGGGGACACAGGAAGCTCTTGTGAGGAGAGAGAACACAGTATCCTCTCTGTGTGGAGGAAATGTGCATGGTGGAGTCCGTGCTCCTGCAGTGGTGCCAGGAGGATCTGGCTGTGAGAGGCTGGCCCAGGGGCAGGGACAGGGCTGGACAGGAGCAGCCCCACCAGCCGTGAGCGTACTTTATGATATTGTCATAAAAGTAGACATTTAAACCAGTGATTCAGTCATTATAATGATGAGAATATCTGCTAAGAAATAGGAATAGGTTATCAGAGATAGCTGCTCTCCCCTGGTTATTATTCACAGTAGCCAACATATGGAAACAACTTATCAACAGAGTGGAAACAACTGGGGGCTAAGTTATATAATACAGAGAACATGAATGAGCATTGATATCATTATGCTAAGTGAGGTAAGTCAGAAAAGTAAAGATAATAATTACATGACATCTCTTCTTTCTGATGTCTAAAGAATTGTATGCATAAAAACAGAGTGTGTTTACCAGGGGCTGGGGCTGGTAATGTTATAATCATTTAAGGTCAAGTGATTTATTTATTTATTTATTTATTTATTTATTTATTTATTTATAAAGGATTTATTTATTTATTCATACAAGAACTAGGGTACAGGCCAGAGGTGTGGGGGTGAGAGGATTCACCAGAGACAGAGTGGGGCAGAACAGGCAGACTGTCTGAAATACACTGCTATGGGCATACCGGCGAATCAGGAGAGGTCTGCTGTGCCATGTGGGTTGCTCCCTGGCTGGGGATCGAGCTCCTGCAGCCGTGGCTGTGGATAGCTTCATAGATTGTGTCTTAACACTTTGTGTCACCAGGGAGGCCCACAAGTGATTTATTTTTAAAGATTATGTCTATGTATGCATAAAGAACTGAGGTATAGGAAAGAGGTGCCAGGGGACTGTGTAATGATTCACCAGAGGCAGAGTGGGGAGCAGAATAGGTAGACAGACAGAAAGCACTGCTGAGGGAAGCACCGGGCAAGACAAGAGAGGTCTGCCGCTCCATGTGGGTATCTCCCAGGCCTGGATCGAACTCATGCTGCAGCAGCTGCAGATAGCTTCATAATGCTAGACCTATCCACCAGGGAGGCCCTGATAATGTTTTAAGATGAAGTAAAACAAAATAATTTCTTCAAAGTTCATCAGACAAAATGAAAAATGAACACAGGAAAAAATGAACAGGTGTGTTTCAGGTTAACATGGTTGTGGGGACACAGGCCACAGCTGGGAGGGCAAAGCTGCTTCCAGACACTGAGCACAGGCACTGGCAGATTTCCTCACACTCAGCACTGGAGTCCCCCAGACTTCCAGTCCAGCCAGAGACCATCCTGCCTTAGGGGCTCCCTCTTTCTCTCTCAGTATTTCTTTTAGCAGATTGAGTCTTCAGTTTACTGGGGGTTTGGTGACCTCTAATGGCTGATCTGTGAAGCAGCAACTTACAGGATTTTCTATGGGCCCCACTCAGTCAGGGCTGACACTTTCCCTGTTTTGGGTGATGCTGGAACTAAGGTTAGGGGTCCCAGATCAGACTCTGTAGTAACACAAAATGATTCCTCTTTTAAATAAACCAGTCACCTACTTGAGGAAAAGGAGAAAACAGGTGACCAAGACCTACCATCCTATTTGTGACAAGTCCACACCCACCAGTCCTTTGATTACTTGAGAGACCAAAGCTGGGTTGGAAATCTTGAGAAGGTGGAGCAGGAGGGAGCCTGCAGGCACAATGGTGGGCTAGGGTGGGAAGCAGAGGATCCTGGTCTAGTTCTGTGAACCCAGCCTTGTCCCTCCTCCAGGCACAGTCCAGAGCAGCTCTGAGGCCCACGGGTGAGAACACAGTGTTAAGTGAGCACTTAAAACATGGGTGTTTCAACTAGGAGCCAAGTCTCTCATTATAATTAAGTCTATTTTTACTGTAGATCCCTTGTGATTTGTGTTTATTGTGCTGTTTTACATTAACATTCATAGATCATTGGGAGAATGAGATAATATTTAACAGAGTTTGCATCCAGCTTGGGGAGGGCTGTGGCCAAGAGAGTTTCCCTCTCTCTAGATGAGAGAGTATAAGGAGAGGGCAGATGTAGGGTGCAGAGCAGAATGGGTATTGAAAGTATTTGCTGTAATTCTTTGATTGGTGATCAGGACAGCTCATTCCAGGCCACATTTTCTCACCCATAAATCCAGAGCTTCTCAGTCCTCCTTCTCTGCTATGACGGCTCCCTGTGCTGGAGAACGTAAGCAAGTGGGACATGACTCTTGAGTAAAGAAGTTTCATATGCACCAGCTCTCAGAACTTGACCCAAGGTGTCTAGGACAACCTGAACTAATTTCTTATGGAATATTGAGTTTCTGGAGATCAGCATAACTTAGAAAGCTTGGATTTTATTACATTATCTCAAAAAGCAAGATTCATCCCTCTTTTTTAAACAGCTGAGCAGTACTGCA
The DNA here is from genome assembly GCF_014898055.3 of Talpa occidentalis. Classification (NCBI taxonomy): domain Eukaryota; kingdom Metazoa; phylum Chordata; class Mammalia; order Eulipotyphla; family Talpidae; genus Talpa; species Talpa occidentalis. The sequence continues at coordinate 95,621,077 of NW_023604861.1, forward strand.
TTTATACCCCATTTTTGTTTGGTCCTGTCATCTGTTGATGAACATTTAAGCTGTTTCCACATCTGGGCTGATGTGAGTAGTGCGGCAATGAATATAATATATCTTTTCAAATCAGTGTTTTCATATTCTTGGAATAGATGCCTAAGAGTGATTTCCTATCTCATGGTATTTGTATTTTTATATTTTTCAAGAAATCTCCATACCTTTTGTTATAGAGGTAACAGCAATTTATATTCCCTTTAAGAAGTCATAACAAAGTGAGGCGGATCAACATGCGGGCGAGGAGACGCTGCGAGTAAGATCTCCCATTAAAAAAAAAGTTAATAGGGAGGAAAAGCGGCAGGTCCCAGGGAGAACTGGGACACGGAAGATAAACAGACGACTCCAGCAAACTACCCGAAGAAGAAAGTTGCCATAAAAGAAAACTAGAAGGGAGGAAAGCTCAGAACCCTGCTACCCTCCCCCACCCACAGAGGCGGCACTCTCCAACCAGCAGAGAGGAGGAAAACAACAAACCAAAACGGCCAACAAGAACAAACTACGCAGCAAGCGGGACTGTGAGTGGAAAGGAACTATTTCAGCCACGACACCCCTTGAACTGGAGCTGTGGAGAACCCTGCAGGATTTGCTGCGGAGGTGAGCGAACGGCTCCAGGCACCATTAAAGAAAAACAGAGACTCCCGGAGACCTGCAACAGCCCCGGGCTGGCCGGTAAGCTTGCGCGGAAAAGCGGCGCGCTTGAAAAGCAAACGCGGATCGCAGCTGCCCAGGTCCCCACGCCTGAGACCTAGGCTTGTGGGAGACGCATGGGGGCCCTAACTGAGGTGAAATTCCCTCACTGAGTAATCAGAAACCAGGCGCCCGGGCACGGGAGTGGGGTGCAAAAGGTGCCATCTCTGTGGACACTGAACTGGGCTACAGCCCATGTCCTGGTCCTGAGGGTTTTGGAACTGAGACCCAGGGCAGGAAATTCGGGGTGTGGGTTCTCCATAACAGTGAGGCACAAGGCAGACACAGCACCCCAAAGCTGTTGAGGTTTACCCTACCATTCCCGCTCTGTTCCCTGTCCCACAGGGTGAAAAAAACAGCTCCCCAGGGACACTAGGAGAGATCTCTGGCCCCACCTAGCTACCAGGAAAAAAAGTCACTAACACCCCAAAGAACAGGGATCTTTCTTCAGTAAAGACTGCTTGAAACCGACAGATGGCTCCCAGAGGAGCCAGAGGGGAGCAGAGAAGTTCACCCAAGATGCCGGCCAGTCCCAGCAACACAGTGTCCCAATGCATACGACAAATTAGAAAACAGACAGTAGGGAGTAGAAGAACCACACGCAACCTAACAATTCCTCAGGAAAAAAGCACACCACAAAAAGAAAACCACCCCCCAGATTGCAACGACAGTAACCTGGAAGAATTTCTGAGCCTTCCAGAAAGAGAATTTAAAATTGCCATGATTAAAAAAGTGACAGAACTCATAAAGGAAAACAATGATATGAGAAAAATAATCAACAATCAGAAGAATGAAATTGAGTCCCTAAAGGGGGAAGCAAAAGAAACGCAGGAGATCAAAGAATTAATGGAGAAACTAAAGAACTCTGGGAAAAGCAATGAAAGCAGAATAGATGAAATGGAAGAACGAGTAAGTACTCTTGAAGACACAGAAATAAAAAGAACCAAAACAGAAAAGGAAAGAGAAGTATGAAGGAAAAAGACCAAAGAAAGACTTTGGGAACTATCTGACTCCATGAGGAAAGGAAATATAAGAGTTATAGGAATACCAGAAGGAGAGGAGAGAGATGTAGGAACAGAGAAAATATTCAAAGAGATAATTGAAGAGAACTTCCCAAATGTGAAGAAGGAGCTGAAAATTGATATACAAGAAGCAAGAAGAACACCAAACTTCCACGACGAAAGGAAAAATACAGCAAGACACATAATAGTAAAGCTCCCAAGAATCCAGGACAAGGAAAAAATAATGAAGCTGACAAGAGGGAAGAAACAGATAACATTCAAAGGAAAGCCAATCAGGCTGACGTCAGACTTCTCCGAAGAAACACTACGGGCAAGGAGAGAGTGGAGGGACATAGTCAACAGACTCCAAGAAAACAGATGCCAACCAGGAATACTCTATCCCACAAAGCTCTCCTTCCTCTATGAAGAAAGAATAAGGACCTTCCCAGACAAACAGAAACTCTGGAATTTCATTACGACTAAACCCCCACTCCAAAAAATACTACAAGGAATCCTAAAGCCAGAACCTCAGAGGGATGAATAACAATGAAGGAAGGCCAAAAAAAAAGTTATTAAAAGAATAAATAAATAAAATCAAAGGAAGGACAAACACAATGGCAAATACAGATGCTAACATATCAATATTAACTCCAAATGTAAATGGATTAAACTCTTCAATAAAAAGACACAGAGTCACAGGCTGGATTAAGAAACAAAACCCAACCTTTTGCTGTCTCCAGGAAACACATTTAGCTACAAAAGATAAAAATAGACTCAAAGTTAAAGGATGGAAAACAATCCTACAAGCAAATGGACCAAAAAAGAAAGCAGGAACAGCTATACTTATATCAGATAAAACAGATTTCAAACTCAAAAAGATAAAAAGAGACCCCAACAGTCACTACATTATGATCAAGGGGACAATACTTCAAGAAAAAATAGCACTCATTAACATATACTCACCAAATGAAGGAGCATCAAAATATATCAGACAACTGTTGTCCTCTCTGAAAACAGACATCAGAGAAAACACATACGTAGTGGGAGACTTCAACACACCACTATCAACAATGGATAGATCAACAAGACAAAAAATAAGTAAAGAAACTAAAGCTCTAAGTAAGGACCTAGAGCATTTGGGCTTACCAGACATCTATAGAACACTAAACCCCCAAAAATCAGAGTACACATTTTTCTCAAGAGCACACGGATCATTCTCCAGGATCGATCACATACTGGGGCACAAGACAAACATCAACAAATACACCAAAACTGAAATCATACCAACCATCTTTTCTGACCATGAAGGCATCAAACTAGAAATAAACCATAAAAAGAAGGCAAGGAACTCTCCTACCTCATGGAGATTAAAAACCACACTTGTGGAAGACCACTGGACTAATGAGGAGATCAAAGAAGAAATTAAAAAATTCTTTGAATTGAATGGACAAGGAGGACACCAATATCCTAAATGTATGGGATGCAGCAAAAGCAGTAAGAAGAAAATAAGAGGAAAATATATAGCAATAGATGCTCACATCAAGAAACAAGAAAGAACTGAAAGAAACAACCTAATCTCGAAGCTCAAAGATCTAGAAAAAGAACAAGAAAAAAACCCCAAAACCAGCAGAAGAAAAGAAATAATAAAAACCAAAGCAGAAATAAATGAAATTGAAACTAAAAAAACAATCCAAAAGATCAATGAAACCAAGAGCTGGTTCTTCAAAAAAATCAATAAAATAGACAAACCCCTAGCTAGGCTCACAAAGTAAAAAAGGGAGAAAGCACAAATAAACAGGATCATAAATGAAAGAGGAGAAATCACAACGGTCACAGCAGAAATCAAAAGAATAATCAGTAACTACTATGAACAGCTATATGGAAACAAGTTCAACAATCTAGAGGAGATGGGCAAATTCCTACAACTCTACAATCACCCAAAGCTAGATAAAGAAGAAATAGAACACCTAAACAGACCAATTACAAGCAGCGAAATTGAAATGGTAATAAAAAACCTTCCCAAAAACAAAAGCCCAGGACCTGATGGATTTATAAATGAATTCTACCAAACATTCAGAGACAAATTAGTGCCTATCCTTCACAAACTCTTCCAAAAAATTGAGAAGGAAGGGACAATACCAAACATGTTCTATGAAGCCAACATTACACTAATACCAAAACCGAACAAGGACAACACAAAAAAGGAAAACTACAGGCCAATCTCCCTAATGAACACTGATGCAAAAATCCTCAATAAAATTTTAGCTATCAGAATCCAACAATGTATCCATAAGATAATTCACCACAACCAAGTAGGATTCATTCCAGGGACACAAGGATGGTTCAACATCCAAAAATCAATCAGCGTTATCCAACATACCAAAAAGAAATATAAAAACCATATGATAATATCAATAGATGCTGAGAAAGCTTTCGACAAAGTGCAACACCCATTCATGATAAAAGCCCTTGAAATTCTTGGAATACAAGGAACATACCTCAACATCATAAAGGCCATCTATGACAAGCCAACAGCCAGTATCATTCTCAATGGTGAAAAGCAGAAAGCAATTCCATTAAGATCTGGAACAAGACAAGGATGTCCATTCTCACCACTGCTTTTCAATATAATACTGGAAGTCCTAGCCAGAGCAATAAGACAAGAGAAAGACATCCAAGGAATCCAAATAGGAAAAGAAGAAGTCAAACTATCACTATTTGCAGATGATATGATAATATACAAAGAGAACCCCAAAACTCCACAGAAAAACTAATTCAACTCATCAATCAGTTCAGTAAAGTGGCAGGATAAAAATCAACACGCAAAAGTCAGTAGCCTTCCTATACACAAACAATAAATCTGAAGAAGAAGAAATAAAAAAAAACCATCCCTTTAATTATCGAAACAAAAAAAATCAAATATTTGAGAATAAATCTAACAAAAGAGGTAAAGGACCTATACAAAGAAAACTATAAAACACTGTTAAAAGAAATAGAAGAAGACACAAAGAAATGGAAAGACATCCCCTGCTCATGGATTGGAAGAATAAACATTATTAAAATGGCCATCCTACCAAAAGCAATATACAGATTCAATGCTATTCCAATCAAAATTTCAATGTCATTCTTCAAAGAAATAGAACAATTATTGATGAAATTCATATGGAATCACCAAAAACCACCAATAGCCAAAGCTCTCCTGGAAAAAAAAGAAGGGAATGGAGGCATCACACTCCCAGACTTCAAACTATACTACAAAGCCATAATCATCAAAACTGCATGGTATTGGAACAAGAACAGACATACAGACCAATGGAATCGAATAGAAAATCCAGAAATAAACCCACAGATTTATGGTCAACTAATATTTGACAAAGGAGCAAAGACTATGCATTGGAGCAAAGAAAGTTTGTTCAATAAATGGTGCTGGGAAAACCGGGTCGCTACATGCAAAAGAATGAAGCTTGACCACTACCTCACACCATACACAAAATCGACTCAAAATGGATTAAAGAACTAGACATAAGACCTGAAACCATAAAATATATAGAAGGAAATATAGGCAAAACACTACATGATATGCACATCAAAGACATCTTTACAGACACATCATCCAAAGCAGTGATAGTGAAGGCAGAAATCAACAGCTGGGACTACATCAAATTAAAGAGCTTCTGCACAGCAAAAGAGACAATAACAAAAACAAAGAGACACCCCACCAACTGGGAGAACATTTTTGCACACAACACTAATGATAAAGGACTGATCACAAAAATCTGCAAAGAGCTGATGAGACTCAACAACAACAAAGAAAATAATCCAGTGAAAAAATGGGCAGAAGAGCTAAAAAGAAACTTCTCTGAAGAGGAAATGCAAATGGCCAACAAGCATATGAAAAAATGTTCAACATCACTTGTAATCAGGGAAATGCAAATCAAAACTACCATGAGATACCATCTTACACTAGTGAGAATGGCATATATGAAAAAAACTAGCAACAACAAATGTTGGCGAGGGTGTGGAGAAAAAGGAACTCTTCTGCACTGTTGGTGGGAGTGCAAACTGGTCCAACCACTATGGAGAGCTGTGTGGAGATTTCTGGACCTACTAAACATAGAGCTTCCATATGATCCAGCAATTCCACTCCTAGGTATTTACCCAAAGGACACAGAAACAATTCCAAAGAACACCTGCACCCCTATGTTTATAGCAGCACTATTTACAATAGCTAAGCTTTGGAAACAGCCCAAAAGCCCAAAAATAGATGACTGGATCAAGAAGATGTGGTACATATATACCATGGAATATTACTCAGCATTCAAAAAAGATAAACACATGCAACTTGCAGCAACATGGATGGCGCTGGAAGGGATCATGCTCAGCGAAATAAGCCAGAAGGAAAATGAAAAATACCGGATGGTCTCACTCATAGCAGGAATCTAGAAAACTTAAATAAGGGATCAGGAAAATGAATAACTATAAGAAAGTGAAAATCAAAATCAACAAAAAGCTATGAACCAGAGACACTCTATGGGGTCTAGGGGGCGGGAGGGGAAAGATTGGAGTCAAAATAAGGGGATTGCAATTTTTTGGGGAATATAAAAATTAAATTTATTATAAAAAAAAGAAGTGATAACAAGATACTCAGTGTATGAAAAAAAGTATGATACAAGGGGGCAAGGGAAAATGTCTGAAAGGAAGAATGGATAGAGCAGGTCAATGTGACAATGATCAATACCTAGTGGGCACTAGAAAGGTTGCCGGGGGGCAGGGTGCTAAAGTCACATGTTGAAGTGTGAACTGTACTCTTGAAACCTACATCATATTCTGAACTAATGGTAGATCAACACAAATTGTTTAGAAACAAAACTAAAACACAAATAGTATTCCTACTTCATACACACACACACACAACACACACACAAACATCAGTTTACCCCAGGTTTATAAAATTCCATTAAGTGGAAGTCAAAGCCCTTAGCTTACAAAGCTCTACAGGAAATTCTTTATGAGTTTGGGTAAGGAAGATTTAGGCCAAAAAAGCAAAACCATAAATATTAATACATTTTCTTACATTAAAATTAAGAATTTATTCTCATTAAATATCAATATAAAAAGAGTAAAATGCTAAACTACAGATGGGGGGAATATATGTGTTATGAATAACAGACAAATAACTAACACCCAGACTGTGTAAAGAGCTGTCATGAATCCATAAGCACAAAGATGAACAACCCGATAGAAAAATTTGCCCCAAGGCTGGGTCTGGGTAGAGCAGGGGAAGAGCAGGCTTGTCAAACTGGGCAACTTACACAGGGCAGGACAGATGACAGAGGATGGTGCTGCTGGTGATTTCAGAGCTGGGAGAGAGAAACCCTCCTCAAGAGCAAAAAAAAGAAGAAAGAAATAGTGATACAAATCTATGGTGCCTAAGTGGGAGTTTCCTTCTGCTTCCTCAAACACATTTCTAGTTCTGTAATATTGCCCTGGTGTATTTTACATTTTTATTAAAAAGGTAAAGTTTTCATAAACGTAATTTCTTCTTACTCTGGCTTATATTTAAAAGTCTACTGTTGACATTCTTTTTTTTTAAAACATTTGTTAAAAAAGATTTATTTATTTATTTATTTATTTATTTATTTATTTATTTTATACAAGCACTGGGTACAGTCAGAAGCGTGGGAGTGTTAGAGAATTCACCAGAGCCAGAGCAGGGAACAGAACAGGCAGACTGACGAAGAAATACACTGCTGAGGGGAGCTTCGGGCTTGGCAGGCGGGGTCTGTCGCGCCATATGGGATCCTAGTCGGCGACCAGGGATTGAACCGGCGCTGCAGAGGCTCTGGGTAGCTTAGCAGCCCAGCGCTCAACCGCTGCGCCAATAGGGGAGGCCCTACTATTGACTTTCTAAAGATTAAATTGAGATAAAATGCACACACCTATTAAAGGAAAATTAAGCTGGAAATTAAAGATGTATGCAAAGTCTCTTTGCAAACCATGCCTCTCATATGATAAAGAAAAACAATTCAACGATATTGGTTCCAGGTGGTGAGGCAGACTTATTCCCTGTGATCACTGCAGGTGGAGGGGCCACTCCAGTGGGATTTTGCAACAGCACAGAGTGGGGTTTGAACTTCAAATGGAGCCTGGGCAAGTGGGAATTTAGAGCCAAGGACAAGGGTGAGGATCAGAGGATATAAAATTACTCAGAGGAAACACCAAGGTGATGGGGATGGGGATTCTGGCTACACTGACTTAACAGGATCTTTGCTGAAGGCAGAACAAAGTGATGAGACACCTGCAGGATGGTGGCAACTGAGGAATCTGACCAGGTCATAGAAATGACTAAACTGGAGAACTGTTGCTCTGACGTAGCAGAGATCTTGCTAAAACTGGATTTGAAGGTGGCACCTATGGGGTCGCCTAGACACAGAGTCCTCAGGCTCAATCATTTCCCCTGAGGCCCCGTCATCTGCCTCTCCACACTCAGAGCTGCTGAGCCTGCTCCCCAGAGAAATAACATGAATGGGCAGCTGGGGCTGCTGAACAGGGAGGTTTTTGTTCAGGGCTCAACCACTGTGGGAGGAACATGTGTAATCTGAAAGCAGTAATAGACTGCAACATCCTCAGCCTCCACCCTGCTGATCTTCAGGGTGAAATCTGTGCCTGCCCCGCTGCCACTGAACCTGTCTGGGACCCCAGAGGGCCTGTTGGAAACCTTATAGATCAGGCGCCTTGGAGACTGGCCTGGCTTCTGCTGGAACCAATACAAATAGGTGTTTCCACCACTATGTTGGAGGCTCTGACTGGCCCTGCAGGAGAGGGAGACCTGCTCCCCGGGGACGACAGGCAAAGAGACGGGGGTCTGGGTCAGCACAACCTCCCCACTGGATCCTGAAGAAAGGAGGAAGAAATACAAGGTCATGAACAAATTTATGAACCATTTTCATACATTTCCTTTAATTACTTCTTGCTACATCATTGTGTTTTTGATTACCTATTGACTGATAGTGAAAACATCTACATTCAAAACTGATTTGCAGAATCCCTAGAATCCTTCTCTTTCTGTGTCACAGTTCACTAGAGCACAGGTCCTTGACACTGAGTCCTAATCCTCTCCTGCTGCTCACCAGACACTGAGAGGCATGTGTCTAAAGCGTGTACAGAATACACAGGAGTGGTCACCCTCACTCATCACCCAACCCTTGCTCTTTTCTCCCCTCCCCTCTGCCTTACCTGGGGTCCAGAGCATCAGCAGCCCTAGCAGCTCAGCAGGGAACCTCATTTTCAGAAGCTGACTGAGTTGCCCCCTGAGTCAAGGCAAGATCAGAGCTGGCCTTTTAGCTGAGACTTGCCAGGGCAGCTCCTCCCTGGGGACCCTCATGCAAATGCCCTGTGATGGGGGGACAGCTGGGTGGAGAGAACCAAAAAGAGGACACAGGAAGCTCTTGTGAGGAGAGAGAACACAGTATTCTCTCTGTGTGGAGGAAATGCTTGTGGTAGAGTACATGCTCCTTCAGTGGTGCTGGGAGGATCTGGCTGTGAGAGGCTGGCCCAGGTGCAGGGACAGGGCTGGACAGAGAGCAGCCCCGCCAGCCCTCAGTGTCCTTGGTTTTAGAGTCTTTTGTTGACGTCCTTAACTAATGTTGAACCACTTAACTCAGCTTTTAGTCTTGCTTTTTCTTGCAGCACTTTCATTGCTTCAAGTCTCAAATTTAAAATAAATATCAAAACACTGGAAAATTAATCTCCCCATTACTTGAATCCCATCTCCCCCACTTTTCCCTCCCTCCACAGCCTCTCAGTTGCCCATCATCACAGTTTCTTCCCAATACCATCATGGAATGCAGCTAGTTCAAGAATTCTCTGGTTGTGTCTGTTATAGAGCAAAAATCCAACCTCATTAACTTTATAGCTCTAACTGGTTTTATTAAATGACTAATGAACAGTCAGCATCCCTTCTAGAAAGTGCACATGTGTTTCAAAAAGTTACTCAAAAAGGAAGTTTTATAGTTGGAAAGATGGTGGGACAAGTAAAAAAATAAGTCGGGAAAAGCCACCTCCATCAAGGGAAAGCAGGGGGCCTTATCTTGTGTGTGAGCCCCTAGGGCTAACCAGGAAGCTCCTGATTGGCTATTTTAAATACCACTTTTGGGAGAGGCTGCTGCTCTGCAAAGGGAGAGGTTTGGGGTGCTACAAAGGAAAAGTTTGATGAAAAGAAGCACCCACATAGTCACAGGTGAGCAGAAGGTCTGCTGCCCCAGGCCAGTGCAGAAATCCCACTGTTACAGTCTTCGCCTTCAGAGGGACTCACTGCTTTGTGGAGTGGCTGGCTTGTTGCTGAGTTTGGATAGCTATAGAGAATTTGAAAGGAACCAGGATAATACAATGGCTCTCAATCTCCATGTCTTCACCTCTGTTCACTTGGTAGTCTGGCCCCTACTTGGATCTGTGCCTTGTGTTCTAGACATTAGCACTAAGGAGTTTTAGTTCCTATAGCTGGGTTAGTGGCCAATCCCTTCTATGGCCTCCTCCAGCTCCTGGCATTCTGTGAGTCAGTGTCTGATCTTGTGGTGTCTCCATTCCTACTTTTCTATTATTATCTTCATCACCCACTCACCTGTTTAACATGGCGGATACAAGAGTTAGGTGGTGACTGGATGGAGCCTGAGGTAACACCTGACCGTGCCCTCACATCTCAAATGTTGTTCTGAGGACTCGAGACTCAGATAAACTTTGGTCCTATGTCTCTCCACAAAGAGCTCTGACTGCATAGACTTTGTAAGATCAAGGGGTGCTTTCAAGTCTTCAGCAGAGTTTCTCCTTGTCAGTTGTCTAAGAATGCTAGAAATCAGTCTCCTTTGTTTAAGAAAAATGTGAGAAGCTAACTGCAGGCTTTCCTTTCTTTGTTGAAGAACAATTAGGTAATGTCTGTATGCTTATAACTCAGTATGTATATAAGGACAGACCTCTCTTCAGGACCTCTCTCAGATTCTCATCCGAGAATCTCAGGATGGTCTCCCGGACAAATAATCCTCACTTTGTCTCTGAATAATCTGTTCAATAAATTGCTCATTTACTATACTTTAAATTCACTCTCTTTTTCAGTTAATACAGATAGAGGAATAGGTGTAGATAGATGCAGCTATATAGATATATGGCTGGATGAAATTCCCTTCAGTGATGGAATAGCATGAACAAAACATAACTATATATAATTATAGAACCCTTTTCTGAATGGCCTTAGAGCAATTCACCCGATTTGACAAGACCTGTGCACACGGTCTAGTTGGTGATACTCTGCATGTTTTGCCGTGAATTCAGAGAGGTGGGGTGAGAGCAGGACATTGTTTTGACACTCTGTATAGCTTCGTCTCCCAATTTGTCACCAGCAGCAGTTCCAACCCATATTCCTTTGGTCAAGGTTAGAGACACTCACCATTCTGAGTATCAAAGGGGTCCAAAGAGACATTCCTTTTAGTAGAGGATTTTTAGAATAACTTTTGACCCTTTTCAACAGTCTGTACCACCCTGCCCCAGATGCTTTTTCTCATGAAAGTGGGATTGCTTTAGAATTGAGGGAGACACAACTAAATGGAAGGTTCCCCATGTTCATGCCCTGGAGAAGTGACTATTGTTGAAGTGTCCATTCTGCTCACAGCGTCCTATGCCTCCTATATAAGCTATCAAAACTCCAATGTCATTTTTCATTGAAATAGAACAAATCCTAATATTGGTTGGCAGGCCCAAGAGAACGTGGATTCCAATCAACACAACACCTCACTTCCAACTGTGCTGCACAGCTCTAGTGATTAAAAGACGATGGTACCGTCATAAAAACAGACACCTAACCCAAAAAGAAGAACAGAAGGCCCAGAAAATAAACCTCCATGTGCGTGGTTAACTGATATTTCACAGGGGAGCCAAGAGCACTCAATGGGAAAGGAGCGTCTCCTCAACGAAAGATACAGAGAGAACTGAAGAGCCACTTGCTGAGATCAGTTTGGATCCCTGTCTTGTGTCCTCACAAATTAATTAAAAATGATAAAATAATGAAGAACTGACTTATATAAGAGTGTAAAACCCTTCCTTCCTCCAAAAACATAAGGAAAAGTCTGTTTGACATTGGTCTAGAAAGAGGTGCAAGAAACAATATCAAATGTCAGTAAGTGGGAGCACATCAGTCTGAAAAGCTTCACAGGAAGTGAAATAAGAAATCAAAAGATAAGTCACTTATAGCCTAGGAGAAAATATTTTCAAGCCATGTATTTGAAAGGGGTTAACACAGAAACTTTATTATATATTCATAAAAGTCAATAATATTAAAAACACCTTGGGCATAGGAACTGCACAGATGTTTTTCTAGAGAAAGTATAGAAAGGGTTATAGGTACTTGAAGAGATGATCACATTTGTCCTCATCAAGAAATGTAAATCAAAACCCAGAAGTGACATCTCTTTTCCCCTCTTGTAGCCTGCTAATTATTTTTTTGTTATTATTCTTAATGTTGTTAGCAAATGCACATTCGGGAACAAAATTTGGAAGAGGATGTCTATTGAGAATTTCACTTGGGTGCCCCCTCGTGTGTGCTTGCAGAACCTGTAAGAAGTAGGTACTGAAGAATGGAAATCATACCCTCAAATTAAAATAAAATAGTGAGACTAAAAACTGTGTTTAAGTTACTTGTAGATAATGAAAAATAACCAGGACAGCCATCAGTATGGTCTCTGAACATGGAGAGCAAAGTCAAATTTTGGAGTTTTCCAAGTAGTTTGCAGTCCAGTAGTTGTATCACAACTAAAAACTTGCTGAGACTGATCTGGGAGCTCTTTCTGGGTTGCCTGGTAGCAACCAGGTTGACCTCTTGTGCTTCATTCCCCTATGGGATTTGCTGTGCAAATCATTTTTCTAGAAACTTCTGCTTATAACAAGAACCAAATCTCTTTTTTCCAAAGAGGTAAAGATCACGATTATTCTTCAATGATGAAAATGAGGGACAACCGTTACAATCCAAGACACATGGTGCCATAGGGAGAGATGCCTTTTCTTATTTCCCCTTCTTTGCTCCACATATTTAGAGACCATAACAGTGGATCGTAGAAAATTGCTCTGGTTTCTGTGGGAGCAAGTTTGAATCCCCCAGTTCTAATATTTGGCTTCCTGACCATACCCCAACCCCCAGTCAATTAAAAGATTCTACTTTAAACTCTAACTCTCTGTATTAAAACAAGTCCTGACACCAAACATCAAGAGAAAAGTTTGGAAAATCCAATCTCTTATTGGACAATTTTTCATTATATAAAATAAATTCTTAAAAGTCAAACATAAGGGCCTCCCTGGTAGTGCAGGGATTAAAGACACGGCACTATCAAAGTATTGGCAGCCTCAGAGACATGAATTTGATCCCTGGCCAAGTGACCAACCGACATGGCGCAGCAGACCTCTCCCGTGGCGCCTGGTGCTCCGCTTAGCATTGTGTTTCAGTATATCTGCCTGCTCTGCTCCCCACTCTGTCTCTGGTGAATCCTCTCACACCCCACACTTCTGGCCTGTACCCAGTTCTTGTATGTAGAAATAAATCAAATGTTAATAAAACCTCAAGTATAAGACATCACACAACCCAAAAAAGAATTGGGCTAAAGTCCTTCTTAACACACACAGCACCAAAGTATGTCAGCAGCTCAGTCGGAGGGTAAATTGGAAGTGACACTCCCAGACGACGGAGCATCCTCAGCGCTGCAAAGGAACTAGCTAAGCCATGACTGGACGTGTCAGATCCTGCATGCATCTGTAAGTGAGGAAGCCCGTGTGAAAGAGGCTGCATTCTGTGTGGTTCCACCCACTGGGCATTCTGGAGAAGGCAACCCCAGAGGGGCAGTAAAAACATCAGTGGTTTCAGGCATTGGGAGGAAGTGGAGAAAAAGGTGGGGCTCAGAGCAATTTCAGGGCAGTGAAACTGCTCTTCAGATGCTCTAATGGTGGTTACATGCCATGGCAGTGTGTCCACATTCTAAATTTTCCTAAAATACACAACACCAAAAGCGACCTTTCTTTTGTATTATGGGTCTTGGGTTATAAAGGAAGTGTCAATCTCTAGTGCAAGAGGGGGGTCAGTTCTACCAGATATCTTTAGTCATCTTCAAACTCAGCTACATTTGAGAGCATCTCTCAGCAGATTGGGCACCAGGAGGATTAGCTGGGGCTGTCCAGCCTCACACTTCCTTGGGTGTTTTTTGTTCAGGCTTGTGTCACTGTGGGAGGGCAGTTATCCTGCTGACAGTAATAAGTGGCAGCATCTTCAGGCTCTAGACTGCTGATGGTGAGAGTGAAATCTGTCCCAGATCCACTGCCACTGAAGCAGGATAGGACCCTGGGCTGCAAACTGGATGCAGCCATAGATCAGGGGCATAGGAGGTTTCCCTGGTTTCTGCTCATACCAGTGTAAATTAGTGCTAACACTCTAACTGGCCCAGCAGGAGATGGTGACTTTGTCTCCCAGAGATGCAGACATGGAGGGTGGAGACTGGCTCATCTGGATGTCACACCTGGCCCCTGAGAAGGAAACAGAAAACACACCCATACTGTCATCCTGTCATCAGAGGACTTCCCAGAGGGCCAGGGGGCCTGCCCACCCAGGGCTGATCAACTCCTGGTATTTCCTTCCTCACCTGGGAGCCAGAGCAGCAGGAGGCTGAGGAGCTGAGCAGGGGCCCTCATGTCCATGCTGGGTCCTGACTGGGACTGACTCTCAGGGGCTGGGACAGACTATGTATAGTGTGGAGGGAGGGGCTGTGCTCTGGGAACGTGCAAAAGAACAGGGGCTGATCACCAGGTCCCCCCAGGGCAGGTCAAATCTGCCTGCAGAGAAAGTGTTTCTCACTGGGGATGACAGGACACAATGTTCCATTGTCTTGAATGTGCAGTGTTCTTTTGTTCCTTAAGGAATCAAGACAATTTTTTTCTTATCTCTATTAAGATAGTACAATCAAATAAATTGTACAGACTCATTTGCTCTAATTAGTTGATATTATATGAGGTTATAGTGACTTTTGTGCAACAGGATGACCTGGGGGGACTCAGAACAGGAGGTGGGACCAGACACAATGAAACCTCCACCTGGTGGTGCAGGGGGATTGCTCTGTGGGCCTGATGGCAGAGGGGATGGATAGGAGGGCATGAGATTGTGGCATTGTAGGCACAGCCCTACTCCCTTCAGTAGGTCCCAGAGACCACAGCAGCCCCAGGACAGGAATATGACAGGTTGTATGGGGGTGCTGATGGGATAGGGCTGTCACTGATGGTGAGAGAGTCATCTGTCCAGACACAACCCTGACCCTGACTAGTACCCTGACAGGGGCTAGGCTAGAGAAGAGGCCTGGGAGTTGGCTCTGATTTTGCCTGCTTCAGGCTAGGACAAGGTCAGCTTCCAGCATTGTCCTGTATGACACATTGACCATCTTCTAGACCAGGGAGGGAGCCTGAGTCAGGGCCAACACAGTGTCCATACTGATATCTAAGTGAGGAAACAAATAATGACACCCTCAAATATCAATAACAGGCAAGGAGTTTATTCGGGTTGTTATAATTCATATCAGAAAATAAATCAGCCTACATCTTTATTATCAAAATAACTTGAGTTTCAGGCAGACAAGCGGAAGATGAAGCTGAGTCCTCCTCTTTCAGCAGTATCAGAACTACAGGGAGACAAGGGTAACAGATGGGGTCCCCACGTCCTGAGTTGTCTCCTAGGCTACCCTGCAAAGAGAGGTGGGAATGGCTCTGGGGACAGCAATGGCTGCTCAGAGGGCTCAGCTGCTTCCAAACATGGAACACAGACTAACACTCAGCACACTAGGGTTCCTCCAGGTGTCCCCCCGACCCAGAGACTCTGCAATTTTAGGGGCTCCCACTAGATACTGGGACAGCCTCCCTCCTCGTGTCTCAGGATTCCCACCCTCAGCCTGTGTCTTGTGTTTCTGTGGGGTTTGCTGCCTCTAACGGCAGTTCTGTGATACAGCAGCTCCCAGCTGACTGCCCCTGTGCCTGGGCTGTTGGAGGCTCCCTCTGGGATCACTGGTGGGGTCTGTGGGGTGTGGATATGCTGGACTCTGCCACACACCCCAAAGAAAGAGACAAGTCATTCAAATGGGTGGAAGGCTAGTTTGGTGAATGAATACCACCAGTCCCCATAAGAAAAGTACTGAACCAGATGGCTTCCAGGGTAAATTCTATCCATCAGTTAAAAAAAAAATCTTCCAACAATTCTTCAAAAATATTGAGAATGGAACACTTTGAAACTCGCTTTATGAAGTTAGCATCTCTCTGATCCCAAGTCTGGCCAAAATCCATAAAGAAAGGCAACTACACACCTGTGTCCCTCAGCATACAGAGGCACCACCCTCAGCCAACACCAGGGCTGGGGAGCACAGCACAGGAAAGGACTAGAACCAGAACCAAGTGGGGCTGATCCTTGAATGCACTGAGGGGAGCAGCGGGCGAGACAGGAGAGGACAACATGCATACATACATGTATATTTTTAACCCATATACTCTGTGTTCTCACAGTGCTCCTTGGGCCAAATTCCATACTTTATGTTTTAACCTTGGCCTTCTCATGTTTGAAACCCAGCTCTCCAATTTCAACGTTTTACACTTTCTTTCAGAAAGAGGTCAAGACGGTGAATCAAAGACTTTTTGCATGATAACACTGGCACTTCAGTTTGCTGTGAATTTACAAAAGTTTAAGTAGACATGCATATATAAAGATTTTTACTAATGGTTTTCAGGCATAATATACCTGAGAATATTTCTTTGTAATAATATCACAAGACATGTTCGAATGGGAAGATATTGTGAAATGGAGTAGTAATCGGAGAAACAGGACAATACCAATTTCTCAATATATTCAAATATCCTAAGAATAATTCAAAAAGTGCAAATTCTCAACATGCATCAATTGCATTGCCCCGAGCCCTCCCACTTGTGTGCTCCCTGCTCATGTGACCACACCGCACACCGACAGGGAGCATGAGGGTGACCTAATCATCTCCCCTTTGTCCTGATTGGGGCTCAGAGCTCCCTGCATCTCCCTGCTGCTGTGCAGGCCCAGACTGTGTGCTCACAAGGCCAGGAGATGGGGCACCTGTGGGGCACACTTGGTGTAGCACCCCAAGCCTTAGTTCCCAGAGACCCCATCATCTTCCTCTCCATACACACAGAACTTCTGAGCCTGCCCCTGGCCTCCAACTGAGTCCCGGCACATGTGGGCAGTTGAAGAAAAGGAGAAAACAGGTAAGCAGGACTGGCCATCCTATTGGTGACAAGGCTGCCCCGACCAGGTCCTGTGATCACTTGAGAGACCAAAGCTGGGGTTGGAAAGAGAAGGTGGAGCAGGAGGGAGCCTGCAGGCACAATGTTGGGATGGAGCTGGAAACAGAGGATCCTGGTCTAAATCAGTCACCCCAGCCTTGTCCCGCCTCCAGACACAGTCCAGGGCAGCTCTGAGGCCCACAGGTAAGATGCACAGGTGAGAACCACAGTGTTAAGTCAGCACTTAAAACATCACTGCTTCAATAAGAGCCAAGTCTTTCATTTTAATTGACTATTTTAAATGTAGATGCCCTCGTGGTTTGTGTTCATTATGTTAGGGTCTGCTGTTTTAGACATTAACATGCATGGCTATCATTGGGACAATGAACTAATATTTAATACAGAGTTTGCATCAAGCTTGGTGAGGGCTGTGACCAAGAGAGTTTCCTTCTCTCTAGATGGGGTGTATAAGGAGAAGGTGGATGGAGGAAGTAGAGCAGAATGGGTATTGAAAGTATTTAATGTAATTCTCTGATTGGTGATCAGGGCAGCTCATTCCAGGCCACATTTTCTCACCCAGTAGACCCAGAGCTTCTCAGTCCTCCATCTCTGCTATGACGGCTCTCTGTGCTGGAGAACGTAAGCAAGTGGGACATGACTCTTGAGTAAAGAAGGTTCATATGGACCAGCTCTCAGAACTTGACCCAAGGTGTCTAGGACAACCTGAACTAATTTCTCATGGAAAATTGAGTTTCTGGAGATCAGCATAACTTAGAAAGCTTGGATTTTATTACATTATCTCAAAAAGCAAATTTCATCCTTTTTTTTAAACAGCTGAGCAGTACTGCATATGCACCCTAGGTTTTTTTTTTTTGTCCAGTCACCTGTTGATGAACATTTAAGCTGTATCCAGGTCTTGGCTAATGTGTGTATTGCAGCAATGAATATATTATATCTTTTCAATTTAGTGTTTTCATATTCTTGGAATAGATGCCTGAGTGTCAATTCCTAGACCATATGGTATTTCTATTTTTGCATTTTAAAAAATATTTTATTCCTATATTTTTTACATCATTGTTCATTTTTAAATGTTTTCTTCCCCTCTTTCCCACCCCAGGTATAGTCCCCATCGAATTTCCTTCCTCCATGCACCCGTGCACCATCACCTCAGTCCCCTGTGCTCCTCCCTCCCTCCCTCTGATCCCTCTCCCTCCTCCTCCCTTGCAAGATGTCTCTGGTTTATAATTGTCTGATTGTTTTTGTTTTGTTTCATTGTGTTTTGTTTTGTTGTTTTTTCCCTCCAGATGTCTTATTTGGTTCCGCTATATTCCTCCTATAAGTGAAACCATCTGATATATTTCTCTTTCTTTCTGATTTATTTCACCGAGCATAATTCCCTCTCGCTTGATCCATGTTGCTGTGAATTGTATGTGTTCATCTTTTTGGATTGCTGAGTAATATTCTATTGTGTATACATATCACATCTTCTTGATCCAGTCATCTATTTTTGGGCATTTGGGTTGTTTCCAGGTTTTACTTATTGTAAATAGTACTGCAATAAATATAGGGATACAAGTATTTTTTTGAATCAATGTATTGTGTCCTTTGGGTAGATCCCTAGGAGTGGAATTGCTGGGCCATATGGTAGCTCCATTTTTAGCAGACTGAGGAAATCCAGACAGCTTTCCAAAGTGGTTGGACCAAATGCACTCCCACCAGCAATGTAGGAGAGTTCCTTTTTCACCACATCCTCGCCAACATTTGTTGTTGATGGTTTTTTTGATATGTGCCATTCTCACTGGTGTAAGGTGGTATCTCAGTGTGGTTTTGATTTGCATTTCCCTGATGATAAGGGATGTTGAATATTTTTCATATGCCTGTTGGCCATTTGCATTTCCTCTTTCGTGAAGTGTCTTAAGTTCTTCTGCCCATTTCTTGACTGGATTGTTTACTTTGTTTTTGTTGAGTAATTTCTTTGTATATTTTGTGATCAGCCCCTTCTCAGTTGTATGGAGGGCAAAGATTTTTTCCAATCAGTGGGGTGTCTCTCTGTTTTGGTTAAGGTTTCTTTTGCTGTACAGAAGCTTTTCAGTTTGATGTAATCCCAGGTGTTTATCTTATCCTTGACTTACTTTGCTTTGGGTGATGTGTCTTTAAAGAAATCTCCATACCTTTTTTTATATATTTATATATAAAATTTATATATTCCTAATGTATAAATTCCAATTTATATATTCCTAAGAAGACATAACAAGATACTCAGACTCTGAAAAAAAATATGGTACAAAGGGGCAGGGGAAAATGTCTTAGAAGAAGAATGGATAGAGCAGGTCAATGTGACAACGATCAATTACTAATGACACTAGAAAGGTTATAGGGGTACAGTGTGCTAAATTCACATGCTGAATTGTGAACTATAGTCTTGAAACTGACATATTCTAAACTAATGATAGATCAAACAAATTAAATAAAAACAGAACTAAAAAACAAATAGTATTCCTACTTCATACACACACACACACACACACACACACACACACCCCACAAACATCAGTTTACTTCCAGGATTATAAAAGGCCATAAAGTCAAAGCCCTTAGTTTACAAAGCGATATAGGAGATTCTTTATGAGTTTGGGTAAGGAGATTTCCAGAAAAAAAGGGAAAGCATAAAAATTGATATATTTTCTTACACTAAAATTAAGAATGTATTCTCATTAAATATAAATATAAAAAGAGTAAAATGATAAAGTACAGGTGGGGGGAATATATGTGTTATGACTCACACCCAGACTGTATAAAGAGCTCTCATGTATCCATAAGCACAAATGAACAACCCAATAGAAAAATTTGCCCCAAGGCAGGGTCTGGGTAGAGCAGGGCAGGGATGACAGGATAGTGCTGCTGGTGATTTCAGAGCTGGGAGAGTGAAACCCTTCTCAAGAGGAAAAAAAAAAAAAAAAAGAATGAAGTAGTTATACAAATCTATGGGGCCTAAGCGGGAGTTTCCTTCTTTTCCCTCAAACACGTCTATTTCTGTAATATTTCCCAGGTATACTTTACATTTTTTATTAATAAGGTAGAGTTTTCATAAATATAAAGTACTTCTTATTCTTTGCTTATATTTAAGAGTCTATTTTTGACATTCTAAAGATTAAATTGAGTAAAAATACACACACTTAGTAAAGGAAAATTAAGCCAGACATTAAAGTTCTGTGCGAAACCTCTTTGCAAACCATACCTCTTATATGATAAAGAAAAACTATTCAATGATATTGGTTCCAGATGGTGAGGCAGACTTATTCCCTGTGATCACAGTAGGTAGAGGGGCCACTCCTGTGGGATTTTGCAACGAGGCAGAGAGGGGGTTGAAGTTCAAATGGAGCCTGGGCAAGTGAATTTATAGTCAAGGACAAGGGTGAGGATCAGTGGATACAAAATTTCTTAGAGGAAACACCTAGGGTGATGGGGATGGGGATTCTGGCTACACTGACTTAACAGGATCTTTGCTGAAGGCAAAACAAAGTGATGAGAAACCTGCAGGATGGTGGCAACTGAGGAATCTGACCAGGTAACAGGAGTGACCAGAACAGGAGGACAGTTGCTCTGATGTAGCAGAGATCTTGCTAAAACTCTATTTGAAAGTGGCACCTATGGGGCGGCCTAGACACAGAGTCTTCAGCCTCAATCAGTTCCCCTGAGTCCCCAACATCTTCCTCTCCACACACAGAGCTGCTGAACCTGGTCCCCAGAGAAGCAGCACGTGTGGGCAGCTGGGGCTGCTGAACAGGGAGGTTTTTGTTCAAGGCTCAGCCACTGTGGGAGGAGCATGCGTAGCTTGCCCACAGTAATAGACTGCAACATCTTCAGTCTCTGCCCTGCTGATCTTCAGGGTGAAATCTGTGCCTGACCCGCTGCCACTGAACCTGTCTGGGACCCCAGAGTACCTGGTGGACACTTCATAGATCAGGAGCCTTGGAGACTGGCCTGGCTTCTGCTGGAACCAATACAAATAGGTGTTTCCATTACTGTGTTGGAGGCTCTGACTGGCCCTGCAGGAGATGGAGACCTGCTCCCCAGGGATGAAGGGCAGCGAGAGTGGGGTCTGGGTCAGCACAACCTCCCCACTGGATCCTGAAGAAATGAGGAAGAAATACAAGGTTATGAACAAATTTAATGAACATTTTTCATACATTTCCTTTGGTAATTATTTCTTGCTACATCTTTGTGTTTTTGATTACTTATTGACTGATAGTGAAAACATCTACCTTCAAAATTAATTTTCAGAATCCCAGAATCCTCCTACACCCTCCTTTACTTTCTGTGTCACAGTTCACTAGAGCACAGGTCCTTGACACTGAGTCCTAATCCTCTCCTGCTGCTCCCAGACACTGAGAGATATGTGTCCAAAGTGAGTACAGAATACACACGAGTGGTCACCCTCACTCAGCCACCCAACCCAACCCTTGCTCTTTTCTCCCCTCCCCTCTGGCTTACCTGGGGTCCAGAGCAGCAGCAGCCCCAGCAGCTCAGCAGGGAACCTCATTTTGAGAAGCTGAACTGAGGAGCCCCCCTGAGTCAAGGCAAGATCAGAGCTGGCAAGATCAAGGCAAGATCAGAGCCTTTTAGCTGAGACTTGCAAGGGCAGCTTCTCCCTGGGGACCCTCATGCAAATGCCCTGGGATGGGGGGGCAGCTGGGTGGAGAGAGCCAAAAGGGGGACACAGGAGCTCTTGTGAGGAGAGTGAAGACAATATCCTTTCTGTGTGGAGGAAATGTACGAGGTGGAGTCCGTGCTCCCTCAGTGGTGCTGGGAGGATCTGGCTGTGAGAGGCTGGCCCAGGTGCAGGGACAGGGCCAGACAGAGAGCAGCCCCGCCAGCCCTGAGTCCTTGATTTCAGAATATTCTGTTGAGTTCCTTAACTAACACTGAACCACTTAACTCAACTTTTACCTCTTGCTTTTCTTCCAGCACTTTCATTGCTTCAAGTCTCAAATTTATAGCAAGTATCAAAACACTGGAAAACTTCATCTCCTGCATCCAATCTTCTGAATCCCATTCTCCCCCACTTTTCCCGCCCTCCACAGCCACTGAAGTTGCCCATCATAATAGTTTCTTCCCAATACCGTCGTGGACTGGATCTTAGCCAAGAATTCCTTGTTATATTTGTTAAAAAGCTAAAATCCAACCTTGTTAACTTTATAGCTCTAATTGGTTTTATTAAATGACTAACAAACAATCAGCATCCCTTCTAGAAAGTGCACATGTTGTTCTTAATCATCACATCCTTAATCATCAAGAAATGTAAATCCAAACTCAAAAGAGAGATCCCCTCATCCCTGTTACACTGGCTATTATCTGGGTAGATTTGCCCATGGTTGAAGGAAAAGTAAGCTGGTAAAAAAGAATATGGAGTTACTAAACAAATTGAAATGGATGCTTTGGTAAAAATCATATTACAATGTATAAATATATGCAAAGAACACATTGCAGTGTCAACTTGTAAACACACACTGTAAACTTACATAGCCTTCTATGTAAGATATACGTTAGTTGAAAAAATTGTCTGTATTACTAGGTTGGGCCATAGAAAGTGATGTTCTTTAATGGAATGAGGTGATAGACATTCTGTGATGCCTTAGACAGCGTTTGAAAACATGCAACGAAGATGGTTCTAAGAGTGAGAAGAGCCAGGGCTCAGGCAGTGTTGAGGAAGCATTCTGTAAGGGATACAGGGCAGTGCTCAGACACACACATGATAAAGATGGTTGTTGTAAGAGTGGGGGAAAGACAAAAAAGGAAAAATGAGACCTTTTCTTCCATGAGAATGGAGACCAACTCCGCAGCAGCAGAGCTGCCCAAGCTGCCAGTGGACCGCAGTGGGATCCTGAGCTCTGATACCTGTGTTAGGCGGTGTCTTTGCTTCCTAACAGCAGATGGTCACCCACCAGCAAATAGGTCCCGGATACACCTTCTCATTTACTATGAGTTCAAAGAGTTCTCAGTAGAGGAGGGAATCCTCTGAGGCCGTATGTTCTCTAAACACTGCGAGAAGGTGGATGATTTTAGGCCTTAGTTTTCTATTTTCTCAGGACTCCATTCTCCTCCTGACATATTTGAATGAATGACCAGTAATGAATGAATTCAAAAAAATTACAGCTCATTGGAGCAGTCCCAGGCAGGATTATTAAGTCAAAACAGAAAAGCAGAGTCTCTGATCACTTGTGAGAAACTCAGTTGGGCTGATCTTCCTCATGTCTCATGTCCTTACCTTCATAAATTAAGACCCTCTTCAACTCAAGGAATCTTTGGTCTTTCACATGCTGGTGTCCCCATGCCCTACATGTAATTCAGACTCAATTATAATAACTAAATTGAATAATCTGTGCAAGGAAATATTACTTATAGAAGGCAAATAAAAGGTTAGAAACGATTATTTGGTGAAAACATACATGTATTTTATTTTTTTTTTTTTTTTTTCTTTTTTTTTTTTTTTTTTTTAAATATTAAATTTTATTTTTATATTCCCCCATACAATTGCAAACGCCCCATTCTGACCCCAATCCTTCCCCTCCCGCCCCACCCCCCAAAAAGTGTCTCTGGTTCATAGTTTTTTGTTGATTTTGATTTTCACTTTCTTATATTCATTTTCCTGGTCCCTTATTTAAGTTTTCTAGATTCCTGCTATGAGTGAGACCATCCGGTATTTTTCTTTTTCTTTTTGGCTTATTTCGCTGAGCATGATCCCTTCCAGTGCCATCCATGTTGCTGCAAATTGCATGTGTTTATCTTTTTTGAATGCTGAGTAATATTCCATGGTATATATGTACCACATCTTCTTGATCCAGTCATCTATTTTTGGGCATTTGGGTTGTTTCCAAAGCTTAGCTATTGTAAACAGTGCTGCTATAAACATAGGAGTGCAGGTGCTCTTTGGAATTGATGTTTCTGTGTCCTTTGGGTAAATACCTAGGAATGGAATTGCTGGATCATATGGAAGCTCTATGTTTAGTAGGTCCAGAAATCTCCACACAGCTCTCCATAGTGGTTGGACCAGTTTGCACTCCCACCAACAGTGCAGAAGAGTTCCTTTTTCTCCACACCCTCGCCAACATTTGTTGTTGCTAGTTTTTTTAATATGTGCCATTCTCACTGGTGTGAGATGGTATCTCATGGTAGTTTTGATTTGCATTTCCCTGATTACAAGTGATGTTGAACATTTTTTCATATGTCTGTTGGCCATTTGCATTTCCTCTTCAGAGAAGTTTCTTTTTAGCTCTTCTGCCCATTTTTTGACTGGATTATTTTCTTTGTTGTTGCTGAGTCTCATCAGCTCTTTGCAGATTTTTGTGATCAGTCCTTTATCATTAGTGTTGGGTGCAAAAATGTTCTCCCAGTTGGTGGGGTTTCTCTTTGTTTTTGTTATTGTCTCTTTTGCTGTGCAGAAGCTCTTTAATTTGATGTAGTCCCAGCTGTTTATCTTTCTCTTCACTATCACTGCTTTGGGTGATGTGTCTGTAAAGATGTCTTTGATGTGCAAATCCCGTAGTGTTTCGCCTATATTTCCTTCTATGTATTTTATGGTTTCAGGTCTTATGTCTAGTTCTTTAATCCATTTTGAGTTGATTTTTGTGTATGGTGTGAGGTAGTGGTCAAGCTTCATTCTTTTGCATGTAGCGACCCAGTTTCCCAGCACCATTTATTGAACAAACTTTCTTTGCTCCAATGCATAGTCTTTGCTCCTTTGTCGAAGATTAGTTGACCATAAATCTGTGGGTTTATTTCTGGATTTTCTATTCGATTCCATTGGTCTGTATGTCTGTTCTTGTTCCAATACCATGCAGTTTTGATGATTATGGCTTTGTAGTATAGTTTGAAGTCTGGGAGTGTGATGCCTCCATTTCCTTCTTTTTTTTTCAGTAGAGCTTTGGCTATTCGGGGTTTTTGGTGATTCCATATGAATTTCATCAATAATTGTTCTATTTCTTTGAAGAATGCCATTGAGATTTTGATTGGAATAGCATTGAATCTGTATATTGCTTTTGGTAGGATGGCCATTTTAATAATGTTTATTCTTCCAATCCATGAGCAGGGGATGTCTTTCCATTTCTTTGTGTCTTCTTCTATTTCTTTTAACAGTGTTTTATAGTTTTCTTTGTATAGGTCCTTTACCTCTTTTGTTAGATTTATTCCCAAATATTTGATTTTTTTTGTTTCGATAATAAAGGGGTGGTTTTTTTGATTTCTTCTTCTTCACATTTATTGTTTGTGTATAGGAAGGCTACTGACTTTTGCGTGTTGATTTTGTATCCTGCCACTTTACTGAATTGATTGATGAGTTGAATTAGTTTTTCTGTGGAGATTTTGGGGTTCTCTATGTATATTATCATATCATCTGCAAATAGTGATAGTTTGACTTCTTCTTTTCCTATTTGGATTCCTTGGATGTCTTTCTCTTGTCTTATTGCTCTGGCTAGGACTTCCAGTATTATATTGAAAAGCAGTGGTGAGAGTGGACATCCTTGTCTTGTTCCAGATCTTAATGGAATTGCTTTCAGCTTTTCACCATTGAGAATGATACTGGCTGTTGGCTTGTCATAGATGGCCTTTATGATGTTGAGGTATGTTCCTTGTATCCCAAGAATTTCAAGGGCTTTTATCATGAATGGGTGTTGCACTTTGTCGAAAGCTTTCTCAGCATCTATTGATATTATCATATGGTTTTTATATTTCTTTTTGTTGATGTGTTGGATAACGTTGATTGGTTTTCGGATGTTAAACCATCCTTGTGCCCCTGGAATGAATCCAACTTGGTCGTGGTGAATTATCTTATGGATACATTGTTGGATTCTGATAGCTAAAATTTTATTGAGGATTTTTGCATCAGTGTTCATTAGGGAGATTGGCCTATAGTTTTCCTTTTTTGTGTTGTCCTTATTCGGTTTTGGTATTAGTGTAATATTGGCTTCATAGAACGTGTTTGGTATTGTCCCTTCCTTCTCAATTTTTGGAAGAGTTTGTGAAGGATAGGCACTAATTCGTTTCTGAATGTTTGGTAGAATTCATTTGTAAATCCATCAGGTCCTGGGCTTTTGTTTTGGGGAGGTTTTTAATTACCATTTCAATTTCGCTGCTTGTAATTGGTCTGTTTAGGTGTTCTATTTCTTCTTTATCTAGCTTTGGGTGATTGTAGAGTTGTAGGAATTTGTCCATCTCCTCTAGATTGTTGAACTTGTTTCCATATAACTGTTCATAGTAGTTACTGATTATTCTTTTGATTTCTGCTGTGTCCGTTGTGATTTCTCCTCTTTCATTTATGATTCTGTGTATTTGTGCTTTCTCCCTTTTTTCTTTTGTGAGCCTGGCTAGGGTTTGTCTATTTTATTTATTTTTTCAAAGAACCAGCTCTTGGTTTCATTGATCTTTTGGATTGTTTTTTTAGTTTCAATTTCATTTATTTCTGCTTTGGTTTTTATTATTTCTTTTCTTCTACTGGTTCTGGGGTTTTTTTGTTGTTCTTTTTCTAGATCTTTGAGCTTCGAGATTAGGTTGTTTCTTTGAGTTCTTTCTTGTTTTTTGATGTGAGCTTCTATTGCTATATATTTTCCTCTTATTACTGCTTTTGCTGCATCCCATACATTTAGGATATTGGTGTCCTCCTTGTCATTCAATTCAAAGAATTTTTTAATTTCTTCTTTGATCTCCTCATTAGTCCAGTGGTCTTCCAGTAGTGTGGCTTTTAATCTCCATGAGGTAGGATAGTTCCTTGCCTTCTTTTTATGATTTATTTCTAGTTTGATGCCTTCGTGGTCAGAAAAGATGGTTGGTATGATTTCTATCTTGGTGTATCTGTTGATGTTTGTCTTGTGCCCCAGTATGTGATCGATCCTGGAGAATGATCCGTGTGCGCTTGAGAAAAATGTGTACTCCGTTTTTTTGGGTTTAGTGTTCTATAGATGTCTGTTAAGCCCAAATGCTCTAGGTCCTTATTTAGAGCTTTAGTTTCTTTACTTATTTTTTGTCTTGTTGATCTATCCATTGTTGATAGTGGTGTGTTGAAGTCTCCCACTACATATGTGTTTTCTCTGATGTCTGTTTTCAGAGAGGACAACAGTTGTCTGATATATTTTGGTGCTCTTTCGTTTGGTGAGTATATGTTAATGAGTGTTATTTCTTCTTGAAGTATTGTCCCCTTGATCATAATGTAGTGACCATTGGGGTCTCTTTTTATTTTTTTGAGTTTGAAGTCTGTTTTATCTGATATAAGTATAGCTGTTCCTGCTTTCTTTTTTGGCCCATTTGCTTGTAGGATTGTTTTCCATCCTTTGACTTTGAGCCTATTTTTATCTTTTGTAGCTAAATGTGTTTCCTGGAGACAGCAAAAGGTTGGGTTTTGTTTCTTAATCCAGGCTGCAACTCTGTGTCTTTTATTGAAGAGTTTAGTCCATTTACATTTAGAGTTAATATTGATATGTTAGCATCTGTATTTGCCATTATGTTTGTCTTTCCTTTGATTTTATTTATTTATTCTTTTAATAACTTTTTTTTGGTCTTCTTTCGTTGTTATTCGTCCCTCTGAGGTTCTGGCTTTAGGATTCCTTGTAGTATTTTTTGGAGTGGGGTTTATTCGCAATGAAATTCCGGAGTTTCTCTTTGTCTGGGAAGGTCCATATTCTTTCTTCATGGAGGAAAGAGAGCTTTGCGGGATAGAGTATTCTTGGTTGGCATCTGTTTTCTTGGAGTCTGTTGACTATGTCCCTCCACTCTCTCCTTGCCCGTAGTGTTTCTTCAGAGAAGTCTGATGTCAGCCTGATTGGTTTTCCTTTGAATGTTATCTGTTTCTTCCCTCTTGTCAGCTTCATTATTTTTTCCTTGTCCTGGATTCTTGGGAGCTTTACTATTATGTGTCTTGCTGTGTTTTTCCTTTCGTCGTGGAAGTTTGGTGTTCTTCTTGCTTCTTGTATATCAATTTTCAGCTCCTTCTTCGCATTTGGGAAGTTCTCTTCAATTATATCCATGAATATTTTCTCTGTTCCTACATCTCTCTCCTCTCCTTCTGGAATTCCTATAACTCTTATATTTCCTTTCCTCATGGAGTCAGATAGTTCCCGAAGTCTTTCTTCATTCTTTTTCCTTCGTACTTCTCTTTCCTTTTCTGTTTTGGTTCTTTTTATTTCTGTGTCTTCAAGATTACTTATTCGTTCTTCCATTTCATCTATTCTGCTTTCATTGCTTTTCCCAGAGTTTTTTAGTTCCTCCATTAATTCTTTGATCTCCTGCATTTCTCTTACTTCCCTCTTTAGGGACTCAATTTCCTTCTTCTGATCTATCACTTTTTTAATCATGGCAATTTTAAATTCTCTTTCTGGAAGGCTCAGAAGTTCTTCCAAGTTGCTGTCGTTGCAATCTGGGGAGTGGTTTTCTTTTTGTGGTGTGCTTCTTTCCTGAGGAGTTGTTAGGTTGCGTGTGGTTCTTCTACTCCCTACTGTCTGTTTTCTAATTTGTCGTATGCGTTGGGACACTGTGTTGCTCGGACTGACTGACATCTTGGGTGAACTTCTCCGCTCCCCTCTGGCTCTTCCAGGAGCCATCTCTGTCTTCTGGGGGAGCTTTCTGCTGGTTTTAGGCAGTTTTTACTGAAGAAATGTCCCTGTTCTCAAATGGCGAAGCGGGATGCAGTCCCTGCGCCTCCGGTTTCAGGCACACTCTTCTGCGCACCCGGTCTGCCCCGGACGTGGGTGCCTGCTCCCTCTGTGGGCTCAGACTGCTGGTCGGAAGGGGCCTGGCGTGGAATAACTTCCAGGCTGGCCACTGGGTCCTCCAGAAACCTTCTGCCCTTTTCAAGCAGTCTTAAGAAATGTCCTGTTTTATAGGGTGTTAGTGACTTTTTTTTTTCCTGGTCGCTAGGTGGCGCCAGAGATCTCTCCTATTGTCCTTGGGGGGCTGTTTTTTGCCTTCCCCCACCCCGTGGGACAGAGAACAGAGCGGGAATGGTAGGGTACACCTCAACAGCTTTGGGGTGCTGTGTCTGCCTTGTGCCCCACCGTCGTGGAGAAACCACGCCCCGAATTTTCGTGCCCCGGGTCTCAGTTCAAAGCCCTCAGTTCCAGGACGCGGGCTGTAGCCCAGTTCAGTGGCGCGGGAATGGCGCCTTTTGCACAGCTCCCGTGCCTGGGCGCCTGGTTCCTGCTCACTCAGGGAGGGACCTTCACCTCAGTGAGGACCTCCGTGCGTCTCCCCGCAAGCCTAGGTCGCAGGCGCGGGGACCTGGGCAGCCGCGATCCAGGTCTGCACTTGCTTTTCAAGCGCGCCAAGCGCGCCGCGTTTCCGCGCAAGCTTACCGGCAGCCCGGGCTGTGTCTTTGTTCTTCTCTATTGGCGCCGGAGCCGTTCGCTCACCGCCGCGCCGGATCCTGCAGGGTTGTCTCAGCTCCCGTTCACGGGGTGTGGTGGCTGCAATAGTTCCTTTCCACTCACAGTCCCGCTTGCTGCGTCGTTTGTTCTTGTGGGCCGTTTTGGTTTGTTGTTTCCTCCTCTCTGCCGGTCGGAGAGTGCCCATACATGTATTTTAGAGTATTGTTTCTTTTTTAGTGGGAAAGGTTTAAAATTGAGTAAAGAAATTCTTTAAAATTCATAGAGCAAAATGAAAAATGAACATAAGAAAGGTTTATGAAATGTGTCCCTGATTAACCCTAAAGAGCAACAGAGAGAGAGAGAGAGAGAGAGAGAGAATGGCACAACTTTATTAAACATAGCCATACTATTTTTCAAAAAAGTAGGAAAATGCATATTTTGGAGCAAAATTCGGAAGAGGATAAAAGTCTACTGAGAATTGCAGTTGAACCCGCCTCCATCCCCAGTGTGTGCAGTTACTGAAACTGTAAGAAGCAGGTACAAAAGTATGGAAGTTATAGCTCAAATTTAAAAATCATAATAGTGAAACTAAAATCTGTTGAAATTATTTGTCTAAAAAGGATAAAGACCAGGACATCCATCATTATGGTCTCTGAACATGGAGAGAAAAATCAAATTTTGGAGTATTCCATGTAGTTTACCATCCAGCATCTGTACCCAAAACTGAAAACTTGCTGAAACTGATCTGGGAGCTCTTTCTCTCTTTCTGGGTTGCCTGGTAGCAACCAGGCTGAGATCTTGTGCTTGATTCCCCTATAGGATTTACTGCTTACATCATTTTTCTAGAAATTCACTTTATAGCCAGAACCAAATAACCCTTTTCCCAAACAGGTAAAGATCACCATTATTCACAAACAACCAAAATGAGTAACAGTCACTGCAATGCAGACTCATGGAGGCATAGGAGAAATACCCGTCTCTGCTTAATCCCTATCTTTGCTCCACCTGTTCAGAGGCATAATGACAGATCATGGAAGATTGCTCTGGTTTCGTGGGGAGCAAAAGAAAATTCCTGGTTCTAATATTTGCCTCCCTGACCATACACCACCCAAGTCAATGAAAAGATTCTAGTTTAAACTCTCTCTCTCTCTCTCTCTTTATTAAAACAAGTTCTGACACCAAATGCCAATAGAAATGGTGACTGACTATCTCTCGGCACACTAGAGTTCCTCCAGGTGTCCAATACCCCAGAGACTGTCCAATCTTAGGGGCTCCTTCTAGATACTGGGACAGCTTCCCTCTTAGTGTCTCAGGATTCCCACCCTCAGCCTGTGTCTTGTGTTTCTGTGGGGTTTGCTGCCCTCTAACGGCCGTTCTGTGATACAGCAGCTCCCAGCTGACTGCCCCTGTGCCTGGGCAGTTGGAGGCTCCCTCTGGGATCACTGGTGGGGCTCTGGGGTGTGGATATGCTGCACTCTGACACACAGCCCACGGAAAGAGCCGAGTCCTTCAAAAAAGAGGGAGGCTTGTTTGGAGAATGAATCCAACATGTCCCAACAATAAAAGTACTGAACCAGATGGCTTCAAGGGTGAATTCTGCCCATGCGTTAAAAAAATATGCTGATGCCAATCTTTAAAAAACCCTTTAAAAATATTGAGATGGGGCAATTTGTTAATCACTCTATGAGGTCAGCATCTTCCTGACCCCAAGTTTGACCAAAATCCCTAAGGAAAGTCAACTACACACCTGTGTCACTCAGGATACAGAGGCACCACCCTCAGCCAACACCAGGACTGGGGCGCACAGCACAGGAAAGGACTAGAGCCAGGACCAAGCAGGATGGAGTCCCTGAATGCACGTGGGTGACAACATACATGCATACATGTTTATTTTAAACCCATTCACTCTGTGTTCTCACAGGGCTACCTGGACCAATTTCCATGTTTTATGTCTTCACCTTGGCCTTCTTATTTTTGAAACCCAGCTCTCCAATTTCAAAGTTTTACACTTTCTTCAGAAAGAGGTCAAGATGTTGAGTCAAAGGCTTTTTGCATGATAACACTGGCACTTCAATTTGTTTTGAATTCACAGAAGTTTAAGTACAGATGCAAATATTTACTAATTTGTTTTCAGTCATAATACCCTGAGAATATTTCTTTATAATAACATCACAAGAATGGGAAGATATTATAAAATGGAGTAGTAATCTGAGAAATATGGAAAATACTCATTTCTCGATATAATCAAATATTATCCTAAGAATTCATCAAAAATGAAAATTCTCAAGATGCATTCAGTTACATTGACGGGACCTTCCCCTGCTGTGCTGATGTGACCACACTTCACACACATATGGATCATGTGGGTGCCCTACTCATCCCCCTTTGTCATGACTGGGGTTCAGAGCTCCTTGCATCTCCCTGCTGCTGTGCAAGTCCAGGCTATGTGCTGACAGGCCCAGGAAAGTGGCCCGTGTGAGGCAGCCTTGGTGCAGAGACTGAGCCTCATTCATTCCGCTGAGTCCCCAACATCTGCCTCTCCACACACAGAGCTTCTGAGCCTGCTCCCCTGAGAAGCAGCACATGTGGGCAGCTCGGGCTACTGAACAGGGAGGTTGTTATTCGGGGCTCAACCACTGTGGGAGGATAATGTGTACCCTGAAAGCAGTAATAGACTGCAACATCCTCAGCCTCCACCCTGCTGATCTTCAGGGTGAAATCTGTGCCTGAACCGCTGCCACTGAACCTGTCTGGAACCCCAGAGGCCCTGCGGGAACCAAATAAAACAGGAGCCTTGGAGACTGGCCTGGCTTCTGCTGGAACCACTCCAAATAGGTGTTTCCATCACTACTTTGGAGGCTCTGACTGGCCCTGCAGGAGATGGAGACCTGCTCCCCAGGGACGACAGCCTGGGTTCGGGGGGTCTGGGTCAGCACAACCTCCCCACTGGATCCTAAAAAATGAGAGAGAAATGCAAGGTTATGAATGAAATCATTAGCCACTTCATGATTTAATTTTCTGATTTAAGTGAAATACTGTTTCATTTTACTGTTATAATTGTGTGACTCATAATCACACTCCAAATTATGCAACCACGTAAAGAACCATGAGCCAGCAGGTGTGAAGGTGCCTCTAGGAATCCCAGACATCATTGTCCACTTCCTGTCACAACCATGATGACAGTCCATGCTCCTTCTGGACTATTCCTCACTCATACAGATCTAAGCATCACACACTCATTCTGGATGAGAACTTTATCTCATATCACCCAGACAGAGAAGACACAGATCACTTGGCTCTCCCAGAGCCCCTCCCTCTCCATGTCCTTGTTCATCCCCCTCAGCCCTTACCTGGAGTCCAGAGCATCAGCAGATCCAGGAGCTGAGTGGGGAACCTCATTTTGAGAGGCTGAGCTAGAGTCCTGGGCAGGCAAGTCCAGACCACAGCTGACCTTTTATCTCAGCCCTGCCAGGGCAAACCCCCTGGGACCCATATGCAAATCCTCTGGTGGGGCAACAGGGTGGAGTGAGAAGTCCCCTGTGAGTAGAGACGCAGACATGTGACGCTGTGGGTGGGAAAGTTGCAAAGAGAACACCTTGGCCCCCTGTCACTAGATCAGAGCCCAGGGTGAGGAGAGAACAGGAGCAGACAGGCTGCTGGGTCAGGGGACTGGATCCTTCCTCAGGCTTGGTGGCGTCTGACACTGAGAAGCAGCAGATCCATCCACTGTGACCCTGAAAGTGACAAGTAGTTAAACTGCTTGAAGAAATGGGGTCTCGACGTATGAGGGTGACATCTGGGAGGTGTCATCAGTATGTGATGCAGGTCAAGGAGCTTATAAAAATGATTTTCATGGGCTGATAAATATGATCAGTAGATGATGCAAAAGTTCCTGTTAAAGAAATACTTTGACGATCATCAATCAAACTTTGGGGAAGTAAAGTGATGGACAATGGAAGGAATCACAACAGGTGTTAGTGCCTAAATAAAATTTATTGATTGATTTTGCCTTGTCACAAAATACAGTAATAAGAAAAAAGAAGTTTCAAACCAAATATTTAATAGAAACATTCTTCAGAGGATGTGGAGGGAAGGATGAAAATGGGAGGGAAGAGCACAAGGAACTGGGGTGATGGTGCCCGGGTGAATTGGTGGTGGGAATTTCACAGGGACTAGGCTTGAGAGGAGAAATCATACATGTACAAAAGTGAAGAATAAAGTCAAAGGTATATAAAATAAAAAAATTAAAACAGTTTAGTAAAAAGTTTAAGGCAACAAGAAAAGAAGAGTCATTTTTCTGAGATTTAAAACCAAATTTCTGAACATATCAATAGTTTTATTTTATCAAAAGTAGTTTTTATCCTTTTGTTGACCAAGTGACTTCTGTCCTTTGTCACATGTCAGCCCATCGGGGGAATCAGAGTGAATAGTCCTGCGTTTATCAATTGCTTGACATTGGTCTAAGCGAAGAATTTTTTTTTTTTTGGATAAACAACCAAAGTGTAAGCAACAAAAGCAAAAACCATTAAGTGGGACCACATCAATCTAAGAAACATCACAGAAAAGAAGTTAGCAACCGAATGAAAAGGTAACCTATGGACTAGAGGGCAATATTTCCAAGCCACATACTGCAGAAGAGGTAAAGACAAAATACATTAAGAATCCATACAACTCAGTACCAAGACAAAACACAATCTGATTAAAAAGTTGGGCAGTGGAACTGAACAGAAGTTTGTTCAAGGCTCAACCCTACTTACATGATAACATGATCAATATCACTAATCACCAGGAGATGTAAATCAAAACCCCAGTGAGATATCACCTCGCCCCTGTTATGGGCCATCATCAAGAAAACCTTATACTGGGCCTCCCCAGGTGGCACAGTTTGAGCACTGGGTTTGCGAGTCTGCCTGCAGCCTCTGCAGCGCTGGTTCGTTCCCTGGACGCTGGTGAGGGGCCCACAAAAAAACAAACAAACAAACAAACAAACAAACAAACGAAACCTTATACAATGCTGGTGGAAATTGAAATTGGTGAAACTGCTCTGAGAAAAGATATGGAGTAACTCAAAAAGAATTGCAAATAGAATTACCATATGATTCAGTAATTGCAATTATGAATATATCTGGGAAGATATGAGAATCGTTTATCAGTTACCTGTACTCTCCTGTTATGAGGCATAGTAGCCAACAGATGGAAACAACCTAACAACAGAGTGGATACAATTGGGGGCTAATTTATGTATAGAGAGACAACATGAATGAGCCTTGATATCATTATGCTAAGTGAGGTAAGTCAGGAAAGTAAAGATAATAATTATATGACATCTCTTTTTTCCTGAAGTCTAAAGAATTGAACTCATGAAAACAGAGTAGTATGTGGTTACCAGGGGCTGGTAATGTTTTCATTGTTTAAGGACAAGTGATTTATTTTTAAAGATTGTGTTTATGTACGCATACAAGAGCAGGGGTGTAGGAAAAGGTGCAGTGGCAGTGGTGAGAGGATTCACCAGAGACAGAGTAGGGAGCAGAACAGGCAGATCAACTGAAATACATTGTTGAGGGGAGCAGCGGGCAAGACAGGACAGGTCATATGTGAATAGCTCCCTGGCCGGGATCGAACTCATGCGCTGCAGTGGCTGCAGATAGCTTCACAGTGCTGACACTGAACCACTTGTGCCACCAGGGAGGCCCAATAATGTTTTAAGATGTAGTAAAATAAAACAAAAGAAAACAATTTCTTCAAAGCTCATCAAACACAATGAAAATGAACACAGAAAAAATTACCAAGTATGTTCCAGGTAAACATGGTTGTGGGGACACAGTCTGCATTGGGAAGACAAAGGGGCTTCCAGACACTGAGCACAGGCACTGGCAGGTTTGCTCCCACTCAGCACTGGAGCCCCCAGGCTCCCCATCCAGCCAGACACCATCCTGCCTTAGGGGCTCCCTCCTACTGTCTCAGTATTTCCTTTTTTTTAAAAGATTTTATTTATTTATTTATTTATTTATTTATTTATTCATTTATTTATTTATTTATTTATTTATTTGTACAAGCACTGGGTATAGTCAGAAGCTTGGGAGGTGAGAGAATTCACCAGAGCCAGAGCGGGGAGCAGAGCAGGCAGAAGGACCGAAGCACACTGCTGAGGGGAGCAGCGGGCGGCAGGAGAGGTCTGCGTGCCATGTGGAACCCTCCTCCAGTGCTGGGAAGCAGCCAGGGATCCAACTGGCGCTGCAGAGGCTGCAGGCAGCTTCGCAACCCACTGCTCAACCGCTGCGCCACCGGGGAGGCCCTGTCTCAGTATTTCTTTTACCACATTGAGTCTTCAGTTTACTGGGGGTTTCGTGACCTCTAATGGCTGATCTGTGAAGCAGTAACTTAATGGATTTTCTATGGGCCCCACTCAGTCAGGGCTGAGACTTTCCCTGTTTTGGGTGATGCTGGAACTAAGGTTAGGGGTCCCAGAACAGACTCTGTAGTAACACAAAATGATTCCTCTTCTCAATAAACAGGTCACCTAGTGGAAGAAAAGGAGAAAAGAGGTGACCAGGACTGGCCATCCTATTGGTGACAAGGCTGCCCCGACCAGGTCCTGTGATCACTTGAGAGACCAAAGCTGGGGTTGGAAAGAGAAGGTGGAGCAGGAGGGAGCCTGCAGGCACAATGGTGGGATGGAGCTGGAAACAGAGGATCCTGGTCTAAATCAGTCACCCCAGCCTTGTCCCTCCTCCAGACACAGTCCAGGGCAGCTCTGAGGCCCACAGGTAAGATGCACAGGTGAGAACCACAGTGTTAAGTCAGCACTTAAAACATCGCTGTTTCAAAAAGAGCCAAGTCTTTCATTTTAATTGACTATTTTAAATGTAGATGCCCTTGTGGTTTGTGTTCATTATGTTAGGGTCTGCTGTTTTAGACATTAACACACATGGCTATCATTGGGACAATGAACTAATATTTAACACAGAGTTTGCATCAAGCTTGGGGAGGGCAGTGGCCAATAGAGTATCCGTCTCTCTAGATGGGGGTGCCTAAGGAGAAGGTGGATGGAGGAAGTAGAGCAGAATGGTATTGAAAGTATTTACTGTAATTCTCTGATTGAGGATCAGGACAGCTATTTCCAGGCCACATTTTCTCACCAAGTAGACCCAGAGCTTCTCAGTCCTCCATCTCTGCTATGACGGCTCCCTGTGCTGGAGAACGTAAGCAAGTGGGACATGACTCTTGAGAAAAGAAGGTTCATATGGACCAGCTCTCAGAACTTGACCCAAGGTTTCTAGGACAACCTGAACTAATTCGTCATGGAAAATTGAGTTTCTGAGGATCAGCATCACTTACAAAGCTTAGATTTTATTACTTTATCTCAAAAAGCAAATTTCATCCTTTTTTTTAAACAGCTGAGCAGTACTGCATATGCACCCTAGGTTTTTTTTTTTTTTTGTCCAGTCATCTGTTGATGAACATTTAAGCTGTTTCCAGGTCTTGGCTAATGTGTGTATTGCAGCAATGAATATATTATATCTTTTCAAATTAGTGTTTTCATATTCTTGGAATAGATGCCTGAGTGCAAATTCCTAGATCATATGGTATTTCTATTTTTGAATTTTAAAAAATATTTTATTCCTATATTTTTTACATCATTGTTCATTTTTCAACAATGTTTTCTTCTCCCCCTCTACCCTGTGTACTCCCCATCGAATTTCCTTCCTCCATGCACCCATGCACCATCACCTCAGTCCCCTGTGCTCCTCCTTCCCTCCCTCTGATCCCTCTCCCTCCTCCTTTCTTGCAAGATATCTCTGGTTTATAATTGTCTGATCGTTTTTGTTTTGTTTCATTGT
This sequence comes from Talpa occidentalis, assembly GCF_014898055.3. Classification (NCBI taxonomy): domain Eukaryota; kingdom Metazoa; phylum Chordata; class Mammalia; order Eulipotyphla; family Talpidae; genus Talpa; species Talpa occidentalis. Next base: position 95,658,307 of record NW_023604861.1, read on the forward strand.
GTTTTGTTTTGTTGTTTTTTCCCTCCAGATGTCTTATTTGGTTCCGCTATATTCCTCTTATAAGTGAAACCATCTGATATTTCTCTTTCTTTCTGATTTATTTCACTGAGCATAATTCCCTCTCGCTTGATCCATGTTGCTGTGAATTGTATGTGTTCATCTTTTTGGATTGCTGAGTAATATTCCATTGTGTATACATATCACATCTTCTTGATCCAGTCATCTATTTTTGGGCATTTGGGTTGTTTCCAGGTTTTACTTATTGTAAATAGTACTGCAATAAACATAGGGGTACAAGTATTTTTTTGAATCAATGTTTTGTGTCCTTTGGGTAGATCCCTAGGAATGGAATTGCTGGGCCATATGGTTGCTCCATTTTTAGCAGACTGAGGAAATCCAGACAGCTTTCCAAAGCGGTTGGACCAAATGCACTCCCACCAGCAATGTAGGAGAGTTCCTTTTTCACCACATCCTCGCCAACATTTGTTGTTGATGGTTTTTTTTGATATGTGCCATTCTTACTGGTGTAAGGTGGTATCTCAGTGTGGTTTTGATTTGCATTTCCCTGATGATAAGGGATGTTGAACATTTTTTCATATGCCTGATGGACATTTGCATTTCCTCCTTAGAGAAGTCTTTTAAATTCTTCTGCCCATTTCTTGACTGGATTCTTTACTTTGTTTTTGTTGAGTAATTTCTTTGTATATTTTTGTGATCAGCCCCTTCTCAGCTCTATGGAGCGCAAAGATTTTTTCCAGTCAGTGGGGTGTCTCTCTGTTTTGGTTAAGGTCTCTTTTGCTGTACAGAAGCTTTCAGTTTGATGTAATCCCAGGTGTTTATCTTATCCTTGACTTACTTTGCTTTGGGTGATGGGTCTTTAAAGAAATCTCCATTCCTTTTTTTATAGAGGTGATACTAATTTATATATTCCTAAGAAGACATAACAAGATACTCAGACTCTGAAAAATATATGACACAAGGGGGCAGGGGAAAATGTCTTAGAAGAATAATGGATAGAGCAGGTCAGTGTGACAAAAATCAATAACTAAGGACACTAGAAAGGTTATAGGGGACTGAAGTGTGAACTGCAGTCTTGAAACTGACATCATATTCTAAACTAATGGTAGATCAAACTAATTAAATAAAAACAAAACTAAAAAACAAATAGCATTCCTACTTCATACACACACACGCACACACACAAACAACCAAAAAACAAAAAACATCAATTTACTTCCAGGTTTATAAAAGTCTGTAAGTAAAGTCAAAGCCCTTAGTTTACAAAGCGATATAGGAGATTCTTTATGAGTTTGGGTAAGGAGATTCTGAGAAAAAAGGGAAACCATAAAAATTGATATATTTTCTTACATTAAAATTAAGAATGTATTCTCATTAAATATAAATATAGAAAGAGTAAAATGATAAAGTACAAGTGGGGGGAATATATGTGTTATGACTCACACCCAGACTGTATTAAGAGCTCTCATGAATCCATAAGCACAAAGATGAACAACCCAATAGAAAAATTTGCCCCAGGGCTGGGTCTGGGTAGAACAGGCAAAAGCAGAGGATGACAGAGGATGGTACTGCTGGTGATTTCAGAGCTGGGAGAGAGAAACCCTCCTCAAGAGGAAAAAAAAAGAAAGAAATAGTGATACAAATGTATGGGGCCTAAGAGGGAGTTTCCTTCTGTTTCCTCAAACACATTTCTAGTTCTATAATATTTCTCAGATGTATTTTACATTTTTTATTAATAAGGTAGAGTTTTCATAAATATAATATACTTCTATTCTTTGCTTATATTGAAGAGTCTAGTTTGGACATTCTAAAGATTAAATTGAGTGAAAATACACACAGTAAAGGAAAATTAAGCTAGATATTAGAGATGTATGCAAAACCTCTTTGCAAACCATGCCTCTCATATGATAAAGAAAAACAACTCAATGATATTGGTCCAGGTGGTGAGGCAGACTTATTCCCCGTGATCACAGTAGGTAGAGGGGCCACTCCAGGGGATTTTGCAATGGCACAGAGAGGGGTTTGAACTCAAATGGAGCCTGGGCAAGTGGGAATTTATAGTCAAGGACAAGCGTGAGGATCAGAGGATATAAAATTACTCAGAGGAAACACCAGGGGTGATGGGGATGGGGATTCTGGCTACATTGACTTAACAGGATCTTTGCTGAAGGCAGAACAAAGTGATGAGACACCTGCAAGATGGTGGCAACTGAGGAATCTGACCAGGTAACAGGAATGACCCGTACTGGAGAATTGTGGATCTGATGTAGCAGAGATCTTGCTAAAACTGGATTTGAAGGTGGCGCCTATGGGGTGGCCTAGACACAGAGTCTTCAGCCTCAAACAGTTCCCCTGAGTCCCCATCGACTGCCTCTTAACACACAGAGCTGCTGAGTTTGCTCCCCAGGGAAGCAGCAGGTGTGGGCATCTGGGGCTGCTGAACGGGAAGGTTTTTGTTCGGGGCTCAAACACTGTGGGTGGATAATGTGTACCCTGCCCGCAGAAATAGATTGCAACATCCTCAGCCTCCACCCTGCTGATCTTCAGGGTGAAATCTGTGCCTGACCCGCTGCCACTGAACCTGTCTGGGACCCCAGAGGCCCTGTTGGACACTCTATAGATCAGGCCCCTTGGAGACTGGCCTGGCTTCTGCTGGAACCAATGCAAATAGGTGTTTCCATTACTATGTTGGAGGCTCTGACTGGCCCTGCAGGAGATGGAGACCTGCTCCCCAGGGACAACGGACAGGGAGAGTGGGGTCTGGGTCAGCACAACCTCCCCACTGGATCCTGAAGAAAAGGAGAGAGAAACACAAGTTTATGAATGAAGTTATTAGCCACTTCTTGATATAATTTTCTAATTTAACTGAAATACTATTTTGTTTTTGTGAGTCATAATTGTGTGATCCTGATTCCCACTCCAAAATTATGCAACCACATGAAGAACCATGAGCCAGCAGGTGTGAAGGTGCCTCTAGGAGTCCCAGACACCATCGTCCCCCTCTTGTCACGGCCCCACCAGAAGACAGTCCATGTTCCTTCTGGACTGTTCCTCACTCTTATAGATCTAAGCATCACACACTCTGCCTGGATGAGACTTCATCTCATAGCACCCAGACAGAGAAGACACAGGACTCCTGGCTCCCCCAGAGCTCCCTGTCACCCATGTCCTTGTTCACCTCCCTTGATTCTCACCTGGGGTCCAGAGCATCAGCAGTGCCAGGAGCTGAGTGGGGAACCTCATTTTGAGAGGCTGAGCTAGAGTCCTGAGCAGGCAAGTCCAGACCACAGCTGACCTTTTATCTTACCCTGCCAGGGCAGCCCCCGTGGGGACCCACATGCAAATCCTCTGGTGGGGCAGCAGGGTGGAAAAGGAAGTCCCCTGTAAGCAGAGAGACAGAAAGGTGATGCTGTGGAAAGGAAAGCATCAGAGAGAAGACGTTGGTCCCCGTGTCACTAGATAGAGCCCAGGAAGAGCAGCGGACAGGAGCAGACAGGCTGCAGGATCTGGCGACTGGACTCGTCCTCAGGCTTGGAGGCGTCTGACACTGAGAAGCAGCAGATCCATCCACTGTGACCCTGAAAGTGACAAGTAGTTAAACTGCTTGAAGAAATGGGGTCTCGACGAATGAGGGTGACATCTAGGAGGTGTCATCAATATGTGATGCAGGTCTCAGAGCTTATAACAATGATTATCATGGACTGATAAATATGATCAGTAGATGATGCAAAAGTTCCTGTTAAAGAAATACGTTGACGATTATGAATCAAACTTTGGAGGAAGTAAAGTGATGGACAATGGAAGGAATCACACCAGGTGAAAGTGCTTAAATAAAATTTATTGATTGATTTTTCCTGTGTCACACAATACAGTAATGAAAAGAAAACACTTTGAAAACCAAATATTTAACAGAAACGTTTTTCAGAGGATGTTGAGGGAAGGACGAAAACAGGAGGCAGAGGGTAAGGGACTGGGGTGCTGGGACACGGGTGAATTGGTGCTGGGAATTCCACGGGGACTACACTTGAGAGGAGAAGCATGCATCGTACGAAAATGAAGAACAGTGTCAAAGGTATATAAAAATTAAAAAAAATAGAAGTTCTGTAAAATGAGTTTAAGGCAACAGGAAATGAAGAATCATTTTTCTGAGATTTTAAACCAAATTTCTGAACATATTAATAATTTTATTTTATACAAAAATAGTTTTTATCCTTTTGTTGACCAAGTGGCTTCTGTCCCTTGTCACATGTCAGCCCATCGGGGGAATCTGAGTGAATAGTCCTGCGTTTATCAAAGTAACTTTTTCGAATGGCTGTAGAGTATCCCAGAAGGAATAGACACAATTTCAAAGAAACTCATCATAGTGATGGACATTTACTCTGTTGAAATCATTCAGCACCACACACAGTGTAGCAGTGTTCATTTTATTTTCATAGGCTGAATTCCCAGATGTGGAATTATCAGTCTCCAAACATCAACAGTAGGCAAACACCAAAAAATCCTTTCACAGAAAATAATTTTGGTTTTCCACTTCTTAGTTAGGGGTGTCTTGAGGGAAGGGGGATTGTGAGTAACTAGACCTGAGTGAATGTTGAAACACTGAGTGTAACTCTCTGATGGTGATCAGGCCCCGTGTGCCCCACTGTGCAGACCCAGAGCTTCTCGTCCGTCTCGCTGTGTGTTTCTCCCGTGCTGGATGGAGAGCACAGCCACGAGGGACGAGACTCTTTGGCTGAAAAGTCTCTATATTGATGAGCTCTCAGACCTTGACCCAAGGTGTCTAGGATAACCTGGACTAATTGCTATGGAAATGAATTTTCTGAAGATCAGGATAACTTAGCAAGTTTGCTTTAGAGCCTTCTCCTATTTAATTAAATTACCAGGCCTCCCTCTGTTTCCAAGTAGGAAGCAGCTCAGGAGAGAGGTTTTACAGAACATGCTGACACACTGCTCATTCTCCTCCCCCTGTAGTGGGGTGGTGGGCGGCTCCCTCAAGGGGTCACAGGGTGATGATGTGGGTGTGGCTCTTCTGGACTGAGCTCACACAACCCAGACAAAGAGCAGAGTCATTCAGGAGAGATGAGGCTACTTTGGAGCATGAATCCAACACATCCCAACAAGAGAAGTCCTGCACCAGGTGGCTTCAAGGGTCAATTGTGTCCAATATTTTTTCAAGTATACTAATAACGATCTTTCTGCAATAAAATTCCTCAAAATGCTTGTGGAGGGGACCCTTTGTTACTCACTTTCTGAGGTCAACATCCCCAAGATGCTAAAAGGGAACTACACATCTGTGTCCCTCATGACCCGGACACACCATCCTCAGCCAACACCAGGGCCCTGGGGTCAGGCACAGGACAGGACAGGAGCCAGGACCAAGTGGACTGAGTCCCTGAATGCACTGTGCTTCAACATGTTCTCTGTTTTTTAAATCTCTCATCCTCTGTGTTCATTCAATGCTATTGGGACAAGATGCACACTCCACACCTTCCCATTTTTCCTTCTCATTTTTAAAATCCAACTTTTGGCATTTCAAAAGTTGGATTTTACTTTCTTTTAGAAAGAGGTCATTGTGGGGCCTCCCTGGTGGCGCAGGGGTGAAAGACAGCTCTATCAAGCATTTGGCAGCCACCACAGCACGAGTTTGATGCCAGCACAATTTGATCCCCAGCTGGCCACAGAGCAACCAACATGGTGCAGCAGACTCTCCTGTCTCACCAGCTGCTCCCCTCAGCAGTGTATTTCAGTAGATCCTGTTGTGCTCATGATTCTTTTGGTGAATCCTGTCACCCCCCCACACCTCTGGCTACACCCAGTTCTTTTTTTTTTTTAAAAGAATTATTATTTATGCATACAAGAGCTGAGGTAAAGGCCAGAGTTGTGGCGGGGTGAGAGGATTCACCAGAGACAGAGTGCAGAAAGAATAGACAGAAATGACCAAAATAAGTGCTAAAGGGAGCAGTGGGCGAGACAGGAGAGGTCTACTGCGCCATGTGGGCTGCTCCCTGACTGGCCAGGGATCGAACTCCTGCTGCAGACACTGCGGATTGCTTCATAGTGCTGTGCTTAACCTCTTGTGCCACCAGGGAGGAACTTGTATGCATAAATAAAATAAATGTTTAAAAAATAAAAAAGAAGAAGAAACGGCTCATTGTGATGATTCAAAAACTTTTTATGCAATAGCACAGGGAACTTGAACAACTAAGAATTTATAACAGTTTACATGCAAACTCAAATACTGATTTTTAGAAATTGTTCTCAGTCATACTCTCGCTGAGGATCCATTAGATACAATATTCCCACTAAACATTTTTCTTGATGGGGAGATAAAGTACAAAATTGAGTAGGAATCCCAGAAAATGGGGAAATACTAATTCGTGAGTGTAATCAAATATTATCCAAAGTATACAACAAAAAATGCTAAATCTCAACATGCATTCAGTTGGATTGGCCCTCCCGCTGTGTGCTCCAGGCTGATGTGACCACACCACACACAGACAGGGAGCATGAGGGTGACGCCTCATCTCCCCTTCTTCATGACTGGGGCTCTGACTTCTTACATCTCCCTGGTGCTGTGCAGGCCCAGGCTGTGTGCTGACAGGGCCAGGAAAGGGGGCTCCTTAGATGGTCTTGGTGCAGAGCCATGAACCTCATTCAGTCCCCTGAATCTCCATCAACTTCCGTTCCTGACAGACAGTGCTTCTGAGCCTGCTCCACAGAGTAGCACCACACCTGGGCAGCTGGGGCTGCTGAACAGGGAGGTTTTTGTTCAAGGCTCAACCACTGTGGGAGGAGTATGTGTACCCTGCATGCAGAAATAGACTGCAACATCCTCAGCCTCCACCCTGCTGATCTTCAGGGTGAAATCTGTGCCTGACCCGCTGCTACTGAACCTGTCTGGGATACCAGAGTATCTGGTGGACACAGTATAGATCAGGAGCCTTGGAGACTGGCCTGGCTTCTGCTGCAACTAGCTCAAATAGGTGTTGCCATCACTGTGTAGGAGGCTCTGACTGGCCCTGCAGGAGAGGGAGACCTGCTCCTCAGGGATAACGGGCAGGGAGAGGGGGGGTCTGGGTCAGCACAACCTCCCCACTGGATCCTGAAATAAAAGAGAGTAATAGAAGGTTACGGAAAATTGTCATGATCCTTTTTCTTGGAATTCCTTTAGTAATTATTTCTTGCTGCGTGATATCATTGACACTTATCCACTTGAAAATAGATTCGTATGCACACAAGTGTCTCTAGAATTTTCCTTATCCTCCTCTTCTTTCCGTGTTACAGAGCTCCTTGAAGCACAGGCCCTTGATAGAAAACTCTTCTAATTCTCACGGCTTTAAACATTCCCTGCTGATTCCCAGAGAGTAAGGCGTAGGAATATAGCAGTGCACAGATACACAGGGACTGATGTCCCCTGGGCTCAGTCTCCTCACCCCATCAGCTTTCTCCCCTCACTTCTGCCTTCCCTGGGGTCCAGAGCATCAGCAGCCCCAGCAGCTCAGCAGGGAACCTCATTTTGAGAAGCTGAACTGAGGAGCCCCCTGAGTCAAGGCAAGATCAGAGCTGGCCTTTTAGCTCAGACTTGCAAGGGCAGCTCTCCCCTGGGAACCCTCATGCAAATGCCCAGGGGGCAGGGAGCTGGGTGGGTGGAGAGAACCAAACAGGGGACACAGGAAGCTCTTGTGAGGAGAGAGAACACAGTATCCTCTCTGTGTGGAGGAAATGTGCATGGTGGAGTCCGTGCTCCTGCAGTGGTGCCAGGAGGATCTGGCTGTGAGAGGCTGGCCCAGGGGCAGGGACAGGGCTGGACAGGAGCAGCCCCACGAGCCGTGAGCATACTTTATGGTATTGTCATAAAAACAGACACTTAAACCAGTGATTCAGTCATTACAATGATGACAATAACTGCTAAGAAATGAGAATAGATTATCAGAGATAGCTGTGCTCCCCTGGTTATTATTCACAGTAGCCAACATATGGAAACAACTTATCAACAGAGTGGAAACAACTGGGGGCTAAGTTATATAATACAGAGAACATGAATGGGCCTTGATATCATTATGCTAAGTGAGGTATGTCAGAAAAGTAAAGATAATTACATGATATCTCTTCTTTCTCATGTCTAAAGAATTGTATTCATAAAAACAGAGTAGTATGTGTTTACCAGGGGTTGGGGTTGGTAATATTTTAATCGTTTCAGGTCAAGTGATTTATTTATTTATCTATTTATTTATTTATTTATTTTTAAAAGATTTATTTATTTATGCATACAAGAACTAGGGTACAGGCCAGAGGTGTGTGGGGTGAGAGGATTCACCAGAGACAGAGTGGGGCAGAACAGGCAGACTGACTGAAATACACTGCTGTGGGAGTACCCGCCAGTCAGGAGAGGTCTGCTTTGCCATGTGGGTTGCTCCCTGGCTGGGGATTGAGCTCCTGCAGCTGTGGCTACAGATAGCTTCATAGGTTGCGTCTTAACACTTTGTGCCACCAGGGAGGCCCACAAGTGATTTATTTTTAAAGATTATGTCTATGTATGCGTAAAGAGCTGGGGTGTAGGAAAGAGGTGCCGAAGGAGCAGTGTTTGGATTCACCAGAGACAGAGTGGGGAGCAGAACAGGCAAATAAACTGAAATACATTGCTGAGGGAAGCACCGGGCAAGACAAGAGAGGTCTGCCGCTCCATGTGGGTATCTCCCAGGCCTGGATCAAACTCATGCTGCAGCGGCTGCAGGTAGCTTCATAGTGCTAGAGCTATCCACCAGGGAGGCCTTTGTGCCACAAGGAAGGCCCTAATGCTTAAAGACGAAGTAAAACAAAACAATTTCTTTAAAGCTCATCAAACAAAATGAAAAATGAACACAGAAAAAAATAAACAGGTGTGTTCCAGGTAAACATGGTTGTGGGGACACAGGCCGCAGCTGGGAGGGCAAAGCTGCTTCCAGACACTGAGCACAGGCACTGGCAGATTTCCTCACACTCAGCACTGGAGTCCCCCAGGCTCCCAGTCCAGCCAGAGACCATCCTGCCTTAGGGGATCCCTCTTTCTCTCTCAGTATTTCATTTAGCAGATTGAGTCTTCAGTTTACTGGGGGTTTGGTGACCTCTAATGGCTGATCTGTGAAGCAGCAACTTACAGGATTTTCTATGGGCCCCACTCAGTCAGGGCTGAGACTTTTCCCTGTTTTGGGTGATGCTGGAACTAAGGTTAGGGGTCCCAGAACAGACTCTGCAGTAACACAAAATGATTCCTCTTTTAAATAAACCAGTCACCTACTTGAGGAAAAGGAGAAAACAGGTGACCAAGACCTACCATCCTACTTGTGACAAGTCTGCACCCACCAGGTCCTGTGATCACTTGAGAGACCAAAGCTGGGGTTGGAAAGAGAAGGTGGAGCAGGAGGGAGCCTGCAGGCACAATGGTGCGCTGGAGCTGGAAGCACAGGATCCTGGTCTAGATCTGTGAACCTCGCCTTGTCCCTCCTCCAGGCACAGTCCAGAGCAGCACTGAGGCCCACATGTGAGAACACAGTGTTAAGTGAGCACTTAAAACATGGCTGTTTCAACTAGGAGCCAAGTCTCTCATTATAATTAAGTCTATTTTTACTATATCCCCTTGTGCTTTGTGTTTATTGTGCTGTTTTACATTAACATTCATAGATCATTGGGAGAATGAGATAATCTTTAACAGAGTTTGCATCAAGCCTGGGGAGGGCTGTGGCCAAGAGAGTTTCCCTCTCTCTAGATGAGAGAGTATAAGGAGAGGGCAGATGTAGGGTGCAGAGCAGAATGAGTATTGAAAGTATTTAATGTAATTCTCTGATTGGTGATCAGGACAGCTCATTCCAGGCCACATTTTCTCACCAAGTAGACCCAGAGCTTCTCAGTCCTCCTTCTCTGCTATGACGGCTCCCTGTGCTGGAGAACGTAAGCAAGTGGGACATGACTCTTGAGTAAAGAACGTTCATATGCACCAGCTCTCAGAACTTGACCCAAGGTGTCTAGGAAACCTGAACTAATTCCTCGTGGAAAACTGAGTTTCTGGAGATCAGCATAACTGAGAATGCTTGAATTTTTGAGAATTACATTATCTCAAAAAGCAAGATTTCATCCCTTTTTTTTAAACAGCTGAGCAGTACTACATTTATACCCCATTTTTGTTTAGTCCTGTCATCTGTTGATGAACATTTAAGCTGTTTCCACGTCTGGGATGATGTGAGTAGTGCGGCAATGAATATATGATATCTTTTCAAATCAGTGTTTTCATATTCTTGGAATAGATGCCTAAGAGTGATTTCCTATCTCATGGTATTTCTATTTTTATATTTTTCAAGAAATCTCCATACCTTTTTTTATAGAGGTAACAGCAATTTATATTCCCTTTAAGAAGTCATAACAAGGTACTCAGACTATGAAAAAAAAGTATGATACAAGGGGGCAAGGGAAAATGTCTGAAAGGAAGAATGGATAGAGCAGGTCAATGTGACAATGATCAATACCTAGTGGGCACTAGAAAGGTTGCTGGGGTGCAGGGTGCTAAAGTCACATGTTGAAGTGTGAACTGTACTCTTGAAACCTACATCATATTCTGAACTAATGGTAGATCAATACAAATTGTTTAGAAAAAAAACTAAAACACAAATAGTATTCCTACTTCATACACACACACAAAACACACAGACAAACATCAGTTTACCTCCAGGTTTATAAAATTCCATTAAGTGGAAGTCAAAGCCCTTAGTTTACAAAGCTCTACAGGAAATTCTTTATGAGTTTGGGTAAGGAAGATTTAGGCCAAAAAAGCAAAACCATGAAAATTGATACATTTTCTTACATTAAAATAAAGAATTTATTCTCATTAAATATCAGTATAAAAAGAGTAAAATGCTAAACTGCAGATGGGGGGAATATATGTGTTATGAATAACAGACAAATAGCTAACACCCAGACTGTGTAAAGAGCTGTCATGAATCCATAAGCACAAAGATGAACAACCCAATAAAAAAATTTGCCCCAAGGCTGGGTCTGGGTAGAGCAGGGGAAGAGCAGGCTTGTCAAACTGGGCAACTTACACAGGGCAGGACAGATGACAGAGGATGGTGCTGCTGGTGATTTCAGAGCTGGGAGAGAGAAACCCTCCTCAAGAGAAAAAAAAGAAAAGAAAGAAATAGTGATACAAATCTATGGTGCCTACGTGGGAGTTTCCTTCTGCTTCCTCAAACACATTTCTAGTTCCGTAATATTGCCCTGGTGTATTTTACATTTTTATTAAAAAGGTAAAGTTTTCATAAATGTAATTTCTTCTTACTCTGGCTTATATTTAAAAGTCTACTGTTGACATTCTTTTTTTAAGAAAACATTTTTAAAAAAAGATTTATTTTATTTATTTATTTATTTATTTATTTATTTATTTATTTATTTATTTATTTATGTTATACAAGCACTGGGTACAGTCAGAAGCGTGGGAGGGTGAGAGAATTCACCAGAGCCAGAGCAGGGAACAGAACAGGCAGACTGACGAAGAAATACACTGCTGAGGGGAGCTTCGGGCTTGGCAGGAGGGGTCTGTCACGCCATATGGGATCCTCGTCCTCGACCAGGGATTGAACTGGCGCTGCAGAGGCTCCGAGTAGTTTCGCAGCCCAGTGTTCAACCGCTGCGCCACCAGGGGAGGCCCTACTATTGACTTTCTAAAGATTAAATTGAGATAAAATGCACACACCTAGTAAAGGAAAATTAAACTAGACATTAAGGGTCTGTGCAAAATCTCTCTGCAAACCATGCCTCTCATATGATAAAGAAAAACAATTCAATGATATTGGTTCCAGGTGGTGAGGCAGACTTATTCCCTATGATCACAGCAGGTGGAAGGGCCACTCCAGTGGGATTTTGCAACAGGGCAGAGAAGGGGTTGAAGTTCAAATGGAGCCTGGGCAAGTGGGAATTTATGGCCAAGGACAAGGGTGAGGATCAGTGGATATAAAATTACTCAGAGGAAACACCAAGGTGATGGGGATGGGGATTCTGGCTACACTGACTTAACAGGATCTTTGCTGAAGGCAGAACAAAGTGATGAGACACCTGCAGGATGGTGGCAACTGAGGAATCTGACCAGGTCACAGGAGTGACTAAACTGGAGAACTGTTGCTCTGACGTAGCAGAGATCTTGCTAAAACTGGATTTGAAGGTGGCATCTATGGGGTGGCCTAGACACAGAGTCCTCAGGCTCAGTCAGTTCCCCTGAGTCCAAATGTTCTGCCTCTCCACACACAGAGCTGCTGAGCCTGCTCCCCAGAGAAGCAGCACGTGTGGGCAGCTGGGGCTGCTGAACAGGGAGGTTTTTGTTCAGGGCTCAACCACTGTGGGAGGAATACGTGTACTCTGCCCGCAGAAATAGATTGCAACATCCTCAACCTCCATCCTGCTGATCTTCAGGGTGAAATCTGTGCCTGACCCGCTGCCACTGAACCTGTCCCGGACCCCAGAGTACCTGTTGGACACTTTATAGATCAGACCCCTTGGAGACTGGCCTGGCTTCTGCTGGTACCAATGCAAATAGGTGTTTCCATCACTATGTTGGAGGCTCTGACTGGCCCTGCAGGAGAGGGAGACTTGCTCCCCAGGGACGACGGCCAAGGAGAGGGGGGTCTGGGTCAGCAAAGTATCACCTCTGGATCCTGAAGAAATAAGGAAGAAATACAAGGTTATGAACAAATTTAATGAACCATTTTCATTCATATCTTTTGGTAATTATTTCTTGCTACATCATTGTATTTTTGATTATACACTGACTGATAATGAGAATATCTATGTTCAAAACTGATTTGCAAGAATCTCCAGAATCCTCCTTCACCCTCCTTCTCTTTCTGTGTCACAGTTCACTAGAGCACAGGTCCTTGACACTGAGTCCTAATCCTCTCCTGCTGCTCCCCAGACACTGAGAGGTATGTGTCTTAAGCAAGTACAGAATACACAGGAGTGGTCACCCTGATTCAGTCTCCCCATCCTTGCTCTATTGTCCCCTCCCCTCAGCCTTACCTGGGGTCCAGAGCATCAGCAACCCCAGCAGCTCAGCAGGGAACCTCATCTTGAGAAGCTGAACTGAGGAGTCCCCAGAGTCAAGGCAAGATCAGAGCTGGCCTTTTAGCTCAGACTTGCAAGGGCAGCTCCTCCCTGGGGATCCTTATGCAAATGTCCTGGGTGGGAGGGCAACTGGGTGGAGAGAACCAAAAAGGGGACACAGGAAGCTCTTGTGAGGGGAGAGAATACGGTATTCTCTCTGTTGGAGGAAACATAGGTGATGGAGTCTGTGCCCCTTCAGTGGTGCTGGGATGATCTGGCTGTGAGAGGCTGGGCCAGGTACAGGGACAGGGCCAGACGGAAAGCAGCTCTGCCAGCCCTGAGTCCTTGATTTTAGAATATTCTGTTGAGTTCCTTATCTAACACTGAACTACTTAACTCAGCTTTTACCTCTTGCTTTTTCTTCCAGCACTTTCATTGCTTCAAGTCTCAAATTTCAAATAAATACCAAAAACACTGGAAACTTAATCTCCCCATCACTGGAATCCCATTCTCCCCCACTTTTCCCTCCCTCCAAAGCCTCTCAATTGCACATCATACTGTTTCTTCCCAATACCATCATGGACTGCAGCTAGTTCAAGAATTCTCTGGTTGTGTCTGTTATAGAGCAAAAATCCAACCTCATTAACTTTATAGCTCTAACTGGTTTTATTAAATGACTAATGAACAGTCAGCATCCCTTCTAGAAAGTGCACATGTGTTTCAAAAAGTTACTCAAAAAGGAAGTTTTATAGTTGGAAAGATGGTGGGACAAGTAAAATATAAGTCGGGAAAAGCCACCTCCATCAAGGGAAAGCAGGGGGCCTTATCTTGTGTGTGAGCCCCTAGGGCTAACCAGGAAGCTCCTGATTGGCTATTTTAAATACCACTTTTGGGAGAGGCTGCTGCCCTGCAGAGGGAGAGGTTTGGGGAGCTACAAAGGAAAAGATTGAAGAAAAGAAGCACCCACATAGTCACAGGTGAGCAGAAGGTCTGCTGCCCCAGGCCAATGCAGAAATCCCACTGTTACAGTCTTCGCCTTCAGAGGGACTCACTGCTTTGTGGAGTGGCTGGCTTGTTGCTGAGTTTGGATAGCTATAGAGAATTTGAAAGGGACTAGGATTATACAATGGCCCTCAATCTCCATGTCTTCACCTCTGCTCACTCAGCAGTCTGGCCCCTACTTGGATCTGTGCCTTGTGTTCTAGACATTAGCACTAAGGAGTTTTAGTTCCTATAGCTGGGTTAGTGGCCAATCCCTTCTATGGCCTCCTCCAGCTCCTGGCATTCTGTGAGCCAGTGTCTGATCTTGTGGTGTCTCCATTCCTACTTTTCTATTTTTACCTTCATCACCCACTCACCTGTTCAACATGGCGGATACAAGTGTTAGGTGGTGACTGGATAGAGCCTGAGGTAACACCTGAATGTGCCCTCACAACTCAAGTGTTGTTTGAGGTCTCAAGACTCAAATAAACTTTGGTCCTATGTCTTCCCACAGAGCGCTTTGACTGCACAGACTTTGTTAAGATCAAGGGGTGCCGTCAAGGCTTCAGCAGAGTTGCTCCTTGTCAGTTGTCTAAGAATGCTAGAAATCAGACTCCTTTGTTTAAGAAAAATGTGAGAAGCTAACTGCAGGCTTTCCTTTCTTTGTTGAAGAACAATTACGTAATGTCTGTATGCTTATAACTCAGTATGTATTCAAGGACAGACCTCTCCACAGGACCCAGTCACTCCGAGAATCTCAGGATGGTCTCCTGGACAAATAATACTCACTTTGGCTCTGAATAACCTGTTCAATAAATTACTCATTTATTATACTTTGAATTCACTCTCTATTTCAGTTAATACAGATAGAGGGATAGGTGTAGATTGATGTAGCTATATGGATATACGGCTGGATGAAATTCCCTTCGGTGACAGAATAGCATGAACAAAACATAACTATATATGATTATAGATCCCTTTTCTGAGTGGCCATAGAGCAATTCACCCGATTTGACAAGACCTGTGCACAAGGTCTAGTTGGTGATACTCTGCATGTGAATTCAGAGTGGTGGGGTGAGAGCAGGAAATTGCTTTGACACTGTGTAGCTTCATCTCCCAATTTGTCACCAGCAGCAATTCCAACCCATATTCCTTTGGTCAAGGTTAGAGACACTCACCATTCTGAGTATCAAAGGGGTCCAAAGAGACATTCCTTTTGGTAGAGGATTTTTAGAATAACTTTTGACCCTTTTCAACAGTCTGTACCACCCTGCTCCAGAGGCTTTTTCTCATGAAAGTGGGATTACTTCAGAATTGAGGGAGACACCACAAATGGAAGGTTTCCCTGTGTTCATGCACTGATAAGTGACTATTGTTGAAGTGTCCATTCTGCTCAAAGTGTCCTATGACTCCTATATAAGCTATCAAAACTCCAATGTCATTTTTCACAGAAATAGAATAAATCCTAATATTGGTTGGCAGGCCCAAGAGAACGTGGAGTCCAAGCACCACAACACCTCACTTCCAACTGTCCTGCACAGCTCTAGTGATTAAAAGACGATGGTACTGGCATAAAAACAGACACATAACCCAAAAAGAAGAACAGAAGGCCTGGAAAATAAACCTCCATGTGCGTGGTTAACTGATATTTCACAGGGGAGCCAAGAGCAATCGATGGGAAAGGAGTGTCTTCTCAAAAAAAAAAATACAGAGAGACCTGAAGAGCCACTTGCTGAGATCAGTTTGGATCCTGTCTTGTGTCCTCACAAATTAATTAAAAATGATAAAATAATGAAGAACTGACTTATATAAGAATGTAAAACCCTTCATCCTCCCGCGCTACTGACTGTACCCAGTGCTTGTATAAATAAATAAATAAACAAACAAACAAATAAATATATAAATAAATACATCTTAAAAAAAAAGAAATCAAAAGATAAGTCACTTATAGCCTAGGAGAAAATATTTTCAAGCCATGTATTTGAAAGGGGTCAACACAGAAACTTTATTATATATTCATAAGTCAATAATATTAAAAACACCATTGGACATAGGAACTGCACAGATGTTTTTCTAGAGAAAGTACAGAAAGGGTTAATAGGTACTTGAGGAGATGATCACATTTGTTCTCATCAAGAAATGTAAATCAAACCCAGAAGAGACATCCCCTTTCCCCTCTTGTAGCCTGTTAATTTTTTTTGTTGTTGTTATTATTCTTAATGTTGTTAGCAAATGCACATTCGGGAATAAAATTTGAAGAGGATGTCTACTGAGAATGTCACTTGGGTACTCCCTCGTGTGTGCTTGCAGAACCTGTAAGAAGTAGGTACTGAAGAATGGAAATCATACCCTCAAATTAAAATAAAATAGTGAGACTAAAAAGTGTGTTTAAGTTACTTGTAGATAATGAAAAATGACCAGGACAGCCATCAGTATGGTCTCTGAACATGGTCAAACATGAACAAAGTCAAATTTTGGAGTTTTCCAAGTAGTTTGCGGTCCAGTAGTTGTATCACAACTAAAAACTTGCTGAGACTGATCTGGGAGCTCTTTCTGGGTTGCCTGGTAGCAACCAGGTTGACCTCTTGTGCTTCATTCCCCTATGGGATTTGCTGTGCAAATCATTTTTCTAGAAACTTCTGCTTATAACAAGAACCAAATCTCTTTTTTCCAAAGAGGTAAAGATCACTATTATTCATCAACGATGAAAATGAGGGACAACCGTTACAATCCAAGACACATGGTGCCATAGGTGCCATTTCTTATTTCCCCTTCTTTGCTCCACATGTTCAGAGACCATAACAGTGGATCATAGAAAATTGCTCTGGTTTCTAGGGGAGCAAGTTTGAATCCCCCAGTTCTAATATTTGGCTTCCTGACCATACCCCCACCCCCAGTCAATTAAAAGATTCTACTTTAAACTCTAACTCTCTGTATTAAAACAAGTCCTGACACCAAACATCAAGAGAAAATTTGGAAAATCCAATCTCTTGTTGGACCATTATTCATTATATAAAATGAATTCTTAAAAGTCAAACATAAGGGCCTCCCTGGTAGTGCAGAGATTAAAGACAGGGCACTATCCAAGTATTGGCAGCCTCAGAGACATGAATTTGATCCCTGGCCAAGGGGCCAACCGACATGGCGCAGCAGACCTCTCCCGTGGCGCCTGGTGCTCCCCTCAGCATTGTGTTTCAGTATATCTGCCTGCTCTGCTCCCCACTCTGTCTCTGGTGAATCCTCTCCCACCCCACACCTCTGCCTGTACCCCTGTTCTTGTATGTAGAAATAAATCAAACGTTAATAAAACCTCAAATATAAGACATCATACAACCCAAAAAGAATTGGGCTAACGTCCTTCTTAACACACACAGCACCAAAGTATGTCAGCAGCTCAGTCGGAGGGTAAATTGGAAGTGACACTCCCAGACAACGGAGCATCCTCAGCGCTGCAAAGGAATGAGCTAAGCCATGACAGGACATGTCAGATCCTGCGTGCATTTGTAAGTGAGGAAGCCCTTGTGAAAGAGGCTGCATTCTGTGTGGCTCCACCCACTGGGCATTCTGGAGAAGGCAACCCCAGAGGGGCAGTAAAAACATCAGTGGTTTCAGGCATTGGGAGGAAGTGGAGAAACAGGTGGGGCTCAGAGCAATTTCAGGGCAGTGAAACTGCTCTTCAGATGCTGTAATGGTGGTTACATGCCATGGCATGCACATTCTACATTTTCCTAAAATACACAACACCAAAAGCGACCTTTCTTTTGTATTGTGGGTCTTGGGTTATAAAGGAAGTGTCAATCTCTAGTGCAAGAGGGGGATCAGTTCTACCAGATATCTTTAGTCATCTTCAAACTCAACTACATTTGAGAGCATCTCTCAGCAGATTGGGCACCAGGAGGATTAGTTGGGGCTTCTCAGCCTCACACCTCCTTGGGTGGTTTTTGTTCAGGCTTGTGTCACTGTGGGAGGGTAGTTATCCTGCTGACAGTGGTAAGTGGCAGCATCTTCAGGCTCCAGGCTGCTGATGGTGAGAGTGAAATCTGTCCCAGATCCACTGCCACTGAAGCAGGATAAGACCCTGGGCTGCAAACTGGATGCAGCCATAGATCAGGGGCATAGGCGCTTTCCCTGGTTTCTGCTCATACCAGTGTAAATTAGTGCTAACACTCTAACTGGCCCAGCAGGAGATGGTGACTTTATCTCCCAGAGATGCAGACAGGGAGGGTGGAGACTGGCTCATCTGGATGTCACACCTGGCCCCTGAGAAGGAAAGAGAAAACACACCCACACTGTCATCTCCTGTCATCAGAGGGCTTCCCTGAGGACCAGGGGCCCTGCCCACCTGGGGCTGATCAACAACTGGTGTTTCCTTCCTCACCTGGGAGCCAGAGCAGCAGGTGGCTGAGGAGCTGAGCAGGGGCCCTCATGTCCATGCTAGGTCCTGACTGGGACTGACCCTCAGGGTCTGGGACAGACTATGAATAGTGTGGAGGGAGGGTTTGTGCTCTGGGAACTTGCGAAAGAGCAGGGGCGGGGCAGTGGGCACAGCTGCAGGGGTTGATCACCAGGTCCCCCCAGTGCAGGGCAAATTTGCCTGCAGAGAAAGTATTTCTCACTGGGGATGACAGGACACAATGTTCCATTGTTTTGAATGTGCAGTGTTCTTTTGTTCCTTAAAGAATCAAGACAAATTTTTTTCTTATCTCTATTAAGAAAGTACAATCAAATAAATTGTACAGACTCATTTGCTCTAATTAGTTGATATTATATGAGGTTATAGTGACTTTTGTTTTTTGCTCTGATTTCATGACATTTCTTGACAAATAGTCTTTACAACCAGAAAATGAATTGAGGTACAAGGGCAACAAATATTTTGGATGTTACGAGGTATAAGTGAGAGCCAATTCACTGAACATCCTACCTCCTGACCTCATCTCCACGTAAGCCCTGTGTCCCCCACATCAAAGGTCCTGTCCCAGTACAATCACCTCAGCCCCAAGGTCAGGGTGTTCTCCACACATCTGACTGTCTCCTCCCTCCCCAACGCTGTATCATCACAAAGACCTGAGCACACGCCCCGGTTTCCCTGGACTGCAGCTCACGTCCTTCATCCTCCTCATGCAGGGTCTCCCTTCTGAGCTGAGGTGCTCCCAGACTAACTCCTCAGTGAACCCTGGAGTCTACCATTTCCCTGCAACTGCACGTTCCCCCATTGCCACATCTCCTCCAGGTCCCAGGAGACAGCAGCTCTAGTCTCAGGGTGAGGAGGTCTCCCTGTCCAGCTCCCTTCGCTTCTCATGTTGCCAGGACACTGCCCTAATGCTGTGTCTTTCCCTGTGCAGCCTCTGAGCAAGTCCTACTGTGTGTCCTGTTCATCCCACCCTCACAACATGACACTGCACAGGATTCCTGGAGGAGACAGACCTGCAGGACAGCAGAGGGCCGAACTGGGAGACTCTCACTCTGAGGGCCTCAGCCTGTGTGAAACACAGGATGAGCTGGGTGGACTCAGAACGGGAGGCGGGACCAGACACACTGAAACCTCCACTCAGTGGTGGGGCAGATGGCGGAGGGGATGGATAGGAGGGCATGAGATTGTGGCATTGTAGGCACAGCCCTGCTCCCTTCAGTAGGTCTCAGAGACCACAGCAGCCCCAGGACAGGATTATGACAGGTTGTGTGGGGGTGCTGATGGGACAGGGAAGTCACTGATGGTGAGAGAGTCATCTGTCCAGACACAACCCTGACCCTAACTAGTACCCTGCCAGGGGTTAGGCTAGAGAAGAGGCCTGGGAGTTGGTTCTGGTTTTGGCTGCTTTCAGGCTAGGACAAGGTCAGCTTCCAGCATTGTCCTGTATGACACATTGACCATCTTCTAGACCAGGGAGGGAGCCTGAGCCAGGGTCAACACAGTGTCCATACTGATACCTAAGTGAGGAAACAAATAATGACACCCTCAAATATCAATAACAGGCAAGGAGTTTATTTGGGTTGTTATAATTCATATCAGAAAATCAATCAGCCTACATCTTTATTATCAAAATAACTGAGTTTCAGGCAGACAAGCGGAAGATGAAGCGGAGTCCTCCTCTTTCAGCAGTATCAGATCTACAGGGAGACAAGGGTAACAGTTGGGGTCCCCAGGTCCTGAGGTGCCTCCTAGGCTACCCTGCAAAAAGAGGGTGGGAATGGCTCTGGGGACAGCAATGGATGCTCAGAAGGCTCAGCTGCTTACAAACACGGAACACAGACTAACACTCAGCACACTAGGGTTCCTCCAGGTGTCTCACCCCCCAGAGACTCTCCAATTTTAGGGGCTCCCACTAGATCCTGGGATAGCTTCCCTCTTAGTGTCTCAGGATTCCAAACCTCAGCCTGAGTCTTATGTTTCTGTGGGGCTTGCTGCCCTCTAACGGCCGTTCTGTGATACAGCAGCTCCCAACTGACTGCCCCTGTGCCTGGGCAGTTGGAGGCTCCCTCTGGGATCACTGGTGGGGTCTGTGGGGTGTGGATATGCTGGACTCTGCCACACACCCCAAAGAAAGAGACGAGTCATTCAAAAGGGTGGAAGGCTCGTTTGGTGAATGAATACCATCCATCCCTACAAGAAAAGTACTGAACCAGATGGCTTCCAGGGTGAATTCTGTCCATCAGTTAAAAAAATATGTTCCCAAAATATCTTGAAAAACATTGAGAATGGCACACTTTGAAACTCACTTTATGAAGTCAGCACCTCTCTGATCCCATGTCTGGCCAAAATCTGTAGTGCCTGTGGAAAGGCACTACAGTATACCTATGTCCCTCAGGATACAGAGGCACCACTCTCAGCCAACCCCAGGGCTGGGGTGCACAGCACAGAAAGGACTAGAGCCAGGACCAAGTGGGGCTGAATCCCTGAATGCACGTGGGTGACAACATACATGCATACATGTACATTTTCAACCCATACACTCTGTGTTCTCACAGGGCTACCTGGGCCAAATTCCATACTTTTATGGAATTTGTTTTAACCTTGGCCTTCTTATATTTGAAACCCAGCTCTCCAATTTCAACATTTTACACTTTCTTTCAGAAAGAGGTCAAGGTGGTGAATCAAAGACTTTTTGCATGATAACACTGGCACTTCCGTTTGCTGTGAATTTACAAAAGTTTAAGTAGACATGCATATATAAAGATTTTTACTAATGGTTTTCAGGCATAATATACCTGAGAATATTTCTATGTAATATTTCTATGTAATAATATCACAAGACATGTTTGAATGGGAAGATATTGTGAAATGGAGTAATAATCTGAGAAATAGGGAAAATACCAATTTCTCAATATATTCAAATATTATCCTAAGAATAAATCAAAAAGTGCAAATTCTCAACATGCATCAATTGCATTGTCCCGAACCCACCCACTTGTGTGTTCAGTGCTGAGGTGACCACACTGCACACAGACGGGGAGCATGAGGGTGACCTAATCATCTCCCCTTTGACTTGACTGGGGCTCAGAAATCCCTGCATCTCCCTGCTGCCGCGCAGGCCAGGATGTGTGCTCACAGGGCCAGGAGATGGGGCACCGGTGGGGCACACTTGGTGCAGCACCCCAAGCCTTAGTTCCCAGAGACCCCATCATCTTCCTCTGCACATGCACAGAACTTCCTAGCCTGCCCCCACCGAGAAGCTGCACATGTGGGCAGCTGGGGCGGCTGAACAGGAAGGTTTTTATTCAAGGCTCAACCACTGTGGGAGGAACATGTGTAGTCTGAAAGCAGTAATAGACTGCAACATCCTCAGGCTCCACCCTGCTGATTTTCGGGTTGAAATCTGTGCCTGACCCGCTGCCACTGAACCTGTCTGGGACCCCAGAGGGCCTCTGGGAAACCATAAAGATCAGGATCCTTGGAGACTGGCCAGGCTTCTGTTGGAACCAATCCAAATAGGTGGTTCCATCGCTATGTTGGAGGCTCTGACTGGCCCTGCAGGAGAGGGAGACCTGCTCCCCGGGGATGATGGGCAGGAAGAGTGGGGTCTGAGTCAGCACAACCTCCCCGCTGGATCCTGAAAAATGAGAGAAACAAAAGGTTATAAATAAAATTATTAGCTGCTTCATGATTTAATTTTCTGATTTAAGTGAAATACTATTTCATTTAACTGTTATAATTGTGTCATCCATGTTCCCACTCCAAAATTATGCAGTCACATAAAGAACCATGAGCCAGCAGGTGTGAAGGACGCCCTCGGAGTCACAGACACCAGTGTCTCTCCTGTCACAGCCCTCACCAGAGGACAATCCATGTACCTTCTGGACTGTTCCTCACTCTTACATTTTTTTTTTTTAAGATTTTTTATTTATGTATACTAGAACTGGGGTACAGGCCAGAGGCGTGAGAGGGTGAGAGTATTCACCAGAGACAGAGTGGGGAGCAGAACAGGCAGACGGACCGAAAGGATTGCTGAGGGGAACAGCGGGCAAGACAGGAGATGTCAGCCGTGCCATGTATGTGTATCCTTGGCTACTGGAATCAGACCCGCACAACAAAAGCTGCAGACAGCTTCACAGTGCTGCGCTCAACCTGATGCGCCACTGGGGAGGCCCTCGTTCTTACTTTTCTAAGCATCACACACTATTCTGGACAAGATCCTAATCTCATAGAACCCAGACAGAGAAGACACAAAACACTTGGCTCCCCCAGAGCTCCCTCCCACACAATATCCTTGTTCATCTCCCTTGGCTCTTACCTGGGGTCCAGAGCATCAGCAGCGCCAGGAGCTGAGTGGGGAACCTCATTTTGAGAGGCTGACCTAGAGTCCTGAGCAGGCAAGGCCAGACCACAGCTGACCTTTTATCTCAGCCCTGCCAGGGCAGCCCTCTGGGGACCCACATGCAAATCCCCTGGTGGGGCAGCAGGGTGGAGAGAGAAGTCCCCTGTGAACAGAGAGACTGAAACATGATGCTGTGGGAGGGAAAGCTGCAGAGAAAAGGGGTTGGTCCCCGTGTCATGGGGGTCAGAGCCCAGGACCAGGAGAGGACATGAGCAGACAGGCTGCAGGGGAGGGTGGCTGGACTCTTCCTCAGGCTTGGAGGGCGTCTGACACTGAAGGAACAGATCCATTCACTGTGACCCTGAAAGTGACCCGAAGATAAATTGCTCAAAGAAATAGGTCCCATGGGCACGTGTGTTAGGTTTATATTGTGACATAAACAATTTACCACAAATTTAGTGACTTATAACTTGTATCATTTATAATCTCAGAGTTTTTGAGGATCAGAGGTCTGTAAAGTTTAAGCTAGGTGTTCTGCTCCCGGTCTCACAGGCTGTGGCAAGGAATGACAGGGCTGCATTGTGTTCTGGAGACTCCCAGGAGAAAATTCCCTCTTCACAACTCTCTGAGGTTATTGCAAAAGTCATTTCCTCGGGCAGGATGTCTGAGGATTCACCTAATTATGAGCAATTGACTGGAGGTTTCTCTCAAATCCTGGAAGTGCTGGCAGGTCCCTGCACGTCTCACTCTCCACTGTGATCCACAGCACAGCAGTTCACTTGCTCAAGGCCAGCAGAGACTTTGGTCTGCTAGACAGGGACCATCTACAAAATGAGACACCCCTAAGGGAATGTCATCCCTGGGCATGCTTGGGAGTCCTTGGAATGACAACCATTGCGTAGTCTATGGGGTGAAACCCCTCAAAGGTTCTGCTTCCTCTAGGAGAGCACGTTACACATGGGGCCCTTCATTCGGTGTCCCCTTAGGAACTGGAATCTTAACTTTCCTCAAGAGTCAAGCTACAGATACTGAGAGTGAAATCTGTGTTGGGTCCACCCCGCTGAATAGGGCCACAATGCTAAGGAGCACCTGGGAAGCATAATTCACAAGAGATGGTTTAAGCCGATCAGCTGCTTTTGCTGCCATTTTATGTTAGTGTCAATGCACACACTTGGTTATTAGTGGATATTGGTCTCCTTCCTGGAGTTTCGAGTGGGACACGTGGAGACTGGGTAGCACATTCTCAGCACTGGAGGGTGGAACGAGGCAGGAAAAGTCACACAGCCTGCTCAGCTTTTGGAGTTGACAGCAAGCTACATGGACACGGAGTGCTAACAAGGGAAAAATGACTTATATATTTTAAATTTCACATCCACTCTTCTGCTTTAAGCATTGTAGAAGTGGATGCCAAATATTTGTAGGAAATTAGCATTTATAATTGAACCAGTTTTGGTTTTAAACGAAACTTCTCTCCTCTCCCACAGAGCAGGAGCACGTGGAGATGTAACCGTGGCCGTCTCCCTGCCGTGACCTTGGTGTTCTGCTCACACCCTGTCCTGTTCCTATGTTATAACTAGAGCTATGAGGAGGAATTCTTCATATTTACATATGACACATTCATATACCATGCTCAGGAGTGAGGGTTTCCAGAACATGCTGACACACTGCCCAGTCTCCTCCCCCTGTAGTGGGGTGGTGGGCGGCTCCCTCTGGGGTCACAGGGTGATGATGTGGGGTGTGGCCTTGCTGGACTCTGCTCACACAACCCAGACAAAGAGCAGAGTCATGCTGGAGGGATGAGGCTAGTTTGGAGCAGGAATCCAACACATCCCAACAAGAGAAGTCCTGAACCAGGTGGCTTCAAGGGTCAACTGTGTCCAATATTTTTACAAGTATACTAATACCGATCTTTCTGCAATAAAACTCCTCAAAATGATTGCGCAGGAGACCCTTTGTTACTCACTCTCTGAGGTCAGCATCCCCAAGATGCTAAAAGGGAACTACACCTGTGTCCCTCAAGACGCGGACACACCATCCTCAGCCAAACCAGGGCCCTGAGGCACAGGCACAGGACAGGACCAAGTGGCATTGAGTCCCTGAATGCACTGTGTTTCAACTTTTTCTTTTATAAAATCTGATACCCTCTATGTTCTTTCAGTGCTATTGATAATGTTCCATGCTCTACACCTTCCCATTTGTCCTTCTAAGTTTTGAAATCCAACTTTGGGAATTTCAATGACTTTTACTTTCCTTTAGAAAGAGGTCATTGTAGTGATTTTAAATGCTTTTTACGATAACACTGGGATGTTGAACTACTAAGAATTTGTAAAAGTTGAAGTGGAAACTCAATTACTAATTTCCACTAGTTGATTTAAGTCATAATCTCCCTGAGGATACATTACATGCAATATCATCGCAAAAGTTTTTTCCTGAGTGGGGAGATAAAGTGAAAAATTGCATAGAAATCCTAGAAAATGGGGAAATACCTATTCCTGAATGTAATCAAATATTATCCAAGTATGCCCCAGAAAATGCAAAATCTCAACATGCTTCAACTGGGTTGTTCCTGCCCCTCCCCCTGTGTGCTCCAGGCTGATGTGACCACACTGCACACAGACAGGGAGCATGAGGGTGATGCCTCATCTCCCCTTCTTCATGACTGGGGCTCTGACTCCTTGCATCTCCCTACTGCTGTGCAGGCCCAGGCTGTGTGCTGACAGGGCCAGGAGATGGGGCGCCTGTGGATGGCCGTGGTGTAGAGGCCTGCACCTCATTCTGTTGCCCTCAGTCCCCATCATCTTCCTTTCCTGACACACAGAGCTTCTGAGCCTGCTCCCCAGAGAAACAGCACATGTGGGCAGCTGGGGCTGCTGAACAGGGAGGTTTTAGTTCAGGGTTGAGCCACTGTGGGAGGATTATGTGTACCCTGAGAGCAGTAATAGACTGCAACATCCTCAGCCTCCACCCTGCTGATCTTCAGGGTGAAATCTGTGCCTGACCCACTGCCACTGAACCTGTCCGGGACCCCAGAGGGCCTGTTGGACATCACAGATCAGGAGCTTGGAGACTGGCCTAGCTTCTGCTGCAACCAGCTCAAGTAGGTTCTTCCACTACTATATTGGAGGCTCTGAGTGACCCTGCAGGAGATGGAGACCTGCTCCCCAGGGACGACAGTCAGGGTAGGAGGGTGTGGGTCAGCACAAACTCCCGACTGGATCCTGAAATAAGAGAGTAATAGAAGGTTATGGACAATTGACATGATCCTTTTTCTTGGAATTCCTTTGGTAATTATTTCTTGCTGTGTGATATCATTGACACTTATCCACTTGAAAATAGATTCGTATGCACACAAGTGTCTCTAGAATTTTCCTACATCCTCCTCTTCTTTCTGTGTTACAGAGCTCCACAGGCCCTTGATAGAAAACTTCTAATTCTTACAGCTTTAAACATCTCCTGCTGATTCCCAGAGAGTAAGGCGTAGGAATATAGCAGTGCACAGATACACAGGGACTGATGTCCCCTGGGCTCAGTCTCCTCACCCCATCAGCTTTCTCCCCTCACTTCTGCCTTACCTGGGGTCCAGAGCATCAGCAGCCCCAGCAGCTCAGCAGGGAATCTCATTTTCAGAAGCTGAACTGAGGAGCCCCCTGAGTCAAGGCAAGATCAGAGCTGACCTTTTAGCTTAGACTCAAGGTCAGTTCCTCCCTGGGGACCCTCATGCAAATGCCCAGGTGGTGTGTGTGTGGGGGGGGACAGCTGGGTGGAGAGAGCCAAAAGGGGGACACAGGAAGCTCTTGTGAGGAGAGAGAACACAGTATCCTCTTGTGTGGAGGAAATGTACTAGGTGGAGTCTGTGCTCCTGCAGTGGTGCCAGGAGGATCTGGCTGTGAGAGGCTGGAGCAGGGGCAGGAACAAGCCTAGAGAGAACAGCCCTGCCAGACCTGAGCATCCTTTATGGTATTTGTCATCAAAACAGACACTTAAACCAGTGTAACTGAGTCAAAGGCCCAGAAAGAAACATCCACATATATGCTTAATTAGCTTTTTTTCTAGGGAGCCAAGAGCACTCAAGGGGAAGGAGAGTCGCCATAACAAGTGATATGGAAACCCGGATGACCACGTGCTGAAAATAAAATTGATCCCTCTCTCATACCACTCACAGAATTAAGTTAAATTAAGTAAATAATTAATGCAAGACTGTCTTGCAGAACAGAGTGGTACTCTTAAAAGGAAATAAAGCAAAGAAACTGCTTGACATTGGTCTAAGCGATTATTATTATTTTTTTTTGGCTAAACATCCAAAGTGTAAGCAACAAAGCAAAAATCAGTAAGTGGGACCACATCAAGCTAAGATTCATCACAGAAAATAAATTAGCAAGTGAATGAAAAGGTAACCTATGGACTAGGGGGAAATATTTCCAAGCCACATACTGGATAAGAGGTAAATACAAAATACATTAAGAATCCATACAACTCAGTACCAAGACAAAACACAATCTGATTAAAAAATTGGGCAGTGGAACTGAACAGAAGTTTGTTCAAGGCTCAACCCTACTTACATGATAACATGATCAATATCACTAATCACCAGAAGATATAAATCAAAACCCCAGTGAGATATCACCTCACCCCTGTTATGGGCCATCATGAATAAACCCATATACATTGTTCGTGGATATTGAAATTGGTGAAACTGCTCTGAGAAAGTATATAGGGTTACTCAGAAAGAATTGCAAGTAGAATTACCATGTGATTCAGTTATAACAATTATGAATAAATCTGGGAAGAAATGAGAATAGTTTATCAGAGTTACCTGTACTCCCCTGTTTTCACAGTAGCCAACATATGGAAACAACCTGTCAACAGAGTGGAAACAATTGGGGGTACTGAGCCAGCACTGTAGAACCAGCACTGTAGAGGCTGTGGACAGCTTCATAGCACTGCACTCAACTGCCTGTGCCACCAGGGGAGGCCCCAAGTTTCTCATTTTAATTAAGTCTATTTTAAATGTAGATGCCCTTGTGGTTTGTGTTCATTATGTTAGGTTCTGCTGTTTTAGACATTAACATTCATAGATATCATTGGGACAATGAACTAATATTTAACACAGAGTTTGCATCAAGCTTGGTGAGGGCTGTGGCCTAGAGTTTCCCTTCTCTAGATGGAGGTGCATAAGCAGAAGGTGGATGGAGGAAGTAGAGCAGAATGGTATTAAAAGTATTTAATGTAATTCTCTGATTGGTGATCAGGGCAGCTCATTCCAGGCCACATTTTCTCACCAAGTAAACCCAGAGCTTCTCAGTCCTCCTTCTCTGCTATGACGGCTCCCTGTGCTGAGAACGTAAGCAAGTGGAACGTGACTCTTGAGTAAAGAAGGTTCATATGCACCAGCTCTCAGAACTTGACCCAAGGTGTCTAGGACAACCTGAACTAATTCGTTGTGGATAACTGAGTTTCTGGAGATCAGCATAACTGAGAATGCTTGAATTTTATTACATTATCTCAAAAAGCAAGATTTCATTTTTTTTAAAAAAGTTGAGCAGTACTGCATATATACCCTATTTTTTTTTTTTTTTTTTTGTCCAGTCACCTGTTGATGAACATTTAAGCTGTTTCCAGGTCTTGGCTAAAGAGAGTATTGAAGCAATGAATATAATATATCTTTTCAAATTAGTGTTTTCATATTATTGGAATAGATGCCTGAGTGCAAATTCCTAGATCATATGGTATTTCTATTTTTGCATTTTAAAAAATATTTTATATGTATATTTTTTACATCATTGTTCATATTTAAACAAGGTTTTCTTTACCCTACCCCAGGTGTAGTCCCCATAGAATTCCCTTCACCAATGCACCTCAGACCCCTGTGCTCCGCTGTCCCTCCCTCTGATCCCTCTCCCTCCTCCTCCCCTATAGTACAGGATGTCTCCGGTTTTTAATTGACTGATAGTTTTTGTTTTGTTTTGTTGTGTTTTGTATTGTTACTATTTTTTCCACTGATGTCTCATTTGGTTCCCCTATATTCCTCCTATAAGTGAAACCATGAGATATTTTCCTTTTTGATTCTGACTTATTTCACTGAGCATAATTCCTTCTAGCTTCATGCATGTTGCTGCGAATGGCATGTGTTTATCTTTTTTGATTGCTAAATAGTATTCCATTCTGTGTATGTATATGTATATATACAGAATGGAATACTATATATATATATATATATATATATATATGACATCTTCTTGATCTAGTCATCTGCATTAGGCATTTGGGTTGTTTCCAGGTTTTACCTATTATAAATAGTGCTGCAAAAATAAATAAATAAATAAATAGTGCTGCAGTAAGCATAGGGGTACAGGTATTTTTTTGAATCAACGTGTTTGTGTCCTTTGGGTAGATCCCTAGAGTGGAATTGCGGGGTCATATGGTAGCTCCATTTTTAGTAGACCAAAGAACCTCCAGACAGCTTTCCATGGTGGTTGGACCAGTTTGCACTCCCACCAGCAATGTAGCAGAGTTCCTTTTTCACCACATCCTCCAACATTTTGTTGTTGATGTTTTTTATTTTTTGATATGTGCCATTCTTACTGGTGTAAGGTGGTATCTCCTTGTGGTTTTGATTTGCATTTCCCTGGTGATAAGGGATGTTGAACATTTTTTCATATGCCTGTTGGCCATTTGCATTTCCTCTTTAGAGAAGTTTCTTTTAAGTTCCTCTGCCCATTTCTTGACTGGGTTGTTTACATTGTTTTAGTTGAGTTGATTGAGTACTTTGTATGTCTTTGTCATCAGTCCTCAGTTGTATGGAGTACAAAAATTTTTTCCCAATCAGTGGGGTGTCTCTTTTTTTTTCTGTTAATGTCTCTTGCTGTACAGAAGCTTTTCAGTTTGATGTAATCCCAGGTGTTTATCTTTCCCTTCACTTACTTTTCATTGGGTAATGAGTGTTTAAAGAAATCTCCATACTTTTTTTTATAAAGGTGACACCAATTTATATTCCCTTTAAGAAGACATAACAAGACACTCAGACTCTGAAAGAAAATGTGATACAAGGGGGCAAGGGAAAAAGTCTTAGAAGAAGAATAGATAGAGCAGGTCAATGTGGCAACGATCAATAACTAGTGGGCACTAGAAAAGTTGCTGGGGTGCAGAGTGCTAAAGTCACATGTTGAAGTGTGAACTGTACTCTTGACAGTTACATTGTATTCTAAACTAAAAGTAGATCAATACAAAATATTAAGATACAAAGCTAAAACACAAAACAAAGAGTATTCCTACTTCATATATATATATATATATATATATATATATAAACACACACATCAGTTTACATCCAGGTTTATAAAAGTACATTAAGTGGAAGTCAAAGCCCTTATTTTATAAAATGATACAGGAGATTCTTTATGAGTTTAGGTTAGGAAGATTCAGACAAAAAAAGCAA
The DNA here is from genome assembly GCF_014898055.3 of Talpa occidentalis. Taxonomy (NCBI): domain Eukaryota; kingdom Metazoa; phylum Chordata; class Mammalia; order Eulipotyphla; family Talpidae; genus Talpa; species Talpa occidentalis. The sequence continues at coordinate 95,688,556 of NW_023604861.1, forward strand.
AACCATAAATATTGATACATTTTCTTACATTAAAATTAAGAATTTATTCTCATTAAATATCAATACAAAAAGAGTAAAATGCTAAACTACAGATGTGGGGAAATATATGTGTGATGAATAACAGAAAAATAACTAATACCCAGACTCTATAAAGAGCTCTCATGTATCCATAAGCACAAAGATGAACAACCCAATAGAAAAATTTGCCCCAGGGCTGAGTCTGGGTAGAACAGGAAAGAGCAGGCTTGTCAAAATGGGCAACTTACACAGGACAGGAGAAATGGTGCTCCTGGTGATTTCAGAGCTGGGAGAGAGAAACCCTCCTCAAGAGAAAAAAAAGAAAGAAAGAAATAGTGATAAAAATCTATGGTGCCTACATGGGAGTTTCCTTCTGCTTCCTCAAACACATTTCTAGTTCTGTAATATTTCCTGGGTATATTTTACATTTGTATTAATAAGGTAGAGTTTTCATAAATATAATGTACTTCTTATTCTTGGCTTATATTTAAAAGATAGTTTTGACATCCTAAAGATTAAATGGAGATAAAATGCACACACCTAGTAAAGGAAAATTAAACTAGACATTAAGGGTCTGTGCAAATCTCTTTGCAAACCATGCCTCTCATATGATAAAGAAAAACAATTCAACGATACTGGTACCAAGTGGTGAGGCAGACTTATTCCCTGTGATCACAATAGGTGGAGGGGCCACTCTGTGGGATTTTGCAACAGGGCAGAGAGGGGGTTGAATTCCAAATGGAGCCTGGGCAAGTGGGAATTTATAGTCAAGGACAAGGGTGAGGATCAGTGGATATAAAATTACTCAGAGGAAACACCAAGGTGATGGGGATGGGGATTCTGGCTACATTGACTGAATAGGATCTTTGCTGAAGGCAGAACAAAGTGATGAGACACCTGCAGGATGGTGGCAACTGAGGAATCTGACCAGGTCACAGGTGTGACTAAACTGGAGAACTGTTGCTCTGACGTAGCAGAGATCTTGCTAAAACTGGATTTGAAGGTGGCACCTATGGGGTGGCCTAGACACAGAGTCCTCAGGCTCAATCAGTTCCCTTGAGTCCTCATGTTCTGCCTCTCCACACACAGAGCTGCTGAGCCTGCTCCCCAGAGAAGCAGCACGTGTGGGCAGCTGGGGCTGCTGAACAGGGAGGTTTTTGTTCAGGGCTCAACCACTGTGGGAGGAACATGTGTATTCTGCCCGCAGAAATAGACTGCAACATCCTCAGCCTCCACCCTGCTGATCTTCAGGGTGAAATCTGTGCCTGACCCGCTGCCACTGAACCTGTCTGGGACCCCAGGGTCTCTGTTGGACACAGCATAGATCAGGCGCCTTGGAGACTGGCCTGGCTTCTGCTGCAACCAATACAAATAGGTGGTTCCATCACTATGTTGGAGGCTCTGACTGGCCTTGCAGGAGATGGAGACCTGCTCCCCAGGGACGACGGGCAGGGAGACGGGGGTCTGGGTCAGCACAACCTCCCCACTGGATCCTGAAGAAATAAGGAAGAAATACAAGGTTATGAACAAATTTAATGAACCATTTTCATTCATATCTTTTGGTAATTATTTCTTGCTTCATCATTGTATTTTTGATGATATACTGACTGATAATGACAATATCTACATTCGAAACTGATTTGCAAGAATCTCCAGAATCCTCCTTCACCCTCCTTCTCTTTCTGTGTCACAGTTCACTAGAGCACAGGTCCTTGACACTGAGTCCTAATCCCCTCCTGCTTCTCCCCAGACACTGAGAAATATGTGTCTAAAGCGTGTACACAATTCACAGGTGTGGTCATCCTGATTCAATCTCCCCATCCTTTCTCTTTTCTCCCCTCCCCTCTGCCTTACCTGGGGTCCAGAGCAGCAGCAGCCCCAGCAGCTCAGCAGGGAACCTCATTTTGAGAAGCTGAACTGAGGAGCCCCCTGAGTCAAGGCAAGATCAGAGCTGGCCTTTTAGCTCAGACTTGCAAGGGCAGCTCCTCCCTGGGGACCTTCATGCAAATGCCCTGGGATGGGGGGGCAGCTGGGTGGAGAGAACCAAAAAGGGGACACAGGAAGCTCTTGTGAGGGGAGAGAACACGGTATTTTCTCTTTTGGAGGAAATGTAGGTGATGGAGTCCGTGCTCCTGCAGTGGTGCTGGGAGGATCTGGCTGTGAGAGGCTGGCCCAGGTGCAGGGACAGGTCTGGACAGAGAGCAGCCCTGCCAGCCCTCAGTGTCCTTGATTTTAGAATCTTCTGCTAATGTCCTTAACTAATGCTGAACCACTTAACTCAGCTTTTACCTCTTGCTTTTTCTTCCAGCACTTTCATTGCTTCAAGTCTCAAATTTAAAATAAAACCAAAACACTGGAAAATTAATCTCCCCATCACTTGAATCCCATTCTCCCCTACTTTTCCCTCCCTCCACAGCCTCTCAATTGCCCATCATACAGTTTCCTCCCAATACCATCATCGAATGCAGCTAGTTCAAGAATTCTCTGGTTGTGTCTGTTATAGAGCAAAAATCCAACCTCATTAACTTTATAGCTCTAACTGGTTTTATTATATGACTAATGAACAATCAGCATCCCTTCTAGAAAGTGCACATGTGTTTCAAAAAGTTACTCAAAATGTAAGTTTTATAGTTGGAAAGATGGTGGGATAAGTAAAATATAAGTCGGGAAAAACCACCCCCATCAAGGGAAATCAGGGGTCTTATCTTGTGTGTGAGCCCCTAGGGCTAACCAGGAAGCTCCTGAATGCTATTTTAAATACCACTTTTGGGAGAGCCTGCTGCCCTGCAGAGGGAGAGTCTTGGGGTGCTACAAAGGAAAAGATTGATGAAAAGAAGCACCCACATAGTCACAGGTGAGCAAAAGGTCTGTGCCCCAGGCCAATGCAGAAACCCCACTGTTACAGTCTTCTCCTTCAGTGGGACTCACTGCTTTGTGGAGAGGCTGGCTTCTTGCTGAGTTTGGATAGCTATAGAGAATTTGAAAGGGACCCAGGATTATACAATGGCCCTCAATCTCCATGTCTTCACCTCTGCTCACTCAGCAGTCTGGCACCTACTTGGATCTGTACCTTGTGTTCTAGACATTAGCACTAAGGAGTTTTAGTCCTTTAGCTGGATTAGTGGCCAATCCCTTCTATGGCCTCCTCCAGCTCCTGGCATTCTGTGAGCCAGTGTCTGATCTTGTGGTGTCTCCATTCCTACTTTTCTATTCTTAGCCTTCATCACCCACTCACCTGTTTAACATGGCGGATACAAGTGTTAGGTGGTGACTGGATGGAGCCTGAGGTAACACCTGACTGTGCCCCTCACATCTCAAATGTTGTTCTGAGGACTCGAGACTCAAATAAACTTTGGTCCTATGTCTTCCCACAGAGCGCTTTGACTGCACAGACTTTGTAAGATCAAGGGGTGCTGTCAAGGCTTCAGCAGAGTTTCTCCTTGTCAGTTGTCTAAGAATACTAGAAATCAGTCTTCTTTGTTTAAGAAAAATGTGAGAAGCTAACTGCAGGCTTTCCTTTCTTTGTTGAAGAACAATTAGGTAATGTCTGTATGCTTATAACTCAGTATGTATAAGGACAGACCTCTCCTCAGGACCTCTCTCAGATTCTCATCCGAGAATCTCAGGATGGTCTCCCAGACAAATAATCCTCACTTTGTCTCTGAATAATCTGTTCAATAAATTGCTCATTTACTATACTTTGAATTCACTCTCTTTTTCAATTAATACAGATAGAGGGATAGGTGTAGATAGATGCAGCTATATAGATATATGGCTGGATGAAATTCCCTTCAGTGACGGAATGGCATGAACAAAACATAACTATATATAATTATAGAACCCTTTTCTGAATGGCCTTAGAGCAATTCACCCGATTTGACAAGACCTGTGCACATGGTCTAGTTGGTGATACTCTGCATGTTTTGCCATGAATTCAGAGAGGTGGGGTGAGAGCAGGACTTTGTTTTGACACTATATATAGCTTCGTCTCCCAATTTGTCACCAGCAGCAGTTCAAACCCATATTCCTTTGGTCAAATTCAGAGACACTCACCATTAGGGTATCAAAGGGGTCCAAAGAGACATTCCTTTTGGTAGAGGATTTTTAGAATATCTTTTGACCCTTTTTAACAGTCTGTACCACCCTGCCCCAGAGGCTTTTTCTCATGAAAGTGGGATTACTTCAGAATTGAGGGAGACATAACTAAATGGAAGGTTCCCCATGTTCATGCTCTGGAGAAGTTCATGAACTGTTGTTGAAGTGTCCATTCTGCTCAAAGCCTCCTATGCCTCCTATATAAACTATCAAAACTCCAATGTCATTTTTCACAGAAATATAATAAATCCTAATATTGGTTGGCAGGCCCAAGAGACGCGTAGGCCAAGCACCACAACACCTCACTTCCAACTGTGCTGCACAGCTCTAGTAGTTAAAAGACGATGGTACCGGCATAAAAACAGACACCTAACCCAAAAAGAAGAACAGAAGGCCCAAAAAATAAACCTCCATGTGCGTGGTTAACTGATATTTCACAGGGGAGCCAGAGCACTCGATGGGAAAGGAGAGTCTCCTCGACAAAAGATACAGAGAGAACTGAAGAGCCACTTGCTGAGATCAGTTTGGATCCCTGTCTTGTATCCTTGCAAATTAATTAAAAATGATAAAATAATGAAGAACTGACTTATATAAGAATGCAAAACCCTTCCTTCCTCCAAAAACATAAAGAAAAACCTGTTTGACATTGGTCTAGAAAGAGGTGCAAGAAACAATAGCAAATGTCAGTAAGTGGGAGCACATCAGTCTAAAAAGCTTCACAGGAAATGAAATAAGAAATCAAAAGATAAGTCACTTATAGCCTAGGAGAAAATATTTTCAAGCCATGTGTTTGAAAGGGGTTAACACAGAAACTTTATTATATATTCATAAAAGTCAATAATATTAAAAACACCTTGGGCATAGGAACTGCACAGATGTTTTTCTAGAGAAAGTATAGAAAGGGTTAATAGGTACCTGAAGAGATGATCATATCCGTACTCATCAAGAAATGTAAATCAAAACCCAGAAGAGACATCCCCTTTTCCCTCTTGTAGCCTGCTAATTTTTTTTTTTGTTATTATTATTCTTAATGTTGTTAGCAAATGCACATTCGGGAATAAAATTTGGAAGAGGATGTCTGCTGAGAATTTCACCTGGGTGCCCCCTCGTGTGTGCTTGCAGAACCTGTAAGAAGTAGGTACTGAAGAATGGAAATCATACCCTCAAATTAAAATAAAATAGTGAGACTAAAAACTGTGTTTAAGTTACTTGTAGATAATGAAAAATGACCAGGACCGCCATCAGTATGGGCTCTGAACATGGAGAGCAAAGTCAAATTTTGGAGTTTTCCAAGTAGTTTGCAGTCCAGTAGTTGTATCACAACTAAAAACTTGCTGAGACTGATCTGGGAGCTCTTTCTGGGTTGCCTGGTAGCAACCAGGTTGACCTCTTGTGCTTCATTCCCCTATGGGATTTGCTGTGCAAATCATTTTTTCTAGAAATTTCTGCTTATAACAAGAACCAAATCTCTTTTTCCCAAAGAGGTAAAGATCACTATTATTCATCAATGATGAAAATGAGGGACAACCGTTACAATCCAAGACACATGGTGCCATAGGGAGAGATGCCTTTTCTTATTTCCCCTTCTTTGCTCCACATGTTCAGAGACCATTAACAGTGGATCATAGAAAATTGCTCTGGTTTCTGGGGGAGCAAGAGCGAATCCCCCAGTTCTAATATTTGGCTTCCTGACCATACCCCACCCCCAGTCAATTAAAAGATTCTACTTTAAACTCTAACTCTCTGTATTAAAACCAGTTCTGACACCAAACATCAAGAGAAAAGTTTGGAAAATCCAATCTCTTATTGGACCATTATTCGTTATATAAAATGAATTCTTGAAAGTCAAACATAAGGGCCTCCCTGGTAGTGCAGGGATTAAAGACACAGCACTATCGAAGTATTGGCAGCCTCAGAGACATGAGTTTGATCCCTGGCCAAGGGACCAACCGACATGGCACAGCAGACCTCTCCCGTGGCGTCTGGTGCTCCCCTCAGCATTGCGTTTCAGTATATCTGCCTGCTCTGCTCCCCACTCTGTCTCTGGTGAATCCTCTCACACCCCACACCTCTAGCCTGTACCCCAGTTCTTGTATGTAGAAATAAATCAAACATTAATAAAACCTCAAATATAAGACATCACACTACCCAAAAAGAATTGGGCGAAAGTCCTTCTTAACACACACAGCACCAAAGTATGTCAGCAGCTCAGTCAGAGGGTAAATTGGAAGTGACACTCCCAGACAACGGAGCATCCTCAGGGCTGCAAAGGAATGAGCTAAGCCATGACAGGACGTGTCAGATCCTACCTGCATCTGTAAGTGAGGAAGCCCATGTGAAAGAGGCTGCATTCTGTGTGGTTCCACCCACTGGGCATTCTGGAGAAGGCAACCCCAGAGGGGCAGTAAAAACATCAGTGGTTTCAGGCATTGGGAGGAAGTGGAGAAACAGGTGGGGCTCAGAGCAATTTCAGGGCAGTGAAACTGCTCTTCAGATGCTGTAATGGTGGTTACATGCCATGGCATGCACATTCTACATTTTCCTAAAATACACAACACCAAAAGCGACCTTTCTTTTGTATTGTGGGTCTTGGGTTATAAAGGAAGTGTCAACTCTAGCGCAAGAGGGGGGCCAATTCTACCAGATATCTTTAGTCATCTTCAAACTCAGCTACATTTGAGAGCATCTCTCAGCAGATGGGGCACCAGGAGGAGTAGCTGGGGCTGCCCAGCCTCACACTTCCTTGGGTGGTTTTTGTTCAGGCTTGTGTCACTGTGGGAGGGTAGTTATCCTGCTGACAGTAATAAGTGGCAGCATCTTCAGGCCCCAGGCTGCTGATGGTGAGAGTGAAATCTGTCCCTGAGCCACTGCCACTGAAGCGGGATGGGACCCCTGGCTGCAAACTGGATGCAGCCAGAGATCAGGGGCTTAGGAGCTTTCCCTGGTTTCTGCTCATACCAGTGTAAATTAGTGCTAACACTCTAACTGGCCCAGCAGGAGATGGTGACTTTGTCTCCCAGAGATGCAGACACGGAGGTTGAAGACTGGCTCATCTGGATGTCACACCTGGCCCCTGAAAAGGAAAGAGATAACTCACCCACACTGTCATCCTGTCATCAGAGGGCTTCCCTGAGGACCAGGGGTCCTGCCCACCCAGGGCTGGTCAACTCCTGGTGTTTCCTTCCTCACCTGGGAACCAGAGCAGCAGGAGGCTGAGGAGCTGAGCGGGGGCCCTCATGTCCATGCTGGGTCCTGACTGGGACTGACTCTCAGGGGCTGGGACAGACTATGTGGAGGGAGGGGCTGTGCTCTGGGAACTTGCAAAAGAGCAGGGGCGGGGTAGTGGGCACAGCTGCAGGGGCTGATCACCAGGTCCCCCCAGTGCAGGGCAAATCTGCCTGCAGAGAAGGTATTTCTCACTGGGGATGACAGGACACAATGTTCCATTGTCTTGCATGTGCAGTGTTCTTTTGTTCCTTAAGGAATCAAGACATATTGTTTTCTTATCTCTATTAAGATAGTACAATCAAATAAATTGTACAGACTCATTTGCTCTAATTAGTTGATATTATATGAGGTTATAGTGACTTTTGTTTTTTGCTCTGATTTCATGACATTTCTTGACAAATATTCTTTACAACCAGAAAATGAATTGAGGTACAAGGGCAACAAATATTTTGGATGTTACGAGGTATAAGTGAGAAATTGAAATTGGTGAAACTGCTCTGAGAAAGTATATAGTGATAAAAATCTATGGTGCCTACGTGGGAGTTTCCTTCTACTTCCTCAACACATTTCTAGTTCTGTAATATTTCCCGGATATATTTTAATTTGTATTAATAAGGTAGAGTTTGCATAAATATAATGTACTTCTTATTCTTGGCTTATATTTAAGAGATAGTTTTGACATCCTAAAGATTAAATTGAGATAAAATGTACACACCTAGTAAAGGAAAATTAAACTAGACATTAAGGGTCTGTGCAAAATCTCTTTGCAAACCATGCCTCTCATATGATAAAGAAAAACAATTCAACGATACTGGTTCCAGGAGGTGAGGCAGACTTATTCCCTGTGATCACTGCAGGTGGAGGGGCCACTCCAGTGGGATTTTGCAACAGGGCAGAGAGGGGGTTGAATTCCAAATGGAGCCTGGGCAAGTGGGAATTTATAGTCAAGGACAAGGGTGAGGAACAGTGGATATAAAATTACTCAGAGGAAACACCAAGGTGATGGGGATAGGGATTCTGGCTACACTGACTTAACAGGATCTTTGCTTAAGGCAGAACAAAGTGATGAGACACCTGCAAGATGGTGGCAACTGAGGAATCTGACCAGGTCACAGGAGTGACTAAACTGGAGAACTGTTGCTCTGACGTAGCAGAGATCTTGCTAAAACTGGATTTGAAGGTGGCACCTATGGTGTGGCCTAGACACAGAGTCCTCAGGCTCAATCAGTTCCCCTGAGTCCTCATGTTCTGCCTCTCCACACACAGAGCTGCTGAGCCTGCTCCCCAGAGAAGCAGCACGTGTGGGCAGCTGGGGCTGCTGAACAGGGAGGTTTTTGTTCAGGGCTCAACCACTGTGGGAGGAGTACGTGTACTCTGCCCGCAGTAATAGATTGCAACATCCTCAACCTCCACCCTGCTGATCTTCAGGGTGAAATCTGTGCCTGACCCGCTGCCACTGAACCTGTCTGGGACACCAGGTTCTCTGTTGGAAACCTTATAGATTAGGCGCCTTGGAGACTGGCCTGGCTTCTGCTGGAACCAATTCAAATAGGTGTTTCCATTACTATGTTGGAGGCTCTGACTGGCCTTGCAGGAGATGGAGACCAGCTCCCCAGGGACGACGAGCAGGGAGAGGGGTGTCTGGGTCAGCAAAGTATCACCTCTGGATCCTGAAGAAATAAGGAAGAAATATAAGGTAATGAACAAATTTAATGAACCATTTTCATTCATATCTTTTGGTAATTATTTCTTGCTACATCATTGTATTTTTGATGATATACTGACTGATAATGACAATATCTACATTCGAAACTGATTTGCAAGAATCTCCAGAATCCTCCTTCACCCTCCTTCTCTTTCTGTGTCACATTTCACTAGAGCACAAGTCCTTGACACTGAGTCCTAATCCCCTCCTGCTTCTCCCCAGACACTGAGAAATATGTGTCTAAAGCGTGTACAGAATTCACAGAAGTGGTCACCCTGATTCAATCTCCCCATCCTTGCTCTTTTCTCCCCTCCCCTCTGCCTTACCTGGGGTCCAGAGCAGCAGCAGCCCCAGCAGCTCAGCAGGGAACCTCATTTTGAGAAGCTGAACTGAGGAGTCCCCTGAGTCAAGGCAAGATCAGAGCTGGCCTTTTAGCTCAGACTTGCAAGGGCAGCTCCTCCCTGGGGATCCTTATGCAAATGCCTTGGGATGGGGGGGCAGCTGGATGGAGAGAACCAAAAAGGGGACACAGGAAGCTCTTGTGAGGGGAGAGAACACAGTATTTTCTCTTTTGGAGGAAATGTAGGTGATGGAGTCCGTGCTCCTGCAGTGGTGCTGGGAGGATCTGGCTGTGAGAGGCTGGCCCAGGTGCAGGGACAGGTCTGGACAGAGAGCAGCCCTGCCAGCCCTCAGTGTCCTTGATTTTAGAATCTTCTGTTGAGTTCCTTATCTAACACTGAACCATTTAACTCAGCTTTTACTCTTGCTTTTTCTTCCAGCACTTTCATTGCTTCAAGTCTCAAATTTCAAATAAATACCAAAAACACTGGAATCTTAATCTCCCCATCACTTGAATCCCATCTCCCCCACTTTTCCCTCCCTCCACAGCCTCTCAATTGCCCATCATACAGTTTCCTCCCAATACCATCATGGACTGCAGCTAGTTCAAGAATTCTCTGGTTGTGTCTGTTATAGAGCAAAAATCCAACCTCGTTAACTTTATAGCTCTAACTGGTTTTATTAAATGACTAATGAACAGTCAGTATCCCTTCTAGAAAGTGCACATGTGTTTCAAAAAGTTATTCAAAAAGGACGTTTTATAGTTGGAAAGATGGTGGGACTAATAAAATATCAGTTGGGAAAAACCACCCCCATCAAGGGAAATCAGTGGTCTTATCTTGTGTGTGAGCCCCTAGGGCTACCAGGAAGCTCCTGATTGGCTATTTTAAATACCACTTTTGGGAGAGGCTGCTGCCCTGCAGAGGGAGAGGCTTGGGGTGCTACAAAGGGAAAGGTTGATGAAAAGAAGCACCCACATAGTCACAGGTGAGCAGCAGGACTGCTGCCCCAGGCCAGTGCAGAAATCCCACTGTTACAGTCTTCTCCTTCAGAGGGACTCATTCCTTTGTGTAGTGACTGGTTTGTTGCTGAGTTTGGATAACTATAGAGAATTTGAAAGGGACCCAGGATTATACAATGGCCCTCAATCTCCATGTCTTCACCTCTGCTCACTCAGCAGTCTGGCACTTTCCCATTGAGCCAGGAGCACTGGATGGGAAAGGAGCTTCTCCTCAACAAAAGATACAGAGAGAACTGAATAGCCATTTGCTGAGATCAGTTTGGATCCCTGTCTTGTATCCTCACAAATTAATTAAAAATGATAAAATAATGAAGAACTGATTTATATAAGAGTGTAAAACCCTTCCTTCCTCCAAAAACATAAGGACATTTTTCTAGACAGAGGTGCAAGAAACAAAAGCAAATGTCAATACGTGGGAGCACATCAGTCTAAAAAGCTTCACAGGAAAAGAAGCAATCAAAAGGTAAGTCACTTATAGCCTAGGTGAATAATAAGACAAACATAATTTGATGAAAAAATTGGGCATAGGAACTGAACAGATGTTTTTCTAGAGAAAGTATGGAAAGGGTCAATAGGTACTTGAAGAGATGATCACATCTCTAATCATCAAGAAATGTAAATGAAAACCCAAAAGAGACATCCCTTTACTCCTGTTAGTAGCCTGCTAATTTGGGTGTTTTGTTGTTATTGTTATTATTCTTAATGTTGTTAGCAAATGCACATTTGGGAGCAAAATTTGGAAGTGGATAAATGTCTATTGGGAATTTCACTTGGCTGCCCCCTAGTGTGCACTTGACAGAACCTGTAAGAAGTAGGTACAGAGTGCCTCCCTGGTGGTGCAAGGGGTTAAACTCAAGAGCTGTGAAGCTGTCCATATCCTCTGCAGCACAAGTCTGAGCCCAGGCCAGCCAGAGAGCTTCCCACATGGCGCAGCAGACCTCTCCTGCCTTGCCTGCTGCTCCCCTCAGCAGTGTACTTCAGTCTATCTGCCTGTTCTGTTCCCCGCTCTGTCTCTGGTGAATCCTCTCACCTCCCAACACCTCCCAAGTTCTTCTATACATAAATAAATAAATCTTTAAAAAAAGAAAGAAGTAGGGGGGCCTCCCCCTTGGCACAGTGGTTGAGCGCTGGGTTGTGAAACTGCCCGCAGCCTCTGCAGCGCCGGTTCGATACCCAGCTGCCGGGCGAGGGTCCCACATGGCGCGCAGACCTCTCTTGCTGCCTGCTGCTTCCCTCAGCAGTGTACTTCGGTCCTTCTGCCTGTTCCGCTCCCCGCTCTGGCTCTGGTGAATTCTCTCACCGTCCCGCGCTTCTGACTGTACCTAGTGCTTGTATGTATAAATAAATAAATAAATAAATAAATCTTTAAAACAAAAATAATTAATTATTTTAAAAAAAGAAGTAGATACAGAAGAGTGGAAATTATACCCTCAAATTAAAATAAAATAATAAGACTAAAAATGGCATTTAACTTACTTGTAGATAATGAAAAATGACCAGGTCATCCATCATTATGGTCTCTGAATATGGAGAGCAAAGTCAAATTTTGGAGTTTTCCAAGTAGTTTGCAGTCCAGTAGTTGCATCACAACTGAAAACTTGCTGAGACTGATCTGGGAGCTTTTTTTGGGTTGCCTGGTAGCAATCAGGCTGACCTCTTGTGCTTCATTCCCCTATGGGATTTGCTGTGCAAATCATTTTTCCAGAAATTTCTGCTTATAAAAAGAACCAACTCTTTTTTCTGAAGAGGTAAAGATCACTCTTATTCATCAACGATGAAAATGAGGGACAACCGTTATAATCCAGACACATGGTGCCATAGGGAGAGATGCCTTCTCTCTTATTTCCTTTTCTTTGCTCCACATGTTCAGAGACCATAACAGTGGATCGTAGAAGATTACTCTGGTTTCTGGGGGAGCAAGAGCGAATCCCCCAGTTCTAACATTTGGCTTCCTGACCATACCCCCACCCCCAGTCAATTAAAAGATTCTACTTTAAACTGTAACTCTCTGTATTAAAACAAGTCCTGACACCAAACATCAAGAGAAAAGTTTGGAAAATCTAATCTCATATGGGACCATTATTCATTATATAAAATGAATTCTTGAAACTCAAATATAAGGGCCTCCCTGGTGGTGCACGGATTAAAGACACAGTGCTATAGAGGTATTGGCAGCCACTGCAACATGAATTTGATCCCTGGCCAAGGGGCCAACCGACATGGCGCAGCAGACCTCTCCCGTGGCGCCTGGTGCTCCCCTCAGCAGTGTGTTTCAGTACATCTACCTGTTCTGCTCCCCACTTTATCTGTGATGAATCCTCTCACTCCCACACCTCTGGCCTGTACCCCAGTTCTTGTGTGCATAAATAAATCAAATGTTTTAAAAAAAAAACTCAAATATAAGATATCAAACAACCCCAAAAGAATTGGGCCAAAGTCCATCTTAACACACACAGCACCGAAGTATGTCAGCAGCTCATTCGGAGGATAAATTGACAGCGACGCTCCCAGACAACGGAGCATCCTCAGCGCTGCAAAGGAACGAGCTAAGCCATGACAGGACGTGTACAGATCCTACGTGCATATGTAAGTGAGGAAACCCATGTAATATAAGCTGCATTCTGTCTGGTTCCATCTACTGGGCATTGTGGAGACAGCAACCCCAGGGAGGCAGTGAAAGCATCAGTGTTTTCATGCATTGCGAGGAGGTGAGGAAACAGGTGGGGCTCAGAGCAATTTCAGGGTAGTGAATCTGTTCTTCAGATGCTGTAATGGTGGTCACATGCCATGACAGTGTGTCCACAGTCTAAATTATCCTAAAATATACAACACCAAGATTGACCTTTCTTTCATATTGTGGGTCTTGGGTTATAAGGAAGTGTCAATCTCTAGTGCAAGAGGGAGCCCCTTCTACCAGATATCTTCAGTCATCTTCAAACTCGGCTACATTTGACAGCATCCCTCAGCAGATGGGGCACCAGGAGGAGTAGCTGGGGCTGCCCAGCCTCACACTTCCTTGGGGGGTTTCTGTGCAGGCTTGTGTCACTGTGGGAGGGGAGCTGTAATACTGCAAACAGTAGTAAGTGGCAGCATCTTCAGGCTCCAGGCTGCTGATGGTGAGAGTGAAATCTCTCTCACATCCACTGCCCCTGAAGCGGGATGGGACCCCGGGTTGCAAACTGGATGAACCATAGATCAGGAGCTTAGGAGCTTTCCCTGGTTTCTGCTGGTACCAGGCTAACCACTTGTTAACACTTTGACTGGCCAATCAGGAGATGGTGACCCTGTCTCCTGGAGATGCAGACACGGAGGGTGGAGACTGGCTCATCTGGATGTCACACCTGACCCCTGGGATGGAAACAGAAAACACAGCCACACTGTTATCCTGTCACCTGGGAGCCAGAGCAGCAGGAGGCTGAGGAGCTGAGCAGGGGCCCTCATGTCCATGCTGGATCCTGCCTGGACTGACCCTCAGGGGCTGGGACAGACTATGAATAGTGTGGAGGGAGGGGCTGTGCTCTGGGAACATGCAAATGAGCAGGGGCCAGGCAGTGGGCACAGCAGAGGGGCTGATCTCAGTGACAGCACAGAGGCAGGGACTCCCCACTCACCAGGTCCCCCTAGGGCAGGGCAAATTTGCTTGCAGAAAAGGTATTTCTCACTGGGGATGACAGGACACAGTGTTCCATTGTCTTGAATGTGTAATGTTCTTTGTTTTTTAAGGGATCATGACAATATTTTTTCCTATGTCTACTTAAGATAGTACAATCTAAATTGTACAGACTTATTTGCTCTGATTATATTGACATTATATGAGATTATAGTGACTATTTTTGCTCTGATTTCATGACATTTCTTGACAAAATAAATAAATCTTTACAAACAGAAAATGAATTGAGGTACAAGGGCAAAAAATATTTTGGGTGTTATGAGGTATAAGTGAGAGCCCATTCACTGAGCATCCTCCCTCCTGACCTCATCTCCACTTAAGCCTTGTGTCCCCCACATCAATGGTCCTGTCCCAGTACAATCACCTCAGCCCCAAGGTCAGGGTTTTCTCCCCCCACATCTGACAGTGTCCTCCCTCCCCAGCTCTGTGTCATCAACAGACCCGAGCACACACCCTGGTCTCCCTGGACTGTCGCTCAAGTCCTTCATCCTCCTCCCCCAAATGCTCCCTTCCGAGCTAAGGTCCTCCCAGACCAACTCCTCAGTGATCCCTGGGGTCAACTGTGTCCCTTCACCTGCACATTCCCCCATTGCCACATCTCCTCCAGGTCCCAGGAGATGGCAGCTCTAGTCTCAAGGTGAGGAGGGTCTCCCTGCCCAGCTCCCTTTGCTTCTCATGCTGCCAGGACTCTGCCCTCAATGCCATGTCGGCCTCCATGTGCAACCTCTGAGCACATCCTACCTTCTGTCCTGTTCCCATCCCCATCCTCCCAACATGACCCTGCACAGGAGGAGGCAGAACCTCAGGACAGCAGAGGGCAGGATGGGGAGTATTTCCAGGCTCTCACTCTGAGGCCCCTCAGCCTGTGTGTGAAGCAGGATGATCTGGGGGTGAGGGGATTCAGAACAGGAGGTGGGACCAGACACACTGAAGCCTGCACTCAGGGGTACAGGGGAGATGTTCTGTGGGGGGCTGATGGCGGAGAGGATGGAGAGGAGGGCATGAGATTGCAGCATTGTAGGCCCAGTCCTGCGCCCTTCAGTAGGTCCCAGAGAACACAGCAGCCCCAGGACAGGAGTATGACAGGCAGGTGTGGGGGTGCTGATGGGGCAGGGCAGTCATTGTCCTGGGGCAGAGAGCCATCTGTCCAGACATCCCTGACCCTGACCAGTACCCTGCCAGGGGCTAGGGAGTTGGTTCTGGTTTTGGCTGTTTTCAGGCTAGGAAAGGTCAGCTTCCAGCATTGTCCTGTATGACACATTGACCATCTTCTAGACCAGGGAGGGAGCCTGAGTCAGGGTCATCACAGTGTCAATACTTATATCTAAGTGAGGAAACAATAACGACACCCCCAAATATCAACAGGCAAGGAGTTCATTTGGGTTATTATATTTCATATCAGAAAATAAATCAGCCTACAACTTTATTATCAAAATAACTGAGTTTCAGGCAGACAAGTGAAAGATGAATTTGAGTCCTCCTCTTTTAGCAGTATCAGAAGTACAGGGAGACAAGGGTAAAAGTTGGGGTCCCCATGTCCTGAGGTGCCTCCTAGGCTACCCTGCAAAGAGGGTGGGAATGGCTCTGAGGACAGTGTGGTTGACTGGAAGGTTCAGCAGCTTTCAAACACAGAACACATTCTAATACTCAGCACACTAGGGTTCCTCCATGTGCCATCCCCCAGGGACTCTCCAATGTTAGGGGCTCCCACTAGATACTGGGGTCACACAGCTGGGTCATTCAAAAGGGAGGAGGCTTCATTTGGAGAATGACTCCAACCCATCCCTATGGGAACGGTACTGAACCAGATGCTTCCAGGGTGAATTCTGTCCATCAGTTAAAAAAATATATTGATGCCAATCTTCTAAAAAATCCTGAAAAATATTGAGAACGGCACACTTTGAAAGTCACTTTATGAGGTCAGCACCTCTCTGACCCCACGTCAGACCAAAATCCCTAAGAAAAGGTACTGCACACCTGTGTCCCTCAGGATACAGAGGTACCATCCTCAGCCAACACCAGGGCCTGGGCGCAGCCAGGGAAGGACTAGAGCCAGAACCAAGCAGGAGTGAGTCCCTGAATGCACGTGGGTGACAACATACATACATACATGTATATTTTAAACCCATTCACTTTGTGTTCTCACAGGGCTACTTGGGCTCATTTCCATGCTTCATGTCTTCACCTTGGCCTTCTTATGTTTGAATCCCAGCTCTCCAATTTCAAAATTTTACACTTACTTTCAGAAATAGGTTAAGGTGGTGAATCAAAGGCTTTTGGCATGATAACACTGGCATTCAGTTTGCTTTGAATTTACAAAAGTTTAAGTAGACATGCATATATAAAGATTTGCAGGCATAATATACTTGAAACTATTTCTTTGTAATAATATACAAGACATGTCTGAATGGGAAGATATTGTGAAATGGAATAGTAATCTGAGAAATAGGGAAAATACCAATTTCTCAATATATTCAAATATTATCCTAGGAATAAATCAAGAAGTGAAAATTCTCAACATGCATCAATTGCATTGCCCTGGATCTTCCCACTTGTGTGCTCCGTGCTGATGTGACCACACTGCACACAGACAGGGAGCATGAGGGTGACGCCTCATCTCCCCTTCTTCATGACTGTGGCTCTGATTCCTTGCATCTCCTGCACATCTCAGGCTGTGTGCTGAACAGGCCAGGAGATGGGGTGCCTGTGGGTGGCCTTGGTGCAGAGGCCTGCACCTCATTCTGTTGCCCTCAATCCCCATCATCTTCCTTTCCTGACAGACAGACTTCTGAGCCTGCTCCCCAGAGAAGCAGCACATGTGGGCAGCTGGCGCTGCTGAACAGGGAGGTTTTTGTTCAGGGCTCAACCACTGTGGGAGGAGTATGTGTACCCTGCATGCAGTAATAGACTCCAACATCCTCAGCCTCCATCCTGCTGATCTTCAGGGTGAAATCTGTGCCTGACCCGCAGCCACTGAACCTGTCTGGGATCCCAGAGGTTCTGTTGGAAACCTTATAATCAGACCCCTTGGAGACTGGCCTGGCTTCTGCTGTAACCAGCTCAAATAGGTTCTTCCACTACTATGTTGGAGGCTCTGAGTGACCCTGCAGGAGAGGGAGACCTGCTCCCCAGGGACGACGGGCAGGGAGAGTGGGGTCTGGGTCAGCACAACCTCCTCACTGGATCCTGAAATAAAAGAGAGTAATAGAAGTTTACGGACAATTGTCATGATCCTTTTTCTTGGAATTCCTTTGGTAATTATTTCTTGCTGTGTGATATCATTGACACTTATCCACTTGAAAATAGATTCATATGCACACAAGTGTCTCTAGAATTTCCTACATCCTCCTCTTCTTTCTGTATTACTGAGCTCCCTGAAGCACAGGCCCTTGATAGAAAACTCTTCTAATTCTCACAGCTTTATACATTCCCTGCTGATTCCCAGAGAGTAAGGCATAGGAATATAGCAGTGCACAGATACACAGGGACTGATGTCCCCTGGGCTCAGACTCCCCACCCCATCAGTTTTCTCCCCTCCCCTCTGCCTTACCTGGGATCCAGAGCATCAGCAGCCCCAGCAGTTCAGCAGGGAACCTTCTTTTGAGAAGTTGAACTAGGAGCCCTCTGAGTCAAGGCAAGATGAGAGCTGGCCTTTTAGCTCAGACTTGCAAGGGCAGCTCCTCCCTGGGGACCCTCATGCAAATGCCCTGGGTGGGTGGGCAGCTTGGTGGAGAGAGCTCAAAGGAGGGCACAGGAAGCTCTTGTGAGGAGAGAGAACACAGTATCCTCTCTGTGTGCAAGAAATGTCTGTGGTGGAGTCCGTGCTCCTGCAGTGGTGCCCGGAGGATCTGGCTTTGAGAGGCTGGCTCGGGGGCAGGAACAAGCCTAGAGAGAACAACCTTGCCAGCCCTGAGCATCCTTTATGGTATTTGTTATCAAAACAGACACTTAAACCAGTGGAACTGAGTCAAAGGCCGAGAAAGAATCATCCACATATACACTTAAGTAGCTTTTTTTTCCCCTAGGGAGCCAAGAGCACTCAATGGGGAAGGAGAGTTGCCACAATAGGTATATGGGAAACCCAGATAACCAGGTGCTGAAAATAAAATTGATCCCTCTTTCATACCACTCACAATATTAAGTTGAAATGAATTAAATAATTAATGCAAGACTGATTTGCATAAGAGAGTGGAACTCCTAAAAGAAAATGAAGCAAAGAAACTGCTTGACATTAGTCTAAGGGATGATTTTTTTTTTTTTGGATAAACATCCTAAGTGCAAGAACAAAAACAAAAATCAGTAAGTGGGACCACATCAATCTACGATTCATCACAGAAAATAAATTAGCAAGTGAATGAAAAGGTAACCTGTGGACTAGGGGGAAGTATTTCCAAGCCACATACTGCAGAAGAGGTAAATACAAAATACATTAAGAATCCATACAACTCAGTACCAAGACAAAACACAATCTGATTAAAAAATTGGGCAGTGGAACTGAACAGAAGTTTGTTCAAGGCTCAACCCTACTTACATGATAACATGACCAATATCACTAATCACCAGAAGATGTAAATCAAAACCCCAGTGAGATATCACCTCACCCCTGTCATGGGCCATCATGAATAAACCCATATATATTGTTGGTGGAAATTGAAATTGGTGAAACTGCTCTGAGAAAGTATATGGGGTTACTCAGAAAGAATTGCAACTAAAATTACCATATGATTCAGTAATAACAATTATGAATAAATCTGGGAAGAAATGAGGATAGTTTATCAGAGTTACCTGTACTCCCCTGTTTTCACAATAGCCAACATATGGAAACAACCTGTCAACAGAGTAGAAACAATTGGGGGTATTGAACCAGCACTGTAGAGGCTGTGGACAGCTTCATAGCACTGCACTCAACTGCCTGTGCCACCAGGAGAGACCCCAAGTTTCTCATTTTAATTGTCTATTTTAAATGAGTCTGCCCTTGTGGTTTGTGTTCATTATGTTAGGTTCTGCTGTTTTAGACATTAACATTCATAGATATCATTGGGACAATGAACTAATATTTAACACAGAGTTTCATCAAGCTTGGTGAGGGCTGTGGCCTAGAGTTTCCCTTCTCTAGATGGAGGTGCATAAGCAGAAGGTGGATGGAGGAAGTAGAGCAGAATGGTATTGAAAGTATTTAATGTAATTCTCTGATTGAGGATCAGTGCAGCTCATTCCAGGCCACATTTTCTCACCAAGTAGACCCAGAGCTTCTCAGTCCTCCTTCTCTCCTATGACGGCTCCCTGTGCTGGAGAACATAAGCAAGTGGGACATGACTCTTGAGTAAAGAAGGTTCATATGGACCAGCTCTCAGAACTTGACCCAAGGTGTCTAGGACAACCTGAACTAATTCCTTGTGGAAAATTGAGTTTCTGGAGATCAGCATAACTTAGAAAGCTTGAATTTTATTATATTATCTCAAAAAGCAAGATTTCATTTTTTTTTTAAACAGTTGAGCAGTACTGCATATATACCCTAGTTTTTTTTTGTCCAGTCATCCATTGAAGAACATTTAAGCTGTTTCCAGGTCTTGGCTAATGAGAGTATTGCAGCAATGAATATAATATATCTTTTCAAATTAGTGTTTTCATATTGTTGGAATAGATGCCTGAGTGCAAATTCCTAGATCATATGGTAATTCTATTTTTGCATTTTAAAAAATATTTTATTTGTATATTTTTTACATCATTGTTCATTTTTAAACAAGGTTTTCTTTACCCTACCCCAGGTGTAGTCCCCATAGAATTCCCTTCACCAATGCACCTCAGACCCCTGTGCTCCGCTGTCCCTCCCTCTGATCCCTCTCCCTCCTCCTCCCCTACAGTACAGGATGTCTCTGGTTTATAATTGTCTGATTGTTTTTGTTTTGTTTTGTTGTGTTTTGTATTGTTACTATTTTTTCCACTGATGTCTCATTTGGTTCCCCTATATTCCTCCTATAATGAAACCATGCGATATTTTTCTTTTTGATTCTGACTTATTTCACTGAGCCTAATTCCTTCTAGCTCCCTGCATGTTGCTGCGACTGGCATGTGTTTATCTTTTTTGATTGCTAAATAGTATTCCATTGTGTATATATAAGACATCTTCTTGATCTAGTCATCTACATTTAGGCGTGTTTCCAGGTTTTACCTATTTTAAATAGTCCTGCAAAAATAAATAAATAAACAAACAAACAAATAAATAAGTAAATAAATAGTGCTGCAATAAGCATAGGGCTACAGGTATTTTTTTGAATCAATGTGTTTGTGTCCTTTGGGTATATCCCTAGGAGTGCAATTGCTGGGTCAAATGGTAGCTCCATTTTTAGTAGGCGGAAAAACCTCCAGACCGCTTTCCATGGTGGTTGGACCAGTTTGCACTCCCACCAGCAGTGTAGCAGAGTTCCTTTTTCATCACATCCTCTAACATTTTGTTGTTGATTTTTTTTTCATTTTTTGATATGTGCCATTCTTACTGGTGTAAGGTGGTATCTCATTGTGGTTTTGATTTGCATTTCCCTGTTGATAAGGGATGTTGAACATTTTTTCATATGCCTGTTGGCCATTTGCATTTCCTCTTTAGAGAAGTTTCTTTTAAGTTCCTCTGCCCATTTCTTGACTGGATTGTTTACATTGTTTTAGTTGAGTTTATTGAGTACTTTGGATGTCTTTGTCATCAGTCCTTCTCAGTTGTTTGGAGAGCAAAAATTTTTTCCCAATCAGTGGGGTGTCTCTTTTTTTTTGGTCAATGTCTCTTGCTGTACAGAAGCTTTTCAGTTTGATGTAATCCCAGGTGTTTATCTTTTCCTTCACTTACTTTTCGTTGGGTAATGAGTGTTTAAAGAAATCTCCATACCTTTTTTTATAGAGGTGACACCAATTTATATTCCCTTTAAGAAGACATAACAGGATACTCAGACTCTGAAAGAAAATATGATATAAGGGGCAAGGGATAGTGTCCTAGAAGAAGAATGGATAGAGCAGGTCAATGTGGCAACGATCAATAACTAATGGGCACTAGAAATGTTGTTGAGGTGCTGGGTGCTAAAGTCACATGTTGAAGTGTGAACAGTGCTCTTGACAGTTACATTGTATTCTAAACTAATGGTAGATCAATACAAATTATTTAGATACAGAGCTAAAACACAAAACAAAGAGTATTCCTACTTCATATATATATATATATATATATATATATATATATATATATATATATATATATATAAACACACACATCAGTTTACATCCAGGTTTATAAAAGTACATTAAGTGGAAGTCAAAGCCCTTAGTTTACAAAGTGATACAGGAGATTCTTTATGAGTTTAGATAAGGAAGATTCAGACAAAAAAAGCAAAACCATAAAAATTGATACATTTTCTTACATTAAAATTAAGAATTTATTCTCATTAAATATCAATATAAAAAGAGTAAAATGCTAAACTACAGATGGGGGGAATATATGTGTTATGAATAACAGAAAAATAACTAATACCCAGACTGTATAAAGAGCTCTCATGTATCCATATGCACAAAGATGAACAACCCAATAGAAAAATTTGCCCCAAGGCTGGGTCTGGGTAGAACAGGCAAGAGCAGGCTTGTCAAAATGGGCAACTTACACAGGACAGGACGGATGGTGCTGCTGGTGATTTCAGAGCTGGGAGAGAGAAACCCTCCTCAAGAGAAAAAAAAGAAAGAAAGAAATAGTGATACAAATCTATGGTGCATACGTGGGAGTTTCCTTCTGCTTCCTCAAACACATTTCTAGTTCTGTAATATTTCCCGGGTATATTTTACATTTGTATTAATAAGGTAGAGTTTGCAAAAATATAATGTACTTCTTATTCTTGGCTTATATTTAAGAGATAGTTTTGACATCCTAAAGATTAAATTGAGATAAAATGCACACACCTAGTAAAGGAAAATTAAACTAGACATTAAGGGTCTGTGCAAAATCTCTTTGCAAACCATGCCTCTCATATGATAAAGAAAAACAATTCAACGATATTGGTTCCAGGTGGTGAGGCAGACTTATTCCCTGTGATCACAGCAGATGGAAGGGCCACTCCTGTGGGATTTTGCAACAGGGCAGAGAGGGGGTTGAATTTCAAATGGAGCCTGGGCAAGTGGGAATTTATACTCAAGGACAAGGGTGAGGATCAGTGGATATAAAATTACTCAGAGGAAACACCAGGGTGATGGGGATGGGGGTTCTGGCTACACTGACTTAACAGGATCTTTGCTGAAGGCAGAACAAAGTGATGAGACACCTGCAGGATGGTGGCAACTGAGGAATCTGACCAGGTAACAGGAATGACTAAACTGGAGAACTGTTGCTCTGATGTAGCAGAGATCTTGCTAAAACTGGAATTGAAGGTGGCATCTATGGGGTGGCCTAGATAGAGTCTTCAGCCTCAGTCAGTTCCCCTGAGTCCCCATCATCTGTCTCTCCACACACGGAGCTGCTGAGCCTGCTCCCCAGAGAAGCAGCACGTGTGGGCACCTGGGGCTGCTGAACAGGGAGGTTTTTGTTCAGGGTTCAACCACTGTGGGAGGAGTACGTGTACTCTGCCCGCAGAAATAGATTGCAACATCCTCAGCCTCCACCCTGTTGATCTTCAGGGTGAAATCTGTGCCTGACCCGCTGCCACTGAACCTGTCTGGGACCCCAGAGGGCCTGTTGGAAACCTTATAGATCAGGAGCCTTGGAGACTGGCCTGGCTTCTGTTGGTACCAATTCAAATAGGTGTTTCCATCACTATGTTGGAGGCTCTGACTGGCCCTGCAGGAGAGGGAGACCTGCTCCCCAGGGACGACGGGCAGGGAGAGGGGGGTCTGGGTCAGCACAACCTCCCCACTGGATCCTGAAGAAATGAGGAAGAAATACAAGGTTATGAACAAATTTAATGAGCCATTTTCATTCATATCCTTTGGTAATTATTTCTTGCTACATCATTGTATTTTTGATGATATACTGACTGATATTGACAATATCTACATTCAAAACTGATTTGCAAGAATCTCTAGAATCCTTCTACACCCTCCTTCTCTTTCTGTGTCACAGTTCACAGAGCACAAGTCCTTGACCCTGAGTCCTAATCTTCTCCTGCTTCTCCCCAGACACTGAGAGGCATGTGTCTAAAGTGAGTACAGAATACACAGGAGTGGTCACCCTTAGCTAGCCTCCCCACCCCCTCACCTTTCTCCCCTCCCCTCTGCCTTACCTGGGGTCCAGAGCATCAGCAGCCCCAACAGCTCAGCAGGGAACCTCATTTTGAGAAGCTGAACTGAGGAGCCCCCTGAGTCAAGGCAAGATCAGAGCTGGCCTTTTAGCTGAGACTTGCAGGGGCAGCTCCTCCCTGGGGACCCTCATGCAAATGCCCTGGGGGGAGGGGCAGCTGGGTGGAGAGAGCCCGAAGCAGGACACAGGAAGCTCTTGTGAAGAGAGAGAACACAGTATCCTCTCTGTGTGCAGGAATGTACTGGGTGTAGCCTGTGCTCCTGCAGTGGTCCTGTGAGAGGCTGACCCAGGGGCAGGGACAG
Source organism: Talpa occidentalis (assembly GCF_014898055.3). Taxonomy (NCBI): domain Eukaryota; kingdom Metazoa; phylum Chordata; class Mammalia; order Eulipotyphla; family Talpidae; genus Talpa; species Talpa occidentalis. Next base: position 95,712,196 of record NW_023604861.1, read on the forward strand.
GGCTGGACAGAGAGCAGCCCCCACCTGCCCTCAATGTCCTTCATTTCAGAGATAGTGGTTGACTTACTGCACTGACTCTTGATTACCTAACTGACCTTTTGACCTCTTGCTTTTCCTTTCAGCATTTTTTCCCTTTCAGTCCCACTCTCAAGTTTTAAATTTACCAATAAATGATTAAGCCTTGTGAAACCAAAGACAAAGCTCCCTCTACCTTCAATTTTCCAGATACCTGCATCCCTTCACTCTCTCTCTCTCTCTCTCTCCTCTTGCTCTCTTTCGCTCCCTGCCTACCTGACCCTAACCCACTATTACTGATCATCATGATGGAGGCTCTGAGTAGAAAATTTGGGATGGAGACTTCGCAAGGCCAGAAACTGGAGGTGAGGGTAGAAATCACTGACATAATCATTAAACATGGGAAATGGACAATTCTTAGGCCTCGCTGAAAATGGGGTTATGGAGATTGTCAGTCATTACAAAAGTACTGATGTTGCTTTGATGAGCTGCAGGCTTCAGTGAACAGGGTTTGGGGTTAAGTCTGAGAAGTGTCGGCAGACTTCCCCTTTCAGCGGCACATGGCGAGCTCACCCAGGAGAAGAAGACTTTGGCATAAACACAGGCAGGGGAAGGTGCTATTTTTAAAGGGCAGGTTTGTTGGGAACAGGAGAAAGGAAAGGAGAGGCCCCTGCAGCACAGGTGGGCAGGCGGGAGACCTGCGTTTTGGCAGTGTAGAAATTTTACTAATAGAGTGTTGTTTTGGAGAGGGGTTCATTCCTTTGTGGGACTGTTATCTGTTGTCAGATTCTTTACTTCTAGGGCATGACTAGGTTGATTTGTAAGGATGCGTGATTCTCTGTAACGGCCTTCATCTCCACAACCCACCTCGGTCTGCCTTGGGATACTCGCTCTAGCAGTCTGCACCCAAGGGCTTTTCATTTCTTTATCTGGATTAACAATTTTGATGATTATTTCTACCCTCACCTCCAGTTTCTGGTCTTGTGATGCCTCCATCCCAATTTTCTACTCTGAGCCCCCATCACAGCTATATAAAAAAAAAATCCTTAGGCACTGAAAGGTGTTAGAAGCAGACGGCTACAGGAGAGCTTCAGGTGTAGACTGCTACAGGAATGGAGATCATCAGTCCACAGAGGATGAACTCCATCAGGAAAAAAAAAAAAAATCACAACACTGTATAAGAACAACTCCTGCCCTAACAAATTGCAGTTTATGTCCCAAGACTCTCCTCCTATGTCTATGCAGACACCTCCTTTAACGAACATTTTCCTTTCAAAAGCAGAGGTGGTTCTGCCTACCTGTGTCTATGCAGCTGCCTCTTTTTTCCCTTTGCCCTTTGTCCTTTCAAAATGCAACCTGCTGTGTCCATGCAAACATATTTTCCTTAGTGAACTTACCACGTGCTGCTGAAAGGGGAACTCTGCTAAAACTTTCTCACAGGTAACCCAAGGACCCCCCTCACAGAACCCCAACAACTCCTCTCACCAAAACCCCATCAATCAGTTTTCTCCCAATACCAGCATGGGCTGGAGCTAGTTCAAGACTTGTCTGATATCAACTGTGCTAAATAGCAAAAATGCAACTGAATTAATTTAAAAGATCTAACCGATTTTATTAAATGACTCACAAACCAGGTGTAACAGTATAATCTTCAAAAAGGAAAGGCACCATGTTCCCTGTCCCGCTTAGGAATAGCTCCCTTAAACCACACATTCTAGAATGCTTAAATGAGATTTCCTGAGCAGGGGACCTGGGGCAGGGCTGAGCAGGCAGCTTGGTGTATAACTGAACACTTGGGAGCCTGGGGGCTCTTGGAATTTTTCTTCTTGCTTCTCTGGAGGCTACTGACATCCTATTACCTCATGGCAGCAGGGCAATAGTATTTGACCAAGTGTTAGCCAATTAATTATCTCTCCTTCTTTCTCTCACTCCGGTTATTTTTTGTAAATCTTTTTATCTCATTTTTATTTCTCTCTATGTGTCTGCCTTGGGTATGCCTCAAATTCTAGGTTTGTCAACGAGGATTCACATGCAACTCACCTTGTTTCCTGTGGAATACCCTGGAATACAGGCAGCATCCTATCTGGTAGTGGGCAGAATGAGGGGTCCCCCAAGGTTCCCAAAACTTGCGTGCTCTAAATGGTTTGCGCCATCCACCACATAAAGACAAAGCGTACTCATAGTAATACCTTTAATAGAAATGAGCTTTAATAGAATTAGTGTGCAATAGAGAGAAGAGAAAGGATATCGTTTCCCAATGAAACACCCAAAGTTACCCATCCCCTCGTGAGTAAATGTCCAGTTAAACAGAGTTGGGCCAAAGCTGGACCACTGAGACCTGAAAGGTTGCCACAGTAAAAGGCACCTTCTGGTAGGAACCATAGGAAATGGTAGCAGGGGCGAGGGAAGCCTGGAAGGAAAGGAGCAAAATCAAAGCGCAAGTCAAGATAAAGGCTGCCATGGTCGGCATCCCCAGGGGTCTTTCTCCTACATCTCTTTCAAGTGTCTCCTTCCATGTCCCCGAAGTCCCTGGTGCAAATCCAACACCTAAAAGTAAGTGCGGTTTTGTCTTTACCTGACTCTCCCCTTGTCTCTCCACTCCATGTGCCTCCTCCTCTTGGTCTTCTCTCTCAAGTCCTTTGTAGATCCTTCCCTCTCCCACCTGCTCAGCTCCACTCTGCAATAGGTGGGGCAGGGAACCTAGAATCTCCCCTCTCTATGGGACTTCCACTATTCCATAACAAACATAATGGTGCTGCAAGAAATTGTTACAATAGAGGCTTTTAGTAGTCAGAAAGATGGTGGGACAAGGTTATTAACCCCCAAAAAGTAATCATTTAGGAAAAGCCACCTTCCATTAGGGGTGTCTCGTACAGATGATCTCACAACACTGACCAGGAAAATCCTAATTGGCTAGATTAAATTTCCACTTTTGGGAAAGACTGAAACTACTGTTAGGTTAGATATGCAGTCTCGGGGAGCCCGGAAATGAAGGAGCCCACTAGGGATGGAGGAATGTGGCAATAAAGATGGTTCTAAGAGTGTACATGCTGCTTGGAGAGAATGAGCTGCATGAGGTCCCGGGAGAGGGAGACCCCTGTGTCTGCTGTCCTGACCACTGTCCCTGTGTAACAGGGTGGTCCACGGGAAAATGGAAGTTCCAGGTTCCCTGCCCCAACCAAGGGAGGGTGGAGCTCAAGAGAGAAGAGAAGAAGCTGGAGAAGAGACAGAGGAAGGATGGAAGCAGGATGGAGCCAGAAGGAGACCTGGAGGAGGCACATGGAGCTGAGAGACTCCTGAAAACACTGCGCTTGCCTTTGGTCATGGACTGGGTGACACAGATGTGGGTGAGAGACCCGTGGGGAGGTGACAATGGCGGTTTTGTCTTGATTTTAATTTTGCTCTTTTCCTCTCAGACTTGTCTCGTTGTTCCTGACCTTTTTCTATGGGTCCCCACTGGAACATGTTTTAGACTCATCAGGATTTTGGGCCTAGCTCTGGGCCGCTCCCATTTGGGTGAACTTTTACCCAGAGGGGATGGGTGACTTTGGGTGCTTGATTTAGAAACTATATCCTTTGTCTTTTCTGTATTGTTCACTAATTGTATTAAAGTTCCTTCCCATTAAAGTCTTGTATGTTTTGTGTTGATGCGGCAGATGGCAGAATCTTTTTAGAGCAGGCAGGTTTGGGGGTTCTGGGGTGACCCTCACCCTGCCCTGTAAGACCTGAAGGAGGACAGAGGGTGACAGCTGCTCTTCTGGTTCTCATCCTCACATCTGAACCTGACACTGGACCACGTGAAGAGACTGGTCCCAACTGAGCAGGGGATGCTTGGATTACATTGGGGTGCTCTTTGTCACCTCCCCTTATGGCCACCTCTTCTGGAAGCTCATTTACCAGCATCATTTTCCTTTGGGTTTCTGTAGATTTGTTCAGTGAGGGGTCTTAAACGAGCTTTTCAAGTTAGGGGAGGATTCACTCCTGTCCTTCACATCTGCAGTCAGAGAGGGACAAGGAAAAGTCTAGAGAGTCACCTGCAAAGATGTTGTAGAGGCCTCAGCATCACCCTCAAACCCTGGGCTTTCTTGGAAGCTTTCTTTTCTGGAAAGATTTAAGGACCACACTTTAAGCCATTTATCCAGTCAAGGAAGCTCTGAGAATTCTCGTTTCTATTATTGTTTGTCACCCAGACTGCACACCCCCAAGTCAATTAAAAGATGCAGTTCAAGCTTTAGGTCAGTGAAGCTGCTCTTTTTACATGCTGCTATGGTGGATACATACCAGTGTCAATGAGTCTATATTCTCAATTTTCCTTAGAATACAAAACACTGAGAGTGAACCCTGTTGTAAGTTTGAGTTGGGGGTTATAAGGAAATGTCAATCTATGTTCATCAGTTATAACAAATGTCCTATCTGGTATGGGATATTCAATGTTGAGAAGAGGGGACCCCCTTCTTCCAGAAATATCCAGTCAAATTGGAAGCATATCTGAATTGGAGAACAGCTCTCAGTAGAAGGAGGAGCATCTGGGCTGCTCGCTCTCACAGAACTACCACTGGGTGATTTTTGTTCAGGTTTGTATCACTGTGAGAGGAACAGCTTTCCACTGCTGACAGTAGTAAGTGGCAGCATCTTCAGGCTCCACACTGCTGATGGTGAGAGTGAAATCTGTCTCAGATCCACTGCCACTGAAGCGGGATGGGACCCCGGGATGCAAATTGGATGCATGGTAGATCATGGGCTTAGGAGCTTTCCCTGGTTTCTGCTGATACCAGTTTAACCATATGCTAACACCCTGACTGGCCCGGCAGGTGATGGTGACTCTGTCTCCTGGAGATGCAGACACGGAGGCTGGAGACTGGGTCATCTGGATCTCACACCTGGCCTCTGGGATGGAAACAGAAAACACACACCCATACTGTTATCCTGTCATCAGAGGACTTCCCTGAGGGCCAGGGGTCCTGCCCACCTGGGGCTGATCAACTCCTGGTGTTTCCTTCCTCACCTGGGAGCCAGAGCAGCAGGAGGCTGAGGAGCTGAGCTGGGGCCCTCATGTCCATGCTGGGTACTGCCTGGACTGACCCTCAGGGGCTGGGGCAGACTATGAATAGTGTGGAGGGAGGGGCTGTGCTCTGGGAACATGCAAATGAGCAGGGGCGGGGCAGTGGGCACAGCTGCAGGGGCTGATCTCAACAGCACAGAGGCAGGGACTCCCCAGTGACCAGGTCCCCCCAGGGTAGGGTGAACTTGCCTGCAGAGAAGGTATTTCTCACTGGGGATGACAGGACAGAATCAGGTACACTTCTATGAGTATAATGTTCTTTTCATCTTATCTATGACATGCTTTACTTCTTAGTCTCCATGTAGTACAGGGCCTATAAAGAAAGGCACTCAAAGAAATTTTACAAACTTCTTTATTTGAACTGTGGAGCCCAAGAGGCTATTTCTAAGTTGTGACTCCCTGATAGTACTGGTTGAGACATTGTCTTCTCTTCCAGAGAGAAATGCATTGAGGTAGAAAGGAAATAAGACAGTGGGTGTCCTGAGTTGCAAATAAAAGCCCAGACACTGAACATCCTCCCTGGTGACCTCATCTCCAGCTAAGCTTTTTGTCTCCCCATGTCAGAGGCCCTGTCCCACTATGTCCACCTCAGGCCCAAGGTCAGGGTGTTCTCCCCCCACATCTGACAGTCTCCTCCCTCCCCAGCACTGTGTCATCACACAGACCCGAACACAAGCCCGGATCCCTGGACTGTAGCTCACGTCCTTCATCCTCCTCCCCCAGGTGCTCCCTTCTGAGCTGAGGTCCTCCCAGACCAACTTCTCAATGATTCCTAGAGTCTGACTGTGCCCTGCACCTGCAGGTCCCCCGTCGCCACGTCTTCTCCAGGCCCCAGGAGACAGCAGCTCTAGTCTCAGCAGAGGAGGGTCTCCCTGCCCAGGCCCCTTCACTTCTCATAGTGGCAGGAAGGTGCCCTAACGCAGTGTCTGCCCTTTGTGCAGCCTCTGAGCACATCCTCCTGTGTGTCCTGTCCCATCCCACCCTCCTGCACAGGATTCCTAGAAGAGGTACCACCTCCGGACAGCAGAGGGCAGGATGGCAGACACTCCAGGGCTTTGACTGGGAGATGCCTACAGCCTGTGTGTGAAGCAGGATGATCTGGGAGGGGACTAGAACAGGAAGTGGTTCCAGACACACTGAGACACTGAGTGATTTAGGGGAAACGCATTCTGGGGGCAAGGGGCTGGCAAGGGGACCAAGATGGTAAGGAAAAAAGGGGATGAGATTGCACAGCTATCTGTCCAGGCCTACATCCCTGGGAAGGTTCCAGAGACCAGAGTAGCACCAAGACAGAAGGGACACATGGGGGGATTTAGGCCAAGATAGGGGACAGGATGAGGGTGTCTTTGCAGCTGATGGTGAGTCTTCTGTCAAGACCACAGACCCTGGCCCTGCAAGGAACAATGTCCAGGGGCAGCACCAAGGAGCAGGAGCCTGGGGACTGGTTTTTGCAGATTTCAGGCTGGGATGATGTGAACTCTGTCTGACCCTGCAGGCGAAAATGATCCTCTCCTGGGACACATGGAGGAGCCTGGGTCAGGACTCACTCAGTGTCCTCCCCACTGGTACTAAAGTGGGAAATTAACATGGAGATCCCCAAATAGCAATGCCAAACATGTTGATCATTAAACTAAGATTTATTTATTATCATGTTACAAAATAGGCTGAGTTCACTTTCACATAAATGTCTGATTATCAGGCAAGCAATCCTGGGGTAAAGCCTGAACACTTTTCCTCAGCAGAACGAGAGTTGGAGGAAAAGGGGCAAAGCTGGGTCCATGTATCAAGTTTCCTATAAGGTTGATCCTACACAGAGATTGGGGATGGTTGTGGGGGTACTGTCCGCAGCGGGGAGGGCACAGCTGCTTCCAGACACTGAGCACAGGTACTGGCAGGTTTACTCCCACTCAGCACTGGAGTCCCCCAGGCTCCCCATCCAGCCAGAGATGACCCTGCCTTTGGGTCTCCCTTCTTAGTATTTCTTTCATGGGCTAGAGTCTTGTGTTTACTTGGGAGTTTGGTGACCTCTAATGGCTGATCTGTGATGCAGCAACTTACAGGATTTTCTATGGGGCCCCACTCAGTCAGGGCTGAGAATTTCCCTGTTTTGGGTAATGGTGAAACTAATGTTAGGGGTCCCAGAGCAGACTCTGTAGTAACACAAATGATTCCTCTTCACAATAAACACGTCACCTAGTAAAGAAAAGTAGAAAACAGGTGACCAGGACTGGCCATCCTATTTGTGACAAGGCTGCCCCAACCAGGTCCTGTGATCACTTGAGACACCAAAGCTGTGGTTGGAAAAGAGAAGGTGGGGCAGGAGGGACCCTGCAGGCACTATGGTGGGATGGGGCAGGAGAGAGGATCCTGGTCTAGATCTGTCACCCCAGCCATGTTCCTCCTCCAGACATAGTCCAGAGCAGCTCTAGGGCCACAGGTAAGACGCACAAGTGAGAACCACAGTGTTAAGTCAGCACTTAAAACCTCGCTGTTACAAATAGGCTCAAAGTCTCTCATTTTAATTAAGTCTATATATATATATATTTTTTTTTTTGTGTGTGTGTGTGTGTGTGTGTGTGTGGGACCGTCGCCGGTGGCCGGGGATCGAACCGGCGCTGCAGAGGCTGCGGGCAGCCTCGCAGCCCAGCTCTCAACCACTGCGCCACCAGGGGAGGCCCTAAGTCTATTTTAACTATGTAGATCTGCTTGTGGTTTGTGTTCTTTATGTTAGGTTCTGCTGTTTTACATTAATATTCATAAATATCATTGTGATAATGAACGTATTATTTTTTTAAAGATTTATTTATTTAAGCATACAAGAGCTGGGGTGCAGGTCAGAGGTTTGGGGGGTGAGAGAATTCACCAGAGACAGACTGGGGAACAGAACTGGCAGATTAACTGAAATACACAGCTGAGGGGAGCAGTGGGTGAAACAGGAGAGGTCTGCTACACCATGTCGGTAGCTCCCTGGCTGGAGCAAAGTCGTACTGCAGTGACTGCGGACAGCTTCATAGGTTGTGTCTTAACCCTTGAACCACCAGGGAGGCCCTGAACTTATTTTTAACACCGAGAGCTCTCAGGGGTCCCATAACAGATGGAACATTCGTTTTCCTGTGTCGAACGTGTATCTTCTTTAGAGAAATGGCCAGGCCTCTTTGACTTCTGGACACAGCACACTCCTTGTGTAGGCCAGGCCTGGCTCCTGAAGCAGAGGATGTGAAGAGCCATCTTTGAATGGGGACTAGAAAGCAATGGTCTCTGCAGCTGGCCCAGCCTAGGGGGCAAGCAGTCCTGCCCCTCCGGCTCCTGTGGTCTCAGGAGACTCCAACATGAACAACCCTGTACTTAGCTGACACCAGGGAGGCTCCAGTGAACAGCAGTCAGATCCCATCCTGTGAAACATATGCTAAGACAGGACATACTGTGGGCCTCGAGACAGGACACTGAAATTAAACACGTTCAAATCATACAAAGTACATTCTATACAACTTTAAAAAAGTTATATTCAATATCAGTAATGGAAATATATCCAAAAATTCCCAAATATTTGGAAATAAATAGACACTATGAAATTAGATTAAAAAATGACACAAGAAAACCCGAAAGCATTTTGAAGATGTGTATATGAAATTTACAAGAAAGCAGTGAAGTCAGGACTCTGAAGTGGAGCAGTGAGCACATGTAACAGCAAAGATGGTTTCAAATCAAATACCAGGGCTGTTACCCCGACGTTCAGTAAGGTAGGAACAAATCCTCTTGTGGTTTCTGTTGGGATGAGGCTGCTCAGCGGAGGAGGCTGGGAAAGGTGGTGTCTGAGGTGCAGTGGAGACTCATGATCAGGAGCCCTTGCATGTGAACAAGCCCCTTGAGTTCTCCTAAGTCTTCCTCTCACCCTGAGAGCCCCCGCCTGCTCCCCGTTGACAGCTGGTCACTCAGGAGGGAGGTTTTTGTTCAGGGCTGAACCACTGTGGGAGGAGAATGGGTACTTTGCTGGCAGTAATAGACTCCCAGGTCCTCAGCCTCCACCCTGCTGATCTTCAGGGTGAAATCTGTGCCTGACCTGCTGTGTCTGGGACTCCAGTGTCCCTCTTGGAAACTTGATAGATCAGTTGCCTTGGAGACTGGCCTGGCTTCTGCTGCAACCAAGCAAATAGGTGTTTCCATCACTATGTACAAGGCTCTGACTGGCCCTGCAGGAGATGGAGGCCGACTCCCCCAGGGTGACAGTGAGGAAGAGGGGGGTCTGGGTCAGGATAACATCTCTATTGTATCCTAAAAGAGTGAGAGAAAAATGCAAGATGATGTACACATCTTATGAGCCATTTTCATAATTTTCCTTTCTTATATATTTCAGACTAAATGATTTTTACTTTCATTAATATCCTAAAATGCCTGCTTTTAAAAAAAATGCGCAATAAAGATTGACATTTAGAACCTGCATACAACACGCCCCCCCTTCTATGTCACCAGAAGACAGGTACTTGCTTCTTCCAGTTCTCATACTGACCAGGGGGTCACAGTACATGTCTGCATGTGCACTGAGACACATGGGGAGAGTGCTGCACCTCCCCCTGCAGTGACCTTCAGGGCTAATGGCTGTTGCCATGGTCCCTGAGGTCCAGCGTGGGCAAGGAACCATGCGCGCAGGGGGAGAACAGCAAAACTCCCTAAGGCATAGATAAGCTGGATGCCTATTCAGGAGATAACGACTGCCAGAAGACGCCACAGGATAGTAAGAAGGAATGCTGCTGATCTTTCTCAAGGCCCACAAACTTTATTCTACTATAACTGTCTTTCTACAATCTTTTCTTTTCTTTTCCTGGTCTAAAAAGGTCATTGATTGCTGATTAAAAAACATATGTAATCTAATAACTAGGCTAATTCAAATGAAACATTACAAAACTCTGTGTAATAATAGAATGGTTAGTAATTTCTCGGTTATATGCTTGGCTTTGGTAGCTTTGATGTTAATGAAAAATGCATTGCATTATAAGAAGTAAAATTCACCCATAATAATCAATAATAATTAAAAATAAGTTAGTGGTAGTGAGTAGTTATTAAAACAAAAAGTAATTACATAGAACAAAAGAAAGATTATTAGCCTGACTACTTAGGAATGTGACTAGGTCCAGATGTAACTTCGGACATAGATCACTGCCCTGTCAATGATAAGCTAAACCTATGAGCCAGCTGGCTTAGTTCCTGAAAACCGATCCTATGCCTTTAGAAAAACATATATATACTGGCCACTAACTTAAATAAAATTACACTCAGATTTTCACTCTCTTGAAGTGTGTCTGCTTGTCATTTATTCGCCGAATCCCTGACCACTCCGTGCAATCTCTCAACCCTGAGACGGCCTAATCGTCCATCGCTGTGCTGGTCCACGGCAGGAGAGTATACCCCTAAAGCTCACCCTCCCCTCTGCCCTTACCAGGGATCCAGAGCATCAGCAGCCCCAGGACCTGAGAAGGGAACCTCATTTTGAGAAGCTGCCTCAGAGCCCTGATAAGTCAAAGCAAGACCTGAGTTGACCTTTTATTTCAGCCCTGCTAGGGAAGGTCCTCCCCAGGGACCCACATGCAAATCCTCAGGTGGGGTCAGCAGGGTGCAGAGAGCCAAAGGGAAGGTGGGGCTCTTTGCTGAGAATGCTAAAAAAACCTGTCTGTGTGTGGAAAGGAATCTATGCTGTCTACGGGATGCTGTTTCCTGTACCAGTATTCTACAACTTGCTCAGATATCAGATTTATACTTATTTTTAATAGGTTGAGTTTCCATAAATATTTAGTGATTTTTGTCTTTCTATGTTTTTTTAATTAATTAATTAATTTATACAAACACTGGGTACAGTCAGAAGCACGGGAGGGTGAGAGAATTCACCAGAGTCAGAGCGGGGAGCAGAGCAGGCAGAAGGACCGAAGTACACAGCTGAGGGGAGCAGTGGGCGGCAGGAGAGGTCTGTGCCCCATGTGGGACCCTCCTCTGGTGGCCGGGGAGCAGCCCGGGATCTAACTGGCGCTGCAGAGGCTGTGGGCAGCTTCACAACCAGCTTTGCAACCCAGCGCTCAACCGCTGCGCCACCGGGGAGGTCCTGTCTTTCTATGTTTTTTTAAGAGGTGTGGGGTTTGTTTGTTGTTGTTTCATAAAAACAAAGAACAGAAATCTTATATGTTCCTGAATAAGAGCTTCATAGATTCACCATGTAGATGAAATTCAGCATATTTCAAATACTTAGATGCCTCCTCAAGCACTTTGAAGTCAAGATCCACTCCCAACTAAGTCAGAGCCCTTCTGTCATCTGTCACAGCAGCCTGATTTTTCCTGGACTTGAATTTCATGTAAAATGATAGCATTCTTCTGATTCCAGCTTTCTTTAGTATCTTTACTTACTAATTCTGTCTTACCTATTTTTCCAGACTTTAGTTCTTCTTAAAAATGCTTAAATGCAAACCTCTTGTAAGTAATTTATGTTCTTTTTTAAGTGACAATGATTCTGGAAGCCTTGGAGCCTTTGATTCAGCAGGCTCCACCTGTCTCTCCTGCCATGATGAGATGTGGGTGAGTGGCTATGGTAGCCTGACTGGTCAGTTTTGTCTTTTCTTTTGTTTTTCCTTATTGGTTACTATAAACAAAACAGGTAATATTGGCTGTTTGTTACTAAAGACTGCACCCTGCAGGCTCACTCAGCCAAACAGAGATGTGAAATGGACTTCAGAACCAAAAAATAGTTTTAAAGCAAATGGCATAAGCTGACACCACGCCTGCATTACCCCATAAAACCTCTCCATGTCCTGACCCTGGCTGACACACTTTCAGACTCCCCTTGCTTGTGGACCCACATCATAATCCTACTCTAGAAAAACTATTTTCTGGATTATATTACAATCTGATTACTTCTGGTTTAAATAGCCATTTATGGGCCTCCCTGGTGGCGCAGCGGTTGAGCGCTGGGTTGCAAAGCTGCCTGCAGCCTCTCCAGCACTGGATTGATCCCTGGCCACTGGGTGAGGGTCCCACATGGCGCGCAGATGTCTCCTGATGCCTGCTGCTCCCCTCAGCAGTGTATTTCATCAGTCTGCCTGTTCTGTTCCCCTCTCTGACTCTTGTGAATTCTCTCACCCTCCCGTGTTTCTGACTGTACCCAGTGCTTGTATAAATAAATAAATGAATCTTAAATAAATAAATAAATAAATAAATAAATAAATAAATAGATAAATAAATAGCCATTTATGCCTGGGTTGTTGATAGTCTTCAGAAAGGGAAAATTTCTGGGATTTATTAAAACATGGCTGTATTCAACAATGAATGGTTGATACTGAGCCAAATATATGGCAAATGAACTTCATTTACTAACGCTAAGTTGGTACCAAAGTCTAATAGACCATGAGCTCTGAGCTAATTCTAACCACTTGCTGTGACACCATAGGTGCCACCAATATTAACACAGTTGAAATGCAATTATGAAAATCTGATTTTAAAAATTCTTAATTGAAGAATGTGTGATTATAGCTGTCTTTTGTGTCCTGTTTATAATGTGAGCTGGATCTGGAATTTAATTACCACAAGAAATTTTTTATACAGTCAAAATTTATGTAACTATCTACTATGGTTAACCCCCCTATTGTTCCTCACTTCTTTTTTCCTCTCTGAACTTATACCTGCCATTACTTTATTCTCTCTGATAAACTTTTTATAGAATTTCAATTAATTTGTGCCTTCTAGTGGTTAATTTCCTATGTTTACTTTTAAAAAAACATTTACCTTCAGTTCTGATTGGTAATCTTACACAGAATTAAAATTCCTTGATTTTTGAAGGGGAACAAAAATCTGTCCATCCCAAAATATGTTCTTGCAATGGTACCACCCTGGCTAGCAGGGGCTTCACACTGTTAAAGGGTGCACCTTCAACGGGTTGGTCATCTATGTGCACGGAGGCAAAGACAGCAGACTCTTAGTATGTAGACATTTCCATTTTCAGAGGCAGTGAGAAGATTTCAAATAATAACAAACTCTGAAAATTACCCATTTCCCTGTGGGCAAAAGCCCAGTAAAAGAGGTTCAACCCAAAGCAGGCCAGTTGCCACAGTCTAAGGAAACTTCTGGTGGGGAACCTCAAGAAAGGAGTTAGGGAGGTGCCAGAGAGCTTGGACTGAAGGAGGGCCCCAAATTCAAAATGCATGATGTAATCCACCATGATGTCACTACAACAGTTGCCATCATCTCTGCAAAGCACTTATGTCCCAGGAGCAGACTCTTCACATGTCTCTCACCCACATGTCACTCCTCCATGTGTCTCCCCTCAAGTATCTCTCCTCCAAGTGTCGCCATGTGATCTCTTCCTCCTTTCTCCTCTATGTATATATCCACCTCCCTCCTTCTGAGCAGCTGCCGATTCAGGATACTAGGCTCATGGCGTGCTGCGATTTGTAGTCTTCAGAACCTGACATTTCTTTGGCTTAGACATGGGAGTAGAGTCCTTACATATGTCAAGATGTGGAGTAGATTCAGAACATTATCCATGGGCTCAGAGTCTGCACTATTGTTCCTCTAAGTTCTTTTTGGCAGAGGATTATTTCATAGGACGGGCTCTGAAATGAGGGTACTGGTTGCTATTTTGTAAGAGATATTTACTTGTTGCAAAGAAAATCTCTTTGTGTAAAAAAGCCTCCTTCACTGTGTTTTTGAAGGCCTGATTGCTCCAACTCTTATCATTGGTTACCACAGAATTTAAACTTTATAATGCTTAAATGAAGGACTTCAACTGTTACATGTGGGTAAAGCAAAGACTGTGACAGGTGATGCCCCCTGGAGGGGGTTGCTGGTGAGGACAGATAGCCCCAGGGAAAATGCTAAAAAGTATGGCATTTGGGGGTGGAGCAACTGATAAGAATATAAAGGACTGCAAGAAGCAGCCCCAGATTTTGTCTTCTTTGCTCAGATAAAACAGCTGCTCACATGACAGTTGTGACCATTCCTGACCTTCTAAGGGAAAAAAGGCATTCAAGTGAAAGAGTTCCATTCTTTGTTATTTGGAAAAGGAATTCCATGAATTCCATTCACCTCAAGACAATTCCATATTTTCACAGATAAAAACATTCATTTCATAAATGAAAAACATGTTGACTTGAGTTACAAATACCATGTTGACTTCTAACTATAAACATTTTTGGTATGGACTGTGAAATAATGGCCATTTATTGTAATTACAAAGGGGGCGCAAGCCCTACAAGGGTGGTCTTGATGGGAATAGGAGGGGATCAGTGTGTGAGGCTGTGGACTTGCTGAGTCTGCTCAGTCCAGAGCACTTAGTCAGAATTTGCCTTTTTTTAGCTTTGGTACTAAAAGGCATTCCAGATCGGGAATTTTTTTGAATATTTAATTCATAATTGAGTGCAGGTAGAAATAACATGTTTGAAAACCTATCAAAATTACTCTCCCCCCCCCAATACACACACACATACACACAAACACACATCCAGATGTACCTTACAAATTGCTGTCCCTTCATCAATCTTCTTGACATTTGGGTTTCTGTAATCAGGCCCATGACTCAAATTTCTCCCATGGATTTTCTCTAACCTGAAACTATTGTACGCAAAGATGCCTTCTGTACAGAAATGTCCCTTCTTATAAGGTAGATTTCACAGTGTGTGAGATATAATATGTGTGGTATTGAAAAACTGTTTTTGATCAAAACTGGCAGGGCTTTTTTTGTCAAATATGGTAGAACTCATTAATAAAACTATTTTTCAATATGACATTAGTTTACATTTCAAGTGTCTTAATTGGATTAGTTTACATTTCAAGTGTCTTAATTGGGCACCAAAAATTATTATGAAAAGGAGAAACAGAATCCACAGGAAACAGAATCATAAAGACCCAATCACCACTGAAATCTCTTGGTATAAAAATTATTAATACAGGATCCTGGTTCTACTAATCCCAAAGGTGGTTGTGAAAGGAAGTAATCTGCAAAGAGCAGTTTGAATCTTGTAAGTAGATGAAGAAGGAGATAACTGAGTCTGACGATCAACGCAGACTATTCCTTCTGAGGGTGAGAGTGATCCCTGCGCGTCCTATGACAATCCGGACAGAAAGGAAATTGTCCTTGTCACTCTTCTCCCTGTTTCAGCTCCCAGTTACCTTCGCATTGTAATGTGCCTGGTGCAGGAAACCTCTGGGGCAGTGATTCAAACTGGAGATTATAGATTCTGGGTTCAATGCCCCTAGGCCAGAGACCTGAGTTACACCCAAAAATGGTCACAGAAGCCTCGTATTCCACCCCTTGTTCCAGCTGCACATTCCCTGGGTTTCTGAGTCTACTTTCCCAAGAACAGATTGATGTCCATGGAGCTGATGCCCACTCAGTAGCTTTCACTGGTCTAAAGATAAATGTGTTCTTGAAATATGAAATCGTGGGCCTCCTGGTGGTGCAAGGGGTTAAGATGCAACCTATGAAGGTATCCGCAGCACTGCAACACAAGTTCAATCCCCTGCCAGGGAGTTACCCACATGGCCCAGCAGACCTCTCCTGACTCGCCTGTTGCTCCCCTCAGCAGTGTATTTCTGTCAGTCTGCCTGTTCTGTTCCCCCTCTGTCTCTGGTGAATCCTCTCAACCCCCACATCTCTGGCTTGTACCCATGTTTTGTATGCATAAATAAATAAATCTTTAAAAAAAGGAAATAGGAAATCTTGCATTTGCTACGAATTATCATGTTCTTGTAATGCTCAAAAAAGAAACGTTTTGAGTAAGTGTTGTCATCGTGTTATGACTGAGAATAGCTTTGCAGCATGTTTTTCCAACCATATGAGTGGAGATGATAATTTATGTAATGACGAAGCAGGAAATTGATTATATGGCAAAATACCAATTTAACAAAATTACCAAAAATTATGTTATAGAAATCACAACAATCTGATAAATTCCATTATGTTTGTCTTTATTGCAAAATGTCTGTGTCATGTGTGGTTATGAGGCTGACTACATGTCACTGACCAATGCAGGCCAGGCAGGGAGCATCCAAGCAGTTGTCCCTTTCACCATAAGGGGCTGTTCCCAGTTCCAGGCCCCCTATGCTCCCTGCCCTGTTCCAGGTCAATGCTGTGCACTGACAGGGCTTCACAGCTGGTGTCTCCAGTGGGCTGAGACACTCACGGTCCAGAGGTCTCTACCACCTTTCTCTTACACACTCAGAG
This sequence comes from Talpa occidentalis, assembly GCF_014898055.3. NCBI lineage: Eukaryota > Metazoa > Chordata > Mammalia > Eulipotyphla > Talpidae > Talpa > Talpa occidentalis. The sequence goes on from NW_023604861.1 coordinate 95,728,470, forward strand.
TCCTCTCTGACTGCTCATGAGACAAAAGTCAAACATGTGGGCATCTGGTCCAGGCCATGAGGGAGGTTTTTGTTCGGGGCTCAACCACTGTGGGAGGAGTATGTGTACCCTGAAAGCAGTAATAGATTCCAACATCCTCAGTCTCCACCCTGCTGATCTTCAGGGTGAAATCTGTGCCTGACCCGCTGCCAATGAACCTGTCTGGGACCCCAGGGTCTCTGTTGGACACAGCATAGATCAGGCATCTTGGAGACTGGCCTGGCTTCTGCTGGAACCAATACAAATAGGTGTTTCCATCACTATGAATGAGGCTCTGACTGGCCCTGCAGGAGAGGGAGACCTGCTCCCCAGGGACGACAGGCAGGGAGTGTGGGGTCTGTGTCAGGACAACCTCCCCACTGGATCCTGAAGAAAGGAGAGAAAAGTGACAAGTAAAGACAAGTATTATCAGTCATTTTTATTAATTCCATTTTGTTATTCATTTAGGCTAAAATACTGCTTTGTTTACTATCAATATTTGAGGTACATAATTGTACAACAAACCATGAGCTCACAATAAATAGCCCGTGGAAAGAGACCCCAAAACTTTGCCTGCCCTCTCTAGACAGTGTCCCCAGGGTACAGATGCTTCACATAGTAACAGACTTAGCACCACTTTCTCTTAAGGACAAGACATACACACCTAACACAGAGACGGAATACACATGGGGGCAGAGGACCCCAGAGTTCAGGTTCCCCACCCTGGGCTCCATTCTCACCCCTCTGCCTTACCTGGGGTCCAGAGCATCAGCAGCCCCAGGAGCTGAGCAGGGAACCTCATTTTGAGAGGGTGACCTGATGGCCCTGTCGGGTGAGATCATTCTGCAGCTGATGTTTTATGTCAGTCCTGAAGGTGCAGGTCCTCCCTAGGGACCCGCATGCAAATGCCCTGCTAGGGGCAGTGGGGTGGAGAGAGCCCAGGGGAGCCCTGAGGGTTTCACAGGAACACAGTGAGTGTTCTGTCTTTCGTCAGTCTCATGTAAACTGAAAGAAACATTTGTGTATCCCCAAGACAGGAAAGATCAGATTCTGCAAGTTTATTTGTTTTGTGCACAATACAATACAAGCTTCAATTCCTGCTTCTCTTCAAATAGCATATGCTCAGGCACTGCCTCTGACCACGCAGAGACGTGTCCAGGTCTCCCTCAGGTCAGTGAGTGACCACCTTCTTGGCTTCTCCCGGGTGATCTTGGCGACTCAGCTCCTCCTCTGGACTGATGAGCAGCGTCTCAAGGTACAGGATGGATGTGAGGGTCCGTGTCCTTTGTATCTGCTGTTATCAGGTTAACAGTTTAACTCAGATAGAAGGACCTAGTACACTGAATTCCATAAGTATATTTAAGTCAGAAGACCCTGGCAAGGAGAATAAACTTTCTCTCTTAGAGAGACCAAATAGACTTGTTTAAGAAGAAAGAGTAAAAAAAAATGTATCTCAGTGAATGCCAATTAGGGCAGCCAGTTGTTAAAGTCTGTTGAACTCTGTCATCCTTACACACTGTAGTCATAATAGATTAATTTCAGAAATTTCTGAAGGGAAAGAGTTCTTGGGGGAATGGAACTAAGTAAATAAGAAACTGTATATGTGTGTGCGTGGATGTATGTATGACAATAAGCAAACAAACATGAAAATAACACATGCCTGACCACGTCTGAATCTGGTCGTGCACACAGGCCACAGGTGATGGAGAGGACACAGGTGGAGAGTGACCCGCATGAGGTCCCGAGGGAGGAGACCCCTGCGTCTCCAGTCCTGACCACGGTCCCTGACAGAGGACAGACAGTGACAGCGACTGCTCCTCGCTTCCCATCCTCACCTTTGAAACTGACACTGGACAATGTGAAGAGACAGGACCCCACTGTGCAGGTGATGCTTTTTTACATTGGGGTGCTAGTTGTCACCTCCCGTATGGCCATCTCTACTGGAAGCACATTTACCACAGCCCCTTTTCTCTTTATGTCTCCTTAGAATTGTCAATAAAAGGTCTTCATAGATCTCTGAAGGAGGAGAGGATTCACTCCTGTCCATCACACCTGCAGTTCTGGAGAGTCAACTGGAGAGGTGCAGCAGAGGGTAGAGCTTAAGCGCCCTGCCCTGGGCTTTCTAAAGAGTTCTGAGGACCACAATAGCAGGCAATTTACCCACTCAGTGATGATGTGCTCTCATGTCCTGGACAGCGACAGAGAACCCCATGTCAGGTGTTTGCTTCCCTGAACACATGGCCCCAGACCATGAAATGATTGTAATTTAACCTCTACCTCTCTCTGTAAAAACAATTCTAGACAAGAAAGAATAGGGAGAAAAATTGCAAAAGACATATCAGGGATGGCGCTATTATTTGAAATACACAGACAATTCTTAGAACAAACACCTCAATAAAAATTGGGGCAATGTCCTTAGCAGACCCCTCACCCAAGGTGATACACAGTCGACTCATAAGCAAGTGAAGAGATGGGCCACATGTCACATCATCTGGAAATACAAAGGACATCCACAGTAGCCCCCACGGTAACCCCTCTGGGATGCCTGACTCTAGAACAGTGACACTTCATCACAACATCATCTGCCACTGAGATGTGACTCCAGGGACTGCCTCACACATCACTGTGGGAACGCAAATTGGTGCCATCACTTTGGACCACAGGGTGCTGGTTTCCTACAAGATAAGCACATTCCTGCATGTCATCCAGCAACTGGACTCCTTCGCATTTCCCCCAAAGGGTTAAACATCCACATTACACCCGACCTCAGAGCTTATGGGACTTTATTCATAAATTAAGAATTTGGGAGAGTCAGGTATCCTCCATGGGGTGGTGAATATATAAATAAACTGTTGCTCATCCAGACAATGGATCATTGCTCAACACTAAATGATCCTCACCACGATATTTGAGGGAGTCCCCGATGTCACATCATCATGACAGGTGACGATGTGAGGAGGGGTCACTGTCCATAGTCAGGCATCCTAGGGGGTGACTGTGTGCTGCTGATAATTTAATTTGTGATTCCTGATTAGACAAAAAAAAAAAAGGCACGGAAGAAAGTTAATTTTAAGGGCAGAAATCAGACTGAAAAATGTGCATGCATGTGACTATCTGAAGGACATTCAGGGGAAGGGGACACAGTGGGGACAGTAATGACCTCAAAAGCTATGGAGGGATTAAGAGGTGGAGCATGAAGGAATTTGAAACAGTGAAGCTGCTCTGTGGACACTGTCATGGGGGCACATGCCCTTGTCAACTGCAAACCCTTAGCTTGTGCAGGAGCCGGGGCAGGTCCCCTTCTAGTCTGTGGGATCAGTGTCTTCAGCTGGAACATCTGTACACCTGCTGGGGAGATGAGGTCAGCTTGGGAGGAGGGTGTTATGGGAAAATAATTATGCTCAATTTCTAGGAAACTTAATCATCTGTGTGTGTGTGTGTGTGTGTATTTTATTTTAAAAACTTCTTACTCAAACTACAGTGGCTCCCTACCACTGTATGACCTCATCAGGTCATAGGCAGACAGCTCAGGTGTCATCAGCTCTGTCTTTATTGAATCCACAGAGACATTGTTTTCTCTGTGCTGCTGGACTAGGAGGGAAAGAGAGTTAGGGACAAAGAGCCACCTGCTCCTTCTACCAGACCCTTCAGTCCTTCGAAGTGAGACTCCATCTGAGATGTGCTCTCAGAAGATAGAAGCAGCTGGAAAGTAGCTGGGCTGCCCAGCCTCACACAGCTGCTCCCTGGGTGGTTTTTGTTCAGGCTTGTGTCACTGTGGGAGGTTTACTATTCCACTGATGACAGAAGTAAGTGGCCACATCTTCAGGCTCCACGCTGCTGATGGTGAGAGTGAAATCTGTCCCAGACCCACTGCCACTGAAGCGGGATGGGACCCCGGGGTGCAAATTGGATGCACCATAGATCAGGGGCTTAGGAGCTTTGCCTGGTTTCTGCTGATACCAGTTTAGATAACTGCCAACACTCTGACTGGCCCGGCAGGAGATGGTGACTCTGTCTCCCGGAGATGCAGACACGGAGGGTGGAGACTGGCTCATCTGGATGTCACACTTGGCCCCTGGGATGGAAACAGAAAATATACCCACACTGTCATCCTGTCATCAGAGGGCTTCCTTGAGGGCCAGGGGTCCTGCCCAGCCAGGGCTGAGCAACTTCTCACCTGGGAGCCACAGCAGCAGGAGGCTGAAGATCTGAGCGGGGGCCCTCATGTCCACGCTGGGTCCTGCCTGGACTGACCTTCTGGTGCTGTGACAGACTATAATATAATGCAGAGAGGGGCTGTGCTCTGGGAACATGCAAATGAGCAGGGGCGGGAGGTGAGCACAGCTGCAGGGGCTGATCATTTTCTTGCAGAGAAAGCATTTTTGCCTGAAGAACACAGGACAGAATCAGTTACTAACCTGTGAGTGGAGTGTCTTTGATCTCAATATTTAGGACAAGCTTCACTTTCTATTCTCCATGTAATACAGATCCTTTCAAATGTAACACTCAGAGAAATTGTGTTTTAATTTTCATGTGGGTATGTTCTTAAAGCTAGTGAGGTTTCCTTTTCACTCTGGTTCTCTGATATTGCTGGAGTGAAAATTATCATCACTGCCAAACAGATGCAGTAGTTGGGAGGACAATGCAGAGTGTGGCTGTCAGGAGTTGTGAGAGCCCAGATACTGAGCATCCTCCCTGCTGACCTCATCTCTAGCTAAGCCTTGTGTCTCTGCACTGTCTGAGGCCCTGTCCCACCACGTCTGCCTCAGCACCAAGCTCAGGGTGTTCTCCCCCATATCTGACAGTCTCCTCCCTCCCCAGCGCTGTGTCATCACACAGACCCAAGCGCATGGCCCGGTCTCCCTGGACTGTCACTCACGTCCTTCATCCTCCTTCCCCAGGTGCTCCCTTCTGAGCTGACGTCCTCCCAGACCAACTCCTGGTGATCCCTGGGGTCTACTGTGTTCCTCCATCTGCATGTTCATCAGTCACCAAATATCCTCCAGGTGTTGAGACAGCAGCTCTTGGTGCTGGAGCAGGGAGTTGGGACCCAGGTAGAGTAAGGAGACTGTGTAGAGGAAGGTGAAGGGAGACACTGCACTGAGTTTGGAGCTCATACAGTGTAGACTGATCTTCCTTAAGGGAATGAGGGAGTGTATAGCATGAAGTGTGGAGGAGAGTAGGGTGGAAGGTGTCCCCACAGGGAGAGTTGGATCTGTTCGCTGGTGCAGAGCTATGAACGGGATGAGATGAGGAGCATCGTGTGTCTTTGATGCTCACCCACTACCCCAACAAAGTCAGAGATTCTTTCATCATTAAAGAGCATGTTCCTGGATGGGAACTTGGGTAAGTTTAACCACCAATCCTGAATTAGTCCTGGACCACTGGGACTGAGCCTGTGGTTGCAGAGAGGACAGCAGGGAGGGGCGTGGATGGAGAGAGCCAGCCTGCACTGCGTGTGACAGGTCAAGGAGCCTCAGTCCCTGAGGTGGCTGCAAAGACAGGAACCGTGTCCCCAGCACTCGGGGACGCCTGTCTGTGTCCCGTGTCCTGTGTCATCTGTGTGGCCAGCTCTTGTGACACAGAGAATGTTCTTTCATCTTTAGTGTCTTTGTTTCCAAGTGCATCTAAACATGTCCATTCAAGCATCACCCTCCTATGCGGAGCTGAGGATCTTCCATGTGTGAACAAACTGTGACATGCAGGATAGTGCAGCTCGTTGACAGCTGGACCATGGCTGCTTTAGGGCCCTGTGATGAATTTATGAAAACCTGTGTGTATGTTGGGGAGGGCAGGGAAGTGTGTTTGTGAATGTTTTCCAGATCCTTTTTCTGTATTTACTCTTGAATAAGATCATGGTCCATCTTACACTTGTGAATAATGTTTTTAATTATTTAATTAAGTTTAGGTTAAAATTGTTAATGGCTCCAACTAAAAAACTGTTTTTAAAAATGTATGAAATAGACTATAATTTCTTACTTTTCTGACTTACACAACACTTGGCCTACATCAGTTATGAAACTCTAGGCATGCATTTTGAACAGATCATGTCACAGTAAAAATAAATAAATAAATAACTTTCATACATAAAGTGTTGTTGCCCATTCCATGATTAAAATATTTTACCCAAGATTATAAGAACAGGGGCCCACCAGGTGGCACAGCAGGGATTGAGCGTCGTGCTGTGAAGCAGTCCATAGCCTCTGCAACGCGGTTCAATTCCTGGCGGGCCAGGGAGATTCCCACATTCCACATGGACCCACAGATCTCTCCTGTCTAGCCCGCTTCTCCCCTCAGCAGTGTGCTTCGGTTCTTCTGCCTGTTCTGCTCCCTGCTCTGTCTCTGGTGAATTCTCTCACCCTTTCACATCTTTGGCCTATACCCCAGTTCTTGTATAAATAAATAAATCTTTAAAAAAACAGGATTGTCAGATGATTTGCCAAATATTTAGATATCATTAGCAGAACCCAAAACAGGCATTGCATTAAATAGCAAGTGTGAACAGGAAGAGTAAATAAGTTCTGTGTACTTAAACAGTGAAAATCCCAGGTGGTAGGTTTAAGAAAACACTCACTCTATCGCCCTGTGTGTCACTAGCGCCCACCTTCCTCCCTCGTGTCCCTGTGGCCCCATCGTGCCAGCTCTCAGTTAAGGGTGGCGCCAGCAGGGAGCCAGCAGACCTGGTGCTGTGTGTCCTGCTGGCCCCGATGTTCAGTCTCCCATTGCGGCAGGACTGTGAGTCCCCCCACGTGGTCAGGCTTAAGCAGTGGCCTCCTTACAGGCCCTGCAGGTCATGGTGTTAGGAGAAAGGTGGGGAAGAACAGGGAGGGGCAGGTCAGCTGACCCCGGGAGCATTGCAAGGCCTTGGATTCTTACTCTGGATGAAGAGGAATGTGGGAAGAGTTGAACAGAGAAACATGAGGCACATTAACAAAGATCCTGTGGTGCTGAGTGGAGACTACATTGGGGGTGGCCAGGGGAGAGACTGGTGGCCTTGGAGGAGGGTGTGGCCATGGTCCAGATGAGGGATGAGGAAGGATTTCCTGACCCCAACAGAGCAGCAGTCTCTCAGCGCCACACTCTCTATCCCATTGCCTGATTTATGTTAGGACTGATTTATATCAGGATTTATATTAGGACATTTCCTGACATTGTCTATACATTTCCTTTTACACAGCGATTGTTTCCTGCGGCCCCCTCCTCCTGCCACAGGGACTCAGCCACACACCACTGGTGGGATTTCAAGCTGGTGTAGTCACTTTGGATCACTGTTTGCTGGTTTCTTACAACATTAAACATACACTTAACATCTAGTCCAGCAGTGATTGGACTCTCTGGTATTTTCCCAAAAGGGTTTAGCCAGATGTTCACATACAAGCAGCACACAGTGTTTACAGCACTTTATTCCTAAACACCAAAATTGGAAGCCTGCAAGGTGTCCTTCAGTAGATGTGAAATGTATAAATTAATGGAGACACATCCAGACAATGGAATATTAATCGACACAGACTAAGAATAAACTAATATGTCCTGAAATGACATGGACACAAATGAAATGCTCATTTAAGTGCAGAAGCCAATCTGAAACAGGCTGTGATTCCATCTAAGGGGATTCTGGAAAAGGGAACTTTAAACAGCAGTGAAGTTTGGGTTTTAGGAGTGGGTGGGATAACAGATGCAACACAGAGAAATGTTAAGGCAGTGATCCTACTCTTTGTGATGGTGCAAAGGTGAGTATATGTCCTTGTCATTGTCCTTATTCTAAACTGTCCTTAGAATATACAAGGCCAAGAGTAAGCCCCCTTATTAATTATGGAATGTGGGTTTGAGAAGAGGCGATGGAGGTTCATTAACATAATAGTTCTAGTCTGATATGGGATGTTCAGTGTTGGAAAGAAGGGAACCCCTTTGACCAGAAATCTCCAATCACCTACCACTAAGCTGCATGTGAGAGCAGCTCTCAGCAGATGGAGCCCCAGGAGGAGCAGCTGCTCCCTGGGTGGTTTTGGCCCAGGCTTGTGTCACTGTGGGACACCAATTATAACTTCGCTGACAGTAGTAAGTGGCAGCATCTTCAGGCTCCAGGCTGCTGATGGTGAGAGTGAAATCTGTCCCAGACCCACTGCCACTGAAGCGGGATGGGACCCCAGTGTAAATCATTGCTAACACTCTGACTGCCCCGGCAGGAGATGGTGACTTTGTCTCCTCCAGATGCAGATACTGAGGGTGGAGATTGGTTCAACTGGATGTCAGACCTGGCCCCTGAAATGGAAAGACAAAACACACCCACAATGTCATCCTGTCATCAGAGGACTTCCCAGGGCTGAACAACTCCTGGTGTTTCCTTCTTCACCTGGGAGCCAGAGCAGCAGGAGGCTGAGGAGCTGAGCAGGGGCCCTCATGTCCATGCTGGGTCCTGCCTGGACTGACCCTCAGGGTCTGGGACAGACTATGAATAGTGTGGAGGGAGGGGCTGTGCTCTGGGAACATGCAAATGAGCATGGGCAGGGCAGTGGGCACAGCTGCAGGGGCTGATCTCAGTAGCACAGAGGCAGGGACTCCCTGCTCACCAGGTCCCCACAGGGTAGAGTGAACTTGCCTGCAGAGAAGGTATTTCTCAATGGGGATGACAAGACAGAATCATCTACACTCCTAAGAGTATAATGTTCTTCTTGTCTATCTATGGCATGCTTTACTCTTAGTCTCCATGAAGTACAGACCTATAAAGAAAGGCACTAAAAGAAATTTTAGAAACTTCTTTATTTGAACTTTGGAGCATGAGAGGCTACTTCTATGTTGTGACTCCCTGATATTACTGGTTGAGAAATTGTCTTCACTTCCAGAGAGAAATGCATTGAGGTAGAAAGGTTATAAGATTGTGGGTGTCCTGAGTTGCAAATAAGAACACAAACACTGACCGTCCTCCCTGCTGATGTCATCTCCAGCTAGGCCTTGTGTCCCCCCACATCTGAGGCCTTGTCCCACCACATCCACCTCATCCCAAAGTTAGGGGTGTTCTCCCCCCCACATCTGACAGTCTCCTCACTCCCCAGTGGTGTGTCTTCAACAGACCCGAGCACTAGCCCGGGTCTCCCTGGACTGTAGCTCACATCCTTCATCCTTCTCCCCCAGGTGCTCCCTTCTAAACTGAGGTCCTCCCAGACCGTTCTTCAGTGATCCCTGGAGTCTACTGTGTCCCTGCACCTGCAGTTTTCCCCATCACCATCTCCGCGTCCCAGGAGGCAGCATCTCTAGTCTCAGGGTGAGGAGGTCTCCCTGCCCAGCTCTCTTCACTTCTCATGTTGCCAGGACACTGCCCAAATGCAGTGTCTGTCCCCTGTGCAGCCTCTGAGCGCATCCTCCTGTGTGTCCTGTTCCCATCCCCACCCTCCTGCACAGGATTCCTAGAAGGGGTACCACCTCCCAACAGCAGAGGGCAAGATGGGGAGACACTCCAGGGTCTTGAAAGGGAGATGCCTACAGCCTGTAGTGAGGCAGGATGACCTGGAGGGAGAATCAGAACAGGAGGTGGGTCCAGACACACTGAGCCACTGAGTGATTTAGGGAAAATGCGTTCTGGCGCAGAGGGGCAGGCAAGGGGACCAGGAGGGTAAAGAAGAAAGGGGATGAGATTGCTCAGCTATCCAGGCCTACTTCCCTGAGAAGTTTCCTGAAACCAGAGTAGCACCAGGACAGGAGGGACAGGTGGGGGAATTTAGGACCAGACAGGGGAGAGGATGAGGGTGTCTTGGCAGCTAATGGGGAGTCTTCTGTCAAGACCCACAGCCCTCGTCCCTGACAACTACCATGACCAGGGGCAGCACCAAGGAGCAGTAGCCTGGGAGCTGGTTTTTGCAGATTTCAGGCTGGGATGACTCTGCAAGCGAAAATGACTCTCTCATGGGACACTGAGTGAGCCCAAATCAGGACACACTCAGTGTCCTCCCCACTGGTACTTAAGTGGGAAATGAACATGGAGATCCCCAAATAGCAATGCCAAACCTGTAGATCATTAAGGTAAGATTTATTTATGATCAGGACACAAAACAGGCCAAGAGTTCACTTTCAAATAAATGTCTGATTATGAGGCAAATAAGCCTGGGGTAAAGCCTGAACCCTTTTCCTCAGCAGAACCAGAGTTGGAGGAAAAGGAGCAAAGCTGGGTCCACCTATCAAGTTTCCTCTGAGGCTGATCATACACAGAGAATTTGGGAATGCTTGTGGGGACACAGTCCACAGAGGGGAGTGCAAAGATGCTCCCAGACACTGAGCACAGGCACTGGCAGGTTTGCTCCCACTCAGCACTGGAGTCCCCCAGGCTCCCAGTCCAGCCAGAGACCATCCTACCTTAGGGGCTCCCTCTTTCTCAGTATTTCTTTCAGGGGTTTGAGTCTTGTGTTTACTTGGGGGTTTGGTGACCTCTAATGGCTGATCTGTGCTGCAGCAACTTATAGGATTTTCTATGGGGCCCCACTCAGTCAGGGCTGAGACTTTCCCTGTTTTGGGTAATGTTGAAACTAATGTTAAGGGTCCCAGAGCAGACTCTGCAGTAACACAAAATGATTCCTCTTCTCAATAAACTGGTCACCTAGTAGAAGAAAAGGACAAAACAGGTGAGCAGGACTGGCCATCCTATTTGTGACAAGGCTGCCCTGACCAGGTCCTGTGATCACTTGAGAGACCAAAGCTGGGGTTGGAGAGAGAAGGTGGAGCAGGAGGAGCCTGCAGGCACAATGGTGGGCTGGGGCAGGACTAGGATCTACTTTCAGAACCAGGTGAAAGTAGATCTAGACCAGGCGAGGATCCTGGTCTAGATCTGTCACCCCAGCCTTGTCCCTCCTCCAGACACAGTCCAGAGCAGCTCTAGGGCTACAGGTAAGATGCACAGGTGAGAACCACAGTGTTAAGTCAGCACTTAAAACATCGCTGTTACAACTAGGAGCAAGTCTCTCATTTTAATGAAGTCTATTTTAACTATATAGATCTGCTTGTGGTTTGTGTTCATTATGTTAGGTTGCTGTTTTACATTAATATTCATAAATATCATTGTGACAATGAACTTACTATTTTTTAAAGATTTATTTATTTATGCATACAAGAGCTGGGGTGCAGGTCAGAGGTGTGGGGTTGGGTGGACGGGATTCACCAGAGACAGAGTGGGGAACAGAACAGGCAGATTGACTGAAATACACTGTTGAGGGGAGCAGCAGGCAAGAAAGGAGAGGTCTGCTGCACCATGTGGGTAGCTCTCTGGCCAGGGATCGAACTTGTGCTGCAGTGGCTGCAGACAGCTTCATAGGTTTTGTCTTAACACCTTGTCCACCAAGGAGGCTCTGAACTTATTTTTAACACAGAGTTTGTACCAAGTTTGTGGAGGGCTGTGGCAAAGTGAGTTTCCCTCTCTCTAGATGGGAATGTCATGAGGAGGCAGCAGATATAAGAAGAGCAGAAGAGTATTGAAAGTATTTACTGTAATTCTCTGATTAGTGATCAGGACAGCTTATTCTTGGCCACATTTTCTCACCAAGTAGACCTAGAGCTTCTCAATCCTCCTTCTCTGCTATGATGGCTCCCTGTGCTGGAGAATGTAAGCAAGTGACACATGACTCTTTCCATGACTCATGGGGGAAAAAAAAGTGCAGGGGAGAATTTGCCTTTTCCATAGAGTGGATTTTGCAAAATCCCTGCATTTTGCAGTTTATGTTCAGTCACATGGTCACTGCTGCCTCCTCCTGGCTCAGATGCATCTGAAACAGAACCCAGAGGCCTCCCTGGTCCCCATAGATCAGTAGTCTCTCAGCTCCACATTCTATTCCATTGCCTGATTTTTAATCAATTTAACAATTCTTATGTTATTATTTCAACAGTTTACACTTATTTATTCCTGTGCAGCTCCCTTCTCTGCTACCACTGGCACAGGATTATTTGGGATCTAAGTTGTATTATTTGCTCATGTAAAATTGCTGCTCACATGACAACTGTGAACTAGTGCCTGAGATCCTAACACTAGGGAAAAAAGCATTTAGGGGAAAACTTGCCATTCTTTGCTACTGAAAAATAATTCAATGCATTACATTGACTTCAAGACAGGTATATATTTCCACGTATAAAAATGATCCATTCGCCAATGAGATACATGTTTACTAAATATCAAACAAAATTTTGAATTTTGCTAAAAATTTTGTGTATGAAATGTGAATAACCATTTATTGATAACAGGAGGAGAAAAGCCCTAATACTGAGAGTCGTGGGTCGTGATGGAGTGGGTAAGGAAAGGAGAGAGACACTGAATTGCTATTCTCTGTATGAAAACTTCACATTAAATTCAAGTACAGAACAACTCTGGGCCAGCACTTGCCACAGGAGAAAGATTGTGATAAGAATTTGACTTGCCTACACCCTAGTGTGGTGCTGACAGAAGGACCAGGTGAAAAGTAGAAACATACAGAGAAATGATCATTGCAAATCTTAGAGCCTCCTGACCTGATACCTGTCCTGAAATTGCATCAAGAGAAACAAACATTCTGCACATGACCTGGGAGTTCTTCCCGGATGCCTGGAGCCAGGCAGCCACAGTCTCACAGCTCATCTGGCCCTGGGAGCTGCCCTCACTCTACCCTCAGGCTGGTTTACAAGCATAGTAGGGAGAGAGCTCTCGGGGCCCGTAACAGGTGGGACATCCCTTTCCCTGTGTTGAACGTGTGTCTTCTTCTTTAGAGAAATGGCCAGGCCTCTTGTCTTCCGGACACAGCACACTCCTTGTGTAGGCCAGGCCTGGCTCCTGAAGCAGAGGATGTGAAGAGCCAGCTTTGAATGGGGACTAGAAAGCAATGGGCTCTGCAGCTGGCCCAGCCTGGGGTGCAAGTAGTCCTGCCCCTGGGGCCTCTGCAGTCACAGGAGCTGCCAACATAATCAAACCTGCACTTAGCTGACACCAGGGAGGCTCCAGTGAACAACAGTCATTTCCATCCTGTGAAACATATGCCAAGACAGGACACACTGTGGGCCTCATTACAGGACACCAAAATTAAACACGTTCAAATCATACAAAGTACATTCTATACAATTTTTAAAGAATTATATTCAATATGAGTGATAAATTTATCCAAAAAATTCTTTAATATTTGGAAATAAATAGACACTATGAAATTAGATTTAAAAATGTAACAAAAAGAAACTCAGAAAGCATTTTGAAGTGAAGATGGGTATATGAAATTTCAAGAAAGCAGTGAAGTCAGAGCTCTGAATCTGGAGCAATGAGCACTTGTAACAGCAAAGATGGTTTCAAATCAAATACCAGGGCTGTTACCCCGACGTTTAGTAAGGTAGGAACAAATCCTTTTGTGGTTTCTGTCTGGACGAGGCTGCTCAGCGGAGGAGGCTGGGAAAGGTGGTGTCTGAGGTACAGTGGGGACTCATGATCAGGAGCCCTGAGTTCTCCTAAGTCTTCTGCTTACCCTGAGAACTCCCGCCTGCTCCCAGTTGACAGCTGGTCACCCAGGAGGCAGGTTTTTGTTCAGAGCTGAACCACTGTGGGAGGATAATATGTACTTTGCTGGCAGTCATAGACTCCCAGGTCCTCAGCCTCCACCCTGCTGATCTTAGGGTGAAATCTGTGCCTGACCCGCTGCCACTGAACCTGTCTGGGACCCCAGAGGCCCTGTGGGAAACCACACACAACAGGCGCCTTGGAGACTGGCCTGGGTACTGCTGGAGCCAATGCAAATAGGTGTTTCTAATCTATGTACAAGGGGCTACTGGCCCTGCAGGAGATGGAGGCCGACACTCCCAGGGTGACGGTAAGGAAGAGGGGAGTCTGGGTCAGGAGGATAACATCCCCACTGGAACCTGTAAGAGTGAGAAAAATGCAAGATGATGTACATATCTTATGAGCCATTTTCCTTTCTTACATACTTCAGACTAAATTATTTTTACTTTTATCAACATCCTAAAATTCCCACTTTAAAAAATTTCCATAATCCGGAATGACTTTTAACACCTGCATACAACATGCCCCCTCTTCTATGTCACCAGAAGACAGGTACTTGATTCTTCCAGTTCTCATACTGACCACGAAGTCACAGTACACATCTGCATGTGCACTGAGACACCAGGGAGCAGGTACCCCAAAGCTCACCCTCCTTTCTGAGCTTACCAGGGACCCAGAACATCAGCAGCCCAGGAGCTGAGCAGGGAACCTATTTTGAAAAGCTGACCTGAGAGCCCTGATAAGTCAAAGCAAGACCTGAGCTGACCTTTTATCTCAGCCCTGCCAGGGAAGGTCCTCCCCAGGGACCCACATGCAAGTCCCCAGGTGGGGCAGTAGGGTGCAGAGAGCCAAAGGGAGGGTGGGGCTCTTCTCTGAGAATGTAAAAAAAATCTGTCTGTGTATGGAAAGGAATCTATGCTGTCTACCTGATGCAGTTTCTTGTACCAGTTCTAGAACTTGCTCAGATATCAAATTTATACTTCTTTTTAATAGGGTTGAATTCCATAAACATTGAGTGATTTTGTCTTTTCTATGTTTTTTAGAGATTGTGGGGTTTGTACGTTGTTGTTTTAATTGTGATAAAAGTCATACGGAATAAAGAGCAGAAATCTTATATGTAACTGAATAAGAGCTTCATAGATTCATTAGGTGGATGAAATTCAGCACATTTCAAACACTTTAGATGCTCTTTCAAGCTCTTTCAAGTCGATATCTTCCCCCAACCAAGTCAGAGCCCTTCTGACATCTGTCACAGCAGCTTGATCTTTCCTGACTATGAATTTCATATAAAGTGATGTCAGCATTCTTCTGATTCCAGCTTTCTTTAGTATCTTTACTTACTAATCCAGTCTTTACCTATTTTTCCACACTTTAGTTCTCCTTAAAGATGCTTAAATGCAAACCTGTTGTAAGTAATTTATGTTCCTTTTTAAATGACAATGATTCTGGAAGCCTTGGAGTCTTTGAATCAGCAGGCTCCACCTGTCTCTCCTGCTGTGATGAGATGTGGGTGAACAGCTATTGTAGCCTGGCTGGTCAGTTTCCTCTTTTCTTTTGTTTTTCCTTATTGGTCCTGTGAACAAAACAAGTTATATTGGCTGTTTGTTACTAATAACTGCACCCTGCAGGCTCACTCAGCCAAACATAGAGGTAAAATGGACTTTAGAACCAAAAAATAGTTTTCAAGCAAATGGCATAAACTGACACCACGCCTGCATTACCCCATAAAACCTCTCCATGTCCTGACCCTGGTGGACACACCTTCAAATGTACCTTGCTTGTGGACCCACATCATAATCCTATTCCAGAAAAACTATTTTCTGGATTATATTACAATCTGATTACTGTTGGTTGAAATAGCCATTTATGCCTGGGTTGTTGATAGTCTGCAGAAAGGGAAAATTGATGGGATTTATTAAAACATGGTAGTATCCAAGAATGAATGGTTAAACTGAGCCAAATATATGACAAATGAACATCATTTACTAACACTAAGCTGGTACCAAAGTCTAATAGACCAGGAGCTCTGAGCTAATTCTAACCACTTGCTGTGACACTAATTGCCACCAATATTAATGCAGTTGAGACACAATTCTGAAAATAGGATTTTAAATATTCTTAATTGAAGAATGTGTGATTACAGCTCTTTGTCTTTTCTGTCATTGTTTATAATATTCCTGGATCTAGAATTTAATTACAAGAAGAAATTTTTTTTTTAAGATTGATTTATTTATTTATACAAGCACTGGGTACTGTCAGAAGCGCAGGAGGGTGAGAGAATTCACCAGAGCCAGAGCGGGGAACAGAACAGGCAGACTGACGAAATGCACTGCTGAGGGGAGCAGCGGGTGCAGCAGGAGGGGTCTGTGTGCCATGTGGGACCCTTACCAGCAGCCGGGGTTCGAGCCGGCGCTGCAGAGACTATGGGCAGCTTTGCAGCCCAGCACTCAACTATTGGGGAGGCCCATGAGAAATTTTTTATACAGTCAAAGTTTATGTAACTATCTCCTATGTTTAACCCCCCTACTGTTCCTCACTTCTTTTTCCCTCCCTTATCTTATACCTGCAATTATTTTATTCTCCCTGATAAATTTTTTTTCCCGGTACTATTTCACTTTTTTTTAAAATTTTTTTAATTTTTATATTCCCCATACAATTGCACCCTCCTTATTTTAACCCCACCCCTTCTTTCCCCACTCAACACCCCATAGTGTGTCTCTGGTTTATAGTTGTTGTTGATTTTGATTTTTTCTTTCTTATAGTTATTCTTTTTCCTGGTCCCTTATTTAGGTTTTCTAGATTCCTGCTATGAGTGAGACCATCCAGTATTTTTCTTTTTCTTTTGGCTTATTTTGCTGAGCATGATCCCTTCCAGCTCCATCCATGTTGCCGCAAATTGCATGTGTTTATCTTTTTTGAATGCTGAGTAATATTCCATGGTGTATATGTACCACATCTTCTTGATCCAGTCATCTACTTTTGGGCATTTGGGTTGTTTCCAAAGTTTAGCTATTGTCAATAGTGCGCTATAAACATAGGGGTGCAGGTGCCCTTTGGATTTAATGTTTCGGTGCCTTTGGGTAAATACCTAGGAGTGGAATTGCTGGATCATGTGGAAGCTCTATCTTTAGTAGGTTGAGGAATCTCCACACAGCTTTCCATAATGGTTGGACCAGTTTGCACTCCCACCAGCAGTGCAGGAGAGTTCCTTTTTCTCCACACCCTCGCCAACATTTGTTGTTGCTAGTTTTTTTAATATGTGCCATTCTCACTGGTGTAAGATGGTATCTCATGGTAGTTCTGAATTGCATTTCCCTGATTACAAGTGATGTTGAACATTTTTTCATATGCCTATTGGCCATTTGCATTTCCTCTTTGGAGAAGTTTCTTTTTAGCTCTTCTGTCCATTTTTGGACTGGATTATTTTCTTTGTTGTTGTTCAGTCTCATCAGCTCTTTGTAGATTTTTGTGATCAGTCCTTTATCTTAGTGTTGTATGCAAAAATTTTCTCCCAGTCGGTGGGGTTTCTCTTTGTTTTTGTTATTTTCTCTTTTGCTGTGCAGAAGCTCTTTAATTTGATGTAGTCCCAGCTGTTTATCTTTGCCTTCACTATCACTGCTTTGGGTGATGTGTCTTTAAAGATGTCTTTGAGGTGCATATCATGTAGTTTTTCATCTATATTTCCTTCTACACATTTTGTGGTTTCAGGCCTTATGTCTAGTTCTTTAATTCATTATGAGTTGGTTTTTGTGCATGGTGTTTGGTAGTAGTCAAGTTTCATTCTTTTGCATGTAGCGACCCAGTTTTCCCAGCACCATTTATTGAACAAACTTTCTTTGCTCCAATGCATATTCTTTGCTACTTTGTCAAAGATTAGTTGACCATAAATCTTTGGTTTTATTTCTGGATTTTCTATTCGGTTCCATTGGTCTGTGTGTCTGCTTTTGTTCCAATATCATGCAGTTTTGAATATTATGGCTTTGTAGTATATCGTTTGAAATCTGGGAAAGTGATGACTCCATTCACTTGTCTTTTTTTCCAGGAGGGTTTTGGCTATTTGGGGTTTTTGGTGGCTCCATGTGAATTTCATCAATATTTTTTCTATTTCTTTGAAGAATGACAATGAAATTTTAATAGGAATAGCATTGAATCTGTAGATTGCTTTTGGTAGGATGGCCATTTTGATAATGTTAATTCATCCAATCCATGAGCAGGGGATGTCTTTCCATTTCTTTGTGTCTACTTCTATTTCTGTTAACAGTGCTTTATAGTTTTCTTTGTATAGGTCCTTTACTTCTTTTGTTAGGTTTCTTCCCAAGTATTTAATTTTTTTTTTGTTTCAATAATAAAAGAAAAGGTTGCCTTGATTTCTTCTTCTTTAGATTTATTGTTTGTGTATAGGAAGGCTACTGATTTTTTGTGTGTTGATTTTGTATCCTGCCACTTTACTAAACTGATTGATTTGTTGAATTAGTTTTTCTGTGGAGTTTTTGGGGTACTCTATATATATTATCATATTGTCTGCAAATAGTGATAGTTTGACTTCTTCCTTGCCTTTTTGTATTCCTTGTATGTCTTTCTCTTGTCTTTGCTCTGGCTAGGACTTTCAGTATAATGTTGAAAAGCAGTGGTAAGAGTGGACATCCTTGTCTTGTTCCAGATCTTAATGGGAATGCTTTCAGCTTTTCACCATTGAGAATGATATTGGCTCTGGGCTTGTCATATATGGCCTTTATGATGTTGAGTTATGTTCCTTGTATCCCGAGAGTTTCAACGGCCCTTATCATAAATGGGAATTGTATTTTGTCAAATGCTTTCTCAGCATCTATGGATATTATCATATGGATTTTATATTTCTTTTTGTTGATGTGTTGGATTACATTGATTGACTTTCGGATGTTGAACCATCCTTGTGTCCCTGGAATAAATCCTACTTGGTCATGGCGAATTGTCTTATGGATGCTTTGTTGGATTCTGTTGGCAAGGATCCCTGATAAACTTTTTAAGAATTTCAATTATTTTGTGTCTTCTAGTGGGCAATTTCCTGTGTTTACTTCTTAAAAAAATATTTACCTGGGTTCTGATGGGTAATCTTATACAGAATTTTAAATTGGCATTGATTTTTGAAGGGGAACAAACATCCGTCAGTCCCAAAATATGTTCTTGCAATTGTTCAACACTGCCTAGCAGGGGCCTCCTAATGTTAAAGGGTGCACCTTCAAAGAGTTGGTCATCTATGTGCACAGAGGCAAAGACAGCAGACTCTTAGTGTGTAAGACCTTTCCATGATCAGAGACAGAGAGAGAAGAAAGATTTCAAATAATAACAAACTCTGAAAATTACCCATTTTCCTGTGGGCAAATGCCTAGTGAAACAGGCTCAACCCAAAGCAGGCCAGTTGCCACAAGTCTAAGGAAGCTTCTGGTGGGGAACCTCAGAAAGGAGTTAGGCAGGTGCCAGAGAGCTTGGACTGAAGGAGAGCCCCAAATTCAAAATGCATGATGTAATCCACCATGATGTCACTACAACAGATGCCATTATCTCTGCAAAGCACTTAAGTCCCAGGAGCAGACTCTTCACGTGTCACTCACCCACATGTCACTCCTCCATGTGTGTCCACTCAAATATCTCTTCTCTAAGTGTCCCCATGTGATCTCTTCCTCGTTCCTTCCTCCTCCAGGTAGATATCCACCTCCCTCCTTCTGAGCAGCTGCCCATTCAGGATACTTGGCTCATGGCATGCTGCGATTTGTAGTCTTCAGAGCCTGATATCTCTTTGGCTTAGACATGGGAGTAGAGACTTTACAAATGTCAGCGTGTGGAGTAGATTCAGAACTTTATCCATGGGCTCAGAGTCTGCTCCTATTGTTCCTCTAAGTTCTTTTTGGCAGAGGATTACTTCATAGGAGGGGCCCTGAAAGTTTGGCACTGGTTGCTATTTTGTAAGAGATATTTACATGCTGCAAAGAAAATCTATTTCTGTAAAAAAGCCCCCTTCCCTATTTTTTTGAAGGCCTGATTGCTCTAACTTATCATTGGTTACCACAGAATTTAAACTTTATAATGCTTAAATGCAGCACTTAAGCTGTTACAGGTGGGTAAAGCCAAGATTGTTACAGGGAGTGCCCCCTGGAAGGGTTGCTGGTGAGGACAGATAGCCCCAGGGAAAATGCTAAAATTATGGCATTTTGGGGTGGAGCAACTGATAAGAATATAAGGAACTGCAAGAAGCAGCCCCAGATTTTGTCTTCTTTGCTCACATAAAACTGCTGCTCACATGACAGTTGTGACTTTTCCTGACATTCTATGGGGGAAAAAAGCATTCAAGAGAAAGAGTTCAATTCTTTGTTATTAGAAAAGGAATTCCATGAATTCCATTCACCTCAAGACAGCTCCATATTTTCACAGATAAAAACATTCATTTCATAAATGAAAACCATGTTGACGTGAGTTACAAATATCATGTTGACTCTAACTATAAACATTTTTGGTATGAACTGTGAAATAATGGCCATTTATTGTAATTACAAAGAGGCTGCAAAGCCCTATAGTGGTGGTCTAGATGGGGACAGGAGGGGATCAGTGTGTGAGGCAGTGGACTTGCTGAGTCTGATCCACATCAGACCAGAGCACCTAGTCAGAATTAGCCTTTTTTCAAGCTTTGGTACTAAAAGGAACTGCAGATTGGGAGGTTTTTGGAATATTTAATTCATAATTGAATGCAGGTAGAAATAACATGTTTGAAAACCTATCAAAACTCTCTCTCTGCCCACAGGCACGTACACACACACACACACACACACAGATGTACCTTACAAATTGCTGAGACTTCATCGATCTTCTTGACATTTGGGTTTGTGTAATCAGGCCCATGACTCAAATTTTCCCATGGATGTTCTCTAACCTGAAACTATTGTATGCAAAGATGCCTTCTGTATAGAAATGTCCCTTCTTATAAGGTAAATTTTCACTGTGTTTGGGATATAATATGTGTGATATAGAAAAACAGTTTTTGATCAAAACTGGCCAGGATTTTTGGTCAAATTGTAAAACCCTTTAACAAAACTGTTTTTCAATATGACATTAATTTACATTTCAAGCGTTTTAATTGCACACCAAAAATTATTATGAAAAGGAGATAAGTCCACTGGAAACAGAATCATAAAGACCTAATAATCATGCACTGAAATCCTTTTTGGCATAAAAAGTGTCATTACAGGATCCTGGTCCCATTAATCCCAAAGGTGGTTGTAAAAGGAAGTAAACTGCAAAGAGAAGTTTGAGTCTTGTAAGTAGATGAAGGAGGAGATAACTGAGTCTGATAATCAACACAGAATATTCCTTCTGAGGATGAGAGGTGATCCCTGTGTGTCCTATGATAATCTGGACAGGAAAGGAAGTTGTCCTTGTCACTCTTCCCCCTGCTTTAGTAAATGGACCTGATATAGGCAACCTCTGGGGCAGTGATACAAAATGGGGATTATAGATTCTGCATTTCAATGCCCCTAGGCTGGGAGACCTGAATTGCACCCTAAAATAGTCACAGAAGCCTCATTTTCCACCCCTAGTTCCAGCTGCACATTCCCTGGGAGAAAGTCTCCTTTTCCCAGGAACAGATTGATATCCATGGAGCTGATCTCCACACAGTAGCTTTCACTGGTCTAGAGATAAATATGTTCTTGAAATATGAAATCTTGGGCTCCTGGCTGGTGCAAGGGGTTAAAACACAACCTATGAAGCTATCCACAGTCTCTGCAGCGGGAGTTCAATCCCCGGCCAGGGAGCAACCCACATAGCACAGCAGACCTCTCCTGACTTGCCCGCTGCTCCCCTTAGCAGTGTATTTCAGTCAATGTGCCTGTTCTGTTCCCTGCTCTGTCTCTGGTGAATCCTCTCACCCCCCACACCTCTGGCTTGTACCTGAGTTCTTGCATGCATAAATAAATAAATCTTTTAAAAAAGAAATGGGAAATCTAATATTTGCTATGAATTATCATGTTATTTGAATACTCAAAAAAGAAAAATTTTGTGTAAGTGTTGTCATTATGTTATGACTAAGAATAGGTTTGCAGAATGTTTTCCCAATCATATGAGTGGAGATGATAGTTTAAGTAATGAAGGAGTAGGAAATTGAGAATATGGCAAAATACCAATTTAACAAAATTACCAAATTTATGCTATAGAAATCATACAAAACTGATAAATTCCATTAGTTTTTCCTTTTCTGGCAAAATGTCTGTTATTGTGTGGTTATGAGGATGACTACATGTCACTGACCAATGCAGGCCAGGCAGGGAGCATCCAAGCAGCTGTCCCTTTCACCATAAGGGGCTGTTCCCAGTTCCAGGCCACCCACAATCCTGCTCTTGGTTCAGGCGCACGCTGTGCACTGACAGGGCTTCACAGCTGGTGTCTCTGGTGGACTGAGACACTCATGGTCCAGAGCTCTCCACACCTTCCTCTTACACACACTCAGGGTCTTCTCTGACTGCTCATGAGACAAAAGTCAATTGTGTGGGCATCTATCCAGGCCATGAGGGAGGTTTTTCTTCAGGGCTCAACCACTGTGGGAGGAGTATGTGTACCCAGAAAGCAGTAATAGATTCCAACATCCTCAGTCTCCACCCTGCTGATCTTCAGGGTGAAATCTGTGCCTGACCCGCTGCCACTGAACCTGTCTGGGACCCCAGGGTCTCTGTTGGACACAGCATAGATCAGGCATCTTGGAGACTGGCCTGGCTTCTGCTGGAACCAATACAAATAGGTGTTTCCATCACTATGAATGAGGCTCTGACTGGCCCTGCAGGAGAGGGAGACCTGCTCCCCAGGGACGACAGGCAGGGAGTGTGGGGTCTGTGTCAGGACAACCTCCCCACTGGATCCTGAAGAAAGGAGAGAAAAGTGACAAGTAAAGACAAGTATTATCCGTCATTTTCATTATTTCAAGTCTGTTACTCAATTAGGCTAAAATACTGCTTTGTTTTACTATCAATATTTGAGGTATATAATGTACACCAAATCCATGAGCTCACAATAAATAACCTGTGGGAAGAGACCCCAAAACTTTGCCTGCACTCTCTAGTCAGGGTACAGATGCTTCAAGTAGTCACAGATCTCAGCACCACTTTCTCTTAAAGACAAAGCACACACACCTAACACAGAAACGGAAAACACATGGGGAGCAGAGGGCCCCAGAGCTCAGTTTCCCCACCCTGGGCTCCATTCTCACCTCCCCTCAGCCTTACCTGGGGTCCAGAGCATCAGCAGCCCCAGGAGCTGAGCAGGGAACCTCATTTTGAGAGGGTGACCTGATGGCTCTGTCGGGTGAGATCAGTCTGCAGCTGGTGTTTTATCTCAGCCCTGAAGGTGCAGGACCTCCCAAGGGGCCCGCATGCAAATGCCCCTGGCAATGGCAGTGGGTAGATAGAGCCCAGGGGAGCCCCGAGGATCATAGGAAAACAGTGAGTTTCCTGTCTTTCATCAGTCTCATGGAAACTGAAAGAAACATTTGTGTATCCCAAAGTCAAGAAAGATCAGATTCTGCAAGTTTATTTGTTTTGTGCACAATACAAGCCGTGTATTCCTGCTTCTCTTCAAATAGCATATGCTGAGGCACTGCCTCTGACCACGCAGAGACGTGTCCAGGTCTCCCTCAGGTAAGTGAGTGACCACCTTCTTGGCTTCTCCAGGGTGATCTCACAAGCACTCAGCTCCTCCTCTGGACTGATGAGCAGCGTCTCAAGGTACAGGATGGATGTGAGGGTCAGTGTCCTTTGTATCTGCTGTGATCAGGTTAACAGTTTAACTCAGAAGCACCTAGTACACTGAATTCCATAAGTATATTGAAGTCAGAAGACCCTGACAAGGAGAATAAACTTTCTTTCTTAGAGAGACCTAATCGACTTGTTTAAGAAGAAAGCACAAAAAAATGTATCTTAGTAAATGCCAAATTTATGGTAGCAGTTATTAAAGTCTGTTGAACTCTATCATCCTTATACACTGTAGTCATAATGGATTAATTTAAAAATTTCTGAAGTAAAGGAGATCTTGGGGGAATGGAACTAAGTAAATAAGAAACTGTATATGTGTGTGTGCGGATGTATGTATGATAAGAGGCAAACAAACATGAAAATAACACAATCCTGACCACATCTGAATCTGGCCATGCACACAGTACACGGGTGGTGGAGAGGACACAGGTGGAGAATGACCCGCATGAGGTCCCAAGGGAGGAGACCCCTGCGTCTCCCGTCCTGGCCACGGTCCCTGACGGAGGACAGACAGTGACAGCGGCTACTCTTCGGGTACCAATCCTCAAATATGAAGCTGACACTGGACAACGTGAAGAGACAGGGCCCCACTGCGCAGGTGACGCTTTGTTTACATTGGGGTGCTAGTTGTCACCTCCCGTATGGCCATCTCTTCTGGAAGCACATTTACCACAGCCTCTTTTCTCTTTATGTCTCCTTAGAATTGTTCATAAGGGGTCCTCACTGAGCTCTGGAAGAGGAGAGGATTCACTCCTCCATCACACCTGTAGTTCTGGAGACTCACTTGGAGAGCTGCAGCAGAGGCTTGAGGTTCTTTGCCCTGCCATGGGCTTTTCAGAGAGGTCTGAGGACCACAATAGAGGGCAACTTATCCACTCAGTGATCACGTGCTCTGGTTTCCTGGACAGCGACAGAGAACCCCATGTCTGGTGTTTGCTTCCCTGAACACATGCCCCCAGACCATGAAAGGATTGTAATTTAACCTCTACCTCACTCTATTAAAACATTTCTAGACAAGAAAGAATAGGGAGAAAAATTGCAAAAGACATATCAGGGATGGGGCTATTATTGGAAATACACAGATAACTCTTAGAACAAACATCTCAATAAAAATTGGGACAATGGCCTTAGCAGACCCCTCACCCAAGGAGATACACAGTCGACTCATAAGCAAGTGAAGTGATGGGCCACATGTCACATCATCTGGAAATGCAAAGGAAGTCAGCAGTAGCCCCCACTGCACTCCCACTGGGATGTCTGAATCTAGAACTGTGACACTTCATCACAACATGATCTGTCACTAAGATGTGACCCCAGGGACTGCCTCACACATCACGGTGGGAACGCAAATTGGTGCCATCACTTTGGACCACAGGGTGTTGGTTTCCTACAAGATGATCACACTCTTGCACGTCACCCAGCAACTACTCCTTTGTATTTCCCCCAAAGGGTTAAACATCCACATTACCCTGACCTCAGTGCTTATGGTGCTTCACTCTAAATTAAGAATTTGGGAGCGCCCAGGTATCCTCCAAGGGGTGGTAAATGTACAAATAAACTGTGGCTCATCCAGACAATGGATCATTGCTCAGCACTAAATGGTCCCCACCATGATATTTGAGGGAGTCCCTGATGTCACATCATCATGACAGGTGACGATGTGAGGAGGGGTCACTGTCTATAGTCAGGCATCCTAGGGGGTGACTGTGTGCTGTTGCTGATTTAATTTGTGATTCCTGAATGGACAAAAATGGACATGGAAGCAACTTAATTTTAAGGGCAGAAATCAAGCTGAAAAATGTGCATACATGTGAAGGACATTCAGGTGAAGGGGACACAGTGGGGACAGTAATGATGTCAAAGGCTATGGGAGGATGAAGAGGTGGAGCACAAAGGAATATGAAAGAGTGAAGCTGCTCTGTGGACACTGTCACTGGGGACACGTGCCCTGGTCAACTGCGAGCCCTTAGTGCCTGAGCACTAAGCCGGACCCTGAGCAGGGGTGGGTCCTCCTCTAATCTGTGGGTTCAGGGTCTTCAGCTGGAACATCTGTACACCTGCTGGGGAGATGAGGTCAGAGTGGGAGGAGGGTATTATGGGAAAATCCTTACGCTCAATTTCTAGGAGCCTTAATCATCTGTGTGTGTGTGTGTGTGTGTGTGTGTATTTTATTTTAAAAACTTCTTACTGAAACTACAATGGCTCCCTACCACTATGACCTCTAGGCAGACAGCTCAGGTGTCATCAGCTGTCTTTATTGAATCCACAGAGACATTGTTTTCTCTGTGCTGCTGGGCGAGGAGGGGAAAGACATTTAGGGACAAAGAACCACCTTCTCCTTCTACCAGACCCTCAGTCATTCAAAGTGAGTCTTCATCTGAGATGTGCTCTCAGCAGATAGAAGGAACAAGGAAAGCAGCTGGGCTGCCCAGCCTCACACAGCTGCTCCCTGGGTAGTTTTTGTTCAGGCTTGTGTCACTGTGGGAGGAGTACTGTAACCCTGCTGACAGAAATAAGTGGCAGCATCTTCAGGCTCCAGGCTGCTGATGGTGAGAGTGAAATCTGTCCCAGATCCACTGCCACTGAAGCGGGATGGGACCCCGGGCTGCAAATTGGATGCATCGTAGATCAAAGGCTTAGGAACTTTGCCTGGTTTCTGCTGATACCAGTGTAAACTGCTGTAAACACTCTGACTGGCCCGGCAGGAGATGGTGACTCTGTCTCCCAGAGATGCAGACACAGAGGGTGGAGACTGTGTCATCTGGATGGCACTCTTGGCCCCTGGGATGGAAACAGAAAACACACCCACACTGTCATCCTGTCATCAGAGGACTTCCCTGAGGGCCAGGGGTCCTGCCCACCCGGGGCTGATCAATCTGTTGTTTCCTTCCTCACCTGGGAGCCAGAGCAGCAGGAGGCTGAGGAGCTGAGTGGAGGCCCTCATGTCCATGCTGGGTCCTGTCTGGAGTGACCCTCAGGCGCTGGGGCAGACTATGAATAGTGTGGAGGGAGGGGCTGTGCTCTGGGAACATGCAAATGAGCAGGGGCAGGGGCGGGGTAGGGGGGTTGGGGAGGAGGGTGAGCACAGCTGCAGGGGCTGATCATTTTCCTGCAGAGAAAGCATTTTTGCCTGAGGAACACAGGACAGAATCAGTTACTGTCCTGTGAGTGGAGTGTCTTTTGCTCTCAATATTTAGGAAAAGCATCACTTCCTATTCTCCATGTAATACAGATCCTTTCAAATGTAACACTCCGTGAATTGTGTTTTCATTTTCATGCGGATATGTTCTTAAGGCCAGTAAGATTTCCTTTTCACTCTGGTTCCCTGATATTGCTGGAGTGAAAATTATCATCACTGCCAACCAGATGCAGTAGTTGGGAGGACAATGCAGAGTGTGGCTGTGAGGAGCTGTGAGAGCCCAGATACTGAGCATCCTCCCGCTGACCTCATCTCCAGCTAAGCCTTGTGTCTCTGCACTGTCTGAGGCCCTGTCCCACCATGTCTGCCTCAGCACCAAGCTCAGGGTGTTCTCCCCCATATCTGACAGTCTCCTCCCTCCCCAGCGCTGTGTCATCACACAGACCCAAGTGCACAGCCCGGTCTCCCTGGACTGTCACTCATGTCCTTCATCCTCCTTCCCCAGGTGCTCCCTTCTGAGCTGACGTCCTCCCAGACCAACTCTTTGGTGATCCCTGGAGTCTACCGCGTTCCACCATCTACATGTTCATTACTCACCATATATCCTCCAGGTGTTGAGACAGCAGCTCTTGGTGCTGGAGCAGGGAGTTGGGACCCAGGTAGAGTAAGGAGACTGTGTAGAGGAAGGTGAAGGGAGACACTGCACTGAGTTTGGAGCTCATACAGTGTAGACTGATCTTCCATAAGGGAATGAGGGAGTGTATAGCATGAAGTGTGGAGGAGAGTGGGTGAGGAGGGTGTCCCCACATGGAGAGCTGGATCCGTTTGCTGGTGCAGGGCTATGAACTGGATGAGATGAGGAGCATCGTGTGTCTTTGATGCTCGCCCACTACCCCAACACAGTCACAGATTCTTTCTTCATTAAAGAGCATGTCCCTGGATTGGAACTTGGGCGAGTTTACCACCAATCCTGAATTAGTCCTGGACCACTGGGATCGAGCCTGTAGTTGCTGTGAGTTGCAGAGAGGACAGCAGGGAGGGGCGTGGATGGAGATGGAGGCAGAGCCAGCCCTGCACTCTGTGTGACAGGTCAAGGAGCCCTAGACTCCGCGGTGGCTGCAAGGACAGGAACCGTGTCCCCAGCACTCGGGGACGCCTGTCTGTGTCCCATGTCCTGTGTCATCTGTGTGGCCAGCTCTAGTGACGTAGAGAATGTTCTTTCATCTTTAGTGTCTTTGTTTCCAAGTGCATCTAAACATGTCCATTCAAGCATCACCCTCCTATGCGGAGCTGAGGATCTTCCATGTGTGAACAAACTGTGATATTAGGATAGTGCAGCTCGTTGACAGCTGGACCATTGCTGCTTTAGGGTCCTGTGGTGAATTTATGAAAACTTTTGTGTGTGGGGGGCGGGGGGAGTGTGTTTGCGAATGTTTCGGATCCTTTCTCTGCGCTTACTCTTGATTAAGATCATGCTCCATCTTACATTTGTGACTAATATTTTTAAAATTTTTAATTAAGTTTAGGTTAAGGTTTTTAATGGCTCCAACTAAAAATTGTTTTAAAAAATGTATGAACTAGACTATCATTTCTTACTTTTCTGACTTACACAACACTTGGCCTACATCATTTATGACACTCTAAGCATGGATTTTAAACAGATCACGTCACAGTAAAAATAACTAAATAAATAACTTTCATACATAAAGTGTTGTTGCCCATTCCATGATTAAAATATTTAGCTTAAGATTATAGGATCAGGGGCTTCCCAGGTGGCACAGCGGGGATTGAGCTGTGAAGCTGTCCACAGCCTCTGCAGTGCGGTTCGACTCCTGGCTGGCCAGGGAGCAACCCACGTTTTGCAGCAGACCTCTCCTGCCACCCGCTGCTCCCCTCAGCAGTGTACTTCCGTCCTTCCTCCTGTTCTGCTCCCTGCTCTGGCTCTGGGGAATTCTCTCACCCTCCTGTGCTACTAGCCTGTCCAGTTTTTATATAAATAAATAAATCTTAAAAAAAAAAAGATTGTAGGATCATTTGTCAAATATTTACACACAATTAGCAGAACCCAAAAAACGCATTGCGTTAAATAGCAAGTGTGAACAGGAAGAGTAAATAATATCTGTGTACTCAAACAGTGAAAATCCCAAGTGGTAGGTTTAAGAAAACACTTGCTCCATCACCCTGTGTGTCACTAGCGCCACCTTCCTCCCGCGTGTCCCTGTGGCCCCATCATGCCAGCTCTGTGTTGAGGGCGGCACTGGTGGGGAGCCAGCAGTCCTGGAGCTGGGTGTCCTGCTGGTCCCGGTGTTCAGTCTCCCATTGCGGCAGGACTGTGAGTCCCGCCATGTGGTCGGGCTTAAGCAGTGGCCTCCTTACAGGCCCTACAGGTAAGGGTGTTAGGAGAAAGGTGGGGAAGAACAGGGAGGGGCAGGTCAGCTGACCCCGGAGGCATTGCAAGACCTTGTTTCTTACTCAGGGTGAAGTGGAATGTGGTGCTGACTAGAGACTAGACTTGGGGTGGCCAGGGGAGAGACTGGTGGCCTTGGAGGAGGGTGTGGCCATGGTCCAGATGAGGGATGAGGAGGTTTTCCTGACCCCCACAGAGCAGCAGTCTCTCAGCGCCACACTCTCTATCCCATTGCCTGATTTATGTTAGGACTGATTTATATCAGGATTTATATTAGGACATTTCCTGACATTATCTATACATTTCCTTTTACACAACTATTGTTTCCTGCGGGCCCCCTCCTCCTGCCACAGGGGCTCTGCCACACACCACTGGTGGAATTTAAGCTGGTGTAGTCACTTTGGATCACTGTTTGCTGGTTTCTTACAACATTAACCATACACTTAACCATCTAGTCCAGCAGTGATTGGACTCTATGGTATTTTCCCAAAAGGGTTTAGCCAGATGTTCACATACAACCTGCGCACAATGTTTATAGCATTTTATTCCTAAATACCAAAATTCGAAGCCTGCAAGGTGTCCTTCAGTAGATGTGAAATGAATAAATCAACGGAGACACATCCAGACAATGGAATATTAATCGACACTGAATAAGAATGAGCTAATATGTCCTGAAATGACATGGACACAAATGAAATGCTCACTTAAGTGCAGAAGCCAATCTGAAACAGGCTGTGATTCCATCTAAGGGGATTCTGGAAAAGGGAACTTTAAGGAGGCAGTGATGGTGCAAAGGTGAATATATATCCTTGTCATTGTCTTTATTCTCAACTGTCCTTAAAATATACAATGCCAAGAGTAAGCCCCCTTATTAATTATGGATTGTGGGTTTGAGAAGAACAATGTAGGTTCATTAATATGATAGTTCTACTCTGATAGGGGATGTTCAACGTTGGAAAGAAGGGAAGCCCTTTGACCAGAAATCTCCAATCAGCTTCCACTAAGCTGCATGTGAGAGCAACTCTCAGCAGATGGGGCACCAGGAGGAGCAGCTGCTCCCTGGGTGGTTTTGGCTCATGCTTGTGTCACTGTGGGAGAGCAATTATAACTCTGCTGACAGTAGTAAGTGGCAGCATCTTCAGGCTTCAGGCTGCTGATGGTGGGAGTGAAATCTGTCCCAGACCCACTGCCACTGAAGTGGGATGGGACCCCTGTGCAAATCATTGCTAACACTCTGACTGGCCCGGCAGGAGATGGTGACTTTGTCTCCTCCAGATGCAGATACTGAGGGTGGAGATTGGTTCAACTGGATGTCAGACCTGGCCCCTGAAATGGAAAGACAAAACACACCCACACTGTCATCCTGTCATCAGAGGACTTCCCAGGGCTGAACAACTCCTGGTGTTTCTTTCCTCACCTGGGAGCCAGAGCAGCAGGAGGCTGAGGAGCTGAGCAGGGGCCCTAATGTCCATGCTGGGTCCAGCCTGGACTGACCCTCAGGGACTGGGACAGACTATGAATAGTGTGGAGGGAAGGGCTGTGCTCTGGGAACATGCAAATGAGCAGGGGCTGGGAAGTGGGCACAGCTGCAGGGGCTGATCTCAGCAGCACAGAGACAGGGACTCCCCACTCTCCAGGTCCCCCAAGGGTAGGGTGAACTTGCCTGCAGAGAAGGTATTTCTCAATGGGGATGACAAGACAGAATCGTCTACACTCCTAGGAGTATAATGTTCTTCTTGTCTATCTATGGCATGCTTTACTCTTAGTCTCCATGCAGTACAGACCTATAAAGAAAGGCACTTAAAGAAATTTTAGAAACTTCTTTATTTGAACTGTGGAGCATGAGAGGCTATTTCTAAGTTGTGACTCCCTGATATTATTGGTTGAGAAAATGTCTTCACTTCAAGAGAGAAATGCATTGAGGTAGAAAGGAAATAAGACTGTGGGTGTCCTGAGTTGCAAATAAGAACCCAGACACTGACCATCCTCCCTGCTGATCTCATCTCCAGCTAGGCCTTGTGTCCCCCCACATCTGAGGCCCTGTCCCACCACATCCACCTCCTTCCAAAGTCAGGGGTATTCTCCCCCCACATCTGACAGTCTCCTCACTCCCCAGCACTGTGTCATCAACAGAACCGAGCACAAGCCTGGTTCTCCCTGGAATTTAGCTCACGTCCTTCATCCTTCTCCCCTAGGTGCTTCCTTCTAAACTGAGGTC
Source organism: Talpa occidentalis (assembly GCF_014898055.3). NCBI lineage: Eukaryota > Metazoa > Chordata > Mammalia > Eulipotyphla > Talpidae > Talpa > Talpa occidentalis. Next base: position 95,759,511 of record NW_023604861.1, read on the forward strand.
CTCCCAGACATTCCTCAGTGATCCCTGGAGTCTACTGTGTCCCTGCACCTGCACTTTCCCCATCACCGTCACCTCCGCGTCCCAGGAGACAGCAGCTCTAGTCTCAGGATGAGGAGGTCTCCCTGCCCAGCTCTCTTCACTTCTCATGTTGCCAGGACACTGCCCTAATGCAGTGTCTGCCTCCTGTGCAGCCTCTGAGCACATCCTCCTTGTGTCCTGTTCCCATCCCCACCCTCCTGCACAGGATTCCTAGAAGGGGTACCACCTCCAGACGCAGAGGGCAAGATGGGGAGACACTCCAGGGTATTGAAAGGGAGATGCCTACAGCCTGTATGTGAGGCAGGATGACCTGGAGGGGGACTCAGAACAGGAGGTGGGTCCAGACACACTGAGCCACTGAGTGATTTAGGGAAAACGCGTTCTGGCGCAGAGGGGCAGGCAAGGGGACCAGGAGGGTAAAGAAGAAAGAGGATGAGATTGCTCAGCTATCCAGGCCTACTTCCCTGAGAAGTTTCCTGAGTTCACTTTCAAATAAATGTCTGATTATGAGGCAAACAAGCCCGGGGCAAAGCCTGAACCCTTTTCCTCAGCAGAACCGGAGTGGAGGAAAAGGAGCAAAGCTGGGTCCATGTATCAAGTTTCCTCTGAGGCTGATCCTACACAGAGTAGTTGGGGATGGTTGTGGGGACACAGTCCACAGCAGGGAGTGCAAAGATGCTTCCAGACACTGAGCATAGGCACTGGCAGGTTTGCTCCCATTCAGCACTGGAGTCCCCCAGGCTCCCAGTCCAGCCATAGAACATCCTGCATTAGGGACACCCTCTTTCTCAATATTTCTTTCAGGGGTTTGAGTCTTGAGTTTACTTTGGGGTTTGGTGACCTCTAATGGCTGATCTGTGCTGCAGCAACTTATAGGATTTTCTATGGGCCCCACTCAGTCAGGGCTAAGACTTTCCCTGTTTTGGGTAATTGTTGAAACTAATGTTAAGGGTCCCAGAGCAGACTCTGCAGTAACACAAAATGATTCCTCTTCTCAATAAACTGGTCACCTAATAGAAGAAAAGGACAAAACAGGTGAGCAGGACTGGCCATCTTATTTGTGACAAGGCTGCCCTGACCAGGTCCTGTGATCACTTGAGAGACCAAAGCTGGGGTTGGGGAGAGAAGGTGGAGCAGGAGGAGCCTGCAGGCACAATGGTGGGCTGGGGCGGGACTAGGATCTACTTTCAGGACCAGGTGAAAGCAGATCTAGACCAGGCGAGGATCCTGGTCTAGATCTGTCACCCCACCATTGTCCCTCCTCCAGACACAGTCCAGAGCAGCTCTAGGGCTACAGGTAAGATGCTCAGGTGAGAACCATAGTGTTAAGTCAGCACTTAAAACATCGCTTGTTATACCTAGGAGAAAAGTCTCTCATTTTAATGAAGTCTATTTTAACTCTGTAGATCTGCTTGTGGTTTGTGTTCATTATGTTAAGTTCTGCTGTTTTACATTAATATTCATAAATATCATTGTGATAATGAACTTAGTATTTTTTAAAGATTTATTTATTTATGCATACAAGAGCCGGGGTGCAGGTCAGAGGTGTGGGGTTGGGTGGACGGGATTCACCAGAGACAGAGTGGGGAACAGAACAGGCAGATTGACTGAAATACACTGCTGAGGGGAGCAGCAGGCAAGACAGGAGAGGTCTGCTGCAACATGTGGGGAGCTCCTTGGCCAGGGATCAAGCTCGTGCTGCAGTGGCTGCAGACAGCTTCATAGGTTTTGTCTTAACCCCTTGAGCCACCAAGGAGGCCCTGAGCTTATTTTTAACACAGAGTTTGTACCAAGTTTGTGGAGGGCTGTGGCCAAGAGAGTTTCCCTCTCTCTAGAGGGGGGTATCATAGGGAGGAGGCAAATGTAGGAAGTAGAGCAGAATGAGTATTGAAAGTATTTACTATAATTCTCTGATGAGTGATCAGGACAGCTTATTCCTGGCCACATTTTCTCACCAAGTAGACCCAGAGCTTCTCAGTCTCTCTTCTCTGCTATGATGGCTCCCTGTGCTGGAGAATGTAAGCAAGTGACACATGACTCTTTCCATGACTCATGGGGAAAAAAAAGTGCAGGTGAGAACTTGCCCTTTCCATTGATTGGATTTTGCAAAATCTCTGGATTTTGCAGTTTATGTTCAGTCACATGGTCGCTGTTGCCTCCTCCTGGCTCAGATGCATCTGAAACAGAACCCAGAGGCCTCCCTGGTCCCCATAGATCAGTAGTCTCTCAGCTCCACATTCTATCCCATTGCCTGATTTTTAATCAATTCAACAATTCCTATGTTATTTGTTCAACAGTTTACACTTATTTATTCCTGCGCAGCTCCCTTCTCTGCTACCACTAGCACAGGATTATTTGGGATCTAAGTTGTATTATTTGCTCATGTAAAATTGCTGCTCATATGGCAACTGTGAACTAGTGCCTGAAATCCTAACACTAGGAAAAAAAGCATTTAGGGGAAAACTTGCCATTCTTTGCTACTGAAAAATAATTCAATGCATTACATTGACTTCATGACACGTATGTATTTCCACATATAAAAATGATCCATTGGCCAGTGAGACACATGTTTACTAAATATCAAAGAAAATTTTGAATTTTACTAAAAATTTTGCCTCTGAAATGTGAATAACCATTTATTGTTTACAGAAGGAGAAAAGTCCAAATACTGACAGGCGTGGGTCTTGATGGAGCGGGTAGGGAAAGGAGAGAGACACTGAATTGCTATTCTCTGTATGGAAACTTCACATTACATTCAAGTACAGCTCTGGCCAGCACTTGCCACAGGAGAAAGATTATGAAAAGAATTTAACTTGCCTGCCCCCTAGTGTGGTGCTGACAGAAGGACCAGGTGAAAGTAGAAACATACAAACAGAGAAATGATCATTGCAAATCTTTGACCCTCCTGACCTGATACCTGTCCTGAAATTGCGTCAAGAGAAACAAACCATCTGCACATGACCCGGGTGCTCTTCCCGGCTGCCTGGGGACAGGGCCACAGTCGCACAGCTCATCTGCCCTTGGGAGCTGCCCTCACTTTACTCTCAGGCTGGTTCCCAAGCGTGGTAGGGAGAGAGCTCTTGGGGCCCCATAACAGGTTGGACATACCTTTCCCTGTGTTGAACGTGTGTCTTCTTTAGAGAAATGGCCAGGCCTCTTGTCTTCTGGACACAGCTCACTCCTTGTGTAGGCCAGGCCTGGCTCCTGAAGCAGAGGATATGAAGAGCCAGCTTTGAATGGGGACTAGAAAGTGATGGGCTCTGTAGCTGGCCTAGCCTGGGGGCCAAGCAGTCCTGCCCCTCGGGCCCCTGCGATCACAGGAGATGCCAACATGATCAACCCTGCACTTAGCTGACACCAGGGAGGCTCCAGTGAACAACAGTCAGATCCCATTCTGTGAAACATATGTTCAGACAGGACACACTGTGGGCCTCATGACAGGACACCAAAATAAACATGTTCAAATCATACAAAGTATATTCTATACAATTTTTGAAAAATTATATTCAATATGAGTAATGAAATTTATCCAAAAAATTCTCTAATATTCCGAAATAGACACTGTGAAATTAGAGTAAAAAATGAAACAAAAAAGATACTCAGAAAGCATTTTGAAGTGAAGATGTGTGTAAGAAATTTACAAGAAAGCAGTGAAGTCAGAGTTCTGAGTGTGGAGCAATGAGCATGTGTAACAGCAAAGATGGTTTCATACCAAATAGCAGGGCTGTTACCCTGACGTATAGTAAAGTAGGAACAAATCCTCTTGTGGTTTCTGTCTGGATGAGGCTGCTCAGCGGAGGAGCTGGGAAAGGTGGTGTCTGAGGTGCAGTGGGGACACATGACCAGGAGCCCTGAGTTCTCCTAAGTCTTCTGCTTACCCTGAGAGCTCCCGCCTGCTCCCAATTGACAGCTGGTCACCCAGAAGGGAGGTTTTTGTTCAGAGATGAACCATTGTGGGAGGATAATATGTACTTTGCTGGCAGTCATAGACTCCCAGGTCCTCAGCCTCCACCCTGCTGATCTTCGGGTGAAATCTGTGCCAGACCCGCTGCCACTGAACCTGTCTGGGACCCCGGAGGCCCTGTGGGAAACCACATAAAACAGGTGCCTTGGAGACTGGCCTGGCTACTGCTGGTGCCAATGCAAATAGGTGTTTCCATCACTGTGTACAAGGCTCTGACTGGCCATGCAGGAGATGGAGGCCGACTCTCCCAGGGTGACTCTCCCAGGTCAGGAAGAGGGGAGTCTGGGTCACGATAACATCCCCACTGGAACCTGTAAGAGTGAGAAAAATGCAAGATGCAAGATGATGTACATATCTCATGAACCATTTTCCTCTCTTACATACTTCAGACTAAATTATTTTTTACTTTTATCAACATCCTAAAATTCCCACTTTTAAAAATTTCCATAATACAGAATGACTTTTAACACCTGCATACAACATGTCCCCTCTTCTATGTCACCAGAAGACAGTACTTGCTTCTTCCAGTTCTCATACTGACCACGAAGTCACAGTACACATCTGCATGTGCACTGAGACACGTGGGGAGCAGGTGCCCCCAAAGCTCACCTTCCCCTCTGCCCTTACCAGGGACTCAGAGCATCAGCAGCCCAGGAGCTGAGAAGGGAACCTCATTTTGAGAAGCTGACCTGAGAGCCCTGATAGTCAAAGCAAGACCTGAGCTGACCTTTTATCTCAGCCCTGCCAGGGAAGGTCCTCCCCAGGGACCCACATGCAAATCCCCAGGTGGGGCAGCAGGGTGCAGAGAGCCAAAGGAAGGGTGGGGCTCTTCTCTGAGAATGTGAAAAAATCTGAGGAAAGGAATCTATGCTGTCTACCCAATGCTGTTTCTTGTACCAGTTCTAGAACTTGCTCAGACACCAAATTTATACTTCTTTTTAATAGGGTTGAATTTCCATAAATATTTAGTGATTTTGTCTTTCTATGTTTTTTAAAGATTGTGGGGTTTGTACGTTGTTGTTTTAATTGTGATAAAACACATACGGAATAAAGAGCAGAAATCTTATATGTAACTGAATAAGAGCTTCATAGATTCATTAGGTGGATGAAATTCAGCATGTTTCAAACACTTTAGATGCTCTTTCAAGCTCTTTCAAGTTGATATCTTCCCCCAATCAAGTCAGAGCCCTTCTGACATCTGTCACAGCAGCTTGATCTTTCCTGACTATGAATTTCATCTAAAGTGATGTCAGCATTCTTCTGATTCCAGCTTTCTTTAGTATCTTTACTTACTAATCCAGTCTTTACCTATTTTTCCAGACTTTAGTTCTCCTTAAAGATGCTTAAATGCAAACCTGTTGTAAGTAATTTATGTTCCTTTTTAAATGACAATGATTCTGGAAGCCTTGGAGTCTTTGATTCAGCAGGCTCCACCTGTCTCTCCTGCCATGATGAGATGTGGGTGAGTGGCTATTGTAGCCTGACTGGTCAGTTTCCTCTTTTTCTTCTGTTTTTCCTTATTAGTCCTGTGAACAAAACAGGTAATATTGGCTGTTTGTTACTAAAGACTGTACCCTGCAGCTCACTCAGCCAAACATAGAGGTGAAATGGACTTTAGAACCAAAAAATAGTTTTAAAACAAATGGCATAAGCTGACACCACGCCTGCATTACCCCATAAAACCTCTCCATGTCCTGACCCTGGTGGACACACCTTCAAATGTCCCTTGCTTGTGGACCCACATCATAATCCTATTCTAGAAAAACTATTTTCTGGATTATATTACAATCTGATTACTGTTGGTTGAAATAGCCATTTATGCCTGGGTTGTTGATAGACTTCAGAAAGGGAAAATTCATGGGATTTATTAAAACATGGTAGTTCCAACAATGAATGGTTAAACTGAGCCAAATATATGGCAAATGAACATCATTTACTAACACTAAGCTGGTACCAAGGTCTAATAGACCAGGAGCTCTGAGCTAATTCTAACCACTTGCTGTAACACTTTATTTGTCACCAATATTAATGCAGTTGAGACGCAATTCTGAAAATAGGATTTAATTATTCTTAATTGAAGAATGTGTGATTACAGCTCTTTGTCTTTTCTGTCATTGTTTATAATATTACTGGATCTGGAATTTAATTAAAAGAAGAATTTTTTTTTTAAAGTTTTATTTATTTATTTATACAAGCACTGGGTATAGTCAGAAGCGCGGGAGGGTGAGAGAATTCACCAGAGCCAGAGCGGGGAACAGAACAGGCAGATTCATGAAATATACTGCTGAGGGGAGCAGCGGGTGTGGCAGGAGGGGTCTGTGTGCCATGTGGGACCCTCACCAGCGGCCGGGGTTTGAACCGGCGCTGCAGAGGCTGCGGGCAGCTTCACAGCCCAGTGCTCAACCACTGTGCCACTGGGGAGGCCCATGAAAAATTTTTTATACAGACAAGGTTATGTAACTATTCTTATGTTTAAACGCCCTACTGTCCCTCACTTCTTTTTTCCTCTCTTATCTTATACCTGCAATTATTTTATTCTCCCTTATAGACATTTTTTCTGCTATTATTTCACTTTTTAAATTTTTTTTTAATTTTTATATTCCCCATACAATTGCACCCTCCTTATTTTAACCCCAATCCCTCCTTTCCCCACCTAGCCCCCCATAGTGTGTCTCTGGTTTATAGTTGTTGTTGATTTTGATTTTTTCTTTCTTTTAGTCATTCTTTTTCCTGGCCCCTTATTTAGGTTTTCTAGATTCCTGCTATGAGTGAGACCATCCAGTATTTTTCTTTTTCTTCTGGCTTATTTCACTGAGCACAATCCCTTCCAGCTCCATCCATGTTGCTGCAAATTGCATGAGTTTATCTTTTTTGAATGCTGAGTAATATTCCATTGTGTATATGTACCACATCTTCTTGATCCAGTCATCTATTTTGTGGCATTTGGGTTGTTTCCAAAGCTTAGCTATTGTAAATAGTGCTGCTATAAACATAGGGGTGCAGGTGCCCTTTAGAATTAATGTTTCTGTGTCCTTTGGGTAAATACCTAGGAGTGGAATTGCTGGATCCTATGGAAGCTCTATGTTTAGTAGGTCCAGAAATCTCCACACAGCTTTCCATAGTGGTTGGACCAGTTTTCACTCCCACCAGCAGTGCAGGAGAGTTCCTTTTTCTCCTCATCCTCGCCAATATTTCTTGTTGCTAGTTTTTTTAATATGTGCCATTCTCACTGGTGTAAGATGGTATCTCATGGTAGCTTTGATTTGCATTTCCCTGATTACAAGAGATGTTGAACATTTTTTCATATGCCTGTTGGCCATTTGCATTTCCTCTTTGGAGAAGTTTCTTTTTAGCTCTTCTGCCCATTTTTGGACTGGATTATTTTCTTTGTTTTTGTTCAGTCTCATCAGCTCTTTGTAGATTTTTGTGATCAGTCCTTTATCGTTAGTGTTGTGTGCAAAAATGTTCTCCCAGTCGGTGGGGTTTCTCTTTGTTTTTGTTGTTGTCTCTTTTGCTGTGCAGAGCTCTTTAATTTGATGTAGTCCCAGCTGTTTATCTTTGCCTTCACTATCACTGCTTTGGGTGATGTGTCTGTAAAGCTGTCTTTGAGGTGCGTGTCATGTAGTGTTTCACCTGTATTTTATTCTACATATTTTATGGTTTCAGGTCCTTATATCTAGTTCTTTAATCCATTTTGTGTTGGTTTTTGTGCATGGTGTGAGGCAGTAGTCAAGTTTCATTCTTTTGCATGTAGTGACCCAGTTTTCCCAGCACCATTTATTGAACAAACTTTCTTTGCTCCAATGCATATTCTTTGCTCCTTTGTCAAAGATTAGTTGACCATAAATCTGTGGGTTCATTTCTGGATTTTCTATTCAGTTACATTGGTCTGTGTGTCTGCTTTTGTTCCAATACCATGCAGTTTTGAATATTATGGCTTTGTATTATATCGTTTGAAATCTGGGAGAGTGATGCCTCCATTCCCTTCTTTTTTTTTTTTCCAGGAGGGTTTTGGCTATTTGGGGGTTTTGGTGGCTCCATATGAATTTCATCAATATTTTTTCTATTTCTTTGAAGAATGACATTGAAATTTTAATTGGAATAACATTGAATCTGTAGATTGCTTTTGGTAGGATGGCCATTTTGATAATGTTAATTCTTCCAATCCATGAGCAGGGGATGTCTTTCCATTTCTTTGTGTCTACTTCTATTTCTTTTAACAGTGTTTTATAATTTTCTTTGTATAGGTCCTTTACTTCTTTCGTTATGTTTATTCCCAAGTATTTGATATTTTGTGTTTCAATAATAAAAGAAATGGTTTTCTTGATTTCTTCATCTTCAGATTTATTGTTTGTGTATAGGAGGCTACTGATTTTTGTGTGTTGATTTTGTATCCTGCCACTTTACTAAACTGATTGATTTGTTGAATTAGTTTTTCTGTGCAGTTTTTGGGGTTCTCTATATATATTATCATATCATCTGCAAATAGTGATAGTTTGATTCTTCCTTGCCTATTTGTATTCCTTATATGTCTTTCTCTTGTCTTATTGCTCTGGCTAGGACTTCCAGTATTATGTTGAAAAGCAGTGGTGAGAGTGTACATCCTTGTCTTGTTCCAGATCTTAATGGGAATGCTTTCAGCTTTTCACCATTGAGAATGATATTGGCTGTGGGCTTGTCATATATGATGTTGAGGTATGTTCCTTGTATCCTGAGAATTTCAAGGGCCCTAATCATAAATGGGTGTTGTCGTTTGTAAAAATGCTTTCTCAGCATCTATGTATATTATCATATGGTTTTTATATTTCTTTTTGTTGATGTTTTGGATTACATTAATTGACTTTCGGATGTTGAACCATCCTTGTGTCCCTGGAATAAATCCTACTTGGTTGTGGTGAATTATCTTATGGATGCGTTGTTGGATTCTGTTGGCAAGGATCCCTGATAAACTTTTTAAGAATTTCAGTTAATTTGTGTCTTCTAGTGGGCAATTTCCTGTGTTTACTTCTTAAAAAATATTTATCTTCAGTTCTGATGGGTAATCTTATACACAATTTTAAATTGACATTGATTTTTGAAGGGGAACAAACATCTGTCAGTCCCAAAATTTGTTCTTGCAATTGTACAACCCTACCTAGCAGGGGCCTCCTAATGTTCAAGGGTGCACCTTCAAAGAGTTGGTCATCTATGTGCACAGAGGCAAAGACAGCAGACTCTTAGTGTAGAAGACCTTTCCATGTTCAGAGACAGAGAGAGAAGAAAGATTTCAAATAATAGCAAACTCTGAAAATTACCCATTTTCCTGTGGGCAAAAGCCCAGTAAAAGAGGCTCAACCCAAAGCGGGCCAGTTGCCACAAGTCTAAGGAAGCTTCTGGTGGGGAACCTCAAGAAAGGAGTTAGGCAGGTGCCAGAGAGCTTGGACTGAAGGAGGGCCCCAAATTCAATATGCATGATGTAATCCTCCATGATGTCACTACAACAGATGCCATTATCTCTGCAAAGCACTTAAGTCCCAGGAGTAGACTCTTCACGTGTCACTCACCCACATATCGCTCCTCCATGTTTTTGCACTCAAGTATCTCTTCTCTAAGTGTCCCCATGTGATCTCTTCCTCCTCCTTCCTCCTCCAGGTAGATATCCACCTCCCTCCTTCTGAGCAGTTGCCCATTCAGGATACTTGGCTCACGGCATGCTGCGATTTGTAGTCCTCAGAGCCTGACATCTCTTTGCCTTAGACATGGGAGTAGAGACTTTACAAATGTCAGGGTGTGGAGTAGATTCAGAACTTTATCCATGGGCTCATTGTGCACCTATGGTTCCTCTAAGTTCTTTTTGGCAGAGGATTACTTCATAGGAGGGGCCCTGAAAGTTGGGCACTGGTTGCTATTTTGTAAGAGATATTTACATGTTGCAAAGAAAATCTATTTCTGTAAAAAAGCCCCCTTCCCTGTTTTTTTGCAGGCCTGATTGCTTTAACACTTACCATTGGTAACTCAGAATTTAAACTTTATAATGCTTAAATGCGGAGCTTAAACTTTTACAGGTGGGTAAAGCCAAGACTATTACAGGGGGTGCTCCCTGGAGGGGGTTGCTGGTGAGGACAGATAGCCCCAGGGAAAATGCTAAAAATTATGGCATTTGGGGGTGGAGCAACTGATAAGAATATAAAAGGACTGCAAGAAGCAGCCCCAGATTTTGTCTTCTTTGCTCACATAAAACAGCTGCTCACATGACAGTTGTGACCATTCCTGACATTCTATGGGGGAAAAAAGCATTCAAGAGAAAGAGTTCCATTCTTTGTTATTGGAAAAGGAATTCCATGAATTCCATTCACCTCAAGACTGTTCCATATTTTCACAGATAAAAACATTCATTTCATAAATGAAAACCATGTTGACTTGAGTTACAAATACCATGTTGACTCTAACTATAAACATTTTTGGTATGAACTGTGAAATAATGGCCATTTATTGTAATTACAAAGAGGCTGCAAAGCCTTATAGCAGTGGTCTTGATGGGGACAGGAGAGGATCAGTGTGTGAGGCAGTGGACTTGCTGAGTCTGATCCATATCAGACCAGAGCACCTAGTCAGAATTTGCCTTTTTTCAAGCTTTGGTACTAAAAGGAACTCCAGATTGGGAGGTTTTTGGAATATTTAATTCATAATTGAGTGCAGGTAGAAATAACACCTTTGAAAACCTATCAAAACTCTCTCTCTGCCCACAGGCACATACACACACACACACACACACACACACACACACACACACAGATGTACCTTACAAATTGCTGAGACTTCATCAATCTTCTTGACATTTGGGTTTGTGTAATCAGGCCCACAACTCAAATTTTCCCATGGATGTTCTCTAACCTGAAACTATTGTATGCAGAGAAGTTTTCTGTACAGAAATGTTCCTTTTTAGAAGGTAAATTTTCACTGTGTTTGGGATACAATATGTGTAATATAGAAAAACAGATTTTGATCAAAACTGGCAAGGATTTTTGGTCAAATTGGTAAAACCCTTTAACAAAACTGTTTTTCAATATGACATTAATTTACATTTCAATTGCTTTGATTGTGAACCAGAAATTATTATGAAAAGGAGGTAAGTCCACTGGAAACAGAATCATAAAGACCTAATAATCATGCACTGAAATCCTTTGTGGCATAAAAAGTGTCATTACAGGATCCTGGTCCCATTAATCCCAAAGGTGGTTGTAAAAGGAAGTAACCTCCAAAGAGAAGTTTGAATCTTGTAAGTAGATGAAGGAGGAGATTACTAAGTCTGATAATCAACACAGACTATTCCTTCTGAGGATGAGAGGTGATCTGTGCGTGTCCTATGATAATGTGGACAGGAAAGGAAGTTGTCCTTGTCACTCTTCTCCCTGCTTTAACTCTCAGTTACCTTTTCATTGTAAATGGACCTGATACAGGCAACCTCTGGAGCAGTGATTCAAAATGGGGATTATAGATTCTGGGTTTCAATGCCCCTAGGCCAGGAGACCTGAATTGCACCCTAGAATGGTCACAGAAACCTCATTTTCCACCCCTAGTTCCAGCTGCATATTCCCTGGGGGAAAGTCTCCTTTTCCCAAGAACAGATTGATGTTTATGGAGCTGATCCCCACACAGTAGCTTTCACTGGTCTAGAGATAAATATATTCTTGAAATATGAAATCTTGGGCCCCCCTTCTGGTGCAAGGGGTTAAGACACATCTGGGAAGCTATCCGCAGTCTCTGCAGCATGAGTTCAATCCCCAGGCAAGGAGCAACCCACATGGCACAGCAGACCTCTCCTGACTCACCTGCTGCTCCCCTCAGCAGTGTATTTCAGTCAATCTGCCTGTTCTCTTCCCTGCTCTGTCTCTGGTGAATCCTTTCACCCCCCACACCTCTGGCTTGTATCCAAGTTCTTGCATGCATAAATAAATAAATCTTTAAAAAAGAAATAGGAAATCTAATATTTGCTATGAATTATCATGTTATTTGAATGCTCAAAAAAGAGATATTTTGAGTAAGTGTTGTCATCACGTTATGACTGAGAATAGCTTTGCAACATGTTTTTCCAACCAGATGAGTGCAGATGATAGTTTAAGTAATGAAGAAGCAGGAAATTGAAAATATGGCAAAATACCAATTTCACAAAATTACCAAATTTATGCTATAGAAATCATACCAAACTGATAAATTCCATTAGTTTTTTCCTTTTCTGGCAAAATGTCTGTGTCATTGTGTGTTTATGAGGATGACTACATGTCACTGACCAATGCAGACCAGGCAGGGAGCATCCAAGCAGCTGTCCCTTTCACCATGAGGGGCTGTTCCCGGTTCCAGGCCACCCACGCTCCCTGCCCTCTTCTAGGCCGACGCTGTGCACTGACAGGGCTTCACAGCTGGTGTCTCTGGTGGGCTGAGACACTCATGGTCCAGAGCTCTCCACACCTTGCTCTAACACACTCAGAGTCTTCTCTGACTGCTCATGAGACAAAAGTCAACTGTGTGGGCCTCTGGTACCAGCCATGAGGGAGGTTTTTCTTCGGGGCTCAACCACTGTGGGAGGAGTATGTGTACCCTGAAAGCAGTAATAGATTCCAACATCCTCAGCCTCCACCCTGCTGATCTTCAGGGTGAAATCTGTGCCTGACCCGCTGCCAATGAAGCTGTCTGTGACCCCAGAGGGCCTGTTGGAAACATTACAGATCAGGCGCCTTGGAGACTGGCCTGGCTTCTGCAGGTACCAACTCATATAGGTGTTTCCATCACTATGTATGAGGCTCTGACTGGCCCTGCAGGAGAGGGAGACCTGCTCCCCGGGGACGACGGGCAGGGAGAGTGGAGTCTGGGTCAGCACAACCTCCCCACTGGATCCTGAAGAAAGGAGAGAAAAGTGACAAGTAAAGACAAGTATTATCAGTCATTTTTATTATTTCAAGTCTGTTATTCATTTAGGCTAAAATACTGCTTTGTTTACTATCAATACTTGAGGTATGTAATTCTACACCTAAACCATGAGCTCACAATAAATACCCTGTGGGAAGAGACCCCTAAACTTTGCCTGCCCTCTCTAGTGAGGGTACAGTTGTTTCACGTAGTCACAGATCTCAGCACCCACTTTCTCTTAAGGACAAGACACACACACCTAACGCAGAGACCCAATACTCATGGGGGCAGAGGACCCCACAGCTCATGTTCCCCACCCTGCGCTCCATTCTCACCTCCCCTCAGCCTTACCTGGGGTCCAGAGCATCAGCAGTCCCAGGAGCTGAGCAGGGAACCTCATTTTGAGAGGGTGACCTGATGGCCCTGTCGGGTGAGATCAGTCTGCAGCTGATGTTTTATCTCAGCCCTGAAGCCCAGGTCCTCCGCCTGCAAATGCCCTGGTGGGGGTAGTGGGGTGGAGAGAACCCAGGGGAGACCGGAGGGTTTCATAGGGGCACAGTGAGTGTCTTGTCTTTCATCAGTCTCATGGAAACTGAAAGAAACATTTGTGTATCCCAAAGACAAGAAAGATCAGATTCTGCAAGTTTATTAGTTTTGTACACAATACAAGCCGTGTATTCCTGCTTCTCTTCAAATAGCATATACTGAGGCACTGCCTCTGACCATGCAGAGACATGTCCAGGTCTCCCTCAGGTCAGTGAGTGACCACCTTCTTGGCTTCTCCCGGGTGAAATCACGAGCGACTCAGCTCCTCCTCTGGACTGATGAGCAGCGTCTCAAGGTACAAGATGGACGTGAGGGTCAGTGTCCTTTATATCTGCTGTTATCAGGTTAACAGTTTAACTCTGTTGGGTAGAAGAACCTAGTACACTGAATTCCGTAAGTATATTGAAGTCAGAAGACCCTGACAGGGAGAATAAACTTGCTTTCTTAGAGAGACCAAATAGACTTGTTTAAGAAGAAAGAACAAGAAAATATTGTATCTTAGTGAATACAAATTTAGGGCAGCCAGTTGCTAAAGTCTTTTGAACTCTGTTGGATAGAAGAACCTAGTACACTTAATTCCATTAAGTACATTGAAGTAAGAAGACCCTGACAAGGAGAATAAACTTTCTTTCTTTTTTTTTTTTCCAGGAAGATAAAAGCCAATCTTTTTTTTTTTTTAAAGATTTTTAAATTTATTTTTATGCATGAGCTGGGGAACAGGCCAGATGTGTGTGGGGGTGAGAGGATTCAGCAGAGACAGAGCGGGAAACAGAACAGGCAGACTGACGAAATACACTGCTGAGGGGAGCAGCGGGCGAGACAGGAGGGGTCTCTGCGCCACGTGGGATTCTCACCAGCTGGCTGACAGCAAACACACACTGCAGAGGCTGCAGACAGCTTCACAGTGCAGTGCTCAACCGCCTGTGCCACTAGGGAGTCCCTAAACTTTCTTTCTTATAGAGACCAAAAAGACTTGTTTAAGATGAAAGATAAAAAAAATGTTGTATCTTAGTGAATGCCAAATTTAGGGCAGCCAGTTGTTAAAGTCTGTGAACTCTGTCATCCTTACACACTGTAGTCATAATAGATTAATTTAAGAAATTTCTGAAGGTAAAGAGTCCTTGGGGGAATGGAACTAAGTAAATAAGAAATTATATATGTGTGTGCATGGGTGTATGTATGATAAGAAGCAAACAAACATGAAAATAGCACAAGCCTGACCACATCTGAATCCGGCTGTGCACACAGGCCACGGGTGATGGAGAGGACACAGGTGGAGAATGACCCGCATGAGGTCCCGAGGGAGGAGACCCCTGCGTCTCCAGTCCTGAGTACGGTCCGTGACGGAGGACAGGCAGTGACAGCGGCTGCTGTTTGGGTTCACATCCTCACATTTGAAGCTGACACTGACAACATGAAGAGACAGGGCCCCACGCTTTGTTTACATGGGGTGCTGTTGTCACCTCCCCTATGGCCATCTCTTCTGGAAGCACATTTACCACAGCCCCTTTTCTCTTTATGTCTCCTTAGAATTGTCCATAAGGGGTCCTCACTGAGCTCTGGAAGAGGAGAGGATTCACTCCTGTCCATCACACCTGCAGTTCTGGAGAGTAACCTGCAGAGATGCAGCAGAGGGTAGAGCTCAGCACCCTCCCCTGGGCTTTCTAGAGAGGTCTGAGGACCACAATAGAGGCCAACTTATCCACTCAGTGATGATGTGCTCTGGTGTCCTGGACAGCGACAGAGAACCCCATGTATGTGTTTGCTTCCCTGAACACATGCCTCCAGACCATGAAAGGATTGTAATTTAACCTCTACCTCCCTTTATTAAAACATTTCTAGACAAGAAAGAATAGGGAGAAAAATTGCAAAAGACATATCAGGGATGGGGTTATTTGAAATACATGGATAATTCTTAGAACAAGCACTCAATAAAAATTGGGGCAATGTCTTTAGCAGACCCCTCACCCAAGGAGATACACAGTTGACTCATAAGTGAGTGAAGAGATGGTCCACATGTCACATCATCTGGAAATGCAAAGGAAGTCAGTGGTAGCCCCACTCCACCCACTCTGGGATGCTCAAATCTAGAACAGTGACACTTCATCACAATGTCATCTGTCACTAAGATGTGACCCCAGGGACTGCCTCACACATCATGGTTGGAACACAAATTGGTGCCATCACTTTGGACACAGGTTGTTGGTGTCCTACAAAATGAGCACACTCTTGCATGTCACCCAGCAACTGGACTCCTTCATATTTCCCCAAAGAGTTAAACATCCACATTACCCTGACCTCAGTGCTTATGGTACTTTACTCATAAATTAAGAATTTGGAAACACCCAGGTGTCCTCCAGGGGGTGGTAAATGTATAAATAAACTGTGGCTCATCCAGACAATGGATTATTGCTCAACACTAAATGGTCCCCACTTCGATATTTGAGGGAGTCCCCGATGTCACATCATCATGACAGGTGACGATGTGCGAAGGGGTCACTGTCTATAGTCAGGCATCCTAGGGGGTGACTGTGTGCGGCTGATGATTTAATTTGTGATTCCTGAGTGGACAAAAATGGACATGGAAGCAACTTAATTTTAAGGACAGAAATCCAGCTGAAAAAGTCCGCATACTGTATGACTATCTGAAGGACATTCCGGGGAAGGGGTCACAGTGGGGACAGTAATGATGTAAAGGGTTATGTGGGGATTAAGAGGTGGAACATGAAGGAATTTGAAACAGTGAAGCTGCTCTGTGGACATTGTCAAAGGGGACACATGCCCTGGTCAACTGCGAACTCTTAGCCTGTGCATGAGCTAGGGCGGTTCCTCTACTAATCTGTGGGTTCAGGGTCTTCAGCTGGAATATCTGTACACTTTCGGGGGGAGGGTGAGAGGAGGAAAGATGAGAGACGATGTTTGTGTGGGAGGAGGTGTTATGGGAAAAACCCTATTGCCTAATTTCTAGGAACCTTAATCATCTCCATGTGTGTGTTAATTCATTTAAAAAAATTCTTACTCAAAGTACAGTGGCTTCCTACCACGGTATGACCTCATCAGGTCACAGGCAGACAGCTCAGGTGTCATCAGCTCTGTCTTTATTGAATCCACAGAGACATTGTTTTCTCTGTGCTGCTGGGCGAGGAGGTGAAAGATATTTAGGGACAAAGAGACACCTGCTCCTTCTACCAGACACTTCAGTCCTTCGAAGTGAGACTCCATCTGAGTTGTGCTCTCAGCAGATAGAAGCAACATGGAAAGCAGCTGGGCTGCCCAGCCTCACACAGCTGCTCCCTGGGTGGTTTTTGTTCAGGCTTGTGTCACTGTGGGAGGGTAACTTTTCCACTGCTGACAGTAGTAAGTGGCAGCATCTTCAGGCTCCAGGCTGCTGATGGTGAGAGTGAAATCTGTCCCAGACCCACTGCCACTGAAGCGGGATGGGACCCCGGGCTGCAAACTGGATGCATATTTAATCAGGAGCTTAGGAGCTTTCCCGGGTTTCTGCTGGTACCAGTGCAAGTTGGTACTGATGCTCTGACTGGCCCGGCAGGAGATGGTGACTCTGTCTCCCGGAGATGCAGATACTGAGGGTGGAGACTGGTTCAACTGGATGTCACACCTGGCCCCTGAAATGGAAAGAAAACACACCCCCACACTGTCATCCTGTCATCAGAGGACTTCCCTGAGGACCTGCCCACCCGGGACTGATCAACTCCTGGTGTTTCCTTCCTCACCTGGGAGACAGAGCAGCAGGAGGCTGAGGAGCTGAGCGGGGGCCCTCATGTCCATGCTGGGTCCTGCCTGGACTGACCCTCAGGGGCTGGGGCAGACTATGAATAATGTGGAGGGAGGGGCTGTGCTCTGGAAACATGCAAATGAGCAGGGGCGGGGCAGTGGGCACAGCTGCAGGGGCTGATCTCAGCAGCACAGAGACAGGGACTCCCCAGTGACCAGGTCCCCCCAGGGTAGGGTGAACTTGCCTGCAGAGAAGGTATTTCTCACTGGGGATGACAGGACAGAGTCATCTACACTCCTTTGAATGTAGTGTTCTTTTAGTCTTATCCTTGACATGCTTTACTCTTAGTCTCCATGTAGTACAGGGCCTATAAAGAAAGGCACTCAAAGAAATTTTACAAACTTCTTTATTTGAACTTTGGAGCATGAGAGGCTATTTCTAAATTGACTCCCTGATATTACTGGTTGAGAAATTGTCTTCACTTCCAGAGAGCAATGCATTGAGGTAGAAAGGAAATAAGACTGTGGGCGTTCTGAATTGGTAATGAGAGCCCAGACATTGAGTATCCTCCATGCTGACCTCATCTTCTGCTAAGCCTTGTGTCCTCCATATCTGAGGCCCTGTGCCACCACATTCACCTGGTCCCAAGGCCAGGGTGTGCTGCCCCCACATCTGACAGTCTCCTCCCTCCCCAGTGCTGTGTCATCAACAGACCCGAGCACAAGCCCTGGTCTCCCTGGACTGTAGCTCACGTCCTTCATCCTTCTCCCCCAGGTGCTCCCTTTTGAGCTGAGGTCCTCCCAGACCAACTCCTCAGTGATCCCTGGGGTCAACTGTGTCCCTGCACCTGCAGGCTCCCCCATGGCCACATCTCCCACACATCCCAGGAGACAGCAGCTCTAGTCTCAGGGTGAGGGTGAGGAGGGGTCACCCTGGCCAGCTCCCTTCTCTTCTCGTGTTGCCAGGACACTGCCCTAATGCAGTGTCTGCCCTCTGTGCAGCCTCTGAGCACATCCTCCTGTGTGTCCTGTTCCCACCCCCACCTTTCTGCACAGGAATCCTAGAAAATGCACCACCTCCGGACAGGGGAGGACAGGATGGGGAGACACTCCAGGGTCTTGACTGGGAGATGCCTACAGCCTGTATGTGAAGCAGGATCATCTGGCGGTGCACTCAGAACAGGAGGTAGATACAGACACACTGAAGCCACTGAGTGATTTAGGGGAGATCATTATATGGGGGGTCAAAGGGGCCAGGAAGGTAAGAAAGAAAGGGAATGTGATTGCGCAGCTGTCTGTCCAGGCCTGCTTCCCCAAGAAGGTTCCAGAGATCAGAGTAGCACCAGGACAGAAGGGACATATGGGGAGATTTAGGCCCAGACAAGTGACAGGATGAGGGTGTCTTGGCAGCTGATGGTGAGTCTTCTGTCGAGACCCACAGGCCGTGCCCCTGGCAGGTACCATGTCTGGGGCAGCACCAAGGAGCAGGAGCCTGGGAGCTGGTTTTTGCAGATTTCAGGCTGGGATGATGTTAACTCTGTCTGACCCTGCAGGCAAAAGTGACCCTCTCATGGGACACAGCGAGGGAGCCTGGGTCAGGACTTACTCAGTGTCCTCCCCACTGGTTCTTAAGTGGGAAATGAATATGAAGATCCCCAAAAAGCAATGCCAAACATGTAGATCATTAAGGTAAGATTTATTTCTTACCTTATTTATTTCTTACCAGGACACAAAATCAGCTAAGAGTTCCTTTTCTATAAATGTCTGCTTATCAGGCAAACAAACCTGGGGCTAAGCCTGAACACGGTCCTCAGCAGAACCAGAGTTGGAGGAAAAGGAGCAAAGCTGGGTCCATGTATCAAGTTTCCTCTGAGGCTGATCCTACACAGAAAAGTTGGGGATGGTTGTGGGGACACAGTCCACAGAGGGGAGGGCAAAGATGCTTCCACACACTGAGCACAGGCACTGGCAGTTTTGCTCCCACTCAGCACTGGAGTCCCCCAGGCTCCCAGTCCAGCAAGAGACCATCCTGCCTTTGGAGCTCCCTCTTTCTCAGTATTTCTTTCAGGGGTTTGAGTCTTGAGTTTACTTGGGTGTTTGGTGACCTCTAATGGCTGATCTGTGCTGCAGCAACTTGCAGGATTTTCTATGGGGCCCCACTCAGTAAAGGCTGAGACTTTCCCTGTGTTGGGTGATGCTGGAACTAAGGTTAGGGGTCCCAGAACAGACTGTAGTAACACAAAATGATTCTTCTTATCAATAAACCTGTCACCTGGTTGAAGAAAAAGGACAAAACAGGTGACCAGAACTGGCCATCCTATTAGTGACAAGGCTGCACTGATCAGGTCCTGTGATCACTTGAGAGACAAAAGCTGTGGTTGCAAAGAGAAGGTGGAGCAGGAGGGAGCCTGCAGGCACAATGGTGGGCTGGGGCAGGACAGAGGGTCCTGGTCTAGATCTGTCAACCCAGCTGTGTCCCTCCTCCAGACACAGTCCAGAGCAGCTCTAGGGCCACAGGTAAGACGCACAGGTGAAAATAACAGTGTTAACTCAGCATTTAAAACATTGCAGTTTCAACTAGGGGCTTAATCTCTCATTTTAATTGTCTATTTTAAATATGGAGATCTGCTTGTGGTTCATGTTCATTATGTTAGGTTTTGCTGTTTTACATTAATATTCATAAATATCATTGTGATAATGAACTTATTTTTATTTTTTAAAAGATTTTTTTATTTATGCATACAAGAGCTGGGGTGCAGGTCAGAGGTGTGGGGGATGAGAGGATTCACCAGAGACAGAGTGGGGAACAGAACAGACAGACTGACTGAAATACACTGCTGAGGGGAGCAGCGAGCGAGTCAGGAGAGGTCTGCTGTGCCACGTGGGTAACTCCCTGGCCAGGGATTTAACTGGTGCTGCAAGGCTGCGGATAGCTTCATGGGTTGCGTCTTAAACCTTTAAGCAATCAGGGAGGCCCTGAACTTATTTTTAACACAGAGTTTGTATCAAGCTTGTGGAGGGCTGTGGCCAAGAGTGTTTCCCTCTCTCTAGATGGGGGTGTGATAAGACGGATGTAGAAAGTAGCACAGAATGAGTATTGGAAGTGTTTAATATAATTCTCTCTCTCTCTTTTTTTAAAGATTTATTTATTTATTTATACAAGCACTGTGTACAGTCAGAAGGGCGGGAGGGTGAGAGAATTCACCAGAGCCAAAGCGGGAAGCAGAACAGACAGACTGATGAAATAAACTGCTGAGGGGAGCAGCGGGCGGGGCAGAGGAGGTCTGCGCGCCATGTGGGACCCTCGCTGGCGGCCGGGTATCGAACTGGCACTGCAGAGGGTGCGGGCCCCTTTGCAGCCCAACGCTCAACTGCTGCGCCACCAGGGGAGGCCCATTTAGCGTAATTCTCTTATTAATGATCAGGACAGCTCATTCTAGGCCACATTTTTCACGAAGTAGACCCAGAGTTCTCAGTCCTCCTTCTCTCCATGACGGCTCCCTGTGCAGGAGAATGTAGGCGAGTGAGACATGACTCTTTCCATGTCTCATGGGAAAAAAAAAAAGTGTGCAGGTGAGAACTTGCACTTTCCATGAAGTGGATTTTTATGTTCAGTCACATGGTCACTACTGCCACCTCCTGGCTAAATGTATCTGGAACCAAACCCAGAGCCCTCCCTGGTCCCCACAGGTCAGTAGTCTCCAGCTCCACATTCTATCCCATTGCCTGATTTTTAATCAATTTAACAATTACTGATGTTATTTATTCGACCGTTTACACTTATTTATTCCTGCATAGCTCCTTCTCTGCTACCACAAGCACAGGATTATTTGGGATCTAAGTTGTCTTATTTGCTCACGGAAAATGGCTGCTCACATGACAACTGTGAACTAGTGCCTGAAATTCTAACACTAAGGAAAAGAGCGTTTAAGGGAAAACTTTTCATTTTTTGCTACTGAAAAATAATTGAATGCATTACATTTACTTCAAGACAGGTATGTATTTTCACAGATAAATATGATCAATCGGCCAATGAGATACATGTTTACATAAATATCAAACAAAATTTTGAATTTTACTAAAAATTTTGTGTATGAAATGTGAATAACCATTTATTGATAACAGAAGGAGAAAAGCCCTAGTATTGATAGGCGTGGGTCTTGATGGAGTGGGCAGGGAAAGGAGAGAGAGACTGAATTGCTATTGTCTGTATTGAAACTTCTCATTACATTCAAGTACAGAACAACTCTGGGCCAGCACTTGCCACAGGAGAAATTTTGTGATAGGAACTTGAGTTGCCTGCCCTCTAGAGTGGTGCTGACAGAAGGACCAGGTGAAAGTAGCAACATACAAATAGAGAAATGGTCATTTTGAATCTCAGACCCTCCTAACCTGATACCTGTTTAGAAATTGCGTCAAGACAAACAAACCATCTGTACATGACCAGGGAGCTCTTCCAGGCTGCCTGAGGAGAGGCAGTCATGTCTCACAGCTCATCTGCCCCTTGGGAGCTGCCCTCACTCTGCTCTTAGGCTGGCTCCCAACTGCAGTGTGGAGAGAGCTCTCAGGGGTCCCATAAGAGGTGGGACATCCCTTTCCCTGTGTTGAACGTGTGTCTTCTTCTTTAGAGAAATGGCCAGGCCTCTTTGACTTCTAGACACAGCACACTCCTTGTGTAGGCCAGGCCTGGCTCCTGAAGCAGAGGATGTGAAGAGCCAGCTTGAATGGGGACTAGAAAGCAATGGGCTCTGCAGCTGGCCCAGCTTGGGTTGCAAGCAGTCCTGCCCCTCGGGCCCCTGCAGTAGCAGGAGACACCAACATGATCAACCCTGTACTTAGCTGACACAAGGGAGGTTCCAGTGAACAAAAGTCAAATTCCCATCCTGTGAAACATATGCTAAGACAGGACATACTGTGGGCCTCAAGACAGGACACTGAAATTAAACACGTTCAAATCATACAAAGTACATTCGATACAATTTTTAAAAAGTTATATTCATTATCAGTAATGGAAATTTATCCAACAATTCCCAAATATTTGGAAACAAATAGACACTTTGAAATTAGATTAAAAATTATACAAATAAGAAAACCCGAAAGCATTTGCAAGATGTGTATATGAAGTTTACAAGAAAGCAGTGAAGTCAGGGCTCTGAGCGTGGAGCAATGAGCACGTGTAACCTCAAAGATGGTTTCAAATAAATACCAGGGCTGTTACCCCGACATATAGTAAGGTAGGAACAATCCTCTTGTGGTTTCAGTCTGGATGAGGCTGCTCAGCGGAGGAGGCTGGGAAAGGTGGTGTCTGAGGTGCAGTGGGGACTCATGATCAGGAGCCCTCGCATGTGAGCAAGCCCCCTGAGTTCTCCTAAGTCTTCCTCTCACCCTGAGAGCTCCCGCCTGCTCCCAGTTGACAGATGGTCACCAGGAGGGAGGTTTTTGTTCAGGGCTGAACCACTGTGGGAGGAGAATGGGTACTTTGCTGGCAGTAATAGACTCCCAGGTCCTCAGCCTCCACCCTGCTGATCTTCAGGGTAAAATCTGAGCCTGACCCGCTGCCACTGAACCTGTCTGGGACCCCAGAGGCCCTGTGGGAAACCACATACAACAGGAGCCTTGGAGACCGGCCTGGCTTCTGCTGGAACCAATTCAAATAGGTGTTTCCACCCCTATGCACTAGGCTCTGACGGACTTGCAGGAGATGAGGCTGACTCTCCCAGGGTGACAGTCAGGGAGAGGGGAGTGTGGGTCAGGATACCATCCCCACTGGGTCTTAAAAGAGTGAGAAAAAACACAAGATGATGTATACATCTTATGAGCCATTTTCATAATTTTCCTTTCTTACATACTTCAGAGTAAATTATTTTTTACTTTCATTAACATCCTAAAATTCCTGCTTTTAAGAATTTGCATAATACAGAGTGACATTTAGAACCTGCATAAAAACATGCCCCCCCTTCTATGTCACCAAAAAAGGTACTTGCTTCTTCCAGTTCTCATACTGACCAGGGGGTCACAGTACACATCTGCATGTGTACTGATACACATGGGGAGAGGGTACCCCCAAATCTCACCCTCCCCTCTGCCCTTACCAGGGATCCAGAGCATCATCAGCCCCAGAGGCTGAGCAGGGAACCTCATTTTGAGAAGCTGACCTCAGAACATTGAAGTCAAAGCAAGACCTGAGCTGACCTTTCATCTCAGCCCTGCCAGGGAAGGTCCTCCCCAGGGACCCACATGCAAATCCCCAGGTGGGGGCAGCAGGGTGCAGAGAGCCAAAGGGAGGGTGGGGCTCTTCTCTGAGAATGTAAACAAAACTGTGTGTGTGTGGAAAGGAATCTATGCTGTCTATGGGATGCTGTTTCCTGTACCAGTATTCTAGAACTTGCTCAGATATCAAATTTATACTTCTTTTTAATAGGGTTGAGTTTCCAAAAATATTTAGTGATTTTTGTCTTTCTATATTTTTTAAGTGGTTGTGGGGTTTGTATGTTGTTGTTTTAATTGTGATAAAACACATATGGAACAAAGAGCAGAAATCTTATATGTAACTGAATAAGAGCTTCACAGATTCACCATGTGGATGAAATTCAGAACATTTCACATACTTAGATGCCTCCTCAAGCTCTTTCGAGTCAATATCTTCTACAAACCAAGTCAGAGCCCTTCTAACAGCAGTTTGATTTTTCCTGGACTTGAATTTCATCTAAACTGATGTCAGCATTCTTCTGATTCCAGCTTTCTTTAATATCTTTACTTACTAATTGTCTTTACCTATTTTTCCAGACTTTAGTTCTCATTAAAGTTGCTTAAATGCAAGCCTCTTGTAAGTAATTTATGTTCCCTTTTCAATGACAATGAATCTGGAAGCCTTGTCACCTTTGAATCAGTAGACTCCACCTGTCTCTCCTGCCATGATGAGATGTGGGTGAGTGACTATTGTAGCCTGACTGGTCAGTTTCCTCTTTTCTTCTGTTTTTCCTTATTGGTGACTATGAACAAAACAGGTAATATTGGCTGTTTGTTACTAAAACTGCACCCTGCAGGCTCAGTCAGCCAAACAGAGAAATGAAATGGACTTAAAAACCAAAAAATGGTTTTAAAACAAACGGCATAAGCTAACACCACGCCTGCATTACCCCATAAAACCTCTCCATGTCCTGACCCTGACTGACACATCTTCATATACCCCTTGCTTGTGGACCTACATCATAATCCTATTCTAGAACAACTATTTTCTGAATTATATTATAATCTGATTACTGCTGGTTTACATAGCCATTTATGCCTGCGTTGTTGATAGTCTGCAGAAAGGGAAAATTTATGGAATTTATTAAAACATAGTGGTATCCAACAATGAATGGTTGATACTGACCCAAATATATGGTGATTTTTTTTTGTTTTGATAATAAAAGGGATGGTTTTTTTGATTTCTTCTTCTTCAGATTTATTGTTTGTGTATAGGAAGGCTACTGACTTTTGCATGTTGATTTTGTATCCTGCCACTTTACTGAACTGATTGATGAGTTGAATTAGTTTTTCTGTGGAGTTTTTGGGGTTCTCTATGTATATTATCATATCATCTGCAAACAGTGACAGTTTGACTTCTCCTTTTCCTATTTGGATTCCTTGTATGTCTTTCTCTTGTCTTATTGCTCTGGCTAGGACTTCCAGTATTATATTGAAAAGCAGTGGTGAGAGTGGACATCCTTGTCTTTTTCCAGATCTTAATGGAAATGCTTTCAGCTTTTCACCATTGAGAATGATGCTGGGGGCCTCCCCGGTGGTGCAGCAGTTGAGCGCTGGGTTGCGAAGCTGCCCGCAGCTTCTGCAGCACAGGTTTGATCCCCGGCTGCTCCCCGGCCACCGGAGGAGGGTCCCACAAGGCGCACAGACCTCTCCTGCCAACCCTGCTCCCCTCAGCAGTGCACTTTGGTCCTTCTGCCTGCTCTGCTCCCTGCTCTGGCTCTGGTGAATTCTCTCACCCTCCCACGCTTCTGACTGTACCCAGTGCTTATATAAATAAATAATAAATAAATAAATCTTTAAAAAAAAAAGAGAGAGAGAATGATACTGGCTGTTGGCTTGTCATATATGGCCTTTATGATGTTGAGGTATGTTTTGTATCCCAACAATTTCTAGGGCTTTTGTCATGAATGGGTGTTGCACTTTGTTGAAAGCTTTCTCAGCATCTATTGATATTATTATATGGTTTTTATATTTCTTTTTGTTGATGTGTTGGATAACGTTGATTGATTTTTGGATGTTGAACCATCCTTGTGTCCCTGGAATGAATCCTACTTGGTCGTGGTGAATAATCTTATGGACACATTGTTGGATTCTGATAGCTAAAATTTTATTGAGGATTTTTGCATCAGTGTTCATTAGGGAGATTGGCCTATAGTTTTCTTTCTTTGTGTTGTCCTTGTTCGGTTTTGGTATTAATGTAATGTTGGCTTCATAGAACTTTTTGGTATTATCCCTTCATTCTCAATTTTCTGGAAGAGTTTGTGAAGGATAGGCACTAATTCATTTCTGAATGTTTGATAGAATTCATTTGTAAATCCATCAGGTCCTGGGCTTTTGTTTTTGGGGATGTTTTTGATTATCATTTCAATTTCGCTGCTTGTAATTGGTCTGTTTAGGTGTTCTATTTCTTCTTTATCTAGCTTTGGGTGATTGTAGAGTTATAGGAATTTGTCCATCTCCTCTAGATTGTTGAACTTGTTTCCATATAACTGTTCATAGTAGTTACTGATTATTCCTTTGATTTCTGCTGTGTCTGTTGTGATTTCTCCTCTTTCATTGATGATCCTGTTTATTTGTGCTTTCTCCCTTTTTTCCTTTGTGAGCCTGGCTAGGGGTTTGTCTATTTTATTTATTTTTTTGAAGAACCAGCTCCTGGTTTCATTGATCTTTTGGATTGCTTTTTTAGTTTTGATTTAATTTATTTCTGCTTTGGTTTTTATTATTTCTTTTCTTCTACTGGTTTTGGGGCTCTTTTGTTGTTCTTTTTCTAGATCTTTGAGCTTCGAGATTAGGTTGTTTCTTTGAGTTCTTTCTTATTTCTTTATGTGAGCCTCTATTGCTATGTATTTTCCTCTTATTACTGCTTATGCTGCATCCCATACATTTAGGAAATTGGTGTCCTCCTTGTCATTCAATTCAAAGAATATTTTAATTTCTTCCTTCATCTCCTCATTAGTCCAGTGGTCTTCCAGTAGTGTGGGTTTCAATCTCCATTAGGTAGGAGAGTACCTTGCCTTCTTTTTATGGTTTATTTCTAGTTTGATGCCTTCATGGTCAGAAAAGATGGTTGGTATGATTTCAGTCTTGGTGTATCTGTTGATATTTGTCTTGTGTTCTAGTATGTGATCGATCCTGGAGAATGATCCATGTGTGCTTGAGAAAAATGTGTGCTCATATTTTTTTGGGTTTAGTGTTCTATAGATGTCTGTTAAGCCCAATCTCTCTAGATCCTTATTTAGAGCTTTAGTGTCTTTACTTATTTTTTGTCTCATTGATCTATCCATTGTTGATGGTGGTGTGTTGAAGTCTCCCACTACGTATGTGTTTTCTCTGATGTCTGTTTTCAGAGATGACAATAGTTGTCTGATATATTTTGGTGCTCCTTTGTTTGGTGAATATATGTTAATGAGTGTTATTTCTTCTTGAAGTATTGTCCCCTTGATCATAATGTAGTGACCGTTGGGGTCTCTTTTTATCTTTTTGAGCTTGAAATCTGTTTTATCTGATATGAGTATAGCTGTTCCTGCCTTCTTTTTTGGTCCATTTGCTTGTAGGATTGTTTTCCATCCTTTAACTTTGAGTCTATTTTTATCTTTTGTAGCTAAATGTGTTTCCTGGAGACAGCAAAAGGTTGGGTTTTGTTTCTTAATCCAGCCTGCAACTCTGTGTCTTTTTATTGAAGAGTTTAGTCCATGTACATTTAGAGTTAATATTGTTATGTTAGCATCTGTATTTGCCGTTGTGTTTGTCTTTCCTTTGATTTTATTTATTTACTCTTTTAATAATTTTTTTTGGCCTTCTTTTGTTGTTATTCATCCCTCTGAGGTTCTGGCTTTAGGACTCCTTGTAGTATTTTTTGGGGTGGGGGTTTAGTCGTAATGAAATTCCAGAGTTTCTGTTTGTCTGGGAAGGTCCTTATTCTTTCTTCACAGAGGAAGGAGAGCTTTGCAGGATAGAGTATTCTTGGTTGGCATCTATTTTCTTGGAGTCTGTTGACTATGTCCCTCCACTCTCTCCTTGCCTGTATTGTTTCTTCGGAGAAGTCTGATATCAGTCTGATTGGTTTTCCTTTGAATGTTATCTGTTTCTTCCCTCTTGTCAGTTTCATTATTTTTTCCTTGTCTTGGATTCTTGGGAACTTTACTATTATGTGTCTTGCTGTATTTTTCCTTTTGTCGTGGAAGTTTGGTGTTCTTCTTGCTTCTTGTATATCAATTTTCAGTTCGTTCATCACCTTTGGGAAGTTCTCTTCAATTATTTCCTTGAATATTTTCTCTGTTCCTACATCTTTCTCCTCTCCTTCTGGGATTCCTATAACTCTTATATTTCCTTTCCTCATGGAGACAGATAGTTCCCAAGTCTTTCTTCAGTCTTTTTCCTTCGTACTTCTCTTTCCTTTTCTGTTTTAGTGTTTTTATTTCTGTGTCTTCAAGAGTACTTATTCGTGCTTCCATTTCATCTATTCTGCTTTCATTGCTTTTCCCAGAGTTCTTTAGCGCCTCCATTAATTCTTTGATCTCCTGCATTTCTTTTACTTCCCTCTTTAGGGACTCAATTTCATTCTTCTGATCGTTAATTATTTTTCCCTTATCATTGTTTTCCTTTATGCGTTCTGTCATTTTTTTAATCATGGCAATTTTAAATTCTCTTTCTGGAAGGCTCAGAAGTTCTTCCAAGTTACTGTTGTTGCAATCTTGTAGGTGGTTTTCTTTTTGTGGTGTGCTTTTTTCCTGAGGAGTTGCTAGGTTGCATGTGGTTTTTCTATTCCCTACTGCCTGTTTTCTAATTTGCCGTATTCCTTGTGACACTGTGTTGCTGGTACTGGCCGGCATCTTGGGCGAATTTTCCAGCTCACCTCTGGCTCCTCTGGGAGCCTTCTGCTGTTTTCAAACAGTCTCCACCAAAGAAAGTTTCCTGCTCCAAAATGCCAATGTGGGAACACGCTCCCCTGCGTCCCGGTCTACCCCAGCGGTGGGTGCTGCTCCCCTCTGGGCTTGGACTGCAGGCCAGAAGGGGCCTGGCCTGGGTGAGCCTCTCAGCTCACCTCTGGCTCCTCTGGGAGCCTTCTGCTGGTTTCAAACAGTCTCTACCAAAGAAAGTTCCCTGCTCCAAAATGCCGATGTGGGAACGCTCCCCTGAGCACCTGGTCTGCCCCCATGGTCCACAAGAAATTTTTTATGCTCAAAATTTATGTAACTATCTCCTATTCTTAACCCCCCTATAGTTCCACACTTCTTCTTTTCCTCTCTGAATTTATACCTGCCATTACTTTATTCTCCCTGATAAACTTTTTATAGAATTTCAATTAATTTGTGTCTACTGGTTAATTTCCTGTGTTTACTTTTAAAAAAATATTTACCTTCAGTTCTGACTGGTAATCTTATTCCGAATTTAAAATTTCCTTGATTTTTGAAGGGGAACAAAAATCTGTCAGTCCCAAAATATGTTCTTGCATTTGTACCACCCTGGCTAGCAGGGGCTTCACACTGTTAAAGGGTGCACTTTCAAAGAGTTGGTCATCTATATGCACAGAGGCAAAGACAGCAGACTCTTAGTGGTGAAGACCTTTCCATGTTCAGAGGCAGAGAGAAGAAAGACCCTATAGGGGTGGTCTTGATGGGGACAGGAGAAGAGTCAGTGTGTGAGGCTGTGCACTTGCTGAGTCTGATCCATAGCAGACCAGAGCACCTAGACCGAATTTGCGTATTTTTAAGCTTTGGTAATAAAAGTAACTCCAAATCGGGAAGTTTTTGGAATATTTAATTCATAATTGAGTGCAGGTAGAAATAACGTGTTTGAAAACCTATCAAAACTCTCTCTCTCTCCACACAAACACACACACACACACACACACACACACTCACACAAACACACATGCATTAATACCTGTCCCTTCATCGATCTTCTTGACATTTGGGTTTGTGTAATCAGGCCCATGACTCAAATTTCTCCCTTGGATGTTCTCTAACCTGAAACTATTGGATGCAAAGATGCCTTCTGTACAGCAATGTTCCTTCTCATAAGGTAAATTTTCACAGTGTGTGAGATATGTGTGGTACTGAAAAACTGTTTAGATCAAAACTGCCTGGGCTCTTTTTGTCAAATATGGTAAAACTCATTAACAAAACTGTTTTTCAATATGACATTAGTTTACATTTCAAGTGTCTTAATTGGGCACCAAAAATTATTATGAAACGGAGATAAGTCCACGAGAAACAATCATAAAGACACCATCATGCACTGAAATCCTTCTTGGAATAAAACGTATTAATACAGGATCCTGGTTCTATTAATCCCAAAGGTGGTTGTGAAAGGAAGTAACCCGCAAAGAGCAGTTTGAATCTTGTAAGTTGATGAAGGAGGGATAACTGAGTCTGGTAATCAACACAGACTACTCATTCTGAGGGTGAGAGTGATCCGTGCGCGTCCTATGACAATCTGGACAGGAAAGGAAGTTGTCCTTGTCACTCTTCTCCCTCCTTCAACTCCCAGTTACCCTCTCATTGTAGTGCACCTGGTACAGGCAATATCTGGGGCAATAATTCAAAATGGAGATTATAGATTCTGGGTTTCAATGCCCCTAGGCCAGAGACCTGAATTGCACCCGAGAATGGTCCCAGAAGCCTCATTTCCACCCCTAGTTCCAGCTGCACATTCCCTGGGGGAAAGTCTCCTTTCCCAAAAGCAGATTGATTTCCATGGAGCTGAGGCCCACACAGTAGGTTTCGCTGGTCTAGAGATAAATATGTTCTTGAAATATGAAATCCGGGCCTCTCTGGTAGCGCAAGGGGTTAAGATGCAACCTATGAAGGTATCCGCAGCCACTGTAGCACAACTTCAATCCCCAGCCAGGGAGGTACTCACATGGAACGGCAAACCTCTCCTGTCTTGCCTGCTGCTCCCCTCAGCAGTGTTTTCAGTCAGTCAGCCAGTACTGTTCCCCACTCTGTCTCTGGTGAATCCCCTTACCCCCCACAACTCTGGCCTGTACCCCAGTTCTTGCATGCATGAAATATTAAATCTTTAAAAAAAGGAAATATGAAAACTTGTATTTACTTTGAATTACCATGTTATTTGAATGCTCAAAAAGGAAATATTTTGAGTTAGTGTTGTCATTGTGCTATGACTGAGAATAACTTTGCAGAATGCTTTTCCAACCATGAGTGGAGAAGATAGTTTAAGTAATGAAGAAGCAGGAAATTGAGAATACGGCAAAATACCAGTTTAACAAAGTTACCAAATTTATGCTATAGAAATCATACCAAACTGATAAATTCCATTAGTTTTTCCTTTTCTGGCAAAATGTGTCTGTGTCGTTGTGTGTTTATGAGGCTGACTACATGTCACTGACCAATGAGACCAGGCAGGGAGCATCCAAGCAGCTGTCCCTTTCACCATGAGGGGCTGTTCCCAGTTCCAGCCCACCCACGCTCCCTGCCCTGTTCCAGGCCGACGCTGTGCACTGGCAGGGCTTCACAGCTGGTGTCTCCGGTGGGCTGAGACACTCATGGTCCAGAGCTCTCCACACCTTCCTCTTACACACACTCAGGGTCTTCTCTGACTGCTCGTGAGTCAAAAGTCAACTGTGTGGGCATCTGGTCCAGGCCATGAGGGAGGATTTTGTTCGGGGCTCAACCACTGTGGGAGGAAAATGTGTACCCTGAAAGCAGTAATAGACTCCAACATCCTCAGCCTCCACCCTGTTGATCTTCAGGGTGAAATCTGTGCCTGACCCGCTGCCACTGAACCTGTCTGGGACCCCAGAGGGCCTGTTGGAAACCTTATAGATCAGGCGCCTTGGAGACTGGCCTGGCTTCTGCAGGTACCAACTCATATAGGTGTTTCCATCACTATGTACGAGGCTCTGACTGGCCCTGCAGGAGAGGGAGACCTGCTCCCCAGGTATGTGGGCAGGGAGAGTGGGGTCTGGGTCAGCACAACCTCCCCACTGGATCCTGAAGAAAGGAGAGAAAAGTGACAAGTAAAGACAAGTATTATCAGTCATTTTCATTATTTCAAGTCTGTTATTCATTTAGGCTAAAATACTGCTTTGTTTTACTATCAATATTTGAGGTATATATTTCCAACCAAAACCATGAGCTCACAATAAATAACCTGTGGGAAGAGACCCCTAAACTTTGCCTGCCATCTCTAGACAGTGTCCCCAAGGTACAGATGCTTCATATAGTCGCACATCTCAGCACCACTTTCTCTTAAGGACAAGACACACACACCTAACACAGAGACGGAATACACATGGGGACAGACAGCCCCAGAGCTCAGGCTCCCTACCCTGTGCTCGATTCTCCTCTCCCCTCTGCCTTACCTGGGGTCCAGAGCATCAGCAGCCCCAGGAGCTGAGCAGGGAACCTCATTCGGATGGGTGACCTGATGGGCCCTGTCGGGTGAGATCAGTCTGCAGCTGGTGTTTTATCTCAGCCCTGAAGGCGCAGGTCCTCCCTAGGGACCCGCATGCAAATGCCCTGCTGGGAGTAGGGGGTGGAGAGAGCCCAGGGGAGACCAGAGGGTTTCATAGGGGCACAGTGAGTGTCCTGTCTTTCATCAGTTTCATGGAAACTGAAAGAAACATTTGTGTATCCCCAAGACAAGAAAGATCAGATTCTGCAAGTTTATTTTTTTATTTTTTTTTTTTAAAGATTTCTTTATTTATGCATACAAGAGCTGGAGTACAGGCCAGAGATGCAGGAGTGAGAGGATTCACCAGAGACAGAGCGGGGAACAGAACAGCCAGATTGACTGAATACACTGCTGAGGCGAGCAACAGGCGAGTCAGGAGAGATCTGCGCATGTGGGTTGCTCCCTGGCTGGCCGGGGATCGAACTCATGCTGCAGAGGCTTCAGAATGCTTCAC
Organism: Talpa occidentalis; assembly: GCF_014898055.3. NCBI lineage: Eukaryota > Metazoa > Chordata > Mammalia > Eulipotyphla > Talpidae > Talpa > Talpa occidentalis. Next base: position 95,791,802 of record NW_023604861.1, read on the forward strand.
AGTGCGATGCTCAACCCCTCGGGCCACCAGGGAGGCTCTGCAAGTTTATTTGTTTTGTGCACAATACAAGCTGTGTATTCCTGCTTCTCTTCAAATAGCATATACTGAGGCACTGCCTCTGACCACGCAGAGACGTGTCCAGGTCTCTCTCAGGTCAGTGAGTGACCAACCTCTTGGCTTCTCCCAGGTGATCTCACAAGTGATTCAAGTGAGCACTCCAAGTCCTCCTCTGGACTGATGAGCAACGTCTCAAGGTACACGTTGGATGTGAGGGTCAGTGTTCTTTGTATCTGCTGTTATCTGGTTAACAGTTTAACTCTGTCAGATCGAAGGACCTAGTACACTGATCTCCATAGGTATATTGAAGTCAGAAGACCCTGACAAGGAGAATAAACTTTCTTTCTTAGAGAGACCAAATAGACTTGTTTAAGAAGAAAGAACAAAAAAAGTTTTATCTCAGTGAATGCCAAATTTAGGGCAGCCAGTTGTTAAAGTCTGTTGAACTCTGTCATCCTTACACATTGTAGTCACAATAGATTAATTTAAGAAATTTCTGGAGGGAACTAGCCATTGGGGGAATGGAACTAAGTAAATAAGAAATTATATGTGTGTGCATGTGTGTATGTATGATAAGAAGCAAACAAACATGAGAGTAACACAAGCCTGACCACGTCTGAATCTGGCCGTGCACACAGGCCACAGGTGGTGGAGAGGACCCAGGTGGAGAATGACCCGCATGAGGTCCCGAGGGAGGAGACCCCTGCGTCTCCAGTCCTGACCACGGTCCCTGACGGAGGACAGACAGTGACAGTGGCTCCTCTTCGGGTTCCCATCCTCAAATATGAAACTGACACTGGACAATGTGAAGAGACAGGACCCCACTGCGCAGGTGATGCTTTGTTTACATTGGGGTGCTAGTTGTCACCTCCCGTGTGCCCATCTCTTCTGAAAGCACATTTACCACAGCCCCTTTTCTCTGTATGTCTCCTTAGAATTGTCATTAAGGGGTCCTCACTGAGCTCTGGAAGAGGAGAGGATTCACTCCTGTCCGTCACAATTGCAGTTCTGGAGAGTCACCTGGAGAGGAGAAGCAGAGTCTAGGGCTTCAGCGCCCTGCCCTGGGCTTTCTAGAGAGGTCTGAGGACCACAATAGCAGGCAACTTATCCACTCAGTGATGATGTGCTCTGGTGTCCTGGACAGAGACAGAGAACCCCATGTCTGGTGTTTGCTTCCCTGAACACATGCCCCAAGATCATGACAGAATTGTAATTTAACCTCTACCTCCCTCTATTAAAACAATTCTAGACAAGAAAGAATAGGGAGAAAAAGTGCAAAAGACATATCAGGGATGGGGCAATTATTTGAAATCCACAGGTAATTCTTAGAACAAACACCTCAATAAAAATTGGGGCAATGTCCTTAGCAGACCCCTCACCCAAGTGATACACAGTTGACTCATGAGCAAGTGAAGAGATGGGCCACATGTCACATCATCTGGAAATGCAAAGGACATCCACAGTAGCCCCCAGGGTACCCCCTCTGGGATGCCTGACTCTAGAACAGTGACACTTCATCACAACATCATCTGCCACTGAGATGTGACTCCAGGGACTGCCTCACACATCACTGTGGGAACGCAAATTGTTATCATCACTTTGGACCACAGGGTGCTGGTTTCCTAGAAGATAAGCACACTCCTGCATGTCATCCAGTAACTGGACTCCTTCGCATTTCCACCAAAGGGTTAAACATCCACATTACACCTGACCTCAGAGCTTATGGTACTTTACTCATAAATTAAGAATTTGGGAGCGTCCAGGTATCCTCCATGGGGTGGTGAATGTATAAATAAACTGTTGCTCATCCAGACAATGGATCATTGCTCAGCACTAAGTGGTCCCCACCACGATACTTGAGGGAGTCCCTGATGTCACATCATCATGACAGGTGACGATGTGAGGAGGAGTCACTGTCTATAGTCAGGCATCGTAGGGGGTGACTGTGTGCGGCTGACGATTTATTTTGTGATTCCTGAATAGTCAAAAAAAAAGACATGGAAGAAACTTAATTTTAAGGGTAAAAATCAGGCTGAAAAATGTGCATGCATGTGACTATCTGAAGGATATTCAGGGGAAGGGGACACAGTGGAGACAGTAATGACCTCAAAGGCTATGGGGGGATTAAGCGGTGGAGCACGAAGGAATCTGAAACAGTGAAGCTGCTCTGTGGACACTGTCACGGGGGACACACGCCCTTGTCAACTGCAAACCCTTAGCCTGTGCAGGAGCTGGGGCGGGTCCTCTTCTAATCTGTGGGTTCAGGGTCTTCAGCTGGAACATCTGTACACCTGCTGGGGAGATGAGGTCAGAGTTGGAGGAGGGTTTTATGGGAAAATCCTTATGCTCAATTTCTAGGAGGCTTAATCATCTGTGTGTGTGTGTGTGTGTGTGTGTGTATTTTATTTTAAAATCTTCTTACTCAAACTACAGTGGCTCCCTACCTCTGTATGACCTCATCAGGTCATCGGCAGACAGCTCAGGTGTCATCCGCTCTGTCTTTATTGAATCCACAGAGACATTGTTTTCTCTGTGCTGCTGGGCCAAGAGGGAAAGAGAGTTAGGGACAAAGAGCCACCTGCTCCTTCTACCAGCCCATTCAGTCCTTCAAAGTGAGACTCCATCTGAGATGTGCTCTCAGCAGATAGAAGCAGCATTGAAAGCAGCTGGGCTGCCCAGCCTTACTCAGCTGCTCCCTGGGTGGTTTTTGTTCAGGCTTGTATCACTGTGGGAGGGATACTATTCCACTGCTGACAGAAGTAAGTGGCAGCATCTTCAGGCTCCAGGCTGCTGATGGTGAGAGTGAAATCTGTCCCAGACCCACTGCCACTGAATCGGGATGGGACCCCGGGCTGCAAATTGGATGCACGTTGGATCAGGAGCTTAGGAGCTTTGCCTGGTTTCTGCTGATACCAGTTTAGATAACTGTAAACACTCTGACTGGCCCGGCAAGAGATAGTGACTCTGTCTCCCAGAGATGCAGACACGGAGGGTGGAGACTGGGTCATCTGGATGTCACACTTGGCCCCTGGGATGGAAACAGAAAACACAGCCACACTGTCATCCTGTCATCAGAGGACTTCCCTGAGGGCCAGGGGTCCTGCCCACCCGGGGCTGATCAATTCCTGGTGTTTCCTTCCTCACCTGGGAGCCAGAGCAGCAGGAGGCTGAGGAGCTGAGCGGGGGCCCTCATGTCCACGCGGGGTCCTGCCTGGACTGACCTTCTGGTGCTGTAACAGACTATAATATAATGCAGGGAGGGGCTGTGCTCTGGGAACATGCAAATGAGCAGGGGCGGGACAGTGGGCACAGCTGCAGGGGCTGATCATTTTCCTGCAGGGAAAGCATTTTTGCCTGAAGAACACAGGACAGAATCAGTTACTGTCTGTGAGTGGAGTGTCTTTGGTCTCAATATTTAGGAAAAGCTTCACTTCCTATTCTCCATGTAATACAGATCCTTTCAAATGTAACATTCAGTGAAATTGTGTTTTAATTTTCAAGTGGATATGTGCTTAAGGTTACTCAGGTTTCCTTTTCACTCTGGTTCCCTGATATTGCTGGAGTGAAAATTATCATCACTGCCAACCAGATGCAGTAGTTGGGAGGACAATGCAGAGTGTGGCTGTGAGGAGTTGTGAGAGCCCAGATACTGAGCATCCTCCCTGCTGACCTCATCTCCAGCTAAGCCTTGTGTCTCTGCACTGTCTGAGGCCCTATCCCACCATGTCTGCCTCACCACCAAGCTCAGGGTGTTTTTCCCAATCTGACAGTCTCCTCCCTCCCCAGCGCTGTGTCATCACACAGACCCAAGCAGAAGGCCTGGTCTCCCTGAATTGTTGCTCACGTCCTTCCCCAGGTGCTCCCTTCTGAGCTGACGTCCTCCCAGACCAACTCCTCAATGATCCCTGGAGTCTACTGTGTTCCTCCATCTGCATGTTCATCAGTCACCAGATATCCTCCAGGTGTTGAGACAGCAGCTCTTGGTGCTGGAGCAGGGAGTTGGGTCTTGGGTAGAGTAAGGAGACTGTGTAGAGGAAGGTGAAGGGAGACACTGCACTGAGTTTGGAGCTCATACAGTGTAGACTGATCTTCCTTAAGGGAATGAGGAGTGTATAGCATGAAGTGTGGAGGAGAGTGGCTGAGGAGGGTGTCCCCACATGGAGAGCTGGATCTGTTTGCTGGTGCAGAGCTATGAACGGGATGAGATGAGGAGCATCGTGTGTCTTTGATGCTCGCCCACTTCCCCAATATAGTCATAGACTCTTCCTTCATTAAAGAGCATGTCCCTGGATTGGAACTTGGGCGAGTTTAAGCACCAATCCTGAATCAGTCCTGGACCACTGGGATCGAGCCTGTAGTTGCTGTGAGTTGCAGAGAGGACAGCAGGGAGGGGCGTGGATGGAGATGGAGGCAGAGCCAGCCCTGCACTGCGTGTGACAGGTCAAGGAGCCCCAGACTCCGAGGTGGCTGCAAAGACAGGAACCGTGTCCCCAGCACTCGGGGACGCCTGTCTGTGTCCCGTGTCCTGTGTCATCTGTGTGGCCAGCTCTGGTGACGTAGAGAATGTTCTTTCATCTTTAGTGTCTTGTTTCCAAGTGCATCTAAACATGTCCATTCAAGCATCACCCTCCTATGCGGAGCTGAAGATCTTCTATGTGTGAACAAACTGTGACATGCAGGATAGTGCAGCTCGTTGACAGCTGGACCATTGCTGCTTTAGGGCCCTGTGATGAATTTATGAAAACGTGTGTGGGGGATGGGAGAAAGTGTGTTTATGAATGTTTTCGGATCCCTTTCCTGTGCTTATTCTTGATTAAGATCATGCTCCATCTTACATTTGTGACTGATATTCTTAAAATTTTTAATTAAGTTTAGGTTAAGATTTTTAATGGCTCCAACTAAAAATTGTTTTTAAAAATGTATGAAATAGACTATCATTTCTTACTTTTCGGACTTATACAACACTTGGCCTACATCATTTATAAAACTCTAAGCACGGATTTTAAACAGATCACGTCACAGTAAAAATAAATAAATAAATAACTTTCATACATAAAGTGTTGTTGCCCATTCCATGATTAAAATATTTAGCTTAAGATTGTAGGATCAGGCTTTCCCAGGTGGCACAGCAGGGATTGACCACCGTGCTGTGAAGCTGTCCGCAGCCTCTGCAGTGTGGTTCGATTCCCGGCCGGCCAGGGAGCAAACCACATTGTGCAGCAGACCTCTCTTGTCTCGCCCACTGCTCCCCTCAGCAGTGTACTTCCGTTCTTCTGCCTGTTCTGCTCCCTGCTCTGTCTCTGGGGAATTCTCTCACCCTCCTGTGCTACTGGCCTGTACCCCAGTTCTTATATAAATAAATAAATCTTAAAAAAAAAAAGATTGTAGGATCATTAGTCAAATATTTAGACAGAATAAGCAGAACCCAAAATATGCATTGCGTTAAATAGCAAGTGTGAATAGGAAGAGTAAATAAGATCTGTGTACTCAAACACTGAAAATCCCAAGTGGTAGGTTTAAGAAAACACTCGCTCCATCTCCCTGTGTGTCACTAGCGCCCACCTTCCTCCCGCGTGTCCCTGTGGCACCATTGTGCCAGCTCTGTGTTGAGGGCGGCGCGGGCGGGGAGCCAGGAGTCCTGGTGCTGTGTGTCCCGCTGGTCCCGGTGTTCAGTCTCCCATTGCGGCAGGACTGTGAGTCCCGCCATGTGGTCAGGCTTAAGCAGTGGCCTCCTTACAGGCCCTGCAGGTCAGGGTGTTAGGAGAAAGGTGGGGAAGAACAGGGAGGGGCAGGTCAGATGACCCCGGGGGCATTGCAAGGCCTTGGATTTTTACTCAGGGTGAAGTGGAATGTGGGAAGAGTTGAGCAGAGAAGCATGACGCACATTTACAAAGATCCTGTGGTGCTGACTGGAGACTAGACAGGGGGTGGCCCCGGGAGAGGCTGGCGGCCCTGGAGGTGGGAGTGGCATGGTCCAGATGAGGGATGAGGGAGGTTTTCCTGACCCCCACAGATCAGCAGTCTCTCAGCGCCACACTCTCTATCCCATTGCCTGATTTATGTTAGGACTGATTTATATCAGGATTTGTATTAGGACATTTCCTGACATTATCTATACATTTCCTTTTATACAACTATTGTTTCCTGCGGGCCCCCTCCTCCTGCCACAGGGGCTCTGCCACACACCACTGGTGGGAATTTAAGCTGGTGTAGTCACTTTGGATCACTGTTTGCTGGTTTCTTACAACATTAAACATACACTTAACCATCTAGTCCAGCAGTGATTGGACTCTCTGGTATTTTCCCAAAAGGGTTTAGCCAATGTTCACATACAACCTGCACACAATGTTTATAGCATTTTATTCCTAAACACCAAAATTCGAAGCCTGCAAGGTGTCCTTCAGTAGATGTGAAATGTATAAATCAACGGAGACACATCCAGACAATGGAATATTAATCGACACTGAATAAGAATGAGCTAATATGTCCTGAAATGACATGGACACAAATGAAATGCTCATTTAAGTGCAGAAGCCAATCTGAAACAGGCTGTGATTCCATCTAAGGGGATTCTGGAAAAGAGAACTTTAAGGAGGCAGTGAAAACAGCAGTGAAGTTTGGGTTTTAGGAGTGGATGGGACAACAGATGCAACACAGAGAAATGTTAGGGCAGTGATCCTCCTCTTTGTGATGGTGCAAAGGTGAGTACATATCCTTGTCATTGACCTTATTCTTAACCATCCTTAGAATATACAATGCCAAGAGTAAGCCCCCTTATTAATTATGGATTGTGGGTTTGAGAAGTGGCAATGTAGGTTCATTAGCATAATAGTTCTAGTCTGATATGGGATGTTCAGTGTTGGAAAGAAAGGAAGCCCTTTGACCAGAAATCTCCAATCACCTTCCACTAAGCTGCATGTGAGAGCAGCTCTCAGCAGATGGGGCACCAGGAGGAGCAGCTGCTCCCTGGGTGGTTTTGGCTCAGGCTTGTGTCACTGTGGGAGACCAATTATAACTTTGCTGACAGTAGTAAGTGGCAGCATCTTCAGGCTCCAGGCTGCTGATGGTGAGAGTGAAATCTGTCCCTGAGCCACTGCCACTGAAGTGGGATGGGACCCTAGTGTAAATCATCGCTAACACTCTGACTGGCCCGGCAGGAGACGGTGACTTTGTCTCCTCGAGATGCAGATACTGAGGGTGGAGATGGGTTCAACTGGATGTCAGACCTGGCCCCTGAAATGGAAAGACAAAACACACCCACACTGTCATCCTGTCATCAGAGGACTTCCCGGGGCTGAACAACGCCTGGTGTTTCCTTCTTCACATGGGAGCCAGAGCAGCAGGAGGCTGAGGAGCTGAGCAGGGGCCCTCATGTCCATGCTGGGTCCTGCCTGGACTGACCCTCAGGGGCTGGGGCAGACTATGAATAGTGTGGAGGGAGGGGCTGTGCTCTGGGAACATGCAAATGAGCAGGGGCAGGGTAGTGGGCACAGCTGCAGGGGCTTATCTCAGCAGCACAGAGGCAGGGGCTACTCACTCTCCAGGTCCCCCCAGGGTAGGGTGAACTTGCCTGCAGAGAAGGTATTTCTCAATGGGGATGACAAGACAGAATCATCTACACTCCTAGGAGTATAATGTTCTTCTTGTCTATCTATGGCATGCTTTACTCTTAGTCTCCATGTAGTACAGGGCCTATAAAGAAAGGCACTTAAAGAAATTTTAGAAACTTCTTTATTTGAATTTGGAGCATGGGAGGCTATTTCTAAGTCGTGACTCCCTGATATTACTGGTTGAGACATTGTCTTCACTTCCAGAGAGAAATGCATTGAGGTAGAAAGGAAATAAGACAGTGGGTGTCCTGAGTTGCAAATAAAAGCCCAGACACTGAACATCCTCCCTGGTGATCTCATCTCCAGCTAAGCTTTTTGTCTCCCCATGTCAGAGGCCCTGTCCCACCATGTCCACCTCAGGCCCAAGGTCAGGTTGTTCTCCCCCCACATCTGACAGTCTCCTCACTCCCCAGCACTGTGTCATCAACAGACCCGAGCACAAGCCCAGGTCTCCCTGGACTGTAGTTCATGTCCTTCATCCTTCTCCCCCAGGTGCTTCCTTCTAAACTGAGGTCCTCCCAGACAATTCCTCAGTGATCCCTGGAGTCTACTGTGTCCCTGCACCTGCAGTTTTCCCCATCACTGTCTCCTTTGCGTCCAGGAGACAGCAGCTCTAGTCTCAGGGTGAGGAGGTCTCCCTGCCCACCTCTCTTCACTTCTCATGTTGCCAGGACACTGCCCTAATGCCGTGTCTGTCCCCTGTGCAGCCTCTGAGCACATCCTCCTGTGTGTCCTGTTCCCATCCCCACCCTCCTGCACAGGATTCCTAGAAGGGGTACCACCTCCAGACAGCAGAGGGCAAGATGGGGAGACACTCCAGGGTCTTGAACTGGAGATGCCTACAGCCTGTATGTGAGGCAGGATGACCTGGAGGGGGACTCAGAACTGAAGTTGGGTCCAGACACACTGAGCCACTGAGTGATTTAGGGAAAATGTGTTCTGGCGCAGAGGGGCAGGCAAGGGGACCAGGAGGGTAAGGAAGAAAGGGGATGAGATTGCGCAGCTATCCAGGCCTACTTCCCTGAGAAGATTCCTGAGACCAGAGTAGCACCAGGACAGGAGGGACAGGTGGGGGGATTTAGGGCCAGACAGGGGACAGCATGAGGGTGTCTTGGCAGCTAATGGGGAGTCTTCTGTCAAGACCCACAGCCCCTGGCCCTGGCAGGTACCATGACCAGGGGCAGCACCAAGGAGCAGGAGCCTGGGAGCTGGTTTTTACAGATTTCAGGCTGGGATGACTCTGCAAGCGAAAATGATTCTCTCATGGGACACGGAGTGAGCCCAAGTCAGGACACACTCACTGTCCTCCCCACTGTTACTTAAATGGGAAATGTACATGGAGATCCCCAAATAGCAATGCCAAACTTGTAGATCATTAAGGTAAGATTCATTTATGATCAGGACACAAAATAGGCCAAGAGTTCACTTTCAAATAAATGTCTGATTATCAGGCAAGCAATCCTGGGGCAAAGCCTGAACCCTTTTCCTCAGCAGAACCAGAGTTGGAGGAAAAGGAGCAAAGCTGGGTCCATGTATCAAGTTTCCTCTGAGGCTGATCCTACACAGAGAAGATGGGGATGGTTGTGGGGACACAGTCCACAGCAGGGAGTGCAAAGATGCTTCCAGACACTGAGCACAGGCACTGGCAGGTTTGCTCCCACTCAGCACTGGAGCCCCCAGTCTCCCAGTCCAGCCAGAGACCATCCTGCCTTAGGGGCTCCCTTTTTCTCAGTATTTCTTTCAGGGGTTTGAGTCTTGTGTTTACTTGGGGGTTTGGTGACCTCTAATGGCTGATCTGTGCTGCAGCAACTTATAAGATTTTCTATGGGCCCCACTCAGCCAGGGCTGAGACTTTCCCTGTTTTGGGTAATGTTGAAACTAATGTTAAGGGTCCCAGAACAGACTCTGCAATAACACAAAATGATTCCTCTTCTCAATAAACTGGTCACCTGGTAGAAGAAAAAGACAAAACAGGTGACCTGGACTGGCCGTCCTTTTTGTGACAAGGCTGCCTGACCAGGTCCTGTGATCACTTGAGACACCAAAGCTGGGGTTGGAGAGAGAAGGTGGAGCAGGAGGGAGCCTGCAGGCACAATGGTGGGCTGGGGCGGGACTAGGATCTACTTTCAGGACCAGGTGAAAGTAGATCTAGACCAGGTGAAGATCCTGGTCTAGATCTGTCACCCCAATCTTGTCCCTCCTCCAGACACGGTCCAGAGCAGCTCTACGGCTACAGGTAAGATGCACAGGTGAGAACCACAGTGTTAAGTCAGCACTTAAAACATCGCTGTTACAACTAGGAGCAAAGTCTCTCATTTTAATGAAGTCTATTTTAACTCTGTAGATCTGCTTGTGGTTTGTGTTCATTAAGTTAGGTTCTGCTGTTTTACATTAATATTGATAAATATCATTGTGATAATGAACTTATTATTTTTTAAAGATCTATTTATTTATGCATAGAAGAGTTGGGGTGCAGGTCAGAGTGTGGGGTTGGGTGGAGAGGATTCACCAGAGACAAAGTGGGGAACAGAACAGGCAGATTGACTGAGATACACTGCTGAGGGGTGCAGCAGGCAAAACAAGAGAGGTCTGCTGCACCATGTGGGTAGCTCCCTGGCCAGGGATCAAGCTCGTGCTGCAGTGGCTGCAGACAGCTTCATAGGTTTTGTCTTAACCCCTTGAGCCACCAAGGAGGCCCTGAACTTATTTTTAACACAGAGTTTGTACCAAATTTGTGGAGGGCTGTGGCAAAGTGAGTTTCCCTCTGTAGAGAGGGGTGTCATATGGAGGAGGTGAATGTAAGACGAAGAACAGAAGAGTATTGAAAGTATTTACAGTAATTCTCTGATTAGTGATCAGGACAGCTTATTCCTGGCCACATTTTCTCACCAAGTAGACCCATAGCTTCTCAATCCTCCTTCTCTGCTATGACGGCTCACTGTGCTGGAGAATGTAAGCAAGTAACACATGACTCTTTCCATGACTCATGGGGAAAAAAATAGTGCAGGTGAGAACTTGACCTTTCCATAGTGTGGATTTTGCAAAATCTTTGGATTTTGCAGTTTATGTTCAGTCACATGGTCCTACTACCTCCTCCTGGCTCAGATGCATCTGAAACAGAACCCAGAGGCCTCCCTGGTCCCCATAGATCAGTAGTCTCTCAGCTCCACATTCTATCCCATTGCCTGATTTTTAATCAATTTAACTATTCCTATGTTATTAATTCAACAGTTTACACTTATTTATTCCTGCGCAGCTCCCTTCTCTGCTACCACTGGCACAGGATTATTTGGGATCTAAGTTGTATTATTTGCTCATGTAAAATTGCTGCTCACATGACAACTGTGAACTAGTGCCTGAGATCCTAACACTAGGAAAAAAAGCATTTAGGGGAAAACTTGCCATTCTTTGCTACTGAAAAATAATTCAATGCATTACATTGACTTCAAGACAGGTGTATATTTCCACATATAAAAATGATCCATTGGCCAATGAGATACATGTTTACTAAATATCAAACAAAATTTTGAATTTTACTAAAAATTTTGTGTATGAAATGTGAATAACCATTTATTGATAACCGAAGGAGAAAAGCCCTAATACTGAGCGTCGTGGGTCTTGATGGAGTGGGTAGGGAAAGGAGAGAGACACTGAAATGCTATTGTCTGTATGGAAACCTCACATTACATTCAAGTACAGAACAACTCTGGGTCAGCACTTGCCACAGGAGAAAGATTATGATAAGAATTTGACTTGCCTGCACCTAGTGTGGTGCTGACAGAAGGACCAGGTGAAAGTAGAAACATACAAATAGAGAAATGATCATTGCAAATACAGGACCCTCCTGACCTGATACCTGTCCTGAAATTGCGTCAAGAGAAACAAACCATCTGTACATGACCTGGGAGCTCTTCCCGGCTGCCTGGAGCCAGGTGGCCACAGTCTCACAGCTCATCTGCACTTTGGGAGCTGCCCTCACTCTGCTCTCAGGCTGGTTCCCAAGCGTGGTAGGGAGAGAGCTCTCGGGCCCCGTAACAGATGGGACATCCCTTTCCCTGTGTTGAACGTGTCTTCTTCTTTAGAGAAATGGCCAGGCCTCTTTCTTCCGGACACAGCACACTCCTTGTGTAGGCCAGGCCTGGCTCCTGAAGCAGAGGATGTGAAGACCCTGCTTTGAATGGGGACTAGAAAGCCATGGGCTCTGCAGCTGGCCCAGCCTGGGGTGCAAGCAGTCCTGCCCCTCGGTCCCCTGCGATCACAGGAGACACCAACATGATGAACCCTGCACTTAGCTGACACCAGGGAGGCTCCAGTGAACAACAGTCAGATTCCCATCCTGTGAAACATATGCTAAGACAGGACACACTGTGGGCCTCAAGACAGGACACCAAAATTAAACACATTCAAATCATACAAAGTACATTATTTAAAAAAAATATATTCAATATCAGTAATGGAAATTTATCCAAAAAATTCTCTAATATTTGGAAATAAATAGACACTATGAAATTAGATGAAAAAATGAAACAGAAAAGAAACTCAGAAAGCATTTTGAAGTGAAGATGTGTACATGAAATTTACAAGAAAGCAGTGAAGTCAGGGCTCTGAGTGTGGAGCAATGAGCACGTGTAACAGCAAAGATGGTTTCATATCAAATACCAGGGCTGTTACCCCGACGTATAGTAAGGTAGGAACAAATCCTTTTGTGGTTTCTGTCCAGACGAGGCTGCTCAGCGGAGGAGGCTGGGAAAGGTGGTGTCTGAGGTGCAGGGGAGACTCATGATCAGAAGCCCTGAGTTCTCCTAAGTCTTCTGCTTACCCTGAGAACTCTAGCCGGCTCCCAGTTGACAGCTGGTCACCCAGGAGGGGGTTTTTTGTTCAGAGCTGAACCACTGTGGGAGGCTAATTTGTACCCTGCCTGCAGTAATAGACTCCCAGGTCCTCAGCCTCCATTCTGCTTATCTTAGGGTCAAATCTGTGCCACACCGCTGCCACTGAACCTGTCTGGGACCCCAGAGGCCCTGTGGGAAACCATATACAACAAGTGCCTTGGAGACTGGCCTGGCTACTGCTGGTGCCAATGCAAATAGGTGTTTCCATATCTATGTACAAGGCTCTGACTGGCCCTGCAGAAGATGGAGGCTGACACTCCCAGGGTGATGGTCAGGAAGAGGGGAGTCTGGGTCAGATTAACATCCCCACTGGAACCTATAAGAGTTAGAAATATGCAAGATGCAAGATGATATACATATTGTATGAGCCATTTTCCTTTCTTACATACTTCAGACCAAATTATTTTTTACTTTTATCAACATCCTATAATTCCCACTTTTAAAAATGTCCATAATACAGAATGACTTCTAACACCTGCATGCAACATGCACCCCTTCTATGTCACCAGAAGACAGGTACTTGCTTCTTCCAGTTCTCATACTGACCATGGGGTCACAGTACACGTCTGCATGTGCACTGAGACATGTGGGGAGCAGGTACCCTCAAAACTCACCCTCACTTCTGCGCTTACCAGGGACCCAGAGCATCAGCAGCCCAGGAGCTAAGAAGGGAACCTCATTTTGAGAAGCTGACCTGAGTGCCCTGATAAGTCAAAGCAAGACCTGAGCTGACCTTTTATCTCAGCCCTGCCAGGGAAAGTCCTCCCCAGGGACCCACATGCAAATCCCCAGGTGGGGGTAGCAGTGTGCAGAGAGCCAAAGGAAGGGTGGGGCTCTTCTCTGAGAATGTAAAAAAATCTGTAGAAAGGAATCTATGTTGTCTACCTGATGCCGTTTCTTGTACCAGTTCTAGAACTTGCTCAGACATCAAATTTATACTTCTTTTTAATAGGGTTGAATTTCCATAAATATTGAGTGATTTTCTTTCTATGTTTTTTAAAGATTGTGGGGTTTGTATGTTGTTGTTTTAATTGTGATAAAACACATACAGAATAAAGAGCAGAAATCTTATATGTAACTGAATAAGAGCTTCATAGATTCATTAGGTGGATGAAATTCAGCACATTTCAAACACTTTAGATGCTCTTTCAAGTCAACCTCTTCCCCCAACCAAGTCAGAGCTCTTCTGACATCTGTCACAGCAGCTTGATCTTTCCTGACTTTGAATTTCATCTAAACTGATGTCAGCTTTCTTCTGATTCCAGCTTTCTTTAGTATCTTTACTTACTAATCCAGTCTTTACCTATTTTTCCACACTTTAGTTCTCCTTAAAGATGCTTAAATGCAAACCTGTTGTAAGTAATTTATGTTCCTTTTTAAATGACAATGATTCTGGAAGCCTTGGAGCCTTTGATTCAGCAGGCTCCACCTGTCTCTCCTGCCATGATGAGATGTGGGTGAGCGGCTATTGTAGCCTGACTGGTCAGTTTCCTCTTTTGTTTTGTTTTTCTTATTGGTGCCTGTGAACAAAACAGGTAATATTGGCTGTTTGTTACTAAAGACTGCACCCTGCAGGCTCACTCAGCCAAACATAGATGTGAAATGGACTTTAGAACCAAAAAATAGTTTTCAAACAAATGGCATAAGCTGACACCACGCCTGCATTACCCCATAAAACCTCTCCATGTCATGACCCTGGTGGACACACCTTCAAATGTCCCTTGCTTGTGGACCCACATCATAATCCTATTCTAGAAAAACTATTTTCTGGATTATATTACAATCTGATTACTGTTGGTTGAAATAGCCATTTATGCCTGGGTTGTTGACAGTTTGCAGAAAGGGAAAATTGATGGGATTTATTAAAACATGGTAGTATCCAACAACGAATGGTTAAACTGAGCCAAATATATGGCAAATGAACAACATTTACTAACACTAAGCTGGAACCAAAGTCTAATAGACCAGGAGCTCTGAGCTAATTCTAACCACTTACTGTGACACTAGTTGCCACCAATATTAATGCAGTTGAGACGCAATTCTGAAAATAGGATTTTAAAAATTCTTAATTGAAGAATGTGTGATTACAGCTCTTTGTCTTTTCTGTCATTGTTTATAATATTACTGGATCTAGAATTTAATTACAAGAAGAATTTTTTTTCAAGATTTATTTATACAAGCACTGGCTACAGTCAGAAGGGCGGGAGGGTGAGAGAATTCACCAGAGCCAGAGCGTGGAACAGAACAGGCAGACTCACGAAATATATGCTGAGGGGAGCAGCAGGTGCGGCAGGAGGGGCCTGTGTGCAATGTGGGACCCTCACCAGAGGCCGGGGTTCGAACCGGAGCTGCAGAGGCTGAGGGCTGCTTTACAGCCCAGCCCTCAACCGCTGCGCCACTGGGGAGGCCCATGAGAAATTTTTTATACCGTCAAAGTTTATGTAACTCTCTCCTATGTTTACCACCCCTACTGTTCCTCACTTCTTTTTTCCTCCCTTATCTTATACCTGCAATTATTTTATTCTCCCTGATAAACTTTGTTTTTCCGGTATTATTTCACTTTTTTTAAAATTTTTTTTAATTTTTATATTCCCCATACAATTGCACCCTCCCTATTTTAACACCAATCCCTCCTTTCCCCAACCAGCCCCCCATAGTGTGTCTCTGGTTTATAGTTGTTGTTGATTTTGATTTTTTCTTTCTTATAGTTATTCTTTTTCCTGGTCCCTTATTTAAGTTTTCTAGATTCCTGCTATGAGTGAGACCATCCGGTATTTTTCTTTTTCTTCTGGCTTGTTTTGCTGAGCACGATCCCTTCCAGCTCCATCCATGTTGCTGCAAATTGCATGAGTTTTTCTTTTTTGAATGATGAGTAATATCCCGTGGTGTATATGTACCACATCTTCTTGATCCAGTCATCTATTTTTGGGCAGTTGGGTTGTTTCCAAAGCTTAGTTATTGTCAATAGTGCTGCTATAAACATAGGAGTGCAGGTGCTCCTTGGAATTAATGTTTCTGTGTCCTTTGGGTAAATACCTAGGAGTGGAATTGCTGGATCATGTGGAAGCTCTATGTTTAGTCAGTCAGCTCTCCATAGTGGTTGGACCAGTTTGCACTCCCACCAACAGTGCAAGAGAGTTCCTCTTTCTCCACATCTTAGCCAACATTTGTTGTTGCTAGTTTTTTCAGTATGTGCCATTCTCACTGGTGTAAGATGGTATCTCATTGTAGTTTTGATTTGCATTTCCCTGATTACAAGAGATGTTGAACATTTTTTCATATGCCTGTTGGCCATTTGAATTTCCTCTTTGGAGAAGTTTCTTTTTAGCTCTTCTGCCCATTTTTTGACTGGATTATTTCCTTTGTTTTTGTTCAGTCTCATCAGCGCTTTGCAGATTTTTGTGATCAGTCCTTTATCGTTAGTGTGTGCAAAAATGTTCTCCCAGTCAGTGGGGTTTCTCTTTGTTTTTGTTATTGTCTCTTTTGCTGTGCAGAAGCTCTTTAATTTGATGTAGTCCCAGCTGTTTATCTTTGCCTGCACTATCACTGCTTTGGGTGATGTGTCTGTAAAGATGTCTTTGAGGTGCATGTCATGTAGTGTTTCGCCTATATTTCCTTCTATATATTTTATGGTTTCAGGTCCTTATGTCTAGTTCTTTAATCCATTTTGAGTTGGTTTTTGTGCATGGTGTGAGGTAGTAGTCAAAGTTCATTCTTTTGCATGTAGCGAGCCAGTTTTCCCAGCACCATTTATTGAACAAACTTTCTTTGCTCCAGTGCATATTCTCTGCTTCTTTGTCAAAGATTAGTTGACCATAAATCTGTGGGTTTATTTCTGGTTTTTCTATTCTGTTCCATTGGTCTGTGTGTCTGCTTTTGTTCCAATATCATGCAGTTTTGATTATTATGGCTTTGTAGTATATCGTTTGAAATCTGGGAGAGTGATGCCTCCATTCCCTTCTTTTTTTTTCAAGGAGGGTTTTGGCTATTTGGGGTTTTTTGGTGGCTCCATGTGAATTTCATCAGTATTTTTTCTATTTTTTGAAGAATGACATTGAAATTTTAATTGGAATAGCACTGAATCTGTATATTGCTTTTGGTAGGGTGGCCATTTTGATAATGTTAATTCTTCTGATCCATGAGCAGGGGATGTCTTTCCATTTCTTTGTGTCTACTTCTATTTCTTTTAACAGTGTTTTATAGTTTTCTTGTATAGGTCCTTTACTTCTTTTGTTAGGTTTCTTCCCAAGTATTTGATTTTTTTTTTGTTTCAATAATAAAAGAAACGGTTGTCTTGATTTCTTCTTCTTTAGGTTTATTGTTTGTGTATAGGAAGGCTACTGATTTGTGTGTGTTGATTTTGTATCCTGCCACTTTACTAAACTGATTGATTTGTTGAATTAGTTTTTCTGTGGAGTTTTTGGGGTTCTCTCTATATATTATCATATCATCTGCAAATAGTGATAGTTTGACTTCTTCCTTGCCTATTTGTATTCCTTGTATGTCTTTCTCTCGTCTTATTGCTCTGGCTAGGACTTCCAGTATTATGTTGAAAAGCAGTGGTAAGAGTGGACATCCTTGTCTTGTTCCAGATCTTAATGGGAATGCTTTCAGCTTTTCACCATTGACAATGATATTGGCTGTGGGCTTGTCATATATGGCCTTTATGATGTTGAGGTATGTTTCTCGTATGCCGAGAATTTCAAGGGCCCTTATCATAAATGGGTGTTGTACTTTGTAAAATGCTTTCTCAGCATCTATGGATATTATCATATGGTTTTTATATTTCTTTTTATTGATGTGTTGGATTACATTGATTGACTTTCGGATGTTGAACCATCCTTGTGTCCCTGGAATAAATCCTACTTGGTTGTGGTGAATTATCTTATGGATGCGTTGTTGGATTCTGTTGGCAAGGATCCCTGATAAACTTTTTAAGAATTTCAATTAATTTGTGTCTTCTAGTAGGCAATTTCCTGTGTTTACTTCTTAAAAAATATTTACCTTCAGTTCTGATGGATAATCTTATACAAAATTTTAAATTGGCATTGATTTTTGAAGGGGAACAAACATCTGTCAGTCCCAAAATATGTTCTTGCAATTGTACAACCCTGCCTAGCAGGGGCCTCCTAATGTTCAAGGGTACACCTTCAAAGAGTTGGTCATCTGTGTGCACAGAGGCAAAGACAGCAGACTCTTAGTGTGAAGACCTTTCCATGATCAGAGACAGAGAGAGAAGAAAGATTTCAAATAATAACAAACTCTGAAGATTACCCATTTTCCTGTGGGCAAAAGCCCAGTAAAAGAGGCTCAACCCAAAGCGGGCCAGTTGCCACAAATCTAAGGAAGCTTCTGGTGGGGAACCTCAAGAAAGGAGTTAGGCAGGTGCCAGAGAGCTTGGACTGAAGGAGAGCCCCAAATTCAAAATGCATGATGTAATCCACCATGACGTCACTACAACAGATGCCATTATCTCTGCAGAGCACTTAAGTCCCAGGAGCAGACTCTTCACGTGTCACTCACCCACATATCGCTCCTCCATGTGCTCCCCTCAAGTATCTCTTCTCTAAGTGTCCCCATGTGATCTCTTCCTCCTTCCTTCCTCCTCCATGTATATATCCACCTACCTCCTTCCGAGCAGCTGCCCATTCAGGACACTTGGCTCATGGCATGCTGCGATTTGTAGTCCTCAGAGCCTGACATCTCTTTGGCTTAGACATGGGAGTAGAGATTTTACAAATGTCAGGGTGTGGAGTAGATTCAGAACTTTATCCATGGGCTCAGAGTCTGCTCCTACTGTTCCTCTAAGTTCTTTTGGCAGAGGATTACTTCATAGGAGGGTCCCTGAAAGTTGGGCACTGGTTGGTATTTTGTAAGAGATATTTACATGTTGAAAAGAAAATCTATTTCTGTAAAAAAGCCTCCTTCCCTGTTTTTTTGCAGGCCTGATTGCTCTAACTCTTATCATTGGTTACCACAGAATTTAAACTTTATAATGCTTAAATGCAGAACTTTAACTGTTATAGGTGGGTAAGGCTAAGACTGTTACAGGGGGTGCCCCCTGGAAGGGGTTGCTGGTGAGGACAGATAGCCCCAGGGAAAATGCTAAAAAGTATGGCATTTGGGGGGTGGAGCAAATGATAAGAATATAAAGGACTGCAAGAAGCAGCCCCAGATTTTGTCTTCTTTGCTCAGATAAAACAACTGCTCACATGACAGTTGTGACCACTCCGGACATTCTATGGGGGGGTGGGAAAGCATTCAAGAGAAAGAGTGCCATTCTTTGTTATTGGAAAAGGAATTCCATGAATGCCATTCACCTCAGGACAGTTCCATATTTTCACAGATAAAAACATTCATTTCATAAATGAAAACCATGTTGACTTGAGTTACAAATACCATGTTGACTCTAACTATAAACATTTTTGGTATGAACTGTGAAATAATGGCCATTTATTGTAATTACAAAGAGGCTGCAAAGCCCTATAGTGGTGGTCTTGATGGGGACAGGAGGGGATCAGTGTGTGAGGCAGTGGACTTGCTGAGTCTGATCCATATCAGACCAGAGCACCCAGTCAGAATTTGCCTTTTTTCAAGCTTTGGTACTAAAAGGAACTCCAGATTGGGAGGTTTTTGGAATATTTTTTTTTTTTTTTAAAGTTTGCTAATTTTTTTTTTTTTTTTTTTATAGAGGCATGCTTTATTTATTTGTTTGCTGGTTTCTTTGTTTGTTTTGTTTATACATGCACTGGGTACAGTCAGAAGCGCGGGAGGGCGAGAGAATTCACCAGAGCCAGAGCGGGGAGCAGAGCAGGCAGAAGGACCGAGGCACACTGCTGAGGGGAGCAGCGGGTGGCAGGAGAGGTCTGCGCGCCATGTGGGACCCTCCTCCGGTGGCCGGGGAGCAGCCGGGGATCGAACCGGCGCCGCAGAGGCCGCGCGCAGCTTTGCAACCCAGCGCTCAACCGCTGCGCCACCGGGGAGGCCCGGTTTTTGGAATATTTAATTCATAATTGAGTGCAGGTAGAAATAACATGTTTGAAAACCTATCAAAACTCTCTCTCTGCCCATAGGCACGTACACACACACACTAACACACACAATGTACCTTACAAATTGCTGAGACTTCATCGATCTTCTTGACATTTTCATTTGTGTAATCAGGCCCACGACTCAAATTTTCCCATGGATGTTCTCTAACCTGAAACTATTGTATGCAAAAATGCCTTCTGTACAGAAATGTCCCTTCTAATAAGGTAAATTTTCATTGTGTTTGGGATATAATATGTGTGATATAGAAAAACAGTTTTTGATCAAAACTGGCCAGGATTTTTGGTCAAATTGGTAAAACCCTTTAAAAAAACTGTTTTTCAATATGACATTAATTTACATTTCAAGTGTCTTAATTGTGCACCAAAAAATATTATGAAAAGGAGATAAGTCCACTGGAAACAGAATCATAAAGACCTAATAATCATGCACTGAAATCCTTTTTTGGCATCAAAAGTGTCATTACAGGATCCTGGTCCCATTAATCCCAAAGGTGTTGTGAAAGGAAGTAACCTGCAAAGAGAAGTTTGAATCTTGTAAGTAGATGAAGGAGGAGATAACTAAACCTGATAATCAACACAGAATATTCCTTCTGAGGGTGAGAGGTGATCCGTGCGTGTCCTATGACAATCTGGACAGGAAAGGAAGTTGTCCTTGTCACTTTTCCCCCTGCTTTAACTCCCAGTTACCTTTTCATTGTAAATGGACCTGATACAGACAATCTCTGGGGCAGTGTTTCAAATTGGGGATTATAGATCTGGGTTTCAATGCCCCTAGGCCAAGAGACCTGAATTGCACCCAAGAATGGTCACAGAAGCCTCATTTTCCACCCCTAGTTCCAGCTGCACATTCCCTGGGCGAAAGTCTCCTTTTCCCAAGAACAGATTGATGTTCATGGAGCTGATCCCCACACAGTAGCTTTCACTGGTCTAGAGATAAATATTTTCTTGAAATATGAAATCTTGGGCTCCCTGCTGGTGCAAGGGATTAAAACACAACCTATGAAGCTATCCTCAGTCTCTGCAGCGGGAGTTCAATCCCTGGCCAGGGAGAAACCCACATGGCGCAGCAGACCTCTCCTGACTCGCCCGCTGCTCCCCTCAGCAGTATATTTCAGTCAATCTGCCTGTTCTCTTCCCTGCTCTGTCTCTGGTGAATCCTCTCACCCCCCGACACCTCTGGCTTGTACCCAAGTTCTTGCATGCATACATAAATAAATCTTTTAAAAAAGAAATAGGAAATCTTGTATTTGCTATGAATTATCATGTTATTTGAATGCTCAAAAAAGAAAAATTTTGTGTAAGTGTTGTCATCACGTTATGACTAAGAATAGGTTTGCAGAATGTTTTCCCAGTCATATGAGTGCAGATGATAGTTTAAGTAATGAAGAAGCAGGAAATTGAGAATATGGCAAAATACCTATTTAACAAAATTACCAAATTTATGCTATAGAAATCATACCAAACTGATAAATTCCATTAGTTTTTCCTTTTCTGGCAAAATGTCTGTTATTGTGTGTTATGAGGATGACTACATGTCACTGACCAATGCAGGCCAGGCAGGGAGCATCCAAGCAGCTGTTCCTTTCAACATAAGGGGCTGTTCCCAGTTCCAGGCCACCCACAATCCCGCTCTTGGTTCAGGCGGACGCTGTGCACTGACAGGGCTTCACAGCTGGTGTCTCTGGTGGGCTGAGAAACTCATGGTCCAGAGCTCTCCACCAGCTTCCTCTTACACACACTCAGAGTCTTCTCTGACTGCTCATGAGACAAAAGTCAACTGTGTGGGCATCTGGTCCAAGCGATGAGGGAGGTTTTTGTTCGGGGCTCAACCACTGTGGGAGGGTAATGTGTACCCTGCAAGCAGTAATAGACTCCAACATCCTCAGCCTCCACCCTGCTGATCTTCAGGGTGAAATCTGTGCCTGACCCACTGCCAGTGAACCTGTCTGGGACCCCAGAGGGCCTGTTGGAAACTTTATAGATCAGGCACCTTGGAGACTGGCCTGGTTTCTGCAGGTACCAATTCATATACGTGTTTCCATCACTATGAACAAGGCTCTGACTGGCCCTGCAGGAGAGGGAGACCTGCTCCCCAGGGACGACGGGCAGGGAGAGTGGGGTCTGGGTCAGCACAACCTCCCCACTGGATCCTGAAGAAAGGAGAGAAAAGTGACAAGTAAAGACAAGTATTCTCAGACATTTTCATTATTTTAAGTCTGTTTTTCATTTAGGCTAAAATACGGCATTGTTTACTATCAATATTTGAGGTATATAATTGTACACCAAAACCATGAGCTCACAATAAATAACCTGTGGGAAAAGACCCCTAAAATTTGCCTGCCCTCTCTAGTCAGGGTCCCCAGGGTACAGATGCTTCACATAGTCACAGATCTCAGCACCACTTTCTCTTAAGGACAAGACACACACACCTAACACAGAGACGGAATACTCATGGGGAAAGGAGGGCCCCAGAGCTCAGCCTCCCCACCTTGCGCTCCATATTCACCTCCCCTCAGCCTTACCTGGGGTCCAGAGCATCAGCAGCCCCAAGAGCTGAGCAGGGAACCTCATTTTGAGAGGGTGACCTGAGGGGCCCTGTCGGGTGAGATCAGTCTGCAGCTGGTGTTTTATCTCAGCCTTGAAGGTGCAGGTCCTCTCTAGGGACCCTCATGCAAATGCCCCTGGTGGGGGCAGTGGGGTGGAGAGAACCCAGGAGAGACCAGAGGGTTTCATAGGAAAACAGTGGGTGTCCTGTCTTTCATCAGTCTCATGGAAACTGAAAGAAACATTTGTGTATCCCAAAGACAAGAAAGATCAGATTCTGCAAGTTTATTAGTTTTGTGCACAACACAAGCCGTGTATTCCTGCTTCCCTTCAAATAGCATATGCTGAGGCACTGCCTCTGACCACGCAGAGATGTGTCCAGGTCTCCTTCAGGTAAGTGAGTGACCACTTCTTGGCTTCTCTCAGGTGATCTCACGAGTGACTCAGCTCCTCCGCTGGACTGATGAGCAGTGTCTCAAGGTACAGGATGGACGTGAGGGTCAGTGTCCTTTGTATCTGCTGTTATCAGGTTAACGGTTCAACTCTGTCAGATAGAAGGACCTAGTACACTGAATTCCATAAGTATATTGAAGTCAGAAGACCCTGACAAGGAGAATAAACTTTCTTTCTTAGAGAGACCAAATAGACTTGTTTAAGAAGAAAGAACAAAAAAATGTTGTATCTGAGTAAATGCCAAATTTAGGGCAGCCAGTTGTTAAAGTTTGTTGAACTCTGTCATGCTTACACACTGAAGTCATAATGAATTAATTTAAGAAATTTCTGAAGGGGAAGAGTAATTGGGGGAATGGAACTAAGTAAATAAGAAACTGTAAATGTGTGTGCACAGGTGTATGTATGATAAGAAGCAAACAAACATGAAAATAACACAATCCTGACCACGTCTGAATCTGGCCATGCACACAGGCCACGGGTGGTTCAGAGGACACAGGAGGAGAATGACCTGCATGAGGTCCCGAGGGAGGAGACCCCTGCGTCTCCAGTCCTGACCACGGTCCCTGACGGAGGACAGACAGTGACAGCGGCTGCTCTTCGGGTTCCCATCCTCAAATATGAAGCTGACACTGGACAACGTGAAGAGACAGGGCCCCACTGCGCAGGTGACGCTTTGTTTACATTGGGGTGCTAGTTGTCACCTCCCGTATGGCCATCTCTTCTGGATGCACATTTACCACAGCCCCTTTTCTCTTTATGTCTCCTTAGAATTGTCCATAAGGGGTCCTCACTGAGCTCTGGAAGAGGAGAGGATTCACTCCTCCATCACACCTGTAGTTCTGGAGAGTCACCTGGAGAGCTGCAGCAGAGGCTGGAGGTTCTGCGCCCTGCCCTGGGCTTTTCAGGGAGGTCTGAGGACCACAATGGCAGGCAACTTATCCACTCAGTGATAATATGCTCTGCTTTCCTGGACAGCGACAGAGAACCCCATGTCTGGCGTTTGCTTCCCTGAACACATGCCCCCAGACCATGAAAGGATTGTAATTTAACCTCTACCTCCCTCTATTAAAACATTTCTAGACAAAAAAGAATAGGGAGAAAAATTGCAAAAGACCTATGAGGGATGGCGCTATTATTTGAAATACACAGATAATTCTTAGAACAAACATCTCAATAAAAATTGGGACAATGTCCTTAGCAGACCCCTCACCCAAGGAGATACACAGTCCACTCATAAGCAAGTGGAGAGATGGGCCACATGTCACATCATCTGGAAATGCAAAGGAAATCAGCAGTAGCCCCCACTACACCCCCATTGGGATGCCTGAATCTAGAACAGTGACACTTCATCACAACGTCATCTGTCACTAAGATGTGACCCCAGGGACTGTTTCACACATCACGGTGGGAACGCAAATTGGTGTCATCACTTTGGACCACAGGGTGTTGGTTTCCTACAAGATGAGCACATTCTTGCATGTCACCCAGCAACTACTCCTTTATATTTCCCCCAAAGAGTTAAACATCCACATTACCCTCACTTCAGTGTTTATGGTGCTTTACTCATAAATTAAGAATTTGGGAGCGCCCAGGTGTCCTCCAGGGGGTGGTGAATGTACAAATAAACTGTGGCTCATCCAGACAATGGATCATTGCTCAGCACTAAATGGTCCCCACCATGATATTTGAGGGAGTCCCTGATGTCACATCATCATGACAGGTGACGATGTGAGGAGGGGTCACTGTCTACAGTCAGGCATCCTAGGGGGTGACTGTGTGCTGTTGCTGATTTAATTTGTGATTCCTGAATGAACAAAAATGGACATGGAAGAAACTTAATTTTAAGGGCAGAAATCAAGCTGAAAAATGTGCATCCATGTGAAGGACATTCAGGGGAAGGGGACACAGTGGGGACAGTAATGACGTCAAGGGCTATGGGGGGATTAAGAGGTGGAGCACGAAGGAATATGAAACAGTGAAGCTGCTCTGTGGGCACTGTCACTGGGGACACGTGCCCTGGTCACTGCAAACCCTTAGTGCCTGAGCACTAAGCAGGACCCTGAGCAGGGGCGGGTTCTCTTCTAATCTGTGGGTTCATGGTCTTCAGCTGGAACATCTGTACACCTGCTGGGGAGAAGAGGTCTGCGTGGGAGGAGGGTGTTATGGGAAAATCCTTATGCTCAATTTCTAGGAGTCTTAATCATCTGTGTGTGTGTGTTTATTTTATTTTAAAAACTTCCTACTGAAACTACAATGGCTCCCTAGCACTATGACCTCATCAGGTCACAGGCAGACAGCTCAGGTGTCATCAGCTCTGTCTTTACTGAACCCACAGAGACATTGTTTTCTCTGTGCTGCTGGGCGAGGAGGGGAAAGAGAGTTAGGGACAAAGAACCACCTTCTCCTTCTACCACACCCTCATTCCTTCGAAGTGAGTCTTCATCTGAGATGTGCTCTCAGTAGATAGAAGAGCATGGAAAGCAGCTGGGCTGCCCAGCCTCACACAGCTGCTCCCTGGGTGGTTTTTGTTCAGGCTTGTATCACTGTGGGAGGAGTACTATCACTTTGAAGACAGTAGTAAGTGGCAGCATCTTCAGGCTCCAGGCTGCTGATGGTGAGAGTGAAATCTGTCCCTGACCCACTGCCACTGAAGCGGGATGGGACCCCGGGCTGCAAATTGGATGCACCGTAGATCAGGGTCTTAGGAGCTTTCCCTGGTGTCTGCTGATACCAGTGTAAATTACTATAAATATTCTGACTGGCCCGGCAGGAGATGGTGACTCTGTCTCCCAGAGACGCAGACACGGAGGATGGAGACTGGGTCATCTGGATGGCACACTTGACCCCTGGGATGGAAACAGAAAACACACCCACACTGTCATCCTGTCATCAGAGAACCTCCCTGAGGGCCAGGGGTCCTGCCCACCCAGGGCTGATCAATCTGTTGTTTTCTTCCTCACCTGGGAGCCAGAGCAGCAGGAGGCTGAGGAGCTGAGCAGGGGCCCTCATGTCCATGCTGGGTCCTGCCTGGTCTGACCCTCAGGGGCTGGGGCAGACTATGAATAGTGTGGAGGGAGGGGCTGTGCTCTGGGAACATGCAAATGAGCAGGGGCGGGGCAGTGGGCACAGCTGCAGGGGCTGATCTCAGCAGCACAGAAGCAGGGACTCCCCACTCACCAGGTCCCAGCAGGGCAGCACAAACCTGTGTGCAGAGAAAATACTCCTCACTGGAGAGGACAAGACAGACTCCTCTACTGTCTTATGAGTGTTGTGGTCTTGAGTCTCTTCAAGAATCAGGGCAAGTTTTTTCCCATAACTCCATATAGTACCTTAAGCCACTTAAAAAAAAATGTACAGGATTTTTAAGTTTGATCATGTGGAAATTAGAGGAGTCCAAAAAGGCAGATTTGCTGAATACTGGGCTAAGAGGAGTAGGGGTGTCTGCTCCTGAAGAACTTCACTATACTCTAAGTCATGCGGCCTTCTGACTCTAGCACCATTTGTGCCCGTGATCTGCCGGGCGCGTGGTCTCCAGCACGGGCCTTCGGAATGTGTCCTCAGTCTGGTCTGCATTCCTGAGCTGGGCTAGTTTTTTTGGTCCTGCTGGTACCTATTTGGCCTTGTTTCCAGGACTGTGAGTGGTTCCCCTTCTTCTCTACTTCAGGTCACCGGGCATTGTTCTGCTGAGCAAAGCACAGACACTAAGTTTTAAACCTATTGAATATAGCCCGGCATGAAGAAAGAGATAATAGCCCTGCTAAGTAGTAAGCAGCATTCCTTGTTGGACTGAGAGGTGATCCATGCACTTCCTAATCAAGATAGGAAATGACGATGACCATTCAACTTTTCCACCCTTCCTTGAGTCTTCTATTACCTTCTCTTGGGTTAAATGACTTCAGACACAATCTTGGGGAAAGGCACTTGAGAAATGTGGATTTCAGTCTCCCTAGGCCAGGAGCCCTGAGCTGCTCCCCCCGCTGACAACAAAGCCCTGGATGCCTTCCCTTGTTTCATGTGAACATTCTCATTGGGAGAGCTGATATTCCAAGCTTAAGAGAGATGTCTGTGGCTGGGATCAGGACTAGGGAGGAAGGGGGGTTCCCATGCCTAGGTAGGAATCTGCACACTCAAGGAGGGCATAGGCTGCGCAGACACTGTAAGGCTAATGATCTGTTTTCTTTAAAACTTGCTTTTGTGCTGAGATTCTTGCCTTTGTGATGCCCAGATGAGTGCTAGACATTGATGCTATCCCACGTACCAGGGTCAAGGGAACCAGGAGGTTGATAACAAAATTCTAGAGGCTGAATGTACCAAATACCAAAAACATCAACTGTG
Organism: Talpa occidentalis; assembly: GCF_014898055.3. Lineage (NCBI taxonomy): Eukaryota > Metazoa > Chordata > Mammalia > Eulipotyphla > Talpidae > Talpa > Talpa occidentalis. The sequence goes on from NW_023604861.1 coordinate 95,818,745, forward strand.
ATGGCTGTTCTGATGGGCTGTTCTGATGGGCTGTTCCGATGGGCTGTTATTTAACTCAACATAAATAGGACAGCTTGGGATGAGATGGCAGAATGGTTTCTACGGGGTGTTATACCCACTGTTCTCTCAGATTATTGACCAGAATTCCAAAAATAAGGCATTTCTTATAGATTAAATTCGTGTCTCTGCTCATTGTCAGCTGCAGTGATGGGCGGCAGAGCCCGGCCATTTCCAATAATAGTCTCATTGCCCACAGCCCACTGGTTAAAATTATATCTCCACTTTAACATTGTCCAAATATTCTCCCCTAGAAGCCAGAGGAGCAGAAACCCCACGACCTCTGATGGGGACACCCTCTCGCTGCTTTGGTCTCATTAATTTTGTTCATATTGCAACAGGGTGGTCCCTAGGAAAGGGGGAGGTTCCCTGCCCCACCCAAGGGAGGGTGGAGCTGAGCAGGAAGAGGAGAAGCTGCAGAAGAGACTGAGGAAGGAAGCAAGATGGAGCCAGGAGACCTGGAGGAGGCGCATGGAGCCTAGAGACACGTGAAGAAACTGCGCTTGCCTTTTGGTCGTGGACTAGGTGACACAGATGTCGGTGAGACCCGTGGGGAGGTGACAATGGCAGCTTTTATCTTGATGTTGATTTTGCTTTTTTCCTTCCGGGCTTGTCCGGTTGTTTGTGACCCTTTTCTGTGGGTCCCCACTGGAAGATGCTTTAGACTTGTGGCAGGCTTTGGGGCCTTGTTCTGGGCCAATCCCATCTGGATGGACTTTTACCCACGAGGGGACGGGTAACTCTGAATGCTTCATTTAGAAACTAGACTAGAAACTAGACTCTTTGCCTTACCTGTATTGTTACCTAGTTTTATTAAAGTTCCTTCCCATTAAAGTCTCCTATGTTTTGTGTTGATGCGGCGGATGGCAGAACCCATGTAGAATAGGCAGGTTTGCGGGGTTTTGGGCTGCCCCTCTCCCTGTCCTATAACAATATCACATCTCAAGATCAAAACCTTCCTGTACCATTCTGAGAGGCAGGCATCTCGGATGTCAGAAGGATAGATGCAAACTACGGAGATCCATGTTGGTTATGCTCACTTGTTTGCCAGAACACTCTCCCTTACCCCTTCTCTGAGTGTATCAAGTCTCCCTCTGCTGGTGATCTACTGAAAATGTTGAGTTTTTAGTTGCACATTCTTTATATATACATTTTGATGAGGCTGAATATATGCACACACACAAAACTACCTTAACCGTGGTATTAGACAATCTACCACATTAACAAGATTCCTTGTATCTTTTGGAAGTTATTTTGGTTAGGTTTTATTAATTTAACTTATTTGTTTACTTTTTGTGCTAAGAATATATAACATGAAATCTACCCTCTTAACAAATATTCCTATTTTTTAATAATTCATTAACTTAATAAAAAGTTAAGTAAATTATGTTGTTGTTTGTGGACACTGTGCTGTCAAGCAGATCTCCATATTTTACTAATCTTGTATAGTTACTTTTATACCCTTAATTTTGAAAGACTTTGTCCATGCTTGATGATACGTGAGACAGAGCAGGACAGGAAAGAGAAAATTTCTCAAGCATCCCTGGTCTAGTTTGCTTTCAATTGGATTAAACAACAGCCCACACCCACAATATTGAGGATGTGTCCCTGACTTTGTTAACCTCATTTCCTTGTCACCGTGGAGCCTCAGATAAGTGTGATTATCTGAACATCCCATGGTGCCTATAAAACAATACTGGATTTTTCCAGGTTTTACCTATTGTAAATAGCGCTGCAATAAATCAAGAAGATGTGGTATTATACACAATGGAATACTATTCAGCAGTCAAAAAAGATAAACTCAACCATTCACAGCAACATGGATGGAGCTAGAAGGAATTATGCTCAGTGAAATAAGCCAGAAGAAAAAAAAATATTGGTTGGTTTCACTTATAGCAGGAATATAGGAGAACAAAATAAGACAACAGTGTAAAAAAATAATAACAGTATAAAACACAACAAAGCAAAAACGGGCAATTATAAATCAGAGACATCCTGCAGGGGAGGAGGAGGGAGAGAGATCAGAGAGAGGGAGGAAGAAGCACAGGGGACTGAGGTGATGGTGCACAGGTGCATTGGTGAAGGAAGTTCTATGGGGACAATACCTGAGGGGGTTGGGGGAAGCAAATATCATTTAAAAATGAACAATGATGTAAAAAATTTTAAAAAATTAAAAAAAAATACTGGATGGATGACATCAAGTTAAGTAGACCTGATAAGCAATTGCCATGTATTCTAGAAGACATGTAAACTCTCTGTGGTCTGAAGGTAGGGTGCAAAACATACAAAATACAGGACCTTGTCACATTGTGAATATGGCAGAGACCAGGTATCTGAGACTTGTTGAAACATCGTCTTCAAAATAAAGTACAAGAAATTGCATCTCTACCTCCTACCACTGAGAATGGAGACAGGGCTTATTTTTAAGGTTTGTAGAGTGTTGAGACATCACAACACACTGGAGATGACACAACACAGCACACCACCCATCTGTCAGCTAACTTGGAAGGCTGCCAGTGAGGGTGGAAGCAGGCAGAAGAGAATTCTCCGTCAGGTTCAGGCTGGGAAATGAGTGGCTCTGCCACTTGTGCCAATGATCCAGAATAGCATGTGCTGCTAGATAGTCTATAATACAGTAGTTAAGTCATTGTGTGCACACTGTCAACCCTGTGATTTAGTCACAGATTTCTAGATTCTAGAGCAAGACGATGGCATTGCAGGAAAGAAAAGTTAAAGAATTTACAGCATTCAAAAACCACCTATAAGAATGCCAAGAGCTTTAAATGGACATGTTAAACAACTGCATAATTATGGTACCCATTACAATCTTGCCATATCAGACCCACCAAATTTTCAGGTGAGACAGATCTCAACAGCGGTCAATCTTAGGACAGAGGTGGTACATTTGGAATTGGAGGTAAGCAGATTAAATTAGTTCACTTAATCCACATGAACTGGCATTCAGTCCCCATATCACTTACTTCCCTTGACCTAACAAGTCTTCATCAGTGTGTACTTTAGCCTCATGGGAGTTCCCAATTGGCTAAATAAATTTCCAGGTTTATTTATGGAAATATTGGTATTATATATTGAGTGTAATAAAAGTGCATGTTCCCAATGACAGCCCATAGGACTCTGAAACAGATGTTGAATTAGCATGTATTTAATCAGTGCATAGGTCAACCACTTACTGGAGATAGAGAACTGGCCAGAGAGAAGGATTTACATGGATTCCCATATAGCTGATGAATTAAAGGTCTGGAAGAAGTTTGGAACATCAGAGTCAGATCTGGGGAAAAGGGCTATGGATGTACCCACGCAAGTGGACACTAGGCAAGCAGGATATTGTCTCATGTCATCATTCAGCATCATTCAGTCAAGACACCAAATAACCAAGCACTGGAAAATTCTTCCACCTCTGATTAGATTATTTGGCTCCAGATTTTGTCTCAACTATCACAATATTTGTTCAGTATGGTCAGAAATAGTGTAACCCTGATGACAAGGATAGAGGTTATATTTATGCCCAATATTATGGATCTCCTCATGCCATCTCCACCATGTAGATTACTTATCATCATGTCTGGATATGAGTTTTCATATGTAGGGACTAACATCAACAGCCTCTGGGGAAACTTTGTACATCAGACCACTTTCCCATGTCTAGAGGACATGGTTAAACGTTACTGGAATTTATTGTATTCTGGTTATAGTTTAGATTCTCCTGCCCACTGAAGAATCTCTGCTGACCTCACTGTCTGAGGTTTCACAGAGTTGATAATTTACCAATAGAAGCAGGAAATTATGCTATCATTAAGAACATGTTATACTTAACAATTAACCTTTAACCATGGAATACCATAAACCTACCAAATAAAATATCACACAAGAATCCATTTCAATAGTATGTTTTGCATACTTTGGAAGCTTTCATTCAAGTGTGCCACAAATTCTGCAATGATGAAATTTTTATAGCAAATATGCATGTGTTTGGAAGCTAAGGAGTAGAATGAGAAACAGCCTCTCTAGTCACTACTTGCAGTGACCCATTTGAGGAAATTTTCTTCCTGTTGCAACTTTTAGATCCTGCCAGAGTCTGGTTTTTCATCCCCACAAAATGAATCTTTCCATTGGTGTGTTATGAGAAACCCTAAAGCTCTTTGTGGTTACCTGTGCAGTAGGCAAGCGGTCAGTCAAAGCAAGGGTGTGTAGGGCAGGTGGGAATGTGACTGTTACCCCTTGAGAAGTTCAGAATGCCTATCTCAGAGATCGGTGTTCACCACTATACCACCAGAGCCGGACAAGAATGCCTGTCTTGACTGTCTTCAAGGCTGTGTGAAGTGCAAATATTCAGGAGCTGGGGAGGCTGACCAGTTTCTGCAGATGTAACTGCAGAGAGGAGGCTCCAAAATTATCTGTGAGGCTCTGACTGGCCCTGCAGGAGATGGAGAGCTTCTCCCCAGGGATACAGGCAGGGAGAGGGGTCAGCACAACATGCCCACTGGAGCCTAAAGTATGGAGAGAAAATTAAGAGATTATGAATGAAATTATGAGACACTTCATGATTTGTCCTCAGGCTAAATACCATTTCATTTTACTGTCATGTGTGTGTGACTCAGAATCCCACTCCAAAATTATGCACACAATAAAGAACCAAGGCCCTGCAGGTGTGAAGGGGCCCCTAGAGTCACAGACACCATCGTCCTTTGCTGCACCTCCCCCTGCAGTCCTTCTCCTGCCACAGCCCTCACCAGAGCACAGTCCATGTTCCCTCTGGACTGTCCCTCGCTCTTTCAGATCTAAGCATCACACACTCATTCTGGAAGAGACCCTGTACTCAACACCCAGACAAAAAAAAGTGGAAGGCCACGGCTCCACCAGAGCTTCCGCTCTACCCCTTTCTACTTTTTTCATCTCTTTCTGCCCCAACCTGGGGTCCAGAGCATCAGCAGCCCAGGAGGTGAGTGGGGACCCTCATTTTGTGTACAATGTTGTCTCAGGCCATTTTTATTAGTGAAGAGGTAAGTTGTAACTGGACTGGGAATCTGAGAAAGGGGGGAAATATGGATTTCTGAATATTATTAAATATTATCCAAAGTATATACCAAATACAGAAATATCCACACATGCATTCAACTTGATTGCCCCTCCCCCTTGTCCCTTGCCTGCTCCATGCTGATGTGACCACACTGCACACAGACAGGGAGCCTGAGGGTGACCTACTCATCTCCCTTTTGTCATGCCTGGGCCTCAGAGCTTCCTGCATCTCCCTGCTGCTGTGCAGGCCCAGACTGTATGCACACAGTGCCGGGAAGGGGGCACCTGTAGGATAGATGGGGTGCAGAGCTTAGAATCTCTCAGTTACCCTGAGACCCCATCATCTTCCTCCCCACATACACATAGCTGCTGAGCCTGCTCCCCAGAGAAGCAGCACTTATGGGCAGCTGGGGTAGATGAACAGGGAGGTTTTTGTTCAAGACTCAACCACTGTGGGAGGAACATGTATACCATACATGCAGTAATAGACTCCAACATCCTCAGCCTCCACCCTGCTGATTGTCAGGGTGAAATCTGTCCCTGACCCGCTGCCACTGAACCTGTCCAGGACCCCAGAGGGCCTGCTGGATGATTTAAAGATAAGTTGTCTTAGAGGCAGGCCTGGCTTCTGCTGGAACCAATGCATTTAGGAGTTTCCATCACTATACACAAGGCCCTGACTGGCCCTGCAGGAGAGGGAGACCTGCTCCCCAGGTCCCTCTGAGGACAGCCAGAGAGAGGGGAGTCTGGGTCAGCACAACCTCCCCACTCGATCCTGAGATAATGAGAAAGAAATACAAGGTTATGGACAAATTTAATGAACCATTTTCATAATATTCCATTGGTAATTATTGCTTGCTCTATCATTGTATTTTTGATTATGATATTAACTGATAGTCAAAATATCTACTTTCAAAACTGATTTGCAGGAATCTCTAGAATCCTCCTATACCCTCCCTCTCTTTCTGTGTCATAGTTCACTAGAGCACAGGTCCCTGACACTGAGTCCTAATTTTCTCTTGCTGCTCCCCAGTCACTGAGAGGTATGTGTCTAAAGCGTGTACAGAATACACAGGAGTGGTCACCCTGAGCTCAGCCTCCCCACCCCCTCACCTTTCTCCCCTCCCCTCTGCCTTACCTGGGGTCCAGAGCAGCAGCAGCCCCAGCAGCTCAGCAGGGAACCTCATTTTGAGAAGCTGAACTGAGGAGCCCCCTGAGTCAAGGCAAGATCAGAGCTGGCCTTTTAGCTCAGACTTGCAAGGGCGGCTCCTCCCTGGGGGCCCTCATGCAAATGCCCTGGTGGGGGGCAACTGGGTGGAAAGAGACAAAAAGGGGACACAGGAAGCCCTTGTGAGAAGAGAGAACACAGTACCCTCTCTGTGTGGAGGAAATGTACATGGTGGAGTCAGTGATTCTGCAGTGGTGCCAGGAGGATCTTGCTGTGAGAGGCTGGCCTAGGGGCAGGGAAAGGCCTAGACAGCAGCAGCCCTGCCAACACTGAGCATCCTTTACAGTATTTTTCAAAAAACAGACACTTAAACCAGTGGAACTGAGTCAAAGGCCCAGAAATAAACATCCACTTCTACACTTAATTAAATTTTTTTCAAGGGAGCCAAGAGGGAAGGACAATGGGGAAGGACAGTCGCCACAACAGATCTGTGGGGAAACCTGGATGACCACGTGCTGAAAATCAAATTGATCCCGCTCTAATACCACTCACAAAATTAACTTAAAATCAATTAAATAATTAATGTAAGACTAACTTGCATAAGAGAGCAGAAGTCCTAAAAGAAAGTGAAGCAAAGGAACTGCTTGACATTGGGCTAAGCAATGATGTTTTTTGTTATTGGATAATACACCAAAGTGTAAGCAACAAAAGCAAAAATCAGTAGTGGGGCCACATCAATCTAAGAAACATCACAGAAATTAAGTTAGCAAGTGAATGAAAAGTTAACTTATGGACTGGGGGAAAATATTTCCAAGCCACATAGTGGATAAGAGGTAAATACAAAATACATTAAGAATCCATACAACTCAGTAACAAGGAAAAACACAATCTGATTAAAATAATTGGGCAGTGGAACTGAAGAGAAGTCTGTTCAAGGATCACCCTTAATTACAGGAAAGCATAATCAATATCACTAATCACCAGAAAATGTCAATCAAAATCCCAGTGAGATATCACCTCACCCCTGTTATGGGCCATCATCAAGAAACCCTTATAACTGTTGGTGGAAATGTAAATTAGTGAAAGCACTCTGAAATGTATATGGAGTTATTCAGAAAGAATTGCAAATACAATTATGAGTATATCTGCAAAGAAATGAAAATAGGTTATCAGAGATAGCGGCACTCCCCTGAATTATTTTTCACAGTAGCCAACATATGGCAACAACTTATCAACAGAGTGGAAAAAATTGGGGTGTTATTTATATATATACAGAGAACATGAATGAGCCTTGATATCATTATGCTAAGTGAAGTCAGAACAGTTAAGATAATAATTATATGACATCTCTTTTTTCTGAAGTCTACGGAGTTGAACTCACAAAAACAGAGTAGTATGTGGTCACCAGGGGCTGGGGCTAAAGAATCTGGGCAAACATTGTTTAGGGATACAAACTGGCAACTAGTAGATAAATAAAACCTGGAGTTTTAATGCACAGCATAGTGATCGTCAATAATATTGCATTATAAACTTTTAAGTGGCAAATAGACTAAATCTTAATTGTTTTTACTATAAAAATATAATTTCTGGCTCTGGTGAATTCTCTCACCCTCCCGCGCTTCTGACTGTACCCAGTGCTTGTATAACTAAAAATTAAAAAAAAAAAAGAACTTCAAAGAATTAAGCAAATATGAACAAGTAGAATAGAACAAATCTTTCAAACATTTCACTTGGGCCAGCCCTAGTGTGCAATTGACAGAACCATCAGGAAGTATAGTAGATACAGAAGTAGGGAAACTGTACCTTCGCATTTGAGACTTTCCCAACTAGTGTTACAGTCCAGCATTGTGTTAAAAAAAAAAAAAAGCATTCTAAATCTGATCTAGGAGCTATTTCAGGATTGCCTGGTAGTAACCCAGCTGAGATCTTGTGCCAGCCTCGCGATGGAAGTTGTGCAAATCATTTTTCTAGATACTCTGCTCTATAGCTAGAAACAATACTTTTTTTTATTTTCAAGGAGTTAAGATCATTATTTTTCATAAACAGCCAAAATGAGGAACAGCCATTACAATCAAGACACATATAGGTGGACCTCCCTGGTGGTGTAGGGGTTAAGTCTCAGTGCTATAATACTGTATCAAGGATGTGGCCTGAGTTTGATCCCTGGCCAGGGAGCTAACCCACATAAGGCATAGCAGACCTCTCCTGTCTCGCCCACTGCTCCCACAGCAGTGTATTTCAGTCTATCTGCCTGTTCTGCTCCCCACTCTGTCTCTGGTGAATCCTCTCAACCTTCCACACCTCTGGCCTACACCCCAGTTCTTCTATGCATAAATAAATCTTAAAATATATATATATATATATATATATATATATATATATATATATATATATAACTGAGTCATTAGATTTCTGAGCAGGTCTATCCCAGGTAGGTGACTGATGACCATGCTTGGCTTCTCCCAAATGATCTCACATACAACAAAGCAGCCGGCCCTGGAGCTGATGGGCAGAGTCTCCATGTTGCAGGATGGACATAGATTCAAGAGTTAAGTGTTCTCTGTATTTGCTGTTATCAGGCTGAGAGTTTACCACTAGTAGACGCCAGGGTTAGACATTGCCTTCCCTGGGACCTAGTAAATTATTCCACAAGAATATTTAAGTCAAAAGAGCTTGACAAAATCTCATTTTTATAGACAGAGACATACAGCCCATCTAAGACCAGAGCAAAGGACAAAGAACTTTCATTAGTCAGTGAATATAAAATCAAGGTTATGATCTGTGAATTTCTTATGCTTACAATATCATAAACATAACAGAGTCATAAAAGAATTTTCTTTAGAGAAAACTCTACTAGAAGGATGGAACTAAATGAGTAAAGCATTAAGCCTATAATCTGGTTGCTGCACACAAGACACAGGTGGTGAACAGGATGAATGAGGTCCCGAGTGAGGGAGACGCCTGTGTCTCCAGTCCTGACCACAGTCCCTGAAGGACAGAGGGTGACGGCGGCTGCTCTTCAGGTACCCGTCCTCACATTTGGTAGAAGGTGACCATGTGAAGAGACTGGGCCCCACGCTTCGATTGGGGGTGCTAGTTGTGACCTCCCCTCACAGCTAGCTCTTCTGGAAGCTTGTTTATCAGAATCATTTTCCTTTTGGGTTTCTCTCGATTCATTCAAGGAGAGGTCCTCACTGAGCTTTGTAAGTCAGAGAGGAGGATTCACTCCTGTCCATCATACCTGCAGGCAGAGTCACAAGGAGAGGTCTGGAAAGTCACCTGCAGAGGTGCTGCAGAGGCTACAGTATCAGTTCCCCACTCCAGGGCTTTCTAGAAGGATCTAAGACCACGTAGTTAGGCAACTTATCCATTCAGTGGAAGATGTGCTCTGGCTTCTGAGGGAGCAACAGAGAAGCCCCATTTCTAGTTTTTGCCTCCCCAACCACCACATTTCTAGTCCTTTAAAAGATTGTAATATAAACTCTATCTTCATGTATCAAATCAATGCCTGACAAGAAACACTGAAAGAAAATTTGCAAAAGGTTTATTTGAAATGTGACTCTTATTCAATATATACAAGGGCACTTCAAATACAACAATAAGAGAACAAACAAACCAATGAAAACTGGGCCAAAGTCCTTCAAGCAGCGGGGAATATGAACAGCTTAGGTGGAGGATAAATCAGCTGTGACACACCCAGACAAGGGAGCATCCTCAGCGCTGCAAAGGAACATGACAGGGCATGTACAGATCCTAAGTGATGATGTGAGGAAGCCCATCTGAAACAGACTCCATCTGTGTGATTCCATACAGGACATTCTGGAAATGGCAACACCAAGGAGGCAGTCAAAACCTCAGTAATTTTCAGACATTGTGAGGAGGCAGAGAAATAGGTGGAGCTCAGAGCAATTGCAGGGTAGTGAAACAGCTCTTTATGATGCTAATGGTGGATACCTGCCATTATGAATTTATCCATATTTTAAATTGTCCTTAGGATATAAAACAAGGGTGAGCTCTCTTATAAATTATGAGTTTTGTGTTATGAAGCAGTGTCAATATCGCCTCATCATTTGTAACAAATGTACTACTCTGGCACAGAATGTTCAATGTTGGAAAGAGGGGAGCCCCTTCTACCAGAACCTCCAGTCACCATCAAGGCAGAGCTGCATGCGAGAACAGCTCTCAGCAGATGGGGCACCAGGAGGAGCAGCTGGGCTGCCCAGTCTCACACATCTGCTCCCGGGGTGGTTTTTGTTCAGGCCTGTGTCACTGTGGGAGGGTTGCTGTTACTCTGATGACAGTAGTAAGTGGCAGCATCTTCAGGCTCCAGGCTGCTGATGGTGAGAGTGAAATCTGTCCCAGATCCACTGCCACTGAAGCGGGATGGGACCCCAGGCTGCAAATTGGATGCACCATATATGAGGAGCTTAGGAGCTTTCCCTGGTTTCTGCTGATACCAGCTTAGATAACTGCTAACACCCTGACTGGCCCGGCAGGAGATGGTGACTCTGTCTCCCGGAGATGCAGACACAGAGGTTGGAGACTGGGTCATCTGGATGGCACACCTGGCCCCTGAGATGGAAACAGAAAACACACACCCACATTGTCATCCTGTCATCAGAGGACTTCCCTGAGGGCCAGGGGTCCTGCCCACCCGGGGCTGATCAACTCCTGGTGTTTCCTTCCTCACCTGGGAGCCAGAGCAGCAGGAGGCTGAAGAGCTGAGTGGGGGCCCTCATGTCCATGCTGGGTCCTGCCTGGACTGACCCTCAGGGGCTGGGGCAGACTATGAATAGTCTGGAGGGAGGGGCTGTGCTCTGGAAACATGCAAATGAGCAGGGGCAGGGCAGTGGGCACAGCTGCAGGGGCTGATCTCAGTGACAGCACAGAGGCAGGGACTCCCCAGTGACCAGGTGTCCCCGGAGCAGGGCAAATTTGCCTGCAGAGAAGGTATTTCTCACTGGGGATCACAGGACATAGTCATTTACTGTATTGTTAGTGTGGCGATCTTTTGGTCTCACCTTATTTACAACATGTTTTACTTTCAATTCTCCACATAATACAGGGCTATTGTTATGACACTCGAAGAAATTGTGCAGGTTGCTCTATGTGTTCATGTGGATATGTTCTTAAGGTTAGTGAGGTTTCCTCTTGACTCTGGTTCACTGTTACTGTTGATGTGAGAAGTATCATCACTGCCAACCTGATGCTGTGAAGTAGGAAGACAATGCAGTGTGGCTGTCAGGAGTTGTAAGAGTGAGCCCCGACACTGAGAATTCTCCCTGCTGACCTCACCTCCAGCTAAGCCTTGTGTCTCTCCATGTCTGAGGGCCCCGTCTTATCACATCCATGCTGAACCAACGGTCAAGGCTATTCTCCCCCCATACCTGACATTCTCCCTCCCTTGTCAGTGCTGTCATTATACAGCCGAAGACATGCCCATCTCCTGGGACTCTAGCTCAGGTCCTTCATTCTCCTTCCTAAGGAGCTCCCTTCTGAGCTGAGGTCCTCCCAGACTAGCTCTTCAACGATTCCCTGGAATCTCCTCTGTCCCTGCATCTGCATGTTCATCAAACACCAAATGTCTTCGAGCTCCTAGCAGACAGCAGTCCCCAGTGCAGGGGGCAGGGTATTGGGGCCCAGCTGGGTAGGAGACCACACACTGGAAGGTGATGGGGACACCCCTCAGGGTTTGGAGCTCATACAGTGCAGGATGATCATCTACACGGACTTGAAGGGCTGGAACCAGACTGGGTGAGGAGGGTGTTCCCCACAAGGAGAGGTGACCTTGGTGGCTGGTGCAGAGCTTTGAACTACAGTATATGACAAGGAAGCAGTCTCGTGTCTATGAAACTGAATAAACTACCCCAATGTAATCCCTGTTTCTTTCACCATTAAACAGCATGACTGGAAATGGAACCTTGAAGAGGATAAGCCAACAATCCTGAATCTGCTCAGGACCACTGAGATCAGCTAGTGTATCTGCTATGGATTGAAAAAAGACTTTTCCCACATTCATATCCCAAAACTTTTATAAACTGTTCAAGGCTACCAATCCCTGAGGCCAATGTGTGTAGACTGCTGTCTCCAACATGTTAATAGTGGGAAGATAAGTAATAAAATGGAGCAAAATAGGTCGGGTGTGGAAGAAAATTTGTGGGTATTATGAAATATTATCTCCTCAACAATATACCCAAAACCACTCAACTCCAACATGCCCATAAATGTGAACTATGCCTCAGTTGTCCACCTGTCAGGCTGACACTGATTTAATGGTTGAGCCCAGAAAGGAGCAATAGGCTAAGATCTTACTCCCCCTCCTCATGACTATGGCTCAGAGAGCACATGGACCTCCATTCCCTACTGCTTCTGTCAGGACGAGACTTTTGGCTCAGAGGGCACATGGACCTCCATTCCCTGCTGCTTCTGTCACGACGAGACTTTTCACCTGAGGCCCTGTGAAAGGTGAGGCCTCAGGTGCAATAGAGGTTCGTTATCAAGAACCCTTAAGTGTAAACAACCCCCTTGAGTTCTCCAATGTATTCTTCTTACCCTAAGAGAAAAGGCCTGCTCTGCTCCTGGTCACCCAGGAGGGAGGTTTTTGTTCAGGCCTGAACCACTTTGGGTGGGGTACTTGAACCTTGCTGGCAGTAATAAACTCCAACATCCTCAGCCTCCACCCTGCTGATCTTCATGGTGAAATCTGTGCCTGACCCGCTGCCACTGAACCTGTCTGGGACCCCAGAGGCTCGGTTGGATACTTTATAGATCAGGTGCCTTGGAGACCGGCCTGGCTTTTGGTGGTGCCAATGCAAATAGGTGTTTCCATCACTATGTACAAGGCTCTGACTGGCCTGCAGGAGATGGAGGCCGACTCTCCCAGAGTGACGGTCAGGGAGAGGGGGGTCTGAGTCAGCACAATATCCCCAGTGGATCCTAAAATAATAAGAGAAAAAAGAAAACTTGATAAACTATTTTCATAATTTTCCTTCTGTTATGTATTCAGGATAAATTCATTTTCATTTTAATACCCTAAGGTAGACCCCAACCTCTGCAAGGTATAATGTGATGTCTAGAGCTACAAACAATCTCCCTTTCTCTGTGTCACTGTTGTCACCAGAAGACAGGTACTTGTTTTTCTGGTTTCCTCTTTACTCTCAGAGATGTCCCTTCCCCTGTCCTTTCCACAGGGCCAAGGCTGGTACACATGTGCATGTGCACTGAGACACGTGGGGAGCAGGTGCCCCCAGAGCTCACCCTCCCTGTTCCTTTCTCACCTCCCCTCTGCCCTTACCAGGGACCCAGAGCATCAGCAGCCCCAGGAGCTGAACAGGGAACCTCATTTCGAGAAGCTGACCTCAGAGCCCTGATAAATCAAAGCAAGGCCTGAGCTGACATTTTATCTCAGCCCTGCCAGGGAAGGTCCCCAGGGACCCACATGCAAATCCCCAGGTGTGGGCAGCAGGGTGCAGAGAGCCAAAGGGAGGGTGGGGCTCATCTCTGAGAACATAGGAAAAACTGTTTTTGTGTGGAAGGAAAACCAACAGTGAGGAAATCTATGCTGTCTAAGGGAAAAGGCCCTGCTTCCTGGTTTCCTGTGCCAGTTTTCTAGTTTTCTAGAAAGTTCTCAGATACCACCTTTACAAGTCACTCTAATAAGGTTGAAGTAGCAGCAGTATCAGATGATTTTGTCTTTTTAACATCTTATAAAAGACTGTGGGTTTATTCTTTCTTGTCTAAATTGAGATAAAACACATATGGAACAAAATGCAGAAATCTTATACCTAACTGTACAAGGACTACGTAGATTCACTACCTGGATGAAATTCAGCATATTTCAAATACTTCAGATGCCTCCTGATGCCCTTTCAAGCCAATATCTACTGCCATCCAAGGTAGATGCCCTTCTGACATCTGTCACAGCAGTTTGAATTTTTCTGGCCTTGAATTTCATCTTAACTGAAGTCACCACTCTTTACTTACTAATCCTGACCTTACTAGTTTATCAGACTTCAGTTCATTTGAGTGCTGTTGAAATATAAAGAATCTTGCAAATAACTTCTAAATTATTTTAAAGGACCCTGAACCTGTGATGGCTGTGGAATCCACTTGGAACCAGGCAATTCCATCTGGTCTCTACTGTCACTTTGAGATCCTGGTAAGTTCACTAGTGTGGTTGACTCATTAGTTCCCTGGTTTATTTTTCCCTTATTGGCAAAGTCGAAAGAAACAGGGGACCTGTTGCTGATTGTTATAAAAGGTCCCACACTGCAGACTCACTCAGCCAATCAAAGAAAGTGAAATGGATTTAAGAACCAAACAGGGCTTCCCCTTGTGGCACAGCGGTTGAGCGCTGGGCTACGAAGCTGCCCACAGCCTCCTCAGCACCAGTTCTATCCCCGGACGGCCGGCAAGTGTCCCACATGGCATGCAGACCTCTCCTGCCATGCCCCCTGCTCTCCTCAGCAGTGTATTTCGTCTGTCTGCCTGTTCTGTTCCCCACTCTGGCTCTGGTGAATTCTCTCAACCTCCCGCTCTTCTGAGTGTACCCACTGCTTGTACAAATAAATAAATAAATCTTTAAAAAAAAAAAAAAAAGAACCAAACAGTTTTCAAACAAATGACCTAAGCTCAAACCATGTTTTTACTATAAAACTCCTGTGTGCCGTTACCTTAATGGACACACCTTCAGATGCCCCTTGTTTGTGGACCCTGATCATAATCCTTAATCTGTGAAAAATGCTTTCTTTTTATACTACAGTCTGAGTATTGCTTGGTCAAATGGCCATTATGCCGGGATTGTTGATTGACTAGAGAAAGGAAAAAAGTATGGGATATATGAAAACATGGTAGATGGGATAATGACTGGTAGGGGCTGTGCGTGGTGTTACTGCTCATATCTCACCATGTAGCTCATGTTCCCTTTGCCTTCACTAGTGTCCAGGACAAAGTGGTGTTCATCTGACAGTGCCACCCTCTCCTCCATTCTGAATCCTGTAGGAGCATATGTGCAGTATCTGCCAGCAGTGAAAGAGCAGGAATAGAAGGATTCCAAAAGTTCCTCCAGGTTCCCCATATTCTCCACCTCCTCCTGTTCATCTGTAGAAATGGCCTGATTGTCATTCTCACTGGGGTCTGTGATGTCTTCTCCACAATGAAACCCTTTGTTGGCAGGTTATCTTATGTCATAGAGTCTGAGTTACCACGTGTTTGTCATTTCTTCCACGTCAATGGAATAATAGCTGTTTCAACATTGTAGATAAAGACCTGTTAACCATAAATCCACAGTTGAGCCAAAAAAAAAAAAAAAAAGAAAGAAAGAAAAAGAAAGAAAGAAAAATTTGCCAGTTGCTCAGTGGGCATAAGAAACAGGGATGGGTCATAACTTATGTGCTAAACATAAATATTATGATTATGGGACCAATAGCACCTTACACGGCCAACGTTCTGTAAAGCAGAAATATGACATCAGAAGGCCTGTGTTTCATCTGCCTGACTGACTATGGGCCCCTCCAACCAATCAGGAAGCTGCCTTTGGGCACAGATGCCTCCTGAGCACTTACAATGTGTTTCACCTTTGTGTTACAAACAGCTTCTTTGCTCTTAACTACACTGTGTGGCATGTTCTGACTCTGAACAAAAACTCAGAATCCTCACATAATATTTCTGGCAGAAACACAGCTCACAGCAAAGGCAGGTGCACATGTAGGAAACATGGGCTGCCTACTCCATGTAGGTTTCCCAGAATCCACAGCACCCAGGAGTCTGCTGCTCTGGGGTTCTGTAGATGGCTAGGGGTGCAGGAGGGCTTATCATTCTTGGATGGTGGATGCTGGGAAGTGCCAACAGTGTGTTCTTGGTTATTGGCATTCATGTTACTGAGGATGTGAATGATCTCATAACTTTTGTTATGAGATTTATACTCTGTGACCCACTGATTTTTTTGTTTCGTGACAGATTTGCTGATGGGCTTGGAAGCACATTATGTGTGTTCTTAACGTGTCTCTTATGTGTCCAAACTCTGAGAGTGGGGAAATATGCCCACACAGGCTGTCTGAGGTCCAGCTCCCAACATCAGCATCACCTCCGGAATCAGATGTATCTTTTCCCTCTGTGGCTTCCTAGAGATTGTTCAGGAGAGGGTCACCACTGAGCTCTGGAAGCCAGAGAAGTGGATTCCCAACCAATCACAGTAAATGTGGGCAGAGAGTTGACAAGGTGAGGTCTGGAAGGCCCCTGGAGGGGTGCTGCCAAGGCTCAGCCTCAGCTCCCGCCCCCAGGCTCTCTAGATAGACCTGAGTCCTGTGGTTTCTGGAGAGACATCACAGAAACCCCATCTAACATTTACTTTACTGACTATCCTGCAATCTTTGTTCACAAATACTATTCAATATTGTCATCTGTATCTAAACAATTCCTGACAAGACCCACCAAGAGAAAACTTTCCAAAAACATATCTGATAAAGTTGTTACGCAAATACACAGTACTCTTTAATTTAAACAAAAACAAAACAAATAACACAATTAAAATTGGACCAAGACCTTAACTCACTCACCACAAAGATATGTAGATGAAAATCAACATATGAAAGATACCCCACAGCATCAGTCATCAGGAAATGCAAATTGAAAAAAAAAAAGTCAGCACTGCAGCCCTACCACCATAGCCTACCTCCAGCACATGGAAACATGCTGTTCTGGCATCGATTTGACACAGGAACTCTAAGTGCTGGTGGGGATGCTAATTTGTGCTTCATATTGGACCACTGGTTATTGGATTCTTACAAAATTCAACTGGCTTTTACCACATGATCTAGCAATCAGTCTCCTTGGAATTTACCCAAAAGAGCTTAAAACAAGGCCCACATGAACCTGCACACACTGTTTACAGCATCTGCTCATAAGGACCAACACAGGACAGCAACCCAGGAGTGTTCCAGCAGGTGTGGAAGGTACAAATAACTGTGTACACCCAGACAGTGGAGCGTATTCAGCAGTGAAAGGAAATGAGTTAATAAGACACCAGCTGATATGGAAGAAACTTAAATACACATTACTAAGTAAAAGTAGTAAAGGCCACATATGCTATGAATACCTCCATTTGGCATTCTAGAAAAAGTAAAACTAAGGAGATAGTAAAAACATCAGCAGATTTCAGAGGTTATGAAGGGGAGAAATAGGTGGAACAAGAGGATTTTTAGTGCAGTGAAACTACCATGTATGATAACATAACAGTGGATACAAGTCATTGACCATTTGTCTTAACCCTTGGAAAAAAACAAAGCTGGTGTGACCCTTGTAAACTGTGGACTTTGTGTGTCAAGGACAGGTCAGAGTAGATTCATTTTACCCCTGAAGGGAGATGTTGAATGTTGTTAATGGGACAGGTGATGTATATGGGGGTCTGGGTATTTATGAGAATCTTCTGTATGTCAATAGCTTTTCTTGAGAACATAAAACTTCTTTTTAAATAATAATACCTATTAAAATTAACTTTTGCTTGTACTATGTGTGTGGCTTCTCTCCTGATGTATGAACCTTCACTAATGTCATTACCCAGGTTCCTCAGGTATCATCACCTCTGTCTATATTAAGTCAGCAGAATCACTGTCCCGACTGTGTTACTGGGACAGAGATGGGGAAGGAGACTCAGGATGTCAAGGAACCTCCCTAGCCCATCTAAAGGAACATTATAGTTTTGCAACCTTGGCTATATGAGAACCTCTCTCAGCAGATGGGGCACCAGGAGAGCAGCTGTGGCTGCCCAGCCTTGCACATCTGCTTTCCTGGGTAGTTTTTGTTCAGGCCTGTGTCACCGTGGGAGGGTAGCTGTTACCCTGTTGACAGAAG
Organism: Talpa occidentalis; assembly: GCF_014898055.3. Lineage (NCBI taxonomy): Eukaryota > Metazoa > Chordata > Mammalia > Eulipotyphla > Talpidae > Talpa > Talpa occidentalis. The sequence goes on from NW_023604861.1 coordinate 95,836,857, forward strand.
TAAGTGGCAGCATCTTCAGGCTCCAGGCTGCTGATGGTGAGAGTGAAATCTGTCCCAGACCCACTGCCACTGAAGCAGGATGGGACCCCGGGTTGCAAACTGGATGCACCATAGATCAGGAGCTTAGGAGCGTTCCCTGGTTTCTGCTGATACCATTGTAAATTAGTACTAACACTCTGACTAGCCCGGCAGGTGATGGTGACTCTGTCTCCTGCAGATGCAGACATGGAGAGTGGAGACTGGCTCATCTGGATGTCACACCCGGCCCCTGGGATGGAAACAGAAAACACACCCACACTGTCATCCTATCATGAGAGACTTCCCTTAGGGCCAGGGGTCCTGCCCTCCTGGGCCTGCTCAACTCCTGGTGTTTCCTTCCTCACCTGGGAGCCAGAGCAGCAGGAGGCTGAGGAGCTGAGCAGGGGCCCTCATGTCCATGCTGGGTCCTGCCTGGTCTGACCCTCAGGGGCTGGGGCAGACTATGAATAGTGTGGAGGGAGGGGCTGTGCTCTGGGAACATGCAAATGAGCAGGGGCGGGGCAGTGGGCACAGCTGCAGGGGCTGATCTCAGCAGCACAGAGGCAGGGACTCCCCAGTGACCAGGTGCCCCCAAGGCAGCAAAATTTGTATTTTTTCTTGGGGAAAACATTGTAATTTCCATCTATTTTTCTATGAATATACTGTTCCTGTGGTATCTTTAAGATTCACGATATAAAGAGAGGTAGAGTATATATACATCTCCACTATAAAAAAATACAAAGTCTTAACATTTGCTATTACACGGATGGAATGGAGGGGTTATGGTAAGCAAAATAGGTCAGAAGGAAAAGACAAAACCTGGATAATTACAATACATGTTGAATATGAAAAAAACAAGGGAATAAATAAGACTAATAAAACAAACCCTGGAAGTCTAATAGTAGAACTGAGATTACAAGAGGGAGAATTTAGTGTTGGGAGCAAAACGGGGAACATTGGAGTATGGGTGGGGGATCGTGGGTGCTCTGGTGATGGCTGTGGGTAATAATATTGATTTAAAGAGGTGTGAGCTTATACCCCCACATTACATACAGCGATAAAAGCCAACATCATTTCAATAAAAACAATAGAATTGAAAAAAAAAGATTCACCATAGGCTTTATTTATTTCCTATCTCTCCATATAACACAGGGATAAGAGTATAACACTCTAATATATAGCAAAGACTCTTTTAATTCATTATGTGGACATTAGTGAGGTCAATAAGACTTCCTATTTGCTATGATTCCCTGACATTCCTGGTGTGAAAAATTATCATCACTGCCAGTCAGAGAGGCAGTCAGGTGGCAAGACAATCAGCAGTGTGGGTGTCAAGAGTAGTAAGAGCCCTGACACTGAGCATCCTCCCTGCTGACTTCCTCTCCAGCTAAGCCACATGTCCCCCCACATATAAGGTCCTGTCCCACTACATCTACCTCAGCCCCAAGGTCAAGGTGTTCTCCCCCCACATCTGACAGTCTCCTCCCTACCCTGTGCTATGTCATCACACAGACCTGAGCACACACCCTGGTCTCCCTGGACTGTAGCTCACATCCCTCATCCTCCTCCCCAGGTGCTCCCTTCTGAGCTGAGGTCCTCCCAGATCAACTCCTCAGTGATCCCTGGGGTAAACTGTGTCCCTGCACCTGCACATTCCCTCACCGCCATGTCTCCTCCAGATCCCAGGAGACAGCAAATCTAGTCTCAGAGTGAGGAGGGGTCTCCCTGCCCACTCCCTTCTCTTCTCATGCTGCCAGGACGCTGCCTTCAGTGCTTGTCTTAGATATATTTCAGACAGGTAATCGTGAAAAGATGCTCCACATCATATCTCATCAGGAAATGCAATTAAGACAGCACCCCTTTAGTATGCCTAAGTCTAGAACACAGTTACACCTGTTCAGGACATGAGGGTGCCCCATAAATGCCTTATTCATAAATTCCAGAATTTGGGAGTGTCCAGGTGTTCTTCAGTGGGCAGTAAATTTAGGCATGAACTGTGGCTCACCCAGAAACAGGACCTTATGTAGCACTAAAAGAAACAAGTTTATAATCTAGAGAAGACACTTAAATGTCTCTCACAATGAAGAAATCAACCTGAAGAAAGCAACATACTGATTGCATCTGAAGGACATTCAGGGGAAGGGGACCCTGGGGATAGAAGTGACAGCAGTGGTGTCAGGGGCTATGACTGTGGGGGGAGACTAGCAGGTGGAGCATGGAGGAATTTGAAGGCAGTGAAACTGCTCTGTGGACATTGTCATGGTGCACACCTGGCCTGGTCAGTTCCAAACCCTTAGACTGCACCCGTAGGTGTGAGTCCTCTTGTAACTAGGGGTTTGGGTCCAGCAGGTACAGCACTTACACCACTGTGTGGGGGAGGGTGAGAGCAGAAAAGACGGGATCTTGTGTTTGTGTTGGAGGAGGTATTATGGGAAATCCCAGTCATTATGCTAAATTTTGATGGGAACATAAATATGCTCTAGTAAAGTAATACTTATTGAAAACAGTTTTTGCTTTAACTATCCCGAGTGGCTCCTATCCCACTGTATGACCCTGACTGGTGTTGTAACCTGGCAGCTGAGGTGTAATCACCTCTATCTCTATGAAAACAACAGAGTCACTCTCCTCTCAAGCTGTTGGGCTGAAGAGAGGAAAGAGTGTTAGGGGTCAAGGAGTTTCCCTGCTCCTTCTACCAGAAACCTCCAGCCTTTCTGTGGGTGATGACATCTGAGATGTGCTCTCAGAAGACAGGGCACCAGGAGGAGCAGTTGGGCTGCCCAGCCTCACACAGCTGCTCCCTGGGTGGTTTTTGTTTAGGCTTGTAACACTGTGGGAGGGTAGCTATCATGCTGCAGACAGAAGTAAGTGGCAGCATCTTCAGGCTCCAGGCTGCTGATGGTGAGAGCGAAATCTGTCCCAGACCCACTGCCACTGAAGCGGGATGGGACCCCGGGATGCAAATTGGATGCTTGGTGGATCAGGGGCTTAGGAGCTTTCCCTTGTTTCTGCTGAAACCAAGCTAACCAACTGTTAACACTCTGACTGGCCGGGCAGGAGATGGTGATTCTGTCTCCTGGAAATGCAGACACGGAGGGTGGAGACTGGGTCAACTGGATGTCACACCAGGCTCCTGGGATGGAAACAGAAAACACAGCCACACTGTCATCCTGTCATCAGAGGACTTCCCTGAGGGCCAGGGGTCCTGCCCACCCAGGGCTGATCAACTCCTGGTGTTTCCTTCCTCACCTGGGAGCCAGAGCAGCAGGAGGCTGAGGAGCTGAGCAGGGGCCCTCATGTCCATGCTGGGTCCTGCCTGGACTGACCCTCAGGGGCTGGGGCAGACTATGAATAGTGTGGAGGGAGGGGCTGTGCTCTGGAAACATGCAAATGAGCAGGGGCGGGGCAGTGGGCACAGCTGCAGAGGATTTAGGGGGATTTATCTCAAGAATAGCACAGAGGCAGCAACTCCATACGTCCAGTTTCCTGTAGAACAGCAACAATTTGCCTACAGAGAAATTATGTCTACCTGAAGAAAACAGGACAGATTCTCATCTTCTGCCCTGCAAGTGTAGTGTTCTTTTGGCTTCTTCAATATTTATATCATGCTTTCCTTCCTATTCTCCATATATTACAGGTCTAAAAATTTAACAAATTGATCTCATGTGTTTATGAGAATATTTTATTGAGCTTAATCAGATTTTCTTTTGATTTTGATTCCCTGATATTCCTGGTATAAGAAATTATCATCACTGCCAATTAGAGGTGCAGTGATTTGGAATGGCAGTAGAAAGGGTTGGTGTTATGAATTCTAAGTGCCCAGATATTGAGTATCTCCCATGCTGACCTCTCATCTCCAGCTAAGCCTTATACCCCTCCACATATGAGGCCCTGTCCACCTCGACCCCAAGGTCAGGAGTGTTCTCCCCCCACATCTGACAGTCTCCTCCCTCCCCAGTGCTTTGCCATCAACAGATCCGAGCACACGCCCCGGTCCCTTGGACTGTAGCTCATGTCCTTATCCTCCTCCCCAGGTGCTCCCTTCTGAGCTGAGGTCCTCCCAGACCAACTCCTTAGTGATCCCTGGGGTCAACTGTGTCCCTGCACCGTGCACGGTCCCCCATCACCACGTCTCCCCCGAGTCCCAGGAGACAGCAGCTCTAGTCTCAGGGTGAGGTGGGGTCTCCCTGCCCAGCTCCCTTCATTTCTCATGCTGCAAGGATGCTGCCCTCAATGCAAAGCCTGCCCCCACATGCAGCCTCTGAGCACATCCTCCTGTGTGTCCTGTTCCATCCCCACCCTCCCAGCGTGACCCTGGAGCAAACAGACCTGCTGGACAGCAAAGAGCAGGATGAGGAGACACTCCAGGGACTGGACTCTGAGGCGCCTCAGCCTATGTGTGAAGCAGGATGACCCGGGGGTTGAGGGTGGGTGGTTTAGAACAGGAAGTGGTACCAGACATACTGAAGCCTCCAAAGAGGGATGTCAAGGAGATGTACTCTGATGGAGGAGGGGGAGTGAATAAAAAGAGAAAAGGGGATGTTATTGCAGAGATGACCCAGTCCTGTTCCCCCCACAAGATCCTGGAGACCACATAGCCCCAGGGCAGGTGCAGCACATGGGACACTCATATCCACAGTGGTGACAGGAGGAGGGCTTGGCTGCTGTGCTGTGATGCTGAGCCAGTCAGTATCCAGATCTCCAGCCCCTGATCCTGCCTGGCATCATCCCAGGGGACCACCAGGGAGCAGGAGCCTGGGAGCTGGCTCTGTGTTTTGCTGATTTCAGCGTGGGGGATGTGGGTAAACGTTTCCTCATGTTTCCTCATGCAGCTGTGACCCTCTCCTGGGACATAATGATGAATTGGGAACTGGACCACAGAGTCTCCACTGGTGGCATCTAGGAGGGGAAGCAAACAATGACATCCCCTAACATCAGTACCAAGCAGATATTTCATCACTTAGATTTATTTATGATCAGGATAAAAAAACAGACTAGTCTTACTTTCAAATAAATGCCTGCTTTTCAAGTAAATAAGCTAAGAATGAAAGACGAGTTCTCCATCCACAGCAAAGTGAGAATAGGAGAAAGAAGAGAGACAAAGCTGGGGTTCCCATGTCCCTGAGAGGCCTCTTGAGTGTCCTCCTACTCAGAGACTGTGGGGATGGCTCTGGGGACACAGCCAAGCAGGCCTAGAGCACGGTGGCCTCCATCAAAGGCACAGACACCGGGCAGATTTACTCGTGCTCAGCACACTGGAGCTCCTCCTGATGTCTCAAGACCCCAGAGACTCTTCAAATCTTAGGGGCTTCCTTAGATACATGGACAGCATCACTCTTACTCTCCCAGGATTTCCAACATAGGCCTGGGGCTTATGTTTACTGTGGGTTTGCTGCCCTCTACGGGCAGTTTTATGACACGACAGCTTAAGGATAGTTGATGTGGGGCCTCAAAGAATCTTGCCTGTTTCCACTGCTATTTATGAAGCTGACACTGTAGCTAGACTATCAGCAGCACAGACTCTGTGGGCGCACCAGATGATTCCTCTTCTAGATAACTGGCAACCTAGGTGAGAACAGAAGGATCATATGTGACCAGGAATTCAGAATACATGTTTGTGACATGACCGTTAAGGGCCAGGATCTGGGATTCAAGTGAGTGAGATGCCAAAGATGTGCTTTGGAAAAAGGGAAAGAGGGCAGGACAGACCTGCAGGAGGAATGGTGGCCTGGGGTAGGAAGCAGAACTCTCCTGGTCTAGGTCTGTCAATCCAGCCTCCTTCCTCCTTCCAGAAACATTCCAGTGCAGCTCTGAGACCAGAGGTAAGAAGCACAGGTGAGAATCACAGTGGTTTGTTAACACTTGAAATATAGCTGGGACAACTAAGAAGCAGTTCATTATTTTAAGTAATTCTATTTTAAATGTATAGAGCCGCCTGTGGTTTGTGTGTGTTATGTTGGGTGGTGCACTTTTGTCACAGTGCAATCCCCAGGGAAAGGGGAGGTTCCAGATTCCCTGCCCCACCCCAGGAAGCGCACAGCTGAGCAGCAAGGGAGAGCTAGAAAAGACTGGGAAGAGGACTTGGAAGAGAGAAGAAGGAAGAAGGAGCAGACCAGGAGGAGGCATGTGGAGCAGAGAGACATGTAAAGAAGAAACCATGCTCGCTTCTTGGCCTTTGACCTGTACCAGGAACTGGGGGGACATATTTGAGAGACAGAGAGGGTGGTGAGAGTCACCCAGGGAGGCTAACAATGGCAGCTTTTTTCTTGATGCGCATGTAGGTTTTATTCTTTTCCCAGCAGACTTGCCTGCCCTTTTCCTATGCTCTCCACCAGAATTGCCCTGGTATTGTGGCAAACTCTCGGGCCTCAGTGCCCAAGCTTTGGGCCAGCCCTCTTTGGCTGGGCATTTACCCACCAGGGGATGGGTAACTTTGGGTACTTGATTTGGAACTTTATTTTTTCCCTTTTCTGTGTTGTACACTAATTGTATTGAAGTTCCTTTCCAGTAAGGGTATTACACACTAGAGTATCTTTTGTCTTGATATCAAAAGATGGCAGAACCTATTTAGGGGAGACAGGTTAGGGGCTTTTGAGGTAGCCCCAGCCTGCCCTAAAACAACAGGGCACTGGAAACATAATCAGACAAATGCACTGAAGTCCTTCTTTGTATAAAAAGTATCATTGGAGATCCTGGTTCCATTAGTCCCAAATGGTGGGTGTGAAAGGAAGTCATTTGCAAACTACAGTTAGAATTGTATAGTGAGATGAGGAGGAGATAAGCAGTAAGGACTATTCTTTCTTTGGGTGAAAGGTGTATTTCATCCAATCAGGACAGTTGTCCTTGTCACTCTCCACCCTTACTTCAACTCCCAGTTACCTTCTCATTGTGGATTCTGAGTTTCAACCCCTCCTAGGCTAGGAGACCTGAGTTTCACCCAAGACTAGCAACAGAAGCCTCAGATTCCTCCCCCGTTCCAGCTGCACATTCCCTGTGGGAAATTCTCCTTTTGCCCAAGAGCAGATTAATATCCATGGTGCTGATACTCACACAAAGGAACTACTTTTTTTTTTTTAAAGATTTATTTATTTATTTATTTATACAAGCACTGGGTACAGTCAGAAGCGTGGGAGGGTGAGAGAATTCACCAGAGCCAGAGCAGGGAGCACAACGATTAAGTACATCGCTGAGGGGAGCAGCAGGGGCGGCAGAAGAGGTCTGCATGCCATGTGAGACCCTCGCCCAGCGGGCAGGTATTGAACCGGCTTTGCAGAGGCTTCAGGCAGCTTCCCAACCCAGCACTTAGCCGCTGCGCCACTGGGGAGGCCCCACAAAGGAACTACTCTTGAAGTGAACCTTAGTGCTAATGTGGCATAAAAAATGTTGAGGTTTAAGTACAGACTCAATCTGCCACTCCATGAACCCAGGATAACCAACCTATCCCTAGATCTAGGCACATCCTGGCTAGTCATGATCATCCACATTTATGTCTATTTACTTATAAATGTGCAACTGTAATGCCCCCAAAAGAAATCAGCTGGATTCTGTATAAATTTTACTTACTACTTTGAACTTAACAAAAATGATGCATTAGACTTGTAATTACACTTGCCATGGATTCACCTATCTGGGAATGAACAGTTATCGGCGACATGGTTTGTTTCCTGAACCAGGAGCAGGACAGGAGGCTTGGTCCATCCAACTGTTCTTTCACTTCTGTCACACTCTGAATGTAATGAATGTTATACATGTAAACAGCTTGATCCATGGTAGGTGAGATATCACTTTGGAACACTATATTAAGTGAAATCTATTCAAAACACATTATGTTTATAAACCTTCAATTAAAATATATTATTGTGATTCATTTTCAGTTAATGACCAAGCACTGTGAAAATAATGCATTCATTTATTAAATAATTTTAAATAATTTATTAAATAATTTCTTATGACAATACAGAAACAAATTTGCCATATTGTAACACAGGGCTGAAATCAAAGGCTTTTACAGGAGGAGGAGGAGCAGGTGAGGATGAAGAGCCCAGGAAAATACAGACAAAGTATCTGTGGGGTGGAGACTCTAATAGGAAATGTAAGGGAATGCAGAAGCAGCCCCCATGATTCAGTGTTTTCAAGGATTCGGTGTTTTCAAGGATTCAGTGTTTTTGAGGATTCAGCATTTTCCAGGACTCAGGATTCCTGGGTCAATCATTCCTGCCCCCACTAGAAGGCTGTTGCAGGCCTCCTGAGGACTTGGAGGCTTTGCAGGTAGGCAAGCAACTGAAACTTTTCCCTGCTTTGCTGCTGTTACGGCCTGCAAGGGAAGGACCCCAGGGCTGGGCACCTCACTGAGCTGTGTAAGTGTGGGCCACTTGCTGGGTCCTTTGGCTGCTGCAGCTGCTGTCCCCAGTGTTGCTAATCTGGTGCTGAGCTGGCACACCTCATCAGCTCTAGTGAGCATCTCCTGCTGCATCTTCTGCTGTGGTTGTGAGTTTGATCCCAATCTATTGTCTGGCTACCATGTGCTCCAGGCTCTCAGTGGTGGGAAGATGCCATCTTGTCTCTTCTGTTCGGACTGGGGGTTCCACTTCTCAGTGATAGGAAGATTTCATTTTGGGAATGTGACCTTTTGTTTGGCATAGGCATTCCGCACCTTCAGTAGCAGGAAGATGCCATCATATATGACTTTTGTTTAGGATTTCAAAACACTGGATATGCTTTGGGTGAAATAACTGGCCATTTGTGCCCTCAGTGACTCTTTGTTTTCCCTTTGTTAAATAAATCCCATTATTGTTGTTTTCTGAACTTGAGTGGTCTTGCAACTGTGCTCGTGGGTGAAGAACTCAGTGACCAGTAAGCTGTTTCGGCACTCTCCTTGGCCAGCTTTAGCTTCCCATATTGCCCAGTATCAATATCTCATCTGAAATTGTTTTCAGGTTAATTAATCTTAACATCCTTGCCATTTGGGAGAGAATGTTGTTCTGGATTTTTCTCTTACCTATGGTAAATTTCATGGTCTTCATTTTTCAGTTTATGGTGTTTGTTTTAAAAACCACTCTGAAATTACAAAAACACCCACAACACTCAGAAAATGCATTAGAAGCAAATCAAGTTTTCTTGGCATTGAAATATTGTATTCGTTGTAAATTATCTAAATATTTGAATACTAAAAATGGTCCAGACCCCTCAGGAGCTACTTCCCTTTGTTCTCCACCATCTTCCACTGACACTGACTCACTGAATCTTCTGTGTCTGCTCATGAGACAAAAGGAACCCAAGTGGGCATCTGGTACAGGCCACAAGAGAGGTTTCTGTGCAAGGCTGAACCACTGTGGGAGGATCATGGCTCCTTTGCATGCAGAGATATATAGACTTCAACATCCTCAGCCTCCACCCAAGTCAAAACTGGGTATTGTCATCTAGTTCTCCCAGAGAATAGCTTGTGTAGAATGTTTTCCCAACCATATGATGGAGAAGATAGTTTAAGTAATAAAGATGTAGGAAATTGAGAAGATGGGAAAATGCCAATTTAGCAAAATTACCCAATATTATGCTATGAAAAACATATACAAACTGGTAAATTCCATTATGTTTTAAACTTCATTTGCAAAATAGCTATCAGTTGTCTGGTTAGGAGGCTGACTACATGTCACTGACCAATGCAGGCCAGGCAGGGAGCAGCTGTCCCTTTCACCACAGGGGCTGTTCCCATTCCCAGGCTACCCAGGCTCCCTGCTCCCTGGCCTCTTCCAGGCCAAGATGTGCAGGTGACAGGACTTGACAGCTAATGTCTCTGGTGGGGCTGAGGCGCTCATGGTTCAGGAGCTACTTTCCTTTATTCTCCACCATCTTCCACTGACACTGACTCACTGAATCTAGTGTGTCTTCTCATGAGACAAAAGGAACCCAAGTGGGCATCTGGTACAGGCCATGAGGGAAGTTTTTGTTCAAGGCTGAACTGCTTTGGGAGGGAGTATGATGGGTACTTTGCATGCGGAAATAGACTTCAACATCCTCAACCTCCGCCCTGCTGATCTTCAGGGTGAAATCTGCCCCTGACCACCTGCCACTGAACCTGTCTGGGACCCCAGAGGGCCTGTTGGAAACCTTATAGATGAGGAGCCTTGGCGAGTGGCCTGTCTTCTGCAGGTACCAATGCAAATAGGTGTTTCCATCACCACTTAGGAGGCCCTGACTTGCCCTGCAGGAGATGGAGGCCGACTCCCCAGGGACGAAGGCCTGGGTTCGGGGTGTCTGAGTCAGCACAACCTCCCCACTGGATCCTGAAGAATTGAGAGAGAAGTGCCAAGTCATTTTCATCAGTTATTTTCATTATTTGAAGTCTGTTATTAAGTTAAAATATCACTTTGTTTTATGTTATTTTTTTGAGATTTATGTTTATTTTATTTTTTTTAAAGATTTATTTACGCATACAAGAACTGGGGTAGAGGTCAGAGGTGTGGAGCGGGAGCGGAGAGGATTCACCAGAGACAGAGTGGGGAACTGAACAGGCAGACTGACTGAAATACATTGCTGAGGGGAGCAGAGGGTGAGTCAGGAGAGGTCTGCTGCACCATGTGGGTAGCTCCCTGGCTGGGGATCCAACTTGTCCTACAGAGGCTGCGGACAGCTTCATAGGTTGTGTCTTAACCCCTGCACCACCTGAGATTTATGTTTATTTACCAAAATATATAATCACAATACATAACCTTTGGAAATAGACCTCTAAACTTTGCCTTTTGTCTCTACATTTCCCTGTTATGGCTTTCCAGAGTATAGGTGCGTATTCCTCTGAATTCTTCTACATATTCACAGAGCTAAGCATAACATTCTCTGAAGGACAAGACATACACATCTAACACGGAGAGAGAATACACATGGAGGGCAGAGGGCCCCAGAGCTCAGCCTCCCCATCCTCTGCTCCATTGTCACCTTCACTCTGCCTTACCTGGGGTCCAGAGCATCAGCAGCCCCAGCTGCTGAGCAGGGAACCTCATTTTGAGAGGGTGACCTGATGTGCCCAGTTAGGTTCTAACTGTAAGCTGACTTTTATCTCAGGCTTGCAAGGAAATGTCCTCTCTAGGGACCCACATGCAAAACCCCAGGTGGGGCCTTAGGGTGGAGAGAACCCAGGGGAGCCTGGAGGGTTTCATATAACCAAAGGGAGTAGCTGGTCTTCAGTTTGATAAAAATGAAAAGAAACATTGGTATTGCCAGATAGGAGAAAGATCCGATTCTGAAATTTTTGAATTGCTTTATGGAAGACAGTGTGTGTGTCCCTATGTCTCTTACAAATAATATATGACTTCTATGAGTCTCTCTTCCTCTCTCTCTCTGTCTATGGACATTACATGAGAACCTAGGTCTCCCCTGCCTGCATGTGGGCGGTGATGGCTGTGAGTCTACAAACCCTTGGACTGTGCATCAGCAGGTGTGAGTCCTTTTCATCAGTTATGGCATTTACACCACTGTGGTGGGGGTGTTAAGAACAGAAAAGATGGGAGACTATTTGTGGGAGTGATAATACCTAGCAACTACATATCACTACATTTCACTAAGTTTTGCTGTAAATATAAACCTACTCTTTAAAAAAAATGTTTATTTGGCCTACAGGAACAACCAATTATTATCACAGACACGCAAATCAAGACCACAATGTAGTACCAACTCACAACTATGAGAATGATCCATATCAAAAAACTAGAATCAACAAGAGCTGGTGAGGATGTGGAGAAAAGGGAACCTCCCTACACTGCTGGTGGGAATGCAAACTGGCCAAGCCCTTATGGAAAGCTGCATGGAGGTGTCTCAAAATATTAAACACACATCTGCCATTCAACCCAGCAATTCTACTCTTTGGCATTAATTAAAAAAAATTAATTTTAAAGAAAATCGCACTCCCATGTTTATTGCAGCACTATTTATTACAGCCAATCTACAGACACAATCTAAATGCCCCTGAACAGATGAGTGAAGCAAGAAGATCTGGTCTATATACACAGTGGAGTACTACTCAGTGATCAAAAAAGATAAACTCATGCCATTTGCAGAAACATGGATGGAGCTTGAAAGGATAACACTAAGCAAATAAGTCAGAAGGAGAAACATAAGTACCAGTTGGAGTCGCTAATGTGTGAACATAATGAGTTACATTAATAGTCATATAAAGACAAGCTGAAAAACTAACCCCTTGATAACTCACAACAGAACCAAGAAAGGGGATGAGGGGAGGTAAGAGCAGAAAGGGAGGGAGGAGGCACAATGGTGGAGCACGGGTGAGTTGGTTGTAGTTACACTATGTTGGTCATAACTGATAGTGATACCCCAAAGTTACCTCAGCTAAAACCCTATACACACACGTGCACACACACACACACGCAGAGTGAGAGAGAAATGTTGTTTTTTTCTTTTTTACATCATTTTTCATTTTTATAGGGTTTTAGCTGAGGTAACTTTGGCATGTTTATCTTTTTTTTTTTAAAAGATTTATTTATTTATTTACACAAGAACCAGGGTACAGGCCAGATTCATGGGAGGGTGAGAGGATTCACCAGAGGCTGAGTGGGGAACAGAACAGGCAGACTGACGAAATACACTGCTGAGGGGAGCAGCGGGTGCGACAGGAGAGATCTGCCAGGCGCAGCAGGAGCGGTCTGAGGCGCCATGTGGGACCCTCGCTGGCCAGCGGGGATCGAACCAGCACAGCAGAGGCTGTGGACAGCTTCACAGCACTGCGCTCAACAGCCTGCGCCACCAGGGGAGGCCCATGTTTATCTTTTTTGATTGTTGAGTAATATCCCATTGGGTATATGTACCACATCTTCTTGATCCAGGGCATTGGGGTTGTTTCCATAGCTTAGCTAATGTAAATAGTGCTGCAGTAAACATAGGGGTGCAGCTGTCCTTATGATTTAATGTTTTTGTGTCCTTTGTGTAAATACCTAGGAGTGGAATTGCTGGATCCTATGGAAGCTCCATCTTTAGCAGATTGAGGAATCTCCACAAAGCTCTTCATAGTGGTTGGACCAGTTTGCACTCCCACCAGCAGTGCAGGAGAGTTCCTTTTTCTCCACATCCTCACCAACATTTGTCTTTGCTAGTTTTTTTAATATGTGCCATTCTCACTGGTGTAAGATGGTATCTCATTGAGAATTGTTTATTAAAGTAAGTTCTTTTTTTTAAGATTGATTTATTTATTTTATACAAGAACTGGGGTACAGGTCAGAAGTGTGGGAGGGTGAGAATTCACCAGAGCCAGAGCGGGATGCAGAACTGGCAGATGGAACAAAGACACTGCTGAGGGGAGCAGTGAGTGAAGCAGGAGAGATCTGCTGCACCATGTGGGGTTCTCCCTGGCTGGCAGGGAATTGAACTGGCACTGCAGAGGCTGCGGACAGCTTCGCAGCATGACGCTCAAACACTGCCCCACCGGGGAGGCCCTAAAGTAAGTTCTTATCCAAATGATCTCAAGTGGCTCCTCTCCCACTGATGAACCTGACCGACATCATAACCAGACAGCTCAGGTGTAATAACTTCTGTCACAATTGAGTCAGCAGAGGCGTTATCATGTCTGTGTTGTTGGGAAGGGGGAGGAGGAAAAAGAAGCAGGTGTGAGGCAGTGTCCCTGCCCCTTCTACCAGAACCTTCCACTCAAGTGTGACGACATGTGAGATATACTCTCAGCAGAGGGAGCAGCTGGGTTTCCCAACCTCACACTTTCACTCCCTCAGGTGGTTTTTGTTCGGGCTTGTATCACTGTGGAAGGAGGAGCACTGTAATGATGCTGACAGTAGTAAGTGGCAGCATCTTCAGGCTCCAGGCTGCTGATGGTGAGAGTGAAATCTGTCCCAGATCCACTGCCACTGAAGCGGGATGGGACCCCGGGTTGCAAATTGGATGCACCATAGATCAGGAGTTGAGGAACTTTCCCTAGTTTCTGCTGGTACCATTGTAAATAGTTGCTAACACTCTGACTGGCCCGGCAGGAGATGGTGACTCTGTCTCCTGGAGATGCAGACACGGAGGATGGAGACTGGGTCATCTGGACATCACACCTGGCCCCTGAGATGGAAAGAGAAAACACACACCCACATTGTCATCCTGTCATCAGAGGACTTCCCTGAGGGCCAGGGGTCCTGCCCACCTGGAGCTGATCAACTCCTGGTGTTTCCTTCCTCACCTGGGAGCCAGAGCAGCAGGAGGCTGAGGAGCTGAGCAGGGGCCCTCATGTCCATGCTGGGTCCTGCCTGGACTGACCCTCAGGGGCTGGGGCAGACTATGAATAGTGTGGAGGGAGGGGCTGTGCTCTGGAAACATGCAAATGAGCAGGGGTGGGGCAGTGGGCACAGCTGCAGGGGCTGATCTCAGTGACAGCACAGTGGCAGGGACTCCCTGGTGACCAGGTCCCCCCAGGGCAGGGCAAATTTGCCTGCTGAGAAGGTATTTCTCACTGCAGATCTCAGGACATAGTCATTTATTGTCTTGTTAGTGTAGAGATCTTTTGGACACCCCTTATTTGTAACACGCTTTACTTGATTCTCCATCTACTACAGTATATGACACTCAAAGAAATGTGTTCATGTGGGTATGTTACTAAGGTTAGTGAGGTTTCCTCTTCACTCTGGTTCACGGTTAAAGATGATTTGAAAAACTATCATCACTGCCAACCTGATGCAGTGAAGCAGGAGGACAATGCAGAGTGTGGCTGTCAGGGGTTGCATGATCCCAGACACTGAGCATCCTCCCTGCTGACCTCATCTCAGCTGAGCCTTGTGTCCCCTCACATCTGAGGCCCTGTTCCAACATGTCCACCGTGGCCTCAAGGACAGGGTGTTCTCCCCCCACATCTGACAGTCTCCTCCCTCCCCAGTGCTGTGTCATTATATAGACCTGAGTCCACTTCCCAGTCTCCTTGGACTGTAGCTCACGTCCTTCATCCTCTTCCCACGATGCTCCCTTCCAAACTAAGGTCCTCCCAGACCAACTCCTCAGTGATGCCCTTCAATTCAAGGGGTCCCTGCATCTGCATATTCATCAGACACCAAATGTCTTCCAGGTCCTAGCAGACAGCAGTCCCCAGTGCAGGGGCCAGGGTATTGGGGCAGGAAACCACACACTGGAAGGTGAAGGGGACACCCCTCAGGGTTTGGAGCTCATACAGTGTAGGATGATCATCTACACGGACTTGAAGGGCTGGACCCAGACTCTCCCCATAAAGGAAGTGACCCTGGTGGCTGGTGCAGAGCATTGAGCTACAGTACATGACAAGGAAGCATTCTCATGTCTATGAAACCATCCAAACTACCCCCAAAAGAATCCATTTCTTTTGCCATTGAAGAGCCTGACCTGGATGTGGAACCTGGATGAGGATAAGCCAACAATCCTGACTCGGCTCAGGACCACAGAGCTCGATCTCTCCAAAGTCACGGGAGGACAAGATGCGCCACCTGTAGCTGCTGTGAGTTGCAGACAGAACAGCAGGGAGGGATGTGGGTGGAGACAGAGGCAGCCCTGCACTGTGTGACAACCCAAGGAGCCCCAGTCCCTGGGGTGCCTGCAAAGACAAAAACCGTGTCCTCAGCACAGAGGGACGCCAGTCTGTGTCCTGTGTCCTGTGTCATCTGTGTGGCCAGCTGTTGTGACACAAAATATTCGTCCACTCCTTGAGTGTCTTTGTTTCCAAGTGTGTGGAAACATCCATTCAAAGCCGCACTCCTAGGCAGAGATGAGCTCTTCTATGTGAAAATAGCAAGTGTGAACAGAAAGAGTAAATAAGATCTGTGTACTTAAACAGTGAAAATCCCAAGTGGTTGGTTTAAGAAAACACTCGCTCCATCTCCCTGTGTGTCACTAGCACCCATCTTCCTCCCATGTGTTCCTGTGGCACCATCGTGCCAGCCTGTGTTGAGGGAGGCCCCAGCATGGAACCAGCAGTCCTGGTGCTGTGTGTCCTGCTGGTCCCGGTGTTCAGTCTCCCATTGCGGCAGGACTGTGAGTCCCGCCATGTGGACAGGCTTAAGCAGTGGCCTCCTTACAGGCCCTGCAGGTCAGGGTGATAGGAGAAAGGTGGGGAAGAACAGGGAGGGGCAGGTCCGTGACCCCCAGGGCATTGCAAGACCTTGGATTCTCACTCTCAGTGAAGTGAAATGTGGGAGGAGTTGAGCAGAGAAGCATGAGGCACATTTACAAAGATCCTCTGGGGCTGACTGGAGACTAGACTGGGTCTGGCCAGGGGAGAGGCTGGTGGCCTTGAGGAGGGTGGGGCTGTGGTCCAGATGAGGGATGAGGGATGAGAGAAGTTTGTGCTGGACAGCTGGGAAGGTGGAGAGAGGCTCAGATATATTTGTGGTGTGGGGTTATTTATTGGAACCTGGCCCACTGTATTATAAGGAGCACATGTAGTTACTCCGGAGTTTTTGGTTTTGTTGAGAATTTGCCCTTACTAGGAGGGAGACGTCTCATTTCAATTGAGTAACCAGAAGCCCTTGGAATAAACCACACCAAGTGTGAGCGCCTTGTAAACTGAGGACTTTGGTGATGGTGAAATATCAGTGTGGGTTCATCCTTCTCCCCTGGGGGAGGTGTTGAAGGGTGATAATGAGGCTGAGGTGTATGGAGGGGGTTCTGCGTATTTATGAGGAACCTCTGCGCTTGAACATTTAGCTAACTTTTCACTTTAAATAATAATGCCTATTACTGCACAGCAAAAGAGACAATAACAAAAACAAAGAGAAACCCCACCAACTGGGAGAACATTTTTGCACCCAACACTAATGATAAAGGACTGATCACAAAAATCTGCAAAGAGCTGATGAGACTCAGCAACAACCAAGAAAATAATCCAGTCAAAAAATGGGCAGAAGAGCTAAAAAGAAACTTCTCTGAAGAGGAAATGCAAATGGCCAACAGACATATGAAAAAATGTTCAACATCACTTGTAATCAGGGAAATGCAAATCAAAACTACCATGAGATACCATCTCACACCAGTGAGAATGGCACATATTAAAAAAACTAGCAACAACAAATGTTGGCGAGGGTGTGGAGAAAAAGGAACTCTCCTGCACTGTTGGTGGGAGTGCAAACTGGTCCAACCACTATGGAGAGCTGTGTGGAGATTTCTGGACCTACTAAACATAGAGCTTCCATATGATCCAGCAATTCCACTCCTAGGTATTTACCCAAAGGACACAGAAACATCAATTCCAAAGAGCACCTGCACCCTATGTTTATAGCAGCACTGTTTACAATAGCTAAGCTTTGGAAACAGCCCAAATGCCCAAAAATAGATGACTGGATCAAGAAGATGTGGTACATATACACCATGGAATATTACTCAGCATTCAAAAAAGATAAACACATGCAATTTGCAGCAACATGGATGGCGTTGGAAGGGATCATGCTCAGCGAAATAAGCCAGAAAGAAAAAGAAAAATACCGGATGGTCTCACTAATAGGAGGAATCTAGAAAACTTAAATAAGGGACCAGGAAAACGAATATAAGACAGTGAAAATCAAAATCAACAAAAAACTATGAACCAGAGACACTTTTTGGGGTGTGGGAGGCGGGAGGGGAGGGATTGGGGTCAGAATGGGGCATTTGCAATTGTATGGGGGAATATAAAAATAAAATTTATTATTTAAAAAAATAAAATAAAATAATGCCTATTCAAGACAACTCTGGCTTGCCCTACCTAGTGTGGCTTTCCCCTGCTGTATGAACCCTGACTAAAGTCATAACCCAGGATGCTCAGGTGTAATCACCTCTGTCACTATTAAGTCACCAAAGTCACTGTCCTGTCTGTGTTACTGGGCTGAGGAAGGGAAAGAGAGTTAGAGGGCCAAGGAGCCTCCCTGACCCTTCTAGCAGAACCTTCCAGTCCTTCAAAGCTTGGCTGCCTCTGAGGGCGATTTTCAGCAAATGAGGGAACTGGGAGGAGCAGCTGCCACCACCCAGACTCTCTGGTCTGTTCCCTGGGTAGTTTTTGTTCAGGCCTGTGTCACCGTGGGAGGGTAGCTGTTACCCTGCTGACAGAAGTAAGTGGCAGCATCTTCAGGCTCCAGGCTGCTGATGGTGAGAGTGAAATCTGTCCCAGATCCACTGCCACTGAAGCGGGATGGGACCCCGGGCCGCAAAGTGGTTGCGTGATTGATCAGGAGTTTAGGAGCCTTCCCTGGTTTCTGCTGATACCAGTGTAAATAATTGCTAATACTCTCACTGGCCCGGCAGGAGATGGTGACAGTGTCTCCCAGAGATGCAGGCACTGATGGTGGAGACTGGGTCATCTGGATGTCACACCTGGCCCCTGAGATGGAAACAGAAAATATACCCACACTGTCATCCTGTCATCAGAGGACTTCCCTGAGGGCCAGGGGTCCTGCCCACCTGGGGCTGAACAACTCCTGGTGTTTCCTTCCTCACCTGGGAGCCAGAGCAGCAGGAGGCTGAGGAGCTGAGCAGGGGCCCTCATGTCCATGCTGGGTCCTGCCTGGACTGACCCTCAGGGGCTGGGGCAGACTATGAATAGTGTGGAGGGAGGGGCTGTGCTCTGGGAACATGCAAATGAGCAGGGCAGGACAGTGGGCATAGCTGCAGGGGCTGGCTCCTATGGTTCTCAGCTAGATGGTAGCCTTCAAGGTTAATAGATAAAAAACTAAACCTTACACTAAAACTTATTATTTCAGCTAGACAATTACCTAAGACAGGGGATAGCCGTCAGTACATCCCTATCAGCTAAAGTCTAAGCATCAAAAGACTCTTCTATTCACATGGCCTTCAGCCGGAGACCAGCTGCTTCTCAGCTATCAAAACTGTTTCTACCTAGAAACTTCTTAACACAGTTAACTTCATTTAAAAACTTTCCTAAGAAACTTCTAAATAAAAAGGAACTTCTAAAAAAGCAAAAGAAGGACTTGCTATAATAGTTGTGCTGGATTGCTTGTCAGGCATGTACAATAATTGTCTCCCATTGTCAAGTGGGCCAAATTGTTTAATAACCAATTTTGTAAACAGATAATTTTCCATGCCGTTTATTTACAGTATACTGATGCATATAATTTATTGCCTAATGTACTTTTTGGGAAATTTTTCTTTTTTTATGACCAAGAACAAAAAACGAAGGGATGTTAAATCTTCAGCCCCACGGTGTGAGGCCTTTTAGCTTCGGCCCCACCGTGTGAGGCCCTTTGACTTAGCTGCTTGCCAGTGTCTTATCTGGCTGGGACAACAAGGCCCCCTGCAGCAGGAAACAGAGAGTGGTTTAATTTATGGACAAATTGGGAGGGCAGCAGACTCGTGTCTGGTAGATCTCCGTCCTCCCCTTTGTCAGAGTGCAGGATATTTTTGCAAAGGGGAGATGAGAAGGGGTCAGCACCAGTGGGCGCCAGCCTGTTTTTCTTCAATAGCTGATGTTTTACTTTCTCTCCCTAAAATGCAGGGGTGCTCATCTGGGAGACTGGGCCATAAAGATAAATCTATCAAATAAGGGGGAAGGTGCAACAAATGGGGAAAGACAAACCTGTTAGATAAGGAATGTGAAGATCCCCTGCTCAGTAGCAGATTAAGTGAGACAGCCGAGAACTAACCAATCACAAAGAGACTGGTGGAGCTTTAGAATAATGAGGGAAAGAAGGTCTGTATTCCCTGAGACAGGACTCCACTTTGGCTTCCTTGCCCCTCCCAGGCCTGGTTTCCTGGCCTGGTAGTCCCACTTTATTTCTGTTCTTTTTCTCCTTAATAAACTTTTTCTTTCTCTAAACAAACCTGCCTCTTCTCGCTTGCTCGCCTGAGAGTCTGCGAAGTTCCTGCTGCGGCTTCGTGAGACACCAACCCATGGGGGTCTAGTGGTTGGGGCTCAGCGTTGCCCCTGCAGCCTGCGATCTGTTCCTGGCTGGGAGACTAGGCCTGACAATTCCGGTATCACTCCCAGACCAACTCCTCAGTGATCCCCTTCAATCCAAGGGGTCCCTGCATCTGCATGTTCATCAAACACCAAATGTCTTCTAGGTCCTAGTAGACAGCAGACCCCAATGCAGGGGGCAGGGCATTGGGGCCCAGCCGGGTAGGAGACCACACACTGGAAGGTGAAGGGGACACCCCTCAGGGTTTGGAGCTCCTACAGTGTAGGAGTTGAAGGGCTGGACTTGAAGGGCTGGACCCAGACTGGGTAGGAGGGTGTTCCCCACAAGAAGAGGTGACCCTGGTGGCTGGTGCAGAGCATTGAACTACAGTATATGACAAGGAAGCAGTCTGGTGTCTATAAACCATCCAAACTACCCCCAAAAGAATACATTTCTTTTGCCATTTAAGAGCATGACCTGGAAGTGGAACTTGGATGGGGATAAGCCAACAATCCTGAATGGGCTCAGGACCATGGGGATCAGTCTCCCCAAAGTCACGTGAAGACAAGATGCCCCACCTGTAGCTGCTGTGAGTTACAGACAGGACAGCAGGGAGGGATGTGGGTGGACACAGAGCCAGTCCTGCACTGCGTGTGACAACCCAAGGAGCCCCAGTCCCTGGGGTGCCTGCAAAGACAGGAACCGTGTCCCCAGCACACGGGGAAGCCTGTCTGTGTCCCGTGTCCTGTGTCATCTGTGTGGCCAGCTGTTGTGATTGCAGAAATAAATTCTAGCCTTTTACCCAGGCAGCGGAAGAACAAGCAGTACTTCAGGAATGGTGAGGTCAGGAAAGCTTTTTTTACTCATGCATGTGGTCTCAGGCCTTGGTAGCCCCATAAGGTCTGAGCATTGGTCTAGAGACAAAGAGTTTCTTTTATACACAAACATTTTACACTGATAAAGTTGGTTAGTTAGCATACAAATTCTTGACCAGAAAAAGGGGAAGGATAAAGTACTTCCAGGATGACCTGGGAGATCAATCAGCCTAGCAGGCTGCCAGATCTTGTTTAGATAAGCTTATTAAGGAAGCAAACTTATTATTTACTTTACATTTCCAGGTCTATGACTCTTTAACAGGGAAAGATTTCTTTTTCTTAGCAGATCCCTTTCAGTGACACAGAAAATGATCTTCCATCTCCTTGAGTGTCTTTGTTTCCAAGTGTGTGGAAACACATCCATTCAAAGCATCACTCCTAGCAGAGATGAGCTCTTCTATGTGTAAATAGCAAGTGTGAACAGAAGAATAAATAGGATCTGTGTACTTAAATGGTGAAAATGCCAAGTGGTAGGATAAAGAAAACACTCACTCCATTGCCCTGTGTGTCACTAGCGCCCACCTTCCTCCTCCGTGTCCCTGTGGCCCCATCGTGCCAGCCTGTGTTGAGGGAGGTCCGGGCGTGGAGCCAGTAGTCCTGGTGCTGTGTGTCCTGCTGGTCCCGGTGTTCAGTCTCCCATTGGGGCAGGACTGTGAGTCCTCCCATGTGGACAGGCTTAAGCAGTGGCCTCCTCACAGGCTCTGCAGGTCAGGGTGATAGGAGAAAGGTGGGGAAGAACAGGGAGGGGCAGGTCCCGTGACCCCAAGGGCATTGCAAGGCCTTGGATTCTTACTCAGGGTGAAGTGGAATGTGGGAAGAGTTGAGCAGAGAAGCATGAGGCACATTTACAAAGATCCTCTGGGGGGCCTCCCCGGTGGCGCAGCGGTTGAGCACTGGGTTGCGAAGCTGCCCGCAGCCTCTGCAGCGCCGGTTCAATCCCCGGCTGCTCCCCGGCCACCAGAGGAGGGTCCCACATGGCGCGCAGACCCCTGCCGCCCGCTGCTCCCCTCAGCAGTGTCCTTCGGTCCTTCTGCCTGCTCTGCTCCCCACTCTGGCTCTGGTGAATTCTCTCACCCTCCCGTGCTTCTGACTGTACCCAGTGCTTGTATAAATAAATAAATAAATCTTAAAAAAAAAATTAAAAAAAAAAAAAAAAAAAAAAAAAAAAAGATCCTCTGGGGCTCACTGGAGACTAGACTGGGGCTGGCCAGGGGAGCAGCTGGTGGCCTTGAGGAGGGTGGGGCCGTGGTCCAGATGAGGGATGACAGGTTTACGCTGGACAGCTGGGAAGGTGGAGAGAGGCTCAAATATATTTGAGGTGTGGGGTTATTTATTGGAGCCTGGCTCACTGTATTATAAGGAGCACATGTAGTTACTCCGGAGCTTTTGTTTTTATTGAGAATTTTCCCTCACTGAGGAGGGAGACGTCTCATTTCAATTGAGTAACCAGGAGCCCTTGGAATAAACCACACCAAGTGTGAGCGCCTTGTAAACGAGGACTTTGGTGATGGTGAAATATCAGTGTGGGTTCATCCTTCTCCCCTGGGGGAGGTGTTGAATGGTGATAATGAGGCTGAGGTGTGTGTGGAGGGGGGCTGCGTGTTTGTGAGGAATCTCTGTGCAAGATGATTTAGCTAACTTTTCACTTTAAATAATAATGCCTATTAAAAACAACTCTGGCTTGTACTACTTAATGTGACTTCTCCCCTGCTGTATGAACCCTGACTAAAGTCATAACCCAGGCTGCTCAGGTGTAATCACCTCTGTCGCTATTAAATCACCAAAGTCACTGTCCTGTCTGTGTTACTGGGCTGAGGAAGGGAAAGAGAGTTAGAGGGCCAAGGAGTCTCCCTGCCCCTTCTAGCAGAACCTTCCAGTCCTTCAAAGCTTGGCTGCCTCTGAGAGCGATTTTTAGCAAATGAGGGAACTGGAAGGACCAGCTGCCACCACCCAGCCTCTCTGGTGTGCTCCCCGGCTGGTTTATGTTCAGGTTTGTGTCACTGTGGGAGGCCAATTATAACCTTGCTGACAAAAGTAAGTGGCAGCATCTTCAGGCTCCAGGCTGCTGATGGTGAGAGTGAAATCTGTCCCAGACCCACTGCCACTGAAGCGGGATGGGACCCCGGGTTGCAAACTGGATGCACCATAGATCAGGAGCTTAGGAGCATTCCCTGGTTTCTGCTGATACCATTGTAAATTAGTACTGACACTCTGACTAGCCCGGCAGGAGATGGTGACTCTGTCTCCTGGAGATGCAGACACAGAGAGTGGAGACTGGGTCAGCTGGATGGCACACCTGGCCCCTGGGATGGAAACAGAAAACACATCCACACTGTCATCCTGTCATCAGAGGACTTCCCTGTAGGTCAGTGGTCCTGACCACCCAGAGCTGATCAACTTCTGGTGTTTCCTTCCTCACCTGGGAGCCAGAGCAGCAGGAGGCTGAGGAGCTGAGCAGGGGCCCTCATGTCCATGCTGGGTCCTGCCTGGACTGACCCTCAGGGGCTGGGGCAGACTATGAATAGTGTGGAGGGAGGGGCTGAGCTCTGGGAACATGCAAATGAGCAGGGGCAGGCCAGTGGGCACAGCTGCAGGGGCTGATCTCAGTGACAGCACAGAGGCAGGGACTCCCCAGTGACCAGGTTCCTGAGGGCAGCAAAAAATTATCTTTGGAGAACCTGTTTCCCCTGGTAACATGAAGACAGACTCAGTCTATTGCCCTTAGAGTATAGTGTTTTACTCTTCTCTTTACCACTCATGTCATAAAAATATGTAATGACATATACAATATAATGTTACTCAACCATAAAAAAAAATAGGTGAAATCTTCATCATCCACAACTTGGATGGAACTTAAGGGAAATACGCTAGACAAAATGGTAATAAGGAAAAATAAACAAATACTGGACAATTTTATTTATATGTAGATACAAAAAAGAAAAGAGCAGACAAAAAAAAAGAAAACAAACAACTAAAACCCTTAAATTTTGATAACAGAATTGAAGCTACCGGAGGGAGAGGCTGGGGTGGGGAGCAGAGCGTGTGGCAATGAACCTTGTGGGGGATTACGGAGCTCTGTGTGTGGAGGGGGACAGTGGGGGGTGTTGTGACAACTTATGTTTATGAATCTGCCCCCTCGATCATACTCAGTGTCATTAACCAGCATTACTTCAATAAAAGTAATACAATTTAAAAAAGGATTCACTGTATGTCTTACTCCCCATGTCTCAATATGATGCAGGGGTGAAGAGGATGGCACTAAGACATTGCACAGGCTTCTTTTATTTCATTATGTGGCTGTTCCTAAGGAGAGAAACTGCCCGTTCCCTTTGATTCCCTAATATTGCTGTTTTTTTCTTTTCTTTTTAAAAATTTACTTACCATTCGTTTACTTCATTATTTGTGTTTAGAAGTATAGGCTGTCACCCTCCTGGTGAAGTCACTCTACCACACCTACCACCAAAGCACCTACAATCCCTCCCCATGTTGGTGTGAGAAATTATCATCACTGCCAACCAGATGCAGCGAGGTAGGAGAACAACAAAAAGTGTGGGTGTCAGGAGTCATAAGTAAGCACCCAGACACTGAGTATCCTCCATGCTGATCTCACCTCCAAATAAGCCTTGTGTTCCCGCACCTGAGGCCCTTCCCCAACACATCCACCTCAGCCCCAAGGCCAGGGTGTGCTCCCCCACATCTGACAGTCTCCTCCCTCCCCAGCGCTGTGTCATCACACAGACCCGAGCACACGCCCAGGTCACCCTGGACTGTAGCTCACGTCCTTCATCCTCCTCCCCCAGGTGCTCCCTTCCGAGCTGAGGTCCTCCCAGACCAACACCTCATTGATCCCTAGAGTCTACTATTTCCCTGCACCTGCACGTTCCCCCATGGCCACGTCTCCTCTGGGTCCCGGGAGACGGCAGCTCTAGTCTCAGTGTAAGGAGGGTTTCCCTGCCCAGCTCCCTTCGCTTCTCATGCTGCCAGGACTCTGCCCTCAATGCCATGTCTGGCCCCATGTGCAGCCTCTGAGAACATCCTACCTTGTGTCCTGTTCTCTTCCCCACCCTCCCAACATGACCCTGCACAGGAGGAGGCAGAACCTCAGGACAGCAGAGGGCAGGATGGAGACACTCTCCAGGGCCTCACTCTGAGGCACCTCAGCCTGCGTGTGAAGCAGGATGACCTGGTTTGGGGTGGGGGAGGGACTCAGAACAGGAGGTGGGACCAGACACACTGAAGCCTCCACTCAGGGGTGCCTGGGAGATGCACCTGGGGTTAGGGAAGGATGGAGGAGGGGGACGGGAGTAAATGGAGGGGAGGGGGTGTGACTGCAGCGATGGCTCAATCCTGTTCCTCCCACAAGATCCTGGAGACCACATCTCTGAGGGCAGGAGCAGCACGTGGGAGACGCACGACCACAGTGGCGACAGGAGGAGGGTTTTGGCTGCTGTGCTGTGATGCTGAGACAGTCAGCGTCCAGACCCCCAGCCATGACCCTGCCCCGCATCATCCCACACAAGCACCAGGGAGCAGGAGCCCGGGCGCTGGCTCTTGTGTTGCTGATTTCAGGCTGGGAGGATATGAACATTCTGACTGGTCCTTCAGGCGGCAGTGACCCTCTCCTGGGACACAAGGATGAATTGGGGACTGGACCCTTACAGTCTCCCCCAGCATCTAGGAGAGGAAGCAAACAATCTGTACCAAGCAGATAGTTCATCACTTAGATTTATTTATGATCAGGATGAAAAACAGAGTAGTCTTATTTTCAAATGTCTCATTTCCAAATAAATGAACTAAGGATGAAAACTGAGTTCTCCATCCTCAGCAGAGTGAAGACAGGAGGAAGAAGAGGGACAAAACTGGGGTGCCCGTGTCCCTGAGGGGCCTCCTGAGTGTCCTCCTACTCAGAGACTGTGGGGATGGCTCTGAGGACAGGGACACAGCCAAGCAGGCCTGAGGGCTCAGCGGCCTCCATCACAGGCACAGACACCAAGGAGGTTTGCTCTCGCTCAGCACACTGGGGCTCCTCCTGATGTCTCAAGACCCCAGAGACTCTCCAAATACTAGGGGCTGCCTTAGATACATGGACAGCATCACTCTACTCTCCCAGGATTTCCAACAGCAGCCTGAGTCTTATGTTTACTGTGGGTTTGCTGCCCTCTACGGGCAGTTTTATGACACGACAGCTTAAGGATATTTGATGTGGGGCCTCAAAGAATCTTGCCTGTGTTTCCACTGCTATTTATGAAGCTGACACTGTAGCTAGACTATCAGCAGCGCAGACTCTGTGGGCGCACAAGATGATTCCTCTTCTTGATAACTAGCAACCTAGGTGAGAACAAAAGGGTAATATGTGACCAGGATTCAGAATGGATGCTGGTGACATGACCGTTACGGGCCAGGATCTGAGTTCCAAGTGAGTGAGATGCCAAAGATGTGCTTTGTACAAAAGAGGGAGGGCAGGAGGCAGGCTTCAGGGATGATGTTGAGCTGGGACAGGAAGCAGAGGATTTCTGGTCTAGATCTGTTAACCCAGCCTCATCCTTCCTTCCAGAAACATACCAGAGCAGCTCTGAGACCCACGGGTAAGAACATGCAGAATCACAGTGGCTAGTCAGCACCTAAAATATAGCTGATACAATTGAGAAATAGTTCCTCATTTTATGTAATTCTGTTTTAAATGTGTAGAGCTGCTTGTGTTTAGAATATTAGGTATTGTGGTTTTAAATGTTAATAAGCATCAATCTCATTAGGACAATGAAGCTAATTTTTACCACAGGGTAGGCACCAAGATGGGGTGGGGGCTGTAATCAAGGCTCTCTGCTTCTTCACATAGACACACTAGTTCCCCATTTCTCAGCTGGGGCGCAGGGCCCAGAGGGACAGGCCTGCTGTCCAGTGTCCAAGGCTGCGCCTGCCTCACTGGGTTCTGGCCAGAGACCACCCTCTGATAAGAGGTTCAGGGGCAGACATGGACTTTGGGGGACAGGCAAAGCAAAAGAAGGTCTGCTGATCTGTGCTTCCAGCTTCTGAGTAGAAGCACATTCTGTCTCAGGACTGTGACCCAGGCCAAGGTGCTTGATTCATAATATTGATCATTTTGCCCCGTTAGGGAATAAATCACTGGCACCTGGTTCTTATAATACCAAATGGCCTTATAATATGGGAGAGAGAATTTTTTTCCCAATAGCCACTGGTTAATCTGAAACCTTCAGATCCCAGCACTTCCCATGAGGGTCCCTGACTTTTGCAGTTTTCTTCAGTCACAGGGTCACTGGCTGCCTCCACATTGCATAGCTGCACCTGCAATTGAACCCAAAAGCCTCCCTGATCCCCACAAATCAATAGTCTCAACTCTATGCTCTGTACTTCGTCTGATTTTTAGTGGAATTTAACATTCCCTAAAATTTCTGTTGACACATAGTTTTTCCTGCACAGCCTCCTGCTATGCTACCACTAGTGTAGGATTATTTGGTATCAAATTTGTCTTATGAACTCATGTAAAACTGCTGTTCACATGTAGCTGTGACTAGTTCCTTATCTCCTAATGCCAAGAAAAAAGCATTTAAGTGGAAACCTTTCCATTCTTTGTTACTGGAAAAATAATTTCATGCATTACATTCACTATAAGACAGTTCACCATCTTTAGCTTCCATGGTAAAGATGGTGAGCATAAACTGTGTTCCAGATCCATTGTCACTGGACTGCAATGGAAACCCCAAGACCCAAATGGATTGGGGAGCATATTTACAAGGAGCTCCAGAACCTGATTTGGATTCTGCAGGTGGCAGTGTAAGCTGGTGTTAATGCTTTGGTAGGCCCCACAGGTGACGCGGGCTGTCTCCCCTGGAGTCCCAGACAGGGAGGCTGGAGACTGGGTCAGCACAATCTCACCCCTGGAGGCTGAAGCCACATGTGGGACATTGGCAGCACTAAGTCTGTATCTCTAGAGGTCCCCCCTCACCGCAGCTAGTTAAGGTAAGTATAGTCTTTAAAGTTTCAGATTTGATTTCATAGGTGAAGGATTTCCAGTGAAGATGAATCAGCAATAACTATCACATTCTCACTTTTTCCTTCCTCCCCATATTCTCACTGAAACTCAGAGGAGAGGACCTATGATGGGGTATCTACTCGCTGCTTTTGACTTGTTTAGTTTGCTCATCTCACATCTCAAGATCAAAATTTCTGAGAGGCAGGACCACCTCAGATGTCAGGGGAGAAAAATGGAAATAGTGGAGACTTTGTATTGATTTAAATGCTGTTTGCAAAGAGAACACTGAGTAGATTAGATCTCCCTCTGCTTGAGATTTTGATTTAAGAGATGTTGAGTGGTTTTTTTAAATAGCTTTATTGATACACAAAAAGTTCACACATAGTGAATGTACATAACAGGATAAGTTTAAACAAATTCATGCGTTAGTGAAACCAGCACCACAGTCAAGCCAATGGACATAAACGTCACCTTTGAAATGTTCTTTGCCTCTTGTTGTTTGATGTTGTTAGAACTGTGAATGTGTACGTTAAGAATGCTCAATATAAAATCTACTTCTTAACTAATTTTTAAGTACACAGAATGGTTTTGATAATTATAGACACTGTGTTAGAGAACAGAACTCTAGAACTTAGTCATCTCACATGCCTGGAACTTTATACCACTATTTTGTAAGAGGTTGACCATGCTTGACAAATATGCAGCAGAGGGCAGAGTGAAGCCCAGCTGTGCGAGACTCTCACTTGGGCCATATTATCCAGGTCAGGGTCGGCTAGTTAGATGCTATTAAATAAGGACACTGTGTATTCATTCTGAAAAGATCTAATATAACCCACATTATAGATTTCTACCTTTCTGCAAGATCACACCATCATCAGAAAAATTAAATTAAATTTCTACACTGGTGAAGAATCAGCTGCACAAGTTGTTTGGTGACTGAGCTGCCCTTCACAACCTGGCAACATCAGACCCACCACTTTATCAGGTCAGGAGGGAAACAGTGGCTTTCAGTCTTAGCTTGAGATAGTTCTTTTAGGATTGTATCGAGAAAATTCTCCTCCATTATTCTCTAAATAGATTCAGAGAATCTTCTGTGCCTGCTCATGAGACCACAGCAACTCATTTGGGCATCTGGTCCAGGTCAGGCAGGGAGGTTTTTGTTCAGAGCTGAACCACTGTGGGAGGAAAATGTGTAGCCTGCATGCAGTAGTAGACTCCAACATCCTCAGCCTCTGGCCTACTGATCTTCAGGGTAAAATCTGTCTCTGACCCGCTGCCACTGAAACTGTCTGAGATCCAAGAGGGCCTGTTGGACACCTCTATAGATCAGTTGCCTTGGAGACTGGCCTGGCTTCTCCTGGAATCAATACAAATAGGTATTTCCATCACCACTTAGGAGGCTCTGACTGGCCCTGCAGGAGATGGAGACCTGCTCCCCAGGGACAATGGGCAGGGAGAGTGGGGTCTGGGTCAGCACAACCTCCCCACTGGATGCTGAAGAAAGGAGAGAAAAGTGCTAAGAAAAGACAAATATTATCAGTTATTTTCATTATTTCCATTCTGTTATTAATTTAAGCTAAAATATTGCTCTGTTTTATGTAAATTTTGAAGTTTATATTTGTACCCCAAAAGTATGCAATCACAATAAATAACCCGTGGAAAGAGACCTCTAAACTTTGCCTGCCCTCTCTACATTCCCTGTCATAGTCTCCCCAGAGTATAGGCACTACTAGTTCCTTCTGGATTCTTCCACACATTCACAGATCTCAACATCATATTCTCTGAAGGACAAGACATACACATCTAACACAGAGACAGAATACACATGGAGGGCAGAGGGCCCCAGAGCTCAGCCTCCCTACTCTGTGCTCCATTCTCACCTCCCCTCTGCCTTACCCAGGGTCCAGAGCATCAGCAGCCCCAGCAGCTGAGCAGGGAACCTCATTTTGAGAGGGTGACCTGATGTGCCCAGTTAGGTAAAACAAGCATGTAGCTGACTTTTATCTCAGGCTTGCAAGGGACGGTCCTCCTTAGGGGCCCACATGCAAATCCCTTGGTGGGGTTAGTGGGGTGGAGAGAGCCCAGGGGAGCCTGGAGGGTTTCATATAAACAAAGTGGGTAGCATGTCTTCAGTTTGATGAAAACAAAAAGAAACATTGGAATTGCCAGATAGGAGAAAGATCAGATTCTGAAAGCTTTTGTGCTATTTTGTGGAAGACAGTGTGTGTGTCCCTATGTCTCTTACATATTACTTACTCATAAGATTTCTAAACATGTAGAGGTGAGTCCAGGGCTAAAAGAGGTAGGTGACTGAACCTCTTGCTTGGCTTCTCCCAGGTGACCTCGCCTCACAGCTCCCGACCCTGGACTGATGGGCAGAGTTTCCATGTGCCAGGATGGACATGAGCGTCAGTGTGCTCTGCAGCTAACTTTCAGGCTAACACTTAAACTTAAACACTGTTAAATGCAAGAGCTAGAAATCACCTTTCCCTGGGATATAGAGAATTAAACTCCACAATTTAATTTCATATGGACATTTAAGTCAAAAGAGGTAGACAAAGAGAATAAAGGCTGAGAGACACAGAGAGAATCTCTCTCTCTCTCTCTCTCTCTCTCTCTCTCTCTCTCTCTCTCTCTCTCTCTCTCTCTCTCTCTCTCTCTCCCCCTGCCCCAAATGCATGAGAACCTAGGTGTCCCCTGCCTGCATGTAGGCGGTGATGGCCTTGAGTCTACAGCACAAAAGGAGACCGTGTAGCCAGAAGGGAAAAGACCGGAACCAATGTTTTAATATCTTGGGGTAATCTGCACTGATGATGATGTTTTCCTGAGTTTCTACTGAAACTTGATTAACATGCAATATCGTGCTGAGTCAGACCTGGGTCAGTCCGCCACACCACTATGTTAAAACAGCAAAATAGCCTAGCTATTCCTCATGTGTCATCTGATGCAGATACATTTGATTGAGTAGCAATTGAAAATTGGTGCCAACTTCACATTTCTTAACAAGGACCGTGATTGACCACAAATAAAATCCTGCAGCAGTTGAAAGAATAGTTTGAAAGTGTAGTATATCTTGAGATATTTACACCTCAATCCCTCTCAAATTGATTGAGAAAACAAATCAGCACATATAAATCTAGGTAGGATGCTATAAGAAAGCTTGCTCTAAAATTTTCCAAAAATAAAAAATTTAACAAGCTTGGTAAACATATTCAAAGGTGATGTTGACCTTCATCCCTGACCTCCATTGCAGGACTCTGGATGCTGATGACAAATTGAGGTGAAGACATAGGAATAGAAGAGCCATGTCCTTTATTTCACTGCTTTATTTTTTAATTACATTTTTCATTCCCACTTGATAAGCATCTGAAAATGAATAAATAAGCTTAAATAAAGCAAATAACAAACAAATGAAAACAAGCACAAGCCTGACCACGTCTGAATCTGGCCGTGCACACAGGGCACGGGTGATGGAGAGGACGCAGGTGGAGAATGACCTGCATGAGGTCCCAAGGGAGGAGATCCCTGCGTCTCCAGTCCTGACCACGGTCTCTGACGGAGGACAGACAGTGACGGCAGCTGCTCTTCAGCTTCCCCACCTCACATTTGAAGCTGACACTGGACACATGAAGAGACTGGGCCCCACTGAGTAGGTGACGCTTTAATCAGCGGGGCTGTTTATTGTCTCCTCCCCTCCTGGCTATCTCTTCTGGAAGCACGTTTACCACAGCCCTTTTTCTCTCTATGTGTCCTTAGAATTATCACTAAGGGGTCCTCACTGAGCTTTGAAAGAGGAGAGGATTCACTCCTGCCCATCACCCTGGAGTTCCAGAGAGTCACCTGGAGAGGTGCAACAGAAGCTAGAGCTTCAGCCCTGAGCATTCTAGAAAGGTCTGTGGACCACATGGTTAGACAACTTATCCAGTCAGTGGGTAAAGTGCTCTGGCTCTGGGGGAGCAACAGGGAAGCCCCATTTCTAGTATTTGTTTCCCTGACCATACACCTGCAGCCCATTAAAATATTGAAATTTAAACTCTAACTCCTGTATTCAAACGATTCCTAAGGAAAAAAAATCAAGAGAAAAACTTGCAAAAGACATATCTGATATGGGACTATTATTCAAAATACACAAAATCCTCCTAAAAATCCATAAATCAACGAAGAAGGAACTCAATAAAAATGGACCATGTCCTTAAGAGTAAAGTCACCAAAGAAGTTATACCATTCACAAAAAAGCATATGAATAGATGCTCCATGTCTCATGTCATCAGAAAATGAAAATTAAAGCAGCAATAAAATGTCACTGCACCCCTACTGGGATGCCTGAATATAGAGCACAGCTCCCCCCTTCGCTGGCAATGGAGTGACAGGAGCCTCCTATTCATGCCTGTGGGGATGCATGGGCACTTTGACCACAGGTGTTGGCTTCTTACAAAATGAAACCTACTCTACCATTGATGAAATGAGGAAGAATTTGAAGACAGTGAAACTGCTCTGTGAACACTGTCACGGTAGACACATGTCCCTTGCCAATTCTAAACCCTTGTTGTACTTGGTGCAACCCCAAGAGTGGGTCCTCTTGTAACTGGGTTTAGGTTCTACAGTTATAACATCTGCAACACTGTGGGGGGGGGGGTGATGCTTAGAGCAGAAAAGAAGGGAGATGATGTTTCTGTGGGAGGAGGGTGTTATGGGAAATCTCCATACAATATACTAAATTTTCTGGGAAACTACACTCGTATATAATAGACGTAGATGTAGATATAGATTTATTAAAGAAAATTCTAGCTTGAATGATCTAGAGTGGCTCCTTCTCACTGTCTGAGCGTGACAGATACCATAATCAGACAACACAGGTATAATCACCGATGTCTTTATGAAAACACCAGAGGCCTTGTTGTATGTGTGCTGCTGGGGCTGAAGAGGGAAAAGAGGGGCAGGCAAGGGGACCAGGAGGGTAAGGAAGAAAGGGGATGAGATTGCACAGCTATCCAGGCCTACTTCCCTGAGAAGTTTCCTGAGACCAGAGTAGCACCAGGACAGGAGGGACAGGTGGGGGGATTTAGGACCAGACAGGTGACAGCATGAGGGTGTCTTGGCAGCTAATGGGGAGTCTTCTGTCAAGACCCACAGCCCCTGGCCCTGGCAAGTACCATGACCAGGGGCGGCACCAAGGAGCAGGAGCCTGGGAGCTGGTTTTTGCAGATTTCAGGCTGGGATGACTCTGCAAGCGAAAATGACTCTCTCGTGGGACACGGAGTGAGCCCAAGTCAGGACACACTCAGTGTCCTCCCCACTGGTACCTAAGTGGGAAATGAACATGGAGATCCCCAAATAGCAATGCCAAACTTGTAGGTCATTAAGGTAAGATTTATTTATGATCAGGACACAAAGCAGGCTAAGAGTTCACTTTCAAATAAATGTCTGATTATCAGGCAATCAATCCTGGGGCAAAGCCTGAACCCTTTTCCTCAGCAAAACCAGAGTTGGAGGAAAAGGAGCAAAGCTGGGTCCATCTATCAAGTTTCCTCTGAGGCTGATCCTACACAGAAGTTGGGGATGGTTGTGGGAACACAGTCCGCAGCAGGGAGTGCAAAAATGCTTCCGGAGACTGAGCACAGGCAATGGCAGCTTTGCTCCCATTCAGCACTGGAGTCCTCCCTGCTCCTAGTCCAGCCAGAGACCATCCTGCCTTAGGGGCTTCCTCTTTCTCAATATTTCTTTCAGGGGTTTGAGTCCTGTGTTTACTTGGGGGTTTGGTGACTTCTAATGGCTGATCTGTGCTGCAGCAACTTATAGGATTTTCTATGGGCCCCACTCAGTCAGGGCTGAGACTTTCCCTGTTTCGGGTAATGTTGAAACTAACGATTAGGGTCCCAGAACAGACTCTGCAGTAACACAAAATGATTCCTCTTCTCAATAAACTGGTCACCTGGTAGAAGAAAAGGATAAAACAGGTGAGCAGTACTGGCCATCCTATTTGTGACAAGGCTGCCCTGACCAGGTCCTGTGATCACTTGAGAGACCAAAGCTGGGGTTGGAGAGAGAAGGTGGAGCAGGAGGGAGCCTGCAGGCACAATGGTGGGCAGGGGCAGGACTAGGATCTATTTTCAGGACCAGGTGAAAGTAGATATAGACCAGGTGAGGATCCTGGTCTAGATCTGTCACCCCAGCCTTGTCCCTCCTCCAGACACAGTCCACAGCAGCTCTAGGGCTACAGGTAAGATGCACAGGTGAGAACCACAGTGTTAAGTCAGCACTTACAACATCGCTGTTACAACTAGGAGCAAGTCTCTCATTTTAATGAAGTCTATTTTAACTATATAGATCTGCTTGTGGTTTGTGTTCATTATGTTAGGTTGCTGTTTTACATTAATATTCATAAATATCATTGTGATAATGAACGTATTATTTTTTAAAGATTTATTTATTTATGCATATAAAAGCTGGGGTGCAGGTCAGAGGTGTGGGGTTGGGTGGAGGGGATTCACCAGAAACAGAGTGGGGAACAGAGCAGGCAGATTGACTGAGATACACTGCTGAGGGGAGCAGCAGGCAAGACAGGAGAGGTCTGCTGCAACATGTGGGGAGCTCCCTGGCCAGTGATCGAACTCGTGCTGCAGTGGCTGCAGACAGCTTCATAGGTTTTGTCTTAACCCCTTGAGCCACCAAGGAGGCTCTGAACTTATTTTTAACACAGAGTTTGTACCAAGTTTGTGGAGGGCTTTGGCCAAGAGAGTTTCCCTCTCTCTAGAGAGGGGTGTCATATGGAGGAGGCGAATGTAGGAAGTAGAGTAGAATGAGTATTGAAAGTATTTAATGTAATTCTCTGATGAGTGATCAGGACAGTTTATTCCAGGCCACATTTTCTCACCAAGTAGACCCAGAGCTTTTCAGTCTCTCTTCTCTGCTATGATGGTTCCCTGTGCTGAGAATGTAAGTAAGTGAGACATGACTCTTTCCATGAAAGTGAAGGTGAGAATTTGCCCCTTCCATAGAGTGGATTTTGCAAAATCTCTGCATTTTGCAGTTTATGTTCAGTCACATGGTCGCTGCTGCCTCCTTCTGGCTCAGATGCATCTGAAACAGAACCCAGAGGCCTCCCTCGTCCCCATAGATCAGTAGTCTCTCAGCTCCACGTTCTATCCCATTGCCTGATATTTAATCAATTTAACAATTCCTATGTTATTTATTCAACTGTTTACACTTATTTATTCCTGCACAACTCCCTTCTCTGCTACCACTGGCACAGGATTATTGGGATCTAAGTTGTATTATTTGCTCAAGTAAAATTGCTGCTCGCATGACAACTGTGAACTAGTGCCTGAGATCCTAACACTAGGGAAAAAAGCATTTAGGGGAAAACTTGCCATTCTTTGCTACTGAAAAATAATTCAATGCATTACATTGACTTCAAGACAGGTATATATTTCCACATGTAAAAAGGATCCATTGGCCAATGAGATACATGTTTACTAAATATCAAAGAAAACTTTGAATTTTACTAAAAATTTTGTGTATGAAATGTGAATAACGACTTATTGATAACAAAAGGAGAAAAGTCCTAATACTGAGCGTCGTGGGTCTTGATGGAGTGGGTAGGGAAAGGAGAGAGACACTGAATTGCTATTGTCTGTATGGAAACTTCACACTACATTCAAGTACAGAACAACTCTGGGCCAGCACTTGCCACAGGAGAAAGATTGTGATAAGAATTTGACTTGCCTGCCCCCTAGAGTGGTGCTGACAGAGGACCAGGTGAAAGTAGAAACATACAAATAGAGAAATGATCTTTGCAAATACAGGAACCTCCTGACCTGATACCTGTCCTGAAATTGCGTCAAGAGAAACAAACCATCTACACATGACCCGGGAGCTCTTCCCAGCTGCCTGGGGACAGGCGGCCACAGTCTCACAGCTCATCTGCCCCTTGGGAGCTGCCTTCACTCTACTATCAGGCTGGTTCCCAAGCATAGTAGGGAGAGAGCTCTCGGGGCCCCGTAACAGGTGGGACATCCCTTTCCCTGTGTTGAATGTGTGTCTTCTTCTTTAGAGAAATGGCCAGGCCTCTTGTCTGTCAGAAACAGCACACTCTTTGTGTAGGCCAGGCCTGGCTCCTGAAGCAGAGGATGTGAAGAGCCAGCTTTGAATGGGGTCTAGAAAGCAATGGGCTCTGCAGCTGGCCCAGCTTGGGGTGCAAGCAGTCCTGCCCCTGGGGCCCATGCAGTCACAGGAGATGCCAACATGATCAACCCTGCACTTAGCTGACACCAGGGAGGCTCCAGTGAACAACAGTCAGATTCCCATCCTGTGAAACATATGCTAAGACAGGACACACTGTGGGCCTCATGACAGGACACTGAAATTAAACACATTCAAATCATACAAAGTACATTCTATACAATTTTTAAAAAATTATATTCAATATGAGTAATGAAATTTATGCAAAAAATTCCCTAATATTTGGAAATAAATAGACACTATGAAATTAGATTCAAAAGTGAAACAAAAAAGAAACTCAGAAAGCATTTTGAAGTGAAGATGTGTATATGAAGTTTACAAGAAAGCAGTGAAGTCAGGGCTCTGAATGTGGAGCAATGAGCACTTGTAACAGCAAAGATGGTTTCATATCAAATATCAGGGCTGTTACCCCGACGTATAGTAAGGTAGGAACAAATCCTTTTGTGGTTTCTGTCCAGAGGAGGCTGCTCAGCGGAGGAGACTGGGAAAGGTGGTGTCTGAGGTGCAGTGGAGACTCATGATCAGGAGCCCTGAGCTCTCCTAAGTCTTATGCTTACCCTGAGAGCTCCCGCCTGCTCCCAGTTGACAGCTGGTCACCCAGGAGGGAGGTTTTTGTTCAGTGCTGAACAACTGTGGGAGGATAATATGTACTTTGCTGGCAGTAATAGACTCCCAGGTCCTCAGCGTCCACCCCACTGATCTTAGGGTGAAATCTGTGCCTGACCCGCTGCCACTGAACCTGTCTGAGACCCCAGAGGCCCTGTGGGAAACCAAATACAACAGGTGCCTTGGAGACTGGCCTGGCTTCTGCTGGTGCCAATGCAAATAGGTGTTTCCATCACTATGTACAAGGCTCTGACTGGCCCTGCAGGAGATAGAGGCCAACTCTCCCAGGGTGACTCTCCCAGGTCAGGAAGAGGGGGGTCTGGGTCAGGATAACATCCCCACTGGAACCTGTAAGAGTGAGAAAAATGCAAGATGATGTACATATCTTATGAGCTGTTTTCCTTTCTTACATACTTCAGACTAAATTATTTTTTACTTTTATCAACATCCTAATATTCCCACTTTTAAAAATTTCCATAATACAGAATGACTTTTAACACCTGCATACAACATGCCCCCTCTTCTATGTCACCAGAAGACAGGTACTTGCTTCTTCCAGTTCTCATACTGACCATGGGGTCACAGTACACGTCTGCATGTGCACTGAGACACGTGGGGTGCAGGTACCCCCAAAGCTCACCCTCCCTTCTGCGCTTACCAGGGACCCAGAGCATCAGCTCCCCAGGAGCAAAGGAGGGAACCTCATTTTGAGAAGCTGACCTGAGAGCCCTGATAAGTCAAAGCAAGACCTGAGCTGACCTTTTATCTCAGCCCTGCCAGGGAAAGTCCTCCCCAGGGACCCACATGCAAGTCCCCAGGTCGGGGCAGCAGTGTGCAGAGAGCCAAAGGGAGGGTGGGGCTCTTCTCTGAGAATGTAAAAAAATCTGTGGAAAGGAATCTATGCTGTCTACCCAATGCTGTTTCTTGTACCAGTTCTAGAACTTGCTCAGATATCAAATTTATACTTCTTTTTAATAGGGTTGAATTCCATAAATATTTGGTGATTTTGTCTTTCTATGTTTTTTAGAGATTGTGGGGTTTGTATGTTGTTGTTTTAATTGTGATAAAACACATACGGAATAAAGAGCAGAAATCTTATATGTAACTGAATAAGAGCTTCATAGATTCTTTAGGTGGATGAAATTCAGCACATTTCAAACACTTTAGATGCTCTTTCAAGCTCTTTCAAGTCGATATCTTCCCCCAACTAAGTCAGAGCCCTTTTGACATCTGTCACAGCAGCTTGATCTATCCTGACTTTGAATTTCATCTAAACTGATGTCAGCATTCTTCTGATTCCAGCTTTCTTTAGTATCTTTACTTACTAATCCAGTCTTTACCTATTTTTCCAGATGTTAGTTCTCCTTAAAGCTGCTTAAATGCAAACCTGTTGTAAGTAATTTATGTTCCTTTTTAAATGACAATGATTCTGGAAGCCTTGGAGCCTTTGATTCAGCAGGCTCCACCTGTCTCTCCTGCCATGATGAGATGTGGGTGAGTGGCTATTGTAGCCTGACTGGTCAGTTTCCTCTTTTCTTTTGTTTTTCCTTATTGGTCCTGTGAACAAAACAGGTAATATTGGCTGTTTGTTACTAAAGACTGCACCCTGCAGGCTCACTCAGCCAAACATAGATGTGAAATGGACTTTAGAACCAAAAAATAGTTTTAAAACAAATGGCATAAGCTGACACCACGCCTACATTAACCCATAAAACCTCTCCATGTCCTGACCCTGGTGGACACACCTTCAAATGTCCCTTGCTTGTGGACCCACATCATAATCCTACTCTAGAAAAACTATTTTCTGGATTATATTACAATCTGATTACTGTTGTTTGAAATAGCCATTTATGCCTGGGTTGTTGATAGTCTTCAGAAAGGGAAAATTCATGGGATTTATTAAAACATGGTAGTATCCAACAATGAATGGTTAAACTGAGCCAAATATATGGCAAATGAACATCATTTACTAACACTAAGCTGGTACCAAAGTCTAATAGACCAGGAGCTCTGAGCTAATTCTAACCACTTGCTGTGACACTATAGTTGCCACCAATGTTAATGCAGTTGAGAGGCAATTCTGAAAATAGGATTTTAATTATTCTTAATTGAAGAATGTGTGATTACAGCTCTTTGTCTTTTCTGTCATTATTTATAATATTACTGGATCTGGAATTTAATTACAAGAAGAAATTTTTTTTAAGTTTATTTATTTATACAAGCACTGGGTATAATCAGAAGCGCGGGAGGGTGAGAGAATTCACCAGAGCCAGAGCGGGGAACAGAATAGGCAGACTCACGAAATATACGCTGAGGGGAGCAGCAGGTGTGGCAGGAGGGGTCTGTGTGCTAGGTGGGACCCTCACCAGCGGCCGGGGTTCGAACCGGCGCTGCAGATGCTGCGGGCAGCTTCGCAGCCCAGTGCTCAACCTCTGCGCCACTGGGGAGGCCCATGAAAAATTTTTTATACAGCCAAGGTTATGTAACTATCTCCTATGTTTAACCCCTCTACTGTCCCTCACTTCTTTTTTCATCCCTTATCTTATTCCTGCAATTATTTTATTCTCCCTGATAAATTTTTTGTTCTGGTATTATTTCACTTTTTAAAATTTTTTTTTAATTTTATATTCCCCATACAATTGCACCCTCCTTATTTGAACCCTAATCCCTCCTTTCCCAACTCAGCCCCCCATAGTGTGTCTCTGGTTTATAGTTGTTGGTGATTTTGATTTTTTCTTTCTTATAGTTATTCTTTTTCCCGGTAACTTATTTAGGTTTTCTAGATTCCTGCTATGAGTGAGACCATCCGGTATTTTTCTTTTTCTTCTGGCTTATTTCACTGAGCACGATCCCTTCCAGCTCCATCCATGTTGCTGCAAATTGCATGAGTTTATCTTTTTTGAATGCTGAGTAGTATTCCATGGTGTATATGTACCACATCTTCCTGATCCAGTCATCTAATTTTGGGCATTTGGGTTGTTTCCAAAGCTTAGCTATTGTAAATAGTGCTGCTATAAACATAGGGGTGCAGGTGCCCTTTGGAATTAATGTTTCTGTGTCCTTTGGGTAAACACCTAGGAGTGGAATTGCTGGATCATATGGAAGCTCTATCTTTAGTAGGTTGAGGAATCTCCACACTGCTCTCCATAGTGGTTGGACCAGTTTGCACTCCCACCAACAGTGCAGGAGAGTTCCTTTTTCTCCACACCCTCGCCAACATTTGTTGTTGCTAGTTTTTTTAATATGTGCCATTCTCACTGGTGTAAGATGGTATCTCATGGTAGTTTTGATTTGCATTTCCCTGATTACAAGTGATGTTGAACATTTTTTCATATGCCTGTTGGCCATTTGCATTTCCTCTTCAGAGAAGTTTCTTTTTAGCTCTTCTGCCCATTTTTGGACTGCATTATTTTCTTTGTTTTTGTTGAGTCTCATCAGCTCTTTGCAGATTTTTGTGATCAGTCCTTTATCGTTAGTGTTGTGTGCAAAAATGTTCTCCCAGTCGGTGGGGTTTCTCTTTGTTTTTGTTGTTGTCTCTTTTGCTGTGCAGAGCTCTTTAATTTGATGTAGTCCCAGCTGTTTATCTTTGCCTTCACAGTCACTGCGTTGGGTGATATGTCTGTAAAGATGTCTTTGAGGTGCATGTCATGTAGTGTTTCGCCTATATTTCCTTCTATATATTTTATGGTTTTAGGTCCTTATGTCTAGTTCTTTAATTCATTTTGAGTTGATTTTTGTGTATGGTGTGAGGTAGTGGTCAAGCTTCATTCTTTTGCATGTAGCGACCCAGTTTTCCCAGCACCATTTATTGAACAAACTTTCTTTGCTCCAGTGCATATTCTTTGCTCCTTTGTCAAAGATTAGTTGACCATAAATCTTTCGTTTTATTTCTGGGTTTTCTGTTTGGTTCCATTGGTCTGTGTGTCTGCTTTTGTTCCAATATCATGCAGTTTTGATTATTATGGCTTTGTAGTATATCGTTTAAAATCTGGGAGAGTGATGACTCCATTCTCTTTTTTTTTCCAGGAGGGTTTTGGCTATTTGGGGTTTTTGGTGGCTCCATATGAATTTCATCAATATTTTTTCTATTTCTTTGAAGAATGTCATTGAAATTTATCATAAATGGGTGTTGTACTTTGTAAAATGCTTTCTCAGCCTCTATGGATATTATCATATGGTTTTTATATTTCTTTTTGTTGATGTGTTGGATTACATTAATTGACTTTCTGATGTTGAACCATCGTTGTGTCCCTGGAATAAATCCTACTTGATCGTGGTGAATTATCTTATGGATGCATTGTTGGATTCTGTTGGCAAGGATCCCTGATAAACTTTTTAAGAATTTCAATTAATTTGTGTCTTCTAGTGGGCAATTTCCTGTGTTTACTTTTTAAAAAATATTTACCTTCAGTTCTGACGGGTAATCTTATACAGAATTTTAAATTGGCATTGATTTTTGAAGGGGAACAAACATCTGTCAGTCCCAAAATATGTTCTTGCAATTGTACAACCCTACCTAGCAGGGGCCTCCTAATGTTAAAGGGTGCGCCTTCAAAGAGTTGGTCATCTATGTGCACAGAGGCAAAGACAGCAGACTCTTAGTGTGGAAGAACTTTCCATGTTCAGAGACAGAGAGAGAAGAAAGATTTCAAATAATAGCAAACTCTGAAAATTATCCATTTTCCTGTGGGCAAAAGCCCAGTAAAAGATGCTCAACCCAAAGCGGGCCAGTTGCCACAAGTCTAAGAAAGCTTCTGGTGGGGAACCTCAAGAAAGGATTTAGGCAGGTGTCAGAGAACTTGGACAGAAGGAGGGCCCCAAATTCAAAATACATGATGTAATCCACCATGATGTCACTACAACAGATGCCATCATCTCTGCAAAACACTTTAGTCCCAGAAGCAGACTCTTCACGTGTCACTCACCCACATGTCACTCCCCCAAGTTCTTGCATGCATAAATAAATAAATCTTAAAAAAAGAAATAGGAAATCTAATATTTGCTATGAATTATCATGTTATTTGAATGCTCAAAAAACAAATATTTTGAGTAAGTGTTGACATCATGTTATGACTAAGAATAGGTTTGCAGAATGTTTTCCCAATCATATGAGTGCAGATGAGAGTTTAAGTAATGAAGGAGTAGGAAATTGAGAATATGGCAAAATTCCAATTTAACAAAATGACCGAATTTATGCTATAGATTCATACAAAACTGATAAATTCCATTAGTTTTTCCTTTTCTGGCAAAATGTCTGTTATTGTGTGGTTATGAGGATGACTACATGTCACTGACCAGGCCAGGCAGGGAGCATCCAAGCAGTTGTTCCTTTCACCATAAGGGTGGCCAGTTCCAGGCCACCCAAATCCTGCTCTTACTTCAGGCGGACGCTGTGCACTGACAGGGCTTCACAGCTGGTGTCTCTGGTGGGCTGAGACACTCATGGTCCAGAGCTCTCCACCACCTTCCTCTGACACACACTCAGGGTCTTCTCTGACTGCTCATGAGACAAAAGTCAACTGCGTGGGCATCTGGTCCAGGCCATGAGGGAGGTTTTTGTTCGGGGCTCAACCACTGTGGGAGGGTAATGTGTACCTTGCAAGCAGTAATAGATTCCAACATCCTCAGGCTCCACCCTGCTGATCTTCAGGGTGAAATCTGTGCCTGACCCGCTGCCAATGACCCTGTCTGGGACCCCAGAGGGCCTGTTGGAGACCTTATAGATCAGGCGCCTTGGAGATTGGCCTGGCTTCTGCTGGAACCAATACAAATAGGTGTTTCCATCACTATATAGGAGGCTCTGACTGGCCCTGCAGGAGATGGAGACCTGCTCCCCAGGGACGACGGGCAGGGAGAGTGGCATCAGGGTCTGCACAACCTCCCCACTGGATCCTGAAGAAAGGAGAGAAAAGTGACAAGCAAAGACAAGTATTATCAGTCATTTTCATTATTTCAAGTCTGTTATTCATTTAGGCTAAAATACTGCTTTGTTTTACTATCAATATTTGAGGTATATAATTGTACACCAAAACCATGAGCTCACAATAAATAACTTGTGGGAAGAGACCCCAAAACTTTGCCTGCCCTCTCTAGTCAGGGTCCCCAGGGTACAGATGCTTCACGTAGTCACAGACTTAGCACCACTTTCTCTTAAGGACAAGGCACACACACCTAACACAGAAACGGAATACACATGGGGAGCGGAGGGCCCCAGAGCTCAGGTTCCCCACCCTGGGCTCCATTCTCACCTCCCCTCTGCCTTACCTGGGGTCCAGAGCATCAGCAGCCCCAGGAGCTGAGCAGGGAACCTCATTTTGAAAGGGTGACCTGATGGCCCTGTCGGGTGAGATCAGTCTGCAGCTGGTGTTTAATCTCAGCCCTGAAGGCCCAGGTCCTCCCTAGGGACCCCCATGCAAATGCCCCTGGTGGGGGCAGTGGGGTGGATAGAGCCCAGGGGAGACCAGAGGGTTTCATAGGAAAACAGTGAGTGTCTTGTCTTTCATCAGTCTCAGGGCAACTGAAAGAAACATTTGTGTATCCCAAAGACAAGAAAGATCAGATTCTGCAAGTTTATTTGTTTTGTGCACAATGCAAGCCGTGTATTCCTGCTTCTCTTCAAATTGCATATACTGAGGCACTGCCTCTGACCACGCAGAGACGTGTCCAGGTCTCCCTCAGGTAAGTGAGTGACCACCTTCTTGGCTTCTCCCAGGTGATCTCACGAGTGACTCAGCTCCTCCTCTGGACTGATGAGCAGCGTCTCAAGGTACAGGATGGATGTGAGGGTCAGTGTCCTTTGTATCTGCTGTGATCAGGTTAACAGTTTAACTCTGT
This sequence comes from Talpa occidentalis, assembly GCF_014898055.3. Classification (NCBI taxonomy): domain Eukaryota; kingdom Metazoa; phylum Chordata; class Mammalia; order Eulipotyphla; family Talpidae; genus Talpa; species Talpa occidentalis. The sequence continues at coordinate 95,880,257 of NW_023604861.1, forward strand.
CAGATAGAAGGACCTAGTACACTGATCTCCATAGGTATATTGAAGTCAGAAGACCCTGACAAGGAGAATACACTTTCTTTCTTAGAGAGACCAAATAGACTTGTTTAAGAAGAAAGAACAAAAAAAAAATGTTGTATCTTAGTAAATGCCAAATTTAGGGCAGCCAGTTATTAAAGTCTGTTGAACTCTATCATCCTTATACACTGTAGTCATAATGAATTAATTTAAGAAATTTCTGAAGGAAAAGAGATCTTGGGGGAATGGAACTAAGTCAATAAGAAACTATATATATGTGTGTGTGGATGTATGTATGATAAGAGGCAAACAAACATGAAAATAACACAATCCTGACCACGTCTGAATCTGGCCATGCACACAGGCCACTGGTGATGGAGAGGACACAGGTGGAGAATGACCTGTATGAGGTCCCGAGGGAGGAGACACCTGCGTCTCCAGTCCTGAGCACGGTCCCTGACGGAGGACAGACAGTGACAGCGGCTGCTCTTCCTCAGATATGAAGCTGACACTGGACAACGTGAAGAGACAGGGCCCCACTGCGCAGGTGATGCTTTGTTTACATTGGGGTGCTAGTTGTCACCTCCCGTATGGCCATCTCTTCTGGATGCACATTTACCACAGCCCCTTTTCTCTGTATGTCTCCTTAGAATTGTCCTAAGGGGTCCTCACTGAGCTCTGGAAGAGGAGAGGATTCACTCGTGCATCACGCCTGCAGTTCTGGAGAGACACCTGGAGAGCTGCAGCAGAGGCTAGAGGTTCTGCGCCCTGCCCTGGGCTTTTCAGAGAGGTCTGAGGACCACAATAGCAGGCAACTTATCCACTCAGTGATAATATGCTCTAGTTTCCTGGACAGCGACAGAGAACTCCATGCCGGGTGTTTGCTTCCCTGAACACATGCCCCTAGACCTTGAAAGGATTGTAATTTAACCTCTACCTCCCTCTATTAAAACATTTCTAGACAAGAAAGAATAGGGAGAAAAATTGCAAAAGACATATCAGGGATGGCACTATTATTTGAAATACACAGATAATTCTTAAAACAATCATCTCAATAAAAATTGGGGCAATGTCCTTAGCAGACCCCTCACCCAAGGAGATACACAGTCGACTCATAAGCAAGTGAAGTGATGGGCCACATGTCACATCATCTGGAAATGCAAAGGAAATCAGCAGTAGCCCCACTGCACCCCCATTGGGATGTCTGAATCTAGAACAGTGACACTTCATCACAACATCATCTGTCACTAAGATGTGACCCCAGGGACTATCTCACGCATCACGGTGGGCACGGAAATTGGTGCCATCACTTTGGACCACAGGGCGTTGGTTTCCTACAAGATGAGCACACTCCTGCATGTCAGCCAGCAACTGGACTCCTTTGTATTTCCCCCAAAGAGTTAAACATCCACATTACCCTGACCTCAGTGCTTATGGAACTTTACTCATAAATTAAGAATTTGGGAGCGCCCAGGTGTCCTCCAGGGGCTGGTAAATGTACAAATAAACTGTGGCTCATCCAGACAATGGATCATTGCTCAGCACTAAATGGTCCCCACCATGATATTTGAGGGAGGCCCTGATGTCACATCATCATGACAGGTGACGCTGTGAGGAGGGGTCACTGTTATAGTCAGGCATCCTAGGGGGTGACTGTGTGCTGCTGATGATTTAATTTGTGATTCCTGAATGAACAAAAATGGACATGGAAGAAACTTAATTTTAAGGGCAGAAATCAAGCTGAAAAACGTGCATCCATGTGAAGGACATTCAGGGGAAGGGGACACAGTGGGGACAGTAATGACGTCAAGGGCTATGGGGGGATTAAGAGGTGGAGCACGAAGGAATATGAAACAGTGAAGCTGCTCTGTGGGCACTGTCACTGGGGACACGAGCCCTGGTCAGCTGCAAACCCTTAGTGCCTGAGCACTAAGCAGGACCCTGAGCAGGGGCGGGTCCTCTTCTAGTCTGTGGGTTCAGGGTCTTTAGCTGGAACATCTGTACACCTGCTGGGGAGATGAGGTCAGCGTGGGAGGAGGGTGTTATGGGAAAATAATTATGCTCAATTTCTAGGAGTCTTAATCATCTGTGTGTGTGTGTATGTGTGTATTTTATTTTAAAAACTTCTTACTCAAATTACAGTGGCTCCCTACCACTATGACCTCATCAGGTCACAGGCAGACAGCTCAGGTGTCATCAGCTCTGTCTTTATTGAATTCACAGAGACATTGTTTTCTCTGTGCTGCTGGGCAAGGAGGGAAAAGAGAGTTAGGGACAAAGAACCACCTTCTCCTTCTACCAGACCCTTCAGTCCTTCGAAGTGAGACTCCATCTGAGATGTGCTCTCAGCAGATAGAAGCAGCATGGAAAGCAGCTGGGCTGCCCAGCCTCACACAGCTGCTCCCTGGGTGGTTTTTGTTCAGGCTTGTGTCACTGTGGGAGGAGAACTGTAACTGTGAAGACAGTAGTAAGTGGCAACATCTTCAGGCTCCAGGCTGCTGATGGTGAGAGAATAATCAGTCCCAGATCCACTGCCACTGAAGCGGGATGGGACCCCAGTTTGCAAATTGGATGCACCATAGATGAGGAGCTTAGGAGCTTTCCCTGGATTCTGCTGATACCAGTTTAAATAACTGCTAATACCCTGACTGGCCCGGCAGGAGATGGTGACTCTGTCTCCCGGAGATGCAGACACGGAGGATGGAGACTGGGTCATCTGGATGGCACACTTGACCCCTGGGATGGAAACAGAAAACACACCCACACTGTCATCCTGTCATCAGAGGACTTCCCTGAGGGCCAGGGGTTCTGCCCACCCGAGGCTGATCAATCTGTTGTTTTCTTCCTCACCTGGGAGCCAGAGCAGCAGGAGGCTGAGGAGCTGAGCAGGGGCCCTCATGTCCATGCTGGGTCCTGTCTGGACTGACCCTCAGGGGCTGGGACTGACTATGAATAGTGTGGAGGGAGGGGCTGTGCTTGGAAACATGCAAATGAGCAGGGGCGGGGCAGTGGGCACAGCTGCAGGGGCTGATCATTTTCCTGCAGAGAAAGCATTTTTGCCTGAAGAACACAGGACAGAATCAGTTACTGTCCTGTGAGTGGAGTGTCTTTTGATCTCAATATTTAGGAAAAGCATCACTTCCTATTCTTCATGTCATACAGATCCTTTCAAATGTAACACTCCGTGAATTGTGTTTTCATTTTCATTAGGGTATGTTCTTAAGGCTAGTGAGGTTTCCTTTTCACTCTGGTTCCCTGATATTGCTGGAGTGAAAATTATCATCACTGCCAACCAGATGCAGTGAGGTGGGAGGACAATGCAGAGTGTGGCTGTGAGGAGCTGTGAGAGCCCAGATACTGAGCATCCTCCCTGCTGACCTCATCTCCAGCTAAGCCTTGTGTCTCTGCACTGTCTGAGGCCCTGTCCCACCACGTCTGCCTCAGCACCAAGCTCAGGGTGTTCTCCCCAATATCTGACAGTCTCCTCCCTCCCCAGCGCTGTGTCATCACACAGACCCAAGCGCACGGTTCCAGTCTCCCTGGTCTGTCGCTCACGTCCTTCATCCTCCTTCCCCAGGTGCTCCCTTCTGAGCTGAGGTCCTCCCAGACCAACTCCTGGTGATCCCTGGAGTCTACTGCGTTCCTCCATCTGCATGTTCATCAGTCACCAAATATCCTCCAGGTGTTGAGACAGCAGCTCTTGGTGCTGGAGCAGGGAGTTGGGACCCAGGTAGAGTAAGGAGACTGTGTAGAGGAAGGTGAAGGGAGACACTGCACTGAGTTTGGAGCTCATGCAGTGTAGACTGATCTTCCTTAAGGGAATGAGGAGTGTATAGCATGAAGTGTGGAGGAGAGTGTGGGAGCAAGGGGTTTCCACATGGAGAGTTGGATCTGTTTGCTGGTGCAGAGCTATGAACTAGATGAGATGAGGAGCATCGTGTGTCTTTGATGCTTGCCCACTTCCCCAATATAGTCACAGACTCTTTCTTCATTAAAGAGCATGTCCCTGGAAATGGAACTTGGGTGAGTTTAAGCACCAATCCTAAATCAGTCCTCGACCACTGGGATCGAGCCCGTAGTTGATGTGAGTTGCAGAGAGGACAGCAGGGAGGGATATGGATGGAGACAGAGCCAGCCTGCGTGTGACAGACCGAGGAGCCCCAGTACCTGAGGTGGCTGCAAAGACAGGAACCGTGTCCCCCATACTTGGGGACACCTGTCTGTGTCCCATGTTCTGTGTGCTGTGTGGCCAGCTCTAGTGACGTAGAGAATGTTCTTTCATCTTTAGTGTCTTTGTTTCCAAGTGCATCTAAACATGTCCATTCAAGCATCACCCTCCTATGCGGAGCTGAGGATCTTCCATGTGTGAACAAACTGCGACATGCAGGATAGTGCAGCTCGTTGACAGCTAGACCATTGCTGCTTTAGGGCCCTGTGGTGAATTTATGAAAACGTGTGTGTGTTTGAGTGAGGGGTGGGGAGGTGTGTTTGTGAATGTTTTCAGATCTGTTTTCTGAGCTTACTCTTCAGTAAGATTATGTTCCGTCTTATACTTGTGACTAATATTTTTAAAATTTTTAATCAAGGGTCTCCCCTGTTGGCATAGCGGTTGAGCGCTGGGCTCCGAAGCTGCCCGCAGTCTCTGCAGCGCCGGTTCGATCCCTGGCCTCCGGCAATGGTCTCATATGGTGCGACAGACCTCTCCTGCCGCGCCTGCTGCTCCCCTCAGCAGTGTATTTCTTCGTCAGTCTGCCTGTTCTGTTACCCGCTCTGGCTCTGGTGAATTCTCCAACCCTCCCACTCTTCTGACTATACCCAGTGTTTGTTTATATAAATAAATAAATCTTTAAAAACTTTTTTTTAAAGTAAGTTTAGGTTAAGATTTTTAATGGCTCCAACAAAAAAATTGTTGTAAAAAATGTAGGAAATAGACTATCATTTCTTATTTTTCTGACTTGTACAACACTTGGCCTACATCATTTATGAAACTCTAAACTCAGATTTTAAACAGACCACGTCACAGTAAAAATAAATAAATAAATAACTTTCATACATAAAGTGTTGTTGCCAATTCCATGATGAAAATATTTAGCTTAAGATTGCAGGATCAGGGCCTCCCGGGTGGCACAGCAGGGATTGAGCACTGCACTGTGAAGCTGTCCGCAGCCTCTGCAGTGCGGTTCGATTTGCGACTGACCAGGGAGCAACCCACATCGTGCAGCAGACCTCTCCTGTCTCGCCCGCTGCTCCTATCAGCAGTGTACTTTGGTCCTTCTGCCTGTTTGGCTCCCTGCTATGTCTCAGGTGAATTCTCTCATCCTCCTGTGCCACTGGCCTGTACCCCAGTTCTTGTATAAATGAATAAACCTTAAAAAAAAGGATTGTAGGATCATTTGTCAAATATTTAGACACAATTAGCAGAACCCAAAATACGCATTGCGTTAAATAGCAAGTGTGAACAGGAAGAGTAAATAAGATCTGTGTACTCAAACAGTGAAAATCCCAAGTGGTAGGTAAGAAAACGCTCACTCCATTGCCCTGTGCGTCACTAACACCCACCTTCCTTCCTAGTCTCCCTGTGGCTCCATCCTGCTAGCTCTGCGTAAAGGGAGGCGCCTGTGTGGAGCCAGCAGTCCTGGTGCTGTGTGCCATGCCGGTCCCGGTGTTCAGTCTCCCATTGCGGCAGGACTCTGAGTCCCGCCATGTGGACAGGCTTAAACAGTGGCCTCCTTACAGGCCCTGCAGGTCATGGTGTTTGGAGAAAGGTGGGGAAGAACAGGGAGGGGCAGGTTAGCTGACCCCGGGGGAATTGCAAGGCCTTGGATTCTTACTCTGGGTGAAGTGGAATGTGGGAAGAGTTGAGCAGAGAAGCATGAGGTACATTTACAAAGATCCTGTGGTGCTGAGTGGAGACTAGATTGGGGGTGGCCTTGGAGGAGGGTGTGGCCATGGTCCGGATGAGGGATGAGAAAGGTTTTCCTGACCCCCACAGATCAGCAGTCTCTCAGCGCCACACTCTCTATCCCATTGCCTGATTTATATTAGGACTGATTTATATCAGGATTTGTATTAGGACATTTCCTGACATTATCTATTCATTCCCATTTACACAGCTATTGTTTCCTGCGGGCCCCCTCCTCCTGCCACAGGGGCTCTGCCACACACTACTGGCGGGATTTCAAGCTGGTGTAGTCACTTTGGATCACTGTTTGCTGGTTTCTTGCAACATTAACCATACACTTAACCATCTAGTCCAGCAGTGATTGGACTCTCTGGTATTTTCCCAAAAGGGTTTAGCCAGATGCTCACAAACAACCTGCACACAATGTTTATAACATTTTATTCCTAAATACCAAATATCGAAGCCTGAGAGGTGTCATTCAGTAGATGTTAAATGTATAAATCAATGGAGACACATCCAGACAATGGAATATTAATCGACACTCAATAAAAATAAGCTAATATGTTCTGAAATGACATGGACACAAATGAAATGCTCATTTAAATGAAGAAGCCAATCTGAAACAGGCTGTGATTTCCATTTATGGGCATTCTGGAAAAGGGAACGCTAAAGAGGCAGTGAAATCAGTGATGTTAGGGGTTTTAGGAATGGGTGGAGTAACGGAACACAGAGAAATGTTAGGGCAGTGATCCTCCTCTTTGTGATGGTACAAAGGTGAGTACATATCCTTATCATTGTCCTTATTCTAAACTGTCCTTAGAATATACAATACCAAGAGTAAGCCCCCTTATTAATTATGTATTGTGGGTTTGAGAAATGGCAATGTAGTTTCATTAATATAAAAGTTCTAGTCTGGTATGGGATGTTCAGTGTTGGAAAGAATGGAACCCCTTTTACCAGAAACCTCCAATCACCTTCTACTAAACTGCAAGTGAGAGCAGCTCTCAGCAGATGGGGCACCAGGAGGAGCAGCTGGGACAGCCCAGCCTCACACAGCTGCTCCCTGGGTGGTTTTGGCTCAGGCTTCTGCCACTGTGGGAGACCAATTATAACTTTGCTGACAGTAGTAAGTGGCAGCATCTTCAGGCTCCAGGCTGCTGATGGTGAGAGTGAAATCTGTCCCTGATCCACTGCCACTGAACTGGGATGGGATCTCAGGTTACAAATTGGATGCCCAATCAATGATGAGCTTAGGAGCTTTCCCTGCTTTCTGCTGGTACCAGTGTAAATTATTGCTAACACTCTGACTGGCCTGGCAAGAGATGTGACTTTGTCTCCTGGAGATGCAGATAGGGAGGGTGGAGACTGGCTCACTTGGATGTCACACCTGGCCCCTGAAATGGAAAGACAAAACACTCACACTGTCATCCTGTCATCAGAGGACTTCCCTGAGGACCAGGGGTCCTGCCCACCCGGGGCTGATCAACTCTTGGTGTTTTCTTCCTCACCTGCTGCCACTGAACCTGTCCGGGACCCCAGAGGGCCTGCAGATGATTATAGATCAGTTGTCTTAGAGGCTGGTCTGGCTTCTGCTGGAACCAATGCAAGGCTCTGACTGGCCCTGCAGGAGAGGGAGACCTGCTCCCCAGGGACGACGGGCAGGGAGAGGGGCGTCTGGGTCAGCACAACCTCCCCACTGGATCCTGAGATAATGAGAAAGAAATACAAGGTTATGACCAAATTTAATGAACCTTTTTCATACATTTCCTTTGGTAATTATTTCTTGCTACATCATTGTATTTTTGATTATGATACTGATAGTGAAAATATCTACTTTCCAAACTGATTTGCAGGAATCTCTACAATCCTCCTACACCCTCCCTCTCTTTCTGTGTCACCGTTCACTAGAGCACAGGTCCCTAACACTGAGTCCTAATTTTTGATTGCTGCTACCGAGACACTGAGAGGTATGTGTCTAAAGTGTGTACAGAATACACAGGAGTGGTCACCCTGAGCTCAGCCTCCCACCCCACCACCTTTCCCCCCTCCCCTCTGCCTTACCTGAGGGCCAGAGCTTCAGCAGCCCCAGCAGCTTAACCGAGAACCTCATTTTCAGAAGCTGACTGAGGAGCCCCCTGAGTCAAGGCAAGATCAGAGCTGGCCTTTTAGCTGAGACTTGCCAGGGCAGCTCCTCCCTGGGGACCCTCATGCAAATGCCCTGGGATGGGGGGACAGCTGGGTGGAGAGAGCCTCAAGGAGGACACAGGAAGCTCTTGTGAGGGGAGAGAACAGAGAGTGCTTTCTGTGTGGAGGAATGTACCTGGTAGAATCCGTGCTCCTGCAGTGGTGCCGGGAGGATCTGGCTGTGAGAGGCTGGCCCAGGGGCAGGGACAGGGCTGGACAGAGAGCAGCCCAGCCAGCCCTAATTGTCCTTCATTTCAGAGACAGTGGTTGACTTACTGCACTGACTCTTGATTACCTAACTGACATTTTGACCTCTTGCTTTTCCTTCCAGCATTTTTTTTTTCTTTCATTCCCATCTCAAGTTTTAAACTCACCAATAAATGATTAAGCTTTGTGAAACCAAAGACAAAGCTCCCTCTACCTTCAATTTTCCAGATACCTGCATCCCTTCTCTCTCTCTCTCTCTCTCTCTCTCTCCTCTCTCTCTCTCTCTCTCTCTCTCTCTCTCCTCTTGCTATCTCTCGCTCCCTAACTGCCCCCAACCCACAATTACTGATCATCTTGATGGAGGCTCTGAGTAGAAAATTTGGGATGGAGACTTCGCAAGGCCAGAAACTGGAGGCGAGGGTAGAAATCACTGACATAATCATTAAACATGGGAAATAGACAATTCTTAGGCCTCACTGAAAATGGGCTTATGGAGATTGTCAGTCATTACAAAGTACTGATGTTGCTTTGATGAGCTGCAGGCTTCAGTGAACAGGGTTCGGGGTTAAGTCTGAGAAGTGTCGGCTGACTTCCCCTTTCAGCGGCACATGGCGAGCTCACCCAGGAGAAGAAGACTTTGGCATAAACACCAGCAGGGGATGGTGCTATTTTTAAAGGGCAGGTTTGTTGGGAACAGGAGACAGGAAAGGAGAGGCCCCTGCAGCACAGGTGGGCAGGCGGGAGACCTGCATTTTGCCAGTGTAGAAATTTTACTAATAGAGTGTTGTTTTGGAGAGGGGTTCATTCATGTGTGGAACTGTTATCTGTTGTCAGATTCTTTACTTCCAGGGTGTGGCAAGGTTGATTTGTAAGGATGCATGATTCTCTGTAACGGTCCTCATCTTCACAACTCGCCTCTGGTCTGCGCCTTGGGATACTCGCTCTAGCAGTCTGCACCCAAGGGTTTTCCATTTCTTTATCTGGATTAACAACTTTGATGATCATTTCTACCCTCACCCCCAATTTCTCGTCTTGTGATGCCGTCCTCCCAAATTTTCTACTCTGAGCCCCCATCACGGCTATATTAAAAAAAAATCCTTAGGCACTGAAAGGTGTTAGAAGCAGACGGCTACAGGAGAGCTTCAGGTGTAGACTGCTACAGGAATGGAGATCATCAGTCCACAGAGGATGAACTCCCTCAGGAAAAAAAAAATGGGGCCTCCCTGGTGGCACATGGGGTTAAGACACAACCTATAAAGCTATCAGCAGCCACTGCAGCACAAGTTCAATCCCCGGCCAGGGAGGTGATCCACATGGCGCAGCAGACCTCTCCCGTCTCGCCCACTGCTCCCCTCAGCAGTGTATTTCAGTCTGTCTGCCTGTTCTGTTCCCCACTCTGTCTCTGGTGAATCCTCTCACCCCAAACCTCTGTCCTGTACCCCAGTTCTTATATGCATAAATAAATAAATCTTTAAAATAAAAACACTGTATAAAAACAACTCTTGCCCTGACAAACTGCAGTTTATGTCCCAAGACTCTCCTCCTGTGTCTATGCAGACACCTCCTTTAACGAACATTTTCCTTTCAAAAGCAGAGGTGGTTCTGCCTACCTGTGTCTATGCAGCTGCCTCTTTTTTCCCTTTGCCCTTTGTCCTTTCAAAATGCAACCTGCTGTGTCCATGCAAACATATTTTCCTTAGTGAACTTACCACGTGCTGCTGAAAGGGGAACTCTGCTAAAACTTTCTCACAGGTAACCCAAGGACCCCCTCACAGAACCCCAACAACTCCTCTCACCAAAACCCCATCAATCAGTTTTCTCCCAATACCAGCATGGGCTGGAGCCAGTTCAAGACTTGTCTGATATCAACTGTGTTAAATAGCAAAAATGCAAATGAATTAATTTAAAAGAGCTAATCAAGTTTATTAAATGACTCACAAACCAGGTGTAACAGTATAATCTTCAAAAAGGAAAGGCACCATGTTCCCTGCCCCGCTTAGGAACAGCTCCCTTAAACCACACATTCTAGAATGCTTAAATCAGTTTTCCTGAGCAGGGGACCTGGGGCAGGGCTGAGCAGGCAGCTCAGTGTATAACTGAACACTTGGGAGCCTGGGGCTCTTGGAGTTTTTCTTCTTGCTTCTCCGGAGGCTACTGACATCCTATTACCTCATGGCAGTAGGGCAATAGTATTTGACCACGTGTTAGCCAATTAATAATCTATCCCTCTTTCTCTCACTCCGGTTACCTTTGTAAATCTTTTTATCTCATTTTTATTTCTCTCTACGTGTCTGCCTTGGGTATAACTCAAATTCTAAGATTTGACAATGAGGACGCACATGCAAGTCACCTTGTTTCCTGTGGGATACCCTGGAATACAGGCAGCATCCCATCTTGTAGTGGGCAGAATGAGGGGTCCCCCAAGGTCCTAAAACTTGCGTGCTCTAAATGGGTTGTGCCGTCCACCACATAAACAAAGCGTACTCGTCTTAGTGAGGAATACCGTTAATAGAAAGGAACTTTAATAGAATTAGTGTGCAATAGAGAGAAGAAAACGGATAGAGTTTCCCAATGAAACACCCAGAGTTACCCATCCCCTCTTGGGTAAATGTCCAGCTAACCAGGGTTGGCCCAAAGCTGGACCACTGAGGCCCGAAAGCTTGCCACAGTAAAAGGCACCTTCTGGTGGGGACCATAGGAAACGGTAGCAGGGGCGAGGGAAGCCTGGAAGGAAAGGAGCAAAATCAAAACGCAAGTCAAGATAAAGGCTGCCATGGTCGGCATCCCCAGGGATCTTTCTCCTACATCTTTCAAGTGTCTCCTTTCATGTCCCCCAAGTCCCTGGTGCAAATCCAACACCTAAAAGCAAGTGCGGTTTTGTCTTTACCTGACTCTCCCCTTGTCTCTCCACTCCACATGTCTCCTCCTCCTGGTCTCTCTCAAGTCCTTGGTAGATCCTTCCCTCTCCCACCTGCTCAGCTCCACTCTGCAATAGGTGGGGCAGGAAACCTGGAATCTCCCCTTTCTATGGGATTTACACTATTCCATAACAAATACAATGATGCTACAAGAAATTGTTACAATAGAGGCTTTTAGTAGCCAGAAAGATGGTGGGACAAGGTTATTAACCCCCCAAAAGTAATCATTTAGGAAAAGCCACCTTCCATTAGGGGTGTCTCGTACAGATGATCTCACAGTACTGACCGGGAAAATCCTAATTGGCTAGATTAAATTTCCACTTTTGGGAAAGACTGAAACTACTGTTAGGTTAGATATGCAGTCTCGGGGAGCCCGGAAATGGAGGAGCCCACTAGGGGTGGAGGAATGCGGCACTGAAGATGCTTCTAAGCGTGTACATGCTGCTTGGAGAGAATGAGCTGCATGAGGTCCCGGGAGAGGGAGACCCCTGTGTCTGCAGTCCTGACACGGTCCCTGTTTAACAGGGTGGTCCACGGGAAAATGGAAGTTCCAGGTTCTCTGCCCCAACCAAGGGAGGGTGGAGCTCAAGAGAGAAGAGAAGAAGCTGGAGAAGAGACAGAGGAAGGATGGAAGCAGGATGGAGCCAGAAGGAGACTTGGAGGAGGCACATGGAAAACTCTGAACTTGCCTTTTGGTCGTGGACTGGGTGACACAGATGTGGGTGAGAGACCCGTGGGGAGGTGACAATGGCAGCTTTTTCTTGATTTTGATTTTGCTCTTTTCCTCTCAGACTTGTCTGGTTGTTCCTGACCTTTTTCTATGTGTCTCCACTGGAAGGTGCTTTAGACTTGTGTCAGGATTTCGGGTCTTGCTATGGGTCAATCCCATTGGGGTGGACATTTACCCAGGAGGGGATGGGTGACTTTGGGTGCTTGATTTAGAAACTGAATTCTTTGTCTTTTCTGCACTGTTCACTAATTGTATTAAATTTCCTTCCCATTAAAGTCTTGTATGTTTCGTGTTGATGAGGCAGACGGCAGAACCTATTTAGAGCAGGCAGGTTTGGGGGTTCTGGGGTGCCCCTCTCCCTGCCCTGTAAGACCTGAAGGAGGGCAGAGGGTGAAAGCAGCTCTTTCGGTTCCCATCCTCACATCTGGAGCTGACATTGGACCACGTGAAGAGACAAGTCCCAACTGAGCAGGGGACGCTTTGATTACATTGGGGTGCTAGTTGTCACCTCCCCTCATAGCCTTCTCTTCTGGAAGATCATTTACCAGAATCATTTTCCTTTTGGGTTTCTGTAGATTTGTTCAGTGAGGGATGTTTACCGAGCTTTTCAAGTTAGGGGAGGATTCACTCCTGTCTATCATATCTGCACTCAGAGAGGGACAAAGTGAAGTTTTGAGAATTGCTTGCAAAGATGTTGCAGAGGCCTCAGCATCACTCCCGAACCCTGGGCTTTCAAGGAAGCTTTCTTTTCTGGAAAGGACCACACTTTAAGCCATTTATCCAGTCAAGGAGGCTGTGCTCCGAGAATCCCCGTTTCTACTATTATTTGCCGCCCTGACTGCACACCCCCAAGTCAATTAAAAGATGCAGTTTAAGCTTTAGGGCAGTGAAGCTGCTCTTTACATCCTGCTATAGTGGATACATACAGTGTCAATGTGTCTTTTTTCTCAACTTTCCTTAGAATATAAAACACCCAGAGTAATCCCTTCTGTAAATTACAGCTGGGGGTTATAAGGAAATGTCAATCTATGTCCATCAATTATAACAAAAGTCTTATCTTGGTATAGGATATTCAATGTTGAGAAGAGGGAATCTCCTTCTTCCAGAAATATCCAGTCAAATTGGAAGCATATCAGGGCCTCCCCGGTGGCGCAGCGGTTGAGTGCTGGGTTGCGAAGCTGCCCGCAGCCTCTGCAGCTCTGGTTCAATCCCCAGCTGCTCCCCGGCCACTGGAGGAGGGTCCCGCATGGCACGCAGACCTCTCCTGCTGCCCACTGCTCCCCTCAGCAGTGTACTTCGGTCCTTCCGCCTGCTCTGCAACCCGCTCTGGCTCTGGTGAATTCTCTCACCCTCCCACGCTGCTGACTGTACCCAGTGCTTGTATAAATATAAATAAATAAATAAATAAATAAATAAATAAATAAATAAATAAATAAATAATATTTTAAAAAAAAATGGAAGCATATCTGCATTTGAGAACAGTTCTCAGTAGAAGAATGAACATCTGGGCTGCCCAGTTTCACATAACTGCCTCTGAGTGATTATTGTTCAGGCTTGTATCACTGTGAGAGGAACAGCTTTCCACTGCTGACAGTAATAAGTTGTAGCATCTTCAGGCTCCAGGCTGCTGATGGTGAGAGTGAAATCTGTCCCAGATCACTGCCAGTGAAGCGGGATGGGACGCCAGGTTGCAAATTGGATGCACGATCGATCAGGGGCTTAGGAGCTTTCCCTGGTTTCTGCTGATACCAGTGTAAATTATTGTAAACATTCTGACTGGCCCGGCAGGAGATGGTGACTTTGTCTCCCAAGATGCAGACACAGAGGGTGGAGACTGGGTCATCTGGATGTCACACCAGGCTCCTGAGAAGGAAACAAAAAACTCACCCACACTGTCATCCTATTATCAGAGGACTTCCCTGAGGGCTAGGGGGCCTGTCCACCTGGGACTGATCAACTCCAGGTGTTTCCTTCCTCACCTGGGAGCCAGAGCAGCAGGAGGCTGAGGAGCTGAGCAGGGGCCCTCATGTCCATGCTGGGTCCTGCCTGGACTGACCCTCAGGGGCTGGGGCAGACTATGAATAGTGTGGAGGGAGGGGCTGTGCTCTGGGAACATGCAAATGAGCAGGGATAGGACAGTGGGCACAGCTGCAGGGGCTATTCTAAGCAGTACAGAAGCAGGGACTCCCCACTCACCAGGTCCCCCAACGGTAGGGTGAACTTGCCTGCAGAGAAGGTATTTCTACTGGGGATGACAGGACAGAATCACCTACACTCCTGTGAGTATAGTGTTCTTTTAGTCTTACCCTTGACATGCTTTACTTCTTAATCTCTATGTAGTTATTACAGGGCCTGTAAAGAATGGCACTCAAAGAAATTTTACAAACTTCTTTATTTGAACTTTGGAGCCCGAGAGGCTATTTCTAAGTTGTGACTCCCTGATATTACTGATTGAGAAATTGTCTTCACTTCCAGAGAGAAATGCATTGAGGTAGAAAGGAAATAAGACTGTGGGTGTCCTGAGTTGCAAATAAGAACCCAGACACTGACCATCCTCCCTGCTGACCTCATCTCCGGTTAGGCCTTGTGTCCCCCCACATCTGAGGCCCTGTCCCACCACATCCACCTCCTCCCAAAGTCAAGGGTGTTCTCCCCCCACATTTGACAGCCTCCTCACTCCCCGGTGCTTTGTCATCAACAGACCTGAGCAAATTCCCGGGTCTCCCTGGACTGTAGCTCACGTCCTTCATCCTCATCCCCCAGGTGCACCCTTCTGAGCTGAGGTCCTCCCAGAACAACTTCTCAGTGATCCCTGGAGTCTACTGTGTCCCTGCACCTGCAGATTCCCCCATCGCCACGTCTCCTTCAGGTGTCCAGAGATAGCAGCTCTTGTCAGGGAGGGTCTCCCTGCCCTGCTCCCTTCACTTCTCATCTTGCCAGGACGCTGCCCTAATACAGTGTCTGCCCCTTGTGCATTCTCTGAGCACATCCTCCTGTGTGTCCTGTTCCCATCCCCAACCTCCTGCACAGGATTCCTAGAAAAGGCACCACCTCTGGACAGCAGATGGCAGGATGGGGAGACACTCCAGGGTCTTGACTGGGAGATGCCTACAGCCTGTATGTGAAGCAGGACGTCCTGGTGTGGGACTCAGCACAGGAGGTGGGTCCAGACACACTGAGCCACTGAGTGATTTAGGGGAAATGCATTAATGCATTGGGGGTGGGGAGGGGCGGGCAAGGTGACCAGAAAGGTAAGGAAGGAAGGGGATGAGACTGCACAGCTATCTGTTCAGGTCTACTTCCCTGAGAAGGTTCCTGAGACCAGAGTAGCACCAGGACAGGAGGTAAAAGTGGGGGGATTTAGGCACAGACAGAGGGCAGGATGAGGGTGTCTTGGCAGCTGATGGTGGGTCTTCTCTCAAGACCCAAAGCCGCTGGCCCTGGCAGGGACCATGTCCAGGGGCAGCACCAAGGAGCAGGAGCCTGGGAGCTGGATTTGCAATTTCAGGTTGGGATTATGTGAACTTTGCCTGACTTTGCAGGTGAAAATATCCCTCTTATGGGACACAGGGCAGGAGCCTGGATCATCACTCACTCAGTGTCCTCCCCACTGGTACTTAAGTGGGAAATGAACATGGAGATCCCCAAATAGCAATGCCAAACATGTCGATCATTAAGGTAAGATTTATTTATGATCAGGACACAAAACAGGCTAGGAGTTCACTTTCACATAAATGTCTGATTATCAGGCAAGCAATCCTGGGGTAAAGTCTGAACCCTTTTCCTCAGCAGAACCAGAGTTGGAGGAAAAGGAGCAAAGCTGGGTCCATCTATCAAGTTTCCTCTGAGGCTGATCCTACACTGAGAAGTTGGGGGTGGTTGTGGGGACACAGCCCGCAGCAGGGAGTGCAAAGATGCTTCCAGACACTGAGCACAGGCACTGGCAGGTTTGCTCACAGTCAGCACTGGAGTCCCCCAGGCTCCCAGTCCAGCCAGAGACCATCCTGCCTTAGGGGCTCCCTCTTTCTCAGTATTTCTTTCAGGGGTTTGAGTCTTGTGTTTACTTGGGGGTTTGGTGACATCTATTGGCTGATCTGTGCTGCAGCAACTTATAGGATTTTCTATGGGCCCCACTCAGTCAGGGCTGAGAATTTCCCTGTTTTCGGTGATGCTGAAACTACTGTTAGGGGTCCCAGAACAGACTCTTCAGTAACAGAAAATGATTCCTCTTCGCAATAAACAGGTCACCTGGTAGAAGAAAAGTAGAAAACAGGTGAGCAGGACTGGCCATCCTATTCGTGACAAGGCTGCTCCGACCAGGTCCTTTGATCACTTGAGAGACCAAAGCTGGGGTTGGAGAGAGAAGGTGGAGCAGGAGGGAGCCTGCAGGCACAATGGTGGAATGGGGAAGGACAGAGGATCCTGCTCTAGATCTGTCACCCCAGCCTTGTCCCTCCTCCAGACACAGTCCAGAGCATCTCTAGGGCCACAGGTAAGACGTGCAGGTGAGAACCACAGTGTTAAGTCAGCACTTAAAGCATCGCTGTTACAGGGCCTCCCCTGGTGGTGCAGGGGTTGAGCGCTGAGCTGCGAGGCTGCCCTCAGCCTCTGCAGCACCGGTTCGAACCCCGGCCACCAGTGAGGGTCCCACATGGCGCACAGACCTCTCCTGCCGCCCGCTGCTCCCCTCAGCAGTGTACTTCAGTCCTTCTGCCTGCTCTGCTCCCCGCTCTGGCTCTGGTGAATTCTCTCACACTCCCGCGCTTCTGACTGTACCCAGTGCATGTATAAATAAATAAATAAATAAATAAATCTTAAAAAATAAAAAAATCTCTGGTACAACTAGGAGCAAAGTCTCTCATTTTAATGAAGTCTATTTTAAATATGTTGATCTGCTTGTGGTTTGTGTTAGGTTCTGCTGTTTTACATTAATATTCATAAATATCGTTGTGATATTGAACTTATTTTTATTTTTTTTAAGATTTATTTATATATGCATAAAAGAGCTGGGATGCAGGTCAGAGGTTTGGGTGATGAGAGGATTCATCAGAGACAGAGTGGGGAACAGAACAGGCAGATTGACTGAAATACACTGCTGAGGGGAGCAGCGGGCGAGACAGGAGAGGTCTGCTGCACCATGTGGGTAGCTCCCTGGCTGGGGCAAACTCTTGTTACAGTAGCTTCAGACAGCTTCATAAGTTGTGTCTTAACCCTTGAGCCACCAAGGAGACCCTGAACTTATTTTTAACACAGAGTTTGTACCAAGCTGCGTGAGGGCTGTGGCAAAGTGAGTTTCCCTCTCTCTAGATGGGAATGTCATAAGGAGGCAGCGGATGTAAGAAGAGCAAAAGAGTATTGAAAGTATTTACTGTAATTCTCTGATTGGTGATCAGGACAGCTTATTCCTGGCCACATTTTCTCACCAAGTAGACCCAGAGCTTCTCAGTCCTCCTTCTCTGCTATGATGGCTCCCTGTGCTGGAGAACGTAAGCAAGTGACACATGACTCTTTCCATGACTCATGGGGGAAAAAAAGTGCAGGTGAGAACTTGCCCTTTCCATTGATTGGATTTTGCAAAATCTCTGGATTTTGCTGTTTATGTTCAGTCACATGGTCACTGCTGCCTCCTCCTGGCTCAGATGCATCTGAAACAGAACCCAGAGGCCTCCCTGGTCCCCATAGATCAGTAGTCTCTCAGCTCCACGTTCCATCCCATTGCCTGATTTTTATTCAATTTAACAATTCCTATGTTATTTATTCAACAGTTTACACTTATTTATTTCTGTACAGCTCCCTTCTCTGCTACCACTGGCACAGGATTATATGGGATCTAAGTTGTATTATTTGCTCATATAAAATTGCTGCTCACATGACAACTGTGAACTAGTGTCTGAGATCCTAACACTAGGGAAAAAAGCATTTAGGGGAAAACTTGCCATTCTTTGCTACTAAAAAATAATTCAATGCATTACATTGACTTCAAGACAGGTATATATTTTCACAGGTAAAAATGATCCATTCGCTAATGAGATACATGTTTACATAAATATCAAACAAAATTTTGAATTTCACTAAAAATTTTGTGTATGAAATGTGAATAACCATTTATTGTATACAGAAGGAGAAAAGTCCTAATGCTGATAGGCGTGGGTCTTGATGGAGTGGGTAAGGAAAGGAGAGAGACACTGAATTGCTATTGCCTGTATGGAAACTTCACATTACATTCAAGTACAGAACAACTCTGGGCCAGCACTTGCCACAGGAGAAAGATTGTGATAAGAATTTGACTTGCCTGCCCCCTAGAGTGCTGCTGACAGAAGGAACAGGTGAAAGCAGAAACATACAAATAGAGCAATGATATTTCAAATCTTAGAGTCTCCTAACATGATACCTGTCCAGAAATTGCGTCAAGACAAACAAACCATCTGCACAGGACCCGGGAGCTCTTCTTGGCTGCTGAGGACAGGAGGCCACAGTCTCACAGCTCATCTGCCCCTTGGGAGTTGCCCTCATCTGCTCTCAGGCTGGCTCCCAACTGCAGTGGGATGACAGCTCTCAGGGGCCCACAACAGGTGGGACATCCCTTTCCCTGTGTTGAACGTGTGTCTTCTTCTTTAGAGAAATGGCCAGGCCTCTTGTCTTCTGGACACAGTACACTCCTTGTATAGGCCAGGCCTGGCTCCTGAAGCAGAGGATGTGAAGAGCCAGCTTTGAATGGGGACTAGAAAGTGATGGATTCTGTGCTGGCCAGCCTGGGGGCCAAGCAGTCCTGCCCCTCGGGCCCCTGGGATTACAGGAGACTCCAACATGATCAACCCTGCCCTTAGCTGACACCAGGGAGGCTCCAGTGAGCAACAGTCACATTCCCATCCTGTGAAACATATGCTAAGACATGACATACTGTGGGCCTCAAGACAGGACACTGAAATTAAACACGTTCAAATCATACAAAGTACATTCTATACAATTTTTAAAAAATTATATTCAATATTAGTAATAGAAATCTATCCAAAAATTCCCAATTATTTGGAAATAAATAGAAATTATGAAATTAGATTCAAACATGAAACAAAAAAGAAAACCAGAAAGAAATTTGAATTGAAGATGTGTATACGAAAATAAAAGAAAGCAGTGAAGTCAGGGCTCTGAGTGTGGAGCAATGAGCACGTGTAACAGCAAAGATGGTTTCAAATCAAATTCCAGGGCTGCTACCCGACGTATAGTAAGGTAGGAACAAATCCTCTTGTGGTTTCCGTCCGGACGAGGCTGCTCAGCGGAGGAGGCTGGGAAAGGTGGTGTCTGAGGTGCAGTGGAGACTCATGATCAGGAGCCCTTGCATGTGAACAAGCCCCCTGAGTTCTCCTAAGTCTTCCTCTTACCCTGAGAGCACCTGCCTGCTCCCAGTTGACAGATGGTCACTCACGAAGGAGATTTGTTCAAGGCTGAACCACTTGGAGGAGAATGGGTAATTTGCTGGCAGTAATAGACTCCCAGGTCCTCAGCCTCCATTCTGCTGACCTTAGGGTGAAATCTGAGCCTGACCCACTGCCACTGAACCTGTCTGGGACCCCAGAGGCCCTGTGGGAAACCACATACAACAGGTGCCTTGGAGAATGGCCTGGCTTCTGCTGGAACCAATTCAAATAGGCATTTCCATCACTATGTCCTAGGCTCTGAAAGACTTGCAGGAGATGGAGGCCCACTCTCCCAGGGTGACAGTCAGGGAAAAGGGAGTGTGGGTCAGGATACCATCCCCACTGGATCCTAAAAGAGTGAGAGAAAAATGCAAGATGATGTACACATCTTGTGAGCCATTTTCATAATTTTCCTTTCTTACATACTTCAGACTCAATTATTTTTTACTTTCATTAACATCCTAAAATTCCTGCTTTTAAGAATTTGCGTAATACAGAGTGACATTTAGAACCTGCATACAACATGCCCCCCCTTCTATGTCACCAAAAAAACGTACTTGCTTCTTCCAGTTCTCCTACTGACCAGGGGGTCACAGTACACATCTGCATGTGCACTGAGACACATGGGGAGCAGTTAACCCCCAAATCTCACCCTCCCCTCTGCCCTTACCAGGGATCCAGAGCATCAGCAGCCCAGGTGCTGAGCAGGGAACCTCATTTTGAGAATCTGACCGGAGAGCCCTGATAAGTCAAAGCAAGACCTGATTGACCTTTTATCTCAGCCCTGCCAGGGAAGGTCCTCCCCAGGGACCCACATGCAAATCCCCAGGTGGGGGCAGCAGGGTGCAGAGAGCCAAAGGGAGGGTTGGGCTCTTCTCTGAGAATGTAAACAAAACTGTCTGTGTGTGGAAAGGAATCTATGCTGTCCGTGGGATGCTGTTTCCTGTACCAGTATTCTAGAACTTGCTCAGATATCAAATTTATACTTCTTTTTAATAGGGTTGAGTTTCCCTAAACATTTAGTGATTTTGTCTTTCTATGTTTTTTAAGAGGTTGTGGGATTTGTATGCTGTTGTTTGTTCCTCATTCCTTCCTCCTCCATGTACATATCCACCTCCCTCCTTCCCAGCAGCTGCCCATTCAGGATACTTGGCTCATGGCATGCTGCGATTTGTCATCCTCAGAGCCTCACATGTCTTTGGCTTAGACATGGGGGTAGAGTCCTCACAAATGTCAGGATGTGGAGTAGATTCAGAGCATTATCCATGGGCTCAGAGTCTTCTCCTATTGTTCCTCTAAGTTCTTTTTGGCAGAGGATTATTTTATAGGAGGGGCCCTGAAAGTTGGGCACTGGTTGCTATTTTGTAAGAGACATTTACATGTTGAAAAGAAAATCTCACTCTTTGTTTGAAAGCCTGATTGCTCTAACTCTTATCATTGGTTACCACAGAAATTAAACTTCATAATACTTAAATGCAGAGCTTAAACTGTTATAGATAGGTAAAGCCAAGACTGTTACAGTTGGTGTTCCCTGGAGGGGGTTGCTGGTGAGGACAGATAGCCCCATGGAAAATGCTAAAAAGTGTGGCATTTGGGGGTGGAGCAACTGATAAGAATATAAGGGACTGGAAAAAGCAGCCCCAGATTTTGTCTTTGCTGCTCATTGACAGTTGTGACCATTCTTGACATTCTAAGGGGAAAAAAGCATTCAGGTGAAATAGTTCCATTCTTTGTTATTGGAAAAGGAATTCCATGAATTCCATTCACCTCATGACAGTTCCACATTTTCCACATATAAAAACATTCATTTCATAAATGAAAAAACATGCTGACTTGAGTTACAAATACCATGTTGAATCTAAGTATAAACATTTTTGGTGTGAACTGTGAAATAATGGCCATTTATTATAATTACAAAGGGGGCACAATGCCCTATAGGCGTGGTCTTGATGGGAATAGGAGGGGAGTCAGAGTGTGAGGCATTGGACTTGCTGAGTCTGATCCATATCAGACCAGAGTGCCTAGTCAGAATTTGCCTTTTTTTTAGCTTTGGTACTAAGAGGAACTCCAGATCGGGAAGTTTTTGGAATATTTAATTCATAGTTGAATGCAGGTTAAAATAACATGTTTAAAAACTTATCAAAATTCTCTCTCTGACCACCCCCCCCCACACAAACACACATAAACACACATGCAGATAGATGTACCTTACAAATTGCTGTCCCTTCATCCATCTTCTAGACATTTGGGCGTGTGTAATCAGGCCCAAGACTCACATTTCTCCCATGGATGTTTTCTAACCTGAAACTATTGTATGTAAAGATGCCTTCTGGTCAGAAATGTCCCTTCTTATAAGATATATTTTCACTGTGTTTGGGATATAATATGGTGATACTGAAAAACAGTTTTTGACCAAAACTGGCTGGGCTTTTTTGTCAAATATAGTAAAACTCATTAACAAAACTGTTTTTCAATGTGACATGAGTTTACATTTCAAATGTCTTAGTTGGGCACCAAAATTATTATGAAAAGGAGATAAGTTAATGGGAAAAGAATCATAAAGACCTAATCATGCACCAAAATCCTTCTTGGCATAAAAAGTGTCGTTACAGGATTCTGGTTCCATTAATCCCAAAGGTGGTTGTGTCAGGAAGTAACCTGCAAAGAGCAGTTTGAATTTTGTATGAAGATGAAGGAGGAGATAACTGAGCCTGATAATCAACACAGAATATTCCTTCTGAGGGTGAGAGGTGATCCGTGCGCTTTCTATGACAATCCAGACAGGAAAGGAAGTTGTCCTTGTCACTCTTCTCCCTGCTTCAACTCCCAGTTACCTTCTCATTGTAATGCACCTGTTATAGGCAACCTCTGGGGCAGTGATTCAAAATGGAGAATTATAGATTCTGGGTTTCAATGCCCCTAGGCCAAAGACCTGAGTTGCACCGAGAATGGTCACAGAAGCCTCATATTCCTCTCCCTGTTCGAGCTGCACATTCCCTGGGGGAAAGTCTCCTTTTCCCAAGAACAGATTGATGTCCATGGAGTTGATGCCCACAGAGTAGCTTTCACTGGTCTAGAGACAATTATGTTCTTGAAATACGAAATCTTGGGCCTCCTGATGGCGGAAGACTTTAAGATGCAACCTATGAAGGTATCCGCAGCTACTGCAACAAAAGTTCAATCCCTGACCAGGGAGCTTCCCACATGACACAGCAGATCTCTCCTGACTCACCGCTGCTCCCCTCAGCAGTGTATTTCAGTCAATCTGCCTGTTCTGTTCCCTGCTCCGTCTCTGGTGAATCCTCTCACTCCCCACACCTCTGGATAGTACCCATGTTCTTACATGCATAAATAAAATAATATTAAAAAAATATATAGGAAATCTTGTATTTGCTATGAATTATCACATTATTTGACTGCTCAAAAAGAAATATTTTGAATGTTGTCATCATACTGTGACTGAGAATAACGTTGCAGAATGTTTTCCCAACATGAGTGGAGATGATAGTTTAAGCAATGAAGAAGCAGGAAATTAAGAATATGGCAAAATACCAATTTAACAAAATTACCAAATATTATGCTATCGAAATCATAACAACCTGTTAAATTCCATTATGTTGTTCCTTTTCTTGCAAAATGTGTCTGTGTCATTGTGTGTTTATGAGGCTCACTGACCAATGAGACCAGGCAGGGAGCATCCAAGCAGCTGTCCCTTTACCATAAGGGGCTGTTCCCAGTTCCAGCCCACCCACGTTCCCTGCCCTGTTTCAGGCCGACGCTGAGCCAGTGAAAGGGCTTCACAGCTGGTGTCTCCGGTGGGCTGAGACACTCATGGTCCAGAGCTCTCCACACATTCCTCTTACACACACGCGGAGTCTTTGACTGCTCATGAGGCAAAAGTCAACCATGTTGGCATCTGGTACAGGCCATGAGGGAGGTTTTTGTTCGGGGCTCAATCACTGAGGAGGAACATGTGTAACCTGTCCACAGTAATAGATTCCAACATCCTCAGCCTCCATCCTGCTGATCTTCAGGGTGAAATCTGTGCCTGACCCACTGCCAATGAACCTGTTTGGGACCCCAGGGTCTCTGTTGGAGACCTTACAGATCAGGCGCCTTGGAGATTGGCCTGGCTTCTGCTGCAACCAATTCATATATGTGTTTCCATCACTATGTACGAGGCTCTGACTGGCCCTGCAGGAGAGGGAGACCTGCTCCCCAGGGACGACGGGCAGGGAGAGTGGGGTCTGGGTCAGCACAACCTCCCCACTGGATCCTGAAGAAAGGAGAGAAAAGTGACAAGTAAAGACAAGTATTATCACTCATTTTTATTATTTCAAGTCTGTTATTCATTTAGGCTAAAATACTGCTTTGTTTTACTATCAATATTTGAGGTATATAATTGTACACCAAAACCATGGGCTCACAGTAATAACCTGTGGAAAGAGACCCCGAAACTTTGCCTGCCCTCTCTAGACAGTGTCCCCAGGTTATACATGCTTCACATAGTCACAGATCTCAGCACCACCTTCTCTTAAGGAGAAGACACACACACCTAACAGAGAAGGAATACGCATGGGGGCAGAGGACCCCAGAGCTCAGGTTCCCCACCCTGGGCTCCATTCTCCTCTCCCCTCTGCCTTACCTGGGGTCCAGAGCATCAGCAGCCCCAGGAGCTGAGCAGGGAACCTCATTTTGAGAGGGTGACCTGATGGCCCTGTCGGGTGAGATCAGTCTGCAGCTGATTTTTTATCTCAGCCCTGAAGACACAGGTCCTCCCTAGGGACCCGCATGCAAATGCCCAACTGGGGACAGAGGGCTGGAGAGAACCCAGGGGAGACCAGAGCGTTTCATAGGAAAACAGTGAGTGTCCTGTATTTCATCAGTCTCATGGCAACTGAAAGAAACATTTGTGTATCCCAAAGACAAGAAAGAACAGATTTTGCAAGTTTATTTGTTTTGTGCACAATACAAGCTGTGTATTCCTGCTTCTCTTCAAATAGCATATACTGATGCAATGACTTCTGACCATGCAGATATGTGTCCAGGTCTCTCTCAGGTAAGTGAGTGACCACCTTCTTGGCTTCTCCCAGGTGATCTCACGAGTGACTCAGCTCCTCCTCTGGACTGATGAGCAGCGTCTCAAGGTACAGGATGGACGTGAGGGTCATTGTCCTTTATATCTGCTGTTATCAGGTTAACAGTTTAACTCTGTCAGATAGAAGGACATAGTACACTAAATTCCATAAGTATATTTAATTCACAATATCCTGAAAAGGAGAATAAACTTTCTTTCTTAGAGAGACCGAAAAGACTTGTTTAGGAAGAAAGAACGAAAAAATGTTATACCTTAATGAATGCCAAATTTAGGGCAGCCAGTTGTTAAAGTCTGTTGAACTCTGTCTTCCTTACACACTGTAGTCACAATAGATTAATTTAAGAAATTTCTGAAGGGAAAGAGTCCTTTGGGGAATGGAACTAAGTAAATAAGAAACTATATATGTGTGTGCGCAAGTGTATGTATGATAAGAAGCAAACAAACATGAAAATAACACAAGCCTGACCATATCAGCTTGCAGCCCTGCACACAGGCCACGGGTGATGGAGAGGACGCAGGTGGAGAATGACCTGCCTGAGGTCCGGAGGGAGAAGACCCCTGCATCTGCAGTCCTGACCACGGTCCCTGACAGAGGACAGACAGTGACAGCGACTGCGCCTCAGCTTCCCATCCTCACATTTGAAGCTGACACTGGACAATGTGAAGAGACAGGACCCCACTGCGCAGGTGATGCTTTGTTTACATTGGGGTGCTAGTTGTCACCTCCTGTGTGGCCATCTCTTCTGGAAGCACATTCACCACAGCCCCTTTTCTCTTTATGTTTCCTTAGAATTGTCAATAAAAGGTCTTCATAGATATCTGAAGGAGGAGAGGATTCACTCCTGTCCATCACACCTGCAGTTCTGGAGAGTTACCTGGAGAGCTGCAGCAGAGGGTAGAGCTTCTGTGCCCTGCCCTGGGCTTTCTAAAGAGTTCTGAGGACCACAATAGCAGGCAATTTACCCACTCAGTGATGATGTGCTCTCGTGTCCTGGAGGGCAACAGAGAACCCCATATCTGGTGTTTGCTTCCCTGAACACAATCCACCAGACCATGAAATGATTGCAATTTAACCTCTACCTCCCTCTATAAAAACAATTCTAGACAAGAAAGAATAGGGAGAAAAATTGCAAAAGACATATCAGGGATGGCACTATTATTTGAAATACACAGATAATTCTTAGAACAAATACCTCAATAAAAATTGGGGCAATGTCCTTAGCAGACCCCTCACCCAAGGAGATACACAGTTGACTCATAAGCAAGTGAAGAGATGGGCCACATGTCACATCATCTGGAAATGCAAAGGAAGTCAGCAGTAGCCCCCACTGCACCCCCACTGGCATACCTGACTCTAGAACAGTGACACTTCATCACAACATCATCTGTCACTGATGTGACCTAGGGACTGCCTCACACATCACAGTGGGAACAAAATTAGTGCCATCACTTTGGACCACAGGGTGTTGGTTTCCTACAAGATGAACACACTCTTGCATGTCACCCAGCAACAAGACCCCTTCGTATTTCCCCCAAAGGGTTAAACATCCACATTACCCTGACCTCAGTGCTTACAGTACTTTACTCATAAATTAAGAATTTGGGAATGCCCAGGTGTCCTCCAGGGGGTGGTAAATGTACAAATAGACTGTGGCTCATCCAGACAATGGATCATTCATCAGCACTAATTCAACCCATCATGATATTTGAGGGAGTCCCTGATGTCACATCATCATGACAGGTGACGGTGTGAGGAGGGGTGACTGTCTATAGTCAGGCATCCTAGGGGGTGACTGTGTCTGTTGCTGATTTAATTTGTGATTCTTGAATGGACAAAAAAAGGACTGGAAGAAACTTAATTTTAAGGACAGAAATGAGGCTGAAAAAATGTGCATACTATGTGACTATCTGAAGGACATTCAGGGGAAGGGGACCTAGTGGGGACAGTAATAATGTCAAGGACTATGGGGGATTAAGAGGTGGAGCACAAAGGAATTTGAAACAATGAAGCTGCTCTGTGGACACTGTCATGGGGGACACACGCCCTGGAAACTGCGAACCGTTAGCCTGTGCCTGAGTAGGGGCGGGTCCTCTCTAATCTGTGGGTTCAGGGTCTTCAGCTGGAACATCTGTACAACTGCTGGGAAGATGAGGTCTGCGTGGGAGGAGGGTGTTATGGGAAAGTCCTTATGCTCAATTTCTAGGAGCCTTAATCATCTGTGTGTGTGTGTTTATTTTATTTAAAAAACTTCTTACTCAAACTACAGTGGCTCCCTACCACTGTACGACCGCATCAGGTGATAGGCAGACAGCTCAGGTGTCATCAGCTCTGTCTTTATTGAATCCACAGAGTCATTATCCTGTCTGTGCTGCTGGGCGAGGAAAGAGAGTTAGGGACAAAGAGCCACCAGCTCCTTCTACCAGCCCATTCAGTCCTTCGAATGAGACTCCATCTGAGATGTGCTCTCAGCAGATAGAAGCAACATGGGAAGAAGCTGGGGCTGCCCAGCCTCACACAGCTGCTCCCTGGGTGGTTTTTGTTCAGGCTTGTATCACTGTGTGAGGGTTACTGTTATACTGCATACAGTAGTATGTGGCAGCATCTTCAGGCTCCAGGCTGCTGATGGTGAGAGTGAAATCTGTCCCAGATCCACTGCCACTGAAGCGGGATGGGACCCCAGTTTGCAAATTGGATGCACCATAGATGAGGAGCTTAGGAGCTTTCCCTGGTTTCTGCTGATACCAGTTTAGATAATTTCTAACACCCTGACTGGCCCGGCAGGAGATGGTGACTCTGTCTCCTGGAGATGCAGACACGGAGGGTGGAGACTGGCTTATCTGGATGGCACACCAGGCTCCTGGGATGGAAACAGAAAATACAGCCACGCTGTCATCCTGTCATGAGAGGGCTTCCCTGAGGGCCAGGGGTCCTGCCCACCCAAGGTTGATCCACACTGGTGTTTCCTTCCTCACCTGGGAGCCAGAGCAGCAGGAGGCTGAGGAGCTGAGCGGGGGCCCTCATGTCCATGCTGGGTCCTGCCTGGACTGACCCTCAGGGGCTGGGACTGACTATGAATAGTGTGCAGGGAGGGGCTGTGCTCTGGGAACATGCAAATGAGCAGGGGCAGGGCCATGGGCACAGCTGCAGGGGCTGATCATTTTCCTGCAGAGAAAGCTTTTTTGCCTGAGGAACACAGGACAGAATCAGTTACTGTCCTGTGAGTGGAGTGTCTTTTGGTTTCAATATTTAGGAAAAGCATCACTTCCTATTCTCCATGTCATACAGATCCCTTCAAATGTAACACTCCGTGAATTGTGTTTTAATTTTCATGCGGGTATGTTCTTAAGGCTAGTGAGGTTTCCTTTTCACTCTGGTTCCCTGATATTGCTGGAGTGAAAATTATCATCACTGCCAACCAGATGCAGTAGTTGGGAGGACAATGCAGAGTGTGGCTGTCAGGAGTTGTGAGAGCCCAGATACTGACCATCCTCCTGCTGACCTCATCTCCAGCTAAGCCTTGTGTCTCTGCACTGTCTGAGGCCCTGTCCCACCATGTCTGCCTCAGCACCAAGCTCAGGGTGTTCTCCCCAATATCTGACAGTCTCCTCCCTCCCCAGCGCTGTGTCAATACACAGACCCAAGCGCACAACCCGGTCTCCCAGGACTGTCGCTCACGTCCTTCATCCTCCTTCCCCAGGTGCTCCCTTCTGAGCTGAGGTCCTCCCAGACCAACTCTTTGGTAATCCCTGGAGTCTACTGCGTTCCTCCATCTGCATGTTCATCAGTCACCAAATATCCTCCAGGTGTTGAGACAGCAGCTCTTGGTGCTGGAGCAGGGAGTTGGGACCCAGGTAGAGTAAGGAGACTGTGTAGAGGAAGGTGAAGGGAGACACTGCACTGAGTTTGGAGCTCATACAGTGTAGATTGAACTTCCTTAAGGGAATAAGGGAGTGTATAGCATGAAGTGTGGAGGAGAGTGGGTGAGGAGGGTGTCCCCACATGGAGAGCTGGATCTGTTTGCTGGTGCAGAGCTATGAACGGGATGAGATGAGGAGCATCGTGTGTCTTTGATGCTCGCCCACTACCCCAACATAGTCACAGATTCTTCCTTCATTAAAGAGCATGTCCCTGGATTGGAACTTGGGTGAGTTTAAGCACCAATCCTGAATTAGTCCTGGACCACTGGGACTGAGCCTGTTGATGCTGTGAGTTGCAGAGAGGGCAGCAGGGAGGGATGTGGATGGAGATGGAGGCAGAGCCAGCCCTGCACTGTGTGTGACAGGTCAAGGAGCCCCAGACTCCGAGGTGGCTGCAAAGACAGGAACCGTGTCCCCAGCACTCGGGGACGCCTGTCTGTGTCCCGTGTCCTGTGTCATCTGTGTGGCCAGCTCTTGTGACACAGAGAATGTTCTTTCATCTTTACTGTCTTTGTTTCCAAGTGTATCTAAACATGTCCATTCAAGCATCACCCTCCTTTGCGGAGCTGAGGATCTTCCATGTGTGAACAAACTGTGACATGCAGGATAGTGCAGCTCGTTGACAGCTGGACCATTGCTGCTTTATGACCCTGTGATGAATTTATTAAAACCTGTGTGTATGTTAGGGAGGGCAGGGAAGTGTGTTTGTGAATGTTTTCCAGATCCTTTTTCTGTGTTTACTCTTGAGTAAGATCGTGCTCCATCTTACACTTGTGAATAATATTTTTATTATATTTAATTAAGTTTAGGTTAAGATTTTTAATGGCTCCAACTAAAAAATTGTTTTTAAAAATGTATGAAATAGACTCTCATTTCTTATTTTTCTGACTTACACAAGACATGGCCTACATCAGTTATGAAACTCTAGGCATGGATTTTGAACAGATCATGTCACAGTAAAAATAAATAAATAAATAACTTTCATACATAAAGTGTTGTTGCCCATTCCATGATTAAAATATTTTGCTCAAGATTGTAAGAACAGGCACCCACCGGGTGGCACAGCAGGGATTGAGCATCCTGCTGTGAAGCAGTCCATAGCCTCTGCAACGGGATTCAATTCCTGGCGGGGCAGGGAGATTCCCACATTCCACATGGACCCACAGATCTCTCCTGTCTAGCCCGCTTCTCCCCTCAGCAGTGTACTTCTGTTCTTCTGCCTGTTCTGTTCCCTGCCCTGTCTCTGGAGAATTCTCTCACCCTTTCTCATCTTTGGCCTATACCCTAGTTCTTGTATAAATAAATAAATCTTTAAAAAAAAACAGGATTATCAGATGATTTGCCAAATATTTCGACATTATTAGTGGAACCCAAAACAGGCATTGCATTAAATAGCAAGTGTGAACAGAAAGAGTAAATAAGATCTGTGTACTTAAACAGTGAAAATCCCAGGTGGTAGGTTTAAGAAAACACTCGCTCCATCGCCCTGTGTGTCACTAGCGCCACCTTCCTCCCGCGTGTCCCTGTGGCCCCATCATGTCAGCCTGTGTTGAAGGCGGCGCCAGCAGGGAGCCAGCAGTCCTGGTGCTGTGAGTCCTGCTGGTCCCGGTGTTCAGTCTCCCGTTGCGGCAGGACTGTGAGTCCCGCCATGTGGTCGGGCTTAAGCAGTGGCCTCCTTACAGGCCCTGCAGGTCAGGGTGTTAGGAGAAAGGTGGGGAAGAACACGGAGGGACTGGTCAGCTGACCCTGGGGGCATTGCAAGGCCTTGGATTCTTACTCAGGGTGAAGTGGAATGTGGGATGAGTTGAGCAGAGAAGCATGAGGCACATTTACAAAGATCCTGTGGTGCTGAATGGAGACTAGACTCGGGCTGGTCAGGGGAGAGGCTGGTGACAATGGAGGAGGGTGTGGCATGGTCCAGATGAGGGATGAGGGAGGTTTTCCTGACCCCCACAGATCAGCAGTCTCTCAGAGCCACACTCTCTACCCCATTGCCTGATTTATATTAGGACTGATTTATATCAGGATTTATATTAGGACATTTCCTGACATTATCTATACATTTTCTTTTACATGGCTATGTTTCCTGCGGGCCCCCTCCTCCTGCCACAGGGTCTCAGCCACACACCACTGGTGGGATTTCAAGCTGGTGTAGGTACTTTGGATTAGTTTGCTGGTTTCTTACAACATTAAACATACACTTAACCATCTAGTCCAGCAGTGATTGGACTCTCTGGTATTTTCCCAAAAGGGTTTAGCCAGATGTTCCCAAACAACCTACACAAGTGTTTATAGCACTTTATTCCTAAACACCAAAATTGGAACCTGCAAGGTGTCCTTCAGTAGATGTGAAATGAATAAATCAACGGAGACACATCCAGACACTGGAATATTAATCGACACTGAATAAGAATGAGCTAATATGTCCTGAAATGACATGGACACAAATGAAATGC
Source organism: Talpa occidentalis (assembly GCF_014898055.3). Classification (NCBI taxonomy): domain Eukaryota; kingdom Metazoa; phylum Chordata; class Mammalia; order Eulipotyphla; family Talpidae; genus Talpa; species Talpa occidentalis. The sequence continues at coordinate 95,911,100 of NW_023604861.1, forward strand.
TCATTTAAGTGCAGAAGCCAATCTGAAACAGGCTGTGATTCCATCTAAGGGGATTCTGGAAAAGGGAACTTTAAGGAGGCAGTGAAAACAGCAGTGAAGTTTGGGTTTTAGGAGTGGGTGGGACAACAGATGCAACACAGAGAAATGTTAGGGCAGTGATCCTCCTCTTTGTGATGGTATAAATGATAGTACATATCCTTGTCATTGTCCTTATTCTAAACTGTCCTTAGAATATACAATGCCAAGAGTAAGCCCCCTTATTAATTATGGATTGTGGATTTGAGAAGAGGCAATGTAGGTTCATTAACATAATAGTTCTAGTCTGATATGGGATGTTCAGTGTTGGAAAGAAGGGAAGCCCTTTGACCAAAAATCTCCAATCACCTTCCACTAAGTTGCATGTGAGAGCAGCTCTCAGCAGATGGGGCACCAGGAGGAACAGTTGCTCCCTGGGTGGTTTTGGCTCAGGCTTGTGTCACTGTGGGAGACCAATTATAACTTTGCTGACAGTAGTAAGTGGCAGCATCTTCAGGCTCCAGGCTGCTGATGGTGAGAGTGAAATCTGTCCCTGAACCACTACCACTGAAGTGGGATGGGACCCCAGTGTAAATCATTGCTAACACCTGACTGGCCCGGCAGGAGATGGTGACTTTGTCTCCTCGAAATGCAGATACTGAGGGTGGAGATTGGTTCAATTGGATGTCAGACCTGGCCCCTGAAATGGAAAGACAAAACACACCTACACTGTCATCCTGTCATCAGAGGACTTCCCGGGGCTGAACAACTCCTGGTGTTTCCTTCTTCACCTGGGAGCCAGAGCAGCAGGAGGCTGAGGAGCTGAGCAGGGGCCCTCATGTCCATGCTGGGTCCTGCCTGCACTGACCCTCAGGGGCTGGGGCAGACTATGAATAGTGTGGAGGGAGGGGCTGTGCTCTGGGAACATGCAAATGAGCAGGGGCAGGGCAGTGGGCACAGCTGCAGGGGCTGATCTCAGCAGCACAGAGGCAGGGACAAATAACTCTCCAGGTCCCCCAAGAGTAGGGTGAACTTGCCTGCAAAGAAGGTATTTCTCAATGGGGATGACAAGACAGAATCGTCTACACTCCTATGAGTATAATGGTCTTCTTGTCTATCTATGACATGCTTTACTCTTAGTCTCCATGTAGTACAGGGCCTATAAAGAATGGCACTCAAAGAAATTTTACAAACTTTACAGTAGATGTTAAATGTATAAATCAACGTAGAACTTCTTTATTTGAACTTTGGAGCATGAGAGGCTATTTCTAAGTTGTGACTCCCTGATATTACTGGTTGAGAAATTGTCTTCACTTCCAGAGAGAAATGCATTGAGATAGAAAGGAAATAAGACTGTGGGTGTCCTGAGTGGAAAATAAGAACCCAGACACTGACCATCCTCCCTGCTGATCTCATCTCCAGCTAGGCCTTGTGTCCCCCCACATGTGAGGCCCTGTTCCACCACATCCACCTCGTCCCAAAGTCAGGGATGTTCTCCTCCCACCTCTGACAGTCTCCTCACTGCCCAGCACTGTGTCATCAACAGACCCGAGCACAAGCCCGGGTCTCCCTGGACTGTAGCTCACGTCCTTCATCCTTCTCCCCCAGGTGCTCCCTTATGAGCTGAGGTCCTCCCAGACCATTCCTCAGTGATCCCTGGAGTCTACTGTGTCCCTGCACCTGCAGTTTTCCCCATCACCGTCTCCTCCGCATCCCAGGAGACAGCAGCTCTAGTCTCAGGGTGAGGAGGTCTCCCTGCCCAGCTCTCTTCACTTCTCACGTTGCCAGGACACTGCCCTAATGCGGTGTCTGTCCCCTGTACAGCCTCTGAGCCCATCCTCCTGTGTGTCCTGTTCCCATCCCCACCCTCCTGCACAGGATTCCTAGAAGGGGTACCACCTCCGGACACCAGAGGGCAAGATGGGGAGACACTCCAGGGTCTTGAAAGGGAGATGCCTACAGCCTGTATGTGAGGCAGGATGACCTGGAGGGGGACTCAGAACAGGAGGTGAGTCCAGACAAACTGAGCCACTGAGTGATTTAGGGAAAATGCGTTCTGGCGCAGAGGGGCAGGCAAGGGGACCAGGAGGGTAAGGAAGAAAGGGGATGAGATTGCGCAGCTATCCAGGCCTACTTCCCTGAGAAGTTCCCTGAGACCAGAATATCACCAGGACAGGAGGGACAGGTGGGGAGATTTAGGACAGACAGGGGACAGGATGAGTGTGTCTTGGCAGCTAATGGGGAGTCTTCTGTCAAGACCCACCGCCCCTGCCCCTGGCAAGTACCATGACCAGGGGCAGCACCAAGGAGCAGGAACCTGGGAGCTGGTTTTTGCAGATTTCAGGCTGGGATGACTCTGCAAGCGAAAATGACTCTCTCATGGGACACGGATTGAGCCCAAGTCAGGACACACTCAGTGTCCTCCCCACTGGTACTTAAGTGGGAAATGAACATGGAGATCCCCAAATAGCAATGCCAAACTTGTAGATCATTAAGGTAAGATTTATTTATGATCAGGACACAAAATAGGCCAAGAGTTCACTTTCAAATAAATGTCTGCTTATCAGGCAAGCAATCCTGGGGTAAAGCATGAACGCTTTTCCTCAGCAGAACCAGAGTTGGAGGAAAAGAGCAAAGCTGGGTCCATCTATCAAGTTTCCTCTGAGGCTGATCCTACACTGAGAAGTTGGGGATGGCTGTGGGGACACAGTCCGCAGCAGGGAGTGCAAAGATGCTTCCAGACACTGAGCACAGGCACTGGCAGGTTTACTCCCACTCAACACTGGAGTCCCCCAGGTTCCCAGTCCAGCCAGAGAACATCCTACCTTAAGGGCTCCCTCTTTCTCAGTATTTCTTTCAGGGGTTTGAGTCTTGTGTTTACTTGGGGGTTTGGTGACCTCTAATGGCTGATCTGAGCTGCAGCAACTTATAGGATTTTCTATGGGTCCCACTCAGTCAGGGCTGAGACTTTCCCTGTTTTGGGTAATGTTGAAACTAATGTTAAGGGTCCCAGAACAGACTCTGCAGTAACACAAAATGATTCCTCTTCTCAATGAACTGGTCACCTAGTATAATTAAAGGACAAAACAGGTGAGCAGGACTGGCCATCCTATTTGTGACAAGGCTGCCCTGACCAGGTCCTGCAATCACTTGAGAGACCAAAGTTGGGGTTGGAAATAGAAGGTGGAGCAGGAGGAGCCTGCAGGCACAATGGTGGGCTGGGGCGGGACTAGGATCTGCTTTCAGGACCAGGTGAAAGTAGATCTAGACCAGGGAAGATCTTGGTCTAGATCTGTCACCCCAACCTTGTCCCTCCTCCAGACATGGTCCAGAGCAGCTCTAGGGCTACAGGTAAGATGCACAGGTGAGAACCACAGTGTTAAGTCAGCACTTACAGCATCGCTGTTACAACTAGGAGCAAGTCTCACATTTTAATGAAGTCTATTTTAACTATATAGATCTGCTTATGGTTTGTGTTCATTATGTTAGGTTCTGCTGTTTTACATTAATATTCATAAATATCATTGTGACAATGAACTTATTATTTTTTAAAGATTTATTTATTTATGCATACAAGAGCTGGGGTGCAGGTCAGAGGTGTGGGGTTGGATGGAGAGGATTCACCAAAGACAGAGTGGGGAACAGAACAGTCAGATTGACTGAAATACACTACTGAGGGGAGCAGCAGGCAAGACAGGAGAGGTCTGCTGCACTATGTGGGTAGCTCCCTGGCCAGGGATCAAGCTCGTGCTGCAGTGGCTGCAGACAGCTTCATAGGTTTTGTCTTAACCCCTTGAGCCACCAAGGAAGCCCTGAACTTTTTTTTTTTAATTTTATTTTTATATTCCCCACACAATTGCAACCCCCTTATTTTGACCCCAATCCCTCTCCACCCCTGTCCTCCACCCCTCATAGAGTGTCTCTGGTTCATATTGTTTGTTGATTATGATTTTCACTTTCTTATAGTTATTCATTTTCCTGGTCCCTTATTTAAGTTTTCTAGATTCCTGCTATGAGTGAGACCATCCGGTATTTTTCTTTTTCTTTCTGGCTTATTTCGCTGAGCATGATCCCTTCCAGCGCCATCCATGTTGCTGCAAACTGCATGTGTTCATCTTTTTTGAATGCTGAATAATATTCCATGGTGTATATGTACCATATCTTCTTGATCCTGTCATCTATTTTTGGGCATTTGAGTTGATTCCAAAGCTTAGCTATTGTAAACAGTGCTGCTATAAACATAGGGGTGCTGGTGCCCTTTGGAGTTGATGTTTCTGTGTCCTTTGGGTAAATACCTAGGAATGGAGTTGCTGGATCATATGGAAGCTTTATCTTTAGTAGGTCAAGAAATCTCCACACAGCTCTCCATAGTGGTTGGACCAGTTTGCACTCCCACCAACAGTGCAGAAGGGTTCCTTTTTCTCCACAACCTCACCAACATTTGTTGTTGCTAGTTTTTTTAATATGTGCCATTCTCACTGGTGTAAGATGGTTCTCATGGTAGTTTTGATTTGCATTTCCCTAATTACGAGTGATGGTAAACATTTTTTCATAGCCTGTTGGCCATTTGTATTTCCTCTTCAGAGAAGTTACTTTTTAGCTCTTCTGCCCATTTTTAACAGGATTATTTTCTTTGTTGTTGTTGAGTCTCATCAGCTCTTTGCAGATTTTTGTGATCAGTCCTTTATCGTTAGTGTTGTGTGCAAAAATGTTCTCCCAGTCGGTGGGGTTTCTCTTTGTTTTTGTTGTTGTCTCTTTTGCTGTGCAGAGCTCTTTAATTTGATGTAGTCCCAGCTGTTTATCTTTGCCTTCACAGTCACTGCGTTGGGTGATATGTCTGTAAAGATGTCTTTGAGGTGCATGTCATGTAGTGTTTCGCCTATATTTCCTTCTATATATTTTATGGTTTTAGGTCCTTATGTCTAGTTCTTTAATCCATTTTGAGTTGGATTTTGTGCATGGTGTGAGTTAGTAGTCAAGTTTCGTTCTTTTGCATGTAGCGACCCAGTTTTCCCAGCACCATTTATTGAACAAAATTTCTTTGCTCCAATGCATATTCTTTGCTCCTTTGTCAAAGATCAGTTGACCATAAATCTGTGGGTTTATTTCTGGTTTTTCTATTCGGTTCCATTGGTCTATATGTCTGTTGTTGTTCCACTATCATGCAGTTTTGATTATTATGGCTTTGTAGTATAGTTTGAAATCTGGGAGAGTGATGCCTCCAGTCCCTTCTTTTTTTTTTTCAGGAAGGTTTTGGCTATTTGGGGTTTTTGGTGGCTCCATATGAATTTCATCAATATTTTTTTCTATATCTTTGAAGAATGACATTGAAATTTTAATTGGAATAGCATTGAATCTGTAGATTGCTTTTGTTAGGATGGCCATTTTGACAATGTTAATTCATCCAATCCATGAGCAGGGGATGTCTTTCCATTTCTTTGTGCCTACTTCTATTACTTTTAACAGTGTTTTATAGTTTTCTTTATATAGGTCCTTTACTTCTTTTGTTAGGTTTCTTTCCGAGTATTTGATTTTTTTGTTTCAATAATAAAAGAAATGGTTTTCTTGATTTCTTCTTTAAATTTATTGTTTGTGTATAGGAAGGCTACCGATTTTTGTGTGTTGATTTTGTATCCTGCCACTTTACTAAACTGATTGATGAGTTCAATTAGTTTTTCTGTGGAGATTTTGGGGTTCTCTATGTATATTATCATATCATTTGCAAATAGTGATATTTTGACTTCTTCCTTGCCTATTTGTATTTCTTGTATGTCTTTCTCTTGTCTTATCACTCTGGCTAGGACTTCCAGTATTATGTTGAAAAACAGTGGTGACAGTAGACATCTTGTCTTGTTCCAGATCTTAATGGGAATGCTTTCAGCTTTTCACCATTGAGAATGATATTGGCTGTGGGCTTATCATATATGGCCTTTATGATGTTGAGGTACGTTCCTTGTATCCCGAGAGTTTCAAGGGTCGTTATCATAAATGGGTGTTGTACTTTGTCAAATGCTTTCTCAGCATCTATGGATATTATCATATGGTTTTTATATTTCTTTTTGTTGATGTGTTGGATTACATTGATTGACTTTCGGATATTGAAACATCCTTGTGTCCCTGGAATAAATCCTACTTGGTGAATTGTCTTATGGATGCATTGTTGGATTCTGTTGGCAAGGATCCCTGATAAACTTTTTAAGAATTTCAATTAATTTGTGTCTTCTAGTGGGTAATTTCCTGTGTTTACTTCTTAAAAAATATTTACCTTCAGTTCTGATGGGTAATCTTACACAGAATTTTAAATTGGCATTGATTTTTGAAGGGGAACAAACATCTGTCAGTTCCAATATATGTTCTTGCAATGTACCACCCTGTGTAATAGGGGCCTCCCAATGTTAAAGGGTGTACCTTCAAAGAGTTGGTCATCTATGTGCACAGAGGCAAAGACAGCAGACTCTTAGTGTGGAAAACCTTTCCATGTTCAGAGACAGAGAGAGAAGAAAGATTTCAAATAATAACAAAGTCTGAAAATTACCCATTTTCCTGTGGGCAAAAGTCCAGTAAAAGAGGCACAACCCAAAGCGGGCCAGTTGCCACAAGTCTAAAGAAGCTTCTGGTGGGGAACCTCAAGAAAGGAGTTAGGCAGGTGCCAGAGTGCTTGGACTGAAGGTGGACCCCAAATTGAAAATGCATGATATAATCCACCATGATGTCACTACAACAGATGACATTATCTCTGCAAAGCACTTAAGTCCCAGGAGCAGTCTTCACGTGTCACTCACCCACATATTGCTCCTCCATGTGTCTCCCCTCAAGTATCTCTTCTCTAAGTGTTCTCTTCCTCCTTACTTCGTCCTCCATGTATGTATCCTCCTCCCTCCTTCCCAGCAGCTGCCCATTTAGGATACTTGGCTCATGGCATGCTGAGATTTGTAGTCCTCAGATCCTCACATCTCTTAGGCTTAGACATGGGAGTACAGACTTTACAAATGTCAGGGTGTGGAGTAGATTCAGAACTTTATCCATGGGCTCAGAGTCTGCTCCTATTGTTCCTCTAAGTTCTTTTTGGCAGAGGATTACTTCATAGGAGGGGCCCTGAAAGTTGGGCACTGGTTGCTATTTTGTAGGAGACATTTACATGTTGCAAAGAAAATCTATTTCTGTAAAAAAGCCTCCTTCCCTGTTTTTTTGAAGGCCTGATTGCTCTAACTCTTATTATTGGTTACCACAGAATTGAAGCTTTATAATGCTTAAATGCAGAACTTAAACTGTTACAGGTGGGTAAAGCCAATACTGTTAAAGGTGGTGCCCCCTGGAGGGGGTTGCTGGTGAGACGATAGCCCCAGGGAAAATGCTAAAATGGCATTTGGGGGTGGAGCAACTGATAAGAATATAAAGGAATGCAAGAAGCAGCCCCAGATTTTGTCTTCTTTGCTCAGATAAAACAGATGCTCACATGACAGTTTTGACCATTCCTGACATTCTATGGGGGAAAAAAAAAACATTCCAATGAAAGAGTTCCATTCTTTGTTATTGGAAAAAAAATTTCATGAATTTATTCACCTCAAGACAGTTCCATATTTTCACAGATAAAAACATTCATTTCATAAATGAAAACCATGTTGACTTGAGTTACAAATACCATGTTGACTCTACCTATAAACATTTTTGGAACGAACTGTGAAATAATGGCCATTTACTGTAATTACAAAGAGGCTGCAAAGCCCTATAAGGGTGGTCTTGATGGGGACAGGAGGGGATCAGTGTGTGATGCAGTGGACTTGCTGAGTCTGATCCATATCAGACCAGAGCACCTAGTCAGAATTTGCCTTTTTTCAAGCTTTGGTACTAAAAGGAACTGCAGATTGGGAGGTTTTTGGAATATTTAATTCTTAATTGAATGCAGGTAGAAATAACATGTTTGAAAACCTATCAAAACTCTCTCTCTGCCCACATGCGTGTGTGCGCGCACACACACACACACATAGATGTACCTTACAAATTGCTGAACCTTCATCCATCTTCTTGACATTTGGGTTTGTGTATTCAGGCCCACGACTCAAATTTTCCCATGGATGTTCTCTAACCTGAAACTGTTAGGGGGAAATGATGTCCTGAGCTAATCCCCTACAGGCTTTGTGGACCCCACCCCCACTCCAGACCAAAGCCATCAGGACATTGGGAAAGACAAATCCCGTCACCAACAAAGGGAGGGTAGCTGGGACCTGAGGGTGGAGTTGGGCAGCCAGGTTGGGTATAAAAACCAAACACGTGGGCCTTGGGCTGGCTCGCTGTTGCTCGCCTCCTGGCTACACAGTTCCTGGCTGGCTGCCAGCTCTCAGAGCGCCATTTGGGATTCCAGATCAGCGGATCGGGTAGGACTCATTTAAAACTTTGTCTCCCACTTTTCTCCCTGAGCTGTACATTTCCTCATTTCCCTTTCCCTTGTAAATAAACCTTTTATTAACCTTTCGCGTGTGCCTGCAGTAGAGCATTGATAAGTCCTTTTAAGTGCGTGGGTGAGGACCCACAGTCAGGCACCCTGTTTTGTATCGGGGTTGCTCTACAACAGTTTGGCGCCCAGCGTGGTTTCCAAGTTACACCCGCGGTAGTCCAGCCCAAAGTAACATTCCTTGCGTTGGTCACCATAAGCGCACTAGTTCTGCAGGACTCGCAGTATAATATTTGTCTCAAGTCCTGAAAAGTCTGTTTTTTCCCTGTGTGTACAGCCCTTGTGGGTGCGTTTTTGACTCAAATATGGCCTCAACCATGAGCCTATACAGTTTCGTCCCTAGCCTGAGTTCTTTCAGTTTCCTTCCGGCCTTGAATTTGAGTAGTCTTCTTCCATTAAATATCACCACCAGTTTCATTAATGTAAATAATTTGATGAAGCCTGGTGTATGGCACGTGATTTTACTATTGTATACATACATGGGTGGTTTACAAGCCATCCCTTTACAGTCTGTGCTTCTTGGTGTTTTTTTGGTAATATGTGTAAGCGCAATTTGCTACATTCTTGTTTCTGTGAGAGGTAGATGTTCTGCTTCACATACTGAGAATGTGCAACAACACATTCAGGCTCTTAACTTAGCCATGCAACAACAAATTCAGGCTTTTAACGTGGCCATACAACAACAAAATCAGGCCTTTGATTTAACTATTAAGTGCATGAGGGATGAGAACCGTAACATCTTTGAGTCAGTTTATAAAAGCATACAAGATCACGCTTTTAAAAGTATGCAGGACAGGAAAGAGGCCGCCCTCCATAAATTGGATATGGCGGAGGCTCGGCTTATGGTACAGAGAAAGGATAAACCTTCCCCTTCCATGAGGACTGCCAGCGGGCAGAGTTAGAAGAGGAGGAGCATCATATTTTAAATACTTTAAATACATCAGTACAAAATCCTCTTCCATGTGACAAGGCCCCTCCCGTGCAGACCCCTGAGGCTTCACAGCCTCCACTGCCCTCTGGGGAGGACACTAAAATGGCATCTCCTCCCCACACTAGACTCGGCACCCATTTTGGCAGGAAGGATCACCCTGAGGCAGGGCAGTTTCCCCTTCACCAGATGCCAATCGGTGGCTTAAATGAACATGGGAGACCTGCTGGGTACTTTTGGTCGCACCATCCTTTCAGTACTGCGGACCTCCTAAATTGGAGGAGCTCTGTTCCCTCGTACCGGCAGGCTCCTAAGAGGATGGCGAACTTGTTTGCCTCTATCTTCGTCTCCCACCGCCCTAACTGGGCAGATATACAGTCCATGCTGCATACTTTATTAACTCTGGATGAGCAGAGGATGGTATTCAGGAAAGCCAGGGAGGAGGCTGACCGTCTCCACCAACAGGATAGGCAGTCCCCAGAGCCAGAGGTTGTTGTCCCAGAGAAAGATCCTGGATGGGACCCTAACAATGGAGGAACGGCGATGTTGGAGCTGTATAAAAAATGTTTATTGGTGGGACTGCAGCAGGGGATCCCCAAACAAAAAAAACTTTAACAAAATATTGCAACTCAAGCAAGGAGCTAATGAGGATCCGTCAGAGTTCCTTGAGAGGATTATTCAAACTTACACTAACCACACAGATATAAACCCAGATGCCCCAGAAAATGCTCGTCTGATCACTATGGCTTTCATTACCCATAGTGCCCCAGACATAAAGAAAAAGTTAGCTAAGATGGACGGCTTCACAGAGATGAGTCTGTCCCAGGTAGTGGACTTGGCATTTAGGGTTTATAATAATAGAGAGGACAGGAGACCGAAACCTGCAACTGTTTTCTTACAAAGAGAACACGGAACAGGGTTTCAGGGAAACAATAATGGACAGAGACGTGAACCCCTAGGAAGAAATCAGTGTGCTTTCTGTAGGGAAGAGGGACATTGGAAGTACAGTTGTCCCAGATTACAGGGAAGCGGCGGACGCAATAATTATAGAAGGCAGAACAGAAGACAGAGAACACCAGATATGATGATTCACGTAGGGGTTACAGGAGGGAATATAGGAGTACACAAAACCAGGAACCAAGGAGAGAGGAAAGAAGACAAATGTTAGCACAGAGTAGAGGCTCAGATGATGACAGGGAATACAGACAGAGAAGGAATCGAGAGCCCAGTACAGAGGGAAGGAGACAAATGACAGCACAGGGTAGAGCCTCAGGTGAAGATAGGAGGGAATATAGACAGAGTAGAAGGAATCTAGAGCCCAGTGCAGAGGAAAGGAGACAAATGACAGTTAATGGAGAAGGTTCAGATGCAGAATAGGGATGCCCAAGGGCTCCACTAGATCTAAAGAAAGCTCCAGGAGGAACTGACCCAGAGACAAAGTCCCATTGGTCTTGTGAACCCATTGAGGACTTGAGATATTTGTTTAAGAAACAGACAAAAACTTGAATATTACTGACTTCTTTTCCAGTTATTGTTGCAGGATACCCAAGGACTCACTTTTTCTGAAGAAACCCTGAGAAAACTAACATGCTCTAAACAATCTTCTTCCTTTCAAAGTTTAGGAGACGCGAAATAACATCTAGGATCATGCATATGCTGCCAGTATTTTTTTTTTTTTTACACAGAAAGGCGGTCAATCTTGATTTTGGTATTTGTTTTTAACTTTTGTTTTTAACTTTGAGATTTTTTTTTTTCTCTGCTTGTTTTTGTTGTTACTTTGGCCTATCAGTGAAACTGCAGTTGTATGAGATATCCAACACGCGATACATGGTAACTAGAGCTCTTTGTGTCTATATGTTGTATGTCTGTATGTCTTTTCCTTGTGTCCTTGTCTTGACCTCCAGTGATTGACAAATTGGTATACATGGTGCCCATAGACGTTGGGAGAAAAAAAAAAGTCTCCAGTTATGAGAAAAACTAAAGGTTAAAAGGTTATGGTTTGATTGTCAACATTGTGCTACTGAACTAAACTGGTGCCTTCATAGAGATTGAATATTGTTGTTTCTGTTATTTTTCTGATACTTATGGCAAAGCTTCCCAGAAATCTAAATTCAAGTACAAATTTGGTAGCCTGTCATTTGGCTGATGCAAGGAAATTTTGTGGAACTTCAGTAGAGCTCCTGAGATACTCCACAAAGTTTCTCCCTTTCCTCCGGGGAAAGGCATTAGATGAATTTGTTCTATTTGGCTCACCTAGTAGAGTAAAACTAGAAGGGAAGCATTGTCACTTGGGAAAATGGGTAACACCATGACCTGATATGGATGTAAATTGTCAATGATGATTGTCACCTTGTAATATTGTATACTTCAATTGTTTAATATCTACAGGAATTGTTTCTGGAAATATAGGGAGAAAAGGTCTCAACAGATTCCTATTGACGGAACTGTTGAGAGTAAAACTTTCCTACTAAGGACTGAAGAGACCTGGAAATACACCTGATATTTACTAAGTTTTCTTTGACATAATCCTGATGATTTTTTTTGCATTTTGTTCTAAATCCACAAAGTTTTCTTGTTTTGGTGACCAGGATCGGCAGCAAGGTTGCAATTTTTTTTCCAACAAAGCTAACTTGTGTTTGCATTTTCTCTTCCCTTGATACCAACACAGCATAAAAATAGTGGTAGTAATCTTTTACTACTTTTCTCAGAGTCTGTTTTTGCATAACTTCCATAGGGATTTTGTTTGCTTAAACTGAAAAAAATTGGACATAAGTTTCATTGTCTGGCTTTGTGTGGAGTTCTTCCAGAAAGTTGAAACAAAGCTGAACCAAGAAGAGGAGAACCTGTTTGCTTTGTTCGTAGGGTTCCAGAGACCTCCAAAGAAGGTGAGGACGCTTGCCTCCATTGGCAGGACTGGACAGCCCAGCCAACGAAAAGTCCCTGGTACCCTCAAGAAGAGGAAAGCCCAGGTGGAGTCTGATGAGACCAACTTGTTCCAGAAGCCTACACGGACCGGATGTCAACAGTTCGCTCTGAATCCTATATGGAGTATTCCAACGAAGCCAGCTAAAAATTGCTGCTTAGTTATTCTGCCCTGTGATTTTATGCAAAAATAGGCAATATGATTTAAAAGTAGATTTAGTTTGCAAACTTTTGCTATGCTGTTCAAAAAAAATTTTGGGATCAAGGTTGAGAGAATTTGTTTTTACATAAGTTGAACCATTTTAAAATTTTTTCCTGTGATTTTGATATATTTGCTGTCTTGTTCTGGCTAATGCCTCCAGATGCTTTCTTTCGGCTTGGACTGATGAACTGTTTTTCCAGGACTGGAGGACTTCTGCTTTCCACAATGGACGATACCTGGAGGGACTGGTTTTCTTTCACACTGGAACCCTGGAAAATTTTCATCTGAGACTATATCCCAGCATCCATATGTTTGATCTTCATCACCATGGAAATGGTGGCAAAAAGTGAAAGGGGGTGAATTGTTAGGGGGAAAGGATGTCCTGAGCTAATCCCATACAGGCTTTGTGGACTCCACCCCCACTCCAGACCAAAGCCATCAGGACATTGGGAAAGACAAATCCCGTCACCAACAAAGGGAGGGTGGCTGGGACCTGAGGGTGGAGTTGGGCAGCCAGGTTGGGTATAAAAACCAAACACGTGGGCCTTGGGCTGGCTCGCTGTTGCTCGCCTCCTGGCTACACAGTTCCTGGCTGGCTGCCAGCTCTCAGAGCGCCATTTTGGGATTCCTGATCGGCGGATCGGGTAGGACTCATTTAAAACTTTGTCTCCCACTTTTCTCCCAGAGCTGTACATTTCCTCATTTCCCCTTCCCTTGTAAATAAACCTTTTATTAACCTTTCGCGTGTGCCTGCAGTAGAGCACTGATAAGTCCTTTTAAGCGTGTGGGTGAGGACCCACAGTCAGGCACCCTGTTTTATATCGGGTTTGCTCTATAGCAAAACTATTGTATGCAAAGATGCCGTCTGTACAGAAGTGTCCCTTCTTATAAGGTAAATTTTCACTGTGTTTGGGATATAATATGTGTGATATAGAAAAACAGTTTTTGATCAAAAATGGCCAGGATTTTTGGTCAAATTGGTAAACCCCTTTAACAAAACTGTTTTTCAATATGACATTAATTTACATTTCAAGTGTCTTAATTGGGCACCAAAAAATTATTATGAAAAGGAGATAAGTCCACTGGAAACAGAATCATAAAGACCTAATAATCATGCACTGAATCCTTTTTGGCATAAAAAGTGTCATTACAGGATCCTGGTCCCATTAATCCCAAAGGTGGTTGTAAAAGGAAGCAACATGCAAAGAGCAGTTTGAATCTTGTAAGTAGATGAAGGAGGAGATAACTGAGTCTGATAATCAACACAGAATATTCCTTCTGAGGGTGAGAGGTGATCCGTGCACGTCCTATGACAATCTGGACAGGAAAGGAAGTTGTCCTTGTCACTCTTCTCCTGCTTTAACTGCCAGTTACCTTTTCATTGTAAGTGGACATGATACAGGCAACCTCTGGGGCAGTGATTCAAAATGGGGAATTGTAGATTCTGGGTTTCAATGCCCCTAGGCCAGGAGACCTGAGTTGTACCCTAGAATGGTCACAGAAGCCTCATTTTCCACCCCTAGTTCCAGCTGCACATTCCCTGGGGGAAAGTCTCCTTTTCCCAAGAACAGATTGATATCCATGGAGGTGATCCCTTCACAGTAGCTTTTACTGGTCTAGAGATAAATATGTTCTTGAAATATGAAATATTGGGACACCCTGCTGGCGCAAGGGGTTAAGACACAAGCTGGGAAGCTATCCCCAGTCTCTGCAGCACGAGTTCAATCCCCAGCCAAGGAGCAACCCACATGGCGCAGCAGACCTCTCCTGACTCACCTGCTGCTCCTCTCAGCAGAGTATTTCAGTTAATCTGCCTGTTCTCTTCCCTGCTCTGTCTCTGGTGAATCTTTTCACCCCCACACCTCTAGCTTGTACCCAAGTTCTTGCATTCATAAATAAATAAATCTTTAAAAAAAGAAATAGGAAATCTAATATTTGCAATGAATTATCATGTTATTTGAATGCTCAAAAAAGAAATATTTTGAGTAAGTGTTGTCATCACGTTATGACTGAGAATAGCTTTGCAACATGTTTTTCCAACCATATGAGTGCAGATGATAGTTTAAGTAATGAAGAAGCAGGAAATTGAGAATATGGCAAAATACCAATTTAACAAAATGACCAAATTTATGCTATAGAAATCATACCAAACTGATAAATTTCATTTGTTGTTCCTTTTCTGGCAAAATGTCTGTGTCATTGTGTGTTTACGAGGCTGACTACATGTCACTGACCAATGCAGGCCAGGCAGGGAGCATCCAAGCATCTGTCCCTTTAACCGCGAGGGGCTGTTCCCGGTTCCAGCCCACCCACGCTCCCTGCCCTGTTCCAGGCCGACGCTGTGCACTGGCAGGGCTTCACAGCTGGTGTCTCTGGTGGGCTGAGACACTCATGGTCCAGAGCTCTCCACCAGCTTCCTCTTACACACACTCAGGGTCTTCTCTGACTGCTCATGAGACAAAAGTCAACTGTGTGGGCCTCTGGTACCGGCCATGAGGGAGGTTTTTGTTCGGGGCTCAACCACTGTGGGAGGATTATGTGTACCCTGAAAGCAGTAATAGACTCCAACATCCTCAGCCTCCATCCTGCTGATCTTCAGGGTGAAATCAGTGCCTGACCCGCTGCCAATGAACCTGTCTGGGACCCCAGAGGGCCTGTTGGAAACCTTATAGATCAGGAGCCTTGGAGACTGGCCTGGCTTCTGCAGGTACCAACTCATATAGGTGTTTCCATTACTATGTACGAGGCTCTGACTGGCCCTGCAGGAGAGGGAGACCTGCTCCCCAGGGACGACGGGCAGGGAGAGTGGGGTCTGGGTCAGCACAACCTCCCCACTGGATCCTGAAGAAAGGAGAGAAAAGTGACAAGTAAAGACAAGTATTATCAGTCATTTTCATTATTTCAAGTCAGTTATTCATTTAGGCTAAAATACTGCTTTGTTAACTATCAATACTTGAGGTATATAATTCTACACCTAAACCATGAGCTCACAATAAATAACCTGTGGAAAGAGACCCCTAAACTTTGCCTGCCTCTCTAGTGAGGGTCCCCAGGGTACAGATGCTTCACGTAGTCACAGATCTCAGCACCACTTTCTCTTAAGGAGAAGACACACACACCTAACAGAGAAGGAATACGCATGGGGGCAGAGGACCCCAGAGCTCAGGTTCCCCACCCTGGGCTCCACTCTCCTCTCCCCTCTGCCTTACCTGGGGTCCAGAGCATCAGCAGCCCCAGGAGCTGAGCAGGGAACCTCATTTTGAGAGGGTGACCTGATGGCCCTGTCGGGTGAGATCAGTCTGCAGCTGATGCTTTATCTCAACCCTGAAGACACAGGTCCTCCCTAGGGACCCGCATGCAAATGCCCAGCTGGGGACAGAGGGCTGGAGAGAACCCAGGGGAGACCAGAGCGTTTCATAGGAAAACAGTGAGTGTCCTGTATTTCATCAGTCTCAGGGCAACTGAAAGAAACATTTGTGTATCCCAAAGACAAGAAAGATCAGATTCTGCAAGTTTATTTGTTTTGTGCACAATACAAGCCGTGTATTCCTGCTTCTCTTCAAATAACATATACTGATGCAATGACTTCTGACCACGCAGAGACGTGTCCAGGTCTCCCTCAGGTCAGTGAGTGACCACCTTCTTGGCTTCTCCCAGGTGATCTCACGAGTGACTCAGCTCCTCCTCTGGACTGATGAGCAGCGTCTCAAGGTACAGGATGGACGTGAGGGTCAGTGTCCTTTATATCTGCTGTTATCAGGTTAACAGTTTAACTCTGTCAGATAGAAGGACCTAGTACACTAAATTCCATAAGTATATTTATATCAGAAGACCCTGACAAGGAGAATAAACTTTCTCTATTAGAGAGACCAAATAGATTTGTTTAAGAAGAAAGAACAAGAAAATGTTGTATCTTAGTGAATACAAATTTAGGGCAGCCAGTTGTTAAAGTCTGTGAACTCTGTCATCCTTACACACTGTAGTCATAATGGATTAATTTAAGAAATTTCTGAAGAGAAAGAGTTCTAGGGGGAATGGAACTAAGTAAATAAGGAACTATATATGTGTGTGCACTGGTGTATGTATGATAAGAAGCAAACAAACATGAAAGTAACACAAGCCTGACCACGTCTGAATCTGGCCGTGCACACAGGCCACGGGTAAAGGAGAGGACGCAGGTGGAGAATGACCCGCATGAGGTCCCGAGGGAGGAGACCCCTGCGTCTCCAGTCCTGACCACGGTCCCTGACGGAGGACACACAGTGACAGCGGCTGCTCTTCGGGTTCCCATCCTCACATTTGAAGCTGACATTGGACAACGTGAAGAGACAGGGCCCCACTGCGCAGGTGACGCTTTGTTTACATGGGGTGTTATTGTCACCTCCCCTATGGCCATCACTTCTGGAAACACATTAACTCCAGCCCCTTTTCTCTGTATGTCTCCTTAGAATTGTCCATAAGGGGTCCTCACTGAGCTCTGGAAGAGGAGAGGATTCCCTCCTCCATCACACCTGCAGTTCTGGAGAGTCACCTGGAGAGCTGCAGCAGAGTCTAGTGCTTCACCGCCCTGTCCAGAGCTCTCTAGAGAGGTCTGAGAACCACAATAGCAGGCAACTTATCCACTCAGTGATGATGTGCTCTGGTTTCCTGGACAGCGACAGCGAACCCCATGTCTGTGTTTGCTTCCCTGAACACTTGCCCCCAGAACATGAAAGGATTGTAATTTAACCTCTACCTCCCTCTATAAAAACAATTCTAGACAAGAACGAATAGCGAGAAAAATTGCAAAAGACATATGAGGGATGGGGCTATTATTTGAAATACACAGATAATTCTTGGAACAAACACTCAATAAAAATTGGGGCAATGTCCTTAGCAGACCCCTCACCCAAGGAGATACACAGTCGACTCAGAAGAAAGTGAAAAGATGGGCCACGTGTCACATCATCTGGAAATGCAAAGGAAGTCAGCAGTAGCCCCCACTGCCCCCTATCTTGGATGCCCGAATCTAGAACAGTGACACTTCATCACAACATCAGGTGTCACTAGGATGTGACCCTGGGACTGCCTCACACATCACGGTGGGAACGCAAATTGGTGCCATCACTTTGGACCAAGGTTGCTGGTGTCCTACAAGATGAGCACACTCTTGCATGTCATCCAGCAACTGGACTCCTTCATATTTCCCCCAAAGAGTTAAACACCCACATTACACCGACCTCTGTGCTTATGGTACTTTACTCTAAATTAAGAATTTGCGAATGTCCAGGTGTCCTCCAGGGGGTGGTGAATGTATAAATAAATTGTTGCTCATCCAGACAATGGATCATTGCTCAACACTAAATGGCCCCCACCACGATATTTGAGGGAGTCCCTGTTGTCACATCATCATGACAGGTGACGATGTGAGGAGGGGTCACTGTCCATAGTCAGGCATCCTAGGGGGTGACTGTGTGCTGCTGACAATTTAATTTGTGATTCCTGAATGGACAAAAAGAGGACATGGACGCAACTTAAATTTAAGGACAGAAATCCAGCTGAAAAAGTCCGCATACTATATGACTATCTGAAGGACATTCCGGGGAAGGGGACACAGTGGGGACAGTGACATCAAGGGCTATGGGGGGATTAAGAGGTGGAACACGAAGGAATTTGAAACAGTGAAGCTGCTCTGTGGACACTGTCATGGTGGACACACGCACTGGTCAACTGCGAACCTTTAGCCTGTGCATGAGGTTGGGCAGGTCCTCTTCTAATCTGTGGGTTCAGGGTCTTCAGCTGGAACATCAGTACACTTTTTGGGGAGGGTTAGAGGAGGAACAATGAGAGACAATGTTTGTGTGGGAGGAGTGTGTTATGGGAAAAATCCTATTGCCTAATTTCTAGGAAGCTTAATCATCTCTGTGTGTGTGTATTTCATTTAAAAAAATTCTTACTCAAAGTACAGTGGCTCCCTACCACGGTATGACCTCATCAGGTCACAGGCAGACAGCTCAGGTGTCATCAGCTCTGTCTTTATTGAATCCACAGAGTCATAATCTTGTCTGTGCTGCTGGGGGAGTTGGGGAAAGAGAGTTAGAGACAAAGAGCCACCAGCTCCTTCTACCAGACCCTTCAGTCCTTCGAAGTGAGACGCCATCTGAGATGTGCTCTCAGCAGTTAGAAGCAACATGGAAAGCAGCTGGGCTGCCCAGCCTCATGCAGCTGCTCCCTGGGTGGTTTTTGCTCAGGCTTGTGTCACTGTGGGAGGCCAATTATAACTTTGCTGACAGTAGTAAGTGGCAGCATCTTCAGGCTCCAGGCTGCTGATGGTGAGAGTGAAATCTGTCCCAGACCCACTGCCACTGAAGCGGGATGGGACCCCGGGCTGCAAAGTGGATGCATATCTAATCAGGAGCTTAGGAGCTATCCCGGGTTTCTGCTGGTACCAGTGCAAGCTGGTACTGATGCCCTGACTGGCCCGGCAGGAGATGGTGACTCTGTCTCCTCGAGATGCAGATACTGAGGGTGGAGATTGGTTCAACTGGATGTCACACCTGGCCCCTGAAATGGAAAGAAAACACACCCCACGCTGTCATCCTGTCATCAGAGAATTTCCCTGACTGCCAGGGCCCTGACGGCCAGAGGCCCTGTCCACCCAGGTCTGATCAACTCCTGGTGTTTCCTTCCTCACCTGGGAGCCAGAGCAGCAGGAGGCTGAGGAGCTGAGCAGGGGCCCTCATGTCCATGCTGGGTCCTGCCTGGACTGACCCTCAGGGGCTGGGGCAGACTATGAATAGTGTGGAGGGAGGGGCTGTGCTCTGGGAACATGCAAATGAGCAGGGGCGGGGCAGTGGGCACAGCTGCAGGGGCTGATCTCAGTGACAGCACAGAGGCAGGGACTCCCCAATGACCAGGTCTCCCAAGGGTGAACTTGCCTGCAGAGAAAGTATTTCTCACTGGGATGACAGGACAGAATCATCTACACTCCTAGGAGTATAATGTTCTTTTCATCTAATCTATGACATGCTTTACTTCTTAGTCTCCATGTAGTACAGGGCCTATAAAGAACGGCTCTCAAAGAAATTTAGCAAACTTCTTTATTTGAACTTTGGAGCATGAGAGGCTATTTCTAAATTGACTCCCTGATATTACTGGTTGAGAAATTGTCTTCACTTCCAGAGAGCAATGCATTGAGGTAGAAAGGAAATAAGACTGTGGGTGTCCTGAATTGGTAATGAGAGCCCAGACACTGAGTATCCTCCATGCTGACCTCATCTTCTGCTAAGCCTTGTGTCCTCCATATCTGAGGCCCTGTGCCACCACATTCACCTGGTCCCAAGGCCAGAGTGTGCTCCCCCCACATCTGACAATCTCTTCCCTCCCCAGTGCTGTGTCATCAACAGACCTGAGCACATGTCCGTGTCTCCCTGGACTGTAGCTCACGTCCTTCATCCTTCTCCCCCAGGTGCTCCCTTCCGAGCTGAGGTCCTCCCAGACCAACTCCTCAGTGATCCCTGGGGTCAACTGTGTCCCTGCACCTGCAGGCTCCCCCATGGCCACATCTCCCACACATCCCAGGAGACAGCAGCTCTAGTCTCAGGGTGAGGAGGGGTTACCCTGCCTAGCTCTCTTCACGTCTCGTGTTGCCAGGACACTGCCCTAATGCAGTGTCTGCCCCCTGTGCATTATCTGAGCACATCCTCCTGTGTGTCCTGTTCCCACCCCCGACTCTCCTGCACAGGAATCCTTGAAAATGTACCACCTCTGGACAGTGGAGGACAGGATGGGGAGACACTCCAGGGCCTTGACTCTGAGATGCCTACAGCCTATATGTGAAGCAGGATCATCTGGCGGTGCACTAAGAACAGGAGGTAGATCCAGACACACTGAAGCCACTGAGTGATTTAGGGGAGATCATTATAGGGGGATCAAAGGGGCCAGGAAGGTAAGAAAGAAAGGGAATGTGATTGCGCAGCTGTCTGTCCAGGCCTGCTTCCCCAAGAAGGTTCCAGAGACCAGAGTAGCACCAGGACAGAAGGGACATATGAGGAGATTTAGGCCCAGACAAGTGACAGGATGAGGGTGTCTTGGCAGCTAATGGTGAGTCTTCTGTCGAGATCCACAGGCCGTGCCCCTGGCAGGTACCATGTCCAGGGCAGCACCAAGAAGCAGGAGCCTGGGAGCTGGTTTTTGCAGATTTCAGGCTGGGACGATGTTAACTCTGTCTGACCCTGCAGGCAAAAATGACCCTCTCATGGGACACAGCGAGGGAGCCTGGGTCAGGACTTACTCAGTGTCCTCCCCACTGGTTCTTAAGTGGGAAATGAACATGAAGATCCCCAAATAGCAATGCCAAACATGTAGATCATTAAGGTAAGATTTATTTATGATCAGGACACAAAATCGGCTAAGAGTTCCTTTTCTATAAATGTCTGCTTATCAGGCAAACAAAGCTGGGGCAAAGCCTGAACCCTTGTCCTCAGCAGAACCAGAGTTGGAGGAAAAGGAGCAAAGCTGGGTCCATGTATCAAGTTTCCTCTGAGGCTGATCCTACACAGAGAAGTTGGGGATGGTTGTGGGGACACAGTCCACAGAGGGGAGGGCAAAGATGCTTCCACACACTGAGCACAGGCACTGGCAGGTTTGCTCACAGTCAGCACTGGAGTCCCCCAGGTTCCCAGTCCAGCCAGAGACCATCCTGCCTTAGGGGCTCCCTCTTTCTCAGTATTTCTTTCATGGGTCTGAGTCTTGAGTTTATTTGGGGGTTTGGTGACCTCTAATGGCTGATTTGTGATGCAGCAACTTACAGGATTTTTTTTTTTTTTAAATAATAAATTTTATTTTTATATTCCCCATACAATTGCAGCCCCCCCATTCTGACCCCAATCCCTCCCCTCCCACCCCCGCCCCCTAAAAGTGTCTCTGGTTCGTAGTTTTTTGTTGATTTTGATTTTCACTTTCTTATAGTTATTCGTTTTCCTGGTCCCTTATTTAAGTTTTCTAGATTCCTGCTATGAGTGAGAACATCCGGTATTTTTCTTTTTCTTTTTGGCTTATTTCGCTGAGCATGATCCCTTCCAGTGCCATCCATGTTGCTGCAAATTGCATGTGTTTATCTTTTTTGAATGCTGAGTAATATTCCATGGTATATATGTACCACATCTTCTTGATCCAGTCATCTATTTTTGGGCATTTGGGTTGTTTCCAAAGTTTAGCTATTGTAAACAGTGCTGCTATAAACATAGGGGTGCAGGTGTTCTTTGGAATTGATGTTTCTGTGTCCTTTGGGTAAATACCTAGGAGTGGAATTGCTGGATCATATGGAAGCTCTATGTTTAGTAGGTCCAGAAATCTCCACACAGCTCTCCATAGTGATTTTTTATGGGCCCCACTCAGTCAGGGCTGAGACTTTCCCTGTGTTGGGTGATGCTGGAACTAAGGTTAGGGGTCCCAGAACAGACTCTGTAGTAACACAAAATGATTCTTCTTATCAATAAACCTGTCACCTGGTTGATGTAAAAGGACAAAACAGGTGACCAGGACTGGCCATCCTATTAGTGACAAGGCTGCACCGATCAGGTCCTGTGATCACTTGAGAGACAAAAGCTGTGGTTGCAAAGAGAAGGTGGAGCAGGAGGGAGCCTGCAGGCACAATGGTGGGCTGGGGCAGGACAGAGGATCCTGGTCTAGATCTGTCAACCCAGCTGTGTCCCTCCTCCAGACACAGTCCAGAGCAGCTCTAGGGCCACAGGTAGATACACAGGTGAAAATAACAGTGTTAACTCAACATTTAAAACATTGCAGTTTCAACTAGGGGCTTAATCTCTCATTTTAACTGTCTATTTTAAATATGTAGATCTGCTTGTGGTTCATGTTCATTATGTTAGGTTTTGCTGTTTTACATTAATATTCATAAATATCATTGTGATAATGAACTTATTTTTATTTTTATTTATTTATTTTTTAAATAATAAATTTTATTTTTATATTCCCCATACAATTGCAGCCCCCCCATTCTGACCCCAATCCCTCCCCTCCCACCCCCACCCCCCTAAAAGTGTCTCTGCTTCATAGTTTTTTGTTGATTTTGATTTTCACTTTCTTATAGTTATTCGTTTTCCTGGTCCCTTATTTAAGATTTCTAGATTCCTGCTATGAGTGAGACCATCCAGTATTTTTCTTTTCTTTTTGGCTTATTTCGCTGAGCATGATTCCTTCCAGCTCCATCCATGTTGCTGCAAATTGCATGTGTTTATCTTTTTTGAATGCTGAGTAATATTCCATGGTATATATGTACCACATCTTCTTGATCCAGTCATCTATTTTTGGGCATTTGGGTTGTTCCAAAGCTTAGCTATTGTAAACAGTGCTGCTATAAACATAGGGGTGCAGGTGTTCTTTGGAATTGATGTTTCTGTGTCCTTTGGGTAAATACCTAGGAGTGGAATTGCTGGATCATGTGGAAGCTCTATGTTTAGTAGGTCCAGAAATCTCCACACAGCTCTCCATAGTGGTTGGACCAGTTTGCACTCCCACCAACAGTGCAGAAGAGTTCCTTTTTCTCCACACTCTCGCCAACATTTGTTGTTGCTAGTTTTTTTAATATGTGCCATTCTCACTGGTGTAAGATGGTATCTCATGGTAGTTTTGATTTGCATTTCCCTGATTACAAGTGATGTTGAACATTTTTTCATATGCCTGTTGGCCATTTGCATTTCCTCTTCAGAGAAGTTTCTTTTTAGCTCTTCTGCCCATTTTTTGACTGGATTATTTTCTTTGTTGTTGTTGAGTCTCATCAGATCTTTGCAGATTTTTGTGATCAGTCCTTTATCATTAGTGTTGGGTGCAAAAATGTTCTCCCAGTTGGTGGGGTTTCTCTTTGTTTTTGTTATTGTCTCTTTTGCTGTGCTCTTTTGCTCTTTAATTTGATGTAGTCCCAGCTGTTTATCTTTGCCTTCACTATCACTGCTTTGGGTGATGTGTCTGTAAAGATGTCTTTGATGTGCAAATCACGTAGTGTTTCGCCTATATTTCCTTCTATATATTTTATGGTTTCAGTTCTTATGTCTAGTTCTTTAATCCATTTTGAGTTGATTTTGTGTATGGTGTGAGGTAGTGGTCAAGCTTCATTCTTTTGCATGTAGCGACCCAGTTTTCCCAGCACCATTTATTGAACAAACTTTCTTTGCTCCAATGCATAGTCTTTGCTCCTTTGTCAAAGATTAGTTGACCATAAATCTGTGGGTTTATTTCTGGATTTTCTATTCGATTCCATTGGTCTGTATGTCTGTTCTTGTTCCAATACCATGCAGTTTTGATGATTATGGCTTTGTAGTAGAGTTTGAAGTCTGGGAGTGTGATGCCTCCATTCCCTTCTTTTCTTTTTCAGGAGAGCTTTGGCTATTTGGGGTTTTTTGTGATTCCATATGAATTTCATCAATAATTGTTCTATTTCTTTGAAGAATGACATTGAGATTTTGATTGGAATAGCATTGAATCTGTATATTGCTTTTGGTAGGATGGCCATTTTAATAATGTTTATTCTTCCAATCCATGAGCAGGGGATGTCTTTCCATTTCTTTGTGTCTTCTTCTATTTCTTTTAACAGTGTTTTATAGTTTTCTTTGTATAGGTCCTTTACCTCTTTTGTTAGATTTATTCCCAAATATTTGATTTTTTTTGTTTCAGTAAAAAAAGGGATGGTTTTTTTTGATTTCTTCTTCTTCAGATTTATTGTTTGTGTATAAGAAGGCTACTGACTTTTGCGTGTTGATTTTGTATCCTGCCACTTTACTGAACTGATTGATGAGTTGAATTAGTTTTTCTGTGGAGTTTTTGGGGTTCTCTATGTATATTATCATATCATCTGCAAATAGTGATAGTTTGACTTCTTCTTTTCCTATTTGGATTCCTTGGATGTCTTTCTCTTGTCTTATTGCTCTGGCTAGGACTTCCAGTATTATATTGAAAAGCAGTGGTGAAAGTGGACATCCTTGTCTTGTTCCAGATCTTAATGGAATTGCTTTCAGCTTTTCACCATTGAGAATGATACTGGCTGTTGGCTTGTCATAGATGGCCTTTATGATGTTGAGGTATGTTCCTTGTATCCCAAGAATTTCAAGGGCTTTTATCATGTATGGGTGTTGCACTTTGTCAAAAGCTTTCTCAGCATCTATTGATATTATCATATGGTTTTTATATTTCTTTTTGTTGATGTGTTGGATAACGTTGATTGATTTTCGGATGTTAAACCATCCTTGTGTCCCTGGAATGAATCCTACTTGGTCGTGGTGAATTATCTTATGGATATATTGTTGGATTCTGATAGCTAAAATTTTATTGAGGATTTTTGCATCAGTGTTCATTAGGGAGATTGGTCTGTAGTTTTTCTTTTTTGTGTTGTCCTTGTTCGGTTTTGGTATTAGTGTAATGTTGGCTTCATAGAACGTGTTTGGTATTGTCCCTTCCTTCTCAATTTTTTGGAAGAGTTTGTGAAGGATAGGCACTAATTCGTCTCCGAATGTTTGGTAGAATTCATTTGTAAATCCATCAGGTCCTGGGCTTTTGTTTTTGGGGAGGTTTTTGATTACCATTTCAATTTCACTGCTTGTAATTGGTCTGTTTAGGTGTTCTATTTCTTCTTTATCTAGCTTTGGGTGATTGTAGAGTTGTAGGAATTTGTCCATCTCCTCTAGATTGTTAAACTTGTTTCCATATAACTGTTCATAGTAGTTACTGATTATTCTTTTGATTTCTGCTGTGTCCGTTGTGATTTTTCCTCTTTCATTGATGATCCTGTTTATTTGTGCTTTCTCCCTTTTTTCCTTTGTGAGCCTGGCTAGGGGTTTGTCTATTTTATTGATTTTTTCGAAGAACCAGCTTTTGGTTTCATTGATCTTTTGGATTGTTTTTTTAGTTTCAATTTCATTTATTTCTGCTTTGGTTTTTATTATTTCTTTTCTTCTACTGGTTTTGGGGTTTTTTTGTTGTTCTTTTTCTAGATCTTTGAGCTTCGAGATTAGGTTGTTTCTTTGAGTTCTTTCTTGTTTCTTGATGTGAGCTTCTATTGCTATATATTTTCCTCTTATTACTGCTTTTGCTGCATCCCATACATTTAGGATACTGGTGTTCTCCTTGTCGTTCAATTCAAAGAATTTTTTTAATTTCTTCTTTGATCTCCTCATTAGTCCAGTGGTCTTCCAGTAGTGTTGTTTTTAATCTCCATGAAGTAGGAAAGTTCCTTGCCTTCTTTTTATGGTTTATTTCTAGTTTGATGCCTTCATGGTCAGAAAAGATGGTTGATATGATTTTAATCTTGGTGTATCTGTTGATGTTTGTATGTGCCCCAGTATGTGATTGATCCTGGAGAATGATCCGTGTGCACTTGAGAAAAATGTGTACTCCGTTTTTTTGGGGTTTAGTGTTCTATAGATGTCTGTTAAGCCCAAATGCTCTAGGTCCTTGTTTAGGGCTTTGGTTTCTTTACTTATTTTTTGTCTTGTTGATCTATCCATTGTTGATAGTGGTGTATTGAAGTCTCCCACTACGTATGTGTTTTCTCTGATGTCTGTTTTCAGAGAGGACAACAGTTGTCTGATATATTTTGGTGCTCCTTCGTTTGGTGAGTATATGTTAATGAGTGTTATTTCTTCTTGAAGTATTGTCCCCTTGATCATAATGTAGTGACCATTGGGGTCTCTTTTTATCTTTTTGAGTTTGAAATCTGTTTTATCTGATATAAGTATAGCTGTTCCTGCTTTCTTCTTTGGTCCATTTGCTTGTAGGATTGTTTTCCATCCTTTAACTTTGAGCCTATTTTTATCTTTTGTAGCTAAATGTGTTTCCTGGAGACAGCAAAAGGTTGGGTTTTGTTTCTTAATCCAGCCTGTGACTCTGTGTCTTTTTATTGAAGAGTTTAGTCCATTTACATTTAGAGTTAGTATGATATGTTAGCATCTGTATTTGCCATTGTGTTTGTCTTTCCTTTGATTTTATTTATTTATTCTTTTAATACCTTTTTTTTTTGGCCTTCTTTCATTGTTATTCGTCCCTCTGATGTTCTGGCTTTAGGACTCCTTGTAGTATTTTTTGGAGTGGGGGTTTAGTTGTAATGAAATTCCGGAGTTTCTGTTTGTCTGGGAAGGTCCATATTCTTTCTTCAAAGAGGAAGGAGAGCTTTGCGGGATAGAGAATTCTTGGTTGGCATCTGTTTTCTTGGAGTCTGTTGACTATGTCCCTCCACTCTCTCCTTGCCCGTAGTGTTTCTTCAGAGAAGTCTGATGTCAGCCTGATTGGCTTTCCTTTGAATGTTATCTGTTTCTTCCCTCTTGCCAGCTTCATTATTTTTTCCTTGTCCTGGATTCTTGGGAGCTTTACTATTATGTGTCTTGCTGTATTTTTCCTTTCGTCGTGGAAGTTTGGTGTTCTTCTTGTTTCTTGTATATCAATTTTCAGCTCCTTCTTTACATTTGAGAAGTTCTCTTCAATTATCTCCTGGAATATTTTCTCTGTTCCTACATCTCTCTCCTCTCCTTCTGGTATCCCTATAACTCTTATATTTCCTTTCCTCATGGAGTCAGATAGTTCCAGAAGTCTTTCTTCGTTCTTTTTCCTTCGTACTTCTCTTTCCTTTTCTGTTTTGGTTCTTTTTATTTCTGTGTCTTCAAGAGAACTTATTCGTTCTTCCATTTCATCTATTCTGCTTTCATTGCTTTTCCCAGAGTTCTTTAGTTCTTCCATTAATTCTTTGATCTCCTGCATTTCTTTTACTTCCCTCTTTAGGGACTCAATTTCATTCTTCTGATCGTTGATTATTTTTCCCTTATCATTGTTTTCCTTTATGACTTCTGTCAGTTTTTTAATCACGGCAATTTTAAATTCTCTTTCTGGAAGGCTCAGAAGTTCTTCCAAGTTACTGTCGTTGCAATCTGGGGGCTGGTTTTCTTTTTGTGGTGTGCTTTTTCCCTGGGGAGTTGCTAGGTTGCGTGTGGTTCTTCTACTCCCTATTGTCTGTTTTCTATTTTGCCGTATGCGTTGGGACACTGTGTAGTTGGGACTGGCCGGCATCTTGGGTGGGCTTCTCTGCTCCCCTCTGGTTCCTCTAGGAGCCATCTGTCAGTTTCAAGCAGTCTTTACTGGAGAAAGGTCCCTGTTCTAAAATGCCGATGTGGGGACACACTCCCCTGTGCGCCTGGTCTGCCCCGGCGGTGGGTTCCTGCTCCCCTCTGGGCTTGGACTGCAGGCCAGAGGGGGTCTGGCGTGGGCGAACTTCCCCCGCTCACCTCTGGCTCCTGAGGAAGCCTTCTGCAGGTAGTCTTTACTGAAGAAATGTCCCTGTTCTAAAATGGTGATGTGGGACACACTCCCTGCATGTCCGGTCTCAGGCACACTCTTCTGCGCGCCTGGTCTGCCCCGGCTCTGGGTGCTCGCTCCCCCTGTGGGCTCAGACTACTGGTCGGAAGGGGCCCGGCGTGGGCTAACTCCCCAGCTGGCCACTGGCTCCTCCAGGAGCCTCTGCTGGCTTCAAGTCGCTAGGTGGCGCCAGAGATCTCTCCTAGAGCCCTTGGGGAGCTGATTTTTCCACCCCGTGGGACAGGGAACAGAGCGGGGATGGTAGGGTAAACCTCAACGGCTTTGGGATGGTGTGTCTGCCTTGTGCCCCACCGTCGTGGAGAAACCACGCCCCTAATTTTCATGCCCCGGGTCTCAGTTCCAAAGCCCTCAGTTCCAGGATGCGGGCTGTAGCCCAGTTCAGTGGCGCGGGAATGGCGCCTTTTGAATCCCTCTCCCGTGCCTGGGCGCCTGGTTCCTGCTCACTCAGGGAGGGCCTCCGCGCGTCTCCCCGCAAGCCTAGGTCGCAGGCGCAGGGACCTGGGCAGCTACGATCCGGATCCGCATTTGCTTTTCAACTGCACTGCTTTTCCGCACGATCCTGATTCCGATCCGCGTTTGCTTTTCCAGCGCACTGCTTTTCCGCGCAAGCTTACCGGGCGGCCAGGGGCTGTGTGCTGGTGCTGGTCTCCTCCTGCGGGGGGGGCTCTCTTTAATGGCGCCCGGAGCTCACCTCCGCGGCAAATCCTGCAGGGTTCTCCACAGCTCCCGTTCACGGGGTGTGGTGCCTGAAATAGTTCCTTTCCACTCACAGTCCTGCTTGCTGCGTAGTTTGTTCTTGTTGGTCGTTTTAGTTTGTTGTTTCCCTCCTCTCTGCCGGTCGGAGAGTGCCGGCTCTGTGGGTGGGGGAGGGGAGCAGGGTTCTGCGCTTTCCTCCCTTCTGGTCCTCTTTTATGGCAACTTTCTTCTTCGGGCCGTTTGCTGGAGTCGTCCGTTTATCTTCCGTGTCCCAGTTCTCACTGGGACCTGCCGCTTTTCCTCCCTATTAACTTTTTTTAATGGGAGATCTTACTCTCAGCGTCTCCTCGCCGCCATGTTGCTCCGCCCCTCAGTCCTTATTTTTATTTTTTAAAAGATTTTTTTATTTATGCATACAAGAGCTGGGGTGCAGGTCAGAGGTGTGGGGGATGAGAGGGTTCACCAGAGACAGAGTGGGGAAGAGAACAGGCAGACTGACTGAAATACACTGCTGAGGGGAGCAGCAGGTGAGTCAGGAGAAGTCTGCTGTGCCATGTGGGTAACTCCCTGGCCAGGGATTGAACTGGTGCTGCAAGGCTGCAGATAGCTTCATAGGTTGCATCTTAATCCCTTAAGCAATCAGGGAGGTCCTGAACTTATTTTTAACACAGAGTTTGTATCAAGCTTGGGGAGGGCTGTGGCCAAGAGAGTTTCCCTCTCTCTACATGGGGGTGTGATAAGACGGATGTAGAAAGTAGCACAGAATGAGTATTGGAAGTGTTTAATATAATTCTCTCTCTCTCTTTTTTTAAAGATTTATTTATTTATTTATACAAGCACTGTGTACAGTCAGAAGGGCGGAAGGGTGAGAGAATTCACCAGAGCCAAAGCAGGAAACAGAGCAGGCACTGATGAAATACACTGCTGAGGGGTGCAGCGGGCGCGGCAGGAGAGGTCTGCGAGCCATGTGGACCATCGCTGGTGGCTGGGTATCAAACTGGCACTGCAGAGGGTGCGGGCCCCTTTGCACCAGCGCTCAAATGCTGCGCCACCAGTGGAGGCCCATTTAGTATAACTCTCTTATTAATGATCAGAACAGCTCATTCTAGGCCACATTTTTCATGAAGTAGACCCAGAGTTCTCAGTCCTCCTTCTCTCCATGATGGCTCCCTGTGTAGGAGAATGTAGGCAAGTGAGACATGACTTTCCATCTCTCATGGAAAAAAAAAAAAGTGCAGGTGAGAACTTGCCCTTTCCATGAAGTGGATTTTTATGTTCAGTCACATGGTCATTGGGCCACCTCTCATATCATCTGGAAATGCAAAGGAAATCCACAGTAGCCCCCACTCTACCCCCTCTGGGATGCTTGACTCTAGAACAGTGACTCTTCATCACAACATCATCTGCCACTGAGAAGTGACCCCAGGGACTACCTCACACATCACTGTGGGAAAGCAAATTGGTGTCATCACTTTGGACCACAGGGTGTTGGTTTCCTACAAGATGAGCACACTCTTGCATGTCACCCAGCAACTAGACTCCTTCATATTTCCCCCAAAGGGTTAAACATCCACATTACCCCCAACGTCAGTGCTTATGGTACTTTACTCATAAATTAAGAATTTAGAAAAGCCCAGGTGTCCTCCAGGGGGTGGTGAATGTATAAATAAACTGTGGCTCATCCAGACAATGGATCATTGCTCACCACTAAATGGTCCCCACCATGATATTTGAGGGAGTCCCTGATGTCACATCATCATGACAGGTGACGATGTGAGGAGGGGTCACTGTCTATAGTCAGGCTGATGATTTAATTTGTGATTCCTGAATGGACAAAAAAAAGACATGGAAGAAACTTAATTTTAAGGGCAGAAATCAGGCTGAAAAATGTGCCTACATGTGACTATCTGAAGGACATTCAGGGGAAGGGGACACAGTGGGGACAGTAATGACCTCAAAGGCTATGGGGGGATTAAGAGGTGGAGCACAAAGGAATTTGAAACAGTGAAGCTGCTCTGTGGACACTGTCATAGGGGACACATGCCCTGGTCAAGTGCGAACCCTTAGCCTGTGCATGAGCTGGGGCGGGTCCTCTTCTAATCTATGGGTTCAGGTCTTCAACTGGAACATCTGCACACCTGTTGGGGAGATGAGGTCTGTGTGGGAGGAGGGTGTTATGGGAAAAATCCTTATGCTCAATTTCTAGGAACCTTAACATCTCTGTGTGTTTATGTGTATTTTCTTTTAAAAATGTTTTACTCAAACTACAGTGGCTCCATAACACTGTATGACCTCATCAGTCATAGGCAGACAGCTCAGGTGTCATCAGCTCTGTCTTTATTGAATCCAGAGACATTGTTTTCTCTGTGCTGCTGGGCGAGTTAGGGACAAAGAGCCACCAGCTCCTTCTACCAGACCTTTCAGTCCTTCGAAGTGAGACTCCATCTAAGATGTGCTCTCAGCAGATAGAAGCAACATGGAAAGCACCCAGCCTCACACATCTGCTCCCTGGGTGGTTTTTGTTCAGGCTTGTGTCACTGTGTGAGGGAAGTTGTTATACTGCAGACAGTAATAAGTGGCCGCCTCTTCAGACTCCAGGCTGCTGATGGTGAGAGTGAAATCTGTCCCAGACCCACTGCCACTGAAGCGGGATGGGATCCCAGGTTGCAAACTGGATGCATAATAGATCAGGAGCTTTCCCTGGTTTCTGCAGAAACCAGGATAAACCATTGTTAACACGCTGACTGGCCCGGCAGGAGATGGTGACTCTGTCTCCTGGAGATGCAGATATAGAGGGTGGAGACTGGCTCATCAGGATGTCAAACCTGGCCCCTGGGATGGAAACAGAAAACACACCCACACTGTCATCCTGTCATCAGAGGACTTCCCTGAGGGCCAGGGGTCCTGCCAACCTGGGGCTGCTCAACTCCTGGTGTTTCCTTCCTCACCTGGGAGCCAGAGCAGCAGGAGGCTGAGGGCCTGAGCCAGGGCCCTCATGTCCATGCTGGGTCCTGCCTGGATTGAATCTTAGGGGCTGCGACAGACTATAATAGAGTGAGGGGGGGACTGTGCTCTGGGTACATGCAAATGAGCAGGGGCAGGCAGTGGGCACAGCTGCAGGGGCTGATCATTTTCCTGCAGAGAAAGCGTTTTTGCCTGAAGAACACAGGACAGAATCAGTTAGTGTCCTGTGAGTGGAGTGTCTTTTGGTCTTAATATTTAGAAAAAGCTTTACTTCCTATTCTCCATGTAACACAGATCCTTTCAAATGTAATACTTATTGAAACTGTGTTTTAATTTTCATGCAGTTAGGTTCTTAAGGTTTGTGAGGTTTCCTTTTCACTCTGATTCCCTGATATTGCTGGAGTGAAAATTATCATCACTGCCAAGCAGATGCAGTGAGGTGGGAGGACAATGCAGAGTGTGGTTGTGAGGAGTTGTAAGAGCTCAGACACTGAGCATCCTCCCTGTTGACCTCATCTCCAGCTAAGCCTTGTGTCTCTGCACTGCCTGAGGCCCTGTCCCACCATGTCTGTCTAGCATCAAGCTCAGGGTGTTCTCCCCAACATCTGGCAGTCTCCTCCCTCCCCAGCACTGTGTCATTATGCAGACCCAAGTACACACCCTGGTCGCCTGGACTGTAGCTCATGTCCTTCACCCTCCTTCCCCAGGTGCTCCCTTCTGAGCTGAGGTCCTCCCAGACCAACTCCTCAATGATCCCTGGAGTGTACTGTGTCCCTGCATCTGCATGTTCCCCCATTGCCAGGTCTCCTCCAGGTGCCCAGAGACAGCAGCTCTTCCCAGGATGAGGAGGGGTCTCCCTGCCCAGCTCCCTTCCCTTCTCATGCAGCCAGGACACTGCCCTAGTTAGTGTCTGCCCCTTGTGCAGCCTCTGATCACATCCTCCCATGTGTCCTGTTCCCATACCCACCCTCCTGCACAGGATTCCTAGAAGAGGCACCAACTCTGGACAGCAGAGAGCAGTATGGGGAGACACTCTAGGGCCTTGACTGGGAGATGCCTACAGGCTGTATGTGAAGCTGGATGACCTGGAGGGGGACTCAGAACAGTAGGTGGGTCCAGACACACTGAGCCACTGAGTGATTTAGGGGAATTGCATTCTGGCGGGGAGGGGCAGGCAAGGGGACGAGGAGGGTAAGGAAGAAAGGATGAGATTGTGAATGGTAACTGCTAAGAAAAGGAAATCTTTCCCTGTTAAAGAGTCATAGACCTGGAAATGTAAAGTAAATAAATTTGTGTCCTTAATAAGCCTACCTAAACAATGCCTGGCAGCCTGCTAGACTGATTGATCTCCCAGGCCATCCTGGAAGATCTGTATCCTTCCCCTTTTCCTGTGTCAAGAATTTGTATGCTAACTAACCAACTTTATCAATGTAAAGTGGTTATGTATAAAAGAAACTCTGTCTCTAGACCAGTGCTCAGACCTTATGGGGCTACCCAGGTCTGAGACCTCATGCGTGAATAATAAAGCTTTCCTGACCTTGTTACAGGGCACCCCCGATACAAAACGGGTTGCCTAACTGTGGGTTTTCACCCGCACCCTTAAAGGGACTTATTAATACTTTACTGCAGGCACACACAAAAGGTTAATAAAAGGTCCTTTCTCTAACAACCTCACCATTCCTAAAGTACCACTTGTTCTTCCCCTGCCTGGGTAAAAGGCTAGAATTTATTTCTGCAACAATTGCACAGCTTGGACAGAAGGAGGGCCCCAAATTCAAAATGCATGATGTAATCCACCATGATGTCATTACAACAGTTGCCATCATCTCTGCAAAGCACTCAAGTCCCAGGAGCAGACTCTTCACATGTCACTCACCCACATGTCGCTGGGCCATGTGTGTCCCCTCAAGTATCTCTACCCTAAGTGTCCCCATGTTGTCTCTTCCTCCTTCCTTCCTCCTCCAGGTAGATATCCACCTCCCTCCTTCCCAGCAGTGGCCCATTCAGGATACTTGGCTCATGGCATGCTGGGATTTGTCGTCCTCAGTGTCTGACTTCTCTTTGGCTTAGACATGGGAGTAGAGTGTTTACAAATGTCAGTGTGTGGAGTAGATTCAGAACATTATCCATGGGCTCAGAATCTGTTCCTATTGTTCCTCTAAGTTCTTTTTGGCAGAGGATCATTACATAGGATGGGCTCTGAAATGAGGGCACTGGTTGTTTTGTAAGAGACATTTACATGTTGCAAAGAAAATCTTTCTATAAGAAGGCCTCCTTCACTGTTTTTTGAAGGCCTCATTGCTCTAACTCTTATCTTTGGTTACCACAGAATTTAAACTTTATAATGCTAAATGCGGAAGTTAAACTGGTGCCCCCTGCAGGGGGTTGCTGTCCTGGAGAGGACAGATAGCCCCATGGAAAATGCTAAAAAGTTTGGCTTTTGGGGGTGGAGCAACTGATAAGAATGTAAAGGACTGCAAGAAGCAGCCCCAGATTTTGTCTTTGCTCAGATAATACTGCCGCACACATGACAGTTGTGACCATTCCTGACATTCTAAGGGGAAAAAAGCATTCAAGTGAAAGAGTTCCATTCTTTGTTATTGGAAAAGGAATTCCATGAATTCCATTCACCTCAAGACAGTTCCATATTTTCACAGATAAAAACGTTCAATTCATAAATGAAAAACATGTTGACTTGAGTTACAAATACCATGTTGACTCTAACTATAAACATTTTTGGTAAGAACTTGAAATAATGGCCATTTGTTGTAATTTCAAAGAGGCTTCAAAGCCCTATAGTGGTGGTCTTGATGGGGACAGGAGAGGAGTCATTGTGTGAGGCAGTGGACTTGCTGAGTCTGATCCATATCAGACCAGAGCACCTAGTCAGAATTTGCCTTTTTTAGCTTTGGTACTAAAAGGAAATCCAGATCAGGAAGTTTTTGGAATATTTAATTCGTAATTGAGTGCAGGTAGAAATAACATGTTTGAAAACCTATCAAAACTCTCTCTCCTGGCCTCCCCTGTGGTACAGCGGTTGAGCGCTGGGCTGCGAAGCTGCCTGCAGCCTCTGCAGTGCCGGTTCGATCCCCTGCCACCCACGAGTGTCCCACATGGTGTGCAGACCTCTCCTGCCGCCTGCTGCTCCCCTCAGCAATGTACTTCGGTCCTTCTGCCTGTTCTGCTCCCCGCTCTGTCTCGGTGAGTTCTCTCACCCTCCCGTGCTTCTGACTGTACCCAGTGCCTGCATAGATAAATAAATAAATCTTTAAAAAAAAAAAAAAGGAAATATATTCTTAAAAAAAAAAAACTCACTCTCCCCCCACACCCCCCTCCCCACAAACACTGCAGATGTACCTTACAAATTGCTGTCCCTTCATCCATCTTCTTGACATTTGGTTTTGTGTAATCAGGTCCATGACTCAAATTTCTCCCATGGGTGGTCTCTAACCTGAAATCATTGTATGCAAAGATGCCTTCTGTACAGAAATGATCCTTCTCATAATGTAAATTTTCACAATGTGTGAGATATAATACCTGTGATATTGAAAAACTGTTTTTGATCAAAACTGGCCCGGCTTTTTTTTGTCAAATATAGTAAAACTCGTTAACAAAACTGTTTTTCAATATGACATTAGTTTGCATTTCAAGTGTCTTAACTGGGCAACAAAATTATTATGAAAAGGAGATAAGTCCACGGGAAACAGAATCATAAAGACACAATCATGCACTGAAATCCTTCTTGGTATAAAATGTATTAATACAGGATCCTGGGTCTCCTGCTGCAAGGCTGCAGATAGCTTCATAGGTTGCATCTTAACTCCTTAAGCAACCAGGGAGGCCCTGAACTTACTTTTAACCAAGAGCTTGTACCAAGCGTGGGGAGGGCTGTGGCCAAAAGAGTTTCCCTCTCTCTAGATGTGGGTGTGATAAGACGGATGTAGAAAGTAGCACAGAATGAGTATTGGAAGTGTTTAATATAATTCCCTTATTAGTTATCAGGACAGCTCATTCCATGCCACATTTTCTCACGAAGTAGACCCAGAGTTCTCAGGCCTCTTTCTCTCCCATGATGGCTCCCTGTGTAGGAGAATGTAAGCAAGTGACACATGACTTTCCATGTCTCATGGAAAAAAAAAAAAGTGCAGGTGAGAACTTGCCCTTTCCATAGAGTGGATTTTTATGTTCAGTCACATGGTCACTGCTACCACCTCCTGGCTAAATGTATCTGGAACAGAACCCAGAGGCCTCGCTGGTCCACACAGGTCAGTAGTCTCACAGCTCCACATTCTATTCCATTGCCTGATTTTTAATGAATTCAGTAATTCCTAATGTTATTTATTCAACTGTTTACACTTATTTATTCCTGCACAGCTCCCTTCTCTGCTACCACTAGCATAGGATTATTTGGGATTTAAGTTGTCTTATTTGCTCATGTAAAATTGCTGCTCACATGACAACTGTGAACTAGTTCCTGAGATTCTAACACTAAGGAAAAGAGCATTTAAGGGAAAACTTTCCATTCTTTGCTACTGAGAAATAATTCAATGCATTACATTGACTTCAAGACAGGTATGTATTTTCACAGATAAAAATGATCCATTGGCCAATGAGATACATGTTTATGTAAATATCAAACAAAATTTTGAATTTAACTTAAAATTTTAGGTATGAAATGTGAATAACCATTCATTGATAACAGAAGAAGAAGAGTCCTAGTATTGATAGGCGTGGGTCTTGATGGAGTGGGTAGGGAAAGGAGAGAGAGACTGAATTGCTATTGTCTGTATTGAAACTTCACATTACATTCAAGTACAGAACAACTCTGGGCCAGCACTTGCCACAGGAGAAAGATTGTGATAAGAACTTGACTTGCCTGCCCCCTAGTTGGTGCTGAAGAAGGAAGAAATGAAAGTAGAAACATACAAATAGAGAAATAAACATTACCCCATAAAACCTCTATATGTCCTGATCCTGGTGGACACACCTTCAAATGTCCCTTGCTTATGGACCCACATCATAATCCTATTCCAGAAAAACTATTGGTACTATTTGGTACCCTAAGCTGGTACCAAAGTCTAATAGACCATGAACTCTGAGCTAATTCTAACCACTTGCTGTGACACCATAGGTGCCACCAATATTAATGTAGTTGAAATGCAATTCTGAAAATCTGATTTTAAAAATTCTTAATTGAAGAATGTGTGATTACAGCTAACTTTTGTGTCATTGTTTATAATGTCAGCTGGATCTAGAATTGAATTACCACAAGAAAATTTTTATACAGTCAAAATTTATGTAACTATCTCCTATGTTTAACCCCCCTATTGTTCCTCACTTCTTTTGTCCTCTCTGAACTTATACCTGCAATTATTTTATTCTCCCTGATAAACTTCTTACAGAATTTCAATTAATTTGTGTTTTCTGGTGGTTAATATCCTGTGTTTACTTTTTAAAAAATATTTAACTTCAGTAATGACTGGTAATCTTATGCAGAATTTTAAATTGACATTGATTTTAGAAGGGGAACAAAAATCTGTCAGTGCCAAAATGTGTTTTTGCAATTGTACCACCCTGGCTAGCAGGGACCTCACACTGTTAAAGGGTGCACCTTCAAAGAGTTGGTCATCTATGTGCACAGAGGCAAAGACAGCAGCCTCTTAGTGTGGAAGAACTTTCATTGTTCAGAGACAGAGAGAAAAGAAAGATTTCCAATAATAACAAACTCTGAAAGTCACCCATTTCCCTGTGGGCAAAAGCCCAGTAAAAGAGGTTCAACCCAAAGCAGGCCAGTTGCCCCAGTCTAAGGAAACTTCTGGTGGGGAACCTCAAGAAAGGAGTTCAGCAGGTGCCAGAGAACTTGGACTGAATGAGGGCCCCAAATTCAAAATGCATGATGTAATCCACCATGATGTCATTACAACAGTTGCCATCATTCTCTGCAAAGCACTGAAGTCCCAGTAGCGGACTCTTCACATTTCTCTCACCCACATCTCGCTCCTCCCTATGTCTCCCCTCAATTACCTCTCCTCTAAGTGTCCCCATGTGATCTCTTCCTCCTTCCTTCCTCCTCCATGTATATATCCACCTCTCTCCTTCCGAGCAGCGGCCCATTCAGGATACTAGGTTCATGGCATGCTGGGATTTGGAGTCCTCAGTGCCTGACATCTCTTTGGCTTAGACATGGGAGTAAATCCTCACAAATGTCAGGATGTGGAGTAGATTCAGAGCATTATCCATGGGCTCAGAGTCTGGTCCTATTGTTCCTCTAAGTTCTTTTGGCAGAGGATTACTTCATAGGACGGGCTCTGAAATGAGGGCACTGGTTGCTATTTTGTAAGACACATT
Source organism: Talpa occidentalis (assembly GCF_014898055.3). Taxonomy (NCBI): domain Eukaryota; kingdom Metazoa; phylum Chordata; class Mammalia; order Eulipotyphla; family Talpidae; genus Talpa; species Talpa occidentalis. The sequence continues at coordinate 95,948,981 of NW_023604861.1, forward strand.
CACATGTTGAAAAGAAAATCTCAATCTTTTTTTGAAGGCCTGATTGCTCTAACTCTTATTGTTGGTTACCACAGAATTTAAACTTTATAATACTTAAATGCAGAACTTAAACTGTTAAAGGTGGGTAAAGCCAAGAGTGTGACAGGTGGTGCCCCCCCGGAGGGGGTTGCTGGTGAGGACAGATAGCCCCATGGAAAATGCTAAAAAGTGTGGCATTTGGGGGTGGAGCAACTGATAAGAATATAAAGGACTGCAAGAAGCAGCCCCAGATTTTGTCTTCTTTGCTCACATAAAACTGCTGCACATGACAGTTGTGACCATTCCTGACATTCTAAGGGGAAAAAAGCATTCAAGAGAAAGAGTTCTTTGTTATTGGAAAAGGAATTCCATGAATTCCATTTACCTCAAGACAGCTCCAGGCAACATGGAGGCGAGGAGACGCTGCGAGTAAGATCTCCCATTAAAAAAAGTTAATAGGGAGGAAAAGCGGCAGGTCCCAGTGAGAACTGGGACACGGAAGATAAACGGACGACTCCAGCAAACGGCCCGAAGAAGAAAGTGGCCATAAAAGAGGACTAGAAGGGAGGGAAGCGCAGAACCCTGCTCCCCTCCCCCGCCCACAGAGGCAGCACTCTCCGACCGGCAGAGAGGAGGAAACAACAAACCAAAACGGCCAACAAGAAAAACGGACACAGCAAGCGGGACTGTGAGTGGAAAGGAACTATTGCAGCCACCACACCCCGTGAACGGGAGCTGAGGCGAACCCTGCAGGATCCGCCGCGGAGGTGAGCTCCAGGCGCCATTAAAGAGAGCCCCGCCCCCCAGGAGGAGACCAGCACCAGCACACAGCCCCGGCGGCCCGGTAAGCTTGCGCGGAAAGTGGCGCGGATCCAGACCGGATCGCAGCTGCCCAGGTCCCCGCGCCTGCGACCTAGGCTTGCGGGGAGACGGCGGAGGCCCTCCCTGAGTGAGCAGGAACAAGGCGCCCAGGCAGGGGAGCGGGATTCAAAAGGCGCCATTCCCGCGCCACTGATCTGGGCTACAGCCCGCGTCCTGGAACTGAGGGCTTTGGAACTGAGACCCGGGGCACGAAATTAGGGGCGTGGGTTCCCCACGACGGTGGGGCACAAGGCAGACACAGCACCCCAAAGCCGTTGAGGTGTACCCTACCATCCCCGCTCTGCTCCCTGTCCCACGGGGTGGAAAATCAGCTCCCCAAGGGCTCTAGGAGAGATCTCTGGCGCCACCTAGCGACTTGACCCCAGCAGAGGCTACTGAAGGAGCTAGTGGCCAGCTGGGGAGTTAGCCCACACCTGGCTCCTTCCGAACAAGTAGTCTGAGCCCACAGGGAGAGCGAGCACCCACAGCCGGGGCAGACCAGGCGCGCAGAAGAGTGTGCCTGAGACCAGACGCGCAGGGAGTGTGTCCCACATCACCATTTTAGAACAGGGACATTTCTTCAGTAAAGACTACCTGCAGAAGGCTTCCTCAGGAGCCAGAGGTGAGCGGGGGAAGTTCGCCCACACCAGACCCCCTCTGGCCTGCAGTCCAAGCCCAGAGGGGAGCAGGAACCCACCGCCGGGGCAGACCAGGCGCACAGGGGAGTGTGTCCCCACATCGGCATTTTAGAACAGGGACCTTTCTCCATTAAAGGCTGCTTGAAACTGACAGATGACTCCTGGAAGAACCAGAGGGGAACAGAGAAGCCCACCCAAGATGCCGGCCAGTCCCAACAACACAGTTTCCCAACGCATACGGCAAATTAGAAAACAGACAGTAGGGAGGAGAAGAACCACACGCAACCTAGCAACTCTCCAGAGAAAAAGCACACCGCAAAAAGAAAGCCAGCCCCCAGATTGCAAAGACAATAACTTGGAAGAATTTCTGAGCCTTCCAGAAAGAGAATTTAAAATTGCCGTGATTAAAAAACTGACAGAAGTCATAAAGGAAACAATGATAAGGGAAAAATAATCAACAATCAGAAGAATGCAATTGAGTCCCTAGAGAGGGAAAACAATGGTCAGAAGAAAGAAATTGAGTCCCTAAAGAGGGAAGTAAAAGAAATGCAGGAGATCAAAGAATTAATGGAAGAACTAAAGAATTCTGGGAAAAGCAATGAAAGCAGAATAGATGAAATGGAAGAACGAATAAGTAATCTTGAAGACACAGAAATAAAAAGAACCAAAACAGAAAAGGAAAGAGAAGTACGAAGGAAAAAGAACGAAGAAAGACTTCGGGAACTATCTGACTCCATGAGGAAAGGAAATATAAGAGTTATAGGAATACCAGAAGGAGAGGAGAGAGATGTAGGAACAGAGAAAATATTCAAAGAGATAATTGAAGAGAACTTCCCAAATGTGAAGAAGGAGCTGAAAATTGATATACAAGAAGCAAGAAGAACACCAAACTTCCACGACGAAAGGAAAAATACAGCAAGACACATAATAGTAAAGCTCCCAAGAATCCAGGACAAGGAAAAAATAATGAAGCTGGCAAGAGGGAAGAAACAGATAACATTCAAAGGAAAACCAATCAGGCTGACATCAGACTTCTCCGAAGAAACACTACGGGCAAGGAGAGAGTGGAGGGACATAGTCAACAGACTCCAAGAAAACAGATGCCAACCAAGAATACTCTATCCCGCAAAGCTCTCCTTCCTCTTTGAAGAAAGAATATGGACCTTCCCAGACAAACAGAAACTCCGGAATTTCATTGCAACTAAACCCCCACTCCAAAAAATACTACAGAGTCCTAAAGCCAGAACATCAGAGGGACGAATAACAATGAAAGAAGGCCAAAAAAAAAAAAGTTATTAAAAGAATAAATAAATAAAATCAAAGGAAAGACAAACACAATGGCAAATACAGATGTTAACATATCAATATTAACTCTAAATGTAAATGGACTAAACTCTTCAATAAAAAGACACAGAGTGGCAGCCTGGATTAAGAAACAAAACCCAACCTTTTGCTGTCTCCAGGAAACACATTTAGCTACAAAAGATAAAAATAGGCTCAAAGTTAAAGGATGGAAAACAATCCTACAAGCAAATGGACCAAAAAAGAAAGCAGGAACAGCTATACTTATGTCAGATAAAACAGATTTCAAACTCAAAAAGATAAAAAGAGACCCCCAATGGTCACTACATTATGATCAAGGGGACAATACTTCAAGAAGAAATAACACTCATTAACATATACTCACCAAACGAAGGAGCACCAAAATATATCAGACAACTGTTGTCCTCTCTGAAAACAGACATCAGAGAAAACACATACGTAGTGGGAGACTTCAACACACCACTATCAACAATGGATAGATCAACAAGACAAAAAATAAGTAAAGAAACCAAAGCTCTAAATAAGGACCTAGAGCAATTAGGCTTAACAGACATCTATAGAACACTAAACCCCAAAAAAACGGAGTACACATTTTTCTCAAGCGCACACGGATCATTCTCCAGCATCGATCACATACTGGGGCACAAGACAAACATCAACAGATACACCAAGATTGAAATCATATCAACCATCTTTTCTGACCATGAAGGCATCAAACTAGAAATAAACCATAAAAAGAAGGCAAGGAACTTTCCTACCTCATGGAGATTAAAAACCACACTACTGGAAGACCATTGGACTAATGAGGAGATCAAAGAAGAAATTAAAAAATTTTTTGAATTGAACGACAAGGAGGACACTAATATCCTAAATGTATGGGATGCAGCAAAAGCAGTAATAAGAGGAAAATATATAGCAATAGAAGCTCACATCAAGAAACAAGAAAGAACGCAAAGAAACAACCTCATCTCGAAGCTCAAAGATCTAGAAAAGAACAACAAAAACCCCAAAACCAGTAGAAGAAAAGAAATAATAAAAACCAAAGCAGAAATAAATGAATTGAAACTAAAAAAAACAATCCAAAAGATCAATGAAACCAAGAGCTGGTTTTTTGAAAAAATCAATAAAATAGACAAACCCCTAGCCAGGCTCACAAAGGAAAAAAGGGAGAAAGCACAAATAAACAGGATCATAAATGAAAGAGGAGAAATCACAACGGACACAGCAGAAATCAAAAGAATAATCAGTAACTACTATGAACAGTTATATGGAAACAAGTTTAACAATCTAGAGGAGATGGACAAATTCCTACAACTCTACAATCACCCAAAGCTAGATAAAGAAGAAATAGAACACCTAAACAGACCAATTACAATTAGCGAAATTGAAATGGTAATCAAAAACCTCCCCAAAAACAAAAGCCCAGGACCTGATGGATTTACAAATGAATTTACCAAACATTCAGAGACGAATTAGTGCCTATCCTTCACAAACTCTTCCAAAAAATTGAGAAGGAAGGGACAATACCAAACACGTTTTATGAAGCCAACATTACACTAATACCAAAACTGAACAAGGACAACACAAAAAAGGAAAACTACAGGCCAATCTCCCTAATGAACACTGATGCAAAAATCCTCAATAAAATTTTAACTATCAGAATCCAACAATGTATCCATAAGATAATTCACCACGACCAAGTTGGATTCATTCCAGGGGCACAAGGATGGTTTAACATCCGAAAATCAATCAACGTTATCCCACACATCAACAAAAAGAAATATAAAAACCATATGATAATATCAATAGATGCTGAGAAAGCTTTCGACAAAGTACAACACCCATTCATGATAAAAGCCCTTGAAATTCTGGGGATACAAGGAACATACCTCAACATCATAAAGGCCATCTATGACAAGCCAACAGCCAGTATCATTCTCAATGGTGAAAAGCTGAAAGCAATTCCATTAAGATCTGGAACAAGACAAGGATGTCCACTCTCACCATTGCTTTTCAATATAATACTGGAAGTCCTAGCCAGGGCAATAAGACAAGAGAAAGACATCCAAGGAATCCAAATAGGAAAAGAAGAAGTCAAACTATCACTATTTGCAGACGATATGATATTATACATAGAGAACCCCAAAAACTCCACAGAAAAGCTAATTCAACTCATCAATCAGTTCAGTAAAGTGGCAGGATACAAAATCAACACGCAAAAGTCAGTAGCCTTCCTATACACAAACAATAAATCTGAAGAAGAAGAAATCAAAAAGACCATCCCTTTGTTATTGAAACAAAAAAAAATCAATATTTGGGAATAAATCTAACAAAAGAGGTAAAGGACCTATACAAAGAAAACTATAAAACACTGTTAAAAGAAATAGAAGAAGACACAAAGAAATGGAGAGACATCCCCTGCTCATGGATTGGAAGAATAAACATTATTAAAATGGCCATCCTACCAAAAGCAATATACAGATTCAATGCTATTCCAATCAAAATTTCAATGTCATTCTTCAAAGAAATAGAACAATTATTGATGAAATCCATATGGAATCACCAAAAACCCAAATAGCCAAAGCTCTCCTGAAAAAAAAAGAAGGGAATGGAGGCATCAGACTCCCAGACTTCAAACTATACTACAAAGCCATAATCATCAAAACTGCATGGTATTGGAACAAGAACAGACATACAGACCAATGGAATCGAATAGAAAATCCAGAAATAAACCCACAGATTTATGGTCAACTAATCTTTGACAAAGGAGCAAAGAATATGCATTGGAGCAAAGAAAGTTTGTTCAATAAATGGTGCTGGGAAAACTGGGTCGCTACATGCAAAAGAATGAAGCTTGACCACCACCTTGCACCATACACAAAAATCAACTCAAAATGGATTAAAGAACTCGACATAAGACCTGAAACCATAAAATATATAGAAGGAAATATAGGCGAAACACTACGTGATTTGCACATCAAAGACATCTTTACAGACACATCACCCAAAGCAGTGATAGTGAAGGCAAAGATAAACAGCTGGGACTACATCAAATAAAGAGCTTTTGCACAGCAAAAGAGACAATAACAAAAACAAAGAGAAACCCCACCAACTGGAGAACATTTTGCACCCAACACTAATGATAAAGGACTGATCACAAAAATCTGCAAAGAGCTGATGAGACTCAACAACACAAAGAAATAATCCAGTCAAAAAATGGGCAGAAGAGCTTAAAAGAAACTTCTCTGAAGAGGAAATGCAAATGGCCAACAGGCATATGAAAAAATGTTCAACATCACTTGTCATCAGGGAAATGCAAATCAAAACTACCATGAGATACCATCTTACACCAGTGAGAATGGCACATATTAAAAAAACTAGCAACAACAAATGTTGGCGAGGGTGTGGAGAAAAAGGAACTCTTCTGCACTGTTGGTGGGAGTGCAAACTGGTCCAACCACTGTGGAAAACTGTATGGAGATTTCTGGACCTACTAAACATAGAGCTTCCATATGATCCAGCAATTCCACTCCTAGGTATTTACCCAAAGGACCAGAAACATCAATTCCAAAGAACACCTGCACCCCTATGTTTATAGCAGCACTGTTTACAATAGCTAAGCTTGGAAACAACCCAAATGCCCAAAAATAGATGACTGGATCAAGAAGATGTGGTACTATATACCATGGAATATTACTCAGCATTCAAAAAAGATAAACACATGCAATTTGCAGCAACATGGATGGCGCTGGAAGGGATCATGCTCAGCGAAATAAGCCAAAAAGAAAAAGAAAAATACCGGATGGTCTCACTCATAACAGGAATCTAGAAAACTTAAATAAGGGACCAGGAAAATGAATAACTATAAGAAAGTGAAAATCAAAATCAACAAAAAACTATGAACCAGGGACAATTTTAGGGGGGCGGGGGTGGGAGGGGGGGGATTGGGTCAGAATGGGGGGGCTGCAATTGTATGGGGAATATAACAATAAAATTTATTAATAAAAAAAAAAAAAAAGAAATACCATTGAATGGGAAAAAAATATCCATACAATGTAGAACTGAAACATGGTTAATAGGCAATATATACAAAAGCTTATAAAATTCAACAATAACAAACCAAATAACCCAACTGGATAAACCGGCAGCAGATCTGAACAGACAATTCACCAAAAGGATATCCAAAGGTTCAATAGACCATTGGAAAAATGTTCATCAAAGCTTTGAAGAAGGGTGGTGAGGACTAAACCACAATGAGCTAGCATATCACACCCATGAGAATGGAACAAATTAAAAAGACCCCCAGCACGTGCTGGAGAGGATGCAGAGAAAGAGGAATCTTATCACCTTGTTGGTGGGAATGTAAACTGGTCTGGCTATTTTGGAAAGCAACCTGGACCTACAAAAAAAAAAAAAAAAAAAAAGACAGCTCCATATTTTCACAGATAGAAACATTCATTTCATAAATGAAAAAACATTTTGACTTGAGTTACAAATACCATGTTGAATCTAACTATAAACATTTTTTTATGAACTGTAAAATATGACAATTTATTGTAATCACAAAGAGGGTGCCAAGCCCTATAGTGGTGGTCTTGATGGGGACAGGAGGGGATCAGTGTGTGAGGCAGTGGATTTGCTGAGTCTGATCCATATCAGTCCAGAGCACCTAGTCAGAAATTGCCTTTTTTCAAGATTTGGTATTAAAAGGAACTCCAGATGGGAAGTTTTTGGAATATTTAATTCATAATTGAGTGCAGGTAGAAATAACATGTTTGAAAACCTATCAAAATTCTCTCTACACACACACACACACACACACACACACAAGCATACATGCAGATGTACCTTACAAATTGCTGTCCCTTCATCCATCCTCTAGACATTTGGGATGTGTAATCAGGCCCAAGACTCAAATTTCTCCTATGGATGTTTGCTAACCTGAAACTATTGGATGTAAAGATGCCTTCTATACAGAAATGTCACTTCTTATAAGAGACATTTTCACTGTGTTTGAGATATAATATGGTGATACTGAAAAACTGTTTTTGACCAAAACTTGCTGGGCTTTTTTGGTCAAATATGGTAAAACTCATTCACAAAACTGTTTTTCAATGTGACATAAGTTTACATTTCAAGTGTCTTAGTTGGGCACCAAAATTTTTATGAAAAGGAGATAAGTCCACGGGAAAAGAATCATAAAGACCTAATCAGTAACTGAAATCCTTCTTGGCATAAAAATTGTCATTACAGGATCCTGGTTCCATTAATCCCAAAGGTGGTTGTGTCAGGAAGTAACCTGCAAAGAGCAGTTTGAATCTTGTAAGTAGATGAAGGAGGAGATAACTGAGTCTGATAATCACCACAGACTATTCCTTCTGAGGGTGAGAGATGATCCGTGTGCGTCCTATGACAATCCGGACAAGAAAGGAAGTTGTCCCTGTCACTCTTCTCCCTGCTTCAACTCCCAGTTACCTTTTAATTGTAAATGAACCTGACACAGGCAACCTCTAGAACAGTGATTCAGAATGGAGATTATAGATTCTGGGTTTCAATGCCCCTAGGCCAGAGACCTGAGGTGCACCCAAGTATGGTCACAGAAGCCTCATTTTCCACCCCTACTTCCAGCTGCACATTCCCTGGGGGAAAGTCTCCTTTTCCCAAGAACAGATTGATGTCCATGGAGCTGATGTCCACACAGTAGCTTTTGCTGGTTTAGAGATAAATATGTTCTTGAAGTATGAAATCTTGGGCTCCCTGTTAGCGCAAGGGGTTAAGACGCAACCTATGAAGCTATCCCCAGTCTCTGCAGCACAAGTTCAATCCCCGGCCAGGGAGCAACCCACATGGCGCAGCAGACCTCTCCTGACTCACCCGCTGCTCCCCTCAGCAGTGTACCTCTGTCCTTCTGCCTGCTCTGCTACCCGTTCTGGCTCTGGTGAATTCTCTCGCGCTCCCGCGCTTCTGACTGTACCCAGTGCTTGTATAAATAAATAAATAAATCTTAAAAAAAAAAAAGAATAGGAAATCAGGTATCTGCTTTGAATTACCATGTTCTTGGAATGCTCAAAAAAGAAATATTTTGAGTAAGTGTTGTCATCGTGTTATGACTGAGAATAGCTTTGCAGCTTTGCAGCACTCTAAACGTATGAGAGGAGATGATAGTTTAAGTAATGAAGAAGCAGGAAATTGAGAATATAGCAAAATACCAGTTTAACAAAATTACCAAATATTGTTCTATAGAAATCATACCAATCTGATAAAATCCATTATGTTGCTCCTTTTCTTGCAAAGTGTCTCTGTCATTGTGTGGTTATGAGGCTGACCACATGTCACTGACCAATGCAGGCCAGGCAGGGAGCATCCAAGCAGCTGTCCCTTTCACCATGAGGGGCTGTTCCCTGTTCCAGCCCACCCACGCTCCCTGCCCTGTTCCAGGCCAACGCTGTGCACTGACAGGGCTTCACAGCTGGTGTCTCTGGTGGGCTGAGACACTCATGGTCCAGAGCTCTCCACACCTTCCTCTTACACACACTCAGGGTCTTCTCTGACTGCTCATGAGACAAAAGTCAAACATGAGGGCATCTGGTCCAGGCCATGAGGGAGGTTTTTGTTCAGGGCTCAACCACTGTGGGAGGAAAATAACTAGCCTGCATGCAGTAATAGACTCCAACATCCTCAGCCTCCACCCTGCTGATCTTCAGGGTGAAATCTGTGCCTGACCCGCTGCCACTGAACCTGTCTGAGACCCCAGAGGGCCTGTTGGAGACCTTATAGATCAGGGCCCTTGGAGACTGGCCTGGTTTCTGCAGGTGCCAACTCAAAAAGGTATACCCATAACTATTTTGAAGGCTCTGACTGGCCCTGCAGGAGATGGAGACCTGCTCCCCAGGGACGACGGGCAGGGAGAGTGGGGTCTGGGTCAGCACAACCTCCCCACTGGATCCTGAAGAAAGGAGAGAAAAGTGACAAGCAAAGACAAGTATTATCAGTCATTTTTATTATTTCAAGTCTGTTATTCCTTTAGGCTAAATTACTGCTTTGTTTACTATCAGTATTTGAGGTATGTAATTGTACACCAAAACCATGAGCTCACAATAAACAACCTGTGGAAAGAGACCCCAAAACTTTGCCTGCCCTCTCTAGTCAGGGTCCCCAGGGTACAGATGCTTCACGTAGTCACAGACTTAGCACCACTTTCTCTTAAGGACAAGACACACACACCTAACACAGAGACGGAATACTCATGGGGAGCGGAGGGCCCCAGAGCTCAGGTTCCCCACCCTGGGCTCCATTCTCACCGCCCCTCAGCCTTACCTGGGGTCCAGAGCATCAGCAGCCCCAGGAGCTGAGCAGGGAACCTCATTTTGAGAGGGTGACCTGATGGGCCCTGTCGGGTGAGATCAGTCTGCAGCTGGTGTTTTATCTCAGCCCTGAAGGCGCAGGTCCTCCCTAGGGACCCGCATGCAAATGTATCTGTTGGGGACAGTGGGGTAGATAGAGCCCAGGGGAGACCGGAGGGTTTCATATGAACACAGTGAGTGTCCTTTCTTTCATCAGTCTGATGGAAACTGAAAGAAACATTTGTGTATCCCCAAGTCAAGAAAGATCAGATTCTGCAAGTTTATTTGTTTTGTGCACAATACAAGCCGTGTATTCCTGCTTCTCTTCAAATAGCATATGCTGAGGCACTGCCTCTGACCACGCAGAGACGTGTCCAGGTCTCCCTCAGGTAAGTGAGTGACCACCTTCTTGGCTTCTCTCAGGTGATCTCACGAGCGAATCAGCTCCTCCTCTGGACTGATGAGCAGCGTCTCAAGGTGCAAGATGGACGTGAGGGTCCTTTGTATGTCCTTTGTATCTGCTGTTCTGAGGTTAACGGTTCAACTCTGTCAGATAGAAGGACCTAGTACACTAAATTCCATAAGTATATTTAAATCAGAAGACCCTAACAAGGAGAATAAATTTTCTTTCTTAGAGAGACCAAATCGACTTGTTTAAGAAGAAAGCACAAAAAAATGTTATATCTTAGTGAAGGCCAAATTTAGGGAATCCAGTTGTTAAAGTCTCTTGAACTCTGTCATCCTTACACACTGTAGTCATAATGGATTAATTTAAGAAATTTCTGAAGGGAAATAGCCCTTGGGGGAATGGAATTAAGTAAATAAGAAATTATATGTGTGTGCATGTGTGTATGTATGATAAGAAGCAAACAAACATGAAAGTAACACAAGCCTGACCACGTCTGAATCTGGCCGTGCACACAGGCCACGGGTGGTGGAGAGGACACAGGTGGAGAATGACCCGCATGAGGTCCCGAGGGAGGAGACCCCTGCTTCTCCAGTCCTGACCACGGTCCCTGACGGAGGACACACAGTGACAGTGGCTGCTCTTCGGGTTCCCATCCTCAAATATGAAGTTGACACTGGACAACGTGAAGAGACAGGGCCCCACTGCGCAGGTGACGCTTTGTTTACATTGGGGTGCTAGTTGTCACCTCCCGTATGGCCATCTCTTCTGGAAGCACATTTACGACAACCCCTTTTCTCTTTATGTCTCCTTAGAATTGTCCATAAGGGGTCCTCACTGAGCTCTAAAAGAGGAGAGGTTTCACTCCTGCCCATTACACCTGTAGTTCTGGAGAGTTACTTGGAGAGGAGCAGCAGAGGCTAGAGGTTCTGCGCCCTGCCCTGGGCTTTCTAGAGAGGTGTGAGGACCACAAAAGCAGGCAACTTATCCACTCAGTGATAATATGCTCTGGTTTCCTGGACAGCGACAGAGAACTCCATGTCGGGTGTTTGCTTCCCTGAACACATGCCCCCAGACCATGAAAGGATTGTAATTTAACCTCTACCTCCCTCTATTAAAACATTTCTAGACAAGAAAGAATAGGGAGAAAAATTGCAAAAGACATATCAGGGATGGCGCTATTATTTGAAATACACAGATAATTCTTAGAACAAACATCTCAATAAAAATTGGGGCAATGTCCTTAGCAGACCCCTCACCCAAGGAGATACACAGTCCACTCATAAGCAAGTGAAGAGATGGGCCACATGTCACATCATCTGGAAATGCAAAGGAAATCAGCAGTAGCCCCACTGCACCCCATCTTGGATGCCCGAATCTAGAACAGTGACACTTCATCACAACATCATCTGTCACTAAGATGTGACCCCAGGGACTGTCTCACAGATCACGGTGGGAACGCAAATTGGTGCCATCACTTTGGACCACAGGGTGTTGGTTTCCTCCAAGATGATCACACTCTTGCATGTCACCCAGCAACTACTCCTTTGTATTTCCCCCAAAGAGTTAAACATCCACATTACCCTGACCTCAGTGCTTATGGTACTTTACTCATAAATTAAGAATTTGGGAGCGCCCAGGTGTCCTCCAGGGGGTGGTGAATGTACAAATAAACTGTGGCTCATCCAGACGATGGATCATGGCTCAGCACTAAATGGTCCCCACCATGATATTTGAGGGAGGCCCTGATGTCACATCATCATGACAGGTGACGATGTGAGGAGGGGTCACTGTCTATAGTCAGGCATCCTAGGGGGTGACTGTGTGCTGCTGATGATTTAATTTGTGATTCCTGAATGAACAAAAATGGACATGGAAGAAACTTAACTTTAAGGACAGAAATCAAGCTGAAAAATGTGCATCCATGTGAAGGACATTCAGGGGAAGGGGACACAGTGGGGACAGTAATGACGTCAAGGGCTATGGGGGGATTAAGAGGTGGAGCACAAAGGAATATGAAACAGTGAAGCTGCTCTGTGGACACTGTCACTGGGGACACGTGCCCTGGTCAACTGCGAACACTTAGTGCCTGAGCACTAAGCAGGACCCTGAGCAGGGGCGGGTCCTCTACTAATCTGTGGGTTCAGGGTCATCAGCTGGAACATCTGTACACCTGCTGGGGAGATGAGGTCTGCGTGAGAGGAGGGTGTTATGGGAAAATCCTTATGCTCTATTTCTAGGAGCCTTAACGATCTTTGTGTGTGTGTGTGTGTGTGTGTGTGTGTGTGTGTATTTTATTTTAAAAACTTCTTACTGAAACTACAATGGCTCCCTACCACTATGACCTCATCAGGTCTTAGGCAGACAGCTCAGGTGTCATCAGCTTTGTCTTTATTGAATCCACAGAGACACTGTTTTCTCTGTGCTGCTGGGCGAGGAGGGTAAAGAGAGTTTGAGACAAAGAACCACCTTCTCCTTCTACCAGACCCTTCATTCCTTCGAAGTGAGTCTTCATCTGAGATGTGCTCTCAGCAGATAGAAGCAGCATGGAAAGCAACTGGGCTGCTCAGCCTCACACAGCTGCTCCCTGGGTGGTTTTTGTTCAGGCTTGTGTCACTGTGGGAGGAGAACTATAACTTTGAAGACAGTAAAATTGGCAACATCTTCAGGCTCCAGGCTGCTGATGGTGAGAGAATAATCAGTCCCTGACCCACTGCCACTGAAGCGGGATGGGACCCCGGGCTGCAAATTGGATGCAGCATGAACCAGGGCCTTAGGAGAATTCCCTGGTTTCTGCTGGTACCAGGATAACCACTTGTTAACACTCTGACTGGCCCGGCAGGAGATGGTGACTCTGTCTCCCAGAGATGCAGACACGGAGGATGGAGACTGGGTCATCTGGATGTCACACCTGGCTCCTGGGATGGAAACAGAAAACACACCCAAACTGTCATCCTGTCATCAGAAGACCTCCCTGAGGGCCAGGGGTCCTGCCCACCTGGGGCTGATCAATCTGTTGTTTTCTTCCTCACCTGGGAGCCAGAGCAGCAGGAGGCTGAGGAGCTGAGTGGAGGCCCTCATGTGCATGCTGGGTCCTGTCTGGACTGACCCTCAGGGGCTGGGGCAGACTATGAATAGTGTGGAGGGAGGGGCTGTGCTCTGGGAACATGCAAATGAGCAGGGGCGGGGCAGTGGGCACAGCTGCAGGGGCTGATCATTTTCCTGCAGAGAAAATATTTTTGCCTGAAGAACGCAGGACAGAATCAGTTACTGTCTGTGAGTGGAGTGTCTTTTAGTCTCAATATTTAGGAAAAGCATCACTTCCTATTCTCCATGTCATACAGATCCCTTCAAATGTAACACTCCGTGAATTGTGTTTTAATTTTCATGCGGATATGTTCTTAAGGCTAACAAGATTTCCTTTTCACTCTGGTTCCCTGATATTGCTGGAGTGAAAATTATCATCACTGCCAACCAGATGCAGTAGCTGGGAGGACAATGCAGAGTGTGGCTGTCAGGAGTTGTGAGAGCCCAGATACTGAGCATCCTCCCTGCTGACCTCATCTCCAGCTAAGCCTTGTGTCTCTGCACTGTCTGAGGCCCTGTCCCACCACAACTGCCTCAGCTCCAAGCTCAGGGTGTTCTCCCCATATCTGACAGTCTCCTCCCTCCCCAGTGCTGTGTCATCACACAGACCCAAGCACCCGGCCCGGTCTCCCTGGACTGTGGCTCATGTCCTTCATCCTCCTTCCCCAGGTGCCCCCTTCTGAGCTGAGGTCCTCCCAGACCGACTCCTGGTGATCCCTGGAGTCTACTGTGTTCCTCCATCTGCATGTTCATCAGTCACCAAATATCCTCCAGGTGTTGAGACAGCAGCTCTTGGTGCTGGAGCAGGGAGTTGGGACCCAGGTGGAGTAAGGAGACTGTGTAGAGGAAGGTGAAGGGAGACACTGCACTGAGTTTGGAGCTCATGCAGTGTAGACTGATCTTCCTTAAGGGAATGAGGAGTGTATAGCATGAAGTGTGGAGGAGAGTGGGTGAGGAGGGTGTCCCCACATGGAGAGCTGGATCTGTTTGCTGGTGCAGAGCTATGAACGGGATGAGATGAGGAGCATCGTGTGTCTTTGATGCTCGCCCACTACCCCAACACAGTCACAGACTCTTCCTTCATTAAAGAGCATGTCCCTGGATTGGAACTTGGGCGAGTTTAAGCACCAATCCTGAATCAGTCCTGGACCACTGGGATCGAGCCTGTAGTTGCTGTGAGTTGCAGAGAACAGCACGGAGGGGCGTGGATGGAGATGGAGGTAGAGCCAGCCCTGCACTGTGTGTGACAGGTCAAGGAGCCCCAGACTCCGAGGTGGCTGCAAAGACAGGAGCCGTGTCCCCAGCACTCGGGGACGCCTGTCTGTGTCCCGTGTCCTGTGTCATCTGTGTGGCCAGCTCTAGTGACCTAGAGAATGTTCTTTCATCTTTAGTGTCTTTGTTTCCAAGTGCATCTAAACATGTCCTTCAAAGCATCACCCTCCTATGCGGAGCTGAGGATCTTCCATGTGTGAATAAACTGTGACATGCAGGATAGTGCAGCTCGTTGACAGCTGGACCATGGCTGCTTTAGGGCCCTGTGATGAATTTATGAAAACTTTTGTGTGGGGGTGGGGGGCAGTGTGTTTGTGAAAGTTTTCGGATCCTTTCTCTGCACTTACTCTTGATTAAGATCATGCTCCATCTTACATTTGTGACTGATATTTTTAAAATTGTTAATTAAGTTTAGGTTAAGATTTTAATGGCTCCAACAAAAAGTTGTTTTTAAAATGTGTGAAATAGACTATCATTTCTTATTTTTCTGACTTACACAACACTGGGCCTACATCATTTATGAAACTAAGCTTGGATTTTAAACAGATCACTTCACAGTAAAAATAAATAAATAACTTTCATACATAAAGTGTTGTTGCCCATTCCATGATTAAAATATTTAGCTTAAGATTGTAGGATCAGGGGCTTCCCAGGTGGCACCGCGGGGATTGAGCACCGTGATGTGAAGCTGTCCGCAGCCTTTGCAGTGCGGTTCGACTCCTGGTCGGCCAGGGAGCAACCCATGTTGTGCAGCACACCTTTTCTGTCTCTGCCGCTCTCCCCTCAGCAGTGTACTTCCATCCTTCTGCCTGTTCTGCTTCATGTTCTGTCTCTGGGGATTTCTCTTACCCTCCTGTGCTACTGGCCTGTACCCCAGTTCTTATATAAATAAATAAATCTTACAAAAAAAGATTGTAGGATCATTTGTGAAATACTTAGACACAACAAGCAGAACCCAAAATATGCATTGGGTTAAATAGCAAGTGTGAACAGGATGAGTAAATAGGATCTGTGTACTCAAACAGTGAAAATCCCAAGAGGTAGGTTTAAGAAAACACTCGCTCCATCGCCCTCTGTGTCACTAGCGCCGCTTTCCTCCCGCATGTCCCTGTGGCCCCATCTTGCCAGCTCTGTGTTGAGGGCGGCGCCAGCAGGGAGCAAGCACTCCTGGTGCTGTGTGTCCTGCTGGTCCCGGTGTTCAGTCTCCCATTGCGGCAGGACTGTGAGTTCCGCCACGTGGTCGGGCTTAAGCAGTGGCCTCCTTACAGGCCCTGCAGGTCAAGGTGTTAGGAGAAAGGTGGGGAAGAACAGGGAGGGGCAGGTCAGATGACCCCGGGGGGAATTGCAAGGCCTTGCATTCTTACTCAGGGTGAAGTGGAATGTGGGAAGAGTTGAGTAGAGAAGCATGAGGCACATTTACAAAGATCCTGTGGGGCTGACTGTGGACTAGACTGGCGGTGGCCAGGATAGAGGCTGTTGGCCTTGGAGGAGGGTGTGGCATGGTCCAGATGAGGGATGAGGAGGTTTTCCTGAACCCCAGAGATCAACAGTCTCTCAGCACCACACTCTCTATCCCATTGCCTGATTTATATTAGGACTGATTTATATCAGGGTTTATATTAAGACATTTCCTGGCATTATCTATACATTTCCTTTTACACACTATTGTTTCGTGCGGGCCCCCTCCTCCTGCCACAGGGGCTCTGCCACACACCACTGGTGGGAATTTAAGCTGGTGTAGTCACTTTGGATCACTGTTTGCTGGTTTCTTACAACATTAACCATACACTTAACCATCTAGTCCAGCAGTGATTGGACTCTCCGGTATTTTCCCAAAAGGGTTTAGCCAGATGTTCACATACAACCTGCACACAATGTTTATAGCATTTTATTCCTAAACACCAAAATTTGAAGCCTGCAAGGTGTCCTTCAGTAGATGTGAAATGTATAAATCAACGGAGACACATCCAGACAATGGAATATTAATCGACACTGAATAAGAATGAGCTAATATGTCCTGAAATGACATGGACACCAATGAAATGCTCATTTAAGTGCAGAAGCCAATCTGAAACAGGCTGTGATTCCATCTAAAGGGATTCTGGAAAAGGGAACTTTAAGGAGGCAGTGAAAACAGCAGTGAAGTTGGATTTTAGGAGTGGTTGGGACAACAGATGCAACACAGAGAAATGTTAGGGCAGTGATCCTCCTCTTTGTGATGGTGCAAAGGTGAGTACATATCCTTGTCATTGTCCTTATTCTAAACTGTCCTTAGAATATACAGTGCCAAGAGTAAGCCCCCTTATTAATTATGGATTGTGGGTTTGAGAAGTGGCATGTAGGTTCATTAATATAAAAGTTCTATTCTGATATGGGATGTTCAGTGTTGGAAAGAAGGGAACCCCTTTGACCAGAAATCTCCAATCACCTTCCACTAAGCTGCATGTGAGAGCAGCTCTCAGCAGATGGGGCACCAGGAGGAGCAGCTGCTCCCTGGGTGGTTTTGACTCAGGCTTGTGTCACTGTGGGAGACCAATTATAACTTTGCTGACAGTAGTAAGTGGCAGCATCTTCAGGCTCCAGGCTGCTGATGGTGAGAGTGAAATCTGTCCCAGATCCACTGTCACTGAAGCGGGATGGGACTCCAGTGTCAATCACTGCTAACACTCTGACAGGCCCGGCAGGTGATGGTGACTTTGTCTCCTCGAGATGCAGATACTGAGGGTGGAGATTGGTTCAACTGGATGTCAGACCTGGCCCCTGAAATGGAAAGACAAAACACACCCACACTGTCATCCTGTTGTCAGAGGACTTCCCCGGGCTCAACAACTCCTGGTGTTTCCTCACATGGGAGCCAGAGCAGCAGGAGGCTGAGGAGCTGAGCAGGGGCCCTCATGTCCATGCTGGGTCCTGCCTGGACTGATCCTCAGAGGCTGGGGCAGACTATGAATAGTGTGGAGGGAGGGGCTGTGCTCTGGGAACATGCAGATGAGCAGGGGCAGGGCAGTGGGCACAGCTGCAGGGGCTGATCTCAGCAGCACAGAGGCAGGGACACCCCACTCTCCATGTCCCCCCAGGGTAGGGTGAACTTGCCTGCAGAGAAGGTATTTCTCAGTGGGGAAGACAAGACAGAATCATCTACACTCCTAGGATTATAATGTTCTTCTTGTCTATCTTTGGCATGCTTTACTCTTAGTCTCCTTGTAGTACAGGGCCTATAAAGAAAGGCACTTAAAGAAATTTTAGAACCATCTTTATTTGAACTTTGGAGCACGACAGGCTATTTCTAAGTTGTGACTCCCTGATATTACTGGTTGAGAAATTGTCTTCACTTCCAGAGAGAAATGCATTGAGGTAGAAAGGAAATAAGACTGTGGGTGTCCTGAGTTGCAAATAAAAACCCGGACACTGACCATCCTCCCTGCTGATCTCATCTCCAGCTAGGCCTTGTGTCCCCCCACATCTGAGGCCCTGTCTCACCACATCCACCTCGTCCCAAAGTCAGGGGTGTTCTCCCCCCACATCTGACAGTCTCCTCACTCCCCAGCGCTGTGTCATCAACAGACCCGAGCACAAGCCCGAGTCTCCCTGGACTGTAACTCACGTCCTTCATCCTTCTCCCCCAGGTGCTCCCTTCTAAACTGAGGTCCTCGCAGACCATTCCTCAGTGATCCCTGGAGTTTACTGTGTCCCTGCACCTTCAGTTTCCCCATCACATTCTCCTCTGTGTCCCAGGAGACAGCAGCTCTAGTCTCAGGGTGAGGAGGTCTCCCTGCCCAGCTCTCTTCACTTCTCATGTTGCCAGGACACTGCCCTAATGCAGTGTCTGTCCCCTGTGCAGCCTCTGAGCGCATCCTTCTGTGTGTCCTGTTCCCATCCCCACCCTCCTGCACAGGATTCCTAGAAGGGGTACCACCTCAGGACAGCAGAGGGCAAGATGGGGAGACACTCCAGGGTCTTGAAAGGGAGATGCCTACAGCCTGTATGTGAGGCAGGATGACCTGGAGGGGGACTCAGAAAAGGAGGTGGGTCCAGACACACTGAGCCACTGAGTGATTTAGGGAAAATGCATTCTGGCGCAGAGGGGCAGGCAAGGGGACCAGGAGGGTAAGGAAGAAAGGGGATGAGATTGCGCAGCTATCCAGGCCTACTTTCCTGAGAAGTTTCCGGAGACCAGAGTAGCACCAGGACAGGAGGGACAGGTGGGGGGATTTAGGACCCGACAGGTGACAGGATGAGGGTGTCTTGGCAGCTAATGGGGAGTCTTCTGTCAAGACCCACAGCCCCTGGCCCTGGCAAATACCGTGACCAGGGGCAGCACCAAGGAGCAGGAGCCTGGGAGCTGGTTTTTGCAGATTTCAGCTGGGATGACTCTGCAAGCGAAAATGACTCTCTCATGGGACACAGAGTGAGCCCAAGTCAGGACACTCTCAGTGTCTTCCCCACTGGTAGTTATGTGGGAAATGAACATGGAGATCCCCAAATAGCAATGCCAAACTTGTAGATCATTAAGATAAGATTTATTTATGATCAGGACACAAAATAGGCCAAGAGTTCACTTTCAAATAAATGTCTGATTATGAGGCAAAGAAGCCTGGGGTAAAGCCTGAACCCTTTTCCTCAGCAGAACCAAAGTTGCAGAAAAGGAGCAAAGTTGGGTTCATGTATTGTTTCCTCTGAGGCTGATCCTACACAGAGAAGTTGGGGATGGTTGTGGGGACACAGTCCACAGCAGGGAGTGCAAAGATGCTTCCGGACACTGAGCACAGGCACTGGCAGGTTTGTTCCCACTCAGCACTGGAGTACCCCAGGCTCCCAGTCCAGCCAGAGACCATCCTGCCTTAGGGGTTCCCTCTTTCTCAGTATTTCTTTCAGGGTTTTGAGTCTTGTGTTTACTTGGGGGTTTGGTGACCTCTAATGGCTGATCTGTGCTGCAGCAACTTGTAAGATTTTCTATGGGGCCCCACTCAGTCAAGGCTGAGAATTTCCCTGTTTTGGGTGATGTTGAAACTAATGTTAAGGGTCCCAGAACAGACTCTGCAGTAACACAAAATGATTCCTCTTCTCAATAAACCGGTCACCTAGTAGAAGAAAAGGAGAAAACAGGTGAGCAGGACTGGCCATCCTATTCATGACAAGGCTGCCCTGACCAGGTCCTGTGATCACTTGAGAGACCAAACCTGGGGTTGGAAAGAGAAGGTGCAGCAGGAGGGAGCCTGCAGGCACAATGGTGGGCTGGGGCGGGACTAGGATCTACTTTCAGGACCAGGTGAAAGTAGATCTAGAACAGGTGAGGTTCCTGGTCTAGATCTGTCACCCCAGCCTTGTCCCTCCTCCAGACACGGTCCAGAGCGGCTCTAGGGCTACAGGTAAGAGGCACAGGTGAGAAACACAGTGTAAAGTCAGCACTTACAACATCGCTGTTACAACTAGGAGCAAACTCTCTCATTTTAATGAAGTCTATTTTCACTCTGTAGATCTGCTTGTGGTTTGTGTTCATTATGTTAGGTTCTGCTGTTTTACATTAATATTCATAAATATCATTGTGATAATGAACTTATTATTTTTTAAAGATTTATTTATTTATGCATACAAGAGCTGGGGTGCAGGTCAGAGGTGTGGGGTTGGGTGGAGAGGATTCACCAGAGACAGAGTGGGGAACAGAACAGGCAGATTGACTGAAGTACACTGCTGAGGGGAGCAGCAGGCAAGACAGGAGAGGTCTGCTGCACCATGTGGGTAGCTCCCTGGCGAGGGATTGAGCTCATGCTACAGTGGCTGCAGACGGCTTCATAGGTTTGTCTTAACCCCTTGAGCCACCAAGGAGGCCCTGAACTTATTTTTAACACAGAGTTTGTACCAAGCTGCGTGAGGGCTGTGGCAAAGTGAGTTTCCCTCTCTCTGGATGGGAAAGTCAGAAGGAGGCAGCGGATGTAAGAAGAAGAGCAGAAGAGTATTGAAAGTATTTACTGTAATTCTCTGATGAGTGATGAGGACAGCTTAATCCAGGCCACATTTTCTCACCAAGTAGACCCAGAGCTTCTCAGTCCTCCTTCTCTGCTATGACGGCTCCCTGTGCTGGAGAACATAAGCAAGTGATACATGACTCTTTCCATGACTCATGGGGGAAAAAAAAGTGCAGGTGAGAACTTGCCCTTTCCATTGAGTGGATTTTGCATAATCTCTGGATTTTGCTGTTTATGTTCAGTCACATGGTCACTGCTGCCTCCCCCTGGCTCAGATGCATCTGAAACAGAACCCAGAGGCCTCCCTGGTCCCCACAGATCAATAGTCTCTCAGCTCCACGTTCCATCCCATTGCCTGATTTTTAATCAATTTAACTATTCCTATGTTATTTATTCAACAGTTTACACTTATTTATTCCTGCGCAGCTCCCTTCTCTGCTACCACTGGCACAGGATTATTTGGGATCTAAGTTGTATTATTTGCTCATGTAAAATTGCTGCTCACATGACAACTGTGAACTAGTGCCTGAGATCCTAACACTAGGAAAAAAAGCATTTAGGGGAAAACTTGCCATTCTTTGCTACTGAAAAATAATTCAATGCATTACATTGACTTCAAGACAGGTGTACTTTTCCACATATAAAAATGATCCATTGGCCAATGAGAATCATGTTTACTAAATATCAAACAAAAATTTGAATTTTACTAAAAATTTTGAAATGTGAATAACCATTTATTCATGACAGAAGGAGAAAAGTCCTAATACTGAAAGGCGTGGGTCTTGGTGGAGTGGGTAGGGAAAGGAGAGCGACACTGAATTGCTATTGTCTGTATGGAAACTTCACATTACATTCAAGTGCAGAACAACTCTGGGCCAGCACTTGCCACAGGAGAAAGATTGTGATAAGAATTTGACTTGCCTGCCCCCTAGAGTGGTGCTGACAGAAGGACCAGGTGAAAGAAGAAACATACAAATAGAGAAATGATCTTTGCAAATACAGGAACCTCCTGACCTGATACCTGTCCTGAAATTGCGTCAAGAGAAACAAACCATCTGCACATGACCTGGGAGCTCTTCCCAGCTGCTGGGGACAGGCGGCCACAGTCTCACAGCTCGTCTGCCCCTTGGGAGCTGCCCTCACTCTACTCTCAGGCTGGTTCCCAAGCGCAGTAGGGAGAGAGCTCCCGGGGCCCCATAACAGGTGGTCATATCTTTCCCTGTGTTGAACATGTGTCTTCTTCTTTAGAGAAATGGCCAGGCCGCTTGTCTTCTGGACACAGCACACTCCTTGTGTAGGCCAGGCCTGGCTCCTGAAGCAGAGGATGTGAAGAGCCAGCTTTGAATGGGGACTAGAAAGCCATGGGCTGTGCAGCTGGCCCAGCCTGGGAGGCAAGCAGTCCTGCCCCTCGGGACGCTGGGATCTCAGGAGCCGCCAACATGATGAACCCAGCACTTAGCTGACACCAGGGAGGCTCCAGTGAACAATAGTCAGATCCCATCCTGTGAAACATATGCCAAGACAGGACACACTGTGGGCCTCAAGACAGGACACTGAAATTAAACACGTTCAAATCATACAAAGTACATTCTATACAATTTTTAAAAAATTATATTCAATATGAGTAATGAAATTTCTCCAAAAAATTCCCTAATATTCAGAAATAAATAGACACTATGAAATTAGATTGAAAAATGAAACAAAAAAGAAACTCAGAAAGCATTTTGAAGTGAAGATGTGTATATGAAGTTTACAAGAAAGCAGTGAAGTCAGGGCTCTGAGTGTGGAGCAATGAGCACGTGTAACAGCGAAGATAGTTTCAAATCAAATACCAGGGCTGTTACCCCGATGTATAGTAAGGTAGGAACAAATCCTTTTGTGGTTTCTGTCCGGACAGGGCTGCTCAGCGGAGGAGGCTGGGAAAGGTGGTGTCTGAGGTGCAGTGCGGACTCATGATCAGGAGCCCTCACATGTAAACAAGCCCCCTGAGTTCTCCTAAGTCTTCTGCTTACCCTGAGAGCTCCCGCCTGCTCCCAGATGACAGCTGGTCACCCAGGAGGGAGGTTTTTATTCAGAGCTGAACCACTGTGGGAGGATAATGTGTACCCTGCCTGCAGTCATAGACTTCCAGGTCCTCAGCCTCCACCGTGCTGAAATTAGGGTGAAATCTGTACCTGACCTGCTGCCACTGAGCCTGTCTGGGACCCCAGAGGCCCTGTGGGAAACCACATACAACAGGTGCCTTGGAGACTGGCCTGGCTTCTGCTGGAACCAATTCAAATAGGTGTTTCCATTATTATGTTAGAAGCTCTGACTGGCCCTGCATGAGATGGAGGCCTACTCTCCCAGGGTGACGGTCAGGAAGAGGGGTGTCTGAGTCAGGATAACATCCCCACTGGATCCAATAGAAGTGAGAAAAATACAAGATAATGTACACATCTTATGATCCATTTTCATAATTTTCCTCTCTTACATACTTCAGACTAAATTATTTTTTAATTTTATCAACATCCTAAAATTTCCACTTTTAAAAATTTCCATCATACAAATGACTTTTAACACCTGCATACAACATGCCCCCTCTTCTATGTCCCCAGAAGCCAGGTACTTGATTCTTCCGCTTCTCATACTGACCACGAAGTCACAGTACACATCTGCATGTGCACTGAGACATGTGGGGAGCAGGTGCCCCCAAAGCTCACCTTTCCCTCTGCCCTTATCAGGGACCCAGAGCATCAGCAGCCCAGGATCTGAGAAGGGAACCTCATTTTGAGAAGCTGACCTGAGAGGCCTGATAAGTCAAAGCAAGACCTGAGCTGACCTTTTATCTCAGCCCTGCCAGGGAAGGTCCTCCCCAGGGACCCACACGCAAATCCCCAGGTGGGGGCAGCAGGGTGCAGAGAGCCAAAGGGAGGGTGGGGCTCTTCTCTGAGAATGTAAAAAAATCTGTCTGAGTGTGGAAAGTAATCTAAGCTGTCTACCTGATGCAGTTTCTTGTACCAGTATTCTAGAACTTTGTCAGATATCAAATTTATACTTATTTTTAATCGGGTTGAATTTCCATAAATATTTTGTGATTTTGTCTTTCTATGTTTTTAAAGAGGTTGTGGGGGTTGTACGTTGTTGTTTTAATTGTGCTAAAACACATGGAACAAAGAGCAGAAATCTTATATGTAACTGAATAAGAGCTTCATAGATTCATTAGGTAGATGAAATTCAGCACATTTCAAACACTTTAGATGCCTCCTTAAGCTCTTTCAAGTCAATATCTTCTCCCAACCAAGTCAGAGCCCTTCTGATATCTGTCACAGCAGCCTGATTTTTCTTGGCTTTAAATTTCATCTAAACTGATGTCAGCGGGCCTCCCCGGTGGCGCAGCGGTTGAGCGCTGGGTTGCGAAGCTGCCCGCGGCATCTGCGGCGCCGGTTCGATCCCCCGGCTGCTCCCCGGCCACTGGAGGAGGGTCCCACATGGCGCGCAGACCCCTCCTGCCGCCCGCTGCTCCCCTCAGCAGTGTACTTCGGTCCTTCTGCCTGCTCTGCTCCCCGCTCTGGCTCTGGTGAATTCTCTCACCCTCCCGTGCTTCTGACTGTACCCAGTGCATGTATAAACAAAAACAAACAAACAAATAAATAAATAAGCATGCCTCTATAAAAAAAAAAAAAAAAAAAACTGATGTCAGCATTCTTCTAATTGCAGCTTTCTTTAGTGTCTTTACTTACTAATCCTGTCTTTACTTATTTTTCCAGACTTTAAGTCTCCTTAAAGGTGCTTAAATGCAAACCTCTTGTAAGTAATTTATGTTCCTTTTTCAATGACAATGAATCTGGAAGCCTTGTTGCCTTTGAATCAGTAGACTCCACCTGTCTCTCCTGCCATGATGAGATGTGGGTGAGTGGCTATTGTAACCCGACTGCTCAGTTTCCTGTTTTCTTTTGTTTTTCCTTATTGGTGACTATGAACAAAACAGGTAATATTGACTGTTTGTTACTAAAGACTGTACCCTGCAGGTTCACTCAGACAAACATGTATGTGAAATGGACTTTAGAACCAAAAAATAGTTTTCAAACAAATGGCATAAGCTGACACCATGCCTGCATTACCCCATAAAACCTCTCCACTTCCTGATCCAGGTGGACACACCTTCAAATGTCCCTTGCTTGTGGACCCTCATTATAATCCTTTTCCAGAAAAACTATTTTCTGGATTATATTACAATCTGATTACTGCTGGTTTAAATAGCCATTTATGCCTGGGTTTTTGATAGTCTGCAGAAAGGGAAAATTTATGGGATTTATTAAAACATGGTAGTATACAACAGTGAATGGTTAAACTGGGCCAAATATATGGCTATTGAACATCATTTACTAACACGAAGCTGGTACCAAAGTCTAATAGACCAGGAGCTCTGAGCTAATTCTAACCACTTGCTGTGACACTATAGTTGCCACCAATGTTAATGCAGTTGAGATGCAATTCTGGAAACAGGATTTTAAATAATCTTAATTGAAGTGTGTGTGATTACAGCTCTTTGTCTTTTCTGTCATTGTTTATAATATTATTGGATCTAGAATTTAATTACAACAAGAAATTTTTTATACAGTCAAAATTTATGTAACCATATCCTATGTTTAACCTCCCTATTGTTCCTCACTTCTTTTTTCCTCCCTTATCTTATACCTTCAATTATTTTATTCTCCCTGATAAACTTTTTTTTCCTGGTATTATTTCACTTTTTAAAAATTTTTTTTTTTAGATTTTATATTCCCCATACAATTGCACCCTCCTTATTTTGACCCCAATCCCTCCTTTCCCCACCCTGCCCCCTATAGTGTGTCTCTGGAAAATAGTTGTTTGTTGATTTTGATTTTTTCTTTCTTATAGTTATTCTTTTTCCTGGTCCCTTATTTAGGTTTTCTAGATTCCTGCTATGAGTGAGACCATCCGGTATTTTTCTTTTTCTTTCTGGCTTATTTGGCTAAGCACAATCCCTTCCAGCTCCATCCATGTTGCTGCAAATTGCATGAGTTTATCTTTTTTGATTGGTGAGTAATATTCCATGGTGTATATGTACCACATCTTCTTGATCCAGTCATCTATTTTGGGGCATTTGGGTGGTTTCCAAAGCTTAGCTATTGTCGATAGGGCTGCTATAACCATAGGGGTGCAGGTGCTCTTTGGAATTAATGTTTCTGTGTCCTTTGGGTAAATACCTTGGAGTGGAATTGCTGGATCATGTGGAAGCTCTATCTTTAGTAGGTTGAGGAATCTCCACACAGCTCTCCATAGTGGTTGGACCAGTTTGCACTCCCACCAACAGTGCAGAAGAGTTCCTTTTTCTCCACACCCTCGCCAACATTTGTTGGTGCTAGTTTTTTTAATATGTGCCATTCTCACTGGTGTGAGATGGTATCTCATTGTAGTTTCGATTTGCATTTCCCTGATTACAAGAGATGTTGAACATTTTTTCATATGCCTGTTGGCCATTTGCATTTCCTCTTTGGAGAAGTTTCTTTTTAGATCTTCTGCCCATTTTTTGACTGGATTATTTTCTTTGTTTTTGTTGAGTTTCATCAGCTCTTTGTAGATTTTTGTGATCAGTCCTTTATCGTTAGTGTTGTGTGCAAAAATGTTCTCCCAGTTGGTGGGGTTTCTCTTTGTTTTTGTTATTGTCTCTTTTGCTGTGCAGAAGCTCTTTAATTTGATGTAGTCCCAGCTGTTTATCTTTGCCTTCACTATCACTGCTTTGGGTGATGTATCTTTAAAGATGTCTTTGAGGTGCATGTCATGTAGTATTTCACCTATATTTACTTCTATATATTTGGTGGTTTCAGGTCTTATGTCTAGTTCTTTAATCCATTTTGAGTTGGATTTTGTGCATGGTGTGTGGTAGCAGTCAAGTTTCATTCTTTTGCATGTAGCGACCAGTTTTCCCAGCACCATTTATTGAACAAAATTTATTTGCTCCAATGCATGTTCTTTGCTCCTTTGTCAAAGATCAGTTGACCATAAATCTGTGGGTTTATTTCTGGTTTTTCTATTCAGTTCCATTGGTCTATGTGTCTGTTCTTGTTCCACTATCATGCAGTTTTGATTATTATGGCTTTGTAGTATAGTTTGAAATCTGGGAGAGTGATGCCTCCAGTCCCTTCTTTTTTTTTTTCAGGAAGGTTTTGGCTATTTGGGGTTTTTGGTGGCTCCATATGAATTTCATCAATATTTTTTCTATTTCTTTGAAGAATGACATTGAAATTTTAATTGGAATATCATTGAATCTGTAGATTGCTTTTGGTAGGATGGCCATTTTGATAATGTTAATTCTTCCAATCCATGAGCAGGGGATATCTTTCCATTTCTTTGTGCCTACTTCTATTTCTTTTAACAGTGTTTTATAGTTTTCTTTATATCGGTCCTTTACTTCTTTTGTTAGGTTTCTTTCCGAGTATTTGATTTTTTTGTTTCAATAATAAAAGAAATGGTTTTCTTGATTTCTTCTTTAAATTTATTGTTTGTGTATAGGAAGGCTACCGATTTTTGAGTGTTGATTTTGTATCCTGCCACTTTACTAAACTGATTGATGAGTTGAATTAGTTTTTCTGTAGAGTTTTTGGGGTTCTCTATGTACATTATCATATCATTTGCAAATAGTGATAGTTTGACTTCTTCCTTGCCTATTTGTATTTCTTGTATGTCTTTCTCTTGTCTTATCACTCTGACTAGGACTTCCAGTATTATGTTGAAACGCAGTGGTGAGAGTGGACATCCTTGTCTTGTTCCAGATCTTAATGGGAATGCTTTCAGCTTTTCACCACTGAGAATGATATTGGCTGTGGGCTTATCATATATGGCCTTTATGATGTTGAGGTATGTTCCTTGTATCCCAAGAGTTTCAAGGGCCGTTATCATAAATGGGTGTTGTACTTTGTCAAATGCTTTCTCAGCATCTACGGATATTATCATATGGTTTTTATATTTCTTTTTGTTGATGTATTGGATTACATTGATTGACTTTCAGATGTTGAACCATCCTTGTGTCCCTGGAATAAATCCTACTTGGTCATGGTGAATTGTCTTATGGATGCATTGTTGGATTCTCTTGGCAAGGATCCCTGATAATCTTTTTAAGACTTTCAATTAATTTGTGTCTTCTAGTGGGTAATTTCCTGTGTTTACTTCTTAAAAATATTTACCTTCAGTTCTGATGGGTAATCTTATACAGAATTTTAAATTTGCATTGATTTTTGAAGGGGAACAAACATCTGTCAGTTCCAATATATGTTCTTGCAATTGTACAACCCTGTCTAATAGGGGCCTCCCAATGTTAAAGTGTGCACCTTCAAAGAGTTGGTCATCTATGTGCACAGAGGCAAAGACAGCAGCCTGTTAGTGTGGAAGAGCTTTCCATGTTCAGAGACAGAGAGAGAAGAAAGATTTCAAATAATAACAAAGTCTGAAAATTACCCATTTTCCTGTGGGCAAAAGTCCAGTAAAAGAGGCACAACCCAAAGCGGGCCAGTTGCCACAAGTCTAAAGAAGCTTCTGGTGGGGAACCTCAAGAAAGGAGTTAGGCAGGTGCCAGAGTGCTTGGAATGAAGGAGGACCCCAAATTGAAAATGCATGATGTAATCCACCATGATGTCACTACAACAGATGCCATTATCTCTGCAAAGCACTTAAGTCCCAGGAGTAGACTCTTCACGTGTCACTCACCCACATATTGCTCCTCATTGTGTCTCCCCTCAAGTATCTCTTCTCTAAGTGTTCCCATGTAATCTCTTCCTCCTTCCTTCATCCTCCATGTATGTATCCACCTCCCTCTTTCCCAGCAGCTGCCCATTTAGGATACTTGGCTCATGGCATGCTGCGATTTTAGTCCTCAGAGCCTGACATCTCTTTAGCTTAGACATGGCATAGAGACTTTACAAATGTCAGGGTGTGGAGTAGATTCAGAACTTTATCCATGGAGAGAGGAAAGAAGACAAATGTTAGCACAGAGTAGAGGCTCAGATGTTGATAGGGAATACAGACAGAGAAGGAATCGAGAGCCCAGGACAGAGGGAAGGAGACAAATGACAGCACAGGGTAGAGCCTCAGGTGAAGATAGGAGAGAATATAGACAGAGTAGAAGGAATCTAGAGGCCAGTGCAGAGGAGAGGAGACAAATGATAGTTAATGGAGAAGGTTCAGATGTAGAATAGAGGTGCCCAAGGGCTCCACTAGATCTAAAGAAAGCCCCAGGAGGAACTGACCCAGAGACGAAGTCCTATTGGTCTTGTGAACCCATTGAGGACTTGAGATATTTGTTTAAGAAACAGACAAAAACTTGAATATTACTGACTTCTTTTCCAGTTATTGTTGCAGGATACCCAAGGACTCACTTTTTCTGAGGAAATCCTGAGAAAACTAACATGCTCTAACCAATCTTCTCCCTTTCCAAGTTTAGGAGATGCGAAATAACATCTAGGATCATGCATATGCTGCCAGTATTTTTTTTTTACACAGAAAGGCGTTCAATCTTGATTTTGGTATTTCTTTTTAACTTTTGTTTTTAACTTTGAGATTTTTTTTTCTCTGCTTGTTTTTGTTGTTACTTTGGCCTATCAGTGAAACTGCAGTTGTATGAGATATCCCACACGCAATACATGGTAACTAAAGAGCTCTTTGTGTCTATATGTTGTATATCTGTATGTCTTTTCCTTGTGTCCTTGTCTTGACCTCCAGTGATTGACAAATTGGTATACATGGTGCCCATAGACGTTGGAAAAAAAAAAAAGAGTCTCCAGTTATGAGAAAAACTAAAGGTTAAAGGTTATGGTTTGATTGTCAACATTGTGCTACTGAACTAAGCCGGTGCCTTCATAGAGATTGAATATTGTTGTTTCTGTTATTTTTCTGATACTTATGGCAAAGCTTCCCAGAAATCTAAACTAAAGTACAAATTTGGTAGCCTGTCATTTGGCTCATGCAAGGAAATTTTGTGGAACCTCAGTAGAGCTCCTGAGACACTCCACAAAGTTTCTCCCTTTCCTCCTGGGAAAGGCATTAGATGAATTTGTTCTATTTGGCTCACCTAGTAGAGTAAAACTAGAAGGGAAGCATTGTCACTTGGGAAAATGGGTAACACCATGACCTGATATGGATGTAAATTGTCAATGATGATTGTCACCTTGTAATATTGTATACTTCAATTGTTTAATATCTACAGGAATTGTTTCTGGAAATATAGGGAGAAAAGGTCTAACAGATTCCTATTGATGGAACTATTGAGAGTAAAACTTTCCTACTAAGGACTGAATAGACCTGGAAATACACCTGATATTTACTAAGTTTTCTTTGACATAATAATGATGATTTTTTTTGCATTTTGTTCTAAATCCACAAAGTTTTCTTGTTTTGGTGACCAGGATCTGCAGCAAGGTTGCAATTTTTTTTTCCAACAAAGCTAACTTGTGTTTGCATTTTCTCTCCCCTTGATACCAACACAGCATAAAAATAGTGGTAGTAATCTTTTACTACTTATCTCAGAGTCTGTTTTTGCATAACTTCCATAGGGATTTTGTTTGCTTAAACTGAAAAAAATTGGACATAAGTTTCATTGTCTGGCTTTGTGTGGAGTTCTTCCAGAAAGTTGAAACAGAGCTGAACCAAGAAGAGGAGAACCTGTTTGCTTTGTTCGTAGGGTTCCAGAGACCTCCAAAGAAGGTGAGGAAGCTTGCCTCCATTGGCAGGACTGGACAGCCCAGCCAACAAAAAGTCCCTGGTACCCTCGAGAAGAGGAAAGCCCAGGTGGAGTCTGATGAGACCAATTTGTTCCAGAAGCCTACACGGACCGGATGTCAACAGTTCGCTCTGAATCCTATATGGAGTATTCCAACGAAGCCAGCTAAAAATTGCTGCTTAGTTATTCTGCCCTGTGATTTTATGCAAAATAGGCAATATGATTTAAAAGTAGATTTAGTTTACAAACTTTTGCTATGCTGTTCAAAAAAAATTTCGGGATCAAGGTTGAGAGAATTTGTTTTTACATAAGTTGAACCATTTTAAGATTTTTTCCTGTGATTTTGATATATTTGCTGTCTTGTTCTGGCTAATGCCTCCAGATGTTTTCTTTTGGCTTGGACTGATGAACTGTTTTTCCAGGACTGGAGGACTTCTGCTTTCCACAATGGACAATACCTGGAGGGACTGGTTTTCTTTCACACTGGAACCCTGGAAAATTTTCATCTGACACTATATCCCAGCATCCATATGTTTGATCTTCATCACCATGGAAATGGTGCAAAAAGTGAAAGGGGGTGAATTGTTAGGGGGAAAGGATGTCCTGCGGTAATCCCATACAGGCTTTGTGGACCCCACCCCCACTCCAGACCAAAGCCATCAGGACATTGGGAAAGATAAATCCCATCACCACCAAAGGGAAGGTGGCTGGGACCTGAGGGTGGAGTTAAGCAGCCAGGTTGGGTATAAAAACCAAGCACGTGGGCCTCGGGCTGGGTCGCTGTCACTGGCCTCCTGGCTACACAGCTCCTGGCTCGCGGCCAGCTCTCAGAGTGCCATTTTGGGATTCCTGATCAGCGGATTGGGTAGGACTCATTTAAAACTTTATCTCCCACTTTTCTCCCTGAGCTGTACATTTCCTCATTTCCCCTTCCCTTGTAAATAAACCTTTTATTAACCTTTCCCATGTGCCTGCAGTAGAGCTTTGATAAGTCCTTTTAAGCGCGCGGGTGAGGACCCACAGTCAGGCACCCGTTTTGTATCGGGGTTGCTCTACAGCAAAACTATTGTATGCAAAGATGCCGTCTGTACAGAAGTGTCCCTTCTTATAAGGTAAATTTTCACTGTGTTTGGGATATAATATGTGTGATATAGAAAAACAGTTTTTGATCAAAAATGGCCAGGATTTTTGGTCAAATTGGTAAACACCTTTAACAAAACTGTTTTTCAATATGACATTAATTTACATTTCAAGTGTCTTAATTGGGCACCAAAAAATTATTATAAAGGAGATAAGTCCACTGAAAACAGAATCATAAAGACCTAATAATCATGCACTGAATCCTTTTTGGCATAAAAAGTGTCATTACAGGATCCTGGTCCCATTAATCCCAAAGGTGGTTGTAAAAGGAAGCAACCTGCAAAGAGAAGTTTGAATCTTGTAAGTAGATGAAGGAGGAGATAACTGAGTCTGATAATCAACACAGAATATTCCTTCTGAGGGTGAGAGGTGATCCGTGCGCGTCCTATGACAATCTGGACAGGAAAGGAAGTTGTCCTTGTCACTCTTCTCCTGCTTTAACTGCAGTTACCTTTTCATTGTAAGTGGACATGATACAGGCAACCTCTGGGGCAGTGATTCAAAATGGGGAATTGTAGATTCTGGGTTTCAATGCCCCTAGGCCAGAGACCTGAATTGCACCCAAGAATGGTCACAGAAGCCTCATTTTCCACCCCTAGTTCCAACTGTCCCTAGGCCAGGAGACCTGAGTGGTACCCTAGAATGGTTACAGAAGCCTCATTTTCCACCCCTAGTTCCAGCTGCACATTCCCTGGGGGAAAGTCTCCTTTTCCCAAGAACAGATTGATATCCATGGAGGTGATCCCTTCACAGTAGTTTTCACTGGTCTAGAGATAAATATGTTCTTGAAATATGAAATATTAGGCCACCCTGCTGGTACAAGGGGCTAAGACACAAGCTGGGAAGCTATCCTCACTCTCTGCAGCACGAGTTCAATCCCCAGCCAAGGAGCAACCCACATGGTGCAGCAGACCTCTCCCGACTCACCCGCTGCTCCTCTCAGCAGAGTATTTCAGTTAATCTGCCTGTTCTCTTCCCTGCTCTGTCTCTGGTGAATCCTTTCACCCCCACACCTCTGGCTTGTACCCAAGTTCTTGCATGCATAAATAAATAAATCTTTAAAAAAAGAAATAGGAAACTAATATTAGCTATGAATTATCATGTTATTTGAATGCTCAAAAAAAATATTTTGAGTAAGTGTTGTCATCACGTTATGACTGCGAATAGCTTTGCAACATGTTTTTCCAACCATATGAGTGCAGATGATAGTTTAAGTAGTGAAGAAGCAGGAAATTGAGAATATGGCAAAATACCAATTTAACAAAATGTCCAAATCTATGCTATAGAAATCATACCAAACTGATAAATTCCATTAGTTTTTCCTTTTCTGGCAAAATTTCTGTGTCATTGTGTGTTTATGAGGATGACTACATGTCACTGACCAATGCAGGCCAGGCAGGGAGCATCCAAGCAGCTGTCCCTTTCACCATAAGGGGCTGATCCCAGTTCCAGGCCACCCAAATCCTGCTCTTACTTCAGGCGGACGCTGTGCACTGACAGGGCTTCACAGCTGGTGTCTCTGGTGGGCTGAGACACTCATGGTCCAGAGCTCTCCACACCTTCCTCTTACACACACTCAGGGTCTTCTCTGACTGCTCATGAGACAAAAGTCAACCATGTGGGCATCTGGTCCAGGCCATGAGGGAGGTTTTTGTTGGGGGCTCAACCACTGTGGGAGGATAATGTGTAGCCTGCAAGCAGTAATAGATTCCAACATCCTCAGCCTCCACCCTGCTGATCTTCAGGGTGAAATCTGTGCCTGACCCGCTGCCACTGAACCTGTCTGGGACACCAGGGTCTCTGTTGGAAACCTTATATTCAGGAGCCTTGGAGACTGGCCTGGCTTCTGCTGCAACCAATTCATATATGTGTTTCTATCACTATATATGAGGCTCTGACTGGCCCTGCAGGAGAGGGAGACCTGCTCCCCAGGGACGACGGTCAGGGACTGGGGGGTCTGGGTCAGCACAACCTCCCCACTGGATCCTGAAGAAAGGAGAGAAAAGTGACAAGTAAAGAGAAATATTATCCGTCATTTTTATTATTTCAAGTCAGTTATTCATTTAGGCTAAAATACTGCTTTGTTAACTATCAATACTTGAGGTATACAATTATACACCAAAACCATGAGCTCACAATAAATAACCTGTGGGAAGAGACCCCTAAACTTTGCCTGCCCTCTCTAGTCAGGGTTCCCAGGGTACAGATGCTTCACGTAGTCACAGATCTCAGCACCACTTTCTCTTAAGGACAAGACACACACACCTAACAGAGATGGAATACGCATGGGGGCAGAGGACCCCAGAGCTCAGGTTCCCCACCCTGGGCTCCATTCTCCTCTCCCCTCTGCCTTACCTGGGGTCCAGAGCATCAGCAACACCAGGAGCTGAGCAGGGAAACTTATGTTGAGAGGGTGACCTGATGGCCCTGTCGGGTGAGATCAGTCTGCAGCTGGTGTTTTATCTCAGCCCTGAAGGCTCAGGTCCTCTCTAGGGACCCGCATGCAAATGCCCTGGTGGGGGCAGTGGGGTGGAGAGAGCCCAGGGGAGCCTGGAGGCTTTCACAGGGGCACAGTGAGTGTCTTGTCTTTCATCAGTCTGATGGAAACTGAAAGAAACATTTGTGTATCCCAAAGACAAGCAAGATCAGATTCTGCAAGTTTGTTTGTTTTGTGCACAATACAAGCCGTGTATTCCTGCTTCTCTTCAAATAGCATATGCTGATGCGCTGCCTCTGACCACGCAGAGATGTGTCCAGGTCTCCCTCAGGTCAGTGAGTGACCACCTTCTTGGCTTCTCCCAGGTGATCTCACGAGTGACTCAGCTCCTCCTCTGGACTGATGAGCAGTGTCTCAAGGTACAGGATGGACGTGAGGGTCAGTGTCCTTTGTATCTGCTGTTATCAGGTTAACAGTTTAACTCTGTCAGATAGAAGAACCTCGTACACTGAATTCCATAAGTATATTTACATCAGAAGACCCTGACAAGGAGAATAAACTTTATCTCTTAGAGACACCAAATAGACTTGTTTAAGAAGAAAGAACAAGAAAATGTTGTATCTTAATGAATACAAATTTAGGGCAGCCAGTTGTTAAAGTCTGTGAACTCTGTCATCCTTACACACTGTAGTCATAATGGATTAATTTAAGAAATTTCTGAAGAGAAAGAGTGCTAGGGGGAATGGAACTAAGTAAATAAGAAACTATATATGTGTTTGCACAGGTGTATGTATGATAAGAAGCAAACAAACATGAAAGTAACACAAGCCTGACCACGTCTGAATCTGGCCGTGCACACAGGCCACGGGTGATGGAGAGGACGCAGGTGGAGAATGACCCGCATGAGGTCCCGAGGGAGGAGACCCCTGCGTCTCCAGTCCTGACCATGGTCCCTGACGGAGGACACACAGTGACAACGGCTGCTCTTCGGGTTCCTATCCTCACATTTGAAGCTGACATTGGACAACGTGAAGAGACAGGGCTCCACTGCACAGGTGACGCTTTGTTTACATGGGGTGCTATTGTCACCTCCCCTATGGCCATCTCTTCTGGAAGCACATTTACCACAGCCCCTTTTCTCTGTATGTCTCCTTAGAATTGTCCATAAGGGGTCCTCACTGAGCTCTGGAAGAGGAGAGGATTCACTCCTCCATCACACCTGCAGTTCTGGAGAGTCACCTGGAGAGCTGCAGCGGAGGGTAGAGCTTCACCGCCCTGTCCAGAGCTCTCTAGAGAGGTCTGAGAACCACAATAGCAGGCAACTTATCCACTCAGTGATGATGTGCTCTGGTGTCCTGGACAGCGACAGCGAACCCCATGTCTGTGTTTGCTTCCCTGAACACATGCCCCCAGAACATGAAAGGATTGTAATTTAACCTCTACCTCCCGCTATAAAAACAATTCTAGACAAGAACGAATAGCGAGAAAAATTGCAAAAGACATATGAGGGATGGGGCTATTATTTGAAATACACAGATAATTCTTGGAACAAACACTCAATAAAAATTGGGGCAATGTCCTTAGCAGACCCCTCACCCAAGGTGATACACAGTCGACTCAGAAGAAAGTGAAAAGATGGGCCACATGTCACATCATCTGGAAATGCAAAGGAAGTCAGCAGTAGCCCCCACTGCACCCCATCTTGGATGCCCGAATCTAGAACAGTGACACTTCATCACAACATCATCTGTCACTAGGATGTGACCCTGGGACTGCCTCACACATCATGGTGGGAACACAAATCGGTGCCATCACTTTGGACCAAGGTTGTTGGTTTCCTACAAGATGAGCACACTCTTGCATGTCATCCAGCAACTGGACTCCTTCATATTTCCCCAAAGAGTTAAACACCCACATTACCCTGACCTCTGTGCTTATGGCACTTTACTCTAAATTAAGAATTTGTGAATGTCCAGGTGTCCTCCAGGGGCTGTTGAATGTATAATAAACTGTTGCTCATCCAGACAATGGATCATTGCTCAGCACTAAATGGCCCCCACCACGATATTTGAGGGAGTCCCTGATGTCGCATCATCATGACAGGTGACGATGTGAGGAGGGGTCACTGTCCATAGTCAGGCATCCTAGGGGGTGACTGTGTGCTGCTGATGATTTAATTTGTGATTCCTGAATGGACAAAAAGAGGACATGGAAGAAACTTAATTTTAAGGACAGAAATCCAGCTGAAAAAGTCCGCATAATATATGACTATCTGAAGGACATTCCGGGGAAGGGGACACAGTGGGGACAGTAATGACATCAAGGGCTATGGGGGAATTAAGAGGTGGAGCATGAAGGAATTTGAAACAGTGAAGATGCTCTGTGGACACTGTCATGGGGGACACACGCCCTGGTTAACTGTGGACCTTTAGCCTGTGCATGAGCTGGGGCAGGTCCTCTTCTAATCTGTGGGTTCAGGCTCTTCAGCTGGAACATCAGTACACTTTTTGGGGAGGGTTAGAGGAGGAACAATGAGAGACAATGTTTGTGTGGGAGGAGTGTGTTATGGGAAAAATCCTATTGCCTAATTTCTAGGAAGCTTAATCATCTCCGTGTGTGTGTATTTCATTTTAAAAAATTCTTACTCAAAGTACAGTGGCTCCCTACCACGGTATGACCTCATCAGGTCACAGGCAGACAGCTCAGGTGTCATCAGCTCTGTCTTTATTGAATCCAAAGAGTCATAATCTTGTCTGTGCTGCTGGGGGAGGAAAGAGAGTTAGGACAAAGAGCCACCAGCTCCTTCTACCAGACCCTTCAGTCCTTCGAAGTGAGATGCCATCTGAGATGTGCTCTCAGCAGTTAGAAGCAACATGGAAAGCAGCTGGGCTGCCCAGCCTCAACATCTGCTCCCTGGGTGGTTTTTGTTCAGGCCTGTGTCACTGTGGGAGGGTCCCTGTTACTCTGCTGACAGAAGTAAGTGGCCACATCTTCAGGCTCCAGGCTGCTGATGGTGAGAGTGAAATCTGTCCCAGACCCACTGCCACTGAAGCGGGATGGGACCCCGGGCTGCAAAGTGGATGCATATCTAATCAGGAGCTTAGGAGCTATCCCGGGTTTCTGCTGGTACCAGTGCAAGCTGGTACTGATGCCCTGACTGGCCCGGCAGGAGATGGTGACTCTGTCTCCTCGAGATGCAGATACTGAGGGTGGAGATTGGTTCAACTGGATGTCACACCTGGCCCCTGAAATGGAAAGAAAACACACCCCACGCTGTCATCCTGTCATCAGAGAATTTCCCTGAAGGCCAGGGGCCCTGACGGCCAGGGGCCCTGTCCACCCAGTTCTGATCAACTCCTGGTGTTTCCTTCCTCACCTGGGAGCCAGAGCAGCAGGAGGCTGAGGAGCTGAGCAGGGGCCCTCATGTCCATGCTGGGTCCTGCCTGGA
Organism: Talpa occidentalis; assembly: GCF_014898055.3. Classification (NCBI taxonomy): domain Eukaryota; kingdom Metazoa; phylum Chordata; class Mammalia; order Eulipotyphla; family Talpidae; genus Talpa; species Talpa occidentalis. The sequence continues at coordinate 95,986,638 of NW_023604861.1, forward strand.
CTGACCCTCAGGGGCTGGGGCAGACTATGAATAGTGTGGAGGGAGGGGCTGTGCTCTGGGAACATGCAAATGAGCAGGGGCGGGGCAGTGGGCACAGCTGCAGGGGCTGATCTCAGTGACAGCACAGAGGCAGGGACTCCCCAATGACCAGGTCTCCCAAGGGTGAACTTGCCTGCAGAGAAAGTATTTCTCACTGGGATGACAGGACAGAATCATCTACACTCCTAGGAGTATAATGTTCTTTTCATCTAATCTATGACATACTTTACTTCTTAGTCTCCATGTAGTACAGGGCCTATAAAGAACGGCTCTCAAAGAAATTTAACAAACTTCTTTATTTGAACTTTGGAGCATGAGAGGCTATTTCTAAATTGACTCCCTGATATTACTGGTTGAGAAATTGTCTTCACTTCCAGAGAGAAATGCATTGAGGTAGAAAGGAAATAAGACTGTGGGTGTCCTGAATTGGTAATGAGAGCCCAGACACTGAGTATCCTCCATGCTGACCTCATCTTCTGCTAAGCCTTGTGTCCTCCATATCTGAGGCCCTGTGCCACCACATTCACCTGGTCCCAAGGCCAGAGTGTGCTCCCCCCACATCTGACAATCTCCTCCCTCCCCAGTGCTGTGTCATCAACAGACCTGAGCACATGCCCGTGTCTCCCTGGACTGTAGCTCATGTCCTTCATCCTTCTCCCCCAGGTGTTCCCTTCCGAGCTGAGGTCTTCCCAGACCAACTCCTCAGTGATCCCTGGGGTCAACTGTGTCCCTGCACCTGCAGGCTCCCCCATGGCCACATCTCCCACACATCCCAGGAGACAGCAGCTCTAGTCTCAGGGTGAGGAGGGGTCACCCTGCCTAGCTCTCTTCACTTCTCGTGTTGCCAGGACACTGCCCTAATGCAGTGTCTGCCCCCTGTGCATTCTCTGAGCACATCCTCCTGTGTGTCCTGTTCCCACCCCCGACTCTCCTGCACAGGAATCCTAGAAAATGTACCACCTCCGGACAGTGGAGGACAGGATGGGGAGACACTCCAGGGCCTTGACTCTGAGATGCCTACAGCCTGTATGTGAAGCACGATCATCTGGTGGTGCACTAAGAACAGGAGGTAGATCCAGACACACTGAAGCCACTGAGTGATTTAGGGGAGATCATTATAGGGGGATCAAAGGGGCCAGGAAGGTAAGAAAGAAAGGGAATGTGATTGTGCAGCTGTCTGTCCAGGCCTGCTTCCCCAAGAAGGTTCCAGAGACCAGGGTAGCACCAGGACAGAAGGGACATATGGGGAGATTTAGGCCCAGACAAGTGACAGGATGAGGGTGTCTTGGCAGCTAATGGTGAGTCTTCTGTCGAGACCCACAGGCCGTGCCCCTGGCAGGTACCATGTCTGGGGCAGCACCAAGGAGCAGGAGCCTGGGAGCTGGTTTTTGCAGATTTCAGGTTGGGATGATGTTAACTCTGTCTCACCCTGCAGGAAAAAGTGACCCTCTCATGGGACACAGCGAGGGAGCCTGGGTCAGGACTTACTCAGTGTCCTCCCCACTGGTTCTTAAGTGGGAAATGAACATGAAGATCCCCAAATAGCAATGCCAAACATGTAGATCATTAAGGTAAGATTTATTTATGATTAGGACACAAAATCGGCTAAGAGTTCCTTTTCTATAAATGTCTGCTTATCAGGTAAACAAACCTGGGGCAAAGCCTGAACCCTTGTCCTCAGCAGAACCAGAGTTGGAGGAAAAGGAGCAAAGCTGGGTCCATGTATCAAGTTTCCTCTGAGGCTGATCCTACACAGAGAAGTTGGGGATGGTTGTGGGGACACAGTCCACAAAGGGGAGGGCAAAGATGCTTCCAGACACTGAGCACAGGCACTGGCAGGTTTGCTCACAGTCAGCACTGGAGTCCCCCAGGTTCCCAGTCCAGGCAGAGACCATCCTGCCTTAGGGGCTCCCTCTTTCTCAGTATTTCTTTCAGGGGTTTGAGTCTTGAGTTTACATGGGGGTTTGGTGACCTCTAATGGCTGATTTGTGATGCAGCAACTTAGAGGATTTTCTATGGGGCCCCACTCAGTCAGGGCTGAGACTTTCCCTGTGTTGGGTGATGCTGGAACTAAGGTTAGGAGTCCCAGAACAGACTCTGTAGTAACACAAAATGATTCTTCTTATCAATAAACCTGTCACCTGGTTGAAGAAAAAGGACAAAACAGGTGACCAGAACTGGCCATCCTATTAGTGACAAAGCTGCACTGATCAGGTCCTGTGATCACTTGAGAGACAAAAGCTGTGGTTGCAAAGAGAAGGTGGAGCAGGAGGGAGCCTGCAGGCACAATGGTGGGCTGGGGCAGGACAGAGGATCCTGGTCTAGATCTGTCAACCCAGCTGTGTCCCTCCTCCAGACACAGTCCAGAGCAGCTCTAGGGCCACAGGTAGATACACAGGTGAAAATAACAGTGTTAACTCAGCATTTAAAACATTGCAGTTTCAACTAGGGGCTTAATCTCTCATTTTAACTGTCTATTTCAAAATGTAGATCTGCTTGTGGTTCATGTTCATTATGTTAGGTTTTGCTGTTTTACATTAATATTCATAAATATCATTGTGATAATGAACTTATTTTTATTTTTTAAAAGATTTTTTTATTTATGCATACAAGAGCTGGGGTGCAGGTCAGAGGTGTGGGGGATGAGAGGATTCACCAGAGACAGAGTGGGGAAGAGAACAGGCAGACTGACTGAAATACACTGCTGAGGGGAGCAGCGGGTGAGTCAGGAGAAGTCTGCTGTGCCACGTGGGTAACTCCCTGGCCAGGGATTGAACTGGTGCTGCAAGGCTGCAGATAGCTTCATGGGTTGCGTCTTAACCCCTTAAGCAATCAGCGAGGCCCTGAACTTATTTTTAACACAGAGTTTGTATCAAGCTTGGGGAGGGCTGTGGCCAAAAGAGTTTCCCTCTCTCTAGATGGGGGTGTGATAAGACGGATGTAGAAAGTAGCACAGAATGAGTATTGGAAGTGTTTAATATAATTCTCTCTCTTTTTTTTTTAAGATATATTTATTTATTTATACAAGCACTTTGTACAGTGTGAAGGGAGGGAGGGTGAGAGCCAAAGCAGGAAGCAGAACAGACAGACTGACGAAATACACTGCTGAGGGGAGCAGCGGGCGCGGCAGGAGAGGTCTGCACGCCATGTGGGACCCTCGCTGGCGGCCGGGGATCGAACTGGCACTGCAGAGGGTGCGGGCCCCTTTGCAGCCCAGCGCTCAACTGCTGCGCCACCAGGGGAGGCCCATTTAGCATAATTCTCTTATTAATGGTCAGGACAGCTCATTCTAGGCCACATTTTTCACGAAGTAGACCCAGAGTTCTCAGTCCTCCTTCTCTCCATGATGGCTCCCTTTGCAGGAGAATGTAGGCGAGTGAGACATGACTCTTTCCATGTCTCATGGGGAAAAAAAAGTGTGCAGGTGAGAACTTGCACTTTCCATGAAGTGGATTTTTATGTTCAGTCACATGGTCACTACTGCCACCTCCTGGCTAAATGTATCTGGAACAGAACCCAGAGGCCTCCCTGGTCCCCACAGGTCAGTAGTCTCCAGCTCCACATTCTATCCCATTGCCTGATTTTTAATCAATTTAACAATTACTGATGTTATTTATTCAACCGTTTACACTTATTTATTCCTGCATAGGTCCTTCTCTGCTACCACTAGCACAGGATTATTTGGGTTCTAATTTGTCTTATTTGCTCACAGAAAATTGCTGCTCACATGACAACTGTGAACTAGTGCCTGAAATTCTAACACTAAGGAAAAGAGCGTTTAAGGGAAAACCTTTCATTTTTGGCTACTGAAAAATAATTGAATGCATTACATTTACTTCAAGACAGGTATGTATTTTCACAGATAAAAATGATCAATCGGCCAATGAGATACATGTTTACATAAATATCAAACAAAATTTTGAATTTTACTAAAAATTTTGTGTATGAAATGTGAATAACCATTTATTGATAACAGAAGGAGAAAAGCCCTAGTATTGATAGGCGTGGGTCTTGATGGAGTGGGCAGGGAAAGGAGAGAGACACTGAATTGCTGTTGTCTGTATTGAAACTTCTCATTACATTCAAGTACAGAACAACTCTGGGCCAGCACTTGCCACAGGAGATACTTTGTGATAGGAACTTGAGTTGCCTGCTCTCTAGAGGGTGCTGACAGAAGGACCAGGTGAAAGTAGCAACATACAAATAGAGAAATGGTCATTTTGAATCTCAGACCCTCCTTACCTGATACCTGTTTAGAAATTGCGTCAAGACAAACAAACCATCTGTACATGACCAGGGAGCTCTTCCAGGCTGCCTGAGGAGAGGCGGTCATGTCTCACAGCTCATCTGCCCCTTGGGAGCTGCCCTCACTCTGTTCTTAGGCTGGCTCCCAACTGCAGTGTGGAGAGAGCTCTCAGGGGTCCCATAAGAGGTGGGACATCCCTTTCCCTGTGTCGAACATGTGTCTTCTTCTTTAGAGAAATGGCCAGGCCTCTTTGACTTCTGGACACAGCACACTCCTTGTGTAGGCCAGGCCTGGCTCCTGAAGCAGAGGATGTGAAGAGCCAGCTTTGAATGGGGACTAGAAAGCAATGGGCTCTGCAGCTGGCCCATCTTGGGGTGCAAGCAGTCCTGCCCTTCGGGCCCCTGCGGTCACAAGAGACACCAACATGATGAACCCTGCACTTAGCTGACACCAGGGAGGCTCCAGGGAACAACAGTCAAACTCCCATCCTGTGAAACATATGCTAAGACAGGACACACTGTGGGCCTCAAGACAGGACACTGAAATTAAACACGTTCAAATCATACAAAGTACATTCGATACAATTTTTAAAAAGTTAATATTCAATATCAGTAATGGAAATTTATCCAACAATTCCCAAATATTTGGAAATAAATAGACACTATGAAATTAGATTAAAAATTATACAATAAGAAAACCCGCAAGCATTTGCAAGATGTGTATATGAAATTTACAAGAAAGCAGTGAAGTCAGGGCTCTGAATTGTAGCAATGAGCACGTGTAACAGCAAAGATGGTTTCAAATCAAATACCAGGGCTGTTACCCCGACGTATAGTAAGGTAGGAACAATCCTCTTGTGGTTTCTGTCTGGACGAGGCTGCTCAGCAGAGGAGGCTGGGAAAGGTGGTGTCTGAGGTACAGTGGGGACTCATGATCAGGAGCCCTCACATGTGAACAAGCCCCCTGAGTTCTCCTAAGTGTTCCTCTCACCCTGAGAGCGCCCGCCTGCTCCCTGTTGACAACTGGTCACCAGGAGGGAGGTTTTTGTTCAGGGCTGAACCACTGTGGGAGGAGAATGGGTACTTTGCTGGCAGTAATAGACTCCCAGGTCCTCAGCCTCCACCCTGCTGATCTTCAGGGTAAAATCTGAGCCTGACCTGCTGCCACTGAACCTGTCTGTGACCCCAGAGGCCTGTGGGAAACCACATATAACAGGAGTCTTGGAGACTGGCCTGGCTTCTGCTGGAACCAATTCAAATAGGTGTTTCCACCACTGTGATCTAGGTTCTGACAGACTTGCAGGAGATGGAGGCTGACTCTCCCAGGGTGACAGTCAGGGAGACGGGAGTGTGGGTCAGGATAACATCCTCACCGGGTCCTAAAAGAGTGAGAGAAAAACACAAGATGATGTACACATCTTATGAGCCATTTTCATAATTTTCCTTTCTTACATACTTCAGACTAAATTATTTTTTACTTTCATTAACATCCTAAAATTCCTGCTTTTACAGATTTGCATAATACAGAGTGACATTTAGAACCTGCATACAACATGCCCCCCCTTCTATGTCACCAAAAAAACGTACTTGCTTCTTCCAGTTCTCCTACTGACCAGGGGGTCACAGTACACATCTGCATGTGCACTGAGACACATGGGGAGAGGGTACCCCCAAAGTTCACCCTCCCCTCTGCCCTTACCAGGGATCCAGAGCATCATCAGCCCCAGGAGCTGAGCAGGGAACCTCATTTTGAGAATCTGACCTGAGATTCCTCATAAGTCAAAGCAAGACCCGATTGACCATTTATCTCAGCCCTGCCAGGGAAGGTCCTCCCCAGGGACCCACATGCAAATCCCCAGGTGGGGGCAGCAGGGTGCAGAGAGCCAAAGGGAGGGTTGGGCTCTTCTCTGAGAATGTAAACAAAACTGTCTGTGTGTGGAAAGGAATCTATGCTGTCCGTGGGATGCTGTTTCCTGTACCAGTATTCTAGAACTTGCTCAGATATCAAATTTATACTTCTTTTTAATAAGGTTGAGTTTCCAAAAATATTTAGTGATTTTTGTCTTTCTATATTTTTTAAAAGGTTGTGGGGTTTGTATGTTGTTGTTTTAATTGTGACAGTCTCCTCCCTCCCCAGCGCTGTGTCATCAACAGACCCGAGCACAAGCCCAGGTCTCCCTCTACTGTAGCTCACGTCCTTCATCCTTTTCCCCCAGGTGCTTCCTTCAAAACTGAGGTCCTCCCAGACCATTCCTCAGTGATCCCTGGAGTCTACTGTGTCCCTGCACCTGCAGTTTTCCACATCACCGTCTCCTCCACATCCCAGGAGACAGCAGCTCTAGTCTCAGGATGAGGAGGTCTCCCTGCCCAGCTCTCTTCACTTCTCATGTTGCCAGGACACTGCCCTAATGCAGTGTCTGTCCCCTGTGCAGCCTCTGAGCGCATCCTTCTGTGTGTCCTGTTCCCATCCCCACCCTCCTGCACAGGATTCCTACAAAAGGCACCACCTCTGGACAGCAGATGGCAGGATGGGGAGACACTCCAGGATCTTGACTGGGAGATGCCTATAGCCTGTATGTGAGGCAGGATGACCTGGAGGGGGACTCAGAACAGGAGGTGGTTCCAGACACACTGAGCCACTGAGTGATTTAGGGTAAATGCATTGATGCATTGGGGGTGGGGAGGGGTGGGCAAGGGGACCAGAAAGATAAGGAAGGAAGGGGATGAGATTGCACAGCTATCTGTTCAGGTCTACTTCCCTGAGAAGGTTCCTGAGACCAGAGTAGCACCAGGACAGGAGGTACAAGTGGGGGGATTTAGGCCCAGACAGGGGACAGGATGAGGGTGTCTTGGCAGCTGATGGTGAGTCTTCTCTCAAGACCCAAAGCCGCTGGCCCTGGCAGGGACCATGTCCAGGGGCAGCACCAAGGAGCAGGAGCCTGGGAGCTGGATTTGCAATTTCAGGTTGGGATTATGTGAACTTTGCCTGACTTTGCAGGTGAAAATATCCCTCTTATGGGACACAGGGCAGGAGCCTGGATCATCACTCACTCAGTGTCCTCCCCACTGGTACTTAAGTGGGAAATGAACATGGAGATCCCCAAATAGCAATGCCAAACATGTCGATCATTAAGGTAAGATTTATTTATGATCAGGACACAAAACAGGCTAGGAGTTCACTTTCACATAAATGTCTGATTATCAGGCAAGCAAGCCTGGGGTAAAGCCTGAATCCTTTTCCTCAGCAGAAACAGAGTTGGAGGAAAAGGAGCAAAGCTGGGTCCATGTATCAAGTTTCCTCTGAGGCTGATCCTACACAGAGAAGTTGGGGATGGTTGTGGGGACACAGTCTGCAGCAGGGAGTGCAAAGATGCTTCCAGACACTGAGCACAGGCACTGGCAGTTTTGCTCCCACTCAACAATGGAGTCTGGTAGGTTCCCCATCCAGCCAGAGACCATCCTGCCTTAGGGGCTCCCTCTTTCTCAGTATTTCTTTCAGGGGTTTGAGTCTTGTGTTTACTTGGGGGTTTGGTGACCTCTAATGGCTGATCTGTGCTGCAGCAATTTATAGGATTTTCTATGGGGCCCCACTCAGTCAGGGCTGAGACTTTCCCTGTTTTCGGTGATGCTGAAACTACTCTTAGGGGTCCCAGAACAGGCTCTGCAGTAACAGAAAATGATTCTTCTTCACAATAAACAGGTCACCTAGTAGAAGAAAAGAAGAAAACAGGTGACCAGGACTGGCCATCCTATTCGTGACAAGGCTGCTCCGACCAGGTCCTGTGATCACTTGAGAGACCAAAGCTGGGGTTGGAAAGAGAAGATGGGACAGGAGGGAGCCTGCAGGCACAATGGTGGGATGGGGGAGGACAGAGGATCCTGGTCTAGATCTGTCACCCCAGCCTTGTCCCTCCTCCAGACACAGTCCAGAGCAGCTCTAGGGCCACAAGTAAGACACACAGGTGAGAACCACAGTGTTAAGTCAGAACTTAAAACATCGCTGTTACAGGGCCTCCCCTGGTGGCACAGCGATTGAGCCCTGAGCTGCGAGGCTGCCCTCAGCCTCTGCAGCACTGGTTCGATCCCTGGCCACCAGTGAGGGTCCCACATGGCGTGCAGACCTCTTGCTGCCCGCTGCTCCCCTCAGCAGTGTGTTTCGGTCCTTCTGCCTGTTCTGTTCCCCGCTCCGGCACTGGTGAATCCTCTCACCCTCCCGTACTTCTGACTGTACCCAGTGCTTGTATAAATAAATAAATAAATGAATCTTAAAAAAAAAAAAAAATCTGTTACAACTAGGACTTCATTTTAATGAAGTCTTTTTAAATATGTTGATCTGCTTGTGGTTTGTGTTAGGTTCTGCTGTTTTACATTAATATTCATAAATATCATTGTGAGATTGAACTTATTTTTATTTTTTTAAGATTTATTTATATATGCATACAAGAGCTGGGATGCAGGTCAAAAGTTTGGGGCATGAGAGAATGCACCAGAGACAGAGTGGGGAACAGATCAGGCAGATTGACTGAAATACACTGCTGAGGGGAGCAGCGGGCAAGACAGGAGAGGTCTGCTGCACCATGTGAGTAGCCCCCTGGCTGGGGCGAACTCTTGTTACAGTGGCTGCAGACAGCTTCATAGGTTGTGTCTTAACCCTTGAGCCACCAGGGAGGCCCTGAACTTATTTTTAACACAGAGTTTGTACCAAGCTGCGTGAGGGCTGTGGCAAAGTGAGTTTCCCTCTCTCTAGATGGGAATGTCATGAGGAGGCAGCAGATATAAGAAGAGCAGAAGAGTATTGAAAGTATTTACTGTAATTCTCTGATGAGTGATCAGGACAGCTTATTCCAGGCCACATTTTCTCACCAAGTAGACCCAGAGCTTCTCAGTCCTCCTTCTCTGCTATGACGGCTCCCTGTGCTGGAGAACGTAAGCAAGTGACCCATGACTCTTCCATGACTAATGGGGAAAAAAAAAGTGCAGGTGAGAACTTGCCCTTTCCATTGAGTGGATTTTGCATAATCTCTGGATTTTGCAGTTTATGTTCAGTCACATGGTCACTGCTGCCTCCCCCTGGCTCAGATGCATCTGAAACAGAACCCAGAGGCCTCCCTGGTCCCCACAGATCAGTAGTCTCTCAGCTCCACGTTCCATCCCATTGCCTGATTTTTAATCAATTTAACTATTCCTATGTTATTTATTCAACAGTTTACACTTATTTATTCCTGCGCAGCTCCCTTCTCTGCTACCACTGGCACAGGATTATTTGGGATCTAAGTTGTATTATTTGCTCATATAAAATTGCTGCTCGCGACACCTGTGAACTAGTGTCTGAGATCCTAACACTAGAAAAAAAGCATTTAAGGGAAAACTAGCCATTCTTTGCTACTGAAAAATAATTCAATGCATTACATTGACTTCAAGACAGGTATATATTTTCACAGGTAAAAATGATCAATTCGCCAATGAGATACATGTTTACTAAATATCAAACAAAATTTTGAACTTCACTAAAAATTTTGTGTATGAAATGTGAATAACCATTTATTGCTTACAGAAGGAGAAAAGCCCTAGTATTGACAGGCGTGGGTCTTGATGGAGTGGGTAGGGAAAGGAGAGAGTCACTGAATTGCTATTGCCTGTATGGAAACTTCACATTACATTCAAGTACAGAACAACTCTGGGCCAGCACTTGCCACAGGAGAAAGATTGTGATAAGAATTTGACTTGCCTGCCCCCTAGTGGGTGCTGACAGAAGGACCAGGTGAAAGTAGAAACACACAAATAGAGAAATGATCATTGCAAATCTTAGAGCCTCCTAACATGATACCTGTCCAGAAATTGCGTCAAGACAAACAAACCATCTGCACAGGACCCGGGAGCTCTTCCCGGCTGCCTGAGGGCAGGAGGCTACAGTCTCACAGCTCATCTGCCCCTTGGGAGTTGCCCTTACTCTGTTCTCAGGCTGGTTCCCAAGCACAGTGGGAGACAGTTCTCAGGGGCCCACACAGGTGGGACATCCCTTTCCCTGTGTTGAACATGTGTCTTCTTCTTTAGAGAAATGGCCAGGACGCTTGTCTTCTGGACACAGCACACTCCTTGTGTAGGCCAGGCCTGGCTCCTGAAGCAGAGGATGTGAAGAGCCAGCTTTGAATGGGGACTAGAAAGCAATGGACTCTGCAGCTGGCCCAGCCTGGGGGGCAAGCAGTCCTGCCCTTCGGGCCCCTGCGGTCACAAGAGACACCAACATGATGAACCCTGCACTTAGCTGACACCAGGGAGGCTCCAGTGAACAACAGTCAAACTCCCATCCTGTGAAACATATGCTAAGACAGGACACACTGTGGGCCTCAAGACAGGACACTGAAATTAAACACGTTCAAATCATACAAAGTACATTCGACACAATTTTTAAAAAATTATATTCAATATTAGTAATAGAAATTTATCCAAAAATTCCCATTTGGAAATAAATAGAAATTATGAAATTAGATTCAAACATGAAACAAAAAAGAAAACCAGAAAGAAATTTGAATTGAAGATGCGTATAGGAAAATAAAAGAAAGCAGTGAAGTCAGGGCTCTGAGTGTGGAGCAATGAGCACGTGTAACAGCAAATATGGTTTCAAATCAAATACCAGGGCTGTTACCCCGATGTATATAGTAAGGTAGGAAAAATCCTCTTGTGGTTTCTGTCTGGATGAGGCTGCTCAGCGGGGGAGGCTGGGAAAGGTGGTGTCTGAGGTGCAGTGGGGACTCATGATCAGGAGCCCTCACTTGTAAACAAGCCCCCTGAGTTCTCCTAAGTGTTCCTCTCACCCTGAGAGCACCCGCCTGCTCCCAATTGACAGCTGGTCACTCAGGAAGGAGGTTTGTGTTCAGGGCTGAACCACTGTGGGAGGAGAATGGGTACTTTGCTGGCAGTAATAGACTCCCAGGTCCTCAGCCTCCACCCTGCTGATCTTAGGGTGATTTCTGAGCCTGACCCGCTGCCACTGAACCTGTCTGGGACCCCAGAGGCCCTGTGGGAAACCACATACAACAGGAGCCTTGGAGACTGGCCTGGCTTCTGCTGGAACCAATTCAAATAGGCATTTCCATCACTATGTCCTAGGCTCTGACAGACTTGCAGGAGATGGAGGCCGACTCTCCCAGGGTGCAGTCAGGAATAGGGGAGTGTAGGTCAGGATAACATCCCCACTGGTCCTAAAAGAGTGAGAGAAAAATGCAAGATGATGTACACATCTTATGAGCCATTTTCATAATTTTCCTTTCTTACATACTTCAGACTAAATTATTTTTTACTTTCATTAACATCCTAAAATTCCTGCTTTTAAGAATTTGCATAATACAGAGTGACATTTAGAACCTGCATAAAACATGCCCCCCTTTCTATGTCACCAAAAAAGGTACTTGCTTCTTCCAGTTCTCATACTGACCAGGGGGTCACAGTACACATCTGCATGTGCACTGAGACACATGGGGATCAGGTACCCCCCAAATCTCACCCTCCCCTCTGCCCTTACCAGGGACCCAGAGCATCAGCAGCCCCAGGAGCTGAGCAGGGAACCTCATTTTGAGAAGCTGACTTCAGAGCCCTGATAAGTCAAAGCAAGACCTGAGCTGACCTTTTATCTCAGCCCTGCCAGGAAAGGTCCTCCCCAGGGTCCCACATGCAAATCCCCAGGTGGGGGCAGCAGGGTGCAGAGAGCCAAAGGGAGGGTGGGGCTCTTCTCTGAGAATGTAAAAAAAACTGTCTGTGTGTGGAAAGGAATCTATGCTGTCCGTGGGATGTTGTTTCCTGTACCAGTATTCTAGTACTTGCTCAGATATCAAATTTATACTTCTTTTTAATAGGGTTGAGTTTCCCTAAACATTTAGTGATTTTGTCTTTCTATGTTTTTTAAAGATTGTGGGGTTTGTATGCTGTTGTTTGTTCCTCCTTCCTTCCTCCTCCATGTACGTATCCACCTCCCTCCTTCCCAGCAGCTGCCCATTCAGAATACTTGGCTCATGGCATGCTGCGATTTGTCATCCTCAGAGCCTCACATCTCTTTGGCTTAGACATGGGAGTAGAGTCCTCACAAATGTCAGGACGTGGAGTAGATTCAGAACTTTATCCATGGGCTCAGAGTCTGCTCCTATTGTTCCTCTAAGTTCTTTTTGGCAGAGGATTACTTCATAGGAGGGGCCCTGAAAGTTGGGCACTGGTTGCTATTTTGTAAGAGACATTTACATATTGAAAAGAAAATCTCACTCTTTGTTTGAAGGCTTGATTGCTCTAACTCTTATCATTGGTTACCACAGAAATTAAACTTCATAGTACTTAAATGCAGAGCTTAAACTGTTACAGATAGGTAAAGCCAAGACTGTTTCAGGTGGTGCCCCCTGGAGGGGGTTGCTGGTGAGGACAGATAGCTCCAGGGAAAATACTAAAAAAGTGTGGCATTTGGGGGTGGAGCAACAGATAAGAATATAAGGGATTGGAAGAAGCAGCCCCAGATTTTGTCTTTGCTGCTCATTGACAGTTGTGGCCATTCTTGACATTCTAAGGGGAAAAAAAGCATTCAAGTGAAATAGTTCCATTACAAAGGGGGCACAAAGCCCTATAAGGATGGTCTTGATGGGAATAGGAGGGGAGTCAGAGTGTGAGGCATTGGACTTGCTGAGTCTGATCCATATCAGACCAGAGTGCCTAGTCAGAATTTGCCTTTTTTTTTTAGCTTTGGTACTATAAGGAACTCCAGATCAGGAAGCTTTTGGAATACTTAATTCATAGTTGAATGCAGGTTGAAATAACATATTTAAAAACCTATCAAAATTCTCTCTCTGACCCCCCACACACACACGCACAAACACACGCAAACACACATGCAGATAGATGTACCTTACAAATTGCTGTCCCTTCATCCATCTTCTAGACATTTGGGTTTGTGTGATCAGGCCCAAGACTCAAATTTCTCCCATGGAAGTTTTCTAACCTGAAACTATTGTATGTAAAGATGCCTTCTGTACAGATATGTCCCTTCTTATAAGATACATTTTCACTGTGTTTGGGATATAATATGGTGATACTGAAAAACAGTTTTTGATCAAAACTGGCCAGGCTTTTTTGTCAAATATGGTAAAACTCATTAACAAAACTTTCTCAATGTGACATAAGTTTACATTTCAAATGTCTTAGTTGGGCACCAAAATTATTATGAAAAGGAGATAAGTCCACGGGAAAAGAATCATAAAGACCTAATCATGCACTGAAATCCTTCTTGGCATAAAAAGTGTCATTGCAGGATCCTGGTTCCATTAATCCCAAAGGTGGCTGTGTCAGGAAGTAACCTGCAAAGAGCAGTTTGAATCTTGTAAGTATATGAAGGAGGAGATAACTGAGCCTGATAATCAACACAGACTATTCCTTCTGAGGGTGAGAGGTGATCTGTGCGCGTCCTGTGACAATCTGGACAGGAAAGGAAGTTGTCCTTGTCTTTAACTCTTCTCCCTGCTTTAACTCCCAGTTACCTTTTCATTGTAAATGGACTTGATACAGGCAACCTCTGGGGCAGTGATTCAAAATGGGGATTATAGATCTGGGTTTCAATGCTCCTAGGCCAGGAGACCTAAATTGCACCCAAGAATGGTCACAGAGCCTCATTTTCCACCCTTAGTTCCAGCTGCACATTCCCTGGGGGAAAGTCTCATTTTTCCCAAGAAGAGATTGATATCCATGGAGCTGATCCCCACACAGTAGCTTTCACTGGTCTAGAGATAAATATGTTCTTGAAATATGAAATCTTGGCCTCCCTGCTGGCGCAAGGGGTTAAAACACAACCTATGAAGCTATCTGCAGTCTCTGCAGCAGGAGATCCATCCCCGACCACAGAACAACCCACATGGTGCAGCAGACCTCTCCTGACTCACCCACTGCTCCCCTCAGCAGTGTATTTCAATCAATCTGCCTGTTCTGTTCCCCACTCTGTCTCTGGTGAATCCTCTCACCCCCCCCCCACACCTCTGGCTTGTACCCAAGTTCTTGCATGCATAAATAAATAAATCTTTAAAAAAAGAAATAAGAAATCTAATATTCCCTATGAATTATCACATTATTTGACTGCTCAAAAGAAATATTTTGAGTAAGTGTTGTCATCGTGCTGTGACTGAGAATAACGTTGCAGAATGTTTTCCCAACATGAGTGGAGATGATAGTTTAAGCAATGAAGAAGCAGGAAATTAAGAATATGGCAAAATACCAATTTAACAAAATTACCAAATATTATGCTATTGAAATCATATCAATCTGATAAATTCCATTATGTTGTTCCTTTTCTTGCAAAATGTGTCTGTTTCATTGTGTGTTTATGAGGCTGACTACATGTCACTGACCATTGCAGGCCAGGCAGGGAGCATCCAAGCAGCTGTCCCTTTGCCATAAGGGGCTGTTCCCAGTTCCAGCCCACCCACGCTCCCTGCCCTGTTCCAGGCTGACGCTGAGCCAGTGAAAGGGCTTCACAGCTGGTGTCTCCGGTGGGCTGAGACACTCATGGTCCAGAGCTCTCCACACATTCCTCTTACACACACTCAGGGTCTTCTCTGACTGCTCATGAGACAAAAGTCAACCACGTTGGCATCTGGTTCAGGCCATGAGGGAGGTTTTTGTTCGGGGCTCAATCACTGAGGAGGAACATGTGTACCCTGCCGGCAGTAATAGACTCCAACATCCTCAGCCTCAACCCTGCTGATCTTCAGGGTGAAATCTGTGCCTGACCCACTGCCACTGAACCTGTCTGGAGCCCCAGGGTCTCTGTTGGAAACCTTATAGATCAGGCGCCTTGGAGACGGGCCTGGCTTCTGCTGCAACCAATTCATATATGTGTTTCCATCACTATGTACGAGGCTCTGACTGGCCCTGCAGGAGAGGGAGAGCTGCTCCCGGGGAAGACGGTCAGGGACTGGGGGGTCTGGGTCAGCACAGCCTCCCCACTGGATCCTGAAGAAAGGAGAGAAAAGTGACAAGTAAAGACAAGTATAATCAGTCATTTTTATTATTTCCATTTTGTTATTCATTTAGGCTAAAATACTGCTTTGTTTTACTATCAATATTTGAGGTATTTAATTGTACACCAAAACCATGAGCTCACAATAAATAACCTGTGGAAAGAGACCCCTAAACTTTGCCTGCCCTCTCTAGTCAGGGTCCCCAGGGTACAGATGCTTCACGTAGTCACAGACTTAGCACCACTTTCTCTTAAGGACAAGACATACACACCTAACACAGAGACGGAATACTCATGGGGGCAGAGGACCCCAGAGCTCAGGTTCCCCACCCTGGGCTCCATTCTCACCCCTCCTCTGCCTTACCTGGGGTCCAGAGCATCAGCAACACCAGGAGCTGAGCAGGGAACCTCATTTTGAGAGGGTGACCTGATGGCCCTGTCAGGTGAGGTCAGTCTGCAGCTGATATTTTATCTCAGCCCTGAAGGTGCAGGTCCTCTCTAGGGACCCGCATGCAAATGGCCTGCCAGGGGCTGTGGGGTGGAGAGAGCCCAGGAGAGACCGGAGGGTTTCACAGGAACACAGTGAGCGTCTTGTCTTTCGTCAGTCTCATGGAAACTGAAAGAAACATTTCAGTATCCCCAAGACAGGAAAGATCAGATTCTGCAAGTTTATTTGTTTTGTGCACAACACAAGCCGTGTATTCCTGCTTCTCTTCAAATACCATATGCTGAGGCACTGCCTCTGACCACGCAGAGATGTGTCCAGGTGTCTCTCAGGTAAGTGAGTGACCACCTTCTTGGCTTCTCCTGGGTGAAATCACGAGCGACTCAGCTCCTCCTCTGGACTGATGAGCAGCATCTCAAGGTACAGGATGGATGTGAGGGTCAGTGTCCTTTGTATCTGCTGTTATCAGGTTAACAGTTTAACTCTGTCAGATAGAAGGACCTAGTACACTAAATTCCATAAGTATATTTAATTCAGAATATCCTGAAAAGGAGAATAGACTTTCTTTCTTAGAGAGACCAAAGAGACTTGTTTAAGAAGAAAGAACAAAAAAAGTTATACCTTAATGAATGCCAAATTTAGGGCAGCCAGTTGTTAAAGTCTGTTGAACTCTGTCATCCTTACACACTGTAGTCATAATAGATTAATTTCAGAAATTTCTGAAGGGAAAGAGTCCTTTGGGGAATGGAACTAAGTAAATAAGAAACTATGTATGTGTGTGCGCAGGTGTATGTATGATAAGAAGCAAACAAACATGAAAGTAACACAAGCCTGACCACGACTGAATCTGGCCGTGCCACAGGCCACGGGTGATGGAGAGGATGCAGGTGGAGAATGACCTGCATGAGGTCCCAAGGGAGGAGACCCCTGCGTCTCCAGTCCTGGCCACGGTCCCTGACAGAGGACAGAGAGTGACAGCGACTGCTCCTCAGCTTCCCATCCTCAAATATGAAGCTGACACTGGACAATGTGAAGAGAATGGACCCCACTGAGCAGGTGATGCTTTGTTTACATTGGGGTGGTAGTTGTCATCTCTCCTATGGCCATCTCTTCTGGAAGCACATTTACCACAGACCCTTTTCTCTTTTTGTCTCCTTAGAATTGTCAATAAAAAGTGTTCATAGATCTCTGAAGGAGGAGGGGATTCACTCCTGTCCATCACACCTGCAGTTCTGGAGTCACCTAGAGAGCTGCAGCAGAGGCTAGAGCTTAAGCGCCCTAAAGAGTTCTGAGGACCACAATAGCAGGCAATTTACCCACTCAGTGATGATGTGCTCTCGTGTCCTGGACAGCAACAGAGAACCCCATGTCGGGTGTTTGCTTCCCTGAACACATGCCAACAGACCATGAAATGATTGTAATTTAACCTCTACCTCTCTCTGTAAAAACAATTCTAGACAAGAAAGAATAGGGAGAAAAATTGCAGAAGACATATGAGGGATGGGGTTATTATTTGAAATACACAGATAATTCTTAGAACAAACACTCAAAAAAATTTGGGGCAATATCCTTAGCAGACCACTTACCCAATGAGATACACAGTCCACTCATAAGCAAGTGAAGAGATGGGCCACATGTCACATCATCTGGAAATGCAAAGGAAGTCAGCAGTAGCCCCCACTGCACCCCCTCTGGGATGCCTGACTCTAAGAACAGTGACTTCATCACAACATCATCTATCACTAAGATGTGACCCCAGGGACTGCCTCACACATCTCGGTGGTAACACAAATTGGTGCCATCACTTTGGACCACAGGGTGTTGATTTCCTACAAGATGAACACTCTCCTGCATGTCACCCAGCAACAAGACTCCTTCGTATTTTCCCCAAAGGGTTAAACATCCACATTACCCTGACCTTAGTGCTTACAGTACTTTACTCATAAATTAAGAATTTGGGAACGCCCAGGTGTCCTCCAGGGGGTGGTAAATGTACAAATAGACTGTGGCTCATTCAATGGATCATTGCTCAGCTCTAATTTGTCCCATCACGATATTTGAGGGAGTCCCAGATGTCACATCATCATGACAGGTGATCATGTTGTTGTAGAGCAACCCCGATACAAAACGGGGTGCCTGACTGTGGGTCCTCACCCGCGCGCTTAAAAGGACTTATCAATGCTCTACTGCAGGCACACGTGAAAGGTTAATAAAAGGTTTATTTACAAGGGAAAGGGAAATGAGGAAATGTACAGCTCTGGGAGAAAAGTGGGAGACAAAGTTTTAAATGCGTCCTACCCGATCCGCCGATCAGGAATCCCAAAATGGCGCTCTCAGAGTTGGCCGCCAGCCAGGAGCGGTGAAGCCAGGAGGCGAGCGATCGCGAGCCAGAGAGAGAGCAAGGCCCACGTGTTTGGTTTTTATATCCAACCTGGCTGCCCAACTCCACCCTCAGGTCCCAGCAACCCTCCCCTTGGTGGTGATGGGATTTGTCTTTCCCAATGTCCTGATGGCTTTAGTCTGGAGTGGGGGTGGAGTCCACAAAGCCTGTATGAGATTATCTCAGGACATCCTTTCCCCCTAACAATTCCCCCCTTTCACTTTTTGCCACCATTTCCATGGTGATGAAGATCAAACATATGGATTCTGGGATACAGTCTCAGATGAAAATTTTCCAGGGTTCCAGTCTGAAAGAAAACGAATCCCTCCAGGTAGTGTCCATTGTGGAAAGCAAAAGTCCTCCATTCCTGGAAAAACAGTTCATCAGTCCCAGCCGAAAGAAAACATCTGGAGGCATTAGCCAGAACAAGACAGCAGATATGTCAAAAATCACAGGAAAAAAAAATCTTAAAATGGTTCAACTTATGTAAAGACAAATTCTCTCAACCTTGATCCCAAATTTTTTAAAACAGCATAGCAAAAGTTTGCAAACCAAATCTACTTTTAAACCATATTGCCTATTTTTGCATAAAATCACAGGGCAGAATAACTAAGCAGCAATTTTTAGCTGGCTCCG
The DNA here is from genome assembly GCF_014898055.3 of Talpa occidentalis. Taxonomy (NCBI): domain Eukaryota; kingdom Metazoa; phylum Chordata; class Mammalia; order Eulipotyphla; family Talpidae; genus Talpa; species Talpa occidentalis. Next base: position 96,005,367 of record NW_023604861.1, read on the forward strand.
TTGGAATACTCCATATAGGATTCAGAGCGAACTGTTGACATCCGGTCCGTGTAGGCTTTTGGAAGAAGTTGGTCTCATCAGACTCCACCTGGGCTTTCCTCTTCTCGAGGGTACCAGGGACTTTTCGTTGGCCGGGTTGTCCAGTCCTGCCAATGGAGGCAAGCTTCCTCACCTTCTTTGGAGGTCTCTGGAACCCTACAAACAAGGCAAACAGGTTCTCCTCTTCTTGGTTCAGCTCTGTTTCAACTTTCTGGAAGAGCTCCACACACAAAGCCACACAATGAAACTTATGTCCAATTTTTTCAGTTTAAACAAAATCCCTATGGAAGTTATGCAAAAACAGACTCTGAGATAAGTAGTAAAAGATTACTACCACTATTTTTATGCCGTGTTGGTATCAAGGGGAGAGAAAATGCAAACACAAGTTAGCTTTGTTGGAAAAAAATTACAACTTTGCTGCAGATCCTGGTCACCAAAACAAGAAAACTTTGTGGATTTAGAGCAAAATGCAAAAAAATCATCAGTATTATTATGTCAAGGAAAACTTAGTAAATATGAGGTGTATTTCCAAGTCTATTCAGTCCTTAGTAGAAAAGTTTTACTCTCAACAGTTCCATCAATAGGAATCTGTTGAGACCTTTTCTCCCTATATTTTCAGAAACAATTTCTGTAGATGTGAAACAATTGAATTATAATATTACAAGGTGACAATCACCATTGACAATTTACATACATACCAGATACTACTGTTAACATTTTGTACATACCAAAGTTTTACCATTTTCCCAAGTGACAATGCTTCCCTTCCAGTTTTACTTCATTAGGTAAAATCCAAATAGAACAAATTCATCTAATGCCTTTCCCAGGAGGAAAGGGAGAAACTTTGTGGAGTGTCTCAGGAGCTCTACTGAGGTTCCACAAAATTTCCTTGCATCAGCCAAATGACAGGCTACCAAATTTGTACTTGAATTTAGATTTCTGGGAAGCTTTGCCATAAATATCAGAAAAATAACAGAAACAATAATGTTCAATCTCTATGAAGGCACCGGCTTAGTTCAGTAGCACAATGTTGACAATCAAACCATAACCTTTAGTTTTTCTCATAACTGGAGACTCTTTTTTTTTTTTTTTTTTTCAACGTCTATGGGCACCATGTATACCAATTTGTCAATCACTTGAGGTCAAGACAAGGACACAAGGAAAGGACATACAGACATACAACATATAGACACAAAGAGCTCATTAGTTACCATTTATCACGCGTGGGATATCTCATGCAACTGCAGTTTCACTCATTGGCCAAAGTAACAAAAAGAAAGCAGAGAAAAAAATCTCAAAGGTAAAAAAAACAGAAAGTTAAAAAAAAATAACAAAATCAAAATCAAGATTGAAAACCTTTCTGTGTAAAAAAAAATAGTGGCACCATACGCATGATCCTAGATGTTATTTCACGTCTCCTAAACTTTGAAAAGAAGAAGATTGGTTAGAGCATGTTAGTTTTCTCAGGGTTTCTTCAGGAAAAAAAAAATGAGTCCTTGGGTATCCTGCAACAATAACTGGAAAAGAAGTCAGTAACATTCAAGTTTTTGTCTGTTTCTTAAACAAATATCTCAAGTCCTCAATGGGTTCACAAGACCAATGGGACTTCGTCTCTGGGTCAGTTCCTCCTGGGGCTTTCTTAACTCTGGAATGATGTACCCAGGGTTTTATGCCTGCAAGTTTCAGAGAAGTATGTGTGCTCAACAAGACATCATAGGGACCAGTCCATTTTTCTGACAGCTGGTTTTGAGCATCCCCGTTCTGCCAAGTCTTCAGTAAGACCTGATCTCCAGGTTTGAAGGGATGCAATGGTTGATCAGGAGGCATAGAGATCCTTGAGGTTGCAAAGTTATGAATCACTGCCAGAACCTCCTGGATGTGTTTCACATATTGCGTGATCCGGCAATCTTGTGTTATTTCCGGACTGGCTTTCAGAACTGAGGCCTGAAAAGGTCTTCCAAACACAATCTCAAAGGGGCTTAATTGTAGCCCACTTCTAGGTGCCACTCTTATGCGGAGGAGGGCAAGGGATAGTACCTGGTCCCAACGAAGTTGTGTTTCTTGGCACAGTTTTGCCAAGGTTTTCTTCAAGGTGTGGTTCATCTTTTCTGTTTGCCCGGAAGACTGCGGTCTCCATGCAGCATGCAATTTCCAGTTTATCTGTAACGCACTGCTCACTGCATGGGTGACGTCAGAGACAAATGCCGGCCCATTATCACTCTGGATAGAGTCCGGCAACCCAAAGCGAGGGATTATCTCTTTCAGTAGCTGTTTGGCAACCTCGGAAGCTTTTTCCGTCTTTGTGGGAAATGCTTCCACCCATCCCGAAAACGTGTCGACAAAAACCAAGAGATATTTGAAATTGCCTGTTGTTCTAGGCATTTGTGTGAAGTCCACCTGCCAGTCCTCAAAAGGACACTTGCCCCGATATTGAACCCCAATGGCTTTAGGGTGGGAGTCAGTCTTGGGGTTATTCCTGGCACATAATTCACAACCTCTGGTGATCCGTTGTGCTATTTTGTGTAAATACGGGCCCTTCAAATATGGGCGCACTGTTTCTAATAAGGCATCTCTCCCATAGTGAGATCCCTCGTGAAGATGTTTTAGCACCGGATATACCAGGGCCTCCGGGAGGAGTATCATCCCATGAGAGTTTACTCTCCAAGTAGAGCTGGGATCAAACTCAGTAAATCCCCATGCACGAGCTCTCTCCTCATCCCGCTCGGTGTATTCAGGAGCATACTGAGTCAGGTCCACAAGAGGGATGAGTGCACCCTGGAGGGCAGAATGGGCAGAACGGGCAGCGACCTTAGCCACCCGATCGGCTGCCCTGTTGCCCTTTGCCATGTCAGACCCACCCTTTTGGTGGCCAGGACAATGCATCACGGCAACAGCTGATGGTAAAGCTACTGCCTTTAACAGGGCCAGGATTTCTAATGGATGTTTGACGTCCTTGTTACTGGCAGTAAGAAGTCCCCGCTCCTTCCAAATGGCCCCATGCATGTGGAGAATCATAAAAGAGTACTTGGAGTCGGTAAATATATTGACTCTTTTACCTTTCGAGAGTTCCAATGCACGGGTCAGGGCTATTAATTCAGCTTTTTGCGCTGATGTACCTGCCGGAAGAGCCTTGGCCTCCACGGTGTTCTGGAGCGTCACCACTGCATATCCAGCACATCGACGGCCCTGGTCCATGAAGCTGCTGCCATCTGTAAATAGCTCCCACTCTGGGTCTGGCAGAGGCTGGTCAGTTAAATCTGGTCGGCTAGCATACACTGTGTCTATGGTTTCTAAACAATTGTGGATTAAAGTGTCATCATCAGGTCCATCTGCATTGCTTGGAAGCAGTGTGGCGGGATTCAGGGAGTTAGAAACCTGCAGCTTCACATTAGGATTGTCTAACAGAGCTGCTTGATATTTTCCCATTCGCCCGGCAGTCAACCAAAGTCCACCCTTCTGCTCCAGCAATGTCAAGACCTGATGTGGCACACACACAGTGATGGGCTGACCCAATGTAAACTTCTCTGCCTCATGTAGGAGGTCACAAGTGGCAGCCACAGCACGCAAACATGGAGGCCATCCCTTAGTGGTGTGGTCCAATTGTTTGGACAGATATGCAACGGGCTGCATTTCTGGTCCCAACAATTGGATTAGCACTCCAAGGCCAACACCCTGTCTCTCATGTACATAAAGTTTGAATGGCTTCCTAAGATCTGGAAGCCCTAATGCTGGTGCTGAAATCAACTTTACTTTTATTTCTTCAAAGGCCTTTTGACATTCTGAGGTCCAAGACAAAGGTTCAGAGTCCAGGCCTTTGAGAGCATCGTACAAGGGTTTTGCTATTAATCCAAAGTTAGGAATCCAAATCCTGCAAAACCCAGCCATACCCAAAAATCCACGCAACTGTCGCCGGTTGCTGGGGACTTTAAGGGCTGAAATTACTTGTTTCCTTTCTGTCATCAAGCTCCGTCTGCCTTTCCTAATTTCAAACCCCAAATACGTCACCGTTTGTTTACAGATCTGTGCCTTTTGGGGTGACACCTTATAGCCACATTCTGCCAGGTGGTTCAGTACCACTATGGTATTTTCCAGACAAGATTTGTAGTCTGGACTTGCAATCAATAAATCATCTACGTATTGCAACAAGACGCCCTGGTTTAATTGAACCTTCCTGAGATCCCTGGCCAGTATTTCCCCAAAAATAGTTGGGGAGTTCTTAAACCCCTGTGGAAGCACAGTCCAGCAATACTGGAGAGTGCTCTTGGACTTAGGGTCTTGCCACTCGAAGGCAAAAAGCAGTTGATCCTGGACATCTATTGGGATACAGAAAAAGGCATCCTTCAGGTCTAATACCGAAAACCACCCAAAATCACCAGGTATGGCAGTTAATAAGGTGTAGGGATTAGGCACAGTGGGATGTAAATCCCGAACAATGTCATTAATGGCCCTTAAATCTTGGACAAAACGGTACTCGCCTGTATGGGGTTTCTTCACTGGCAGAATCGGAGTGTTATACGGTGAGCGACAGGGCCGAATGAGTCCAGATTGAAGGAACCTTTTCAATACTGGCTCAATTCCCCTCAAGGCTTCCTCTTTTAAGGGGTATTGCTTCCTCCTCGGGGTTCTGCTCCCCTCTATCACTTCTATTTTTACAGGCTCCGCATTTTTCGCACGTCCTGGGGTTCCATCAGCCCATACCCATTTACTTACTCTTTCAACAATTTCTGGAGGTAAAATTTCACCTTTCGGTGGAACATCTTGAGTAAGTAACATCTGGAACCGCAGAGCATGCTCTGGAGGCACCTGTAGGTGAAGCCTCTGATGTTTTGGTGAGAATATAATTCGTGCGTTGAGCTTACTTAAAAGGTCACGACCAAGGAGAGGGATTGGACACTCTTCCATGTATAGGAAGCTGTGCTGGAGCTGTGTGGTGCCTAGCCGGCACTCCAAAGGTTGCAGGAAGGGTGTCTGTTGTGACTTCCCTGTAACCCCAATGACTGCTGCAGTCTTTTTGCTCATTTTAGTTAATTTCGAATTCAAAACTGAGTATGTTGCTCCAGTGTCCACCAAGAAATCAATCAGACGATCCCCCACAGCGAGGGTTACCCGGGGCTCTGAGGGGGTTATTCTAATGGGCTTCTCTAGATCTAGTGGAGCCCCCGGGCACCCCTATTCTGCATCTGAACTTTCTCCATGAACTATCATCTGTCTCCTCTCCTCTGCACTTGGTTCTAGATTCCTTCTACTCTGTCTGTATTCCCTCCTATCTTCACCTGAGGCTCTACCCTGTGCTGTCATTTGTCTCCTGTCCTCTGTACTGGGCTCTCGATTCCTTCTCTGTCTGTATTCCCTGTCATCATCTGAGCCTCCACTCTGTGCTAACATTTGTCTTCTTTCCTCTCTCCTTGGTTCCTGGTTCTGTGTGCTCCTTCTATATTCCCTCCTGTAACCCCTACGTGAATCATCATGTCTTGGGGTTCTCTGTCTTCTATCCTGCCTTCTATAATTATTGCGTCTGCCGCTTCCCTGTAACCTGGGACAACTGTACTTCCAATGTCCCTCTTCCCTACAGAAAGCACACTGATTTCTTCCTAGGGGTTCACGTCTCTGTCCATTATTGTTTCCTTGAAACCCTGTTCTGTGTTCTCTTTGTAAAAAAACAGTCGCAGGTTTCGGTCTCCTGTGCTCTCTATTATTATAAACCCTGAATGCCAGGTCCACTACCTGGGACGGACTCATCTCAGTGACGCCGTCCACCTTAGCTAACTTTTTCTTTATGTCTGGGGCACTATGGGTAATGAAAGCCGTAGTGATCAGACGAGCATTTTCTGGGGCATCTGGGTTTATGTCCGTGTGGTTAGTGTAAGTTTGAATAATCCTCTCAAGGAACTCTGACGGATCCTCATTAGCTCCTTGCTCGAGTTCCAATATTTTGTTAAAGTTTTTTTGTTTGGGGATCCCCTGCTTCAGTCCTACCAATAAGCATTTTTTATAGAGATCCAACATCGCCGTTCCTCCATTGTTAGGGTCCCATCCAGGATCTCTCTCTGGGACAACAACCTCCGGCTCTGGGGACTGCCTATCCTGTTGGTGGAGACGGTCAGCCTCCTCCCTGGCTTTCCTGAATACCATCCTCTGCTCATCCAGCGTTAATAAAGTATGCAGCATGGACTGTATATCTGCCCAGTTAGGGCGGTGGGAGACAAAGATAGAGGCAAACAAGTTCGCCATCCTCTGAGGAGCCTGCCGGTACGAGGGAACAGAGCTCCTCCAATTTAGGAGGTCCGCAGTACTGAACGGATGGTGCGACCAAAAGTACCTAGCAGGTCTCCCATGTTCATTTAAGCCACCCATTGGCATCTGGCGAAGGGGAAACTGCCCTGCCTCAGGTTGATCCTTCCTGCCAAAATGGGTGCCGAGTCTAGTGTGGGGAGGGGACGCCATTTTAGTGTCCTCCCCAGAGGGCAGTGGAGGCTGTGCAGCCTCAGGGGTCTGCACGGGAGGGGCTTTGTCACGTGGAAGAGGATTTTGTCCTCGTGTATTTAAAGTATTTAAAATATGATGCTCCTCCTCTTCTAACTCTGCTCGCTGGCTGTCCTCATGGAAAGGGGAAGGTCTATCCTTTCTCTGCACCATTAGCCTAGCCTTCGCCTCCGCCATATCTAATTTATGGAGGGCGGCCTGCATCTGGTCCTGCATACCTTTAAAAGCTGACTCAAAAGTCCGATTTTGTTGTTGCACTTGATACAGCATGCTTTGATAAGCTGACTCAAAAACATTACGATTTTCATCCCTTATACTCTTAATAGTTAAATCAAAAACCTGATTTAGTTGTTGTATGGCCACGTTAAAAGCCTGAATTTGTTGTTGCACATTCTCAGTATGTGAAGTAGAACTTCTACCTCTCACAGAAACAAGAATGTAGCAAACTGCGCTTACACATATTACCAAAAAACCACCCAGAAGCACAGTCTGTAAAGGGATGGCTTGTAAACCACCCATGTATGTATACAATAGTAAAATCACATGCCATACACCAGGCTTCATCAAATTATTTATATTAATGAAACTGGTGGTGATATTTAATGGAAGAAGGCTGCTCAAATTCAAGGCCGGAAGGAAACTGAAAGAACTCAGGCTAGGGATGAAACTGTATAGGCTCATGGTTGAGGCCATATTTGAGTCAAAACACACCCACAAGGGCTGTACGCACAGGGAAAAAAACAGACTTTTCAGGACTAGAGACAAATATTATACTGCTAGTCTTGCAGAACTAGTGCGCTTATGGTGACCAACGCAAGGGATGTTACTTTGGGCTGGTCAACCGCGGGTGTAACTTGGAAACCACGCTGGGCGCCAAACTGTTGTAGAGCAACCCCGATACAAAACGGGGTGCCTGACTGTGGGTCCTCACCCGCGCGCTTAAAAGGACTTATCAATGCTCTACTGCAGGCACACGTGAAAGGTTAATAAAAGGTTTATTTACAAGGGAAAGGGAAATGAGGAAATGTACAGCTCTGGGAGAAAAGTGGGAGACAAAGTTTTAAATGCGTCCTACCCGATCCGCCGATCAGGAATCCCAAAATGGCGCTCTCAGAGTTGGCCGCCAGCCAGGAGCGGTGAAGCCAGGAGGCGAGCGATCGCGAGCCAGAGAGAGAGCAAGGCCCACGTGTTTGGTTTTTATATCCAACCTGGCTGCCCAACTCCACCCTCAGGTCCCAGCAACCCTCCCCTTGGTGGTGATGGGATTTGTCTTTCCCAATGTCCTGATGGCTTTAGTCTGGAGTGGGGGTGGAGTCCACAAAGCCTGTATGAGATTATCTCAGGACATCCTTTCCCCCTAACAATGTGAGGAGGGGTCACTGTCTATAGTCAGGCATCCTATGGGGTGACTGTGTCTGTTGCTGATTTAATTTGTGATTCTTGAATGGACAAAAAAGGACACGGAAGAAACTTAATTTTAAGGACAGAAATGAGGCTGAAAAAATGTGCATACTATGTGACTATCTGAAGGATATTCAGGGGAAGGGGACCTAGTGGGGACAGTAATAACATCAAGGACTATGGGGGATTAAGAGGTGGAGCATGAAGGAATTTGAAACAGTGAAGCTGCTCTGTGGACACTGTCATGGGGGACACATGCCCTGGTCAACTGCGAACTGTTAGCCTGTGCCTGAGTAGGGGCGGGTCCTCTTCTAATCTGTGGGATCAGGGTCTTCAGCTGGAACATCTGTACACCTGCTGGAGAGATGAGGTCTGTGTGGGAGGAGAGTGTTATGGAAAAATCCTTATGCTCAATTCCTAGGAGCCTTAATCATCTCTCTGTGTGTGTATATTTTATTTAAAAAAAATCTTACTCAAACTACAGTGGCTCCCTACCACTTATGATCTCATCAGGTCATAGGCAGACAGCTCAGGTGTCATCAGCTCTGTCTTTATTGAATCAACAGAGTCATTATCTGGTCTGTGCTACTGGGCGAGGAGGGGAAAGAGAGTTAGGAACAAAGAGCCACCAGCTCCTTCTACCAGCCCATTCAGTCCTTCAAATGAGACTCCATCTGAGATGTGCTCTCAGCAGATAAAAGCAACATGTAAAGCAGCTGGGCTGCCCAGCCTCACACAGCTGCTCCCTGGGTGGTTTTTGTTCAGGCTTGTATCACTGTGTGAGGGTAACTGTTATACTGCATACAGTAGTATATGGCAGCATCTTCAGGCTCCAGGCTGCTGATGGTGAGAGTGAAATCTGTCCCAGATCCACTGCCACTGAATCGGGATGGGACCCCAGGTTGCAAATTGGATGCATAATAGATCAGGCGCTTTGGAGCTTTTCCTGATTTCTGCTGATACCAGTTTAGATAACTGCTAACACCCTGACTGGCCCGGCAGGAAATGGTGACTCTGTCTCCCAGAGATGCAGACACAGAGGGTGGAGACTGGGTCATCTGGATGTCACACCTGGCCCCTGGGATGGAAACAGAAAACACACCCACACTGTCATCCTATCATCAGAGGACTTCCCTGAGGGCCAGGGGTCCTGCCCCACCCGGGCTGATCAACTCCTGGTGTTTCCTTCCTCACCTGGGAGCCAGAGCAGCAGGAGGCTGAGGAGCTGAGCAGGGGCCCTCATGTCCATGCTGGGTCCTGACTGGGACTGACCCTCAGGGGCTGGTGCAGAATATGAATAGTGTGCAGGGAGGGGCTGTGCTCTGGGAACATGCAAATGAGCGGGGGTGGGGGTGGAGTGAGCACAGCTGCAGGGGCTGATCATTTTCCTGCAGAGAAAGCATTTTTGCCTGAGGAACACTGGACAGAATCAGTTACTGTCCTGTGAGTGGAGTGTCTTTTGGTCTCAATATTTAGGAAAAGCATCACTTCCTATTCTCCATGTAATACAGATCCTTTCAAATACAGATCCTTGTCCTTTCAAACACTCTGTGAAATTGTGTTTTAATTTTCATGCGGGTATGTTCTTAAGGCTACTGAGGTTTCCTTTTCACTCTGGTTCCCTGATATTGCTGGAATGAAAATTATCATCACTGCCAACCAGATGCAGTAGTTGGGAGGACAATGCAGAGTGTGGCTGTCAGGAGTTGTGAGAGCCCAGATACTGAGCATCCTCCCTGCTGACCTCATCTCCAGCTAAGCCTTGTGTCTCTGCACTGTCTGAGGCCCTGTCCCACCACGTCTGCCTCAGCACCAAGCTCAGGGTATTTTCCCCATATCTGATAGTCTCCTCCCTCCCAAGCGCTGTGTCATCACACAGACCCAAGCGCACGGCCCAGTCTCCCTGGACTGTCGCTCACGTCCTTCATCCTCCTCCCCAGGTGCTCCCTTTGGAGCTGAGGTCCTCCGAGACTGACTCCTGGTGATCCCTGGAGTCTACTGCGTTCCTCCATCTGCATGTTCATCAGTCACCAAATATCCTCCAGGTATTGATACAGCAGCTCTTGGTGCTGGAGCAGGGAGTTGGGTCTTGGGTAGAGTAAGGAGACTGTGTAGAGGAAGGTGAAGGGAGACACTGCACTGAGTTTGGAGCTCATGCAGTGTAGACTGATCTTCCTTAAGGGAATGAGGAGTGTATAGCATGAAGTGTGGAGGAGAGTGGGTGAGGAGGGTGTCCCCACATGGAGAGCTGGATCTGTTTGCTGGTGCAGAGCTATGAACGGGATGAGATGAGGAGCATCGTGTGTCTTTGATGCTCACCCACTACCCCAATATAGTCACAGATTCTTCCTTCATTAAAGAGCATGTCCCTGGATTGGAACTTGGACGAGTTTAAGCACCAATCCTGAATCAGTCCTGGACCACTGGGATGGAGCCTGTAGTTGCTGTGAGTTGCAGAGAGGACAGCAGGGAGGGATGTGGATGGAGATGGAGGCAGAGCCAGCCCTGCACTGTGTGTGACAGGTCAAGGAGCCTCAGTCCCTGTGGTGGCTGCAAAGACAGGAACCGTGTCCCCAGCACTCGGGTACGCCTGTCTGTGTCCCGTGTCCTGTGTCATCTGTGTGGCCAGCTCTAGTGATGTAGAGAATGTTCTTTCATCTTTAGTATCTTTGTTTCCAAGTGCATCTAAACATGTCCATTCAAGCATCACCCACCTATGCGGAGCTGAGGATCTTCCATGTGTGAACAAACTGTGACATGCAGGATAGTGCAGCTCATTGACAGCTGGACCATGGCTGCTTTAGGGCCCTGTGATGAATTTATGAAAACTGTGTGTATGTTGGGGAGGGCAGGGAAGTGTGTTTGTGAATGTTTTCCAGATCCTTTTTCTGTATTTACTCTTGAGTAAGATCATGCTCCATCTTACACTTGTGAATAATATTTTTAAAATTTTTATTAATTTTAGGTTAAGATTTTTAATGGCTCCAACTAAAATTTTTTTTTTTAAAATGTATGAAATAGACTATCATTTCTTAAGTTTCTGACTTACACAACACTTGGCCTACAACAGTTATGAAACTCTAAGCATGGATTTTGAACAAATCACGTCACAGTAAAAATAAATAAATAACTTATACACAATGTGTTGTTGCCCATTCCATGATTAAAATATTTTGCTCAAGATTGTAAGAACAGGGGCCCACTGGGTGGCACAGCAGTGATTGAGTGTCGAGCTCTGAAGCAGTCCATAGCCTCTGCAACGCGGTTCAATTCCTGGCGGGCCAGGGAGATTCCCACATTCCACATGGACCCACAGATCTCTCCTGTCTAGCCCGCTTCTGCCCTCAGCAGTGTACTTCGGTCCTTCTGCCTGTTCTGTTCCCTGCTCTGTCTCTGGTGAATTCTCTCACCCTTTCTCATCTTTGGCCTATACCCCAGTTATTGCATAAATAAATAAATCTTAAAAAAAACAGGATTGTCACATGATTTGCCAAATATTTAGACATTATTAGCGGAACCCAAAACAGGCATTGCATTAAATAGCAACTGTCAACAGAAAGAGTAAATAAGATCTGTGTACTTAAACATTGAAAATCCCAAGTGGTAGGTTTAAGAAAACACTCGCTCCATCACCCTGTGTGTCACTAGCGCCACCTTCCTCCCACGTGTCCCTGTGGCCCCATCATGCCAGCTCTGTGTTGAGGGAGGCGACAGTGTGGAGCCAGCAGTCCTAGTGCTGAGTGTCTTGCTGGTCCTGGTGTTCAGTCTCCCATTGCGGTAGGACTGTGAGTCCCCCCACGTGGCCGGGCTTCAGCAGTGGCCTCCTTACAGGCCCTGCAGGTCAGGGTGTTAGGAGAAAGGTGGGGAAGAACAGGGAGGGGCAGGTCATATGACCCCAGGGGCATTGAAAGGCCTTGGATTCTTACTCTGGGTGAAGTGGAATGTGGGAAGAGTTGAGCAGAGAAGCATGAGGCACATTTACAAAGATCCTCTGGAGCTGACCGGAGACTAGACTGGAGGTGGCCAGAGGAGAGGCTGGTGGCCTTAAGGAGGGTGTGGCCGTGGTTCTGATGAGGGATGAGGGAGATTTTCCTGACCCCCATAGATACCCCATCTCTCAGCGTCACACTCTCTATCCCATTGCCTGATTTATATCAGGACTGATTTATATCAGGATTCATATTAAGACATTTCCTGACATTATTTATACATTTCCTTTTACACACTATTGTTTCCTGTGGGCCCCCTCCTCCTGCCACAGGGGCTCTGCCACACACTGGTGGGATTACAAGCTGGTGTAGTCACTTTGGATCACTGTTTGCTGGTTTCTTACAACATTAACCATACACTAAACCATCTAGTCCAGCAGTGATTGGACTCTCTGGTATTTTCCCAAAAGGGTGTAGCCAGATGTTCACATACAACCTGCACACAATGTTTATAGCATTTTATTCCTAAACACCAAAATTTGAAGCCTGCAAGGTGTCCTTCAGTAGATGTGAAATGTATAAATCAACGGAGACACATCCAGACAATGGAATATTAATCAACACGGAATAAGAATGAGCTAATATGTCCTGAAATGACATGGACACAATTGAAATGCTCATTTAAGTGCAGAAGCCAATCTGAAACAGGTTGTGATTCCATCTAAGGGGATTCTGGAAAAGGGAACTTTAAGGAGGCAGTGAAAACAGCAGTGAAGTTGGGTTTTAGGAGTGGGTGGGACAACAGATGCAACACAGAGAAATGTTAGGGCAGTGATCCTACTCTTTGTGATGGTGCAAAGGTGAGTACATGTGCTTGTCATTGTCCTTATTCTAAACTGTCCTTAGAATATACAATGCCAAGAGTAAGCCCCCTTATTAATTATGGATTGTGGGATTGGGAAGAGGCAATGTAGGTTCATTAACATAATAGTTCTAGTCTGATATGGGATGTTCAGTGCTGGAAAGAAGGGAACCCCTTTTACCAGAAAGCTCCAATCACCTTCTGCTAAGCTGCATATGAGAGCAGCTCTCAGAAGATGGGGCACCAGGAGGAGTAGCTGCTCCCTGGGTGGTTTTGGCTCAGGCTTGTGTCACTGTGGGAGACCAATTATAACTTTGCTGACAGTAGTAAGTGGCAGCATCTTCAGGCTCCAGGCTGCTGATGGTGAGAGTGAAATCTGTCCCAGAGCCACTGCCACTGAAGCGGGATGGGACCCCAGTGTAAATCATTGCTAACACTCTGACTGGCCCGGCAGGAGATGGTGACTTTGTCTCCTCGAGATGCAGATACTGAGGGTGGAGATTGGTTCAACTGGATGTCAGATCTGGCCCCTGAAATGGAAAGTCAAAACACGCCCACATTGTCATCCTGTCATCAGAGGACTTCCCGGGGCTGAACAACTCCTGGTGTTTCCTTCTTCACCTGGGAGCCAGAGCAACAGGAGGCTGAGGAGCTGAGCAGGGGCCCTCATGTCCACACTGGATCCTGCCTGGACTGACCCTCAGGGGCTGGGGCCGACTACAAATAGTGTGGAGGGAGGGGCTGTGCTCTGGGAACATGCAAATGAGCAGGGGCAGGTGTGTGGGCACAGCTGCAGGGGCTCATCTCAGCAGCACAGAGGCAGGGACTCCCCACTCACCAGGTCCCCCCAGGGTAGGGTGAACTTGCCTACAGAGAAGGTATTTCTCAATGGGGATGACAAGACAGAATCGTCTACACTCCTATGAGTTTAATGTTCTTCTTGTCTATCTATGGCATGCTTTACTCTTAGTCTCCATGTAGTACAGGGCCTATAAAGAAAGGCACTTAAAGAAATTTTAGAAACTTCTTTATTTGAACTTTGGAGCACGAGAGGCTATTTCTAAGTTGTGACTCCCTGATATTACGGGTTGAGAAATTGTCTTCACTTCCAGAGAGAAATGCATTGAGGTAGAAAGGAAATAAGACTGTGGGTGTCCTGAGTGGAAAATAAGAACCCAGACACTGACCATCCTCCCTGCTGATCTCATCTCCAGCTAGGCCTTGTGTCCCCCCACATCTGAGGCCCTGTCCCACCACATCCACCTCATCTCAAAGTCAGGGATGTTCTCCCCCCACATCTGACAGTCTCCTCCCTCCCCAGCGCTGTGTCATCAACAGACCCGAGCAAAAGCCCGGGTCTCCCTCTATTGTAGCTCACGTCCTTCATCCTTTTCCCCCAGGTGCTTGCTTCAAAACTGAGGTCCTCCCAGACCATTCCTCAGTGATCCCTGGAGTCTACTGTATCCCTGCACCTGCAGTTTTCCCCATCACCGTCTCCTCCGCATCCCAGAAGACAGCAGCTCTAGTCTCAGGGTGAGGAGGTCCCCCTGCCCAGCTCTCTTCACTTCTCATGTTGCCAGGACACTGCCCTAATGCCGTGTCTGTCCCCTGTGCAGCCTCTGAGCGCATCCTCCTGTGTGTCCTGTTCCCATCCCCACCCTCCTGCACAGGATTCCTAGAAGGGGTGCCACTACTGGACAGCAGAGGGAAAGATGGGGAGACACTCCAGGGTCTTGAAAGGGAGATGCCTACAGCCTGTATGTGAGGCAGGATGACCTGGAGGGGGACTCAGAACAGGAGGTGGGTCCAGACACACTGAGCCACTGAGTGATTTAGGGAAATTGTGTTCTGGTGCAGAGGGGCAGGCAAGGGGACCAGGAGGGTAAGGAAGAAAGGGGATGAGATTGCGCAGCTACCCAGGCCTACTTCCCTGAGTAGTTTCCTGAGACCAGAGTAACACCAGGAGAGGCGGGACAGGTGGGGGGATTTAGGACCCGACAGGTGACAGGATGAGGGTGTCTTGGCAGCTAATGGGGAGTCTTCTGTCAAGACCCACAGCCCTTGGTCCTGGCAAGTACCATGACCAGGGGCAGCACCAAGGATCAGGAGCCTAGGAGCTGGTTTTTGCAGATTTCAGGCTGGGATGACTCTGCAAGCCAAAATGACTCTCTCATGGGACACGGAGTGAGCCCAAGTCAGGACACACTCAGTGTCCTTCCCACTGGTACTTAAGTGGGAAATGAACATGGAGATCCCCAAATAGCAATGCCAAACTTGTAGATCATTAAGGTAAGATTTATTTATGATCAGGACACAAAATAGGCTGAGAGTTCACTTTCAAATAAATGTCTGATTATCAGGCAAGCAAGCCTGGGGCAAAGCCTGAACCCTTTTCCTCAGCAGAACCAGAGTTGGAGGAAAAGGGGCAAAGCTTTGTCCATGTATCAAGTTTCCTATGAGGCTGATCCTACACTGAGAAGATGGGGATGGTTGTGGGGACACAGTCCACAAAGGGGAGGGCAAAGATGCTTCCAGACACTGAGCACAGGCACTGGCAGTTTTACTCCCACTCAGCACTGGAGTCCCCCAGGCTCCCAGTCCAGCCAGAGACCATCCTGCCTTAGGGGCTCCCTCTTTCTCAGCATCTCTTTCAGGGATTTGAGTCTTGTGTTTACTTGGGGGTTTGGTGACCTCTAATGGCTGATCTGTGCTGCAGCAACTTACAGGATTTTCTATGGGCCCGATTCAGTCAGGGCTGAGACTTTCCCTGTTTTGGATAATGTTGAAACTAATGTTAAGGGTCCCAGAACAGACTCTGCAGTAACACAAAATGATTCCTCTTCTCAATAAACTGGTCACCTAGTAGAAGAAAAGACAAAACAGGTGAGCAGGACTGGCCATCCTATTTGTGACAAGGCTGCCCTGACCAGGTCCTGTGATCACTTGAGAGACCAAAGCTGGGGTTGGAAAGAGAAGGTGGAGCAGGAGGGAGCCTGCAGGCACAATGGTGGGCTGGGGCGGGACTAGGATCTACTTTCAGGACCAGGTGAATGTAGATCTAGACCAGGTGAGGATCCTGGTCTAGATCTGTCACCCCAGCCTTGCCCCCCCTCCAGACACAGTCCAGAGCAGCTCTAGGGCTACAGGTAAGATGCTCATGTGAGAACTACAGTGTTAAGTCAGCACTTAAAACATCGCTGTTACAACTAGGAGCAAAGTCTCTCATTTTAATGAAGTCTATTTTAACTCTGTAGATCTGCTTATGGTTTGTGTTCATTATGTTAGGTGCTACTGTTTTACATTAATATTCATAAATAATATTGTGATAATGAACTTACTATTTTTTAAAGATTTATTTATTTATGCATACAAGAGGTGGGGTGCAGGTCAGAGGTGTGGGGTTGGGTGGAGGGGATCCACCAGAGACAGAGTGGGGAACAGAACAGGCAGATTGACTGAAGTACACTGCTGAGGGGAGCAGCAGGCAAGACAGGAGAGGTCTGCTGCTCCATGTGGGTAGCTCCCTGGCCAGGGATCGAGCTCGTGCAGTAGTGGCTGCAGACAGCTTCATAGGTTTTTGTCTTTACCCCTTGAGCCAGCAAGGAGGCCCTGAACTTATTTTTAACACAGTTTGTACCAAGTTTGTGGAGGGCTGTGGCCAAGAGAGTTTCCCTCTCTCTAGAGGGGGGTGTCATATGGAGGAGGCGAATGTAGGAAGTAGAGCAGAATGAGTATTGAAAGTATTTAATGTAATTCTCAGATTAGTGATCAGGACAGTTTATTCCAGGCCACATTTTCTCACCAAGTAGACCCAGAGCTTCTCGGTCTCTCTTCTCTGCCATGATGGCTCACTGTGCTGGAGAATGTAAGCAAGTGACACATGACTCTTTCCATGAAAGTGAAGGTGATAACTTGCCCCTTCCATAGAGTGGATTTTGCAAAATCTCTGGATTTTGCAGTTTATGTTCAGTCACATGGTCACTGCTGCCTCCTTCTGGCTCAGATGCATCTGAAACAGAACCCAGAAGCCTCCCTGGTCCCCATAGATCAGTAGTCTCTCAGCTCCACGTTCCATCCCATTGCCTGATTTTTAATCCATTTAACTATTCCTATGTTATTTATTCAACTGTTTACACTTATTTATTCCTGCGCAGCTCCCTTCTCTGCTACCACTGGCACAGGATTATTTAGGATCTAAGTTGTATTATTTGCTCACGTAAAATTGCTGCTCACATGACAACTGTGAACTAGTGCCTGAGATCCTAACACTAGGGAAAAAAGCATTTAGGGGAAAACTTGCTATTCTTTGCTACTGAAAAATAATTCAATGCATTACATTGACTTCAAGACAGGTATATATTTCCACATATAAAAATGATCCGTTGGCCAATGAGATACATGTTTACTAAATATCAAACAAAATTTTGAATTTTATTAAAAATTTTGCCTATGAAATGTGAATAACCATTTATTGATGACAGAAATAGAAAAGTCCTAATACTGAGCGTCGTGGGTCTTGATGGAGTGGGTAGGGAAAGGAGAGAGTCACTGAATTGCTATTGTCTGTTTGGAAACTTCACATTACATTCAAGTACAGAACAACTCTGGGCCAGCACTTGCCACAAGAAAAAGATTGTGATAAGAATTTGACTTGCCTGCACCCTAGTGTTGTGCTGAATGAAGGACCAGGTGAAAGAAGAAATATACAAATAGAGAAATGATCATTGCAAATACAGGACCCTCCTGACCTGACACCTGTCCTGAAATTGCATCAAGAGAAACAAACCATCTGCACATGACCCGGGAGCTCTTCCCGGCTGCCTGGGGACAGGCGGCCACAGTCTCACTTGGGAGCTGCCCTCACTCTACTCTCAGGCTGGTTCCCAAGCGTGGTAGGGAGAGAGCTCTCGGGGCCCCGTAACAGGTGGGACATCCCTTTCCCTGTGTTGAATGTGTGTCTTCTTCTTTAGAGAAATGGCCAGGCCGCTTGTCTTCTGGACACAGCACACTCCTTGTGTAGGCCAGGCCTGGCTCTTGAAGCAGAGGATGTGAAGAGCCAGCTTTGAATGGGGACTAGAAAGCAATGGGTTCTGCAGCTGGCCCAGCCTGGGGTGTAGCAGTCCTGCCCCTGGGGCTGCTGCGGTCACAGGAGACGCCAACATGATCAACCCTGCACTTAGCTGACACCAGGGAGGCTCCAGTGAACAACAGTCAGATTCCCATCCTGTGAAACATATGCTAAGACAGGACACACTGTGGGCCTCATGACAGGACACCAAAATTAAACACTTTCAAATCATACAAAGTACATTCTATACAATTTTTAAAAAATTATATTCAATATGAGTAATGAAATTTATCCAAAAAAATCCCTAATATTCAGAAATAAATAGACACTATGAAATTAGATTCAAAAATGAAACAAAAAAGAAACTCAGAAAGCATTTTGAAGTGAAGATGTGTATATGAAATTTACAAGAAAGTAGTGAAGTCAGGACTCTGAGTGTGGAGCAATGAGCGCTTGTAACAGCAAGGATGGTTTCATATCAAATACCAGGGCTGTTACCCCGACGTATAGTAAGGAAGGAACAAATCCTTTTGTGGTTTCTGTCTAGACGAGGCTGCTCAACGGGGGAGGCTGGGAAAGGTGGTGTCTGAGGTGCAGTAGAGACTCATGATCAGGAGCCCTGATTTCTCCTAAGTCTTCCTCTCACCCTGAGAGCTCCCGCCTGCTCCCAGTTGACAGCTGGACACCCAGGAGGGAGGTTTTTGTTCAGTGCTGAACCACTGTGGGAGGAGAATATGTACTTTGCTGGCAGTCATAGACTCCCAGGTCCTCAGCCTCCACCCTGCTGATCTTCAAGGTGAAATCTGTGCCTGACCCTCTGCCACTGAACCTGTCTGGGACCCCAGAGGCCCTGTGGGAAACCACATAAAACAGGTGCCTTAGAGACGGCCTGGCTTCTGCTGGTGCCAATGCAAATAGGTGTTTCCATCACTATGTACAAGGCTCTGACTGGCCCTGCAGGAGATGGAGGCCAACTGTCCCAGGGTGATTCTCCCAGGTCAGGAAGAGGGAGTCTGGGTCAGGATAACATCCCCACTGGAACCTATAAGAGTGAGAAAAATGCAAGGTGTTGTACATATCTCATGAGCCATTTTCCTTTCTTACATACTTCAGACTAAATTATTTTTTACTTTTATCAACATCCTGAAATTCCCACTTTTGAAAATTTCCATAATACAGAATGACTTTTAACACCTGTATATAACATGCCCCCTCTTCAATGTCACAGAAGACAGGTACTTGCTTCTTCCAGTTCTCATACTGACCAGGGGGTCACAGTACACGTCTGCATGTGCACTGAGACACGTGGGGAGCAGGTACCCCCAAAGCTCACCCTCCCTTCTGCGCTTACCAGGGACCCAGAGCATCAGCAGCCCCAGGAGCTGAGCAGGGAACCTCATTTTGAGAAGATGACCAGAGAGCCCTGATAAGTCAAAGCAAGACCTGAGCTGACCTTTTATCTCAGCCCTGCCAGGGAAGGTCCTCCCCAGGGACCCACATGCAAATCCCCAGGTGGGGGCAGCAGGGTGCAGAGAGCCAAAGAGAGGGTGGGGCTCTTCTCTGAGAATGTAAGAAAATCTGTCTGGGTATGGAAAGTAATCTAAGCTGTCTACCTGATGCAGTTTCTTGTACCAGTTCTAGAACTTGCTCAGATATCAAATTTATACTTCTTTTTAATCGGGTTGAATTTCCATAAATATTTAGTGATTTTGTCTTTCTATGTTTTTTAAAGATTGTGGGGTTTGTACGTTGTTGTTTTAATTGTGATAAAACACATACGGAATAAAGAGCAGAAATCTTATATGTAACTGAATAAGAGCTTCATAGATTCATTAGGTGGATGAAATTCAGCACATTTCAAACACTTTAGATGCTCTTTCAATCTCTTTCAAGTCCATATCTTCCCCCAACCAAGTCAGAGCCCTTCTGACATCTGTCACAGCAGCTTGATCTTTCCTGACTTTGAATTTCATATAAACTGATGACAGCATTCTTCTGATTCCAGCTTTCTTTAGTATCTTTACTTACTAATCCAGTCTTTACCTATTTTCCCAGACTTTAGTTCTCCTTAAAGATCCTTAAATGCAAAGCTGTTGTAAGTAATTTATGTTCCTTTTTAAATGACAATGATTCTGGAAGCCTTGGAGTCTTTGATTCAGCAGGCCCCACCTGTCTCTCCTGCCATGATGAGATGTGGGTGAGTGGCTACTGTAGCCTGACTGCTCAGATTCCTCTTTTCTTTTGTTTTTCCTTATTGGTCCTGTGAACAAAACAGGTAATATTGGCTGTTTGTTACTAAAGACTGTACCCTGCAGACTCACTCAGCCAAACATAGATGTGAAATGGACTTTAGAACCAAAAAATAGTTTTAAAACAAATGGCATAAGCTGACACCACGCCTGCATTACCCCATAAAACCTCTCCATGTCCTGACCCTGGTGGACACACCTTCAAATGTCCTTGCTTGTGGACCCACATCATAATCCTACTCTAGAAAAACTATTTTCTGGATTATATTACAATCTGATTACTGTTGGTTGAAATAGCCATTTATGCCTGGGTTGTTGATAGTCTTCAGAAAGGGAAAATTGATGGGATTTATTAAAACATGGTAGTATCCAACAATGAATGGTTAAACTGAGCCAAATATATGGCAAATGAACATCACTTACTAACACTAAGCTGGTACCAAAGTCTAATAGACCAGGAGCTCTGAGCTAATTCTAACCACTTGCTGTGACACTATAGTTGCCACCAATGTTAATGCAGTTGAGAGGCAATTCTGAAAATAGGATTTTAAATATTCTTAATTGAAGAATGTCAATTACAGCTCTTTGTCTTTTCTGTCATTGTTTATAATATTACTGGATCTGGAATTTAATTACAAGAAGAAATTTTTTTTTAAGATTTATTTATTTATTTATACAAGCACTGGGTACAGTCAGAAGCGCGGGAGGCTGAGAGAATTCACCAGAAACAGAGCGGGGAACAGAACAGGCAGACTCACGAAATATACTGCTGAGGGGAGCAGCGGGTGCGGCAGGAGGGGTCTGCGTGCCATTGGGACCCTCTCCAGCGGCCGGGGTTCGAACCGGCGCAGCAAAGGCTGGGGGCATCTTCATAGCCCAGCGCTCAATGGCTGCTCAACTGGGGAGGCCCGTGAGAAATTTTTTATACAGTCAAAGTTTATGTAGCTATCTCCTATGTTTAACCCCCCTACTGTTCCTCATTTCTTTTTTCCTACCTTATCTTATACCTACAATTATTTTATTCTCCCTGATAAACTTTATTTTCTGGTATTATTTCACTTTTTTTTTTAATTTTTTATATTTTCATATTCCCCATACAATTGCACCCTCCTTATTTTAACCCCAATCCCTCCTATCCCAAACCAGCCCCCCATAGTGTGTCTCTGGTTTACAGGTGTTGTTGATTTTGATTTTTTCTTACTTATAGTTATTCTTTTTCCTGGTCCCTTATTTAGGTTTTCTAGATTCCTGCTATGAGTGAGACCATCCGGTATTTTTCTTTTTCTTTCTGGCTTATTTCGCTGAGCATGATCCCTTCCAGCGCCATCCATGTTGCTGCAAATTGCATGAGTTTATCTTTTTTGAATGCTGAGTAATATTCCATGGTGTATATGTACCACATCTTCTTGATCCAGTCATCTATTTTTGGGCATTTGGGTTGTTTCCAAAGCTTAGCAATTGTAAATAGTGCTGCTATAAACATAGGAGTGCAGGTGCTCTTTGGAATTGATGTTTCTGTGTCCTTTGGGTAAATACCTAGGAGTGGAATTGCTGGATCATGTGGAAGCTCTATCTTTAGTAGGTTGAGGAATCTCCACACAGCTCTCCATGGTGGTTGGACCAGTTTGCACTCCCACCAACAGTGCAAGAGAGTTCCTTTTTCTCCACACCCTCGCCAACACTTGTTGTTGCTAGTTTTTTTAATATGTGCCATTCTCACTGATGTAAGATGGTATCTCATGGTAGTTTTGATTTGCATTTCCCTGATTACAAGTGATGTTGAACATTTTTTCATATGCCTGTAGGCCATTTTCATTTCCTCTTTGGAGAAGTTTCTTTTTAGCTCTTCTGCCCATTTTTTGACTGGATTATTTTCTTTGTTTTTGTTCAATCAGCTCTTTGTAGATTTTTGTGATCAGTCCTTTATCGTTAGTGTTGTGTGCGAAAATTTTCTCCCAGTCAGTGGGGTTTCCCTTTGTTTTTGTTATTGTCTCTTTTGCTGTGCAGAAGCTCTTTAATTTGATGTAGTCCCAGCTGTTTATCTTTGCCTTCACTATCACTGCTTTGGGTGATGTGTCTGTAAAGATGTCTTTGAGGTGCATGTCATGTAGTGTTTTGCCCTTATTTCCTTCTATATATTTTGTGGTTTCAGGTCCGAATGTCTAGTTCTTTAATCCATTTTGAGTTGGCTTTTGTGCATGGTGTGAGGTAGTAGTCAAGTTTCATTCTTTTGCATATAGAGAACGATTTTGCCAGCACCATTTATTGAACAAAATTTCTTTGCTCTAGTGCATATTCTTTGCTCCTTTGTCAAAGATTAGTTGACCATAAATCTGTGGGTTTATTTCTGGGATTTCTATTCAGCTCCATTGGTCTGTGTGTCTGCTTTTGTTCCAATATCATGCAGTTTTGATTATTATGGCTTTGTAGTATATCGTTTGAAATCTGGGAGATTGATGCCTCCATTCCCTTCTTTTTTTTCCAGGAGGGTTTTGGCTATTTGGGGTTTTTGGTGGCTCCATATGAATTTCATCAATATTTTTCTATTTCTTTGAAGAATTACATTGAAATTTTAACAGGAATAGCATTGAATCTGTAGATTGCTTTTGATAGGATGGCCATTTTGATAATGTTAATTCTTCCAATCCATGAGCAAGGGATGTCTTTCCATTTCTTTGTGTCTACTTCTATTTCTTTTAACAGTGATTTATAGTTTTCTTTGTATGGGTCCTTTACTTCTTTTGTTAGGTTTCTTCCCAAGTATTTGATTTTTTTTTTGTTTCAATAATAAAAGAAATGATTTTCTTGATTTCTTCTTCTTTTGATTTATTGTTTGTGTATAGGAAGGCTACTGATTTTTGTGTGTTGATTTTGTATCCTGCCACTTTACTAAACTGATTGATTTGTTGAACTAGTTTTTCTGTGGAGTTTTTGGGGTCTCTATTATCATATCGTCCACAAATAGTGATAGTTTGACTTCTTCATTGCCTATTTGTATTCCTTGTATGTCTTTCTCTTGTCTTATTGCTCTGGCTAGGACTTCCAGTATTATGTTGAAAAGCAGTGGTAAGATTGGACATCCTTGTCTTGTTCCAGATCTTAATGGGAATGCTTTCAGCTTTTCACTATTGAGAATGATATTAGCTGTGGGCTTGTCATATATGGCCTTTATGATGTTGAGGTATGTTCCTTGTATCCCGAGAATTTCAAGGGCCCTTATCATAAATGGGTTTTGTACTTTGTCAAATGATTTCTTAGCATCTATGGATATTATCATATGGTTTTTATATTTCTTTTTGTTGATGTGTTGGATTACATTGATTGACTTTCGGGTATTGAACCATCCTTGTGTCCCTGGAATAAATCCTACTTGGTCATGGTGAATTGTCTTATGGATGCATTGTTGGATTCTCTTGGCAAGGATCCCTGATAATCTTTTTAAGACTTTCAATTAATTTGTGTCTTCTAGTGGGCAATTTCCTGTGTTTACTTCTTAAAAAATGTTTACCTTCAGTTCTGATGGGTAATCTTATACAGAATTTTAAATTGGCATTGATTTTTGAAGGGGAACAAACATCTGTCAGTACCAAAATATGTTCTTGCAATTGCACAACCCTGCCTAGCAGGTGCTTCCTAATGTTAAAGGGTGCACCTTCAAAGAGTTGGTCATCTATATGCACAGAGGCAAAGACAGCAGACTCTTAGTGTGGAAGACCTTTCCATGTTCAGAGACAGAGAGAGAAGAAAGATTTCAAATAATAGCAAACTCTGAAAATTACCCATTTTCCTGTGGGCAAAAGCCTAGTAAAAGAGGCTCAACCCAAAGTGGGGCCAGTTGCAACAAGTCTAAAGAAGCTTTCTGGTGGGGAACCTCAAGAAAGGAGTTAGGCAGGTGCCAGAGAGTTTGGACTGAAGGAGGGCCCCAAATTCAAAACGCATGATGTAATCCACCATGATGTCACTGCAACAGATGCCATTATCTATGCAAAGCACTTAAGCCCCAGGAGCAGACTCTTCACCAGTCATTCACCCACATGTCGCTCCTCCATGTGTCTCCCCTCAAGTATCTCTCCTCTAAGTGTCCCCATGTGATCTCTTCCTCTTTCCTTCCTCCTCCATGTATATATCCACCTCCCTCCTTCCGAGCAGCTGCCCATTCAGGATACTTGGCTCATGGCATGCTGCGATTTGTAGTCCTCAGAGCCTGACATCTCTTTGGCTTAGACATGGGAGTAGAGACTTTACAAATTTCAGGGTGTGGAGAAGATTCAGAAATTTATCCATGAGCTCAGAGTCTGTTGTTCCTCTAAGTTGTTCCTCTAAGTTCTTTTTGGCAGAGGATTACTTCATAGGAGGGGCCCTGAAAGTTGGGCACTAGTTGCTATTTTGTAAGAGACATATACATGTTGAAAAGAAAATCTATTTCTGTAAAAAAAGCCTCCTTCCCTGTTTTTTTGCAGGCCTGATTGCTCTAACTATTATCATTGGTTACCACAGAATTTAAACGTTATAATGCTTAAATGCAGAACTTAAACTGTTACAGGTGGGTAAAGTCAAGACTGTGACAGGGGGTGCCCCCTGGAGGGGGTTACTGGTGAGGACAGATAGCCCCAGTGAAAATGCTAAAAATATGGCATTTTGGGGTAAAGCAACTGATAAGAATATAAAGAACTGCAAGAAGCAGCCCCAGATTTTGTCTTCTTTGCTCACATAAAAAGTGTCATTACAGGATCCTGGTCCCATTAATCCCAAAGGATGTTGTAAAAGGAAGTAACCTGCAAAGAGAAGTTTGAATCTTGTAAGTAGATGAAGGAGGAGATAACTGAGTCTGATAATCAACACAGACTATTCCTTCTGAGGATGAGAGGTGATCTGTGCGTGTCCTATGATAATGTGGACAGGAAAGGAAGTTGTCCTTGTCACTCTTCTCCTGCTTTAACTCCCAGTTACCTATTCATTGTAAATGGACCTGATACAGGCAACCTCTGGGGCAATGATTCAAAATGGGGATTATAGATCTGGGTTTCATGCCCCTAGGTCAGGAGACCTGAATTGCACCCAAGAATGGTCACAGAAGCCTCATTTTCCACCCCTAGTTCCAGCTGCACATTCCCTGGGGGGAAAGTCTCCTTTTCCCAAGAACAGATTGATATCCATGGAGCTGATCCCCACACAGTAGCTTCCACTGGTCTAGAGATAAATATGTTTTTGAAATATGAAATCTTGGGCTCCCTGCTGGTGCAAGGAGTTAAAACACAACCTATGAAGCTATCCTCAGTCTCTGCAGCGGGAGTTCAATCCCCGGCCAGGGAGCAACCCACATGGCGCAGCAGACCTCTCCTGACACGCCCGCTGCTCCCCTCAGCAGTGTATTTCAGTCAATCTGCCTGTTCTCTTCCCTGCTCTGTCTCTGGGGGATCCTCTCACCGCCCCCCCACACACACTTCTGGCTTGTGCCCAAGTTCTTGCATGCATACATAAATAAATCTTTTAAAAAAGAAATAGGAAATCTAGTATTTGCTATGAATTATCGTATTATTTGAATGCTCAAAAAAGAAATATTTTGTGTAAGTGTTGTCATCATGTTATGACTAAGAATAGATTTGCAGAATGTTTTCCCAATCATATGAGTGCAGATGAGAGTTTAAGTAATGAAGGAGTAGGAAATTGAGAATATGGCAAAATACCAATTTAACAAAATTACCAAATTTATGCTATAGAAATCATACCAAACTGATAAATTCCATTAGTTTTTCCTTTTCTGGCAAAATGTCTATTATTGTGTGGCTATGAGGCTGACTACATGTCACTGACCAATGCAGGCCAGGCAGGGAGCATCCAAGCAGTTGTCCCTTTCACCATAAGGGGCTGATCCCAGTTCCAGGCCACCCACAATCCCGCTCTTGGTTCAGGCCGACGCTGTGCACTGACAGGGCTTCACAGCTGGTGTCTCTGGTGGGCTGAGACACTCATGGTCCAGAGCTCTCCACCACCTTCCTCTTACACACACTCAGGGTCTTCTCTGACTGCTCATGAGACAAAAGTCAACTGTGTGGGCATCTATCCAGGCCATGAGGGAGGTTTTTGTTTGGGGCTCAACCACTGTGGGAGGAGTATGTGTACCCTGAGAGCAGTAATAGACTCCAACATCCTCAGCCTCCACCCTGCTGATCTTCAGGGTGAAATCTGTGCCTGACCCGCTGCCACTGAACCTGTCTGGGACCCCAGAGGGCCTGTTGGAGACCTTATAGATCAGGCGCCTTGGAGATTGGCCTGGCTTCTGCTGGAACCAATACAAATAGGTGTTTGCATCGCTATGAATGAGGCTCTGACTGGCCCTGCAGGAGAGGGAGACCTGCTCCCCAGGGACGACGGGCAGGGAGAGTGGGGTCTGGGTCAGCACAACCTCCCCACTGGATCCTGAAGAAAGGAGAGAAAAGTGACAAGTAAAGACAAGTATTATCCGTCATTTTCATTATTTCAAGTCTGTTATTCATTTAGGCTAAAATACTGCTTTGTTTTACTATCAATATTTGAGGTATATAATTGTACACCAAAACCATGAGCTCACAATAAATAACCTGTGGGAAGAGACCCTGAAACTTTGCCTGCCCTCTCTAGTCAGGGTCCCCAGGGTACAGATGCTTCACGTAGTCACAGACTTAGCACCACTTTCTCTTAAGGACAAGGCACACACACCTAACACAGAGACGGAATACACATGGGGAGCGGAGGGCCCCAGAGCTCAGGTTCCCCACCCTGGGCTCCATTCTCACCTCCCCTCAGCCTTACCTGGGGTCCAGAGCATCAGCAGCCCCAGGAGCTGAGCAGGGAACCTCATTTTGAGAGGGTGACCTGAGGGGCCCTGTCGGGTGAG
The DNA here is from genome assembly GCF_014898055.3 of Talpa occidentalis. Classification (NCBI taxonomy): domain Eukaryota; kingdom Metazoa; phylum Chordata; class Mammalia; order Eulipotyphla; family Talpidae; genus Talpa; species Talpa occidentalis. The sequence goes on from NW_023604861.1 coordinate 96,032,275, forward strand.
ATCAGTCTGCAGCTGGTGTTTTATCTCAGCCCTGAAGGTGCAGGTCCTCCCTAGGGACCCTCATGCAAATGCCCCTGGTGGGGGCACAGGGGTGGAGCGAACACAGAGGAGACAGGAGGGTTTCATAGGAAAACAGTGGGTGTCCTGTCTTTCATCAGTCTCATGGAAACTGAAAGAAACATTTGTGTATCCCCAAGACAAGAAAGATCAGATTCTGCAAGTTTATTTGTTTTGTGCACAATACAAGCCGTGTATTCCTGCTTCTCTTCAAATAGCATATACTGAGGCACTGCCTCTGACCACACAGAGATGTGTCCAGGTCTCCCTCAGGTGACCACTTCTTGGCTTCTCCCAGGTGATCTCACGAGTGACTCAGCTCCTCCTCTGGACTGATGAGCAGTGTCTCAACGTACAGGATGGATGTGAGGGTCAGTGTCCTTTGTATCTGTTGTTATCAGGTTAACAGTTTAACTCAGATAGAAGGACCTAGTGCACTGAATTCCATAAGTGTATTTAAGTCAGAAGATCCTGACAAGGAGAATAAACTTTCTTTCTTAGAGAGACCAAATAGACTTGTTTAAAAAGAAAGAACAAAACAATGTTGTATCTTAGTAAATGCCAAATTTAGGGCAGCCAGTTATTAAAGTCTGTTGAACTCTGTCATCCTTACACACTGTAGTCATAATAGATTAATTTCAGAAATTTCTGAAGGAAAAGAGATCTTGGGGGAATGGAACTAAGTAAATAAGAAACCATATATGTGTGTGCGCGGGTGTGTGTATGATAAGAAGCAAACAAACATGAAAATAACACAATCCTGACCACGTCTGAATCTGGCCGTGCACACAGGCCACGGGTGATGGAGAGGACACAGGTGGAGAATGACCTGCATGAGGTCCCGAGGGAGGAGACCCCTGCGTCTCCAGTCCTGACTACGGTCCCTGACGGAGGACAGACAATGACAGCGGCTACTCTTCGGGTTCCCGTCCTCAAATATGAAGCTGACACTGGACAACGTGAAGAGACAGGGCCCCACTGCGCAGGTGATGCTTTGTTTACATTGGGGTGCTAGTTGTCACCTCCCGTATGGCCATCTCTTCTGGAAGCACATTTACCACAGCCCCTTTTCTCTTTATGTCCCCTTAGAATTGTCCATTAGGGGTCCTCACTGAGCTCTGGAAGTGGAGAGGTTTCACTCCTGTCCATCACACCTGTGGTTCTGGAGAGTCACCTGGATAGCTGCAGCAGAGGCTAGAGGTTCTGCGCCCTGCCCTGGGCTTTTCAGAGAGGTCTGAGGTACAATAGTAGGCAACTTATCCACTCAGTGATAATATGCTCTGGTTTCCTGGACAGCGACAGAGAACCCCATGTCTGGTGTTTATTCCCTGAACACATGCCCCCAGACCGTGAAAGGATTGTAATTTAACCTCTACCTCCCTGTATTAAACATTTCTAGACAAGAAAGAATAGGGAGAAAAATTGCAAGACATATCTGGGATGGCACTATTATTTGAAATACACAGATAATTCTTAGAACAAACATCTGAATAAAAATTGGGGCAATGTCCTTAGCAGACCTCTCACACAAGGAGATACACAGTCAACTCATAAGCAAGTGAAGAGATTGGCCACATGTCACATCATCTGGAAATGCAAAGGAAATCAGCAGTAGCCCCCACTGCACCCCCATTGGGATGTCTGAATCTAGAACAATGACACTTCATCACAACGTCATCTGTCACTAAGATGTGACCCCAGGGACTGTCTCACACATCATGGTGGGAACGCAAATTGGTGCCATCACTTTGGACCACAAGGTGTTGGTTTCCTACAAGATGAGCACACTCTTGCATGTCACCCAGCAACTAGACTCTTTGTATTTCCCCCAAAGAGTTAAACATCCACATTACCCTCACCTCAGTGTTTATGGTACTTCACTCATAAATTAAGAATTTGGGAGCGCCCAGGTGTCCTCCAAGGGGTGGTAAGTGTACAAATAAACTGTGGCTCATCCAGACAATGGATCATTGCTCAGCACTAAATGGTACCCACCATGATATTTGAGGGAGTCCCTGATGTCACACCATCATGACAGGTGATGATGTGAGGAGGAGTCACTGTCTATAGTCAGGCATCCTAGGGGGTGACTGTGTGCTGTTGCTGATTTAATTTGTGATTCCTGAATGAACAAAAATGGACATGGAAGAAACTTAATTTTAAGGGCAGAAATCAAGCTGAAAAATGTGCATACATGTGAAGGACATTGGGGGAAGGGGACACAGTGGGGACAGTAATGACGTCAAGGGCTATGGGGGGATTAAGAGGTGGAGCACAAAGGAATATGAAACAGTGAAGCTGCTCATTGGACACTGTCACTGGGGACACGTGCCCTGGTCAACTGTGAGCCCTTAGTGCCTGAGCACTAAGCAGGACCCTAGGCAGGGGCGGGTCCTCTTCTAATCTATGGGTTCATGGTCTTCAGCTGGAACATCTGTACACCTGCTGGGTAGATGAGGTCTGCTTTGGAGGAGGGTGTTATGGGAAAATCCTTATGCTCAATTTCTAGGAGCCTTAATCATCTCTCTCTCTCTCTGTGTGTGTGTATTTTATTTTAAAAACTTCTTACTGAACCTACAATGGCTCCGTACCACTATGACCTCATCACATCATAGGCAGACAGCTCAGGTGTCATCAGCTCTGTCTTTATTGAATCCAGAGAGACATTGTTTTCTCTGTGCTGTTCGTGAGGAGGGGAAAGACAGTTAGGGACAAAGAACCACCTTCTCCTTCTACCAGACCCTTCATTCCTTCGAAGTGAGTCTTCATCTGAGATGTACTCTTGGCATATAGAAGCAACTTGGAAAGCAGCTGGGCTGCCCAGGCTCACACAGCTGCTCCCTGGGTGGTTTTTGTTCAGGCCTGTGTCACTGTGGTAGGCCTACTATAACCCTGCTGACAGAAATAAGTGGCAGCATCTTCAGGCTCCAGGCTGCTGATGGTGAGAGTGAAATCTGTCCCAGATCCACTGCCACTGAAGCGGGGTGGGACCCCAGGCAGCAAATTGGATGCACGGTGGATCAGGAGCTTAGGAGCTTTGCCTGGTTTCTGCTGATACCAGTTTAGATAACTGCTAACACTCTGACTGGCCCGGCAGGATATGGTGACTCTCTCTCCCAGAGATGCAGACACGGAGGGTGGAGACTGGGTCATCTGGATGTCACACTTGGCCCCTGGGATGGAAACAGAAAACACACCCACAGTGTCTTCCTGTCATCAGAGGACTTCCCTGAGGGCCAGGGGTCCTGCCCACCCGGGGCTGATCAATCTGTTGTTTTCTTCCTCACCTGGGAGCCAGAGCAGCAGGAGGCTGAGGAGCTGAGCAGAGGCCTTCATGTCCATGCTGGTCCTGTCTGGACTGACCCTCCAGGGCTGGGGCAGACTATGAATAGTGTGGAGGGAGGGGCTGTGCTCTGGAAACATGCAAATGAGCAGGGCGGGGCAGTGGGCACAGCTGCAGGGGCTGATCATTTTCCTGCAGAGAAAGCATTTTTGCCTGAGGAACACAGGACAGAATCAGTTACTGTCCTGTGAGTGGAGTGTCTTTTGGTCTCAATATTTAGGAAAAGCATCACTTCCTATTCTCCATGTAATACAGATCCGTTCAAATGTAACACTCGTTAATTGTGTTTTCATTTTCATGCGGGTATGTTCTAAAGGCTAGTGAGGTTTCCTTTTCACTCTGGTTCCCTGATATTGCTGGAGTGAAAATTATCATCACTGCCAACCAGATGCAGTAGTTGGGAGGACAATGCAGAGTGTGGCTGTCAGGAGTTGTGAGAGCCCAGATACTGAGCATCCTCCCTGCTGACCTCATCTCCAGCTAAGCCTTGTGTCTCTGCACTGTCTGAGGCCCTGTCCCACCACGTCTGCCTCAGCTCCAAGCTCAGGGTGTTCTCCCCCATATCTGACAGTCTCCTCCCTCCCCAGCGCTGTGTCATCACACAGACCCAAGCGCCCGGCCCGGTCTCCCTGGACTGTCGCTCACGTCCTTCATCCTCCTTCCCCAGGTGCTCCCTTCTGAGCTGAGGTCCTCCCAGACCGACTCCTGGTGATCCCTGGAGTCCACTGCATTCCTCCATCTGCATGTTCATCAGTCACCAAATATCCTCCAGGTGTTGAGACAGCAGCTCTTGGTGCTGGAGCAGGGAGTTGGGACCCAGGTGGAGTAAGGAGACTGTGTAGAGGAAGGTGAAGGGAGACACTGCACTGAGTTTGGAGCTCATACAGTGTAGACTGATCTTCCTTAAGGGAATGAGGCGTGTATAGCATGAAGTGTGGAGGAGAGTGGGTGAGGAGGGTGTCCCCACATGGAGAGCTGGATCTGTTTGCTGGTGCAGAGCTATGAACGGGATGAGATGAGGAGCATCGTGTGTCTTTGATGCTCGCCCACTTCCCCAACATAGTCACAGATTCTTCCTTCATTAAAGAGCATGTCCCTGGATGGGAACTTGGACGAGTTTAAGCACCAATCCTGAATAAGTCCTGGACCACTGGGACTGAGCCTGTAGTTGCTGTGAGTTGCAGGGAGGACAGCAGGGAGGGGCGTGGATGGAGATGGAGGCAGAGCCAGCCCTGCACTGTGTGTGACATGTCAAGGAGCCCCAGACTCAGAGGTGGCTGCAAAGACAGGAGCCGTGTCCCCAGCACTCGGGGACGCCTGTCTGTGTCCCGTGTCCTGTGTCATCTGTGTGGCCAGCTCTTGTGACACAGAGAATGTTCTTTCATCTTTAGTGTCTTTGTTTCCAAGTGCATCTAAACATGTCCATTCAAGCATCACCCTCCTATGCGGAGCTGAGGATCTTCCATGTGTGAACAAACTGTGACATGCAGGATAGTGCAGCTCGTTGACAGCTGGACCATAGCTGCTTTATGACCCTGTGATGAATTTATGAAAACGTGTGTATGTCGGGGGGGAAACTATGTTTGTGAATGTTTTCGGATTCTTTCTCTGCGCTTACTCTTGATTAAGATCATGCTCCATCTTACATTTGTGACTAATATTTTTAAAATTTTTAATAAAGTTTAGGTTAAGATTTTTAAAGGCTCCAACTAAAAAATTGTTTTTAAAAATGTATGAAATAGACTATCATTTCTTATTTTTCTGACTTACACAACACTTGGCCTACATCAGTTATGAAATTAAGCACGGATTTTAAACAGATCATGTCACAGTAAAAATAAATAACTAAATAAATAACTTCATACATAAAATGTTGTTGCCCATTCCATGATTAAAATATTTAGCTTAAGATAATAGGATCAGGGGCTTCCCAGGCGGCACAGTGGGGATTGAGCTGTGAAGCTGTCCGCAGCCTCTGCAGTGCGGTTCGACTCCTGGCCGGCCAGGGAGTAACCCACATGGCACAGCAGACCTCTCCTGTCCCACTGCTCCCCTCAGCAATGTACTTCCGTCCTTCTGCCTGTTCTGCTCCCTGCTGTCTCTGGGGAATTCTCTCACCCTCCTGTGCTACTAGCCTGTACCCCAGTTCTTATATAAATAAATAAATCTTTAAAAAAAAAGATTGTAGGATCATTTATCAAATATTTAGACACAATTAGCAGAACCCAAAATACGCATTGTGTTAAATAGCAAGTGTGAACAGGAAGAGTAAATAAGATCTGTGTACTCAAACACTGAAAATCCCAAGTGGTAGGTTTAAGGAAACACTTGCTCCATCACCCTGTGTGTCCCTAGCGCCCCTGTGGCCCCATTGCGCCAGCCTGTGTTAAGGGCGGCACCGGCGTGGAGCCAGCAGTCCTGGTGCTATGTGTCCTGCTGGTCCCGGTGTTCAGTCTCCCATTGCAGCAGGACTGTGAGTCCCGCCATGTGGACAGCATTAAGCAGTGGCCTCCTTACAGGCCCTGCAGGTCAGGGTGTTAGGAGAAAGGTGAGGAAGATCAGGGAGGGGTTGGTCCCATGATGCTGGGAGCATTGCAAGACCTTGGATTCTTACTCAGGGTGAAGTGGAATGTGGGAAGAGTTGAGCAGAGAAGCATGAGGCACATTTACAAAGATCCTCTGGGGTTGACTGGAGACTAGACTCCGGGCGGCCAGGGGAGATGCTGGTGGCCTTGGAGGAGGGTGTGGCATGGTCCAGATGAGGGATGAGGAGGTTTTCCTGACCCCCACAGATCAGCAGTCTCTCAGCGCCACACTCTCTACCCCATTGCCTGATTTATGTGAGGACTGATTTATATCAGGATTTATATTAGGACATTTCCTGACATTATCTATACATTTCCTTTTACACAACTATTGTTTCCTGCGGGCCCCCTCCTCCTGCCACAGGGGCTCTGCCACACACCACTGGTGGAATTTAAGCTGGTGTAGTCACTTTGGATCACTGTTTGCTGGTTTCTTACAACATTAACCATACACTTAACCATCTAGTCCAGCAGTGATTGGACTCTCTGGTATTTTCCCAAAAGGGTTTAGCCAGATGTTCACATACAACCTGCACACAATGTTTATAGCATTTTATTCCTAAATACCAAAATTGGAAGCCTGCAAGGTGTCCTTCAGTAGATGTGAAATGTATAAATCAACGGAGACACATCCAGACAATGGAATATTAATCGACACTGAATAAGAATGAGCTAATATGTCCTGAAATGACATGGACACAAATGAAATGCTCATTTAAGTGCAGAAGCCAATCTGAAACAGGTTGTGATTCCATCTAAGGGGATTCTGGAAAAGGGAACTTTAAGGAGGCAGTGAAAACAGCAGTGAAGTTTGGGTTTTAGGAGTGGGTGGGACAACAGATGCAACACAGAGAAATGTTAGGACAGTGAACCTACTCTTTGTGATGGTGCAAAGGTGAGTACATATCCTTGTCATTGTCCTTATTCTCAAACATCCTTAGAATATACAATGCCAAGAGTAAGCCCCCTTATTAATTATGGATTGTGGGTTTGAGAAGAGGCAATGTAGGTTCATTAATATAAAAGTTCTAGTCTGATATGGGATGTTCAGTGTTGGAAAGAAGGGAACCCTTTTTACCAGAAACTTCCAATCACCTTCAAATAAATTGCATGCAAGAGCAGCTCTCAGCAGACTGGGCACCAGGAGCAGCAGCTGGGGGAGCCCAACCTCAAACAGCTGCTCCCTGGGTGGTTTTTGCTTAGGCTTATACCATTGTGGGAGGGAATCTGGTACCCTGCTGACAGTAGTAAGTGGCAGCATCTTCAGGCTCCAGGCTGCTGATGGTGAAAGTGAAATCTGTCCCAGATCCACTGCCACTGAAGCGGGATGGGACCCCAGGCTGCACACTGTTTGCATAATTGATCAGGAGCTTAGGAGCTTTCCCTGGTTTCTGCTGATACCAGTGTAAATTACTGTAAACACTCTGACTGGCCCGGCAGGAGATGGTGACTCTGTCTCCCGGAGATGCAGACACAGAGGATGGAGACTGGGTCATCTGGATGTCACACCTGGCCCCTGAAATAGAAAGACAAAATACAGCAACACTGTCATCCTGTCATCAGAGGACTTCCCTGAGGGCCAGGGGTCCTGCCCACCCGGGGCTGATCAACTCCTGGTGTTTCCTTCCTCACCTGGGAGCCAGAGCAGCAGGAGGCTGAGGAGCTGAGCAGGGGCCCTCATGTCCATGCTGGGTCCTGCCTGGACTGACCCTCAGGGGCTGAGACAGACTATGAATAGTGTGGAGGGAGGGGCTGTGCTCTGGGAACATGCAAATGAGAAGGGGCGTGCCATGCTGTGGGCACAGCTGCAGGGGCTGATCTCAGCAGCACAGAAGCAGGGACTCCCCACTCACCAGGTCCCAGCAGGGCAGCACAAACCTGTGTGCAGAGAAAATACCCCTCACTGGAGAGGACAAGACAAACTCCTCTACTGTCTTATGAGTGTTGTAGTCTTGAGTCCCTTCAAGAATCAGGGCAAGTTTTTTCCCATAACTCCATATAGTACCTTAAGCCACTTAAAAAAATTGTACAGGATTTTTACGTTTAATCATGTGGAAATTAGAGGAGGCCAAAAAAGGCAGATTTGCTGAATATTGGGCCAAGAGGAGTAGGGGTATCTGCTCCTGAAGAACTTAACTATACTCTAAGTCATGAGGCCTTCTGACTCTAGCACCATCTGTGCCCGTGATCTGCTGGGCACGTGGTCTCCAGTATGGGCCTTCGGAATGTGTCCTCAGTCTGGTCTGCATTCCTGGGCTGGGCTAGTTTTTTTGGTCTTGCTGGTCCCTATTTGGCCTTGTTTCCAGGACTGTGAGTGGTTCCCCTTCTTCTCTACTTCAGGTCACCGGGCATTGTTCTGCTGAGCAAAGCACAGACACTAAGTTTTAACCCTATTGAATATAGCCCGTCATGAAGAAAGAGATAATGGCCCTGCTAAGTAGTAAGCAGAATTCCTTGTTGGACTGAGAGGTGATCCATGCACTTCCTAATCAAGATAGGAAATGACGATGACCATTCAACTTTTCCACCCTTCCTTGAGTCTTCTATTACCTTCTCTTGGGTTAAATGACTTCAGACACAATCTTGGGGAAAGGCACTTGAGAAATGTGGATTTCAGTCTCCCTAGGCCAGGAGCCCTGAGCTGCTCCCCCCACTGACAGCAAAGCCCTGGATGCCTTCCCTTGTTTCACCTGAACATTCTCATTGGGAGAGCTGATATTCCAAGCTTAAGAGAGATGTCTGTGGCTGGGATCGGGGCTAGGGAGGAAGGGGAGGGCCCCACCCCTAGGTAGAAATCTGCACACTCAAGGAGGGCATAGGCTGCACAGACACTGTAAGGCTAATGATCTGTTTTCTTTAAAACTTGCTTTTGTGCTGAGATTCTTGCCTTTGTGATGCCCAGATGAGTGCTAGACATTGAAGCTATCCCATGTACCAGGGTCAAGGGAACCAGGAGGTTGATAACAAAATTCTAGAGGCTGAATGTACCAAATACCAAAAACATCAACTGTGATGGCTGTTCTGATGGGCTGTTCCGATGGGCTGTTATTTAACTCAACATAAATAGGACAGCTTGGGATGAGATGGCAGAATGGTTTCTATGGGGTGTTATACCCACAGTTCTCTCAGATTATTGACCAGAATTCAAAAAATAAGGCATTTCTTATAGATTAAATTCGTGTCTCTGCTCATTGTCAGCTGTAGTGATGGGCGGCAGAGCCCGGCCATTTCCAGAAATAGTCTCATTGCCCACAGCCCACTGATTAAAATTATATCTCCACTTTAACATTGTCCAAATATTCTCCCCTAGAAGCCAGAGGAGCAGAAACCCCATGACCTCTGATGGGGACACCTCTCGCTGCTTTGTTCTCGTTAATTTTGTTCAATCACATCTCAAGATCAAAACCTTCCTGTACCATTCTGAGAGGCAAGGCATCTCGGATGTCAGAAGGATATATGCAAACTATGGAGATCCATGTTGGTTATGCTCACTTGTTTGCCAGAACACTCTCCCTTACCTCTTCTCTGAGTGTATTAAGTCTCCCTCTGCTGGTGATCTACTGAAAATGTTGAGTTTTTAGTTGCACATTCTTTATATATACATTTTGATGAGGCTGAATATATGCACACACGCAAAACTATCTTAATCGTGGTATTAGACAATCTACCACATTAACAAGATTCCTTGTATCTTTTGGAAGTTATTTTGGTTAGGTTTTATTAATTTAACTTATTTGTTTACTTTTTGTGCTAAGAATATATAACATGAAATCTACCCTCCTAACAAATATTCCTATTTGTTAATAATTCATCAACTTAATAAAAAGTTAAGTAAATTATGTTGTTGTTTGTGGACACTGTGCTGTTAAGCAGATCTCCATATTTTACTAATCTTGTATAGTTACTTTCATACCCTTAATTTTGAAAGACTTTGTCCATGCTTGATGATACGTGAGACAGAGCAGGACAGGAAAGAGAAAATTTCTCAAGCATCCCTGGTCTAGTTTGCTTTCAATTGGATTAAACAACAGCCCACACCCACGATATTGAGGATGTGTCCCTGACTTTGTTAAACTCATTTCCTTGTCACCGTGGAGCCTCAGATAAGTGTGATTATCTGAACATCCCATGGTGCCTATAAAACAATACTGGATTTTTCCAGGTTTTACCTATTGTAAATAGCGCTGCAATAAACAAGAAGATGTGGTATATATACACAATGGAATACTATTCAGCAATCAAAAAAGATAAACTCAACCATTCACAGCAACATGGATTGAGCTAGAAGGAATTATGCCCAGTGAAATAAACCAGAAGAAAAAAAAATATTGGTTGGTTTCACTTATAGCAGGAATATAGGAGAACAAAATAAGACAACAGTGTAAAAAAATAATAACAGTACAAAATACAACAAAGCAAAAACGGGCAATTATAAATCAGAGACATCATGCAGGGGAGATGGAGGGAGAGAGATCAGAGAGAGGGAGGAAGAAGCACAGGGGACTGAGGTGATGGTGCACTGGTGCATTGGTGAAGGAAGTTCTATGGGGACTATACCTGAGAGGGTGGGGAGAAGCAAATATTGTTTAAAAATGAACAATGATGTAAAAAATTTTAAAAAAAATACTGGATGGATGACATCAAGTTAAGTAGACCTGATAAGCAATTGCATGTATTCTAGAAGACATGTAAACTCTCTGTGGTCTGAAGGTAGGGTGCAAAACATACAAAATACAGGACCTTGTCACATTGTGAATATGGCAGAGACCAGGTATCTGAGACTTGTTGAAACATCGTCTTCAAAATAAAGTACAAGAAATTGCATATCTACCTCCTACCACTGAGAATGGAGACAGGGCTTATTTTTAAGGTTTGTAGAGTGTTGAGATATCACAATACACTGGAGATGACACAACACAGCACACCACCCATCTGTCAGCTAACTTGGAAGGCTGCCAGTCAGGGTGGAAGCAGGCAGAAGAGAATTGTCCGTCAGGTTCAGGCTGGGAAATGAGTGGCTCTGCCACTTGTGCCAATGATCCAGAATAACATGTGTTGCTACATAGTCTATAATACAGTAGTTAAGTCATTGTGTGCACACTGTCAACCCTGTGATTTAGTCACAGATTTCTAGAGTCTCAAGACCATGGCATTGCAGGAAAGAAAAGTTAAAGAATTTACAGCATTCAAAAACCACCTATAAGAATGCCAAGAGCTTTAAATGGACATGTTAAACAAGTGCATAATTAAGGTACCCAATTACAATCTTGCCATATCAGACCCACCAAATTTTCAGGTGAGACAGATCTCAACAGCAGTCAATCTTAGGACAGAGGTGGTACATTTGGAATTGGAGGTAAGCAGATTAAATTAGTTCACTTAATCCACATGAACTGGCATTCAGTCTCCATATCACTTACTTCCCTTGACCTAATAAGTCTTCATCAGTGTGTACTTTAGCCTCATGGGAGTTCCCAATTGGCTAAATAAAGTTCCAGGTTTATTTATGGAAATATTGGTATTATATGTTGAGTGTAATAAAAGTGCTGTTCCCAATGACAGCCCATAGGACTCTGAAACAGATGTTGAATTAGCATGTATTTAATCAGTGCATAGGTCAACCACTTGCTGGAGATAGAGAACTGGCCAGAGATAAGGATTTACATGGATTCCCGTATAGCTGATGAATTAAGGGTCTGGAAGAAGTTTGGAACATCAGAGTCAGATCTGGGGAAAAGGGCTATAGATGTACCCACGCAAGTGGACACTAGGCAAGCAGGATATTGTCTCATGTCATCATTCAGCATCATTCAGTCAAGACACCAAATAACCAAGCACTGGAAAATTCTTCCACCTCTGATTAGATTATTTGGCTCCAGATTTTGTCTCAAGTATCACAATATTTGTTCAGTATGGTCAGAAATAGTGTAACCCTGATGACAAGGATAGAGGTTATATTTATGCCCAATATTATGGATCTCCTCATGCCATCTCCACCATGTAGATTACTTATCATCATGTCTGGATTTGAGTTTTCATATGTAGGGACTAACATCAACAGCCTCTGGGGAAACTTTGTACATCAGACCACTTTCCCATGTCTAGAGGACATGGTTAAACTTTACTGGAATTTATTGTATTCTGGTTATAGTTTAGATTCTCCTGCCCACTGAAGAATCTCTGCTGACCTCACTGTCTGAGGTTTCACAGAGTTGATAATTTACCAATAGAAGCAGGAATTTATGCTATCATGAAGAACATGTTACACTTAAGAATTAACCCTTAACACATTAACTCTTAACCATGGAATACCATAACCCTACCAAATAAAATATCACACAAGAATCCATTTCAATAGGATATTTTGCATACTTTGGAAACTTTCATTCAAGTGTGCCACAAATTCTGCAATGATGAAATTTTTATAGCAAATATGCATGTGTTTGGAAGCTAAGGAGTAGAATGAGAAACAGCCTCTCTAGTCACTACTTGTAGTGATCCATTTGAGGAAATTTTCTTCCTGTTGCAACTTTTAGATCCTGCCAGAGTCTGGTTTTTCATCCCCACAAAATGAATCTTTCCATTGGTGTGCTATGAGAAATCCTAAAGCTCTTTGTGGTTACCTGTGCAGTAGGCAAGCGGTCAGTCAAAGCAAGGATGTGTAGGGCAGGTGGGAATGTGACTGTTACCCTTGAGAAGTTCAGAATGCCTATCTCAGAGATAGCTGTTCACCACTATACCACCAGAGCCGGACAAGAATGCCTGTCTTGACTGTCTTCAAGGCTGTGTGAAGTGCAAATATTCAGGAGCTGGGGAGGCTGACCAGTTTCTGCAGATGTAACTGCAGAGAGGAGGCTCCAAAACTATCTGTGAGGCTCTGACTGGCCCTGCAGGAGATGGAGAGCTTCTCCCCAGGGAGACAGGCAGGGAGAGGGGTCAGCACAACATGCCCTCTGGAGCCTAAAGTATGGAGAGAAAATTAAGAGATTATGAATGAAATTATGAGACACTTCATGATTTGTCCTCAGGCTAAATACCATTTCATTTTACTGTCATGTGTGTGTGACTCAGAATCCCACTCCAAAATTATGCACACAATAAAGAACCAAGGCCCTGCAGGTTTGAAGGGGCCCCTAGAGTCACAGACACCATCGTCCTTCTCCTGCCACAGCCCTCACCAGAGCACAGTCCATGTTCCCTCTGGACTGTTCCCTCGCTCTTACAGATCTAAGCATCACACACTCATTCTGGAAGAGACCCTGTACTCAACACCCAGACAAAAAACAAGTGGAAGGCACGGCTCCACCAGAGCTTCCGCTCTACCTCTTTCTACTTTTTCATCTCTTTCTGCCCCTACCTGGGGTCCAGAGCATCAGCAGCCCAGGAGGTGAGTGGGGACCCTCATTTTGTGTACAATGTTGTCTCAGGCCATTTTTATTAGTGAAGAGGTAAGTTGTAACTGGACTGGGAAGCTGAGAAAGGGGGGAAATATGGATTTCTGAATATTATTAAATATTATCCAAAGTATATACCAAATACAGAAATATCCACACATGCATTCAACTTGATTGCCCCTCCCCCTTGTCCCTTGCCTGCTCCATGCTGATGTGACCACACTGCACACAGACAGGGAGCCTGAGGGTGACCTACTCATCTCCCTTTTGTCATGCCTGGGCCTCAGAGCTTCCTGCATCTCCCTGCTGCTGTGCAGGCCCAGACTGTATGCACACAGGGCCGGGAAGGGGGCACCTGTAGGATAGATGGGGTTCAGAGCTTAGAATCTCTCAGTTACCCTGAGACCCCATCATCTTCCTCCCCACAGACACATAGCTGCTGAGCCTGCTCCCCAGAGAAGCAGCACTTATGGGCAGCTGGGGTGGATGAACAGGGAGGTTTTTGTTCAAGGCTCAACCACTGTGGGAGGAACATGTGTACCCTACATGCAGTAATAGACTCCAACATCCTCAGCCTCCACCCTGCTGATTGTCAGGGTGAAATCTGTCCCTGACCCACTGCCACTGAACCTGTCCAGCACCCCAGAGGGCCTGCTGGATGATTTAAAGATCAGTTGTCTTAGAGGGTGGCCTGGCTTCTGCTGGAACCAATGCAAATAGGAGTTTCCATCACTATACACAAGGCCCTGACTGGCCCTGCAGGAGAGGGAGACCTGCTCCCCAGGGACGACAGCCAGAGAGAGGGGAGTCTGGGTCAGCACAACCTCCCCACTCGATCCTGAGATAATGAGAAAGAAATACAAGGTTATGGACAAATTTAATGAACCATTTTCATAATTTTCCATTGGTAATTATTTCTTGCTATATCATTGTATTTTTGATTATGATATTAACTGATAGTCAAAATATCTACTTTCAAAACTGATTTGCAGGAATCTCTAGAATCCTCCTATACCCTCCCTCTCTTTCTGTGTCATAGTTCACTAGAGCACAGGTCCCTGACACTGAGTCCTAATTTTCTCTTGCTGCTCCCCAGTCACTGAGAGGTATGTGTCTAAAGCGTGTACAGAATACACAGGAGTGGTCACCCTGAGCTCAGCCTCCCCACCCCCTCACCTTTCTCCCCTCCCCTCTGCCTTACCTGGGGTCCAGAGCAGCAGCAGCCCCAGCAGCTCAGCAGGGAACCTCATTTTGAGAAGCTGAACTGAGGAGCCCCCTGAGTCAAGGCAAGATTAGAGCTGGCCTTTTAGCTCAGACTTGCAAGGGCAGCTCCTCCCTGGGGACCCTCATGCAAATGCCCTGGTGGGGGGCAACTGGGTGGAGAGAGACAAAAAGGGGACACAGGAAGCCCTTGTGAGAAGAGAGAACACAGTACCCTCTCTGTGTGGAGGAAATGTACATGGTGGAGTCAGTGATTCTGCAGTGGTGCCAGGAGGATCTTGCTGTGAGAGGCTGGCCTAGGGGCAGGGAAAGGCCTAGACAGCAGCAGCCCTGCCAACGCTGAGCATCCTTTACAGTATTTTTCAAAAAACAGACACTTAAACCAGTGGAACTGAGTCAAAGGCCCAGAAATAAACATCCACTTATACACTTAATTAAATTTTTTTCAAGGGAGCCAAGAGGGAAGGACAATGGGGAAGGACAGTCGCCACAACAGATCTGTGGGGAAACCTGGATGACCATGTGCTGAAAATCAAATTGATCCCGCTCTAATACCACTCACAAAATTAACTTAAAATCAATTAAATAATTAATGTAAGACTAACTTGCATAAGAGAGTAGTGAAGCAAAGGAACTGCTTGACATTGGGCTAAGCAATGATGTTTTTTGTTATTGGATAATACACCAAAGTGTAAGCAACAAAAGCAAAAATCAGTAGTGGGGCCACATCAATCTAAGAAACATCACAGAAATTAAGTTAGCAAGTGAATGAAAAGGTAACTTATGGACTGGGGGAAAATATTTCCAAGCCACATAGTGGATAAGAGGTAAATACAAAATACATTAAGAATCCATACAACTCAGTACCAAGACAAAACACAATCTGATTAAAATAATTGGGCAGTGGAACTGAAGAGAAGTCTGTTCAAGGATCACCCTTAATTACAGGAAAGCATAATCAATATCACTAATTACCAGAAAATGTCGATCAAAATCCCAGTGAGATATCACCTCACCCCTGTTATGGGCCATCATCAAGAAACCCTTATAACTGTTGGTGGAAATGTAAATTACTGAAAGCACTCTGAAATGTATATGGAGTTATTCAGAAAGAATTGCGAATACAATTATATCTGCAAAGAAATGAAAATAGGTTATCAGAGATAGCGTCACTCCCCTGAATTATTTTTCACAGTAGCCAACATATGGCAACAACTTATCAACAGAGTGGAAAAATTGGGGGGTAATTTATATATATACAGAGAACATGAATGAGCCTTGATATCATTATGCTAAGTGAAGTCAGAACAGTTAAGATAATAATTATATGACATCTCTTTTTTCTGAAGTCTACGGAGTTGAACTCACAAAAACAGATTAGTATGTGGTCACCAGGGGCTGGGGCTAGAGAATCTGGGCAAACATTGTTTAGGGATACAAACTGGCAACTAGTAGATAAATAAAACCTGGAGTTTTAATGCACAGCATAGTGATCGTCAATAATATTGCATTATAAACTTTTAAGTGGCAAATAGACTAAATCTTAATTGTTTTTACTATAAAAATATAATTTCTGGCTCTGGTGAATTCTCTCACCCGCCCGCGCTTCTGACTGTACCCAGTGCTTGTACAACTAAAAATTAAAAAAAAAAAAACTTCAAAGAATTAAGCAAATATGAACAAGTAGAATAGAACAAATCTTTCAAACATTTCACTTGGGCCAGCCCTAGTGTGCAATTGACAGAACCATCAGGAAGTATAGCAGATACAGAAGTAGGGAAACTGTACCTTCGCATTTGAGACTTTCCCAACTAGTGTTACAGTCCAGCATTGTGTTAAAAAAAAAAAAAAGCATTCTAAATCTGATCTAGGAGCTATTTCAGGATTGCCTGGTAGTAACCCAGCTGAGATCTTGTGCCAGCCTCGCGATGGAAGTTGTGCAAATCATTTTTCTAGATACTCTGCTCTATAGCTAGAAACAATACTTTTTTTTATTTTCAAGGAGTTAAGATCATTATTTTTCATAAACAGCCAAAATGAGGAACAGCCATTACAATCAAGACACATATAGGTGGACCTCCCTGGTGGTGTAGGGGTTAAGTCTCAGTGCTATAATACTGTATCACCGATGTGGCCTGAGTTCGATCCCTGGCCAGGGAGCTAACCCACATAAGGCATAGCAGATCTCTCCTGTCTCGCCCACTGCTCCCACAGCAGTGTATTTCAGTCTATCTGCCTGTTCTGCTCCCCACTCTGTCTCTGGTGAATCCTCTCAAACTTCCACACCTCTGGCCTACACCCCAGTTCTTCTATGCATATATATATATATATATATATATATATATATATATATATATATATATATAACTGAGTCATTAGATTTCTGAGCAGGTCTATCCCAGGTAGGTGACTGATGACCATGCTTGGCTTCTCCCAAATGATCTCACATACAACAAAGCAGCCGGCCCTGGAGCTGATGGGCAGAGTCTCCATGTTGCAGGATGGACATAGATTCAAGAGTTAAGTGTTCTCTGTATTTGCTGTTATCAGGCTGAGAGTTTACCACTAGTAGACGCCAGGGTTAGACATTGCCTTCCCTGGGACCTAGTAAATTATTCCACAAGAATATTTAAGTCAAAAGAGCTTGACAAAATCTCATTTTTATAGACAGAGACATACAGCCCATCTAAGACCAGAGCAAAGGACAAAGAACTTTCATTAGCCAGTGAATATAAAATCAAGGTTATGATCTGTGAATTTCTTATGCTTACAATATCATAAACATAACAGAGTCATAAAAGAATTTTCTTTAGAGAAAACTCTATTAGAAGGACGGAACTAAATGAGTAAAGCATTAAACCTATAATCTGGTTGCTGCACACAAGACACAGGTGATGAACAGGATGAATGAGGTCCCGAGTGGGGGAGACGCCTGTGTCTCCAGTCCTGACCACAGTCCCTGAAGGACAGAGGGTGACGGCGGCTGCTCTTCAGGTATCCGTCCTCACATTTGGTAGAAGGTGACCATGTGAAGAGACTGGGCCCCACGCTTCGATTGGGGGTGCTAGTTGTGACCTCCCCTCACAGCTAGCTCTTCTGGAAGCTTGTTTATCAGAATCATTTTCCTTTTGGGTTTCTCTCGATTCATTCAAGGAGAGGTCCTCACTGAGCTTTGTAAGTCAGAGAGGAGGATTCACTCCTGTCCATCATGCCTGCAGGCAGAGTCACAAGGAGAGGTCTGCAAAGTCACCTGCAGAGGTGTTGCAGAGGCTACAGTATCAGTTCCCCACTCCAGGGCTTTCTAGAAGGATCTAAGACCACATAGTTAGGCAACTTATCCATTCAGTGGAAGATGTGCTCTGGCTTCTGAGGGAGCAACAGAGAAGCCCCATTTCTAGTTTTTGCCTCCCCAACCACCACATTTCTAGTCCTTTAAAAGATTGTAATATAAACTCTATCTCCATGTATCAAATCAATGCCTGACAAGAAACACTGAAAGAAAATTTGCAAAAGGTTTATTTGAAATGTGACTCTTATTCAATATATACAAGGGCACTTCAAATACAACAATAAGAGAACAAACAACCCAATGAAAACTGGGCCAAAGTCCTTCAAGCAGCGGGGAATATGAACAGCTTAGGTGGAGGATAAATCAGCTGTGACACACCCAGACAAGGGAGCATCCTCAGCGCTGCAAAGGAATATGACAGGGCATGTACAGATCCTAAGTGATGATGTGAGGAAGCCCATCTGAAACAGACTCCATCTGTGTGATTCCATACAGGACATTCTGGAAATGGCAACACAAAGGAGGCAGTCAAAACCTCAGTAATTTTCAGACATTGTGAGGAGGCAGAGAAATAGGTGGAGCTCAGAGCAATTGCAGGGTAGTGAAACAGCTCTTTATGATGCTAATGGTGGATACCTGCCATTATGAATGTATCCATATTTTAAATTGTCCTTAGGATATAAAACAAGGGTGAGCTCTCTTATAAATTATGAGTTTTGTGTTATGAAGCAGTGTCAATATCGCCTCATCATTTGTAACAAATGTACTACTCTGGCACAGAATGTTCGATGTTGGAAAGAGGGGAGCCCCTTCTACCAGAACCTCCAGTCACCATCAAGGCAGAGCTGCATGAGAGAACAGCTCTCAGCAGATGGGGCACCAGGAGGAGCAGCTGGGCTGCCCAGTCTCACACATCTGCTCCCGGGGTGGTTTTTGTTCAGGCCTGTGTCACTGTGGGAGGGTAGCTGTTACTCTGATGACAGTAGTAAATGGCAGCATCTTCAGGCTCCAGGCTGCTGATGGTGAGAGTGAAATCTGTCCCAGATCCACTGCCACTGAAGCGGGATGGGACCCCAGTTTGCAAATTGGATGCACCATATATGAGGAGCTTAGGAGCTTTCCCTGGTTTCTGCTGATACCAGCTTAGATAACTGCTAACACCCTGACTAGCCCGGCAGGAGATGGTGACTCTGTCTCCCGGAGATGCAGACACAGAGGTTGGAGACTGGGTCATCTGGATGGCACACCTGGCCCCTGAGATGGAAACAGAAAACACACACCCACACTGTCATCCTGTCATCAGAGGACTTCCCTGAGGGCCAGGGGTCCTGCCCACCCGGGGCTGATCAACTCCTGGTGTTTCCTTCCTCACCTGGGAGCCAGAGCAGCAGGAGGCTGAGGAGCTGAGTGGGGGCCCTCATGTCCATGCTGGGTCCTGCCTGGACTGACCTTCAGGGTGCCTGGGGCAGACTATGAATAGTGTGGAGGGAGGGACTGTGCTCTGAAAACATGCAAATGAGCAGGGGCAGGGCAGTGGGCACAGCTGCAGGGGCTGATCTCAGTGACAGCACAGAGGCAGGGACTCCCCAGTGACCAGGTGTCCCCGGGGCAGGGCAAATTTGCCTGCAGAGAAGGTATTTCTCACTGGGGATCACAGGACATAGTCATTTACTGTATTGTTAGTGCGGCGATCTTTTGGTCTCACCTTATTTACAACATGTTTTACTTTCAATTCTCCACATAATGCAGGGCTATCATTATGACACTCGAAGAAATTGTGCAGGTTGCTCTATGTGTTCATGTGGATATGTTCTTAAGGTTAGTGAGGTTTCCTCTTGACTCTGGTTCACTGTTACTGTTGATGTGAGAAGTATAATCACTGCCAACCTGATGCTGTGAAGTAGGAAGACAATGCAGTGTGGCTGTCAGGAGTTGTAAGAGTGAGCCCCGACACTGAGAATTCTCCCTGCTGACCTCACCTCCAGCTAAGCCTTGTGTCTCTCCATGTCTGAGGGCCCCGTCTTATCACATCCATGCTGACCAACGGTCAAGGGTATTCTCCCCCCATATCTGACATTCTCCCTCCCTTGCCAGTGCTGTCATTACACAGCCAAAGACAGGCCCATCTCCTGGGACTCTAGCTCAGGTCCTTCATTCTCCTTCATAAGAGCTCCCTTCTGAGCTGAGGTCCTCCCAGACTAGCTCTTCAACGATTCCCTGGAATCTCCTCTGTCCCTGCATCTGCATGTTCATCAAACACCAAATGTCTTCGAGCTCCTAGCAGACAGCAGTCCCCAGTGCAGGAGGCAGGGTATTGGGACCCAGCTGGGTAGGAGACCACACACTGGAAGGTGATGGGGACACCCCTCAGGGTTTGGAGCTCATACAGTGTAGGATGATCATCGACACGGACTTGAAGGGCTGGAACCAGACTGGGTGAGGAGGGTGTTCCCCACAAGGAGAGGTGACCCTGGTGGCTGGTGCAGAGCATTGAACTACAGTATATGACACGGAAGCAGTCTGGTGTCTATGAAACTGAATAAACTACCCCAATGTAAACCCTGTTTCTTTCACCATTAAACAGCATGACTGGAAATGGAACCTGGATGAGGATAAGCCAACAATCCTGAATCTGCTCAGGACCACTGGGATCAGCTAGTGTATCTGCTATGGATTGACAAAAGACTTTTCCCACACTCGTATCCCAAAACTTTTATAAACTGTTCAAGGCTACCAATCCCTGAGGCCAATGTGTGTAGACTGCTGTCTCCAACATGTTAATAGTGGCATGATAAGTAATAAAATGGAGCAAAATAGGTCAGGCGTGGAAGAAAATTTGTGAGTATTATGAAATATTATCTCCTCAACAATATACCCAAAACCACTCAACTCCAACATGCCCATAAATGTGAACTATGCCTCAGTTGTCCACCTGTCAGGCTGACACTGATTTAATGGTTGAGCCCAGAAAGGAGCAATAGGCTAAGATCTTACTCCCCCTCCTCATGACTATGGCTCAGAGGGCACATGGACCTCCATTCCCCGCTGCTTCTGTCAAGACGAGAATTTTCACCTGATGCCCTGTGAAAGGTGAGGACTCAGGTGCAATAGAGGCTCGTTATCAAGAACCCTTATGTGTAAACAACCCCCTTGAGTTCTCCAATGTCTTCTTCTTACCCTGAGAGAACAGACCTGCTCTGCTCCTGGTCACCCAGGAGGGAGGTTTTTGTTCAGGCCTAAACCACTGTGGGTGGGGTACTTGAACCTTGCTGGCAGTAATAGACTCCAACATCCTCAGCCTCCACCCGGCTGATCATGGTGAAATCTGTGCCTGACCAGCTGCCACTGAACCTGTCTGGGACCCCAGAGGCCCTGTTGGATACTTTATAGATCAGGTGCCTTGGAGACCGACCTGGCTTTTGGTGGTGCCAATGCAAATAGGTGTTTCCATCACTATGTACAAGGCTCTGACTGGCCCTGCAGGAGATGGAGGCTGACTCTCCCAGGGTGAAGGTCAGGGAGAGGGGGGTCTGAGTCAGCACAATATTCCCAATGGATCCTAAAATAATGAGAGAAAAAAAAAAAAACTTGATAAACTATTTTCTGTGTCCTGTGTCCTGTGTCATCTGTGTGGCCAGCTCTAGTGACGTAGAGAATGTTCTTTCATCTTTAGTGTCTTTGTTTCCAAGTACATCTAAACATGTCCATTCAAGCATCACCCTCCTATGCGGAGCTGAGGATCTTCCATGTGTGAACAAACTGTGACATGCAGGATAGTGCAGCTCGTTGACAGCTGGACCATTGCTGCTTTAGGGCCCTGTGATGAATTTATGAAAACTTGTGTGTGCGGGGGGGGGGGGGGGTGGGGGGAGGAGCGGGGGCGGGGAACTGTGTTTGTGAATGTTTTCGGATCCTTGTCATGCGCTTACTCTTGATTAAGATCTTGCTCCATCTTACATTTGTAACTGATATTTTTAAAATTTTTAATTAAGTTTAGGTTAAGATTTTAATGGCTCCAACTAAAAATTGTTTAAAAAAAATGTATGAAATAGACTATCATTTCTTATTTTTCTGACTTACACAACACTTGGCCTACATCAGTTATGACACTGTAAGCACGGATTTTAAACAGATCCTGTCACAGTAAAAATAAATAACTAAATAACTCATACATAAAGTGATGTTGCCCATTCCATGATTAAAATATTTAGCTTAAGATTGTAGGATCAGGGGCTTCCCAGGCGGCATAGCGGGGATTTAGCTGTGAAGCTGTCCGCAGCCTCTGCAGTGTGGTTCGACTCCTGGCCGGCCAGGGAGCAACCCACATGGCGCGCAGACCTCTCCTGTCTCGCCCTCCCCTCAGCAGTGTACTGCCGTCCTTCTGCCTGTTCTGCTCCCTGCTCTGTCTCTGGGGAATTCTCTCACCCTCCTGTGCTACTGGCTTGTACCCCAGTTCTTATATAAATAAATAAATCTTAAAAAAAAGGGATTGTAGGATCATTTGTCAAATATTTAGACACAATAAGCAGAACCCAAAACACGCATTGCATTAAATACCAAGTGTGAACAGGAAGAGTAAATAAGATCTGTGTACTCAAACACTGAAAATCCCAAGTGGTAGGTTTAAGAAAACACTCGCTCCATCGCCCTGTGTGTCACTAGCACCACCTTCCTCCCGCGTGTCCCTGTGGCCCCATCGCGCCAGCCTGTGTTAAGGGCGGCACCTGCGGGGAGCCAGCAGTCCTGGTGCTGTGTGTCCTGATGGTCCCGGTGTTCAGTCTCCCATTGCGGCAGGACTGATTTCCGCCATGTGGACAGGCTTAAGCAGTGGCCTCCTCACAGGCCCTGCAGGTCAGGGTGATAGGAGAAAGGGGGGGAAGAAAAGGGAGGGGCAGGTCGGTGACCCCGAGGGCATTGCAAGACCTTGGATTCTCACTCTGGGTGAAGTGGAATGTGGGAAGAGTTGAGCAGAGAAGCATGAGGCACATTTACAAAGATCCTCTAGGGCTGACTGGAGACTAGACTGGGTCTGGCCAGGGGAGAGGCTGGTGGCCTTGAGGAGGGTGGGGCCATGGTCCAGATGAGGGATGAGGGATGAGAGAAGTTTGCGCTGGACTGGCTGGGAAGGTGGACAGAGGCTCAGATATATTTGAGGTGTGGGGTTATTTATTGGAGCCTGGCCCACTGTATTATAAGGAGCACATGTAGTTACTCCTGAGCTTTTGTTTTTATTGAGAATTTTCCCTCACTGAGGAGGGAGACGTCTCATTTCAATTGAGTAACCAGGAGCCCTTGGAATAAACCACACCAAGTGTGAGCGCCTTGTCAACAGAGGACTTTGGTGATGGTGAAATATCAGTGTGGGTTCATCCTTCTCCCCTGGGGGAGGTGTTGAAGGGTGATAATGAGGCTGAGGTGTGTGGAGGGGGGTGCTGCGTATTTATGAGGAACCTCTGTGCTTGAACATTTAGCTAACTTTTCACTTTAAATAATAGTGCCTATTAAAAACAACTCTGCCTTACACTACCTAGTGTGGCTTCTCCCCTACTGCATGAACCCTGACTAAAGTCATAACCCAGGCTGCTCAGGTGTAATCACCTCTGTCACTATTAAGTCACCAAAGTCACTGTCCTGTCTGTGTTACTGGGCTGAGGAAGGGAAAGAGAGTTAGAGGACCAAGGAGCCTCCCTGCCCCTTGTAGCAGAACCTTCCAGTCCTACAAAGCTTGGCTGCCTCTGAGAGCGATTTTCAGCAAATGAGGGAACTGGAAGGACCAGCTGCCACCACCCAGCCTCTCTGGTCTGCTCCCCGGTTGATTTTTGTTCAGGCCTGTGTCACTGTGAGAGGGAGGCTGTTACCCTGCTGACAGAAATAAGTGGCAGCATCTTCAGGGTCCAGGCTGCTGATGGTGAGAGTGAAATCTGTCCCAGATCCACTGCCACTGAAGCGGGATGGGACCCCGGGCCGTAAACTGGTTGCGTGATTGATCAGGAGTTTAGGAGCCTTCCCTGGTTTCTGCTGATACCAGTGTAAATAATTGCTAATAATCTGACTGGCCCGGCAGGAGATGGTGACTGTGTCTCCAAGAGAAGCAGGCACTGATGGTGGAGACTGGGTCATCTGGATGTCACACCTGGCCCCTGAGATGGAAACAGAAAATATACCCACACTGTCATCCTGTCATCAGAGGACTTCCCTGAGGGCCACGGGTCCTGCCCACCTGGGGTTGCTCAACTTCTGGTGTTTCCTTCCTCACCTGGGAGCCAGAGCAGCAGGAGGCTGAGGAGCTGAGCAGGGGCCTTCATGTCCATGCTGGGTCCTGCCTGGACTGACCCTCAAGGGCTGGGGCAGACTATGAATAGTGTGGAGGGAGGGCCTGTGCTCTGGAAACATGCAAATGAGCAGGGGTGGGGCAGTGGGCACAGCTGCAGGGACTGATCTCAGTGACAGCAGAGAGGCAGGGAATCCCTGGTGAGCAGGTCCACCCAGGCAGGGCAAATTTGCCTGCTGAGAAGGTATTTCTCACTGCAGATCTCAGGACATAGTCATTTATTGTCTTGTTAATGTAGGATCTTTTGGACACCCCTTATTTGTAACATGCTGTACTTGATTCTCCATCTACTACAGTATATGACACTCAAAGAAATGTGTTCATGTGGGTATGTTACCAAGGTTAGTGAGGTTTCCTCTTGACTATGGTTCACTGATAATGATGTGAAAAACTATCACTGCCAACCTGATGCAGTGAAGCAGGAGGACAATGCAGAGTGTGGCTGTCAGGGGTTGTAAGAGCGCAGACACTGAGCATCCTCCCTGCTGACCTCATCTCAACTAAGATGAGGTCTCCTGTGTCCCCTCACATCTGAGACCCTGTCCCACCACAGTCACCTTAGCCTCAAGGTCAGGGTATTCTCTCCCCACATCTGACAGTCTCCTCCCTCCCCAGCCCTGTGTCATTATTTAATCCTGAGTCCATATCCCAATCTCCTTGGACTGTGGCTCACGTCCTTCATCCGCTTCTCCATGGTGCTCCATTCCGAGCTAAGGTCCTCCCAGACCAACTCCTCAGTGATCCCTTCAAGCCAAGGGATCCCTACATCTGCATGTTCATCAGACACCAAATGTCTTCCAAGTCCTAGCAGACAGCAGTCCCCAGTGTAGGGGGCAGGGCATTGGGTCCCAGCCGGGTAGGAGACCACCCACTGGAAGGTGAAGGGGACACTCCTCAGGGTTTGGAGCTCATACAGTGTAGGATGATCATCTACACAGACTTGAAGGGCTGGACCCAGACTGGGTAGGAGGGTGTTCCCCACAAGGAGAGTTGACCCTGGTGGCTGGTGCAGAGCATTGAACTACAGTATATGACAAGGAAGCAGTCTGGTGTCTATGAAATCGTCCAAACTACCCGCAAAAGAATCCATTTCTTTTGCCATTAAAGAGCATGACCTGGCAGTGGAACTTGGATGAGGACAAGCCAACAATCTTGACTCGGCTCAGGACCACGGGATAGGTCTCTCCAAAGTCATGTGAAGACTGATGCCCCACCTGCAATTGCTGTGAGATGCAGAGAGGACAGCAGTGAGGGACGTGGGTGGAGACAGAGCCAGCCCTACACTGTGTGTGACGAGCCAAGGAGCCCCAGTCCCTGGGGTGCCTGCAAAGACAAAAACTGTGTCCCCAGCACACAGGGACTCCTATCTGTGTCCCATGTTGTGTCATCTGTGTGGCCAGCTGTTGTGACATACAGAATGATCTTCCATCTCCTTGAGTGTCTTTGTTTCCAAGTGTGTGGAAACATCCATTCACAGCTGCACTCCTAGCAGAGATGAGGCTCTTCTATGTGTAAATAGCAAGTGTGAACAGAAAGAGTAAATAAGTTCTGTGTACTTAAACAGTGAAAATCCCAAGTGGTAATTTAAGAAAACACTCGCTCCATCGCCCTATGTGTCACTAGCACCACCTTCCTCCCGCGTGTCCCTGTGGCCCCATTGCTCCAGCCTGTGTTGAGGGAGGCCCCAGCATGGAACCAGCAGTCCTGGTGCTGTGTGTCCTGCTGGTCCCGGTGTTCAGTCTCCCATTGCGGCAGGACTGTGAGTCCTGCTATGTGGACAGGCTTAACGAGTGCCCTCCTTACAGGCCCTGCAGGTCAGGGTGATAGGAGAAAGGTGGGGAAGAACAGGGAGGGGCAGTGAGCTGACCCTGGGGGCTTTGCAAGACCTTGGATTCTTACTCTTGGTGAAGTGGAATATGGGAAGAGTTGAGCAGAGAAGCAATGAGACACTTTTACAAAGATCCTCTGGGGCTGACGGGAGAATAGACTGGGGGTGCCATGGGAGAGGCTGGTGGCCGTGGTCCGGATGAGGGGCCGTGGTCTGGATGAGGGATGAGAGAGGTTTGTACCAGGACTGGCTGGGAAGGTGGACAGAGGCTCAGATATATTTGAGGTGTGGGGTTATTTATTGGAGCCTGGCCCACTGTATTATAAGGAGCACATGTAGTTACTCCGGAGCTTTTGTTTTTATTGAGAATTTTCCCTCACTGAGGAGGGAGACCTCTCATTTCAATTGAGTAACCAGGAGCCCTTGGAATAAACCACACCAAGTGTGAGTGCCTTGTAAACTGAGGATTTTGGTTTTGGTGAAATATCAGTGTGGGTTCATCCTTCTCCCCTGGGGGAGGTGTTGAAGGGTAATAATGAGGCTGTGGTGTGTGTGGAGATGGGGCTGCAGATTTATGAGGAACCTCTGCGCCAGAACATTTAAATTTTCACTTTAAATAATAGTGCCTATTAAAAACAACTCTGGCTTGCGCTACCTAGTGTGGCTTCTCCCCTACTGTATGAACCCTGACTAAAGTCATAACCCAGGCTGCTCAGGTGTAATCACCTCTGTCACTATTAAGTCACCAAAGTCACTGTCCTGTCTGTGTTACTGGGCTGAGGAAGGGAAAGAGAGTTAGAGGGCCAAGGAGTCTCCCTGCCCCTTCTAGCAGAACCTTCCAGTCCTACAAAGCTTGGCTGCCTCTGAGAACGATTTTCAGCAAATGAGGGAACTGGGAAGACCAGCTGCCATCACCCAGCCTCTCTGGTCTGTTCCCTGGGTGGTTTTTGTTCAGGCCTGTGTCACCGTGGGAGGGTAGTTATTATCCTGCTGACAGAAATAAGTGGCAGCATCTTCAGGCTCCAGGCTGCTGATGGTGAGAGTGAAATCTGTCCCAGATCCACTGCCACTGAAACGGGATGGGACCCCAGGTTGCAAATTGGATGCCCAATAGATGAGGAGCTTAGGAGCTTTCCCTGGTTTCTGCTGATACCAGTTTAGATAACTGCTAACACTCTGACTGGCCCGGCAGGAGATGGTGACTCTGTCTCCCGGAGATGCAGACACGGAGGGTGGAGACTGGGTCATCTGGGTCTCACACCTGGCCCCTGAGATGGAAACAGAGAATACACCCACACTGTCATCCTGTCATCAGAGGACTTCCCTGAGGGTCAGGGGTCCTGCCCACCTGGGGCTGCTCAACTCCTGGTGTTTCCTTCCTCACCTGGGAGCCAGAGCAGCAGGAGGCTGAGGAGCTGAGCAGGGGCCCTCATGTCCATGCTGGGTCCTGCCTGGACTGACCCTCAGGGGCTGGGGCCTACTATGAATAGTGTGGAGGGAGGGGCTGTGCTCTGGAAACATGCAAATGAGCAGGGGCGGGGCAGTGGGCACAGCTGCAGGGGCTGATGTCAGTGACAGCACAGAGGCAGGGAATCCCTGGTCAGTGGGTGCCCCCAGGGCAGGTAAAATTTGCCTGCTGAGACGGTATTTGTCACTGTGGATCACAGGACATAGTCATTTACTGTCTTGTTAGTGTAGAGATCTTTTGGACACCCCTTGTTTGTAACATGCTTTACTTGATTCTCCATCTACTACTGTATATGATACTCAAAGAAATGTGTTCATGTGGGTATCTTACTAAGGTTAGTGAGGTTTCCTCTTCACTCTGGTTCACTGTTAAAGATGATGTGAAAAATTATCATCACTGCCAATCTGATACAGTGAAATAGGAGGACAATGCAGAGTGTGGCTGTCATGGGTTGTAGGAGCGCAGACACTGAGCATCTTCCTGCTGACCTCATCTCAGCCGAGATGAGGTCCCCTTGTGTCCCCTCACATCTGAGGCCCTGTCCCACCACGGCCACCTTGGCCTCAAGGTCAGGGTGTTCTCCCCCCATATCTGACCGTCTCCTCCCTCCCCAGCGTGTATCATTATTTTGACCTGAGTCCACGTCCAGTCTCCTTGGACTGTAGCTCGGGTCCTTCATCCTCTTCCCCACAATGCTCCTTTCCAAGCTAAGGTCCTAATGAATCCGAGAGCAAGTTAGAGTAATAAGGCAGTTTTAGGGACATTGCAGGAGGGGACCTCTGAAGAGTTTAGGAAGGCTTCAGAGATAAGGGCAACAAGAGGAATGTAACTAATTCCACTGGGAATAATAAACATCCCAGGACCAAGGACAACATTGTTAATGCTGGCTTTGGTTTCCCTCAGGTGATAACGGGAGATGGAGTTTGGAGAGACTGCCAGGGACCAGCCTCTGCAAAATGTTGTGTCGGGTTTCCTGAAAGGATGAGGTGGCCTAGGAGACAGGTTAGGGGCTGAAGGGAAGGGGATTGAGGAGACACTGATACTGGATGGGGTGCAAATCTCTTCTGCTGAGAGACTCAGCAGGTCTTTATTTATTCATTTTTAGTAATCAGAAACATTACATCATCATGTGCAAAGCAGAAACAATCAGTGTATTTTATTCCCATGGACTGCTGGCTCCTATGGGTCTCAGCTAGACGGTAGCCTTCAAGGTTAATAGATAAAAAACTAAACCTTACACTAAAACTTATTATTTCAGCTAGACAATTACCTAAGACAGGGGATAGCCGTCAGTACATCCCTATCAGCTAAAGTCTAAGCATCAAAAGACTCTTCTATTCACATGGCCTTCAGCCAGAGACCAGCTGCTTCTCAGCTATCAGAACTGTTTCTACCTAGAAACTTCTTAATACAGTTAACTTCATTTAAAAACTTTCCTAAGAAACTTCTAAATAAAAAGGAACTTCTAAAAAAGCAAAAGAAGGACTTGCTATAATAGTTGTGCTGAATTGCTTGTCAGGCATGTACAATAAATTGTCTCCCATTGTCAAGTGGGCCAAATTGTTTAATAACTAATTTTCTAAACAGATAATTTTCCATGCCGTTTATTTACAGTATACTGATGCATATAATTTATTGCCTAGTGTACTTTTTGGGAAATTTTTCTTTTTTTATGACCAAGAACAAAAAACGAAGGGATGTTAAATCTTCAGCCCCACGGTGTGAGGCCCTTTGACTTAGCTGCTTGCCAGTATCTTATCTGGCTGGGGCAACAAGGACTCCTGCAGCAGGAAACAGAGAGTGGTTTAATTTATGGACAAATTAGGAGGGCAGCAGACTCATGTCTGGTAGATCTCCGTCCTCCCCTTTGTCAGAGTGCAGGATATTTATGCGAGGGGGAGATGAGAAGGGGTCAGCACCAGTGGGCGCCAGCCTGTTTTTCTTCAATAGCTGATGTTTAACTTTCTCTCCCTAAAATGCAGGGGTGCTCATCTGGGAGACTGGGCCATAAAGATAAATCTATCAAATAAGGGGGAAGGTGCAACAAATGGGGAAAGACAAACCTGTTAGATAAGGAATGTGAAGATCCCCCGCTCAGTAGCAGATTAAGTGAGACAGCCGAGAACTAACCAATCACAAAGAGACTGGTGGAGCTTTAGAATAATGAGGGAAAGAAGGTCTGTATTCCCTGAGACATGACTCCACTTTGGCTTCCTTGCCCCTCCCAGGCCTGGTTTCCTGGCCTGGTAGTCCCACTTTATTTCTATTCTTTTTCTCCTCAATAAACTTTTTCTTTCTCTAAACAAACCTGCCTCTTCTCGCTTGTTTGCCTGAGAGTCTGAGAAGTTCCTGCTGCGGCTTCGTGAGACACCATCCTGTGGGGGTCTAGTGACTGGGGCTCAGCATTGCCCTGGCAGCCTGTGATCTGTTCCAAGCTGGCAGACTAGGCCTGACAATTCCAGTATCACTCCCAGACCAACTCCTCAGTGATCCCCTTCAATCCAAGGGGTCCCTGCATCTGCATGTTCATCAAACACCAAATGTCTTCCAGGTCCTAGTAGACAGCAGTCCCCAGTGTAGGGGGCAGGGCATTGGGGCCCAGCCAGGTAGGAGACCACACACTGGAAGGTGAAGGGGGCACCCCTCAGGGTTTGGAGCTCATACAGGATGATCATCTCCACAGACTTGAAGGGCTGGACCCAGACTGGGTAGGAGGGTGTTCCCCACAAGGAGAGGTGTCCCTGGTGGCGGTGCAGAGCATTGAACTACAGTATATGACAAGGAAGCAGTCTCGTGTCTATGAAACTGTCCAAACTGCCCCCAAAAGAATCCATTTCTTTTGCCATTTAAGAGCATGACCTGGAAGTGGAACTTGGATGAGGATAAGCCAACAATCCTGAATGGGCTCAGGACCACGGGGATCAGTCTCTCCAAAGTCACGTGAAGACAAGATGCCCCACCTGTAGCTGCTGTGAGTTACAGACAGGACAGCAGGGAGGGATGTGGGTGGACACAGAGCCAGTCCTGTACTGCGTGTGACAACCCAAGGAGCCCCAGTCCCTGGGGTGCCTGCAAAGACAGGAACCGTGTCCCCAGCACATGGGGAAGCCTGTTGTGATGTTGCAGAAATAAATTCTAGCCTTTTACCCAGGCAGTGGAAGAACAAGCAGTACTTCAGGAATGGTGAGGTCAGGAAAGCTTTTTTACTCATGCATGTGGTCTCAGACCTGGGTAGCCCCATAATGTCTGAGCATTGGTCTGGAGACAAAGAGTTTCTTTTATACACAAACATTTTACACTGATAAAGTTGGTTAGTTAGCATACAAATTCTTGACCCAGAAAAAGGGGAAGGATAAAATACTTCCAGGATGGCCTGGGAGATCAATCAGCCTAACAGGCTGCCAGATCTTGTTTAGATGAGCTTATTAAGGAAGCAAACTTATTATTCACTTTACATTTTCAGGTCTATGACTCTTTAACAGGGAAAGATTTCTTTTTCTTAGCAGTTCCCTTTCAGTGACACAGAAAATGATCTTCCATCTCCTTGAGTGTCTTTGTTTCCAAGTGTGTGGAAACACATCCATTCAAAGCATCACTCCTAGCAGAGATGAGGCTCTTCTATGTGTAAATAGCAAGTGGGAACAGAAGAATAAATAGAATCTGTGTACTTAAACAGTGAAAATCCCAAGTGGTAGGTTTAAGAAAACACTTGCTCCATCGCCCTGTGCGTCACTAGCACCACCTTCCTCCCGCGTGTCCCTGTGGCCCCATCGACCCAGCCTGTGTTGAGGGAGGCCCCGGTGTGGAGCCAGCAGTCCTGGTGCTGTGTGTCCTGCTGGTCCCGGTGTTCAGTCTCCCATTGCGGCAGGACTATGAGTCCTGCCATGTGGAGAGGATTAAGCAGTGGCCTCCTTACAGGCCCTGCAGGTCAGGGTGAAAGGAGAAAGGTGGGGAAGAACAGGGAGGGGCAGGTCAGCTGACCCTGGGGGCATTGCAAGGCCTTGGATTCTTACTCTTGGTGAAGTGGAATATGGGAAGAGTTGAGCAGAGAAGCATGAGGCACATTTACAAAGATCCTCTGGGGCTGACTGGAGAATAGACTGGGTCTGGCCAGGGGAGCAGCTGGTGGCCTTGAGGAAGGCGGGGCTGTGGTCCGGACGAGGGATGAGGGAGGTTTGTGCTGGACGACTGGGAAGGTAGACAGAGGCTCAGATATATTTGAGGTGTGGGGTTATTTATTGGAGCCTGGCCCACTGTATTATAAGGAGCACATGTAGTTACTCCTGAGCTTTTGTTTTTATTGAGAATTTTCCCTCACTAGGAGGGAGACGTCTCATTTCAACTGAGTAACCAGGAGCCCTTGGAATAAACCACACCAAGTGTGAGCGCCTTATCAACTGAGGACTTTGGTGATGGTGAAATATCAGTGTGGGTTCATCCTTCTCCCCTGGGGGAGGTGTTGAAGGGTGATAATGAGGCTGAGGTGTGTGTGGAGATGGGGCTGCAGATTTGTGAGGAATCTCTGTGCCAGTTCATTTAGCTAACTTTTCACCTTAAATAATAATGCCTATTAAAAACAACTCTGGCTTGCACTACCTAGTGTGGCTTCTCCCCTGCTGTATGAACCCTGACTAAAGTCATAACCCAGGCTGCTCAGGTGTAATCACCTCTGTCGCTATTAAATCACCAAAGTCACTGTCCTGTCTCTGTTACTGGGCTGAGGAAGGGAAAGAGAGTTAGAGGGCCAAGGAGCCTTCCTGCCCCTTCTAGCAGAACCTTCCAGTCCTTCAAAGCTTGGCTGCCTCTGAGAGCGATTTTCAGCAAATGAGGGAACTGGAAGGACCAGCTGCCACCACCCAGCCTCTCTGGTGTGCTCCCAGGCTGGTTTATGTTCAGGTTTGTGTCACTGTGGGAGGCCAACTATAACTTTGCTGACAGAAGTAAGTGGCAGCATCTTCAGGCTCCAGGCTGCTGATGGTGAGAGTGAAATCTGTCCCAGATCCACTGCCACTGAAGCGGGATGGGACCCCAGGTTGCAAACTGGTTGCAAAATTGATCAGGAGTTTAGAAACCTTCCCTGGTTTCTGCTGATACCAGTGTAAATAATTGCTAATACCCTCACTGGCCCGGCAGGAGATGGTGACTGTGTCTCCTCGAGATGCAGATACTGAAGGTGGAGACTGGGTCATCTGGATGTCACACCAGGCTCCTAGGATGGAAACAGAAACACACCCACACTGTCATCCTGTCATCAGAGGACTTCCCTGAGGGCCAGGGGTCCTGACCACCAGGAGCTGATCAACTTCTGGTGTTTCCTTCCTCACCTGGGAGCCAGAGCAGCAGGAGGCTGAGGAGCTGAGCAGGGGCCCTCATGTCCATGCTGGGTCCTGCCTGGACTGACCCTCAAGGGCTGGGGCAGACTATGAATAGTGTGGAGGGAGGGGCTGTGCTCTGGGAACATGCAAATGAGCAGGGGCAGGCCAGTGGGCACAGCTGCAGGGGCTGATCTCAGTGACAGCACAGAGGCAGGGACTCCCCAGTGACCAGGTTCCTGAGGGCAGCAAAAAATTATCTTTGGAGAACCTGTTTCCCCTGGTAACATGAAGACAGACTCAGTCTATTGCCCTTAGAGTATAGTGTTTTACTCTTCTCTTTACCACTCATGTCATAAAAGTATGTAATGACATATACAATATAATGTTACTCAGCCATAAAAAAAATAGGTGAAATCTTCATCATCCACAACTTGGATGGAACTTAAGGGAAATACGCTAGACAAAATGGTGATAAGGAAAAATAAACAAATACTGGACAATTTTATTTATATGTAGATACAAAAAAGAAAAGAGCAGACAAAAAAAAAGAAAACAAACAACTAAAACCCTCAAATTTTGATAACGGAATTGAAGCTACCGGAGGGAGAGGCTGGGGTGGGGAGCAGAGCGTGTGGCAATGAACCTTGTGGGGGATTACGGAGCTCTGTGTGTGGAGGGGGACAGTGGGGGGTGTTGTGACAACTTATGTTTATGAATCTGCCCCCTCGATCATACTCAGTGTCATTAACCAGCATTGCTTCAATAAAAGTAATACAATTTAAAAAAGGATTCACTGTATGTCTTACTCCCCATGTCTCAATATGACGCAGGGGTGAAGAGGATGGCACTAAGACATTGCACAGGCTTCTTTTATTTCATTATGTGGCTGTTCCTAAGGAGAGAAACTGCCCGTTCCCTTTGATTCCCTAATATTGCTGTTTTTTCTTTTCTTTTTAAAAATTTACTTACCATTCGTTTACTT
Source organism: Talpa occidentalis (assembly GCF_014898055.3). Lineage (NCBI taxonomy): Eukaryota > Metazoa > Chordata > Mammalia > Eulipotyphla > Talpidae > Talpa > Talpa occidentalis. The sequence continues at coordinate 96,066,088 of NW_023604861.1, forward strand.
CATTATTTGTGTTTAGAAGTATAGGCTGTCACCCTCCTGGTGAAGTCACTCTACCACACCTACCACCAAAGCACCTACAATCCCTCCCCATGTTGGTGTGAGAAATTATCATCACTGCCAACCAGATGCAGCGAGGTAGGAGAACAACAAAAAGTGTGGGTGTCAGGAGTCATAAGTAAGCACCCAGACACTGAGTATCCTCCATGCTGGCCTCACCTCCAAATAAGCCTTGTGTTCCCGCACCTGAGGCCCTTCCCCAACACATCCACCTCAGCCCCAAGGCCAGGGTGTGCTCCCCCACATCTGACAGTCTCCTCCCTCCCCAGCGCTGTGTCATCACACAGACCTGAGCACACGCCCAGGTCACCCTGGACTGTCGCTCACGTCCTTCATCCTCCTCCCCCAGGTGCTCCCTTCCGAGCTGAGGTCCTCCCAGACCAACACCTCATTGATCCCTAGAGTCTACTATTTCCCTGCACCTGCACGTTCCCCCATGGCCACGTCTCCTCTGGGTCCCGGGAGACGGCAGCTCTAGTCTCAGTGTAAGGAGGGTTTCCCTGCCCAGCTCCCTTCGCTTCTCATGCTGCCAGGACTCTGCCCTCAATGCCATGTCTGGCCCCATGTGCAGCCTCTGAGCACATCCTACCTTGTATCCTGTTCTCTTCCCCACCCTCCCAACATGACCCTGCACAGGAGGAGGCAGAACCTCAGGACAGCAGAGGGCAGGATGGAGACACTCTCCAGGGCCTCACACTGAGGCACCTCAGCCTGCCTGTGAAGCAGGATGACCTGGTTTGGGGTGGGGGAGGGACTCAGAACAGGAAGTGGGACCAGACACACTGAAGCCTCCACTCAGGGGTGCCAGAGAGAGCACCTGGGGTTAGGGAAGGATGGAGGAGGGGGACGGGAGTAAATGGAGGGGAGGGGGTGTGACTGCAGCGATGGCTCAATCCTGTTCCTCCCACAAGATCCTGGAGACCACATCTCTGAGGGCAGGAGCAGCATGTGGGAGACGCACGACCACAGTGGCGACAGGAGGAGGGTTTTGGCTGCTGTGCTGTGATGCTGAGACAGTCAGCGTCCAGACCCCCAGCCATGACCCTGCCCCGCATCATCCCACACAAGCACCAGGGAGCAGGAGCCCGGGCGCTGGCTCTTGTGTTGCTGATTTCAGGCTGGGAGGATATGAACATTCTGACTGGTCCTTCAGGCAGCAGTGACCCTCTCCTGGGACACAAGGATGAATTGGGGACTGGACCCTTACAGTCTCCCCCAGCATCTAGGAGAGGAAGCAAACAATCTGTACCAAGCAGATAGTTCATCACTTAGATTTATTTATGATCAGGATGAAAAACAGAGTAGTCTTATTTTCAAATGTCTGATTTTCAAATAAATGAACTAAGGATGAAAACTGAGTTCTCCATCCACAGCAGAGTGAAGACAGGAGGAAGAAGAGGGACAAAACTGGGGTGCCCGTGTCCCTGAGGGGCCTCCTGAGTGTCCTCCTACTCAGAGACTGTGGGGATGGCTCTGAGGACAGGGACACAGCCAAGCAGGCCTGAGGGCTCAGCAGCCTCCATCACAGGCACAGACACCAAGGAGGTTTGCTCTCGCTCAGCACACTGGGGCTCCTCCTGATGTCTCAAGACCCCAGAGACTCTCCAAATACTAGGGGCTGCCTTAGATACATGGACAGCATCACTCTACTCTCCCAGGATTTCCAACAGCAGCCTGAGTCTTATGTTTACTGTGGGTTTGCTGCCCTCTACGGGCAGTTTTATGACACGACAGCTTAAGGATAGTTGATGTGGGGGCTCAAAGAATCTTGCCTGTGTTTCCACTGCTATTTATGAAGCTGACACTGTAGCTAGACTATCAGCAGCGCAGACTCTGTGGGCGCACAAGATGATTCCTCTTCTTGATAACTAGCAACCTAGGTGAGAACAAAAGGGTAATATGTGACCAGGATTCAGAATGGATGGTGGTGACATGACCGTTACGGGCCAGGATCTGAGTTCCAAGTGAGTGAGATGCCAAAGATGTGCTTTGTACAAAAGAGGGAGGGCAGGAGGCAGGCTTCAGGGATGACGTTGAGCTGGGACAGGAAGCAGAGGATTTCTGGTCTAGATCTGTTAACCCAGCCTCATCCTTCCTTCCAGAAACATACCAGAGCAGCTCTGAGACCCACGGGTAAGAACATGCAGAATCACAGTGGCTAGTCAGCACCTAAAATATAGCTGATACAATTGAGAAATAGTTCCTCATTTTATGTAATTCTGTTTTAAATGTGTAGAGCTGCTTGTGTTTAGAATATTAGGTATTGTGGTTTTAAATGTTAATAAGCATCAATCTCATTAGGACAATGAAGCTAATTTTTACCACAGGGTAGGCACCAAGATGGGGTGGGGGCTGTAATCAAGGCTCTCTACTTCTTCACATGGACACACTAGTTCCCCATTTCTCAGCTGGGGCGCAGGGCCCAGAGGGACAGGCCTGCTGTCCAGTGTCCAAGGCTGCTCCTGCCTCACTGGGTTCTGGCCAGAGACCACCCTCTGATAAGAGGTTCAGGGGCAGACATGGACTTTGGGGGACAGGCAAAGCAAAAGAAGGTCTGCTGATCTGTGCTTCCAGCTTCTGAGTAGAAGCACATTCTGTCTCAGGACTGTGACCCAGGCCAAGGTGCTTGATTCATAATATTGATCATTTTGCCCCGTTAGGGAATAAATCACTGGCACCTGGTTCTTATAATACCAAATGGCCTTATAATATGGGTGTAAGGGCAGGACTGGATACAGTGCAGGTTTTCTGATCCCATGCAGACCGGGTAAAGGAGGAGTCAGAGTCCTCAGTAGTTTTGCAGGTTTTTTATTTGGGGTTCACCAGGCATATGGCAGGCAGGGGTGCTGGCTGGGGGGCTGGGAGGCTGGCAGGCCTCCCAGCCCCCAGCAAGTCCTCACTCTATCTGGGCTCTCTAGCGTTCGTTCTGCTGCTTCTCGGCTTCGGCTTCGGCTGCGGCTGCTGCTGGTGCTGGTGCTGGTGCTGCTGGCGTCCCCCCGTGACGCCGCCCTTAAAAGCACAGTCTTAGCTCAGCTGAATCCCATCTACCTATGCCCACACCCTATTCCAGGTGCCCGCCATCAGGCATGCATTCAGGACAAGGATCCATCATCTATCCTGATGGCGGAAGGGCAGAAAAGCCTGATATTTTCTTTACCCTACAATGGGAGAGAGAATTTTTTTCCCAATAGCCACAGGTTAATCTGAAACCTTCAGATCCCAGCACTTCCCATGAGGGTCCCTGACTTTTGCAGTTTTCTTCAGTCACAGGGTCACTGGCTACCTCCACATTGCATAGCTGCACCTGCAACTGAACCCAAAAGCCTCCCTGATCCCTACAAATCAATAGTCTCAACTCTATGCTCTGTACTTCGTCTGATTTTTAGTGGAATTTAACATTCCCTAAAATTTCTGTTGACACATAGTTTTTCCTGCACAGCCTCCTGCTATGCTATCACTAGTGTAGGATTATTTGGTATCAAATTTGTCTTATGAACTCATGTAAAACTGCTGTTCACATGCAGCTGTGACTAGTTCCTTATCTCCTAATGCCAAGAAAAAAGCATTTAAGTGGAAACCTTTCCATTCTTTGTTACTGGAAAAATAATTTCATGCATTACATTCACTATAAGACAGTTCACCATCTTTAGCTTCCATGGTAAAGATGGTGAGCATAAACTGTGTTCCAGATCCATTGTCACTGGACTGCAATGGAAACCCCAAGACCCAAATGGATTGGGGAGCATATTTACAAGGAGCTCCAGAACCTGATTTGGTTTCTGCAGGTGGCAGTGTTAGCTGGTGTTAATGCCTTGGTAGGCCCCACAGGTGATGCGGGCTGTCTCCCCTGGAGTCCCAGACAGGGAGGCTGGAGACTGGGTCAGCACAATCTCACCCCTGGAGGCTGAAGCCACATGTGGCAGCACTAAGTCTGTATCTATAGAGGTCCCCCCTCACCCCAGCTAGTTAAGGTAAGTATAGTCTTTAAAGTTTCAGATTTGATCCTTTCATAGGTGAAGGATTTCCAGTGAAGATGAATCAGCAATAACTATCACATTCTCACTTTTTCCTTCCTCCCCATATTCTCACTGAAACTCAGAGGAGAGGACCTATGATGGGGTATCTACTCGCTGCTTTTGTTTAGTTTGCTCATCTCACATCTCAAGATCAAAATTTCTGAGAGGCAGGACCGCCTCTGATGTCAGGGGAGAAAAATGGAAATAGTGGAGACTTTGTATTGATTTAAATGCTGTTTGCAAAGAGAACACTGAGTAGATTAGATCTCCCTCTCCCTCTGCTTGAGATTTTGATTTAAGAGATGTTGAGAGTTTTTTTTTTTAATAGCTTTATTGATACACAAAAAGGTCACACATAGTGAATGTACACAACAGGATAAGTTTAAACAAATTCATGCATTAGTGAAACCAGCACCACAGTCAAGGCATTAGACATAAACATCACCTTTGAAATGTTCTTTGCCTCTTGTTGTTTGATGTTGTTAGAACTGTGAATGTGTACGTTAAGAATGCTCAATATAAAATCTACTTCTTAACCAATTTTTAAGTACACAGAATGGTTTTGTTAATTATAGACACTGTGTTAGAGAACAGAACTCTAGAACTTACTCATCTCACATGCCTGGAACTTTATACCACTATTTTGTAAGAGGTTGACCATGCTTGACAAATATGCAGCAGAGGGCAGAGTGAAGCCCAGCTGTGCGAGACTCTCACTTGGGCCATATTATCCAGGTCAGGGTCGGCTAGTTAGATGCTATTAAATAAGGACACTGTGTATTCATTCTGAAAAGATCTAATATAACCCACATTGTAGATTTCTACCATTCTGCAAGATCACACCATCATCAGAAAAATTAAATTAAATTTCTACACTGGTGAAGAATCAGCTGCACAAGTTGTTTGGTGACTGAGCTGCCCTTCACAACCTGGCAACATCAGACCCACCACTTTATCAGGTCAGGAGGGAAACAGTGACTTTCAGTCTTAGCCTAAGATAGTTCTTTTAGGATTGTATTAAGAAAATTCTCCTCCATTATTCTCTAAACAGATTCAGAGAATCTTCTGTGCCTGCTCACGAGACTACAGCAACTCACTTGGGCATCTGGTCCAGGTCAGGCAGGGAGGTTTTTGTTCAGAGCTGAACCACTGTGGGAGGAAAATGTGTAGCCTGCATGCAGTAGTAGACTCCAACATCCTCAGCCTCTGGCCTGCTGATCTTCAGGGTAAAATCTGTCTCTGACCCGCTGCCACTGAAACTGTCTGAGATCCAAGAGGGTCTGTTGGACACTCTATAGATTAGTTGCCTTGGAGACTGGCCTGGCTTCTGCTGGAACCAATACAAATAGGTGTTTCCATCACCACTTAGGAGGCTCTGACTGGCCCTGCAGGAGATGGAGACCTGCTCCCCAGGGACAATGGGCAGGGAGAGTGGGGTCTGGGTCAGCACAACCTCCCCACTGGATCCTGAAGAAAGGAGAGAAAAGTGCCAAGAAAAGACAAATATTATCAGTCATTTTCATTATTTCCATTCTGTTATTAATTTAAGTTAAAATATTGCTCTGTTTTATGTAAATTTTGAAGTTTATATTTGTACCCCAAAAGTATGCAATCACAATAAATAACCCATGGAAAGAGACCTCTAAACTTTGCCTGCCCTCTCTACATTCCCTGTCATAGTCTCCCCAGAGTATAGGCACTACTAGTTCCTTCTGGATTCTTCCACACATTCACAGATCTCAACATCATATTCTCTGAAGGACAAGACATACATATCTAACACAGAGACAGAATACACATGGAGGGCAGAGGGCCCCAGAGCTCAGCCTCCCTTCCCTGTGCTCCATTCTCACCTCCCCTCTGCCTTACCCAGGGTCCAGAGCACCAGCAGCCCCAGCAGCTGAGCAGGGAACCTCATTTTGAGAGGGTGACCTGATGTGCCCAGTTAGGTAAAACAAGCATGTAGCTGACTTTTATCTCAGGCTTGCAAGGGACGGTCCTCCTTAGGGGCCCACATGCAAATCCCTTGGTGGGGTTAGTGGGGTGGAGAGAGCCCAGGGGAGCCTGGAGGGTTTCATATAAACAAAGTGGGTAGCATGTCTTCAGTTTGATGAAAACAAAAAGAAACATTGGAATTGCCAGATAGGAGAAAGATCAGATTCTGAAAGCTTTTGTGCTATTTTGTGGAAGACAGTGTGTGTGTCCCTATGTCTCTTACATATTACTTACTCATAAGGTTTCTAAACATGTAGAGGTGGGTCCAGGGCTAAACGAGGTAGGTGACTGAACCTCTTGCTTGGCTTCTCCCAGGTGACCTCGCCTCACAGCTCCCGACCCTGGACTGAAGGGCAGAGTTTCCATGTGCCAGGATGGACATGAGCGTCAGTGTGCTCTGCAGCTAACTTTCAGGTTAACACTTAAACACTGTTAAATGCAAGGGCTAGAAATCACCTTTCCCTGGGATATAGAGAATTAAACTTCACAATTTAATTTCATAAGGACATTTAAGTCAAAAGAGGTAGACAAAGAGAATAAAGGCTGAGAGACACAGAGAGAATCTCTCTCTCTCTCTCTCTCTCTCTCTCTCTCTCTCTCTCTCTCTCTCTCTCTCTCTCTCTCTCTCCCCCCTGCCCCAAATGCATGAGAACCTAGGTGTCCCCTGCCTGCATGTGGGCGGTGATGGCCATGAGTCTACAGCACAAAAGGAGACCGTGTAGCCAGAAGGGAAAGGACTGGAACCAATGTTTTAATATCTCGGGGTAATCTGCACCGATGATGATGTTTTCCTGAGTTTCTACTGAGACTTGATTAACATGCAATATCGTGCTGAGTCAGACCTGGGTCAGTCTGCCACACCACTACGGTAAAACAGCAAAATAGCCTAGCTATTCCTCATGTGTCATCTGATGCAGATATATTTGATTGAGTAGCAATTGAAAATTGATGCCAACTTCACATTTCTTAACAAGGACCGTGATTGACCACAAATAAAATCCTGCAGCAGTTGAAAGAATAGAGTTTGAAGGGCTAGTAAATCTTGAGATATTTACACCTCAATCCCTCTCAAATTGATTGAGAAAACAAATCAGCACATATAAATCTAGGTAGGATGCTATAAGAAAGCTTGCTCTGAAATTTTCCAAAAATAAAAAATTTAACAAGATTGGTAAACATATTCAAAGGTGATGTTGACCTTCATCTCTGACCTCCATTGCAGGACTCTGGATGCTGATGACAATTTGAGGTGAAGACATAGGAATAGAAGAGCCATGTCCTTTATTTCACTGCTTTATTTTTTAATTACATTTTTCATTCCCACTTGATAAGTATCTGAAAATGAATAAATAAGCTTAAATAAAGCAAATAACAAACAAATGAAAACAAGCACAAGCCTGACCACATCTGAATCTGGCCGTGCACACAGGGCACGGGTTTTGGAGAGGACGCAGGTGGAGATTGACCTGCATGAGGTCCCGAGGGAGGAGACCCCTGCATCTCCAGTCCTGACCATGGTCCCTGACAGAGGACAGACAGTGACAGCGGCTGCTCTTCAGCTTCCCCACCTCATATTTGAAGCTACACTGGACACATGAAGAGACTGGGCCCCACTGAGTAGGTGATGCTTTAATCAGCGGGGCTGTTTATTGTCTCCTCCCCTCCTGGCTATCTCTTCTGGAAGCACGTTTACCACAGCCCTTTTTCTCTCTATGTGTCCTTAGAATTATCACTAAGGGGTCCTCACTGAGCTTTGAAAGAGGAGAGGATTCTCTCCTGCCCATCATCCTGGAGTTCCAGAGAGTCACCTGGAGAGGTGCAGCAGAAGCTAGAGCTTCAACCCTGAGCATTCTAGAAAGGTCTGTGGACCATATGGTTAGACAATTTATCCAGTCATCAGGTAAAGTGCTCTGGCTCTGGGGGAGCAACAGGGAAGCCCCATTTCTAGTATTTGTTTCCCTGACCACACACCTGCAGCCCATTAAAATATTGAAATTTAAACTCTAACTCCTGTATTCAAACAATTCCTAAGGAAAAAAAATCAAGAGAAAAACTTGCAAAAGACATATCTGATATGGGACTATTATTCAAAATACACAAAATACTCCTAAAAATCCATAAATCAACGAAGAAGGAACTCAATAAAAATGGACCATGTCCTTAAGAGTAAAGTCACCAAAGAAGTTATACCATTCACAAAAAAGCATATGAATAGATGCTCCATGTCTCATGTCATCAGGAAATGAAAATTAAAACAGCAATAAAATGTCACTGCACCCCTACTGGGATGCCTGAATATAGAGCACATCTCCCCCCTGCGCTGGCAATGGAGTGAGAAGAGCCTCCTATTCATGGCTGTGGGGATGCATGGGCACTTTGACCACAGGTGTTGGCTTCTTACAAAATGAAACCTTCTCTACCGTTGATGAAATAAGGAAGAATTTGAAGACAGTGAAACTTCTCTGTGAACATTGTCACGGTAGACACATGCCCCTTGCCAATTCTAAACCCTTGTTGTACTTGGTGCAACCCCAAGAGTGGGTCCTCTTGTAACTCTGGGTTTAGGTTCTACAGTTATAACATCTGCACCACTGGTGGGGGGTGCTGAGAGCAGAAAAGAAGGGAGATGATGTTTCTGTGGGAGGAGAGTGTTATGGGAAATCTCCATACAATATACTAAATTTTCTGGGAAACTAAACTGGTATAAAATAGACGTAGATGTAGGTATAGATTTATTAAAGAAAATTCTAGCTTGAATGATCTAGAGTGGCTCCTTCTCACTGTCTGAACTTGACAGATATCATAATCAGACAACACAGGTATAATCACCGATGTCTTTATGAAACCACCAGAGGCCTTGTTGTATCTGTGCTGCTGGGGCTGAAGAGGGAAAAGAGAGTTAGGGGCCAAGGAACCTCCCTGCCCTTTCTACCAGACCTTCTAGCCCTTCAAAGTTTGGTTGCGTCTGAGATGTGCTCTCAGCAGATGGAGCACCAGGAGGAGCAGCTGGGGCTGCCCAGACTCACACATCTGCTCCCTGGGTGGTTCATGTTCAGGTCTGTGTCACTGTGAGAGGCTAAATGTAATTATCCTGGCAATAATAGGTGGCAGCACCTTCAGGCTCCAGGCTGCTGATGGTAAGAGTGAAATCTGTCCCAGACCCACTATCACTGAAGCAGGATGGGACCCTAGGTTGTAAATTGGATGCAGCATAAATCAGGAACTTAGGAGCTTTTCCTGGTTTCTGCTGAAACCAGGATAAAGCATTGTTAACACCCTGACTGGCCTGGCAGGAGATGGTGACTCTGTCTCCTGGAGATGCAGACACGGAGGGTGGAGACTGGCTCATCTGGATGTCACACCTGATGGACAGAAAACAGATGGAAACAGAAAACACACCCACACTGTCATCCTGTCATCAGAGGACTTCCCTGAGGGCCAGGGGTCCTGCCCACCGGAGGCTGATCAATTCCTGGTGTTTCTTTCCTCACCTGGGAGCCAGAGCAGCAGGACGCTGAGGAGTTGAGCGGGGGGCCCTCATGTCCATGCTAGGTTCTGCCTGGACTGACCCTTAGGGGCTGGGGCAGACTATGAATAGTGTGGAGGGAGGGGTTGTGCTCTGGGAATGTGCAAATGAGCAGGGGCGGGCAGAGGGCAGCCAGCAGCGCAGCAGGGGCTGATCATCTCAGTAACACAGACCCAGTGGCCAGATCCCCTCTAAGAAGCAAGTATTTGCCTGCAGAGAAGGTATGTCTGCCTGACAGACCCAGGACAGAATCAGTGCACTGTCCTGTGTGTATGGTGCCTTTCGGACTCCTCAATATTTAAAATAAGCTTAATTTTCTATTTCCATGTAATCTTTTTTTTTATTTATGAATTGGAAACAATATATTTTATTTTATTTTTTTGCTGCAAATTTACTACTTTTTATTTATTTTTTTAATAATAAATTTTATTTTTATATTCCCCATACCATTGCAGCCCCCCCATTCTGACCCCAATCCCTCCCCTCCCACCCCCCACCCCCAAAAAGTGTCTCTGGTTCATAGTTTTGTGTTGATTTTGATTTTCACTTTCTTATAGTTATTCATTTTCCTGGTCCCTTATTTAAGTTTTCTAGATTCCTGCTATGAGACCATCCGGTATTTTTCTTTTTCTTTTTGGCTTATTTCGCTGAGTATGATCCCTTCCAGTGCCATCCATGTTGCTGCAAATTGCATATTTCCATGTAATCTTATCAAGTGTGATGCTCAAAGAAACTGTATAGGCTGCTTTTATTCACTTCTGTGAATATTGTTGAGGCAGAAGGGCTTCCTCTGGACTCTGACTCTGTATTGTTTGTGTGAGAAATTATCATTACTGCCAACCAGATGCAGGGGGGTAGTTGAACAATGCAGAGTGTGGTGTCAGAAGTTGTAAGTAAGTGCTCAGATATTGAGCATCCTCCATGCTGACCTCACCTCTAGATAAGCCTTGTGTCCCCCGACGTCTGCGGGTCCTGTCCCACCTACCACACACCACCTAATTCAGGGTGTTCTCCCCCCACATCTGACAGTCTCCTCCCTCCCCAGCGCTGTGTCATCACACAGACCCAAGCACACCCCTGGGTTACCCTGGACTGTAGCTCACGTCCTTCATCCTCCTCCCCCAGGTGCTCCCTTCTGAGCTGAGATCCTCCCAGACCAACTCCTCAGTGATCTCTGGAGTCTACCGTGTCCCTGCACCTGCACATTCCTCAGTCACTGACTATCTTCTAGGTCCTTGGAGACAGCAGCCCTCAGTAGCACATGTGGTCAGAAATCTGAGGAACTGGTGATACATTATTTGCAAGAGACACAGGGAAACACACTGTGTCTTCCACAAAACAACTAAAAACATTCAGAATCTGATCTTTCTCCTGTCTGGCAATACCAATGTTTCTTTTAGTTTTCATCAACAGAAGACATGCTACTCACTTTGTTCATATGAAACCCTCCAGGCTCCCCTTGGTTTTCTCCACGTTCTTGCCCCCTACCCCCACCCATGGGATTTGCATGTGGCTCCCTAGGGAACACCTGCCTTTGCAGGTCTGAGATAAAAAGTCAGCTCCAGACTTATTTAATGGTGCACATCATTTCACCATCTCAAAATGAGGTTCTCTGCTCAGCTCCTGGGTCTGCCAATGCTGTGGACCCCTGGTAAGGCAGAGGGACATCAGAATGTAGCATGGGGAGGTGAGGCTGAGCTCTGTCGTTATTCATCTCAACCTCTATTTTTTAATTTTTTTAAATATTTATTTATGCATACAAGAATTGGGGTACAGGCCAGAGGTGTGGGGGGTAGGAAGACTCACCAGAGACCGAGTGGGGAACAGAGCAGGCAGATTGGCTGAAATACACTGCTGAGGGGAGCAGCAGGCGAGTCAGGAGAGGTCTGCTGCACCATGTGGGTACCTCCCTGGCCAGGGATTGAACTTGTGCTGCAGTGGGGGGAGGCCCCCATCTCAACCTCTTACCCTAAGGACACAATTCAGTGTTTTCTCTTTGCCTTTATGTTGTTTTCCTGTCTTTGTCTTAACAGTAAAACATCACCCTTTTCATGATTATTATCAATTACAAATGTCATCTTGAGTTATCAATAAACATATAAATTGATCAAGAGATCCCAAACCACATTTCAGTAAGTTACTTACATGGAGACATGTGACTGTCCAGACCATGTCTGTGCCTCTAAGTTTTCCAATTTTCTAGCTCCACAGACCTCCTCTGTGTTGTCAGACCCCCACCCCCTTTTCTATGAATCAGACTTCTGACTAGAATCCTGGCTTGACATCTCGGTGATGTTGGACATGACTCAATACCTCTCTGTGTCTCAGGGATGGGAAGATGGGAATAAAATCTATGGTACATTAGAAGAAATAAATAAACATTGCAGGCATTCTTATCTGCGTGTGTTTTTTAATTAGAATTTAAGACAATTACGGTAAGTCGGAAAACATGCCACATGCTTCCCCCATCAGAGTGGGGTCTACTTCCCCTCATCCTGGATCTGGACAGAATGGGATAGAAGGAACCCTGTGTCAGTTCAGGAGGCCAGTCCCCAAAGGGCCTTGAGCTTCCACATTCCCTCTTGAATGTAGGGAGCTGATCTGGTCCATTCAATGATGAGAAGCCCTGAGGAGAGGAGCTGAGGCCCCCCAGCAGGCAGCCCCAAAGGCATAGGTGCAGGCAGGTCATCCAGTGCCATGAGGAGATGCAGGCTGGGCAGTGGGAGAGGACTGCCCAGCAGTTACTAGAGGGGACACTTTTTTCATTGCTATTGGATAATGAAATGAAGTTGCATATACAATTCATACATTTCTACAGTCAGTTCACCCTCTAGAGTCTGCCCCTGAAATCTATTTCTCCACCTACCTCTATGCTTGTATGTGATGCAGAAGAAAACCATCATGATCCAGCCCCAAACCAGCACCCACCACAAGTGTGGGGATCAGGACAAGTTGGACCACTCATCCCAGCGGATGTTATGGCCGACAGCGGCTTCATGAGTGAGATCTCAGGAAACCAGCAGAGTAACTACCTAATCAACCACAGAAATTTAAAAAATAGTAAATTGTTGCTGCTTTAGCTTATTGCTAGGGTATGTTCTATTATACCGCAATGCATAATGGAAATCACAATACATAAATCCATTCAAAGCATCTGTCTAGACCACAAACGGGCGGTATCTCCTCCCCCTTTTCCTCTAGCAGGTCTGGTTTGCACATGAGGTGAGGAAATGACTCCTCAGACATCCCTGCTTCAGCAGGCAGGAAACGCAGACCCCGTGAACATGGCATCTCCAACCCAGACTGTCACATCTCTTGCGTGACCCTGGAGGAAGTAGGTGTCTGTTCCAGTTCAGGCAGCCATGGCAGAGAGGATGTTTTTGACTGGGGCCCCATCACTGTGAGAGGTCGGCTGAAGTGCTGCTGGCAGTAATACACCCCAGTGTCCTCGGCTTCCACTCCGTATATGGCAAGGGAGAAGTAGGAGCCAGAGCCGCTGCCCTGGAACCTGGCCGGGGTCCCAGCAGCTCGGGCAGAAGCCCCAAAGATGAGCAGCCTGGGGGTCTCCTCGGGCCTGTGTTGGTACCAGGCCATGGAGGAACCCAGCTCCATGTTGCTTTGACAGGTGATGGAGACAAAGGTGCCATAAGATACAAGCAGGGTCTCTGGATACTGAGTCAGGACGATCTGCCCCCTGCAGCCTGCAAGGACACCATCCCACAACATGGCGTGTGACTTCTCTCAAAGGCTTAGAGAGACTTCATGTTTCTTAGAAGAATCTTGTCATGCTTCGACATAACGGGAATTAAGTGACCCTGGGCCTCTCTACCTTTGCTGTGACTGAGAACCCCGGTGGAGTGCATGTCAGTGGGCCCTTAGGACCAGGCAAGCTATGAGAGATGATATGACACTCCATAGTCTCACCCTGAAGCCTGAAGGACTAGGTCATTTCTTATAGCTAACAGGTCCCTGGTTTGTCTCTGAAGAGAAGGGGCCTGGGATGGGAGCATAGACAGACGGTTTGTGGCCTCACGGTGAGGAGCACAGGTTCAAAGATATTTATGTCACTGCCTCAGAGCAAGCCTTGGACTCTGTGCCTTGGCTTCTAATCAAAGTTAAGGCAAAGCAACTCTCCATGTGGCACAGTCATTTCCAAAGGCCATTTGAGCCCAGACCCCTGTGTCAGGGCTAGCGAACCCATCCATGGCACTCAGGGGGTACATGCTTACCCTGAAAGCCTATCACCAGGAGCCAGAGAAGCTGGGTCTGGGAGCCCATCTCAGTGGGTTGCTGGAATCCGCTGCTTCTGGAACAAAGGACAAGGAGTTTGGGGGCTGGACACGTTGTTCAGCTTGCTCTGGAATTGGGGCCACTGCCCAGGGGTTAAATAAGCACAAGTTTCCTGAGTGTCAATTTGCATGTCTGATGCCTGCCCAGAGCTCACTCCTTATGCAGCTGGAGGAGGGGTGGAGGCAACAGAAGTGCCTCTGGCCCCACAGAAGCTGAGGTTTCATTGAAAGGGAAGCTGCCCTGTCCACAGGCCTCCTCTGCAGAGGCTGTGACTGAGGGCCCCAGAGGGTAAGCTGCAGAGGCTGTGACTGAGGGCCAGCCAGCTCCCTGCACAGTGATCTTCAATATCTACCTGTATACAAACATGAGCTTCTGCTTTCAGCTCTAAACAGATACCAAGTTAACCACTGATGAAAACTCAAACCTGCAGAGATGACAGGAGAACGTCTATCTGTATTCAACATAGAGAACAGATGCCAGAGTATACACCCCTACCCCCAAGAAAGACTGCTAACTGACATTAAGTTAGCAGAAAGACTGCTAAATTTAATTAAGTTGTGCTTGAAGGAAATAGTTCCTTCAAGAATTTGAAAGCTCTTTGAGGTGCATGTCATGTAGTGTTTCGCCTATATTTTCTTCTAAGTATTTTATGGTTTCAGGTCTTATGTCTAGTTCTTTAATCCATTTTGAGTTGGTTTTTGTGCATGGTGTGAGGTCGTGGTCAAGCTTCACTCTTTTGCACGTAGTGACCAGTTTTCCCAGCACCATTTATTGAACAAACTTGCTTTGCTACAGTGCATATTCTTTGCTCTTTTGTCAAATATTAGTTGACCATAAATCTGTGGGTTTATTTCTGGATTTTCTATTTGATTCCATTGGTCTGTTCTTGTTCCAATACTATGCAGTTTTGATGATTATGGCTTTGTAGTATAGTTTGAAGTCTGGGAGTGTGATGCCTCCATTCCCTTCTTTTTTTTTTTTCAGGAGAGCTTTGGCTATTCAGGGTTTTGGTGATTCCATATGAATTTCATCAATAATTGTTCTATTTCTTTGAAGAATGTCATTGAAATTTTTATTGGAATAGCATTGAATCTGTATATTGCTTTTGGTAGGATGGTCATTTTGATGATGTTAATTCTTCCAATCCATGAGCAGGGGATGTCTTTCCATTTCTTTGTATCTACTTCTATTTCTTTTAACAGTGTTTTATGGTGTTCTTTGTATAGGTCCTTTACCTCTTTTGTTAGATTTATTCCCAAGTATTTGATTTTTTTTGTTTTGATAATAAAAGAGATGGTTTTTTTTTTTCTTCTTCAGATTTATTGTTTGTGTATAGGAAGGCCACTGATTTTTGCATGTTGATTTTGTATCCTGCCATTTTACCAAACTGGTCCAACCACTATGGAGAGCTGTGTGGAGATTTCTTGAACTACTAAACATAGAGCTCCCATATGATCCAGCAATTCCACTCCTAGGTATTTACCCAAATGACACAGTAATTCCAAAGGGCACCTGCATGCCTATGTTTATAGCAGCACTATTTACAATAACTAAGCTATGGAAGCAACCCAAATGCCCAAAAATAGATGACTGGATCAAGAAGATGTGGTACATAAACACAATGGAATATTACTCAGCAATCAGAAAAGATAAACACATGCAGTTTGCAGCAACATGGATGGAGCTGGAAAGGATCATGCTCAGCGAAATAAGTCAGAAAGAAAAAGAAAAATACCGGATGGTCTCACTCATAGCAGGAATTTAGAAAACCTAAATAAGAGACCAGGAAAAAGACTAATCAATACAAAGTAAAAATCAAAATCAACAAGCAACTATAAACCAGAGACACACTATGGGGGGGAGGCAGGAGAGGAAGGCTTAGGGTCAAAATAAGGGGGGGTGCAATTGTATGGGGAATATAACCAAAATGAAAATGCATACATTGTGCAAAGATGAAAAAAGATGTAAGAATTATATAAAATAAAATATTTAAATAAAAAAAAAGAATTTGAAAGCTCATGGAGAATACATGGGCACATGGAGCTGACCCCACAGTGAGCAGCACGCCCTGCCCACGTCTGGGGAGGGTGGCAGGCAGAGCTCTGCTGCCTTCAGAAACCACAGCATGACCCATGACTCTTCTCCATATAGGAAGCTGAAGCCGCAGCAGAGCCTCAGACACTGGCAGCAACTCCCAGGCCTTCCCCATCCCCACTAGAGGGAGAAGCCACTAGATGGAGTCACACAGTATTACCGAACTGGGTCTTCCATTTATTTATTTTTCAATTTGGTCTCTAGATGGTGGTCTTGCCCTGTGCTTAAAACTGACATGTTAAAGCAAGGGAAAAGAATTCTTGGATTTTCCTGCTTCCTCATCATCAGTGACTATAAAGAAAGTCATCTTTCTGATTTTATAATAATTTAGCCACAAAATTTTCCTGGGAATATATTCAAAAGAGAATTTAAAAAAAATCTCTCTCTTTAAACCTTATATTGGCTATTTGTGACTGCAACATTCTTTAAAATTTCTTAATAGCGTCGTCATTTGAAAATGATTAGATAACTACATATTCTGTTCGTCTCATTATTTGCATTAGGGAAAATTAGATATTAGTTATGAATTCAAAACTATTTGCATTTGAATGGGAAAAGCATACACTTCCTTGAATTCTACCAAAAATTTAAAGAGGAATTAAAAACAAATCCTTCTTTGAGTCTTTCCACCTTCTCCCCCCCTCCAAAAAAAAGAACAAAAGGGAACACTTCTAAACTCATTTTAGAAAACCAACATCACTCTGATAAAAATATTAGCAAGCTGAATTCAAAAGGATCATATACCACAACCAAGTGGAATTTATCCCCGTCTTATAAAGATGGCTTAACATATAAAATCAACCAATGTGAAATACCACATTAATAGGCTAAAGGATAAAAATTTCATAATCTCAACCGTTGCAGTAGATGCATTTGACAACATTCAAAATGCTTTAGTGATAAAAATCTCAAAAACTACACTGCAATACAATAAAGACCATATATGATAAAGCCATAAATGGCATGATACTCATTGGTAAAATCTGAATTTTTTCCCTCTAAGATAAGGAGCAAAGCAATGATGCCCACTATTCACCACTTCTATTCAACCTCTACCAGAAGTCCTAGCTAGAGTTATTATGCAAGAAAAAAAAATAAAAGACATTCAAATTGGAGAGGAAGAAGTAAAATTATCTGTTTGCAGAAGGTGTAATTTTATATGTAGAAAACCCTAAAGATGCCACCAAAAACTCTGCTAGAACTATTAAGTGAATTCAGCATGTTTATAGGATACAAACCCAACATATAAAACTCAGGTGTGTTAACATGCACTAGCAATGCACATGCATTAGTAATAAATTTGAGGTAAAAGACTTGTACACTGAAAATTATGACACATTGATAAAATACTTTTAAAAAGACACAAATAGATGGGAAAAAAATCCCATCCTCATGGATTGGAAGAATTAATATTACTAAAATTTCATACTACCCAAAGCAATTTATAGATTCAGTTCAATCACTGTCAAAATTCCAAAAACATTATGTGTAAAAATAGGGGGGGAAAATCCTAAAATTCATAGACCTACAAAGATGCAAAGTAGTCAAAAGAATTTTGAGGAAAAAGGACAGAGCTGGAGGCATCACACTTCTTGACTTCAAATTATGAAGCTATGGTAATCAAAACAGTATGGTAATGGTATAAAAACACATAGAAGAATGGAACAAAATAATAGAGCCCATAACTAAATCAACACACAGTCAATTAATCAAGAATGTATAGTTTCCTTACTACGCGGTATGTGGGAAGATTGAATACCCATTTGCAAAAGAATGAAATTGAACCCTTATCTACCACCATACACACATACATACACACATGTACACACAATCCTCACAATGGATTGAAAACTTAAACATATTCTGAAACTGTAAAACACCTAGCAGAAAATATAATGAAAAAAATGTAACCTTAGCCTTGGCAATGATTACTTGGATATGACTCCAAAAGAACCAGGCAATAAAAGAAAAATAAACATAAGGGATTGTGTAGAACTAAAAAACTTCTGCAAAACAAAGAAAATATCAACAAAGTGAAAGGCATTCTGCAGAATGGAAGAAAATATTTACAAACCATATATGGGATAAAGAATAACTATCCAGGGCCTCCCTGTGGTGAGGGGATTAAGCACTGCACTGTGAAGCAATCCACAGCCTCTGCAGCATGTGTTCGATCCCCTGCCGGCCAGGGAGAAACCCGCATGGTGAGGCAGACCTCTCCTGTCTCGCCCGCTGCTCCCCTCAGCAGTGTATTTCAGTCAATATGCCTGTACTGTTTCCCACTCAGTCTCTGGTGGATCCACTCACCCCCCACATCTCTGGCCTGTACCCCAGTTCTTGTATGCATAAAAATAAATCTTTTTTTAAAAAGATAAAAGAATAAATATCCAAAATACATAAGGAACCTCCACTTTGTAGCATAAAACCAAATCACCCAATTAAGACTTAAATATGTATTTCTCAAAATAAAAAATGATAACAAATGTTGGCAAGGATGTGGAGACAAGGAAACCTTTGTGCACTGTTGATTGGCATGCAAATTGGTTTAACAATGATGAAAAGCAATTAAAAACAGAGCCACCAGGTAGACCAGCAATTCCATTTCTTTTTTTTAAGATTTATTTATTTATGGATACAAGAGCTGGGGTACAGGCCAGAGGTGTGAAGGTGAGAGGATTCACCAGAGACAGAGTGGGGAACAGAACAGGCAGACTGACCTCTAACTGAAATGCACTGCTGAGGGGAGCAGGGGGAGAGTCAGGAGAGGTCTGCTGTGCCATGTGGGTATCTCCCTGGCTGGGGATCGAACTTGTGCTGTAGTGGCTGCCGATAGCTTCACAGGTTGCGTCTTAACCCCCTGCGCCACCAGGGAGGCCCAGCAATTCCATTTCTGGGGATAGAACCAAAGGAAGTGAAATCAGCACCTCAAAGCCATGATCACTGTAGCATTAATTAGGATAGTCAAGACATGGAAACAACCTAAATGTCCATCAATAGATGAAGGGAATTTTATTTTTACTTTTTCCAAAGAGAAATTTGCATTTGAATATTTTTATTTGTATTTTTTTCTTACATCATTGCAGTTCTCACAGTCCTCCCACCACCACTCCCTTCCTCTCTCTTCCTCTCCCTCCCCTGATGTATGCCTCAGATCTGCGGTCAACTTGCTAGTTTTGACTCTTTCTAGAACTTTTGTTTGGTTTCTCTATATTTCTCATATAAGTGAGATCATCAGATATTTATCTTTTTCCTTCTGACTTATTTCAGCTAGCATAATCCTGAGGACATTTTTTAAATGGGGTGCTTATATACATACAGCTTCAAAAAAGAAGAAAACCCTGTCATTTGCAACAACATAGATGAACCTACAAGACACTGTGCATAGGCAGTCACAGAACAAATGCTATGTGCTCCCACTTATATGAGGAATCCAAAATAGTCAGTCATAGAAGCAGAGAGTAAAATGGTGGCTATCCTGGATGCAGAGGAGCGGGGACTGTGGAACACTGCTAGAGGACATCCGTTATGCAAGATGAGGTCCAGCTGCCTTACAGCACAGCACCTGTAGTTAATATTCTATTGTGTACTGAAAAATTTGTTGAGAATGTGACTCTTATGTTCTGTTCTTATCACAAGATAGATAGATAGATAGATAGATAGATAGATAGATAGATAGATAGATAGATAGATAGATAGATAGATAGAAAGATAGATAGATAGATAGATAGATAGATAGATAGATAGATAGATAGATAGATAGATAGATAGATAGATAGATAGATAGATAGATAGATAGATAGATAGATAGATAGATAGATAGATGGATAGATGGATAGATGGATGGATGGATGGATGGATGGATGGATGGATGGATGGATGGATAGATAGATAGATAGAAAGATAGATAGATAGAAATGAATGAATCAATTTTTATAAGGAGGGCAGGAGGAAACTTTTGGAGGTGGTGATGGTATTGATTGTGGTGGTGGTTTTACAGGTGTCACTTAGCTCCAAACTCATCAAAGAGTATAAATTTACTATGAATGGCTCTGTGTATGTCAATCATCGCACAGTGAAGTGGTTAAGAAAAAAAAAGACCACAAGTACGTAAGTCAAAAGACAAATGAGACAGAGGGAAAATATATTTACAACTTAATGTTACAAAGTAATACTATCTCCAATATACAGATCGCTTTTGTAAATTGATTGGGAAATAGATCAACAATCTATTGATAATAGGGAAAATGTAAAGATGTAAACACATGGGAAAATAATAGAAAATAGATCTTAAATATAAGAAAAATTGGTCAACGTGTCTCATAATAAGATATTATACCACAATTCCACATATCACCTATTAGAGTTTCACAGTATAGTCTATCACCAGGCTGCATAGAAACCAATTCTTTTTACAGCCTCGGAAGCAATACAAAGCATAAGGGTTCAACCCTATTGCAGGGAAATGTGCCAATATCTAAAACATTGCATATGCATTTACTTTTTCTCTCTTACTCTCTCTCTCCTCTACATCCCCTCCCCCCTCCTTCTCTGCCTTTCATCACCCTCAGTAGTGCACTCATAAATTTCATGTAGCTAATTGTTTTAATGAATTAATTGTTTTCATTATTCTGATGTTCATATTGCCTATTTGGAATCAATAAAAGCCCTTTCATATGGATGTCTGTCTTTATTATATAAGCCGTTATTCTTTGATAACTTCTATGCTTTGTGGCATGAAAAATGTCTCAGGATCATCTAATCTGTTTCCTGCTCCAAACCTGGAATCAGCCATTGTCTTAAACAGTCCTTGTTTCCTCTTGGTGGAGACTGGTATTAAGGAGACCACATGCTGGTTGTGGACACACTCATTACTATTGGATTGTTATTGCTTCAAAGCTTTCAGCTTAGAGAAAGAGGAAAGAAAAAACAATCCAGTGGATAACGATGAAGCAACTTGCATTAACAACTGCTTAATATGAAAACAGGTGATTCAATGGGAAAAAAGCAAGCATCTAGCCTATCTTTTTGTATGAACTGTACAAACAAAATAGTTCTAGAGGGTGAGGAAAACTGCTTTGCCAAGAATGAACAAAGCAGAAAAATCACAATTTTCCAAGTGATAAAAACAAAATTTTAGGTGACATTTATGAAGAATTCTGGAAGCAAGGTCCTTCAGGTTCCAGCCATGATGGAGTAAAAAGTATCCGACTTACCCATATACTATGATCAACTATAAAACTCAACAAACTGTCTAGAGCAACTGTTTCTCAGGTATTTGATGACCGAGGATGCAGGTCTTTCATCCGTGAAAGAAGAGAAACATAATTATGAAAAACAGTATGGAGAATCTTCAAAAAATTAAAAATAGAAATTCCATGCAATCCAGTTATCTCTCTTCTGGGTATTTACTAAATAATACAAAAACACTAAATCAAAGAGGTATACAAACACCCCTATTTTATTGCAGCATTTTTTGCAATTTTCAAGAATTGGAAACAACTTAAGTACCAAACAACAGATGAATGGATACAGATAATGTGGTATAATGGAACACTACTCAGCTATATAAAATAAATGAAATTTTTTCATTTACAAAAACATGTTATTATGCTTAGTGGAATAAGTTAGGAGAGAGATAATCATCGTATGATTTCACTCATCTATGGTACAGAGAGGAAAAAAGACAAATGAATGAATTAAAATAACAAAAAATAAACTTTTAGACTATAAGACCAATTGGTGGTTACCATAAGGAAAGAGGCAAAAGGAGACATTGTGTGGTGAAGGATGGAATTGGATTTTTAGTGGTCAATTTAATGTTGTATATACACAAAGGTTGATTTTTAATAATGCATGTGATGTTACTTCAATAAAAAATGAAAACAAAAAAAAATAAAAGAAGAGAAATATTCAGTGTCAGTCCTACATGTGCCTAAGTCTCCTGCCTACAAGCAGTACTCTTAATGTGGTGCAAGGAGGTGAACTCAGGAAGCAGCAGTATGTGCTAATGAGGAAGCAAAGATCAGAACTGAGGACTGCTGAAGTAGCTGGGATTTGAGAAGCAAGGTAACAGAGAGAAGGAACTTGCACAGACAAGGAGCACCAGGAACTAGCATGAGTCACCTGGAATCTATGGTTAAAAACGTAAAGTCTAACAGTGAACTGTCACTGGGGGATTGTTAACAGTTTCCAGAGATCACATGAACTGGGAGCCTTTGGAGTTCTGATCATCTAGAGCAAAGGGACCTTGCTCAACACCCTGGGAGTTCAACGTAGACCTCAGGAAAGTCATCCTGAAGATTAGGATTTCTTCATATATTGCTTTTCTTTTCTTTTCTTTTCTTTTCTTTTCTTTTCTTTTCTTTTCTTTTCTTTTCTTTTCTTTTCTTTTCTTTTCTTTTCTTTTCCTTTTATCTTTTCTTTTCTGTAGTATTGGTTAGCAACCCTGTATATGATTCCGAGGTATAGGCTCACACTCTGCAGGTTTATGTTACCATACCACACCCACCACCAAGCCACCCATAGTCCTCCACCAGAGTCCATTGTGCCTCGTACCCACTTTGCTCTCCCCACTCCTCAACAAGTCTGCAATCAGATTTCCAGGGTTTGTTCTGGTTTGGTTTTATCCGACCCTTTGTTTTGTTTCTCTGTATTCCACATACAAGTGATACCATCTGGTATGTAAGACTAGGATTTCTTTAACCATAAAGCAATGGTTTCTAGACCCACCCTAAGAAAATCTAAAACTAAGACTCAGTAAAATTAAGCTTATTTATCAGTAAATTAATAAAATGCAGACTTTCAAAAATGTAGTGCCACAGTGTCCAGAATTTAAAATTATCATGGGGAGCAGGTAAAGCTCCCCATTCATTGGTAATGGAATGAGCCCAGGTATGTGCTCCTGGGACTGAATTCTCTACTGGTCAAACAATGTGAGTTTCATACAAAACTCCTCCTATCAGCATGTGACTTTTAAAAAATGATTAAAAGCTGCCACTTTCCAAGCCTGTAACATAAAGATAACAAGACACTTCTTGTTATCTCAACTGTCTCTTGCCTCTGCATCTATCTGGATTTCAAGCTGTTTATATGTTCCTTTAAATATTATAAAATTTTTAAAATATTCTAAAAATTGTCAAGGCCCAGCTTAGTGGTTACCCCCTCTACGTGGTCTTCTTTTATTCCTCTGGTCAGTATCTTCCTCCGAACTCCCAAAGAACTTTTGATCTGACGAGCACATTTGAGTTACATTTGTGTTTGTTTTTTTTTTTTTTTGTATGCTTGTTCTGCATCCTATTAAAGACTGAACTTCAAAAAAAACAGTGGTCACATATTCTAGAATCACAGTTTCTATAATGCAGAGAACTTTCTGTGTTTCCTTTTTGTTCTTATCTCTGATGAAACAAGAAAATATGGAATCACCCTGCTTACTTAAAAACCCATTAGAAGAGCAGTAAACAAAGGGCCCATAAAAAAGTCAGTTGTGTTTTAAAAGTTTGAGGCAATAAAATTTGTGTGCAAGGGTCAGAGGAACTAAATGCCAATTGGGGGAATACCTCTTGAAAACTAAGGAGCCACCTTTAGGGGAACGTTTGAAAAACTTCAGGATAAGAGTGGTATATTGGAAGAATAGTAAAGCAACTGCTGGTCATCAGAATATCCGAGACTAGGAAGGACAATGCCAGGCAATGCCAAGTGGTTAGCCTACTAGGTGGATCTGGTCACAGAAAATGTGAGGAGGTGAGAAATGCTGTGTGTTTCCCATAGCTGGGAGAGACTAGATATTTCACAGGGAGGACAGGATCTAAGAAGCTGAGGTCTCCTAGAAGGAGCATGGATGGAAAATACCACTGTGAGAATGGAGTCACCACAAAGCCAGCCTCCTAAAGGGATAGGGGTTCCAACACCCTGGTCAGTACTGGGAGGTAGGCCAGCATCCACCCTCTGTGATGGGTGAGAGGTGTGGCAGGAATGGAATGGCCACACCCAGTGTTGACCTGGGCCCTGGCCTTGCCTCACTGTGTTCAGGGTGTAAGTTTTCTGTAGAACCCAAAGGCTAGGCTTCTGACAGTTTGGATGCTCAAGCAGCTTAATTTAATTTGCACAGTAGTTCAAAGCAATTACAGTTACATGAACTGATATATAACATTGGGGAAAAATAGGGTTTTCTTTTGATGATAATTGCCTTTTTAAATAATGATAATTGCCTTTTAAAAACAAGTTAATATTCTCATAATATTCTTGCTCTTTTTCGTTGGTTGGTCAAGCCAGACTATTTTTAGTCATAGTTTTAAATAGAGAATCAAATCTTAGTTTCCATTCTTGGGTTAATATGACTTCTAGTTTCTTTTTTTCTATTTTTTTTTTCACTGCAGCAATTAGTTTTTTGCAAGGGTTGGCTGACTTGTTGATTTTCTAACTATTTTTAATTACTTGGTTAGGTGTTCCATGGAGGATTTTATTTTTCTTTTTTAAAGTCTAGATTAATGTTACAGATTTTATACTTGCATCTTGCATGGTCACTGGTTTTTATCTTGGGTGTATCCATCATCTCCAGATAATTGTTTAGTGTCTTGTTCTTTTTATTTGTGACTCTGGTGTTACTGGATGTGCATTTTCCTGGTTTGCATGTATATTTTTTGTCATGGGATTTGAGGTTGTACTGTGACTGCATGTGAAACAAACAAGCAAATGTAGGAGTGGAGAGGAAATATTTTTCCCTACCCTTCTGTGTTCTTGGGATGATAAACAAATTAACAGCAGGCAAAGTGGTAGGAGAAAAGAACAAATTAAATTATTTAAGTATAGAGAATATACATGAATGCAAATTCTAAAGTCAATGAGACAAAGTTGGGGTATTTATCCTGAGTTAAAGAATGGAATAGGGGTCTAGGACTTCAAGGGATTGGGAGACTCACATGCCAAGGAGACGTTACATGGAGATGGAGTTAGAGGGCTGCCCTGCCCCTTAGGCAGTTTTCTCCTATAGAAAGATTATTTATGGTAAAAACCATAATGCTGGATAAAACCACCATTTTCATTCTTCTAGATAGTTAAAGGTCATGGTAAAATTTCTCATGAATCTCAGGATCAAGTTATTTTGTTGTCCTTCCCATTTTTCTTTTCTTTAGGAATTCTTCTAACTCAGGAGTTTTTTTTTCCTTGATAAACTGTCAAGACTGCCAATATGCTTGTAAACTGCACTGCTGTCTGAAGTGGAAATTAAGTTATCTGCTTTCTGCTTCATCTCTTCCTCTGAATCTGTAAGTCTGCTCTGTCTTACTTTTATTCAGCTGTTAATATGTCTGCAGTTCTAATCATCTGCATGGTCACTGCATGATGTCATCTGTGGCTTCATTTTATAGTTCTTTACAATATCTATTAGCTTGATATTTTTTCTGTGTATATACAACAGACACCCCAAAATATAAGCTGTAAGAGAACCGCGATTTTCCTTTCTTTTTAACTCTCATCCCCAGTACCCCGCATGCTGTGCCTTAGTGTAAAACTTGTGTTTTGTTTATTGCAGCACTATTTACAATAGGTAAAACCTGGAAACAACCCAAATGCCCAAAAATAGATGACTAGATCAAGAAGATGTGGTACCTATACACAATGGAATATTACTCAGCAATCAAAAAGATAAACTCAGGCCATTCACAGCAACATGGATGGAATAGAAGGAATTATGCTCAATGAAATAAGCCAGAAGGAAAAAGAAAAGTATTGGATGGTTTCACTTACAGCAGGAATAGAGGGGAACCAAATAAGACATTAGTGTAAAAAAAATAACAAAAGTACAAAACACAACAAAGCAAAAACGGACAATTATAAATCAGAGACATCCTGCAGGGGAGGAGGAGGGAGAGGGGTCAGAGGGAGGGAGGAGGGAGGAGCACAGGAGACTGAGGTGATGGTGCACAGGTGCATTGGTGAAGGAAATTCTGTGGGGACTACACCTGAGGGGGTGGGGGGAGGCAAATATTGTTTAAAAATGAACAATGATGTAAAAAATTTTAAAAATTAATATTAAAAAAACAACAACAACAACAAAAAAAAAAAAACCCTGGCGCTCGGCAAGTATATATTGAGTGGACACATTTCTCTCTAGCGGGAGGTGCAGACGGAAGACCAGACAATTCCAAACTCTACCACACGGTGGCAGCAAGTGTCCGGTCCACGAAAGGTTCTGGGGCGAGAACACGCAGTCTGAGAAATTGTCCCCCACCGAAAAGGCACGTCTGACTTGCCATCCTTCCATGCTGTCTAAAGAGTCTCCAGGCAGTGAAGACCATTCAGGCTGCTGAAAAGGAGGTCAGAGCTTTAAACTCTCCCTACCCAGCCTCAATTGTTTTGTCTTTTTAATGGACACAGTCATGTTCTAAAATAGTTGGCATCCTTTAAAAACTGACTGCAGGGCCTCCCCGGTGGCGCAACGGTTGAGCTCTGGGTTGCGAAGCTGCCTGCAGCCTCTGCAGCACCAGTTCGATCCCTAGCTGCTCCCCGGCCACCGGGTGAGGGTCCCACATGGCGCACAGACCTCTCCTGCAGCCCACTGCTCCCTTCAGTAGTGTACTTCATCAGTCTGCCTGTTCTGTTCTCCGCTCTGACTCTGGTGAATTCTCTCACCCTCCCGCGCTTCAGACTGTACCCAGTGCTTGTATAAATAAATAAATAAATCTTTAAAAAAAAAAAAAAAAAACTGACTGCAAAACAATTTAAAAAGAGAGAGTCCAAGTGCTCCAGAAATAGAGTGCCTGGACGACTTTTAGAGGTGAATAAAGAGATAGTGTTCGGAGAGGAAGTAAAGGCTAAGTGAGCCTTGATCGAGTCCTGTAAGCTTGACCATGATGTTAAGCATACACTGACGGATATAAGAAAAATTCACGATTCTTACTACACATAGACTTTAATAACAATAATAATAAATTTAATTTTAAGATTCTTTATTTTTATCAATTTTTCTTATATGCTTAGGAAGATAAAATGAATACACGAAACATGTAGAAATAAGGTATTAAAATTTGGCAGTTCACACAGTTACAAATGAAACCAGTGGCACAGAAAGGGAAAAGAAATGGTTGAAGAAGAAGATCTGAGACTGAATCCTCCTTGGGCCTTTTTTTTCCTCCAAAGATGTATTTATTTATGAATACAAGAACTGGGGTACAGGCCAGAGGTGTTGGAGATGAGAGGATTCACCAGAGTGGGGAACAGAACAGGCAGACTGACTGAAGTACACTGCTAAAGGGAGCAGTGGGCAAGTCAGGAGAGGTCTGCTGCGCCATGTGGGTAGCTCCCTGGCTGGGGATCCAACTCGTGCTGCAGAGGCTGCGGACAGCTTCATAGGTTGCGTCTTAACCCCTTGCTCCACCAGGGAGGAGGACCCTGCTTGGGCTTTTGTCAGTTACTTCTCTGAGTTCCAGCAGGTGACTGGTGCTCCCGACACGTTTGTGGAACAAATGAATACATCTGTAGAGTGGAACGATGGTAAAAATATTGTCTCTATTCTGATGAGGATTAAATGAGATCATGATTCCCAACAGGCCTTGTAACTGATAAAATGACATGACGTTTGTCACTAACAGTAAAGGCTAGCTCCGTGGCCAAGCAATTAGAGAGCACGGTCTGCAACCTGCAGACCCCCGAAGGTTGCACAAAGATGGGGGAGGTGGAGCTTGCAGGCACCTTCACTACCAGCAGACCTGCATTCAGAAGATGCCCCCACCCCAGCAGAGCGTGTGTCGTCCAAAGGGGGAGACTTATTCTCATTCAGGAGAAGCCAGAACACTTCCTCCACGGGCAGGCGCTCTCCACACAGGAGTCGTTTTCTGCTAAATTGGATATAATCCTGTTTCTGGTAGGACCCTTCCACCCCCACCTCACACATATTAGCATCCTCAGGAGAAAAGCTCTCCATCCATTCAGAATCTTATTATTGCCTCTATAATTATTATAGTTATGACTATGACAATCATTATAAGGAAAATCATCCACATGCAGTAAAGTGGGGGAAGGAGGAGGTTCTGTGGCTCTGGGCAAAATCTAAAAGCAGTGAATGGAGAGACATATCCATGGCCTCACCCCCAGGGGCCTCCTCCCAAATCTGGGAAGTGGGTGTCAGCGCAGGGGTGGAGAGTGGCTGTGGGGAGAAAGCCCTTTCCTCCTCCCCCTGCCCAAACTGTGTCCACCTTCCTTCCTACTATGTCTCATAACCTGTACTTTCCATCCCCTCTGAGGCTGCTCATTCCCTCTTGCACCCCACCACCCACCTCCTGCCTCTGGGCTCTCCCAGCCTCTCTTAAGCAACCCTGAAAGTGTTTCCTCCAAGCAGATGGCATCATGTCACTCCCCTGCTCAAAGTCAACAGGAACTTCTCATTGCTTTCAGAATGGATGTTGGAGTCTTCATCAGGGCTTGAAACCTCTGTCAATTGCCCATGACTTTACCCTAGACAGACCACAGACTATGTCTTTGCAACCCCCTCCCTACCCCTACAAGCCTCCCATCCTGTCCTGCCATCCACACCTAGTGCCTCCACTTCTGTCTGTACTGAAGTTGTAATCTTAGCCTGACTGGAAGTACCTCACCATCTCTCCTCCTGTCTTTCAAAGTCCCCCGAAGGCCTGAGAGCTGGGGATCACCTCCTCCAAATATTTCAAAACATTGAAACTATCTTTCCTTCCACCTCTCTTAAATATTTTATTTGTGCTCAGGATTCCCTGCCTTGGATTTGAGCTACTAAATTGACATTGTCAGTTCCCTCAAATCTGTAATCCCTTGAGGTCAGGGTCTATACCTGGATCACCTTCTTCCTTTCCCAGTTCTGTGCCCCAGGAAAGAGTAAGAGCTGCAGGTGAATAAACATCTAGTGAGTTCAAAGTGTGTTTCACCACCTTTCTTTTTTTGAAGCCAGTGAGATGAGCACTTCAGTGGCGTGACCAAGGGTGCTGCCCTTGGGCAAATGGAGGCCAAACGACTTGACCTGAGCCAGACACCAAGTGGTGGGGCTGTGCATGCACCCAAGGTCAAGACTATAAAAGCAAGGGTGAGCCCGTCCAGGGGGCACACGCTGCCCTGGGGAAACGTGGTGTGACTCTGATGCATCATCTAAATGTGACGTCACGTAATGATAAGGAATCCAGGTGGTGGGTCTGTCTTCTTCACCTGTGCAATCTTGGGGAAGTTTCTTGACCTCTCTGAATCCATTTCCTCATAGAATTGCAGAGAATCAATGAGGTAACATCAAATGTCTTGTTTTGAATCAGTCCTATACTGATAAGTAAATAGAAATTTGTGGTGATTGAGCTAGTAATGAGAACTCAGGGGGACAACAGATTCAGGTTGCTTTTCTATGCCTGGGAATAGTGCTGAAGAGTCCAGAGTACCATCCCAGGAATGGGGAGGAGAAGGAGAGACTGGAAAAACATCCCCTGGTCATCTGAGCACATTCCCAAGATACCAAGCCACCCTTCAGCATTTCCTAAGCAACAAGTCACTGCCATTTCCTCCCCCATGCCCTGGGAAAGCGCACAGATTGAGTACATTCCATGAGCCACCATCTCCTGTTTTCAGGCCCAGCCATGACCCTCACCAGCTATTTGATACCCAAAGAGCCAGGTATCAGCCATGCTGGATGCGGGCTCAGGGCTTATCTTTAGGCACAAGGGAGATGAAAGTAGTTTGTGTGGAAAGAGTTAGAGTTGGTATAAGAGAGGCCTCCTTGCTCCTCTGAATCCAGAGGGGTATTCACTCAAGGTGAATCAGGTCATCTAAATGGGAGGCAGAAGACAGAGAAACCAGGGCAGGTTCAGCAGTGATGGGGAATGAGGAGCAGCACCAGACCCTCCAGGCAGCCAGCCGGGTTCAAAGTGCTGCCATCGCTTCCAACTGCAAGCCAGTGGCAGCAGGTAAGCACTTTGCCACGCAAGTCCTCGCCTGTGAGAAGCCCTGCCACAGCTGCACTGTGCGTGGAGCGGCGGGGATTAAGTGAGGTAGCGCCCATGACGAGCTTAACCGAAGGCTCGCTTGGCTAGGAGGGTTGGTGGCATTAGTAATTGAATCCTGACACAGATGGGGTGAATATTTTTATTTCCATTTCACAGTGCAATAAACTCAGGTCTAGAAGTTAAGGGAAGTTGTTGCTCAAGGTCACATGGTCAGTATATGGCAGATGTTAGAAATCAAATTCAGCTCTTTTTCTGCCCAGGACCCCAGCAAGTGATCCAGATGCCCTAAGGAAGAGTCTGGGCTCAATGGACATTCTTCTTGGGCAATCAGAGGAACAGGAAGATCCAAACCAAGAAGTTGAGCCTAACAGCTGTATAAAGCATAGCAGCTCTGCAGAGTGTCACATACAACTAGGTAAGAGGGTGCCCTGGGGAAAGCCTCTCTTCTGCTTTCCTGAAATTTCTAACATGTGCAGGGACTCCCCTCTGCCGTGTTTGTTCCCCAAGCTCACTGAAGTCCTGTCAAGCCTTACTACAAGGAAAGATGTGGGGTTTCTCTCCAAGGAGTCCAGAGTCTGCAGGTATCAGCAACCAAAGCAGGGAAGCCTCAAACTTGCCCAGGGGTGTTTCAGCAGGACCTGAGCTGAGGTAAGACCCACTCTCTACACCCCTTTTCTACAGGCTGCCGATCCATCCATGGAGAATCTGCTCAAGGGAAGCCTAACGTAGTATTTATTGACCAACCACACGCACGCGCACACACACACAAACACCAGATGAGAGTCAGCGGGCAGAGGTGAGACTGCCTTTCTAACAAGTTCTATTTACTGACCATCCTCGAGGGTCATAAGTCAGGAGCTGCAGGTTGTATA
The DNA here is from genome assembly GCF_014898055.3 of Talpa occidentalis. NCBI lineage: Eukaryota > Metazoa > Chordata > Mammalia > Eulipotyphla > Talpidae > Talpa > Talpa occidentalis. Next base: position 96,096,887 of record NW_023604861.1, read on the forward strand.
TGTTAGGATGAAGAGGAGGGGACCCCAACAGGAACAATGATCTCAAGGAGTCATGAGCTGTGGCATTGATCACCCCTCGTTGCTATTGGAAAGTCCCTAGGAGCTTGCCTTTCATTTGTTACTGCATGTCCCCAGCACATACATGATGGCCCCACACAGGCTCTGGAGCTACCTGTGAAATGAGTGAGTAGGAGTCCCCAACACTTGCACTGAGCTGCGTGACCCCTTTGGCAGCTTTCTCCTGTGGTCCTCACACATCTCTGAGACTCGCTGGGTACACGCTGTCACCTGCAGATGCACACAGGGTTCATCTGGGGCATGGAGCTAACAAGCAGCAGCGGGGGGACTGCGAGCCACCCCAGTGCCACATTGGTGGAGAAGGGGCTGCAGGACAGGGTGCTGCCTTGTGCATTCTGGAACAAGTGCCAACTCCTTGCTTCCTTCTCCTGGTACTCCTACACAGTCTTCATGTAGGACTGGAAGCTTGTGGCCTCTGCCCTAGGTTGTTTTAGCTGTAGCTCTCACCGGCTTCTAAAAGCAGAATCGCAGATGCTGTCCCAGGGCTGTGGCTTTCCAGGGAGATGGCCTGGAGTCCAGGACTTGCTCAGCTCCCTGTGGGCCTGGGTGTCTGGCAAGTCATGAAACGTTTCTCTTCCTTAGTTTCTACATCTGCCCCAGGGTGTCCTGAGGTGGACTACATGAGAGGGGGTATGCAAAGACCTCGGTGGGGCCTGGCACATCACAGGTATGGGGAAAATTTTTTTGAGGCATTGATAAGGCACTCCAAGTGTGACCACAGGGCCTGGTTTCAACAAGCTACTAAAGTTGTTTCTCACTAAAGTAGTTTCTGGGGTTTCAACCGTATAATGTCATCTTACGACGAGCTCCCCCACTCTCACCAGGGCACTTTCTTGCCTTGTGCTCCCTCACAACCATCCACAGCCTCTCCAGCCTCACTGACCACTCTGGGCCTCCATCATCCAGTCCTTTGGGCCTGAGTCTTGTCCAGCCTGATTCTCAAAGTCAGGCCCGACCACCACCATTGCCACTCTAGCCCCTGCTTCTCATAGATCCATCAAGTCTGGGTGGAAAATTCCTGGGTGAAACTGACAGGCCCCTGTGACTTTTATGCCTCTCTTGAACAGCCTAAGTTTTAATCATCATTATGTCCACTTGGGGCACATCACCCACCTCGCTGGCCAGAAACTCCTCCCTGAGAAGCCGATTCCACCCTCATCTTTCTTTCAGTAGGTAAGTCTGCTTCCTGGTCTGACAGGTCACACCCCTGGTGAATGTGCCTCATAGCCTGCACGGCACAGCTGTAGCAGTTGAGAGATGACTGTGAAGCAGAAAAACAGAATAGGCAGATGGGGCTGGATGCCAGGCATCGTGTAAGTGCAGGGTGTTGGCCTGAGGAGTCCCTGGCCAGGAAGAGCTGTAAGCAGAGAAATGAGGTCTCATGTCCAGCCTGGCACTGCACAGCCAATGCCACATTGGTGTAAACATCTGCTTACGCATGCCCTGTATTGATGCTTAATACATTTTTTTTCTTTTTTTCTTTTTTTTTGGGGGGGAGGTATAATTAAATGTATTGGGTAGAATCCACCTGCAATAGCTACCATATACTATGTTGAATCCTTTGCATAATTTACCCTGGAGTGTCAGAAAATTACAAGTTAGGTATAAAGATTACCATATTTAATCTTAAGGAACTGATATATGTAGAGGGTAACTAACGAAAATTACAGATTAAACTGACACTTGGCTATACCATTGAAAGGATCTTTGCTTTTCCATGAAACAGCCAACTGTCCATCTGTCCTGTATTTCCTAAGGACATCTCACTTATGGAACACTTTATTGATGTGTTTCGTTTTATTAATCAGTGGTAAATGAAAATCTACTCTATGATAAATCATTATATAAGGCCCTGAAAGAACTAGGTAATTAAAGCAATTTTTGCCCTAAGGTAAGGGGATAATCATTTTTTTATTATTATTTTCAAACCCAAACCTTTGGAAATGCAAGGATCCAGGATAAAGATGTCCACCCCTCTGTTATCTTTTGGGCTCTGTGTTGGGGCAGAAATTTGAGAAGGGGTGTCCTACCCAGCTTGTAGACCTAAGAGAATAACCTAATATAAACCCAGAATCCCTGGAGGGGCTCATCCAGCCTCACTGATTTGTTATGATGAAGAAAAGCTCACGGAAGGCACAGGGCAGGAGGGAGATTATATTCTGATGGTCAGAAATCAGGTGTCCTCAGAGGCTGTGACTTCCAAAGTCCCGTGCCATCCAGGACAATAAGGCCACAGGCTGTGAGCCTCCCGGAATGCCCTAGCATCTCTGTCCTGGGGGAGGCTGGCCACTGGCCTAGCTCATCATCTGTGTTCTCAGATTTGGGGCGGGGGTGCAGGCTGGCAGAACGGATCTGTGGAGGAGCTGACCCAGAGGTCAGCAGAGGGAACGTGGGGGCGGGCTAGGGTTCAGGCGGAGTCTGGGAACCAACTTCTCACTTGGTCTCCGCAGCCGTGTGGGAGACAAGAAATGGGACCCTCTTGTCCCAGCGCCTCGTTTTGGAAATGGAAGTTGGCCCAGATCAGTGATCTCAAACTTGGGTAGGTGTAAAATCATCACCTAGAGGGCTTTGTTAAAACACAGATGGCGGGTCTCCTGCCCTGACACGTACACACACACACACACACTCCCCATCAAACCAAACACCCAAAATAGGACCTAGGAAAAATTTCTCTAGCAAAATAAACAAACAAATAAATAAATAAATACTCACACACACGCACGCACCCCAGATGAGAGACAGCGGGCAGAGGTGAGACTGCCTTTCTAACAAGTTCTACGGTCTGGCTGATGCCACTGACCCAGGGACCCCACTTTGGGAACTACCAACTGAAATGATGACAACTGGGACTTCTTCCAGAAAAAAAAAAATTAAGAGAATTTTAAAATTCAAGGAGAGTTTTAAAACATGTAAGAGGAGAAATGTCCAGGGCCCTCACCAGCTGTGGCCACTGGCTGGGGCCTGGCACTGCTGCGCCTGGGAGAAAAGGGGCAGCTGCCTGATGGTCTCCTCCTTCTGCTCTCGGGTTTTCTTTTCACCTGCTGTTCCCTGCATTCTCTACCTGAGACTGTATTTCATGACACCAGCTGCTCGAGTCTGTAATGGAATACTTTATGTGAAAGCATTTTGAAAATATGAAATATAAGCAGGGGTTCTTTTTAATGTATGTTTATATTTTCTGCTTTATCTCCTTCAAAACAGCAAATTATGATTGCAATAAAAGACAGAGTTGTAGTTGATGGGACAGAGTTGAATGGGATAAAGTCGAACTGCTGTGAATTAAATAAGAGTTGCATTATCCCCACTCATAGTAACCAAATACTGAATGAATGTGGAGGGAGGTCCTGGCTGCTCCAAACATGTAAGAGACTCACTTTCCTGGAGGATCAGGAGTGGACGGCAGCAGTGGTGCAGACCATGGGCGTGTACTCTAAGTGCATAGAGAATATTCATTTCCAGAGAAGCACATGGAACAGCTGGGGACATACTCTTCCATACCTGGGGCCCTGAACTCTCACTGGCCAGAATGCCTGACAGCTTGTGCTCAGAGCACTCAGTGGTCAGGTCCCAGACTGAGGGCTCAGGATCCCAGACTGCTGGCCAGTGGCTTCCCCACATCTCAAGATCTTAGAGTTTCTTCCCCATGAATACAGTGAAGCACCTTAGAGGTTAACCCAATCCCTTCCCTCCATTTAAATTATTTTGTTTACTTTTTGTTTGTCCATTCATTCATTCGTTCACTCATGCTGCCTGTGCTTGTACAGCTGCACCTTCCAGCCACCTGTTCCAGTGTCTTCTCTGCACACAGAGGCACGGAGTAGAGCTCCACAGGCACTGAAAGGCTGATTGACTGCAGTTTGCTCATGAGCAATATCACCTTAGATCTTGGGAGAGCCGAGGGCCCTGCCTCAGCCCTGTGACCCTAAGGGCCTTGTCTGGCCCCCTATGCCAGGATTCTTCCCATCAGAGGAGGGGTCTGAGCAGCTACAGGGATAAGCCCAGCCAGCTCCCTGTTCCCACTCAGAGCATGCCCAGTGCACATGCCTAAGCCAGGGAGGTGGCCAAGGGACAACTCTCTTGGGGAGGGCCGTCATGGAACCATAATGCCTTTACATCCCTGTGCAAATCCCTTCAGGGTCCAGGTGAGAGCTGGGGCTGGGAGGGCAGGGTGGGCTTCAGATCTGCCTGTGAAATTGAGTTAACTGCCAGTTTCTCAAAGGAATTGCATTCTATTTGTATTGGCAGAGATATTACAGAGGGGCAAAGTGAGCCAGAGTCCTGGCAAAGTCTCAGGGCCTGCCTCTGGGTCTGACTAAAGAAGCCCAGCCAGGTGGGCCCGGGGCCTGCAGAGCCCAGCAGCCCCTAAGGAGACCCCAACCGACTAGTGGAATCGTTCAGCGTCACTTAAGAGCACTCCTCATGGAGGTCAGTCACACTCTTCATCACAGTTGTTTCAAGCCAAGATCCCAGTTACTCCTGAGAACACTCATAAGTGGACTGCCAGCCAGGGTGGCGCCAGGCATCTCAGGCCTCAACAACCCCATGACCTTCTCCTGACCTCTGCATGGGGATGGTGGCAGAGAAGCTCCAGGTTGAACCTAGTAGGCATCATGGTACGGAAACATGCCTGAGACCCCAAGGATCTGTGGGCATTACTATAAATTAAACAGACTCAGGCACTGAAATATTATAATCAGAGAGACAGTAAGTCCTGGATTTAGACCCAAGCAACCACTGAATAAGTGTCAAATGGAAGAGACTATAATTAACCAGATGGCTGAGATCTCAGAGTACTAGCATACCATAAGTTTATATAAGCCAATGGGCTGCTAAAACAAAACAACAGAAAATCAATGCAAAATTAATCTAAGATTGCATTAACAGAAGTATAGATTTCAAAATAAAGGAGGTAAAAATAGGTCAGCCACATTGGCCTGCTGTGTTCTCTTTTTTTAAAAATTGTACATTGAAATAAAATTTCATGATAACATTATATAAGTTTCAGGTGTGCATCATTATAAATCAACATCTGTATATACTTAGGTAACATTTTTAAGAGCATAACTACAAGCCAGAATATTCTATAGTCAGTAGAAAGGTGTGGCCAGTTGTTTGGGAAGTAGCCTTAGAAGAATATTTAATGAAATAGGCCAGATGAGGTAGGAATCTGGGAAATTTTAAGAACTGTCTTCCAAAATTTGAGGAATTGTGGATGAGAATGCTTCCTTTAACCTGGGTGATAAAGTGGAATGCTGAGCAGGGGCCTATGGAAATGGATCACAGTTGATGTGGTGGTGGGAGATTTATGGGGACCACACCTGAGAGAGAAAAAATCAAATATTGCCCCAAAACTAACAATAATATAAGAAAAATAATACTAAATTAAAAATAAATAAATAAAATAAAGTGGAGTCCTGAGGAACACACACGGACACATGGTAGAAATGAACGCAGCTATTCTGTAGAACAGCATAGCCCTCCATACCAAAATCCTTAACAATCCTCGCACTCATTGGTCCAGGACTTCTTTTGCTAGAAGCTTATCTTAAAGAACTAATTAAAATGTGGCAAAGATTTTTCTGCACTGATATTTACTGCTGTGCTATTTATTATAAAGAAAAGCTAGAAGCAGCCTAAGCATCCAACACTAAGCAAATGGTTACACACATTTGCTACACCCATACCATAGACCATTAAAAATATGTCTTCAAAGACTATTTAGTGATCTAAGAAATGTTCACAATGTCAGTGAAAAGAATGAACTGGATGCAAAACCTGTAGTTAATATGATTCTAATATTGTAAAACACATCCACAAATAAGAAAGCATATACCAGAAGACTAACAATGCTTCTCACTGATGCTATCTTTATCAGTGCTTTTTTTTCCATATCCACATTTCTATGTTCAGATTGTCTGTAACGCATATGTATCATCCTGTTAATCAGAAAAAAAAGTATTTGAAGTATTTGAAGAGTGGTTATGTGCTGAATAGGTGACAGACTCAGGGGTGAGCTAGCAACTCACTACCAGCTTCTGGGTGAGATGGAAGCCTCGAGTCCAGGACTGCATTGGTTGAACCAGGGGGCTGCTGAGTGTGAGAATCAATCGGCTGAGAAGGGAAAGTGACATTTACTGAGACCCTGCTAGGGGTCAGTCTCTCTGTGCTCCAAGTCTGAGATCTGGATTCGGGATAACACCCATAGCTGGTGAGTGTTGGAGCTGAAACTGAATGCAGGCTTTTGCTCCCTCTTATACCCCCATTAGAAGGAGCCAGGCTGCTCTGTCACCTGCTCATGTGTATAGACAGTATCCCTTTTGAGATCAAGAAATAGGAAGGAAGTCTCACAACTGGTCACAGATGTTGTCTTCTGACAAGATTTGTAAAGTCTTTGGGAGGAGACCTCTCTGGGCTAGAAGCAACACAGGGAGAAGCTGAAACACAGCTGGAGACTCAAATTCCAATGTCCCCTCATCACTCAGCATCCTGGAGGGCCATACCATGCAGATCAAAACTCCCAGTTGATAGACTCTCTTTAAGTCTGTAGAACAGTCTTTTCTATCCCTGAAGCATGAGCTCAGAAGCAAATCAACTGTCCAAGTAGAAATCTCCTGTGTTCTCCTGTCCTTTGCCGTCTTCCTCATCCACAGCCAGGTATCTACGTGAAGAACACACAATCTAGCCAGGGCAATTCTGAGTCTGCAAGAAGTTGAGCCTGAGGTTCCAGACACCAGACCTGGGACAGGCATATGTCTGTCTCCCATTAAGACTTTGGACTTCTAGAGGGTTGCTTGAGGGGGTTCTTATTCTCATGAGGGAGCTTCAGTTTGTTCAAAGAGAAAACAAATATAACAGTCCTTAGAACATTCTAAGCTTCATGCTCCAGTTCCTGATTTATCAGCTGCAGCTCCTTTCTCTCCCTCCCACACTGGCTACACACACACATTCAGAGGCACACACATCCATGCACGCGCATGCATTTGCACACACATTTGCACTGAGAATATTGTTCAAGCAATCACACATACCTCTTCCCTATTAATATTCTCAGTGTCAATTATTTGGACAGGTTCCTGTTTCTAGTCAACAGAAATGGAAAGCAGGGGTTGTTTTCGGGAAAATATTGCCCAAATGTGAGGAATAAATATTCTCAGGAGATAGCCCCCACCAGGAGCTTCCTGTTGACCTAAGGGAGGAAGATGTACAGCCTCTGTTGGCAGACACACCTGTCGATCAGGAGACCCAGCTCTGAGGTCAATGTTACTTGCATAATCTTTCAAGAAATCAAATGTTTTTCCTGCATTTCAAAACTGCAGAAATTGGGAAAGCAGTAGAGGGAGCATTATTTTTCTGACTTTCTGATTTCCAGGAATTTAAGAATAACCCTTGGTTTTCTTAAAGTAAGTTGTATTTCCAAATCCCCCTGCAACTGAATATTTCCTTTAAAAGGCAGCCTTTAATTAAATGCCAATTAATCAAAACATTTTTATAAGAGTCAGAAATGTCACGTTCCTGGACCATTTCATCCTGCAAGTGAATACTTCACTGCCATTTGCCTTAACATCACCTCCAGAGAGTCTACTACATATTCCCTCCAGAGCAACCAAAACAACCTAACAGCCCACTGTGGGTCTCCAGCTGTATGACCTTGGCAAATTCATTTGACATCTCCGGATGTCAGTCTCCTGCTTTACAAAGTGAGTGTGGACCAACAAGATGCCTCCCCTTTTCAAATTGTGTGATTCAAACCAACTATGAATTGGTATAGATAAGAGTTGGTTAACTATAATTTGTGGGTCAAATTCAACTCCCTGCCTATTTTTATAAATAAAGTTTTATCACAACACCGCCATGGCCATTTTATATATTGTCTATGGCTGCTTCCCTGCTATTATAGCAAAATTGAGTAGTTGAGACAGAGTTGTCCACAAAGCCAAAAATATTTGCCATCTGATCTTTTACAGAAAAAGTTTGCCAGTTCCTGGTTTAGACCATTAGAAAGTGATGTAGCTTGAGTTAGACAATGAGAAGCCAGGTGTTCTATAGGGAGGACACAGCACTCGTTCACTAGGCTGGCATCTATTTATATTTTCAGCCTGTGCCACCTCTTGGGCTCACACAGCAGGCAGCAAATTTATGGAACGTGTTAAGTAGAACTTTCTTGTCATTGTCCTAAAACTGCTGCTTCTAAGCTTCAGTGAGCGCCCCGTTGGCAGGCACACCGTCTCCTTCCTCTCCAGCCCGCAGACTTCCATCACGTCCCTGCTCACCCTTCCCCTTTCCAGACTGTACCATGGGTACATTTTTTTATATCTGTCCTCAAACAGAAGCCTCTCTCTCCCCTTGAGTGTTTTAATTGCTTTTCTCTGGACCATGTCCAGGTTCCTCAAGGAGTCTGTGGCCAGCACTGCATACTTCCAGGAGCAGAGTGTGATTTCAAGCAAGGAGGGACATATTGGCTGAGAGGCTCAGGGGCTGAGGGCCGAGCTTTGTGGTCAGATATGGGTTGAAATCCTAACTCTCAAAACTTCTAGTTATATAGCCTTTGTCTGTAACAGTCAGGCAGCCTCCATATCTTCTGAGATGACTGTGTATAGTGGCTCTTGTCTTTTGAGAAGCAACCTATGACTTTAGCTGTGTATTTGTGTGTGTGTGTATACGCAACTAGAACTGCAGCTGACTTCTCTAAAGACATAAACTATATCTGACAAAATGACATTAACAAAAATATATACAAATATTTTAATTTTCATTTTATTTATATATTACAAATATTTATATACACATATCTGTGTTAGATGTGTATGGTATACATATGATCTCTCTATATATCACCTTAACACACCTATATTTATAACTATTTATTTCATATATTTAAAACTAACAAAAATTTATCTTATTTTCCAATTAAGCACAAGGCTCTTTATGGGGGCTCAGCATCATCTTTTTCTGCCCTCCCAAATCCAGACTGCCTGAAGGATTAGACTCTGAGGGTCACCATGAAGCCCAGAGAAAGATACCCCAGTAGAATAGAATATAAATGAGAAACTATAGTTGTGCAATAAATACTTGCTAATTCATATTTTAAGTTGAATGACTCTCAAAGCCTTTATTTTAAAATTTATTTAGCAAACATTTATGGCACACCTAATAGGATCCAACCCCTTCAAGTAGGACATGTCCTTTGCACCCCTGAGTATCAGCTTACAACTCATTAGCCATTTGACAGGACAGGTGGGAGGGCAGGGGTTGAGGGGAAGGTAACCCTGGAGAGTCCAGGCCACTGTCACCTGGAGCTAATGACTTGCCTCGTGCTAAAAAAAAAAAGCCCATGAGAATGTGTTTCCCCTCACCACACCTAAAAATCACCCCAGAGCTTGAGAAACACAGACTCTCCCACTCTTCCTGGTTTCCTCCCTTGGTGCCCAACATCCTGTGAGCACGGTTGGATTGACTTTTCCCTGAACCTCTTTCCTGAGATGGCCTACAAGTACTTCATCTACCCTTTAGCTGTTACAGCCACCATGGCAGACACTGGCCATAAGAGACTCTTGTCTCTAATCTTGGAGACAATGATCTCAGACATAGACAACCAAGGAACATCATCTGAGAGCTGAGAGGAGCCCAGAATGTCTCCCCACCTCCACCTGGATTTGCCCTGGGTAACTCTGAGTGTTTAAAAAAGCAAAAAATTTCCAAAGGCCTGTACTCTCAGCTCCCATTACCCCTGAACAGACCCCTATCTCTAATAAGGATCATGCATTAATGACAGAGACAAGTCCTCAGGAAGATTAAAGGCCTTGTATAATTAAAAAGATAAGAGCAGGCCCAGGAGAAGGAAATTGGGATTCAATTAACACGAGCACTCTCCCCCCAGCGCTCCCCCGCTATCAAATGTTCCACTCAGAAGTGCCCTCTCTGCTTGCCGAGAGTGAAAGGCTGAAGGGCTCTTATTTATGGCCTGCTCAGAGTTGGGCCTGGGGGCCTTCCTTGCTGGGGGTTTGTTTACCTAGAGCTCAGAGGGGAGGGGGCAGCCACACAAATCCTGCAGGAGGAGGCTGCAAGGTGATTTTGACTCCTTTTCTTTCCCCTTCTTGGTTCCTCTGATCTTCTTGACAGGGGAAGAAAAATACTCAATAGAAGGTCTATTTCCTTCCTCCTTCAGCCTGAGGCTGACACAACAGGCTAAGGGTCACTGCTGAGAAAGCTCTGTGGGGTTATTTGTGTTGGGAAACCAGCCCACTTCCCCCTTTCCGTCTTTCTCAGATTTCCATGGAGGCAGAGGGAAGATAAGGTTGGAGAAACAGCTGCTCAAAGGGTTTGTGGGACTGGATATGTAGGGTGCCAGCCTCAGGGAACCCTACCTCTGGTGATCTTCTCAAGTAGGCTGGGGTGGGGGAGGGGACAGGATGCACTGGGGTCTGTGGTATATGCTGGAGTCTCTAGGGTGGGGAGAGCTAGGTGGGCTCCAGCAAATGGCAGAAGCTGACACCAGGTGTGTGTGTTGGCCCCGAGGCGCCTTTACTTACTACCTTTTTCTTTACAGCTAACTGGTGGTAAAGGCAGATTTATCCCCAGGACTTTGCCGAAAAAGAGCAAGCACGGGGTTTATTTGTATGGGTAGGTTATATTTGAAAAGACTCTGTGTTGCCAAAACCCATGCTTTTCCAGCTTCTCCCTTTCTTTTTTTCCACATGGACTCATAGAGCCCTCAGCCAGAACCCTCCCAGCTAGGTGGCAGCTCCCAGACACGTGTGGGGCTCTCAGGCTGTGTGCAGCCAGGCCAGCAGGGCCCAAGAGGCTGAGGATGGCCTTGAGGAAACCAAGCCAGGACATCTATAACCAAGAAGACAGAAAACAGCACAACAGCTGGAAGGAGTGGAGAAATTTGCAGATAAAGCATAGTAATCAGGATATTAGACCTTGTTCCATGCCCAGTTAATCATCTGAAAGCTCTATTCAAGGTTGTACATTAGCCTCACTTAATATGCCACAGGCACCTCAAGCTCAAGATGTTTAAAGCCAGACTCCATCTTTTAATCACCCAATATCTCTTTCCCCCCTTGTTCTCTATTCCACTGACTGCCTAGTTAGGACTGTTTGAGCCTTAGTTGATCAGCCCACAAAATGGAAGAAACAAAGCCAGCTCTGTCTCCCTCAGACTTAACAGAATCAACTACAAAGCCCAAAATAAATGCATCTTAGAACATACATAATGTGACACAGATTGCCAAAGCTGGAGACCTTGACGGTCCTCTCCCTTACTGCCCACAACAGTACCCTCCTCCTGACTGTCAAAGTAGGGGCACCATCTCACATGAAATGAGGGTGAAATGGTACTATGTAAAACAGCATGGGCTACACCTATGGAAGATGACAAACCGCTGCAGCCCAGCACATTAAGAGAGGAACTCCAGAGATCTCCCTCAGAGCAATAGACAACCATTTCAGCAGAACCCCATTCGAGGCTAAAACTGAAATTTTAGTATGGAACAAAGGGTTGACAACAATAGCAAGAAGTTGGTCAGATGGCAGAGGAAAACAGCTCAGGGGGAGCTTGACTGAGAGCTATTTGAAGGAAGTAGCCATGTTATTTACACAGTGCAGACCTGAGAGACAATCTGTTATATCCCTCGTTACCCAGAAGAATCTTTCCAATGGAGAGAGTGTGGATGTCAGCCTCCCGGAAGCATGCCCTGCATAGTACTTTCCCAGATTGTTGAGGGATGACCTATGTAACCAATAGAATATGAAGGAAAACCTAAGTTAGGACTTCTGAGCCTGGATCATAAAGCACATTGAAACTTCTACATTGGATCTCTCACTCTATAGGAAGTCAGTTGCCATGTTGTGAAGACACTCAGCATATTTTATGAAGATCCCAAGTAGTGAGGAGTTACAGCCTCCTGTTAACAGCCAGCAAGGAACTGGGGTCTCCTGCCAACAGTCACATGAGCTGACCATATTGGAAGCAGGCTCTCCAGCCCCAGTCAAGTCTTCAGATGACTACAGCCCCAGCCGACATTTTAACAGACCGTGAGTCAGAACTTTCCAGTTTGGCATGCAAATTCATGAAGCACAAAACTGAGATGATAAATGTTCATTTTAAGTTGGGGGGTTATTTGCCAGACAGCAATAGATAACTAACACAGGGTGTATATCATCAAATTATGTACCATATTTTCACAATGCATCTATAGTCATTATCTCAGATTATTCATACTCATATTTATTCCCTCTGGTTCAAAGGCAGAGAAGTTACAGTTTGAAAAGACTAAATCAAATTTCCAAGTTGACATTAGCCTCCCCACATTATGCATAAAGAAACCAAGCATGCTAACTTCTGGCATTTTCTTTTTTGCACACAAGCTGTTGGAATCACAATGTGTCAGCATCTGCATCCTTAGCCATTGTCTAGGGCTTACTTTGTTTTGCAAGAACTCCTTGCTGGATATTCCAGGGCATGAATGGGAACAGCATCATGGGTGGATTCAAGAGTTACCTCAACTTTATCACAACCTGCTAAGCTAGCCTGAGTATTCCCAGCTATCATTCAACAAGCCTCAATTGAGTGCTTGCCATATGACAAGTGTCAAAGAAGCCACATCTACAGGATGCATTTCCTAGAGGCACAGTTCAATAGAGAGCCAGGGGGTGAAAAAAAAAGAGAAAAGAAAAAATAAGAAAGCTATAACATTTGAGCTTGAAATGTCACAGGGAGCCAAGAAAGTTGTCTGATGGATTGCCCTGTCATCTCCAAGCCAAAAGAAAAAAAATTTCAGATCCATCAATTTGTTCCTGCCCTTTTAATCCAAACTATATTTTACAACATCAGAAGGCAAAGAAATTATTTTCTTAGACATTCAACTGTGTGTAGATTGCTGAGCACTTAACCAGAAAGCAGCAAGTGAGAACTATAGGTTGTTCAAATGTCTACACATCTTATTGATCCGGATTATATGTAATAATGTACTATAACATATTTGAGAGCCTACATGTTTATGTATCTGTTCACTACTCACTCAATCATGGGGCCCACTCTTATACAACTTTGCCCTAGACAATGAACATGGATGCCTGTACACATATACCCCAACTGCTTAGGTCAAGGACCAAGTCCACCTGCCTGCACCTACTCCTCCCTCTGGCTGGAGACATGTTGTCCAGAGACTTCTCCTCAGGGTTACCCTCTAGGCTTCCAACATCTGCCCCTTGGAATGAATGTTTGGCTCCTGGGTTCAGATTCTGTGGGAATATAGTTTTATTTACAGTAGCCTAAGAAACTTCCTCCTTAGACATGAAAAGGTGACTCCAGGCTTGAGGTGTATGCTGCAGAAGTTTGACTTTAGGTTGGTTTCATAGCAATGACTTCCAAGTAAGGTGTGATTTGATGGTGGTATTTGCTAAATTTCAAACAAGTCCTGCCTTCTCTCATGTCCACGTCTCTTCTCTCACTGCTTCTGCCTCCTCCAAGCTCTCCTTCCTCACCCCAGTCTATGCTCTGCCATTCTCCCATCAGACTAGGTTCCTCTAACTCAGTGATCTGCTCTGAATTTGCATCACCCCTGTGCATGCCCACTTCTCCCTCCAGACTGTAAATCATCACTAGCATGACTGGGTCTAGGTCCCCATACAATGTCTAACACCAGGAGTAGTGAACAATGATTATCATTATCTGCCTTCATTTTACAGATGATGACGTAAGGCACAGAGAAATGAAATGGCTTGCTCATCATCATACAACTAAGAAGTGGCAGAATTAGAATTTGAACTCAGGTCATCTGACTGAAAGCCTGTGTTTTAATGCCTGCACAACACTGGAGAGTATTGCTGGCTAGTGACTCCATAGCTGCTTGTCTATAATTTCAGCCTCTTCTATTTCCTGTAAAGATGCAAGGCAGAAGACAGAAATGCTTTTTTTTTTTTAACATATATCCTTTTAAGTGTTTAAGACAGCAAAGAGTATGCTTCCTCTGGATTTTCTCTTCTGTAGGTTAAATTATCCATTCTCTCAAGTGTTCCATCAGATGAGCTCTTCCTGGCTTCCTGACCCTCTTGGTCACCCTCTGTTGAATATCCTTGAGTTTATAATAATTCTCATAGAAAGTGAAACCTAGAAGGAAACACAATCCCTCAGGCATGGTTCAACCAGAGTGGAGTAAATTCAGATAATGGGTCCCTGTTTGAGGTGGAGCAGATGGCAAAAAATCTGAAACTGGTGAAAAGCCACTTATAAGGGACAGGGGTGACACTGAGTCCAAAGAGGAGGCAGGAAACAATAAATTGGGAAAGACCTGGAGAGGCTACAGGAAAGGTACATGTTAATAAAAGCTTGAAGTGCCATGAAAACTAACAGAAGAAAGAGTTTAAACAGGCAGGAGGGTGGCTCACATGTAAGATTTTGCAGACGGGTTTAGGAGGATAAGAACTGAGGAATGGCCAAATCTGCAGGCTCCAGATGAATTAGGGGAAATGCAGGGGCTATGGAAAGAGCAAGCAATGAATCATCAAGGTGACTGCTTTTTGTTCCTCCCTCATTACAAAAGGGAAGGGAGGACAGTGGCTGGTAAAAGGTGGGACAGGCAGCAGGGTCAAGTAAAAGGTTGTTTATATGATAAAGAAACTGGGGGTATTTTTCAAGAGAGAAGAGGAGTGAATGAAGAGAGAAAAGGTGAAATTGCTGGAGCCAGTGTGAGATGAAAGGAGCAGGCAAGATGGAAGATGAGGGAATAGAGAGAGAAATAGTTAAAGGTCTGATAACAACCCTCACATAGTACTTAATGGCGTGCAAAAATTTCCAACTCATTATTTCATTGGGTGGCATACCAATCCTGAGAAGGAGCTATTCTATATCTAATTTACATGTAAGACAGCAGAGGTTCAGAGTAGGTAAGTGACTTTCCCAAGGTCATGAAAGCAAAAGATTTTCTGACTTTAATACCTCTTTCCTGACCTCCTGACTACTATCTTTTGTATTGCAACCAGGGAAAGCATAAGGTGTGAGCCAAGGTCATTTCAAAAAAGGGAAGCAAGAAAAGTGGGTGTTGAAGGCTAAGGAAAGCTCAAAAGATTGAACACATGCTTATAGAAAAAAGAGTCAATAATAAGTGAATAGAAAATTTGTTTGGCAGCATCACAAGTGTCAAAGGAAAGAGTCCAAGTCTGCACTGGTCCAGAGGAGCGAACGCTAATCCTCTCCTGTATCCTGAGAAACAATAATCCAGCCATTAGTGCCGCTAAGCTTAGTGAGTGCCATCATGTCAAAGAACCAGCAGGTGACTCAAAGGAGGACTTTTGTGTGGCCATAGACTACACAAGAGGCCAGAGAATAGAAGACATAAGAACAGGACAGTAGCCGCACATGGCAGGATGGAACCAGGGTGGAATGCCTGCACAGAGTCCCACAGGAAATGAAGGAACTCCATGGAATTGGGCAGTCTGAGAAAGCCCCTCGGGAGTGTGGAACCCAGAATTCTGCACATGTGGAAGCATGGTGGAAAGAAGCTACAAAAACTGAAAACCCTTGGTGCTAATGAATGTGTTTGGGTAAAGTCTTATTACCAGAGGTCTGGAAAACCCTTCAGAAGTGCAATAAGAGGAATATTTCTAACATGGAAACAGGAAATAAATCAGAGCAATGAAATTGTCCATGAGAAATCAAGTAAGGAGGCTATTAGAACATGGTTCTGGAAGCCTAGACCCAAATCCTGGTAAGAAAGTTTATTGAGTGAAACTGAAAGAATGAAGGGAAAAGGAGAGATCAAAGATGATTCAAGAACACCAGTGAAATAGTGGCAACACTGAATAAGTAAAGACAAATAGGAAGGGCCATAGTTTATGAGGAGAAATGAGTTAAAGAGAGCTGAGGGGCACCACAGGAAAGCTCTATAGAGGGGTCCGAAAATGAAACTAAAGTTCTCAGCCATAGTCAAGCCTAGGTGCTAAAGATTCAGAGGTCATCTGCAAGGAGGAGGTGTATGACTCCTTGAGTGTGGGGTTGCAAGGTCATGAGCTGAGTTTTGGAAGAGAGAATGGTGATCTACAGAACTAACTACTACAGTGGGAGGAAGAAGCATTTCCATTCAAGGTGGGAGAAAGTGGCTGAAGACATCAAAACTTAGAGGTTGTAAGGAGGTCCTGTGCTTAGGGCTAGTGCATGGAATTGGGGCAGGAAAAGTAATATTTTCATGTACAAATGGTAGCCTAGGGCAGGCAGGCCAAGACTTGAAGTAGAGGTCTGAAAATAGAAGTACTATGAGTTATTCCAGTAGGGGATACTTTTCCTTAAGAAGGGAAATTCTTTCAAATTTATACTAAAGATTGACTAATGACAGCCTCAGAAATTTGGTATCTTTTAAGCTACTGCCAAACACCCTTGGATCCCAGAATGCTGCTCTCAGGGTATAATCAGGGTATGTATCAGTGCCATCAGGGTATAATCAAATGCCCAAAGGCCCAGGTCACAACTTTGAGGCTATTAAAACCTGACCTGGATCTCCTGGTGTTACCCTCCAGGCTTGTGAGCAGGAATCTAGCCAGTCTCACCATTGCCCAAGAGCAGTATACCCAAGGAGGACCTTGGCTCCAGCTGAAACTTTACAGCAAATACATTTAGGAAATAAATCCATTAAATGGATTATTTAAATCCATTAAATAATCCAAATATTTAAATATTTTAAATTCATATTTAAAAACTGCTTGAATTTTGGGGAATTAAGAAAGTTTGAAATTTGCCTGAAAGAATTCCCAATTCCAATTCTGCTAGAAATCTGGGTTTAGTTAGTGACAATGTTTTTTAAATCTTAAATCAAATTTCATGATCTGACCTACCAGTCTATTGAAGATGATGGAACAACATATTAGAGTCTGTCCCAGCACATATAGGCAGAGTCCTACGTGTGTAACAATGCAGAGTTTGATTTGACCAACCTGAGTCTGAGTCCTGGCAACCTCACTTACTTGATGGTGAACTTAAGCTCCTGGAACCAACTTCCAACTCAGAACAACTTGCGGTGTTATAAGAATAAAAGAGACCTATCTACTCAAATGATAAAGTGCTACAAATGATAAAGTGCTACATTTTATTACTGTTATATTGCCAGTAAGTGGTAAGAAAGCCTTTCTTTAAGTTCAACTCCAGAACCTGGAGCTTAAGCATTTGACTTTCCCTGCATGACATTTTTCCTCTTCTGCCATTCTCAACTCAGTAATACATAACAAGTCTCCCTTTGCCAGTTATCCTCAATCATTTTTAGCAGAGAAACTTCACAGGCCCATGCCCTCTAAAATGAGTTTGGAACTAAGTCAGTAGGTTTGGGGAAGAGAGTTTGGTGAACTGAAACTAATAACTCATTTGGGGACCTGAGTCTCATTTTCTTGTGGGGTAATTCCAAGACTTGACTCACTTTGGACCTGAGCTATTAGAAAGACCACGTGTGTGTGGTTTGGGAGTACTACAAAACACAGAACTCATGCTAATGCCATGAGGTTTCACTGTTTCTAAGATGCTAAATTTAATCTAACCTCAATGTTGCTCCTGGGATTGAAATTACTTAACAGATGAGGAAACTGAAGATTAGAAAAAAAAATTTTAATGTGCCCAAAGTCACAGAATGTAGTGTCAGACCTGGAAAATTAACCATTTTTATCCAATCCAGTATTTTCATAATACCACCCCTATAAGGAAAAGTCTCTGTAAATAGAATGAATTATTAGAGGATCCCTTCTCATTGTATTTTGACTGAAGAGCTTCAGTGAATCCTCTAGTCCATCAACAAGGCTGAGAAGAACAAATTGTCCAGTGGCATGGACTAAAGGATCCAGAGACAGTTTCACATGTCCATCTACATGACTTAATAAAGAACACAATTGTTGTTACAAATCAATGAGAAAAGAATAAACTATTCAACAAATATTGCTGGGACAACTGGTTAGCCATAAAGAAAAACTCATTTGGAATTCTATTTCATAGCATACACAAAATAGACTTAAGATGACTTAAAATGTACATGGAAGAGCAAAATTTGAAACCTTAAAAGAAAATGTGAGGAAATATATTTATGAGCTCAGAACAGAAAATACTATGTTTTAAAGCACAATATTAAAATTAAAGTTTATGAAGAAAACATTGTTAATTTTGATTACATTGAAATTAAGAATGTGGGTTCATCATAATACACCTTAAGGAAAATGAAACAGGAAGCCACAAACTGAAAGAAAATATTTGCAATGCATAATTAACCACAGATTTTCAGAGCAGAATTTCTATAAATCCATAAGAAAAAGACAAACAATTTAACAGAAATAGTCCAAAGTAATCATGAATAGAAATTTCATAGAAGAGGAAATTCAGATTGCCAATAACCACAAAATTTCACTCAATTTCACTGCTAATCAGAAAAATTAAAAATAAAGCCACAAGGGAGAAATAATTTTATGCTCAAAAATTTGAAAGTCTGATACTACCAAGTGTTGATGAAGAAGTGGAGCAGGTGAACTCTCATGGCTGGTGGGAGTGTCAATTGATACAGTCACATTAGAAAGCAACCCAGCACCATCCAGTACACTTAAAAGATATGCAACCTGGACTCTGCAGTTGCACACCTAGGTCCGATCATGTGTTGGTTAACATTTTTGTCAATGACAGACTATATATACGATGGTGGTTACAATACTATATGGCCTGGGATAGACCAGATAGTAGGCTACACCATCTAGATTTGTGTAATTATACTCTATGGCATTTTTCCCAGTGACAAACTACCTAACAATGTATTTCTCAGAATGTATTGCCACCGTTAAGAAATGCAAAAAAATACTTGGCCCATGCAAAGAGAGATGTTGAAAAGAATGTCCACAGCAGTATTGCTAGAAACAAATCAGAAAGAAAAAATGTATTAACTGGAAAATAGATAAACAACTTGTGATATAGTCCAACACTGGAATAGCATATAGCCACAAAAAAGAAAGTATGGATGCAGACATCAACCCAGGAACCTCACGAACATGCTACTGAACAAAATGGGAAACAATTCAGTTGCATAAGAATATAAATATAACATAAATGTTATAATGTTTATATAGGTTATATAAATATTAAATATATAAATACATTTAATATAATATATTAAATATAGCTATATATGAAATATATTAAATATATTTATATATTAATTATTA
Organism: Talpa occidentalis; assembly: GCF_014898055.3. Lineage (NCBI taxonomy): Eukaryota > Metazoa > Chordata > Mammalia > Eulipotyphla > Talpidae > Talpa > Talpa occidentalis. The sequence goes on from NW_023604861.1 coordinate 96,116,144, forward strand.
TTATTAAATATAAAAATATATTTATATAATATAAATATAACCACTTACATCTCATTTTAAAATATTATAATAATAAATAATCTATTGCTTGGGGTACATAGATTTGAGATCACTATAAAGAAAAGTAAAAGGAATAATGAACCCGGAATTTGGGATGGGAGGAAAGAGCCCTGCTGGGAGGAAAGAGCCTAGGGCCTCCCATGGTTGTGCAGGTGACATTCTGTCCTCTGAGGTTGGATATGTTGGTGTTCACAATATGGCTGTTCACACCTTCAGTGTAGGCCATTTTTTAGTACCCATTTAGTAGAGGACCCTTAATATTACTGATTTGGTGTGGCCACCCAGCACTCTGGGCACACATCAACCCTGAACTAACACTCTAAGTTCCTCTTATTGAACTGCATGGCCAGCACTGGGATAGCAGCTAGAACATGACAAAGCGTAATAATAACTTGATGAGCAAATGAAGAAAGGCTGGATGGATGGATGGATTGATGGATGGATGGATGGATGGATGGATGGATGGATGGATGGATGGATGCATGAGGTGGGCAGCTCAAAGCCTAAACAGTATAAAGGTATTATATAGAAGCTCTAGGGCAGATGGCAAGAGGAAGCAGAAAGCTAAAGCTTGAGATCTGCAACCAGAATTTCCTTTCTCCTATCTCCTGAATACACTCAATCAGATAAAATTAGGATCATCCAATTTAGCATAAGTCTAATTGGATCCTTTATTAAATGGAAAGAAGATGATGAGTATGTCGATTCTGTACAAGCCTCCCACCCCCATTCACCCTACCAGTTAGCTGAGAGAATCACCACTTCTTTCTCAGCCCCCTTGTGCTTTGCCCTGACTCCTGCTCCCCAGGCTAAGCTGATTTAATCTTTTGAATGCGCTTTGATTACAGACACTGTTTACTCATTCACAAGTTTGATTCTCTTCTGGATCCTTCTAGGCTATAAGCTTGATGAAGGGGTATGTATTTTTATTCATCTATTAATCCTGCACTTGTTACAGTACTTGGCAGATCACAGGTGCTGTTCACATACTACTTTTGAAACTAAGTGAGAGATACCGAGATGCAGACTATTAAAAGCAGTGAATCTAAAATCAAAATGCTCAAGTATTAATAGATTACCAGAGCAGGATCTCAAATCCGAAGAAAGGGAAAAAATACAAAGCAGACTCCAGGCTAAGGCATAAAAAAGCAATTTAAAACAAGCCCTGAAGTCTCACTGAGTCCCCTGCTAAGCCAAGCAAGTCTGATACATGTAAGGCACCTGGAGGGACCATACACAACCCAGGGGGCAAAGTCACTCCATAAGATTTGGGCTCGGATATATTTGGAGGATTGAGTAAAAGTCGGTTTTGTAAAACAGGACATTCCAGATGAAAATGCATCAGTGTACCCTGGAAAGGACAGGCAGTTGACAAGGCCGGGAAGAGGTACCAAAGCAGGAGGAGGTAAGTGAGGAGGGTCAAGATGTCATCCACAGAGAAGGGTGAAACCCGGGAATGAATCATGCCTCTGTTCACCATCTGCACTGATTCTACATTAATTCTGGTGCAATGGCCAAAACTCAGTTGAAATTCTTCTGTCAGATACTACTGCAAACTCCTAAAAATCTGTCCAAGAGGCTTAATTTTGTCTATACATTAAAAATTCTGCAACCAAATGTGAAAGCCAGAACTTGAGAAGGAGATCAGATTAGAACTCATAATTGGTTCTGATGGTTTCTTTCCTTCTTTTTTTGCATACTCTTCTTTTTTTTGGAATATTCTCCAATCTTGGATAGAGTAACCCAGTTGGTGGGAACCAGCACTGGATAGAATGCCCAGCAACAGCGCCACCAGCAAAGCAGTTACCACCTGCTCACCACTCACTGATGTTCGCGCTGTCTTCACCCATGAACGTGCATCATCCTTCAAGAGTGATAATGATGCTCTCAGGTTGGGACTATGCCCCCACTCCCCATGTGAGAAAACTGAGTCTGAGAGAGAAAGTGGGCTGTACTAAGTGACAGAGTAGAGGTTCATCTCCAGAGCCATCTGGTTTAATCTTCTAGTTGTTCGTGAAGAGACATCTCGAAGGAATATTGAGTTCTCTGCAAGTCTTATCAGATACTTCTACCTACCTGAAAGGCAAAAAATGACAACCTTTAAAATATGGGAACTTAGGAGCAGGAATGAGCTGGGTCTCGGCAGTGCTGTATGTCTGCTGATTGGGCTTCCTTGGGAGGCCACTGAGAGCTTCAGGACACTGACAATGTCCTCAACAATGAGACCCACTGCTAGTGGCCTTCCTTCTTTTCTTGAACTCTTCTCTTTTTTCTTCCCTTTTTCCTTCCTTTCCTTTCTGCCTACCTACCTTCTGTTAAATAAATTTTTACAAGCACCTATTAGGACAAGCTTTGTGCTAGGGCCTGGGGCACGGAGATACAGGGACTTGGGCAAATAGACGAGGGAACACATCTTGCACGGTGTGCGAAAGGCGTGTCACACAGAGCGGACAGACAGAATCAAAGCCACCCCCTCCCCTGTGTGCAGGGCCGTGTCACCCAACAGGATGTGAGGGCGGCTTGGAAAGGAAACCACACATTGCACTGGCTACACTGAGGAAGGACAGTGCAATCACAAGGAGGAAGAGCCAAGCGCCAGAGGCAAGAAGAGTGAGGGGCCAGGACAGAGGGAGACAGTGTCCCTGGGCCCAGAAAAGGAGAATTTAGCAAGATTCCTCCCTAACCAGTCTCACCCCAACTCCACACTCAGCCCACCATCTCTCAAGGGAACTTTGACTTCTCTGTCCTTAATCTGGTAAATAAGAATGGAAAATGTAAATCGTGACAAAACTGGAGAACAGGACAGAGCTGGGGGCTGCCTTCTGGCGGAGGGGGAAGATCCACTCCAATATTTATTTATTATTATTATTTCGAGGAGAGAAAAAAAGCCAGAAATATTTCCAAAATGTCAACACTATTAAGGAAATCTGAACACCTTAATCCATTTAAATGTCAGCTAGAAGCAGGCATGGGTTTCCGGGAGGGTAGGACGAGGAAGTAAGGAGGGGTGGAAGGAATTAATGCCAGATTCCACATAATCTATCAAAGTTTCTTTCTTTTCTTAATATATTAAATATTAAATGCTTCTTTGCATCTGAGTGAGAGAGGAGAGAGAGAGGGACCAGGGTGGAACTCATAAATGCCTAGATAATTGGTTTTGAGGGTTTTTTTTTCTTCTTTCTTTCTTTCTTCTTGGCGGATTCTCAATTTCCCTATAAAAGAGAAAATTCATTTCCAGCCGCTAATGTAATGTCAGCGTGCTGTTTACTAAGCATGGATGATGTATAGGGGGACACTACTTTCAGAGGACTACTTAATGATGCATAGAATTAAATCCTGAGCTCCTCAGCTGAGCCTCCTCCCTCCCTCCTGGTTCCCAGGCTCCCAGTGCATCCTGGGAGAAGCAGGGTTGGCATAACCTGTCTCTCTGGTTGCTAGAATTCTGGGGTCTCTTCCCCAGGAAGTTTGAAAATAACCCCTTAGCCTCAATAGACACATTTGCCTGGGGCATGGCTTGGGACAAACTCCTGGACAGTAAGAAGCTAATGGACAAGGGGACAGATGGTTACTGATTGCTGAGGGTGACGGGAACGAGGCATTCATGGGACAAAGCAGGTGTGGTGGGAAGCAAGGGCAGGAAGGGGGCAGGGCCAAGTTGGAGAGCCTGATATGAAAGGGCTGACCCGGTGGGGAAAGGGAAGAGGTGGAGGTGGAGCTTCTCTGAGCACGCCCTCTGCCCTCTGGAAACCACAATATTCAGTTGTCAAGGAAAATAGATGTGGGCAGCTCAGCTGTGTCCCCAAGGGCCTTTGAGGCTGTCATTGCCCAAGCAGCACCTCATCCTCCTGCACCAGGCCAGCATTTGTGTCAGTTCAGTACAGCACGCACAGGGCCGCGGGGCAGCCTGAGGTCATCTGCCCTCCTGAGAGGCAGCACCCTGCAGCGACACTGCTGGGCTTCCTTCCCTGGAGAGGTAACCTAGCCCTACCACCTGAGACCTCCAGCTCTGGCTGGCAGTCTGAGTCATCAGGAAATTGGGAATGAAGGTAGGAAGGTTGACAATGGGACCATGGACTGAGGGGAGTGGGGGATGGGACTCTGCCAAGATGGGATGTAGAAAGACTCAGTTCCTTCTGCTCCCCCTCCATCATTGCTCTGGCCCCACCATCTTCCAGAAGCTGATCCCTCTCTTCTCCCCAGGGTAAATGGGGTGGCCTCATTTTCTTTGTCTCCTGAGCATTTGCTGTCCTTGACCACTCCCTATTTCTGGAAGCCCTCTACTCCTTTGGCATCCTCAATGCTGCTCTACTTCTGACAGCTCGTTGCCCTGTATCCCTCGTGGGTGTCTTTGGTTCCTCCAGGCTGCACTTTCTACGGGTGGACTTTCTACGGGTGCCTTCCCAGATGGCGCCCTCCTCCTCTGTTACTTTTCCCCTATGGAGGCTCCAAGTCTAATCTCCAATCTAAGCTCTCTGGGGCAACTTTGAAACTACTTCTAGGCCCCTAAAAATAGGTGCCATACTTTTGTGGCAATTCAATGGCATTGCCTACTATCAGCTACCCTTCCCCAGCACCCCATTTCCACCCAAGCAGTTGCCATTTTTCCAAGCTTTCAGAAAACTTAGAATCATCATTCTCTCTTTTTTTTTTTAAGATTTATTTATTTATACAGGAGCTGGGGTTCAGGCCAGAGGCGCGGGAGGGTGAGAGTATTTACCAGAGACAGAGCAGGGGGCAGAACAGGTAGACAGACCAAAAACACTGCTGAGGGGAGCAGTGGGCAAGACAGGAGAGCCCTGCCACACCATGTGGGTATCTCCCTGACCGGCCGGGAATCAAACCTGCACTGCCGAGGCTGCAGACAGCTTCACAGCGCTATGCACAGCCCACTGCACCACCAAGGAGGCCCTTAGAATCATCATCATTCTCTTTTCTCATTTAAGTTTTAAGGTGCCCCTCTTTCCTACACATCCCCTGGCCCAGAGTCACCTCCACTCCAAATTTTATGGTCTGGACTCCTACCAAGTTCCGGGGCTTTTGCCTGCCCCTGTTCAGCCTTCCCAATGCAGCCTACACATCTTCTAAGCCATTTTACAGAAGCTGGTCACCACTTACTCAATTGTGTCCAGACTGCATAACACAGAGCCAGCTTTAAAGAATCAAGGCCTAAGGAAGCACCATCAAGTCCGAGGCAAAATATGGAGAAGACACCAAACCATCACCTCCTTGTGGAAAAAACAGTGGAAGAAACTGGGCATTTCTAATTTGAAAGGAAGGAAGAAAGAAGGATAAAATGTTTTATTTAGTTTAGTTTGAAAATCTGAAGAGCTACTGTGCACACGGAAGGGAAATGCTGATTCACACAGAGAGATGTATCTGGAAGCAGTGGACACAAGGAATAATGAACTTGATTTTTGTAGAACTTTCCAATAGTCAGAGCCAGGCAAAAATGAAAGTATCTGCTCCTGTATATTTCAGCATAGATTGGTCATCATGCATAGGGGTGTTCTGGAAGAAAATCACACATACGGGTAGAGAGGCAAGAAAGGTTTTCTTCTAAGGGCTATAAAGTTCCTCCCCATCCAGAGAGCCAGATTCTTCATGTCCACACATGCTCTGTGCAAGCCTTTACCTATGTGTCTTCCCTATGAAGAATGACTCTTCAGTGATCCTTCAGACCCACCTCTTACAGGAAGCCCACACAGATTTCTCTGTCTTCTCCCATGTTTGACTCACAGTCACTTAATCACTTGATCTACTGTACTTCCTCTCCTCACCTTCAAATTTTTCTAAATGTGCATCACTCTGACCTTCTTAATATGTGAATCATGATGCTGCTTTTGCAGTCTGATGGTATCTAACACCGACCCAGCACACACTATGAGATAATAAATACTTGGTGAGTTGATTGATCAAACACCATTACCGACATGTTTTCACCGCCTACCTTGAATCTTACTCTATACGCCTTACCAGTCAAGATGTCATCCAAAGAAAGATTCCATGTGTGGCGCTCCATTGCATTCTGAACAAAATGCCAGCTTCTAAGCCTGGTCCTCAGATTCCATCACATTCTGATCATAAGCTCCCTTTCAAAATGCTCCTACGTCCCTCACAACCAAGCCCTACTTTGTACTCTGGTCCTATAGACTCTCACTCTTTCTTTCCCCTGCTTGGAATGTCCTTCCCATCTTTGTTCATCTGGAAAATTCTCATTCACTCTTCAAAAGGCAACTCAGAAATCACCTTCTCAGTGAAGCTTTTCCTGGTGACCTCTAAGGCAGCTCCTTCGCTCCCTCCTCTCGGCTCCCATGACACTTTGGGCAATCTCCATTATATTACTCACCATATTTTATTATAGTTAATTGTGTACACATCTGCCTTCCTCACTGTATGATGTGCTTGCCCTTCAAGGGCAAAGACAATGTCTTACCCATCTCTCATCCCTCCAGTATCCAGCAGAGTGTGTGGCAGATAGTAAGTATTTAATTAATAGGGAGGGAGATTGGGATAGGATGGAAGGAATGGGAGGCATGGAGAAAGACACGGAGGGAAGGAAGGAGGGAAAGAAAGGAGAAGAAAGTTGGTGGGCAGTGGGAGAGTTATGACTAGCATGTAATGAAGCATATTTGTCTGGCCCACAGTTACTAAGTGACCAAGGAGGCACTTGTGAGACTTCATAGGTCCAGGAAAAGATCTCTCCTCTCAGGAACATCCACTCTGGTGCCTGGCTACAGCTTCCTTGCACTATAGTCTGTGCTGATTAAAGCAAATCTCTCTTCCTTTCAGGGTCCTAACATTCTTCTGTGCGTAAGAAAAAAGAAAGTATTTCCATGAAGGAGATCTTGGGTGATGGGATAACTCGGTACTCAGTTTGGGAAGCACATTTTGCCCCAGAACTGCAGTTTACTCAGCCTTAAGAGTGGAAAGGCAATCCTAGGCCTCACAGAGGTAGGATAAGTCAAAGTAACTCTACCTTGTACCCATTCAGCAGAACTGGTCCTCAGCTAATCTCTGGTCTTGGGCTCCCTGAATAGTCAGTGTTGCTATTTGTAATAACAAGGTGTCTCAGCTGGGGACAGAGTAAAAACGAGGGTACAATCTAGACCCCAAAACACCTCTTTCCCAAGAATTTATGTGAATCCTTGCTTATCAAGAGTTGAGATACCTCCCAGGAAAATCTTTAACTGAGTCTGTAGGAGTTTATACATAAACAGACATGTCTAGGAGCTATTTGGTGGCTCCTCGTGGAAGTTCATTCACGGGAAGGAATGGCAGGAACCTTATGAGATAATCAACAATAAGGAAGAAAGTCTTTCAAGGTAAGTCAGACCCAGCAGCAGCACCAAGGGTTAGAGGGTCATGGTAAAAATTTGCATTACTTTAGGGACTTGTTGCAAGTCAGCTAGTCTGAGAACTCAAGGAAGAAAAAAAGGTCTTGAGATTGCCCCCAGTTGAACACAGAGAGCAGTGTTCTCACTTTCTAAGAGCATCAGAGGTTGAGCCACTCAGCAGTGGCAGAGTCCCCGCTCATGGCACCGTCTGGGGAGAGCAAAGTCTTCCTCAACAGTGGAGGTGGCAACCTAGAACAACAGAGCCAACACCATAGTAGCCCAAAGTAAAATGCCTGCAACAACTACCCCTTGGGTAGTCCAAAAATGTTTGGAAGAAGGAAGAGAGCACATGAGGAGGTAGGATCTCAAAGCTAGCAAGGCTCAAAATTACTATTAATGGATCATCAGACAGATACCCAAGCCCACAGAAACTCAATATTGAGAATGCAGTTTAGTTGTTGTCATTGTAGTTTTTCCTTTTTTTGTCTTTGTTTAAATGCAGAGGGGTGTGGAGAGGGAGTCCAGTGGGTTAAGTGGAAGATTATGGGTGTTTTGATGGTAAGTATGGAATGGTAACATACATCTGAAAAGGTGTGACTCTATTCCCCTAAATTAAGTACAGTAACGTAAGCTAATAAAATCACAGAAAAAGATAGATAGATAGATAGATAGATAGATAGATAGATAGATAGATAGATAGATAGATAGATAGACAGATAGATGCACAGGGTGATTATTAAGGTTAGGAAAAGAGAGCATGAAACTCTGGCAGAAGCTCATACCTCAGTTCAAGTCATGACACCTAAGGCCACATCGTTCTCTGAGTTTAGGCTCTACCTGCCACATAGGGTGGACACCCTGCAAAGATAAGCACCACCCCCTGGGAACCCTGGCACTAACCCTGAGAGTCGAATACATGGAGGATGAGATGAAAGTGGAAAGCAGAGCTCAAAGCGCTCCTGACAGGTATCAAAATAGCCTTTCTCCATCAAAGGCACCTAGAGTCAGCAGAAAGAACTTTCAAAGGATCTCTAAGAAGACAGTGCATCATCAGCAGGTCCAGCCAAGAGCTCTGGTTGGCACCAAGTTCGTGGTCTGAGCACCTCTTCTGTACCTTAGGCACAGCCACTGTTTCTTTGTTTTTGTGTTATTTTCTGAGGTCCTTGATTGTTCTTCATTAAATATGAAGTCCTTCGGATTCTGTCTTCCGGATTCTACTCTCTGACATACTGCCCTTGATATAATATCCTGATTTCTCTCCCTTCTTACCTCCACAATCTAATCCACCTCCTTTTGCAGGTCTGATGACTTGAAAATATTAAACTGGCCCAAGGAGAAAGTGGGGACCACACAAAATCTGCCTGTAAAATGACTGCATGGGATTTTTTTCCCCAAAATTAAAGATAAAAAGATCCTATTTTGGGGCTGTGATAAAATTAGGGAAATTTTATCCCCATGAATGATTTTTGAGACTATATATGACCAAAAAAATTAGGAATTTGGGATGGAAAATTTCCTAGCTGTTAATCTCATTGCCACAAGAGGGGGTTGGGAGTGATACTGAAAAAGAGGAGTTAAATAAATCTTGCCATACTGGAAAATTCATCCTGGGGGCAGGAAACACTCTCCAGACCCCCCTCCAAGTCTGCCATAAAGATCAGCTCTCTTGCCTCCCTTGGTGGCACCTCCCACACAACTTGTGCTACGATAGAGGGGTGTGTGGGGAGCAGGGGAGATAGGAGGGCCGTCTGAACTCTGAGGACTCCAGCCTAACTTTGAGAATTCCCTCTCCCACGTTGGGATATAGAAAAAGTGGGCCTCAGTTTCTCCATTTGTAAACCATAATGGCCAAAGCTAACAGTTACTGGGGCTTCTTTATATTACAGGTATTGTGAAGTTCTTTACAGACATTCACTCTCTTCCTCATAACAACCCCAGGAGGTGCAGCCTATTATAGACCCATTATACAGAGGGAAAACTAAGGCTTGGAGAGATTAAGTAACCAGTAATGAGAGACTGTACAGTTCATCTGCGATTCCAACCAAAAGTCTGCCTGTTTCTCTCTACTGCTTGTCTGGAGGCTTGTACCTTCGTATTCCCTTGCAATGCAGGCAATAGTTTGGGCCTTCTCCCCACCCCCACCACCTATTAGGTCCATGTCCTAATCAGAGAGTGGGAGCAAAGAGAGGGTGAGCGAGTGTCCTTGGGTACTAGGTTGGTCAAGTGAAAGTCAGGCAGAAATTGATAAACCACACACACACATTCCCGGTTTGTAAGTTTTTCTTACATGTGCTCTTTTTTTGCTTTCACAAAGATCTTAACATAAAAATAGAGCAAGGTTTTCCTCATCTATAAAAAAAAGTGTAAAATTGCCTGTTTTCAGGATTAGTATGAAGATTAAACAATTATCAGAGACCCCCTTAACAACGTCTGGCACAAAATTTACTCCCAACAAAAGTGAGATTCCTTCCCAAGCATCCCAAGTGATGGCACTAATTAACCGCCAGGATGGTGGTCTTACAACTGTAATTCCACCCATTGGGGTTTCTCTCTGGAAGCCAGCACTGTTGCATGCCTGCCCCTTCTCTGGCCTACCTTTCTCTCTTCCCGTTTCTCCTCCTCTCTCCCCACTTCAGATATGACAAAGCTGCAAGTGCTAAAGGGGCTTTCTTTTTTTTTTTTAAGATTTATTTATTTATGCATTCAAGAGCTGGGGCGTAGGGGTGTGTAGGAGGATGCATCTGAGACAGTGTGGGTAGCAGAGCAGGCAGATCTACTGAAATTCACTGCTGAGGGGAGGAGGGGGAGAGGAGAGGTCTGCTGCACCATGTGGGTCAGCTCCCTGGCTGGGGATCAAACTCATGCCTCAGTGGCTGCTGATAGCTTCATAGTGCTGAGACTTAAACCCTTGCGCCACCAGGGAGGCCCTAGATGCACTTTCAATGGGGTACTGTGTTTTAGGATAGGAATCTAAATCAAGTTCCAGGTTTGGAAAGGGAGGGTGAGGTGACAGGGTGGAAGGACTCAGGTCACCCACCGGTCTGGGCTGCAAGGCGCACTGACCGAGATAGGTGTGCAAGTGCAGTCAAGCCAGCAGAGTGTTGAGGTGAGCTCATGTGTACGCACGGGCAGCCAGGTTGGGAAGAGCACGGCTCTGTGGTGGGCCTCTCAGCAAATGAGCCTCTGCTCAGTCTAGAAAAGAGCTGTTCAGCCAACCTGTTTTGCAGGAATTTCTCATTCTTTTACAGGAGACTTTAAAAAAATATATGTAACCCTATATGCAGGTAGTCCCCCTTTTTGAAAGTTTACATTATACCCCTTCACTTTTACAAAAGAGCAACTTAGTACCTGTTTTCATTAACTGAAAGAAACGTGGAGAATATTTTTGTTTTTACAACAAAATTTTAAAAACAAAGATAACATTAAGCATTTGTTTTCTAGCCACACACCGGCCTCTAGTGAGAGTTACCCCATCAAGATTCCTCCCAGAAACTACTTTATGCAGGTGTGTATTTATCTTATTCCTGCTTTGGGGATGCACTAGTCTTACATTTTTGGTCTTCTGTGTTATTTGGTACGATGTACTAGCTTATGTTCTGTTTCTAGGAATGCTCCAAAAAAATCTCCATATAAATGGTAATTACTTCTTCACTTTAAGCCATTTGGACTTATAAAGGGTTTCACAGGAAAGTTCTCCTTTCAAACAGTGTGGCAAACCTGTAAGTGTTTATGTTGCTAAAGAGGTCTGAGAACCAGCCCCTTGACCTGGCCCTCACCTTCCTCATCTACCTCTGAGATGATGCCTCAGATCCTTAGGGCTCCATGGAACACACTGTGAAAAGCACAGCCTAAACCAGAAAAGGCAGAAATGTGGGGTTTGGGGGTTGAGAGACAGAGAAACCGTGACTGACCCTCTGGTCACATGGTGTGGGCACTTGTCAGTATGGCTCTGGAAGAGCAAGTGGACTCAGTCTCCAATGACTTGGTGGAGTCTCCACACCAGTGCTGGGCTGTCACATCCCTATTCTTGGCTTTTTGAGAGACTAAATAAACCCCTACTTTATTAGGCCAGCGCCGTTTGGATTTCCCCTTACATGCAGGTCACCTCGGGCGCTAACTGATCCATCATGCTCTCCGTTCCTCCCCTGGCCTCCTGCATCCCTGACTGACCTCCCAGTCTAAAGCTCATTCCTTCCTCCAGCCCCACTTGCAAGTTGACCTCTCTTATTCTCTTCCTCCACACAAATCTTTCCAGATGCCTTCCCCGACCGATTCATCAGAGTATCCCTTGGTCAGATCCAGCTTTGGCACACAGTAGGCACTCAGTGACTATTCTTAAGCAGACGAATGAATTATCTCACCAGCCCTGCCTTGTTCCATTATCCAATGACTACTCAACTTACATCTCCAACCCTGACCCCAGGGTCCTCTCCTATCTCATATTTCTTATTGTCTATGGAAGATCTCCATTGGGTTGACCTTCCAACCCTTGCAACAAAACTCATCTAACACAGAGCTTGTTATTTTTCCTTCCAAAGCAGAGCCCCTTTCCACCTTCCTTATTATTGTCAGCAGTGCGATTAGCCTTCAGACCTCACAGTCATCACTCTTCATTTTTCTCTTCTCTTGGCATTTACTCCCTCTCTGGATCCCGCCTGTTCTTTCTCAGCGGGGTCTCCCAGACTCCCAGTCCTCTGTTCTCACAGCCGGGTCCTGCTGGGGCAAACTCCATGCTGGGGGCATGCAGGTTCTTCCTTCACGATTTGCTCTGACACCAGCAAGTACAGCTGCTGCCAGTCTCTTCCACTTCACAGGAGTGAAAGTGGAGGCTGGGTGCAGGCAGGGTCATAACAGCACCCGGTGAGTTGGGGCTGAGGGGATAAGGGCAGAGGGCAGGATCTCCACACTGTTCCTCTTCCCCAGGTCAGTGCAGGACTTCTGAGGCCTAAGTAGAGATTCTTCTTAATTCAAGTTTCTTCATCCTCAAAACCAATCTAGAAAAGTGTTTGCTCTCCTGGCTTCACACCATCCACGCTCTGACTCTGGACCACTGACTCATTGAATGACATCCGCGTGACAGCTGGGAAAGGAGCCCTGACTGCTGCCCCAACGGCCTGTGTGCCAGAGCAGTCTGGCCCATTCACACCCTTACTGTGTATCTCCTGGGCACCCTACATTCTCTCTTCTCCTCTGACTAGAAAACACTTTTAAGTTTCCTTTTCCCTTCAACATTTACCCAAATAAATTCTTACATTTTTTAAAGAAGAAAAAAATTTCTCCCCTTCAATAAGGCCATTTTCCTCACCACCCTCTCACTGTAAATTCCAACCCTAAACCTACCTAATAGTGCTCTTCACATAAGGAATGAGGGGAAGCGTTTTGCCCCCCACTCCCTTAGCATGCTTTCCGGGTATAAATTTGTGTCCCACATGAGCCTTTGTGTTCCCTACACACCCCACTGGACAGAATCTGTGGACTGATTCACGCAGAGCTAAGATGCTTCCTGGGGATAACATGTTAGGATCTGGACATTCACAGCCTGAATGGTGGTGTGGGGTGAGGGAGGTGGTCTTCATGTTAACCTCACAGAAGTGAGGCGCTTCGGCACATAGATCCCAAGGGAAAAACAAACCCTGGTTATGAATGAGTCAGGATGCAGGGCCTGAACAGCACATGGAAGTGGCTCTGCCCAGAAGGGAGTCAGCCAATATTATTGGGTCTCACAGTCGAGCCACCCTGGTGGCCTAGAAGTGCATCTGTATAGCAATGTCTTGGATGTGTCAAGATTAAAAAACAATGACATCCTGGGATTCAAGCATTTTGCTTCTACACCCAGTAAAAGAGTCACAGAGGAAGGGAGGAGGCTTTTTCTCTCCCATTTTACAGATGCTCAGTTAATAACCATCCAGGGCGCAGGTGCTGGCCACCCTGGAGAAGCAAATGGAACAAAGTAACACTGGGACCTGGTCCAGAAGCAAGAAACATCAGCAGAGCAGGAGCACAGAGATTCATGAGAGCATGGTGACATGCCCAGGCTCGGCCTGAGATGGATGGGGGAGCCAGCGAGGGAGCGTGGGGGGAAGGGGGGCATGGCCTCAAGTTCCCAGCGGTGACCTCTCCAGTACCAGGAGCCAGGCACAAAGATCACGGTGACCTCTGTGTAGCCACAGGCAGAGAGGTGAAGGAACATTCAGCTTGCATAAGGAATACTCCAGGTCAAGGTACATCAAGCCAGACCAAAGAATGAAGTAGAGAGGAAAACAAAGAAAAAAACAAGAGAGCAAACCTCCAAAGCATCGAGCACATTCAAGAAGGCTGAGTATGGACCGGACTGGGACAGAGGTTCAGTTTGGTCAGGGACGGATGGCAGGAAACCTCACTGCTGTCCACTGGTCTGCCCTGAGACAGGATGACCTCAGAGTGGCTGGGAGTTAGGGTTGGTCTGAAATCTTGGAAGCTTGAGCGTCTTATGGCTCAATTCTTTTTTGATAGGTCCCTGGATTTTTTCACTAAAGAAAATAATTAAAAGTAGTATTTTAATGGCACCTCACACAGGCCCCCATCTACATTATAATGATACATTATAATAGATCATAAGTCCCTCGACATCCTCATGAGGTATGGCCGTCTTCATTTTAAAAGTAAAGAAAAGTTTCAGCCACACTAAGTCAGGCCCATGTGTCTCAGCTGCTCTGCTAAAGGGAGAAAGGCCTGGTGGGTGCTTAGTGTCAGTTTGGTGAAACATGGCGAGCCAGTGATTCGGCAGATACAATGCTTATTCATGAAATTTAAAAACATCATCAAGGAAAAATTGGACAAGTTTTTAAGAGCCAGAATGTCCAACAAAATGTGGGGAAATATGAGATTCAGGAAAATTCAGGAAATCTCTAAGTCAGTGTGTGGTGTGCTTCAGAGTTCATTGAAAGTATAGATGTATGTGGATCCTGCCCATAGACCACTGAATTGGAATTTCGGGGGTGAGGTTTCTTCTTATATTCAGCAAGCTGTCCATGTGGTTCTGAAGTCTGTGAAGTTTGAGAACTAATGATGTAGGTTATAGTTTACCTTAATTTATAATTGTCAAGATAAATAATGAACTAGCTTGTAAAAATTCATGTTTACTAATTCTTTCAAGTCTCTCTCTGAGAACAATAATGAATCTTCATGAACTCTTACTCTCTGCCATGTATGTATGTTCTAATTTAATTTTCAAAGGAGTTAGCATTATTATTCTCACTTGGTGTTGGTAGGATCTCAGCTTCAGAGAGATGAGTGATTTGATGGAAGCAGCCCTAACAGCATGCAGCAAAATGGGTTCTGACCCAGATCTGCTTGTCTCCATGCCTGGGTTCCTTCCACTCAACACCCCTTCTGCTTTCTATGAGTCTGGACCAGAGTTGGCCTGGGAGGACCAGGAAGATTCTCTTGTGTTCCACAAAATGATGAACTGGGTTCTTGGAACAGGTGTGGGCCCTTCTCACTGCAGCAGCAAATGTAAACTTCTAGAAGACGAGAAGTTTGTATAGTCTCAGTAAATGCTAGAAGAAACGAGGAGCCTGTCCGTGAAAAAAATATGAGAGATGAGAGAGGGAGTTTGAAGTTAAGATAAGAATGGGTCTGAGAAAGGGAGCCTGGCTTGAGGAATATGAGTAGTTTGAATCTGCAATCTGTGGAAAGTGAGGGAATGAGGTGCTATGAAAGGAAACTGGGTAGATGTGAGAGGAAGAAAGCTTCCAGACTGGGGAGGGGCTCAAGAATAAGGATGCCATGAATGAGGGGAGGGGTATTATGAGGGCATGAAGGAGGTGGGGGGAGAGAAAGAGAGAGTGAGAGAAGAGTAAGGGGGACAAAGGAAATGGGGGGCAAAGAGTGGCCCCATTATTTCTAAGTTAAACTCAATCAAATTTCTAACTAATAAATATTTTTTTTTACTAATAAACATTTTTTTAAATGTCAACTACTACTCTTTTTATTTCTATTTATTTATTTTTTAAGATTTGTTTTTATTTTATTTATACAAGCACTGGGCACAGTCAGAAGCGTGGGAGGGTGAGAGAATTCACCAGAGCCAGAGCGGGGAGCAGAGCGAGCAGACTGAGGAAGTACACTGCTGAGGGGAGCAGCGGGTGAGACAGGAGAGGTCTGTGCACCATGTGGGACCCTCTTCAGGTGGCCGGGGAGCAGCCAGGGATCTAACCGGTGCTGCAGAGGCTGCGGGCAGCTTCGCAACCCAGCGCTCAACCGCTGTGCCACCGGGGAGGCCCACTAATAAACATTTAGAGGCATATTTTGGTCCAACCACTGTCAAAACTTTGGTTTCAGGACTTTCGTGTGATTTAAAAATGATTCATTGAACAAGTGAAAAATACATGTATCTGTGGGTTATCGGTATCAATATTTACTGTATTACAAATCAAAACTTAAGCATATTTAAAGTAGTTGTTTATTGATTCATTTAAAAGTAACAATAAGAAATTCATTCATATTAATATAGCTTATGTCTATATGAAAATATATTTTCAAAAATAGTGAGCTATGTGTCATAATACATCCTTGCTCATCTCAGCGATGACTGATGTGATAGAAAACAGCTGGATTCTCATGCAGGGTGTTGCCACAGGTCATTCTGGTTGAGGCTTACTAGACAAACTCTAGCCTCCCACATATATGAAGCTAGAAAGGGAGATATATGTTTGGTCACTTTTTCAGATAATTGTGACATTCTTCTTTGATACTACCTCAAAACTGAACAAATGGTAGTTTCTTAAAGTGAATTGTGATGTGGATTTTGAAAACACATCAGCGAAGCTTTTGTCCCTCTGACTTTAAAATCCACTGATCTACCCTGTCCTGAGTGGGCATTTCACCCATGCATGAAGCATACATTCACGCTTTGGTCACCAAGAAAATGTTGGATCACTGAAGTACGCAGATCCTCCTAAAGCACTGTAGGAAAACCCCACTGTACGCCCATGAGGAAAGGAAAAAATCAAAAGCAAATGACTTTGAAACAGAGATAAACTTACAGACCCCCTGACAGGGTCTCAAGGGTCCAGGGTCCCATACTACATTTTGAGAGTTAATGGTTTGGAGAAATGAAAAGTGTGCTGAACTGGACAACCCTGACATTGGGCCACCTCTACTTTTCATTAGCTTTCAGCATATTCCTGAACTTATTTGAGCCTCTTCAGCCAAGCTAGATAACACCCCATTTCTTACAAATTCCCCATGAATCCCTCCCACCATGCCTTTCTCTGCTCTTTTGAAATAACACTCCTCTAGGCTTAGTTCTTCCATTGCCACCTTCAATTGCTCCCTTTCCAGGAGTTCAATCACTAAGCCACCACCTCCGGGACAAATCTCTAATGTCCCCTCAGGCAAATGCATCTCCCCTTCTGAGGCCACTTCTTGGCCCTGACTTGGGGATCTTACTTCACTCCACCCTGAGGGAAAATGACCAGTGTGCTTCCACTCCCTCCACCCCTACCCCTCCCAATGGCACCTGGGGTTCCTGGAGAGCAGGGACCACCCAGTCTTATTCATGTTTGTGTCTCCTTCAACTACAGCCCAGTGCCTGACATGGAGTAGACGCCCAGTGGAAGTGAAATTAATTGGCTAGCATGTTTCAGAGAGATCTATCTGTAAAGCTGAATGGATATTTATGGGAGAAGAGGCTGGGAAGAGGTGACTGGGAGGTGAAGGGAGAAGAATGGTGGTAAATGGAAATAATGAGAAAACTGATAGGAGACGGAGAAGGGAGGTCAAAATCTGCACCTAGAGGCCACTGAATTGATAAAGAGATGGAAGGCTGGGTGGTAAGAGGATAAAAAAAGGCATTTTAAGAAGGATTTCAAGGATAAGGGGATGCCTGGGAAAGAGCATTGCATTGGATTAAGAAACTGAATGACACTTGGGATGAACATCCTAAGATGCAGAGAGCTGAAGGCTGGGTCCCTGGCAGCACTGGGCTGGTTGCACGGTTGTAAGGAGGTGCCTGGAAGCTGGTCTATGTGACCATGTTCACAATTCTCCCCCCTAACAAGCAAAGGATGCTACTGGCTTCCAGAAACCCTGGCCAACTCCCATACATCCGATAAGAAATGAGGCCACATGAGGCAGAAATGGAAAAAAGCAAGGCACTCAAAGCCTGTATTTTTTTCTCTTCAAATATTTGCAGAGAGGGAGTGTGGCACGGGCATAGGGAATGTGGTGCTTATTGCTCACACTACATTAAAATTCAGATTGGCTTATGCAATATCCCCAGCATAACTGCTCTGTGCTGATATTTTTATAACTCTTAATATCAAACAAATTGCCTCTTCACTGAGACAGTTTAATGTGACGGGGGCCGTGCCCGCCAGCTTCCTCACGCCGGCCCATAAAGATCACCGTTCTGTTACTGGGGACAGAGAAGCCATGAATTTCTTATCGAAAATGTGGCTGGATTATGTAGAGCAAATCTTAGATTATATTAAAGGGATCATGATACTTTAATTTCTTTAATTTTAATTTCGTTTCTCTCCTATCATCCCTTAAAACATCTTTTCTTACTATTAAAATGAAATGAGGGGGGAGCCCTCCAGATTGAATCAACTACTAATCATCCTTTTTTTGGTCTCTGTCCCTGTTTTTGTCCTATTTATGTCTCTTCCCCTGTCATCAGTGAATGCCTTCCACCCTTTTAATAGATGTCTCCTCTCTCCTTCATGATCTGACACAGAGAGATTTGGATGGATTTTCCCAGAAAATTCCCAGCATACTGTCAACTTCTGGATCTAGACAGTCCTCTTATTTGGGCAGGTTTTGCTTCCATGACAGTTGGACAGTAGAAAGAGGACTGCAGTGCTTTACTGCTTCCCAAATTCGTTCCATCACAGGTCCCCCACTAGCGCCCCCAAACCTCTATGTGACTAGAAAAAATAGACTGTGGGCATTAAACAATCAGTTCTCCCTTTCATTTATGAATAAAGGACTTAGAAAATAGCATTCAAATCAATGTTTGAGGTCATGCATATTCCCAAATAGAGTTGGGATAAATCAACCCAAAGCAAAGAAAGTTGGCATTTTATGAGCCCAAGATACTTCATTGTCGAGTTATCCAAATATTTTCCATATATTGAAAATTATT
Source organism: Talpa occidentalis (assembly GCF_014898055.3). NCBI lineage: Eukaryota > Metazoa > Chordata > Mammalia > Eulipotyphla > Talpidae > Talpa > Talpa occidentalis. The sequence goes on from NW_023604861.1 coordinate 96,134,666, forward strand.
CATGGACTCCTCACTCCCTCTCCCTATTACTGCCTCAGAAAGCCACTGAGAACAAAAAAGTTTATAGCAAGTGAAATAAGATGTCCTCAAAGGCCCCAAGAAATATATTGATGGGAAGGGTCACATCTGTAAGCATCTCAGTATAACACACACATTTTCATTTGTTTACAATAAAAGTACAGGTGGCAGCACAAACTCGAGAGGAAATAATAAAATCTTTTTGGCGTTATTTTCCATCCTCAAGACCTACACACTCCAGACTGATAGACACCGGTTGGCACTCCCAACAGAAAATATGTCATATCTCATGAGTCCAGAAAGGATGGGAAATCATTGGTAAAAATGCAATGATTTGAATTAGTATACTAAATATACTAAAGTTAGCACCTCTTCATAACAGCAAGCCTTTAGAAATAACCAAAGTGAGCAAAACATGTGCCTTGTTTAAAAAAAATCACATACAATATGCATAAAATAAGTGTCCATTTAAAATAATCTTTTGGAAAGATGTTTAGTATCATAAAAGCTAAGCACAATTGAGTGGATAATACTATATGGAAAAACAGATCTAAAATATGTATATTACCCTGTTTTTTAACTCTTATGGAGAGAAAATTAGGATAAGTTCCAAACTATAGCATAATATAGTTGATTTTTTATTTTGTGTTTCTATTTTTCAATGCTTAACAAAAAAAAGTGTATTGCTTTTAAAATAAGGGGAAAAAATAGTTTGAAAAACTGGCTTCAATGCATATCCCACTGGATCTGGAAAGGGAGTTTGCAAGATTTCTTGTATTTAGGCCATCACTTCCTCCACTAATAATCCTCAGGGCCTGTGGTGAGACAGCCCTCAGAAACTGCAGGGAAACCAAGAGACCCACCACCTGCCCTCAGGGAGTTTATAGTCTGCTACTCAGACAAACTTATACTCCAGGAGATAAACCTCTGTCCTACAGATGAGGCCTGAGGCCTTTCCTCTGTCAAGGACTTCCACTGGCTCCTGAATGATGCCAATGGGGCCAGGTATGGCTGCAGCAGCCTGAACTCAGAAGATTGGGGCTGCTCCCCCAAGTGCACCCAAAAAGGCTGCCCTCAGAGGCTCTCTAGTCTCCTCCTCTTCCCCTTCCCCCCTTGAGGCCCCTTCCTGGCCATCTCCAGAGCGTCCTGGTGCAGCTCCACCCCAATCTGTTGCTCCAGCCTGGCTAGAAATCTTCCAGGCCTTTTCGGTGCCACATCCAGGGAGGGGGAAAACGCACCCCGGGGCTACAAGTTCTTCTCCGGGGGAAGGGAGTTCCCTGGAGTCTGCAGCAGATGGGGGAGGCCCCAGTGGGGCGCACGTGGATGAATCTCTGGGAGGAAACCATGTACCATCCGCTCTCGCTTACTGCCATCCAGTGTTTTCTTCCCCCAGTGAGTCTCTTAATTTTGCTCATTTATCTTAAAGAGCTCCGTAAGCGCCGTGGGCTCTGGTGGGGGGGCCGCACGGGGGCTCCGACACCCGACCCCCACGCCTGCCTCCCAGAGGAGCCATCCAGCGCGGACCAAATCTCATTTTCCTACAAATAGTTTGTCAGAAGCAGCAGGGCAAGTAATAAATCACGGAGAGCGAGAGCCGAGAGGGAAGGAGGGGAGCGGGGAGCGGGTAGGGCGGGGCGCAGGGCGGAGGGAGGCTGGAGGCGCAGATGGAGGGAGCCGGGCAGGGAGCGCGCGGGAGGGAGGGGTGCAGAGGGCAGCGGGAAGAAAAACAAATAGAAAAGGAGGGAAGGAGATGAAGAGACAAAGAGGAAAACTGGAGGTGAAGGAGAAAGCACCGGGAGAGGGAGGGAGGGAAGGAAAAAGGAGAAACTGAGTGAAGAGAGGAAAGGAAAATGAGGGAAAACAAAGCAAGGTTTGAATCAGGGAGCAGAGAAAAGGAATCCAAGGGAGGTAACAGAAGAAAATAGAGAGGGGGCACCAAGACCTCCTTGGCCACCTTCGGAGCCCTAGGCTGTTGGGGAACCTGGTCTTGCTCCTTGTTCTCGCAGCTGCAGGGGGCGGACTGATGGAGGATGGAGGGCGTGTGTGTGTGTGTGTGTGTGTGTGTGTGTGTGTGTGTGTGTGTGTGTGGTCATCTGGTCCACTGCAGGTGGTCAGCCTGGAGAGAAAGTGTGCATGGCACTGCATCTCCTGGGGAGGAGTGGGTGAGGTTGCCACCCAGCTCTCACAGTGAAGCTATGTGACCTTAAGCAAGTCACTTCCTTCCTGTGTGCCTCAGTTTCCTAATCTAGAACATGGGAACTATGATCCTCCTTCCAAAACTAGTCGGATTTTGAAAAGGTGCCGACGGGAAACAGGAAAAAGCATCTAGCACACAGTGCAGGCTGCTGATTAGAAAAAGGAGCCTCCCTTGAGCATCTGTGCTCAGTGAACTCGGCCTGGGGCCTGGGGCAGGGGTGCTGGGCAAGCTGCTCTGTGAGCCTTCAAAATCTATGCACAACCTCACCACCCCCGCAGCCTGTGTTCCCCAGCCAGACACTATGATCCTTCAGCTGTCAACACAAGCACACTCCAGTGCTTTCTGCTTTGCCTTTGCTCTCCCCCAGGAAGCTTTGAACACTAGTGAGATCATCACTGTCAAGTTCTCTGTGCTTCTGGTGCTGGGGCAGCCTGATAAGGAAGACCACAGAGGTGCCCAGCCTCCCCTTCATCCCCCCAGCCCCAGTTCCACCCTCCCAACAACCTCTGGCTCCTGCTTGGCTCAGGAACTATGGGCTCAGAACAAGATTGAATTTCTTCTCTCCCACCCCTCCACCCCCTCCTCCTCCAGCTGCTGGGATGGAACCCAGTCTTGGGGAAAACTCTGGCACCCTTACTGGATTGGGGAGGGAAGTGGTACTGTGGAGCCCAAGTTGCAAAGGCTGAGATTTTGTGTGTAGGGGTCACAGAGCTACCCCCAACACCTAGTACGGCCCTGCATATAGTGGGCTGGAAAAATGAATGAAATTCATTAATAGCATGAATATGTATTTACTTCTTCAAACTTTATGGCTAAAAGGAAATTTGTTATTCCATGATAGGGAAAGGGCCACTAAAACACAAACTCCCCAAGCCAAGAAGAGATGAGGCTAGGTGTGCACCAAGAGCACTCTGTCTCTAAAGCACAAGTTCTCACCACTGCAGCCCAGGATGGGACACTGCCCATCAGCGTTACTCTCCCCGTCTGTGCTTATCCAGAGTCCCCTGAGTCCCTGGCCACAGAGGTGATAGAGAGACCCAAACCTGCAGTGTCCATCCCGCCTTCTCCTTACCTCCAGATTCTGGAGAAGGAACCCCATGGGTGTTTATATATGGGGTAACTAATTCATTTCTGGGGTCCATGCCATTTCCCTTGTCCTCTAGTTCTCAGTTATCAAGATATGCTGCTCTCAGACCCTTAGACCCAGGCCGCTGCCCTGTTGGGGCTTTGAGGATGATTTCACACAGCTCACTACCTCTCTCACCTGGGCTCTTAGGATTCAGGGCATACCTGTAAGGTGGGCATCCTCTGGGACCCCATGTGCAACAACGACAAGGAACTAATCCCAAGGAAAAGAGAACCAGGCTCTGTTCTCCTGCTGTCTGCTGGCTGGATGACCCTGGGTAATTCTTTTCACCCCTCTAGGCCTCAGATTCCTCAACTGGAAAACGGGAATATTAAAAAATCTATTTCTAACCCCCAGGCTGTTATGAGAATCAATTAAGGCAAAAGCTGTGAAAGCATTTTACAAATGAGAAGGCCCCTTATTCTCCAGCTCCTTCTCATGGCAGGTCCCCAGTCTCCTTGCTGAGGTACCTGCTCTGCCAGTCTACTGTGCACAAGATTTTTTTTTAAAAGATTTATTTATTTATACAAGCACTGGGTATGGTCAGAAGTGCGGGAAGGTGAGAGAATTCACCAGAGCCAGAGGGAGGAACAGAACAGGCAGACTGATGAAATACACTGCTGAGGGGAGCAGCGGGTGGCAGGAGAGGTCTGTGCGCCATGTGGGACCCTCGCCAGGCAGCTGGGGATTAAACCAGCGCTGTGGAGGCTGCGGGCAGCTTCGCAACCCAGCGTTCAACCGCTGTGCCACCAGGGAGGCCCCTGTGCACATGATTTTTTGATTTTTTTTTTTTTTGCTTATAATTTGTTTTATTTATTTATTTTTTTAAATAAATTTTATTTTTATATTCTCCAAACAATTGCAACCCCCTTATTTTGAACCCAATCCCTCCCCTCCCCGCCTCCCACCCCCCATAGAGTGTCTCTGGTTCATAGTTTTTTGTTGATTTTGATTTTCACTTTCTTATAGTTATTCATTTTCCTGGTCCCTTATTTAAGTTTTCTAGATTCCTGCTATGAGTGAGACCATTCGGTATTTTTCTTTTTCTTTCTGGCTTATTTCGCTGAGCATGATCCCTTCCAGCGCCATCCATGTTGCTGCAAATTGCATGTGTTTATCTTTTTTGAATGCTGAGTAATATTCCATGGTGTATATGTACCACATCTTCTTGATCCAGTCATCTATTTTTGGGCATTTGGGTTGTTTCCAAAGCTTAGCTCTGTGCACATGATTTTGACTGCAAGTTTGGACCCTGAGAATTACGGATGCCTCCTGGCCTGTCCTTGCGCAGAGCCATGGCACAACACCATTTAAAAACCCAGATTAGGGGGCCTCCCCGGTGGCGCAGCAGTTGAGCACTGGGTTGCGAAGCTGCCCGCAGCCTCTGCAGTGCTGGTTCGATTCCCGGCTGCTCCCTGGCCACCGGAGGAGGGTCTCACATGGCGCAACTCTGACTGTACCCAGTGCTTGTATAAATAAATAAAAATAAATCTTAAAAAAAAAACCCAGATTAGGGCCTCCATGGTGGTACAAGGGGTGAAGACACAAACTATGAAACTGTCTGTAGCCACTGCGGCACGAGTTTGATCCCCAGCAAGGGAGCAACCCACATGGCGCAGCAGACCTCTCCTGACTCCCTGCTGCTCCCCTCAGCAGTGTATTTCAGTCAGTCTGCCTGTTCTGTTCCCCACTCTGTCTCTGGTGAATCCTCTCACCCCCCACACCTCTGACCTGTACCCCAGTTCTTGTATGCATAAATAAATAAATGTTTAAAAAAAAAATAAACAAACAGGGCTTCCCCGGTGGCGCCGCGGGTTGAGCACGGCACTGTGAAGCTGTCTTCATCCTCTGCAGCACGGGTTTGATTCCCGGCCGGCCAGGGAGATTCCCACATGGCGTGGCAGACCTCTCCTGCCTTGCCCACTGCTCCCCTCAGCAGTATATTTTGGTCCGTCTACCTTTTCTGCTCCCTGCTCTGTCTCTGGTGACTCCTCTCACCCTCCCGTGCCTCCACCTCTGGCCTGTACCCTAGCTCTTGTATAAAAATAAATAAATCTTAAAAAAAACAAACAAACAACCCAGATTAAGCCTCATGAGGGAATCATCTAAAGGGAAGAAGGAAAAACAGCGACTAAGAGTTCTGGCAGGAGTGAAAAACCCAGTTTTAAAATTCCAGTTCTCCACATACTAACAGTGTTTACCTTGCAAACCTCAACTCCTCTGTCTATAAAATGGGATAATAATAATGCCATCTTAGAAGGTGGGTATAAGTATGTAGCAATAGGCTATATTAACCATTCAATAAATGGCTATTATTGTTATTTCCCTTATTTTTGTCTAGACACCTAAATAAATCAACAGCTAAACTTTATGTGCTTCTCACTTCTTTTTCATTTGTCCCAGTACCAGTCCTTAGGCTCACATCTTTGTCCCCTCCTCCCTGAGCTATGGCTACAGACTCTCCTCCCAACCACCAAACCATCAGTTTAACTCTGGCCTGGCCTCATGACCAAAGGGAAAAGCCAGCTTGGGTTTCTTGTATGGAGAGTGAGGTGAAGAGCAGCAAGGTGGCCTGCTCAAGGTCACAGGGATGCGACTGCAGAGTCACTTGGAGTCCTGGGCCCCTGGGGCTGATCAGGGGCCCTGGTGGGATGCTAAATTCCTCATAGCCAGAACTGGCTTCCCGATGTGCAGCACCCCACACCTCAAAACCTTTAGCAAGGTGCTCCAGGGACCCCCTCGCTGGTTCCAACCCATGTTGACCTCTTTCAGTCACCCTCGCCTTCCTCTGCCTTCTCACCCAGCCTTTTGGCTTTCTGCCACGCAGCTTGTTCATGGCTCATTCATGCATTGCCGGCCTCGGACTGGCTGCCCAGGACTCAAGAGTGTCTCCCTCGCAGTCTCCGTCTTGAAGGAGCCCCTGTGTCATGGGCCTACTGGCCAGTCATCCTCCCATACCAGCCTTCCAGTCCAGGTTACCTCCTTCAGGTCCTGAAGCCCACCTTCCTCCACAAACCTCCCCCAGGTTGGCTGACTGCTGAACACTGCTTCCTTCCTAACCAACCCCCTCCGCTCCCCCCCCCCCCCGCCCCATACATCGTCCCTCTCTGGAAACTGTTTTTTTTTTTTAAGATTTTAAGATTTTTTTTTTTTTTTAAATAGAGGCATGTTTTATTTATTTATTTATTTGTTTGTTTGTTTGTTTGTTTATACATGCACTGGGTACAGTCAGAAGCGCGGGAGGGTGAGAGAATTCACCAGAGCCAGAGCGGGGAGCAGAGCAGGCAGAAGGACCGAAGTACACTGCTGAGGGGAGCAGCGGGTGGCAGGAGAGGTCTGTGCGCCATGTGGGACCCTCCTCTGGTGGCCGGGGAGCAGCCGGGGATCGAACCTGCGTCGCAGAGGCCGCGGGCAGCTTCGCAACCCAGCGCTCAACCGCTGCGCCACCGGGGAGGCCCTGGAAACTGTTTGTGTGAGGTATTTTTATCTCTTTTTAAAAATTGGCCTTCTCTCTGTGTTGGTATAATATATATATATATAGTTAACATTTTTAAAACATATACTATTTTGACTGCTTCCTGAGTATCGAAGTCCACGTTGCTGTCCGATTGCCTTTTAAACCCCTGGAGGCAGGGACTCCAGTTCCCTGTGACTCTCAGGAAATCAATTCCCAGAGGCCACCCATGGAAAGGAGGCAGCCAGGCCTGTCTTGAGGAGGAGAGAAAAAGCACCCACAGAGCCAAGTCCTGAGTTTTACAGATGCCAGCAGAGAGAGCAGATAAGCACTGGGGATGCCAGGGAAGGCAAAGACCATTTCTGGATATGGAGAACCCAGGAGAAATCTCACCCTCAACACCCCATCCTCTGAGTGTCAATTTAAATGCCTGTACAATGGCTTCTCTCATTCCCAACTGCATTCAAGCTCCTTCTTCTAAGGAAGTATCACGTTCTGCATGAAGCCTGCCTGATGACCGTGCATTTGATGTGGGAGTTTGGGACCCTGTGCACTATTTTGCTTTCTCTCTGCAGTTCAGTTGTGCAAATTCTAACCCCCAAAAGGCCAGAGTCTATCAGCTTCTGTATTCCCTCCCTTCACAACATCTCCTGACGTGGGGCCCGAGACTTTTTTTTTTTAAAGATTTACTTATTTATGCAAGAACTGGGATACAGGCCAGATGTGCAGGAGGGTGAGAGGATTCACCAGAGACAGAGCAGGGAACAGAACAGGCAGATTGACGAAATGCAGTGCTGAGGGGAGCAGCGGGCGAGACAGGAGAGGTCTGCCGCACCATGTGGGTTTGTCCCTGGCCGGCCAGGATCAAACCCACGCTGCAGAGGCTGTGGACAGCTTCACAGTGCAGCACTCAACTGCCTGCGCCACCAGGGAGGCCCGGGGCCTGACACTTAGTAGGTGTTCAATAAATGTCTGTCACAGAGAAGACAGGAAGAAGGGAAAGAGGGGAGGGAGAGAGGAATGGAGGAGAAAGAAGGGATGAAGGAGGCCAGCACAGGAGGGAGAGGGAAGAAAGGAGGGACTGCCAGGAATGCTATCAGCTGGCACCGACTCTATAACCACGCAAGCGGGCAGGCAGCTTCCTCAGCGCTGCTCCAGGATGCCCCCCACCCATCCCAGCCTGGCAAGGGAGCCTGGGGAGCAGATTTAATTTTCTATTGTCGCCCTGGGCATGGAGCCCCTGTATCCTCAGCGCCCTGTGTGGAAACCAGCACTTTATGGATAACACTGAATATGTGCTTCTGATGAGCAGGAACAGCTGCAAACTCATTTGGAGATTAAGATTGCTCAGATCAACAACCTTGAGCAGGATCCAGTAAGAGATAAGAAATCCATCAGCACTGCCACTCCCTTCAGGAACAGGAGGTTGAGGAACAGAGGGGGAGTGCGGGCAGCCAGGGTCTTCTGGCTGAGAAGCAAGTGGGGCTCCCAGGTGAGAACCCAGCCGCCAGATGGCAGACACGTGATGGTGTCTGGGAGGTCGGTCTGGGCTGTGATCCTTGCACATCAATAGTTAACATGGAATCCACTGACATTTGCGCCAAATAGAAATGTATCCACACATTGCTCTTCCTTTTTCTGAGAAGTGGGGGGCCTTAGGTTTCCATACTCATCTCTTTCTAGCAGAGTAGGAATTTACACAGATGCAGAGGTGAGTCAGGGCCAGGACAGGGCACCAGGTTAGGCTAGAGCTTGAATTCTTGCAGAGAAGCTTTGAACTGGTAGCTCCTTGGAGCATTAGTTTGTCCAGCCTTGTCCTCATTTGCAAAACATTCAATTCCACTCACTTTAAATGCCCCCTCCTTGGAAGGTGAGCTTACATGCCCACAAAATAGGTAGCCTTTCCAATCCCTAATCTTCCCAGTTAAGGTGGCCTGTGTCACATCTTCCCTCTTTGTAGGTGTCTCTTCTTGAACAAGGAAGCTTCAATGGGATTGCAGACTTTTTTTTCCAGAAAAATCTTCAGTTGCAGTTTTCCTTATTTCAGTTCAGAACAAATCCCTCTCCCATTCCATAAGCTTCTGAAGTATGGTCAACCAGGTGAATTTACTCTGCTCTAAAATTCACTTAAGAACCTGGTTACTTTTTCTCACATACTTTCAAAGCATCTTCACTCATTCATTCCTTAATTATTTTATTCATATAGTAAATGTCTTATTGAGAACATACCGTTAGCAAGACTATAAGAAAAAGAAAAAAAGAATAAAACAACCCTATCCTTAAGAAACTTTATTACAGGAGCTGCACTGCTGGTGGGAGTGCAAACTGGTCCAACCACTATGGAGAGCTGTGTGGAGATTTCTGGACCTACTAAACATAGAGCTTCCATATGATCCAGCAATTCCACTCCTAGGTATTTACCCAAAGGACACAGAAACATCCATTCCAAAGAGCACCTGCACCCCTATGTTTATAGCAGCACTGTTTACAATAGCTAAGCTTTGGAAACAACCCAAATGCCCAAAAATAGATGACTGGATCAAGAAGATGTGGTACATATACACCATGGAATATTACTCAGCATTCAAAAAAGATAAACACATGCAATTTGCAGCAACATGGATGGTGCTGGAAGGGATCATGCTCAGTGAAATAAGCCAGAAAGAAAAAGAAAAATACCGGATGGTCTCACTCATAGCAGGAACCTAGAGAACTTAAATAAGGGACCAGGAAAATGAATAACTATAAGAAAGTGAAAATCAAAATCAACAAAAAACTATGAACCAGAGACACTTTTTGGGGAGTGGGGGGCGGGAGGGGAGGGATTGGGGTCAAAATATGGGGGGTTGCAATTGTATGGGGAATATAAAAATAAAATTTATTATTTAAAAAAAAGAAACTTTATTACAGGAGAAATAATTTCAGCAAATAAGTAAATTATTACATGTATACTTTTGTGCATGCCATACAAAATAATGCTAGAGTTGATCAAGATCTTAAAGGTCATCTAGCCTTTAAAATATCCAGTTCCTCACATACTGGCCTTAGAATCCTGATCACAGTACCATTTTTGGATCTGGCATTTGGTAGGACTAAGTTTCATGGTTATAAGAAAGAGAACAGAGTTCATGGACTCCTCTAAAACCTGCCCTTCTTGGGGCTTCCACACTTCTCTCCAGCCCACTGACCTTTTTAATCCAGAGTTTAACTTCTCCAGGCCTCTGACCATGCCTCTGTAAAATGAGAGGGTTGGACTACAGGACTTCTGAGACCCTTCCAGCTCTAACATTTTATGATCTACGATTAAGACTGAGATGACATTGCTCAACCCACTGTCTAGAGGGTGACCCGCCAACTTTCATAAAAACAATCATCATTAACCTATGTTAATTGGTCAATAAAACCATCACTGTTTTATAGCATGAAACTTGGGACCTGCCGAGACCAACGTTACTGATGAGCCCCAGTGGAAGTTCAGCCTTAGAAATGACAAGAGCTAACTGGTAATCGCCAGTCATTATTAGTCAAAGTGACATAGACTCAAACTTTGACTGAAATAAGAATAGACTGAAGGAGAAATGAAGTGACATAAAAAAACCATCTCAGTGTTGGAAGAAAGGGCAAAATAGATTGGGGGTAGTGGGCTTTCTGGGCTAGAGATTGATGGGTACTTCAAAAGGAATCTAGAAGTTTTGCTTAATCACAGATGCATATCCCTGTCTCCCTACTCCTGGGTGCTTAAAAGACCACTGCCACCAGGACCAGGCCATATGGGATCAGTGATAGAGGAGCTGGCGTTTGCCTTCCAGCCTCCCCTGACAACTGCCTCCCACCCTTCATCGAGCGGCTGACCCCACTCCGCATCTGCCCACTTCTCACATTCAGGATGATCTCCCATTCCTGACGCTTCACTCACACCTTGGACTTGACATAATTCAGATCTCTTAGGCTCTCCCTCAAGCTTTTTCTTTTGTGTCCCTCCCTGTTTATGAGTTACCAAGTATGACCACCTACTGCGCCTGATGACTAACGTAGTCTCTCTTACTAACTCCTCACTACAATTCCGGGACTGGATTTTTCTCACCATTTTATAGTGAAGGAAAATGCAGTTTGGAGAGTCTGAGGTCATGTATCGGCAACCAGTAGATGCAGACTTGCTTGCTTCCAAAGTTCTTTCTCTATCATCAGAACCCCATCCTACCAAGCACCCTGACCAGGTCTCCCTGGGCCACCCTCCAGGAAGAATGAGATTACATTGCAAATGACCCATGGCTCTACCTTGTCCAAGGGGAGAGGAAATGGCAACAAGAAGCACCATGACATGAAAGTGCGAGATTCCTTTGAGTACTGAGCCACGGCCCAGATAAAGCCGGAAAGGGGACAGTGTGGGGTTTGTAGTTTCCAGATGTGAGAAGCCAGAGGCAGTGCAGGTGAGGACAGGCAGCTCAGGAAACCAAGTGGAGGACCTCTGGGCCTGCGGGGAGGGGTGGCTTTAGCACAGGGCATCTACCAGGGAGAGGGAAGCTCATTACAGATGCTTCATATGGCTGAACAGGAGACCTTGAAGGTCAGCCGGCCAGCTTTCATCATCTTGTGTCATCGCTCCAAGAAATCTTCCAGAGTCATTTATATACAACATCAGATAAAGACCCTATGTGGTAACTACCAGGTTGGAAAAAACACAATGGGTTCACATAGGCCTTCACTCTATACACTTACCATCTTATCACATGAAGACATAAAAGTGTCCTTACAACACTCAAAAGCCATCCCTCAAACGTGACTTTAAAATGATCATATATGACTGGTGGGCCCAGCTTTAGGAAAACTGGTTTTACAAATGCATAAAGGTATCAAACTGGGTTCTGGGAGAAAGGATTCTTTAGATTATTTTCAGGTTTTGAATTACCAAACTTTACCTTATGAGTTTTCCAGAAGCCTAGGTTATCTATTGTGTAAAGTGATAATGACTCACAAATATATAACCCGACAAAGCCTTGCAGACAGTCACACTGTGACAACCCACCTATGACCCTGGAGATACGCTTTTTGATTTGACAAAGCTCCACTGATTCCTGCTATAGTGTTGTCACTAACCAGAAAGATTCTAGAAACCTTTCTTTAGAAGTTAAAGATGTGACTGGTTATTATAAACACGTTTTATTAATGCTCACGTTACTATGAGACACAGTAACATGGTATTATATGTGCATTCTAAATGCTTGAGCAGTATAGTTAATGTTGAGTGAGAGTTAATAAGATGCTATTTCCCAAGGACTCACAATGAACAAAGTACCTAATACGTGAAAAACATTCATGGGCCCCAGGATCCCCAGGCCATGAGGACTGACCCCAGGTCTGGCCCTTTTGAGTTAAGGGATATTTTTCATACTTCCCTTCTCCAAGCCTCAGTTTCCTCATTGGTAGCTCCTCCACCAGGTTCACCTCCAGGTTCCCACCCCATGTTCCCCCTCCTGCCTCACTCTAACAGTGCTCTCTTGGGGAGCCCTGTCCCCACCTCCTCACCCACCACGTGGCCTCTGTCCCTGCTGCCCAGTCTGTCCTCTGCTTTCTCTCACTTCACAGCCTCTTTGGTTCTTGTCATCCGTGAGATCTCAGTTCAAGCATCATTTCCTTAGAAAAACCTAGTTGTAGAAACAATCGAGTCAGATTCTTCCCTAATAAACTACATTCTGCTGCATTTACCACCAAGGCAGATTAACGAGCATTTGTGCCCTTTTTTTCTATTCATGTTTGTCTCCTCCCCTGGACAAGAAGCTCCAAAGACAAGAGACTGTGCTTAAACCCATCACTGAGCCCCAGGGAGCTAGAGCATAGTGAGAGCTTAATTACTAGGTATTGGTGAAGAATTAAAATTAATCAATAAATTGAAATAAAATTGCCAGCACATGCCCTGTACCTAGGGAAAATATAATCTCAAATTATAAGCATCTGACCTTATACATACTTCATTCCTTCTGCCAGTTGCTTACCACCCCCTACCACCCGCCACTGATCTAGCCAGCCAGGGAGTCTGGAGTAAACATATAGCACCCTAATGTCAAGTACAGATGGCTGTCCACCTCCACGTGTTTTCTCACTGCTTTTTTTTTTTCTGGGTGCCCATGTGTCCTCCCTCCCAATTTGCCCCTCTCTTTTAGGCCTCAGTCCAGAAGACCCAAACCACGATGTTTATCCAAATCACCTATTTTTTGGAGTCTTCAAAGAAATTTGTGTTTCCCTCCTCCCTTCTCATGTCTGCCTCTCAGCCAATCTTTCTCCCATTCTTTTCCCTCCAGTCATTCTATTCATGAGCCAAAAATTGACCTTAATCATGACTGATAAATGCAAGAGCAGTGCTCAGGCGATCCATCTGAAGCAGTGAGAGTGGAATTAGATGTCATAAAGAAACAGTGCCACCAACCTCGAAAGTCCTTGAACATTCCCACATCTTCTCCAGAGTCCCCTATAGAGTCCATTTCTGCAAGGCGTCAGCACTCAGGGAAAATGTATACAGTCTTCAGCCTTCAGATGCACAGTTTCACCACCAGCATGGCAACAATCCCGGCTGATGATTTGTTTTTACTGCACATGTGCCACGTCTTAGCAACACTGTGAGTAGATGTTGTGGGAAATTCTGTGAATTTATAATATTTTTATAACAAAAGGTCCAGACTCTTGAACGCCTTTGTAACTTTCATCCTTCCTTCTGAAAAGTTGGAAGCAATCTGATAGATATTCATGGAGAAGATCTCTGGAGACCACCCATGAGGCCAGGTCTTTGGTCTGCATCTCCGTGGAACTTGGAGCAAGCTCCTCACCTGTAGCACAGGCCCTGAGGTCCATTAAGATGAAGCTCATGCAGTAGTCTTAGCAGTGAGACCTCCAGAAGTCTATCTCAACCCCACGAGGGCATCCTCCATGCCTGTGTCCTCCATCTACCTGTTTGTCCTTGGTAAAGCTGGCTTCCCCTCTCTCAGCACCTCTCCTTAGCATCCAGCTCTCAAGGAAACCTGCCGTCATAGGAAAATAAAAGTCACCAGGCAATGCAAGAAGGCAGCCATTTTCCATGATAGAGCTTCTATCTCCAAAGTGTATACCCTTTGCAAATGACGCATCAGGTAGAAGTGACTCCCCACTTTATAGATGAGGAGATGCAAGTTAAATGACAGAGGCTGGGTGGAGGAGCTGAGGCCCAAATGCAGCTGACAGCCCTGTTCCCTTGAAGTCCCTGCACCTCCCATCCAGAGTCCACGCATGTAAGTTCTCCATCCAAGGGTGTTAATTTTCCAGGGATCAAAGTGGACAATGCCCAAAGGGCAACACAGATGCATATAGAAGGGAACCCAAGGTGAGCCTGAGAGAAAAACTATCAAGGATCCAGTTGGAAGGATACCAGGCTACTGCCAGGTAGCAGAGAATGAATCTGGATACAGAAGTCAGGAAAAAATGAATAGGCATCTCCAGATAAAACAATCTGGGTGGGGGCTGAGAAGCTAGGAGCTGCACAGCAGGGGTGCATACCTATGCAGTCATGTCACTCATTTCATGACAACTGGGACACAAAGGAGCCAGGCCACACAACCCCTGGCAGAAAAGGATTAGCCACTTCCTGTGTGCATAGGTACATATACCTTTATACAGGTGGGTTTCTGGGATGCTCTGTAAGTGACCCAGATTGTAAATTTTAATGCACCAGGGAGATTCACTTGTTAAAGGTCCCTAGAGGAATGCAGGAATTGAAGATGACTAGGTAACCAGCCATCCCCGGCCACCCTGGATTGAAAGTCTGTGTTCTGGCAAAGCAGGCCTTCCAGAAGTGGGACAGCTGGGCTGACCCTGGCCCATATTTATTCAGCCCACCCTGGTTTCTGATGAGCAGCGAACCACTGATTATTACCACTGCTGGCTGCTGTGGCCTATTTGTAGTGGTCTCCAGGGAAGAAGAACCACAACCTCCTTCACAAACTCATTTCAGTTCCTAAACTTCTTCCAGTCTGAGATTTCTCCTCTGCCCCCAACCCCAAAACCCCCTTTAGGAGGGGGTGACTATCCCCCTTAGTCCTTTTGCAAACTGGCAAGCCATTTTAACTTTCCATAGTCCTTTTTCTTTTCTCATACGTTGCCTGACTCCATCTCCCCCACTCCACCCCTATGCCTCCCACTCAGCTACCAAAACAAGGAATTTCTGGCTAAAAGGCAAGGCATTGGAGCCTGGTGATGGCCTGAGACAGCCTTCTGAGTGGGAGTCACAGCTCTGCCTCCTCTGAGCTGGGTCAGCTTGGTCTTGTGAGCCTCAGGTTCTAGTCTGTATGAGGCAGAAATAATACGCAGCTCATGGAGTTCTCAGGATTAAAGAAAATCAAGTATATGATTCCTGACATAAGAGGGCTGTGAGGACTCCTATGTCAGCCTCAGTCCCCTGTCACACTCACTATGTCTTCCAATTGTCTGAGGACTTCAGGAATCCATTCGTGGGGACTCCATTCAGCTCCACAGTGTGCATGGCGCTAATATATGGTGGGTCTCATTGAGGTCTCATGGTGATTATGTGTGGCTTGTTATTATCCCCCTCATTCTACCATTTTTATTTTTTTAAATATGCATGCTGTATAGCATGTTTGAAGCAAATAAACAAGTAAATTTAGATTGTGTAACAAATATCCCACTACACTAACTAAACAAACTATTTGGAAATGAGAATGAAATAATAGACATGGTGTTATCTTGGGGAACTTACAGGTGATTTGGCAGAAATATCTGGACACACACACAGAGGTATGTGCGCACACACACACACATACACAAGCACCCATGCACTTACATGTTCCCTGCAGCAAGCTGGTCAGGCTAGTTTGTTGAATGCAAGCAGGTACTCTAAGGAAATTCCTGCCCTCTGGTCCCCTGAGCTCTCTGTGAGGTTTGTGGCTGCTGCCCCCTTATAGACCTACCTGAAAGACTGGCAGAGTTTCTGTCACCAAGAGCGAGAGAGGAAGGAGGAGGAAGAGGAGAGAGGACTTGATGTCAACTGGACATGTTCTCTGTTCTAGTACCTGTACTATGTGCCCATTGCAATCATTAACTTAATTCCAGAGCAACAGTGCAAAGTATCATAGCAGATGGTGTCCGGCATCACCCCCGTCCCCCTTCAACATCGAAAGACTCATTTCCCTGTTCTCAGACCTCTCTGAACCTGAGCCTGGTAAAAGAGAACCAACTCAGCCAAGGTCAAGCCTACATCCAATGAGTAGTCGATAATAGGACTTTAAAGGTTTAGTGCCTTCATCCCAAAACTACAGACTCTCTCCACTTCAGAACTCTGCATGTAATACACCTTCTCCCTGTGGCCAATCCTGCTTCTTTCCTTTCCTCCACAGGTGTACTCCCAGAAGCACTCCACAATAAACTTCCTGCATGTTAAACTCAGTATAAAGAAATAGAATGTCAGAGAGGTGAAGTAACTTTCCCTAGGTCACACAGCTTTAAAGTGAGAGGACTGGCCTCAAGCTCAAGTTAGTTTTGCTATAAGACTGTTATTCTCAGTCAGGCCTTGAAATCTAAAACTCCTTGAAAGAAGCAAGATGTGTGCTTCAGGTCATGAAAAGTCCAAATGCAATCAGCACTGAAGGTTTAAAATAGATTCTAGTCCTTGGTTCCTGTCCTCTTTTGAAAAGCTGTTCCTGATCATCAATACAAGAAGTCTTGTGTAACTGACAAGTTCAAAAAGACCAAGCCAGATGTCCTGCAGAAGTGTGAGGACCCAAATGCTGGTACTGATCCACTTACTATTTGTGTGACTTTCAACAAGATACACGCCATCATTGAGCTTCAGTTTTCTCATCTAGAAAAGGAAAATAAAAGTTCTGTTCTAAAATTGTTTTTAGGATTAAATGGCATGATAAATCTCTTCAAACTATTTTTGGAATGCGAAACATTTTAAGTTCATTATGAAACCAGTGCCTAGAAAAGATGAGAATAAAAGGGTGTTCACCCAAAAGGCAAGGTAGATTCCATCAACTTCCATGCGGCTAGCCCACACTGAGACTCCAGGGCTTTTTAAGAGACTGTTGATGCTTTCGGGAGAACCTCAAACTAAAGCTCACTGTCACCCCAGAGCAGATGGGGGTCCTGGGACAAGCAGGGTATAGGGTGCAGGAGACCAGGACTACAGTCCTAAATTTCTCAAAAATGAATTCTGTTAATTCCCACACCATTGCCCCTTTCTGGCTCTGGTTTTTTTTTTCTTTTTGAAATGAAGTTGTTGGCCTAGATGCACCTTAGCACCTCTTCCATCTCAAGCATATAGAATTCTTTAACTAGTGCCAGCTAGAGGAAGTGTTCTTCCTCTTCCACCCCACCCATCATGTCTATCAATATGCTACCCCCACACCTCCACCCTGGGGCATAATGTCCTTGCAACTCAGGTCAGAGCCATGAAGGATTGGAAAGGAGAGAAGCAGCCTGCCAGCAAGTCCAGGTACCCTTGAGTCCCTGGTACCCTTGAGCAATAACGAGTCATTGCTGGTGGCTCTCTGCAAGGGTGTGTATGAATGCCATTACCTAAATGCCAAACCCTCACCAAGCAGGTCTGAGTGTGCTCCAGTGTAGGTGGCTGGTGTGTGCTGACTGGTGGTTCATTTATAGCAAGCCTCAAAACACACCCAATTGTTCCACTCTGCAGAGCATCTCAGGAGCTGCACCCAGATCTTAGAATGAGCCAAAGAAAATACAGTTGGGAACGAAAATGTACTGGGGAAAAGTTGAGTGAATGCACACCAATGCTAAATAGCCCACGGTTGTTCAGAAAGTCAGTTTACAAAGTTAATGACCAACGCGTTCTTCCCAGAATCAGATTCTCATCTCTGTGCACTTTGGCACGTAAGGCAACAGGCAGGGGGAGCAGCTGCCTCTCTCATCTTGTGGGGGTTCAGTGGGCCTTTTTTACAAGCCTCTCTCTGAAATATATGCTTCCCAGGAGAAAAAAAAGGGGGTGTGTGATGTGGTTTGCAGGGATGAAAACTATTTCCATGGCAAAAATATTTCCACCACCCCCAACAAGTTGCAGTTTTAGAGAGATAGTTTCAGAAAGAAATAGGGTGAAAACTGGAAGAGCTCTAATTTCATTCCCCTTTCATTCATTCACTCACTGAAAAGTACTTGAGAAGTACCTGCTACATGCAATTTACTTGACTATCAACCCAGATTGTATGAATCCCCATGTGATTTCAAATTGCCCTTTTAGAAAATTAAGTAGAAAAGCGATAATGAGTAACTTTTGTAATCAATTTCTGTAGAACCATTGGTGGATTTACTTTTGTGCACGATTCTGACAATGGAGCCATGTGATATTTGTGTTATCCATGCTGCTCTGTCCATAAGCAGAGGTGGTATTTATAGGTAACATTTACCTACAAATGTGTGCAGGTGGAAGAGGAATCATGTCCTATAGAATAAACCTAAAGGCACTTGCTATTGTTGGGCTTAACCTTCTAGTCCAGAGATGGTCTAGAACTTGTTGTCTGGGGCCAGTGTGGATCAGCAGGAAAAGGTGCCTTGGGACCCATACCCCTTGGGGGTTTGGAGGGCTGGGCAGGAGGGGAGGCATTTGGCCTTCTGGCATTTCTACTTGAAGGCTATAGCCCAGCACCCTTCAGTTCTACTGACCAGAATGTTAGAGTTCTTCAGCTTTCCTTGCCTCTGAATATTATGTTCATGCTGATGCCTGGGCTCTTTTACCAGGATGAAGATCTCAGCTAGATAGATGAACTGAATGGCCAGAACAAAGTACCAGACTGTCTGCTGCTTCCCTCCTTGTTCAACAGAGCCAGCCAAGGGGCAAGCTCCCACTCCTGGTAAAGGCCGAGTGTCAGGCATGGCGTAGGTGCCCTGTGGAGTCACTTGCCTGGGCATAAAAGCCAGTTCCCCTCCTCTTGGCTAGGAGCCTACTGCAGAAGTTGCAGTTCCTTATGAGTTTGCTCCAAAGACAGCTGCGCTCTTCACCTCATGTCTGCGTAATTAACCAGCAGTTGTTCCCGCTTTGTGGAACACAGACTAGGCAACCCCTGTGAGTCCTATGGGGATGTTCCAAGTCTGATTGGCAGACGCTTGGCAGGCAGGCAAAGTTTCTGCAATGCTTGACTGAAGAGATTGAGGACAATCCAATTTTTTCTTCTCCATCTCAAAGCCTCCATATCCACCTCTCCCATCTCCCTCAGGACCCTCTGGTGTAACCGCAGCTGTCCTGCTGGACACGGACTAACCCCCTCCCCCCCACTTCCCTGAGGTGGTCCAGATCAAGCTTGATTTCCACTGTTGGGTGGGAATTTAGGTTGAATCCCTAAATCCATTGAATTCTACTGTTCAGTCAGAAAGAAATCTAAAATATCATGGGGTCAATTTCACCATTTTGCAGAAGAGCAAAATTGCCCTTGATATACCCAATGACAAACAGCTGGCCAGGGCAGGCCTGAACCCACTCCCAGAGCAGGTCATGGCCAAACTCCACTCATTTGATCCTTCCCAAAACCCTGTAAAACTTTCAGTCCATTATAATCTGGAACTTCAGGATTTTCCATGCTAAGCCTCACTGTATTCTGCTTCTAAGCCTCTAGTGCTAATCTCTTAGCTCAATTCCAAGTCTACCTGAAGATCCCTTGGTCACAACTTCGTAGAACCCTGTTACCTTCCTCATTCTTTAATGTAGACTGTCACCTGTGTTCCTGCTTGTGGATGTTGCATTCTAGGTGTGGTTCTGTCCTGGGAGGCAAACAGGTGCCTGCTCCTCTGGGAAGAAAGAAACATTCCCCTTAGCCAGGTAGTTGCAGGGCCATTGCAATGGGACTCATACCTCAGGCAGGAAGATCAGCACGAGTCTTCTGGATGACTGGTTTCCCCAGTGGACTCTCAGGAAGTGGTCAGGGAAATAGCAGCTGGCCTCTCTGACCTCTTCCAATATCAGCTGCATATTTAGGGACTGAAAATCCCTCTTCCTCTGGTGGCTCAATCTGTCTCGGGGGAGGAGTGTTAGAACCTAGTTCTGCCCAAAAGGAAAGTGGAGCCCCCTCTCCATAAATTCCACAGTGAGAGCCTTTCTAGTGTGTAGGGTAGACCCAGGCCCTCCTAAACAAACATCTCTTCTTCTCTAGTCCAAACATCTCCAGCATTATGGAACCTAGTCCCCAGAGTGCCTCCAACATGCTCTTGGTTATGCCCCCAGAGGTCCAAGTCCACGAACAGTGCTAGGAAGGGGCCTGTGTGGAGAAGAACCAAACCTCCCTCCCCAGCAGTGATGTCTGAGGTTATGACAACTGTCTGAGCAGTGTGCTCCCCAGGACCTCATCTCAGTCCTCCAAGACTCAGGGCCCAGTTTTCATCAGCATTGTCTCCTTCTTACATTTGGTCAGGATGCCTTTCCTTATATTTTCAAGACCTCTCCTATGCTTTTTGTTCAAAGTCCTTCTCAAATCCCTCTTTTTCTGCCTGGCCTACTCTGTATTAGGTACTGGGATTGGGGGTGGATAGCTACTAAACATTAAAGTAAGGGGGTGAGCTTGGCTCATCACTAAGGTTATTGCTTATATTATGTTATTCGATTGCCTTCTTCCTTAATTTAATCACAGCTTCTGGCTTATCTCCCTCCTCAAGGACACGATCAGGCTGGCCCAGCCCTATTGCTTAATAAACACTTGCTCATTCAATTGGATTGATGCATATGGAAGAATAGAATGGACCAGGGAAGAGAAGCGTTGATAAGCAATGGGCAAAACATTCAGAAATGCAGAGGGGGAGGCCCATTCCCAGGAAAGTGACTCAGCTGGGGACAGGACAGCTGGGAGTGGGCTGGAAAGAATGCATGCAACTCAGGGAAACAGGAGGGAGATGCCAGCATGAGTGTGCCTCTTGTGTGGGATAAAGAGTTTGAGTACAGACCTAAGAGAGAAAAACTGGAAGACAAATAGGTGTGATTGGCACTAGATCTGGAGCATCAAAATCAGGGTGCACAAGTCACCCACTTCATGCTCTGAGCCTCACCTGCAAGATGAGACTTGGAGCAAAGCCTCCGTATGTGGTCTGGGGTAGTTGGGACTACAATCTCAGGTCCGTTCCAGGACTTACTCACCTTTAAAGAGATCCCCAGGCGATTCCATGCACCTGAAGCCTGGGGCACACTGTCCTGGACAATCTCTGCGATTCCAAAGCAGAGATTTTCAAAACATGAGCTTCAGACCTCCTTAGTACGCCAACGCTCCTACACAGCAAAATCACCAGGGAAGCTTTTAAAATCTCAAGTC
The DNA here is from genome assembly GCF_014898055.3 of Talpa occidentalis. Classification (NCBI taxonomy): domain Eukaryota; kingdom Metazoa; phylum Chordata; class Mammalia; order Eulipotyphla; family Talpidae; genus Talpa; species Talpa occidentalis. The sequence continues at coordinate 96,155,752 of NW_023604861.1, forward strand.
CACAAGGGACCTCTTTGGGAAGACAGCTTATTTGTGTCTTGATTGGGGCAGTGGTTATATAGATGTACGTATTTGTCAAAATCCATGAACTGTATCTTTTCAATGGGTGCATTTTAGTGTATTTAAATTAAATCTTAGTAAAGGTGATTTCAAAGAAAACTATCCCCAAGCCTAAATCATTTACTTGAGTAAAGTTGTAATAAAGAGCATTGTATTCAAGTAGAGCAAGAAGGACTTAAAACCCAGTTCATCTCTCCCCCTAGAGAGGACAGTGCTCAAGCGTGAATGTGAGGTGGCAGCTTTTCTAAGGATACAAATCAGTGTTACCTCACCTGTATGTTAAAATATTACCATCTGTCACACACACACACACACACACACACACACAGTACCAATGCCGCAACTCATACCAGTTAGCTCAAAAATGCCGGGATATTTTTAAACTTGTCCATGTGATTCAGGTAGGCAGCAGGGCTGACAACCACTTGAGAACCTCTCGCCAGTGTTAACAATCAATTCCTAGTCTCCATCAGGATTCCCCCAAGAGCCCAACACTGTGCCAAGGGAAGAGCAGGGTGGGGGAGTGGGTGGAGGAACAACATATGATACACTGTGGTGCTGAGTCGTGCACAGTCTAGTTTGGGGTACCAGACACGAGCCTGCATAAAAAGAAGTTAAGTGATGACTGAGGTAGGGCCACTCCCACCATGAAAAAAAAAAGACCAAGTAACCCACAGAGTGACAAAAATGTGGCAACTCCTGGAAGTCACAGTACTTCCCTGTGAGGTAACTTTTGAGAGCCCTCAGCTTATTCTCATCTCTGCTTTTATAGTTGAGTGAATGGAGTCTCAGACAAACTAAGTAGATTCCCCTGAGTCACACAGCTAGTACAGGAGAGTGGAAGCCTTGAACTCACACCTGCTGGCTCCAGGGTATATACTGTTTCCTGAGTGCCACATGCTTCCCAGGAGACAGGCTGAGCTCTCCCCTCCTTTATCGATTCATCAAAACCTATGAATTGCTAAACTGTGTGGTGCTCCAACTTGAGACATGCGAGTAGAAAAACGAGCCAGAGCAGAGGTGTGTACCTGTGTTTGTGTGTGTGTGCGCGCGCGCGCGCAAGCGCATGTGCACACATGCGTGGTGCGGAGCCTCTGGGTGACATCCACCTAGCATGCAATTATGGGGAAATGGTGCCTGATTGGAAGGTACAGGTGCCTGGTTCCTCTTTCCTCCTCAGAAAGAAGAGCCACCATGTGCGAGGAGAATAATTCAACTCCAGGAGGCGAGAGCATGGCGAGCCCCACCGCCCCTCCTCCTTTGCCAGGGCAACGTAGGATGGCAGACAACACTGTGGCTGCCTCATTATTGGGCTGCTCGGCCATTGTCCCCAGCACAATGGTTTCCGGCCCTGGCTTTGTGTGAGGCTGCCAGCCGAAGTTATTAACCACAGGATCTGCCTTTGAGGGACATCCAAGGGAGGGGTGAAAGGTCACCAGGAGCAGTGAGGGGAGCGGAAGTGGGAGGGAGAGGCAGCACAAAAGAGAGGGATGAGCCCCTGTCCCCCTCCTCCTCCTCCTCAAGGAACCCCAAACAGAGCTGGGCCCAGAGGGAGGTATGGGGGGGGCGGTGTCAAGAGGAAGTTCCTGCTGCTGCTGCAGAACAGAGAAGGCCTGGGATGGCCAGCCATTCTGATGGGCCTCAGGAGTGTGAGCACAGATGGGGAGATGGGCTGCAGGTGGAGAGGACAGAATTTGATGGGACAGAGGCTAGGCATGGGGCTTCTCCACTTGCTCTTAAGATAGGTATCTGTTAACCAAGATGTGTTATATCTTGTCCTCTGACCCTCGAGAATGGACCAGAATGCACTGGCCTGGTAGGAAGGACTGACCCCTCCCCAGCACTGCCAATGTTCATCCATAGGTCTGGATAACGGAGATGAGAACATCATAATTTTCGACTGTCAGCTACAGACAAGTCTTATTAGTCGTCTGGTGACAACCTGCCTTTAATTGCACCGGACAGCTAGTGCTCAGAGAGGACGAGGATCCTGTGGAGGGCACAGACCCAGGACAAGCCACGCTGGACATCGTGTATGTCTACTCCCTGCCCTTGCAGGAACTGGGCTTCTAGCATTCACCTGCAGCTTTATTCTCACCCCAGACTTTCCCATCCCCTGGGTGGGAGAGGGAAGAAAAGTCGCAAGCTCTTTATGATGCCAGGCCCCAGGGAAGACAGCCCACTCCTGCCTTTTGGAGAGCAAAAGACAGAAGCTGCCACCCCATCAGGCTCCCCTCTGGCTCTGCCAGGCAAGCAGATATCCAGACCAGGATCTGCCACCCAAAGTAGGACAAGAGGCCCAAATATGTGGTCAAGAGCAAAAGAGGCTCATGGTTTATCCAAGGGGAGAGGGGTCAGGGCCAGAACATGGATCCTTCATCACATCAGCTCCATACAACACCAGGCAGGGGGATCAGCTGGGAAAAGAAGTGAGCATGGTTATCTCATGTTGAATATGGAGACTTGTCGGGAAAGTATAAATTACTCCACTTAAATTTACCTTTAAAGTTATATATTTTTAAAACTAAAAAGAATGTTTTAGTTCCATGACATGGTTGCTTAGAGGTGAGAACATCAGAAAACAGAGTGTGAAGTTTCCATGTAGAACCAAGAGAAAGAGCAGATGGTTGGGGCTGTAAGGAAGAAGGCCCTGGGGAACGTGGCCCCTATCCTTCATGCCCTTTCTCATCCCAGAGAATGTCCCTTCCCCTGCTCATACTTATTTCCTATTCTCCCCACACTGTATACCCACCCCCTAGCCCCACCTAGTCCTGCCCTACTGGGCAGCAACTCTGTCTCCCTCCTCCCCAGCTCTAGCTCCCCACGTGGCACAGTCTATTCCAGATGTCTCTGTGGCGCCCTCCCTCCACCCACCAACTCCCAGCCCACCAGGCCATCATCCCCACGCCTTCCCCCGGGAAGCCCAGCTCAGACCATCCGAGCCCCCCTCAGTCTCACCTCTCTGCCAAGATGCATCTCCAGAAGCCCTCCTGAACTATGCTGACCTCATTGCTATCTCTCCCTGCCCTGTTCTTGGGGCTCCCTCTGGCCAGGTGATGGCTGCCCTATATAGCCTGTAAAACTACCCTTTCAGCACCCAGCATGGTGGGTAAACAGCCAGCAGAGGGGCTTCCTTTTAACACATTCATAGGAAGCAGCTTGAACTAAGTAAAACCAGCTCCATCTCTCTCTCTTTTACTCACACAGCCTCTTATAGATACACATTCACACGCTAATAAGTACACATGTTCACACACACTCACACAGAGCTGTACCACAATCACGTGACCACAGATTTCCACAGTGTCCAAAGCCAAGGACACTATTCCCCTGTCCTCTGCCCTGCGTTTCCTGTCCTATAGTCCCCAAATACTGTAAGTCTGACCCAAAGCATTCAGCACCCTCAAACTGCAGCAGAGACTATAAGAACTCAACCCCCCTCAATGTGCTGCATCCTCTTGGCACCACAACTCCTTGGGCACTGAAGCTATTGTAGGGACATCAGGGCAAGGCTCAGCTTGGAGGGTTTGGTTCAAGTACTACCCCAGGTCCTCTGGGGCACTCTCCTCACCGAAGCCCAAACTTTCCAGGGTTTGGCAACAGATTAACATCCAAGCCAAAAAAACAACAGGAGGAGATGGGGGGAATGGAAAGCAAATGGAATGTTAAAAAAAAAAATTAAGCAATACTTGCATTCTCATTAGTAGGAACATGTGAGATGAAGCACGTTATGTTATTAGGCATTCTCTCGATTCAGTAAACACAAGCTGAATAAATTTATAAATATCAGCATTAAGTGAGATTTAACGGGGAGCTGTTTATCTTCTGCCTGTCAGGCAGAAGGCGACGCTCTCCATGTATCACCCGCCAGCCGTGCAGTCTCTCCGCCTGCCCAGGTGAGCTGGGGCAGAACCCACCGCACGAGCTACCTAGGCGCGGGCACAGAGGGGCTCCACCATGTGGCAGCTGAGGTGGCCTGTGCAGCGCTGGGGCTACCCCTCTGGGTGCCACACCCCAGCTCCTCCAGCTGCACAGTTAGTATCTGAATTAAAGCTACTTAACTACAGCATTAAGAAATCAGGGCCTGGGCCTCCCTGATGGCACAGGTGGTTGAGCACTGTGCTTTGAAGCTGTCCGCAGCCTCTGCAGTGCCAGTTCGATCCCCGCAGGCCATCGAGAATCCCACATGGCACGGCAGACCTCTCCTGTCTCGCCCGCTGCTCCCCTCAGCAGTGTATTTCAGTCAGTCTGCCTGTTCTGTTCCCCGCTCTGTCTCTGGTGAATCCTCTACCCTCCTGTGCATCTGGCTTATACCCTGGCTCTTGTATAAGTAAATAAATCTTTAAAATAAAAAAAAAAGAAAGAAATCAAAGCCTAGCTCATAAGGCTTGTAAGAGGATCAGCGAGTTACTGTTCAGCAAGGGCTGGCGAGAACTACAGCCTCAGTGCTTACTTCATCTCCAGCACAGAGGAAATGGAGAATCCATGCAGTCACTGGGCACTGCCAACTTAGACAGGTTGCAGACAGTGAGCAGGCGAGGGTGGCCAGGCCTAGCCATAAGGAAGGACGTGGACTTGGGAGGTCTGGGTTATTATCCTGGACTTTGTGTAGGTGACTCCATTTTTCTCAACTTCCATTTCCTCTGTGTTATTCTTAAAACTCTCAGAGTCTGTGTAACAATTGCCCACTGAGGCCATATGCCATGAGCTTCAAGTCACTGAGAACCAAGACTTTGTATAACAGGGGAGACTTGAATATTGGGGACCTGTATGCACTGTGATCTGTGATGCCTACAGCCTGCCTCCCCCTAGCCTGGACCTGATCCACAGTCTCCACCCCAGTTTGTGGGCTCCATGAACCAGCAGCCCAGATTCCAAAGCCCAGACCAAGTGGCATCTCCTGGAGCTGGCAGCTCCCTGGTCATGTCTGGGTTGCTGTTACGGTCTAAGCGCACACACACACACACACACACACACACACACACACTTATGAATAAAATTAATTAAATAAATTAAATAAAGCCTGCTCTCTGGATTTGTCTTGCTGTGTACAAACTCCTAAGTCAAAATAAGGCAGAGTACAGGCCTCCAATAAAGGGCGTGAAGAAGTGACTGACACCCATTTTCAGTTACCCATTAAGGCTTCTTTGTTGAAAGGTGTCATGAGCCCCAGCAGAGCCCTTGAGAAGGGAACACATGCAACAGGCCTTGGGTGACAGATGAACATAAGAGATCCCCAAAGGTTTATGTTCCTAACATGTGCCGCCCCTAAACACTCTATCTCTTCCCTCCATCCTCTGCTGAGCTCTCCAGACCCCAAGGATCCACCCCAGGACAATATCCCTAAAGGTGTCATGAGATGTTTTGCTGCAGGCAGCATTTCCATGGTGTTGTGGGAGATGTCACAGGATGAAAGTGTGCAAGGGAATGGCACTCCCCTAATATACTCAGGCAGGTGAGCTCATAGACGCCCCCCTCTGCTGGTCCTGGGAACGACCATCTGAGTCCCAGGTTATCCTTTCAAGAGGAAATAAATAAAAGCAAATAACACATAGGGGACCCCTGGGGCCAGGGGACAGCCCTCAGTGTCTCAGCATGTTTGCCTCCACATCAGTGGAATGAGGGGATTGAAGCAGGTCATCTCCGCAGGTCACTCCAGCCCTGAATCCTAAATGTCACCATTAAGATGCTATCTGTCTGCAGTGGGGGGGTGGGGAGGGGGCAGGATATGGTGTTGCAGAGAAGCAGCTGCTTATCACCAATCCTTGAGTGCAAGTGCATTGGGGTTTGGGGCTGAGATAAGCACCCAGGCAAATCCCATTATTCAACCATATTTACAGGAAGCTAGCTTGGCGTGAGCTCTTTGCCACGGGTTCTGAAGGAAAGCTGGAGTGTGTGTGAAACAGCAAGCGGCATGTAAGAGAGAGGGTGCCCTGGAGTCTCTCTGGGTCTGCACCCAGGCCTAGAGTTAGCTCATATCCCCAAGTCACCTGCTACATATGCTTTTGCTAGAGTTTCTGGGAGAGTCGCAGTCCACAGCACGGGGTGTAGTCAGAATTCCTCAGGACCCCAGAGCCCAAGTCTATCGCTGGAGTCATAATAATGGCAGTCGGCACAGCCCAGTAGGTTGGTCGCACTCACTCTTATGAAAGTCTGGCAAGTTCAAAGTGCCACAAGTTTTCCTGGGAATCCCAGAGCAATTTCACAATTGTTCACATGGGTGCATGAAAAGAAAAAACGGGAAGACAGTGGTGTTATCACTAGTAGTAGGGACACCAAGTAAAGAAACTAGTTTTCTTTGTTTGGGTGATGTATATTTGTATGTATGTATGTGTATGTGTGTGTGTGTGTAAATATGTGTCTGATGAGTGTGTCTCTGTGTGTGTGATAAGAGGATGTGTTGTTCCTGAGATATATAACCTTTGAGCCTCTTCAGCGATTTCCAAGCGGCAATGCTTTCCTTGAGCTGGGAGACAGTCGGGCCAGAGAGATATATTTGTTATTTGCTTAGAAGAGAGCACTGAAGCATGAAGGTTGGGAGTAGGCCAGAGGAGAGAGTGTGTTGAAAGAAGAGAATATGGCCAAGGCCCCAACATTAAAATGCACCTTGAATTCGAGATAGGGGGAGAAGGGAAAGTCTGAGAGGAGGCATGTGTGGGACAACATTGAAGGTAGAAAGAGCCACAGGTGTGCACAGTGACTACGATATCAGGTGAGCAGAGTCTTCAGGAAGGAGGTAAAAAGGAATCATGACAAAAGTACTCAGGGCAATCATAAGGATAGGGACTGAAAAACAGCACTGAACTGGCACTAGTAACCTTCAGCAAAACCATGAAAGTAGCAAGTTATGGAAGAAAATGGGGTTACAAGAAGCAAAGAAATGAGTTGAGAGTAAGAACATTTAGACAGTGTTGTGGGTTAAATTGTGTTCCCCAAATGAGATATGTTTAAGTCTTAATCCTTGGCATCCGGCAGTGTGTCCTTATTTGGAAACAGGATATTTGCAAATGTAATCAAGTGAAGATGGGGTTATCCAGATGGGCCTTTAATCCAATATTCAGTCTTTGCCCCTCCAAACACCAAAATTCATGGTATGATCAGGTCTGGAAGTGGGGGATGACTCTTGTTTGGAAAGGGCACCAAACAAGAGAGAGTAATGAGGCTATAAAAGGCATCCAAGAAAGTAACATGGGAAAAAAGAGAATGGATGAGTGGAGAAATAGAGACATATTTTAAATAGAAGTTCAGGAGATCAACGTTGAATGGTTATTGATGCTAACAGAGATGGAATTCAACAAGTGACGGGAAAGAAAGGGTTGAAGAATATAGCTGATACCCCAAAATCTTAAGGACTTAGGAGAAATAAAAGATCAGTAAACTCAACCTGTTTTAAATGCTATAGTATAGATTCCTATAATTTCAGAAGTGGACATTAGAAATCATTATGCTCCACAGTTTCACTTTAAAAACAAAACAACAGCCTAGAAAGAATTCGTGAAAAGTGATTTTCATAAATTTACAATGCTTTTTAGTGAGTCTTCTCTTAGCAATTAGTATTTGTGGGGATTTTTTGGTGTGTTTTCTAGGAACAATTTTAAACATGAAGGTTAAACCCTACCTTCTGTCACCCACATCCATGAGCAAGCCTGTCATGAGTTGGAATCGGATACTTCTCCACCTGGTGGCCCCTACCTGAATTACAGGCAGGGCTCAGCCAATGGAAAGAAGCAGCACTCTGTCTGGGGGTCCCAGAGGAACATTTCAAGCGTTCAGATCTCCTTCAAAGACCCAAACCAACTTCTCATGGACTTGTTCTCCCTTTGCCTTAGTCCTCAGGAACTCTAGCCACCTCCCACCCCCATGGGTAAGTAACTCCCTTTCCTGCAAAAAAGAAATAGAATAGGATCTAGGAGGAAATGTAGAAGCACATGTGAAGTCTGACCAGTCCTGGAGCAGGCCTTGAATGTTTTGAAGACTTCCAAGACGTGAATGGAAAGAACACCACACAGAGACGTGAAATACAGGGCTGTGACTCTATACCTTATGTGTCTTCCCTTTTTCTCTTTGACTCTTATAGGTGAATCGCACCAACCTCAATTGCTGCCCCTGCACCCCCAGGATGACCCCTTGTCTCAATCGGGATGTCAAAGCAAAACAAGGCATCTACTGAGCTCAGAAAGTGTCCCTGCTGTCTCTGGCATCACTGCTGAGAAAATCCTCTCTGGGAATGTGATGGCAGTAACATCCATAATGCTATGAATAGAGTGATGTGTGCGTTCACCAAATCTCATATCAGTGGTAGAGGCAGGTTTAAAGCTCCAAGAAACTCTACTTTTTCTCTAGCAGTGAAAATGTTCTCTGAGCATCTGCTGACGGCATACTCTCATGGCCAAAAGTCAAATTTCTCAGAGGAGACAGGAAGATGAGAGTATAGTATTAGTTATCTGGTGCTGTGTAACAAAATACCACAAACTTGGCAGCTAAGAACAACAGACATTTACTTCTCATGCATTTGCTGAAGTCAAAAATCCAGGAGCTCCATAGTTGGGTGATTCTGGCTCAGGAGTTTCTCATGAAGTTATAGTCAAGTCAGCCAGGCCTGTAGTTATCTGAAGGCCTGACTTAGGCTGGAGGACCTATAGCCAAGATGTCTCCTTCACATAGTTGTTGACTAGAGACCTCAGGAGGTATCAGCCTCATGAGCTTATCTATCAGGATGTCTGAGTGTCCTCAGTAATCCAAGAGAGAACAAGATAGAAATCTTTTCTTATAATCTACATTTGGAAATGTCATATCTCTTCTTCTATACTCCTGTGATCATATAAACCAACCCTGATATAATGTGGGAGAGAACTATATGCCTGTGAATGTCAGGAGGCAGGGATCACTTGGGGACCATCTTTAAGACAACTTATAACATCTTCTATGGTAAACCATTGCAATGGAGCTCATCATTCCAACAGAGAGACCATAGAGACTAAAACGAAATCTAAAATTACTAACACTGTTGGCCAGTGGTTCTCAGATTTGAGAGGGCATCAGAATTCTCTGGAAGGCTTATAAAACACAGATTGCTAAAACCTACCTCCAAAGTTTCTCATGTAGTAGGTTTTGAGTGGAGCCCAAGAATTTGTATTTCAAACAAGTTTCCAGATGATAGTGATACAGTTGGTCTAGGGATCACACTTGGTATAAATAATTCATCAAAATTCAGATTTTTAAGTTACTTTTAAATTCTCCTATTCATTGGTTCTTGAATACAACTGATCATCAGAATTATCTGAGGAAGAGTCTAGAAACTACAGCAGTTTCCTCCCTCAAACTTTGGATTCTGCTTCAGCAGATCTTACATAGAATCTGTGATTTTTTTTTAAATTCTTCCAGGTGATCAATCATGTTTGGGAACCCCTAATACTAAATGTGTCCTCTGGCCAGCATACCCAGTGGCCAGATTCTCCTTGAAGAGACTCTGAGATGTAGGAACTTAACTTTCAGGCCCCTTCCTTACTAAACAGACCAACTATTCCAAAATTGTCACTTAGATTTAATCAAAATTGACTTGTCCACAATATCAACATATTACTTGTCAAGCTCATGGATTCTCTCTCCCCATGGACACATTTTTTGTTTAAAGATTTATTTATTTATTTTGTACAAGCACTGGGTACAGTCAGAAGCACAGGAGGGTGAGAGAATCCACCAGAGCCACAGCGGGGAGCTGAACAGGCAGACTGACGAAATACACTGCTGAGGGGAGCAGCGGGCACGGCAGGAGAGGTCTGTGCACCCTGTGGGACCCTCACCCGGCCGACCAGGGATCAAACCTGCACTGCAGAAGCTGCAGACAGCTTCGCAGCCCAGCGCTCAGCCGCTGTGCTACAGCTACGCTAGACCAGGGAGGCCCCCCATGGACACATTTTAATTACTAAAGACAACTTCACTTTCACCCTAGGTCTTCTCTTCTCAGGCAAAATGTCCACTTCTGTTCTTTCAACTTATCTTCAGTGGGAAAGGATTAGAGTGCTTTTGGTTCTCTGGTTACCACTGTTTTTGTTTCTCTGTCTCAGTCTCTATAATCCAAGTGTGGAGTGACTCAAAAGGAATATGGGGGGAATATCACCTCCTTTATCTTAGATTGCTATTACTATTAATACCACCTAAAAATTTGTAACCACCTTTCTTTGAATCCTGCATCTCCTTAAAATTTTATCCGCTGAGGATCATGCTCCCTGATTTTTGGATGACAGCAAACTGATCAAATGATCATTTGCTAGTAAGTCAGATGGGACTTCGGACTGATAGTTCACCCCCCTCCAGGGTGCATGGCTGAGAAAAAGCTAATGAAGGACTTTCATCTTCCATGTGCTTCACCATCTGACATAGAAGGGAAATGAGTACCAGAAATCCTCTGAACTCACTAGAATAGTGAGTTCTACTGGTGCAGTCCCACTGCACCTAGAATAGAGTTAACTGTCTATCTGTCTGTCTGTTTGGGCTGACTCCAAAGGATAAAGGAACCCTCAGGCTCCCACTTGCATAGGCCTCACATAATAGTGAATGAGGATGCTATCTGTCTATATTCCTCTGGAGTATTGCAGGAGGATCTGAGGGCCTGCTGCCCTAGTGTCTACAGTCAGGAAGACTACAGGATTATGGGGACATAGGCCAGTTAACAAGGGCTTCTGAACCCCTTCTATATTTAGGGCCACATCTCTTTCTTCCTCATATTTAGCATAGAAGACTGATCTAATTCTGCTTCCATTCATTCATTCATCATCATTCATTATTGGTTGTCTGGTCTGTATCAAATGCTCTGTATGAAGAAAATCATAGTAACTCCCAGTACCCAAAATGAAGAACTAAACTAGTTCATAAAATCAAGGAGGGTGAATCAATTGGGCAATCAATCTGGAAAGGGTTATCAAAAATGTAAGCAGAGATAAAGCACTCACTGCCTCTCATCTTCCTAACTGCAACAATTGGGTCTGCCATTTAGGAGGATGAACTCTGCTCTTGTCCCTGAACTTGAGACACTGGAGCAGCTTGAGGGGGTGGATATTGGTCAGATGATGGAGGGGACTCTAGTAGGTGAGGCACTAGTAGATTCGAGGAGTGGGGTGGAAGTGGGGCAGGGTGCTGGTTATAGAAAAAACTTAAGATCTACTAAGGAAGCCGGACTTTGCCTTGAATTTGGGGTCAGAAGCAGGAGTTTCCTGGGTCTATGTCTTATGGTCTCTGTAGAGCAAAAGCCTGGAAGGAAAGGAAACGTTGTCCCCAAGTTAGACACTTCCTGTCCTTTGGTCTGGGAAAAGGTGAGCCTGGGAGACCAGCCACTCTGGGCTTAAACCACCTATATGACCTTGATGAAGTCATCCAATTTTTCTAAGCACCACATTCTTCTTTAAAATGCTAATAAGGGTCGGACATTGACAATTCATGTCCTGCTTTCCCCTGAGGCTTCCTACAGTGTTTTTAACTTTCTACCTAACATTACAGTTCTTTATGTTATCTCCACACAAATTTGTCATGATCAATTCTTTGTTCCTTTTGAGCAGGAGTTGTGACTTTGCCTGAAATGCCACAGGAACTCATTCCAATGCCTAGCAAATGCAAGTGACTGGAAAACACCTGCCTTCCTGGTGGATGCAGATGTGTGCAGAGGACCAGGCCTGAAGGCTACAGATGTGCTGAGGGCCCACCCTGGTTTTGAGGACCACAGGAAATTTAGTCATAAACAACCTTCAGAGTGGGGCCTGGGGGCCTTGCTCAGTGCAGTTCCTGGAAGTTACCGTGCCTGTGCCCCCTGCCCGGATTGCCCAGCCAGGCAGGGAGATGGAGGCACTGTAAACCTGGCAGCTTCCACCCACTAAGCCCAAGCAGAGGTGGGGGTGGGGAAAACCCACAGGGAATGGGGGTAAGCTAGGCATGCAGCGGGGCTGTCCAGGGACACAACGAGAGAATGGTCTGTTAGCCTCCTGGCTCCCTCCGATACTGAGACTGTGGGGAAGGATCCCATGCAAATGAAGGCCAGGGTAGCGGAAGGCTAAATACTTTTAATTAAAGGAAGACACCTGGAGATGAAGCCGGTGAGAGGAGGGAACTAGAGCAATTCAGTGAGCCCCTGGGCAAGGAGGGGAATTGAGGGGGAGGAAAGGGATGAGGCAGTCAGCTTGCCTTTTCCTAGTCACCCCTTCTCCATAACCAGTATCCCCTCCCCAGGCAGAGGAGAGGGTGAGGTCCAGGGCCTGGGTGCTCTGTTCTTTGGAATAGCTTTTGCGTGGCTGACCTGGCATGGAGGGGATTGCATTTGGTTCCAAGTGACAGGCAAGGGAGAGCAAGTCAGGCTCCCAAGACTGCCAGTCAGCGTCTTTTGCTTGGGATGGAAATTCCCAGTAGCAGCGAGGCCACGGATAAACCATAAGGAGGTTTTTAGAGCCGAGGGTATTTCATCATCCCTAATATTTGCAGAGATTTCACACGTGCTGTGAGACGTGCTTTACTTATCTCCTCTCAGTTGATCTTCACACGAAAATGGAAAGGCAGGCCTTCTGATTGCCCCATCTCACAGGTGAGACTACTGAGGCTCAGGGCCTTTGAAAGTGCAGAGCAGCACCACTAAGACTATCCAAGTCCCAAGGTCAAGGTCTCAGGGGCCTTTTCATTACGGGTGAGGGCACAGGCTGGTGGGAATGGCATTCACACAGCACCTTGGACTGCACCTCAGACATAGGAGGTGCTCACAAAGGAAGTGCTCAGGAACTGCAGAGCTCCTCCTGCTTGCCCAGATGGCAGCAGTGTGGTTGTTGCCCTGGAGGATGAGTCTAGAGAGTCAAAGGTGGGACAGACATCACCTGAGGTTCCCAAGAATAGGGTGAGGGGCAAGGCCATCTTGTGCCTGTGTCCCCACCTCTAGACCCACATGGTTCCTGCAAGGTCAGATGGAGACATGTGGGTGCTGTTACTACCTCGCCCTTTTTTTTTTTTTTTAATAATTGGCTGTTTGTATTTTTTTTTTAATATTTATTTATTTATTTATTTATTTATTTATTTATTTATACAAGCACTGGGTACAGTCAGAAGTGCAGGGGGGTGAGAGAATTCACCAGAGCCAGAGCAGGGAGCAGAGCAGGCAGAAGGACCGAAGTACACTGCTGAGGGGAGCAGCGGGCGGCAGGAGAGGTCTGCGCGCCATGTGAGATCTTCCTCCGGTGGCCGGGGAGCAGCCGGGGATCAAACCGGCGCTGCAGAGGCCACGGGCAGCTTTGCAACCCAGTGCTCAACTGCTGAGCCACCAGGGAGGCCCTACCTCACCCTTTCTTTTGGGGGAAAGGTGAGCTGAGGATTGAGGCAAAGCAGGACGGGGATGTCTCTACCCGGGACCCAAGATGGTCCTGGTTGACCTCAAGCTCCTTGATTCAGATTCATCTCTTTTCACTCACTACATACCAGGCACTCAAGAGTCTTGCAGTATACCAAAGGAATGCTCTCTATTCACCATTCACCTGCCTGGTAAAATCTATGGCCACCAAACTGAATGCTCTCTTATCGTGCCATCTCCCTTGCAGTCACCTATAATGAAAATAATAAACAACCCAGGAAAGGCTTATACTCAGTGGCCTGTGAAGCGAAACCTAATAGTGAGCTTTACTTGAGTGTGTACAGCGTGCAAACCCCTACAAACCTCCTCACTCCTAAAAGGACAAAACACATTCTTGTTGTACAAGCCAGTACTCCACAGACCTCGCTGCATTTAAGATCATGTATAACAATGGGTGATCAGTGTCGTCATCATCATCCCCATCTTATAGATGAGGAAACTAAGGCTCAGAGAGGCTCAGAGTGGCTTGCTCAAGGTCACGCTGCTTAAAAGTGGTAAAACTCACATCTATTCCCTCACAGCTCACTGAGTTTGGCAGGGCTCACCCCAAATCCCCTGTCTAGTGGTTCTGTGAAAAAGTTCTCCCTCCAAGAATGGACTCCATGGAAATTTCTGGACCCCATGATGATAGGAGCAAAACCTTTGGGTTCCTAAGAAAATCAAGGTTAGTGATCAACAGGCTTTACCACCCAAAGCAAGTGTTAGAAGACAATAGTTAGTGCCCAATGACACCAAAAAGTCAAATAGTAATGGTCTTGTGAGTGCCTGCCCCTCCTCTTGGTGAGGCAAGCCAATATATTGCTTCTTTCCCCCACATAGCTCTCCCTGGATCTCAGAGCAGGCCAGAGTAAGTGTGTTTCACATAAGAGACTCCTCTTTCCCTAGGGCCAACATTCTCCCCAATTTAGGGCCCCTGTAATTTAGGGCCCCAAAAAGACCTAGCAGTGATGGAATGAGGTGTGGCTTAGCCAGGGGACCTGTCTATTTAGCACAATGACCTGATTCTGTGGTTTGTTCCAACTCAGCAGCATTCAAATAGTCACATGGCCCCTGGGCAGCAGGTGCTGTGATCTTTGCCCAGTGATTTGGAGCCCTCTGTGGGGCAGGACTGAGTGCCAACAAAGAGGAAGGTGTTTGGCTGTGTCCCACTACCCCTGAGATGGGGGGAGGCCACTCCCTGTACACCTCTCAGTGACCCCGTCCAGGACCTGAGCATATCTCCATCCAGATTCTACCCAGAGGTGCCTCAGCTGTCCGAACACAGAGAGAGGCAGGCAACCCAGGTAAAGGTTAAGGGCTTCTGCGTTTCGGCTCTCACCACCACTGCCAAGAAGCAAAGAGGTTGGTGCATGCCTGAGACTTATGAAGTATTTGTTACGTTAACTGTTGTGTGCCCAATGCCTAGGGCCATGCTGTCACGATGAGCTCATTATGTGATCCTTGCTGCCTACATTCATTCCATCAAACAGTCATGCAAGCACAGATGTTTAGAGTTCTTCCTGTGCACTAGGCACTGTTTTAGGCTCAAGGGATACAGTAGTGAGCAGAACTGAATAGAACCCCCTGCCCTCATGCCACTCACCTGCTCCTAGGGGAGATAGGCATAATATAATGTGTCAGATAGTGACAAGAAATAAAGCAATTTTAGGGACATGCCTCCTCCTTATCCCAATAACCTGTTCATTGTATTCTGGGTCCTGGGCCAACATCTCCTTTCTCTCTTGCTCAACCTGACTGCCACTAGACAGGACCTTCTCCTGGACCATTAGGAATTTTCTAGGTGAGAAGAGCCAGATCTGCCTACAGTGTCTATGAACTTCAGGGAACCCAGGCTCTGAGCTCTCTAGATGCTATAGGAAGATAGACCAGGGCTAGCATTTCCATCCAGTCTGGTCTTCATAGCACTACAGCCTATCACCAGGCCAAGGATGAAACTGAGTCAACGACTAACTAAGACAATATTTCTACCACCACCCACTGCATCCCTGTCTTCACTTTTCTCCACCCCCCATGCTCCCACTAGCTCTCAAGGAATTATGATGACACAGCTTCCGCCAGACACAGTTGATCAAGAAGCATTGTTTACAGACCTTGGGGGTGGTGTCATTATCACCAGACTGGGATGGCAGAGACTTGAGACTCAAGAGGTTCACAGGTGGCAGTGAGGTGAGGGGACTGAGGACAACCTGACCTCCTCCAATTCATTCTCCATACTGTAGCCAGGAAGAATTTTCCAAAACATAAGTCTGGCCATTCCTTTTCCCTTTAGAAATCCCCCTTTGCTCTTTAGGGTAACATATAAATTCCTTCACACCTAGGACTCTTGTGATCTAAGCCTGCACTCTTCCTAGTCTCCACTCTCACCCTTCACCTTTCTCTCATTGCACATCATTTCCCAGTGCAACAATGAATTCAGTTCCCTAATTTTGCCCTGCACCCCATGGCCTCTGAATTTTCACATTTGGTATTTTTTTCTAACCATACCAGACTAGTCTATCTTCACTTCCTCCCTTTGCTCTATTTCCCCGGTTGGTTCCATTCCTTCCTTCCCATCATAGTTTAGAGGCCCCTTCTATTCCCTGTATCTCCTGCTCCACTCAACCCATCACAGCACCAGCATACCTCCCTGCAAGAACCTAGCCATGTGCTTCACGAGAACAGGATTCTTGTTCCTGAGTCCTAACGGAGTAGGGTCAGCCCTTAGTAGATGCTCAACAAATATTTGCACAACTAAATACACAGGGAAAAAAAGGGTGGGGGAGAGAGGGAGGGAGTAAGAGAAGAAAGAAGAAAGTGAGCAAGAGAAAGAGGAAGGGCTCTCTTGATGAAGTAACTCTGACATTATATTCATCTTCATAATTGCGTCAAATTCATCATCCCTCACATTTCTCCATCTCTTCACAGTTTATAAATCACTTTCACACCAGAATCCTGATAGGATGTGAATATTATATGCATTTTTTATGAAGTATGAGGAACTTAAAAATCAGAGTGGGTGAGTGACTTTCCCAAGGTCACACAGTACGGGGCATCACAGGCCCAAGCAAGACTCTCTGTCTTTGAAGTCATAACTCTTCAGACTCTGGAATGGAGAGGTCAAGTCTCAAGCATGAGGGTCCAGCTGTCTCTTAAATAGCGAAAGAAGGCAGCACTGAATTCAGTCATCTAATTTGAACTGTAAAGATAGCCTTGTATCTCAGGAACAGAGGTGTGCACGCTCTTTATTCCCTGGTGGTTCTAGGCAGTCAAGAGAGCTCTAGGGATGAAGGGAATTTCCCTTGGACAGAATTTCCCTTGATCACTGCCTGTATGGTGGCAAAGACTCTGGACTGGGAAACCTCACAGGCACCACCTTCTGACTCTGCCCAAACTACTTGCCTTCGCTCTTTAAGAGATATTTGAGAGCAACCAAAAGAGAGCAGACTAGGCTGTGGAAAACCAGTGAGTCCCTGCCTCTCTTAAAGCTGCCCAGCTTGTACTTACACAATTCCATTTCTCATTTTTAATTTCTGCAGGAAAATATTCACACGTAACAATATTTCATTGCAGAACAATTGTGATATGAAAAAAAGATGAGCTATGCATAACCATCTAAAGGGTAATAGTTACTTAGACGACACTACATCCACATCTGGGGCTAGGGTGAAGGTAGTGCTCTAAGTTTCAAAAGGAAAAGATATTCAAGACATTGGTAAGTGAATAAAAGCCACCTGCAGAGCAAGCCTTACGCCCGAGCAAGCAAGTGCTACTGTGCACGGGAAGGCACACTCCTAAATACAAAGGCAAGAGTTCCCACTCACTGACAGAGGTATGACTAGAAAAGATCTGAAAGGATGAATATCAAATAGCACAGGGCTACCTCGGGCTAAGAACGAGAGGAAGAGAGTCATTTATCTTGACTGTTTGAATTATTTATAATCTATTATATGTATAAGCTAGAAATTAATTAATTGAAAGGAAAACTAAAGACTCTGGCTTCTCTATGAATCAGAAAGTGATTGTTAGTCAGACATAGCCCACTGTGCAGCTGGGGCTGGAGCATCATGGACCTGGAGCCACATGCCTTTCCAGGAGCAGTGGTTTTCTATAGCCTGGACTTCATCTTCTGGAGCCCGGCGAAGTCTCTGAGAGGAGTTCTCAGATCAGAGAACCCACAGCCCCTTCAAGTGGCAGAGCAGGTTCATCCATGAGGGGGTGCCCTAGAGGAGTGAGTGCCCATCCAGAGATGGCTTGTAGGGGAGCAAGCAGATTACACTTGCCTGGGTACCTCCGGCTCCCTGGCTCTCAGGAACCACAAGTTCAGCCCTTCTGGTCCTCAGTCCCCTCAACCCACTGCCATCTTTGAACTTCTCAATTCTCCACCAACCCAGTCAACTGATACTGACAACACCCCCAAGTCCTATTGTAACAGGGTGGTCCCCAGGAAAGGGGGAAGTGTCAGGTTCCCTACCCCACCCAAAGGAGGGTGGCACTAAAGAGAAGAGAAGAAGCTGGAGAGGAGACTAAGAAGGAAAGAAACAGGATGGAGAGCCAGAAGGAGCCCTGGAGGAGGCACATGGAGCAGAGAGACACGTGAAGAAACTACACTTGCCTTTTGGTCGTGGACTGGGTGACACAGATGTGGGTGAGAAATCCGTGGGGAGGTGACAATGGTACTTTTTGTCTTGATTTTGATTTTGCTCTTTCCCTCTAGACTTCTGTGGTTGTTTCTGATCCTTTTCTGTGGGTCCCCACTGGAAGATGCTTTAGACTTGTTCAGGCTTTTGGGCCTTGCTCTGGGCCAATCCTGCTTGGGTGGATTTTTGTCCCACGAGGGACGGGGAACTTTGGGTACCTGATTTAGAAACTAGATTCTTTGCCTTTCTTGTATTGTTTCCTAATTGTATTAAAGTTCCTTTTCATTAAAGTCTCATATGTTTTGTGTTGATGTGGCGGATGGCAGAACCTATTTAGAGGAGGCAGGTTTGCAGGGTGTGGGGTGCCCCTTTCCCCACCCTGTAACACTATGAGTAATGCTTCTTGATGATCTGTACTGCTAGTTTTACTGACATTCATTGAGCGCCCACTGTGCCACAAGCACTTTGACTTAATCATCACATGTAATACATGAGCAGTGCCACTACTTGTCTGACTTCTAGGGCTCAGAAACTTTGTCTCAGAGAAGCTGGGTGATTGGCACAAGATCACACAGCCAGTCCAGGAGCATGCCAGATTCCCAGGCCCACAGCTCGCAACTCCTTCCACATGTCTGCATGACAGATGGGCAGGAGCCAGCATACAAGTGGGAAAAGATTCTTCTCCGGGTCTCTGGACTCTCTCCACCAGAGTGAATCTGAGAGAGGTGATTCTGCTTGGAAAAGTGAAGTCACAGAGCAAACAGGACCCCAGTCTGAAAAGTGATAGCGAAGTGAATGAAGCAAACAGAAATCAGCAGGGGCCCAGCACACTTCATGAGGTTTGAAGGGGAAGCATTTAGGACAAATAAAAAGGAAATGCTCCCTGACACAAAGTTGATAGGCCTAAAAACAGAACTTTGAAACCAAGTTTGGAAAAAATATAAAGGCTGAAAGCCTGAGGAGCTAATGTAAAACATGGTGACTATAGCTGAGAGCACTACTTTATGTAACTGAAAAATGTTGACTAACTAGAGGGAATCCTTGCACAATATATCAAGTCACCATGGTGTATACCTTAAATATCTTAACAATTTTGTTTATCACTTACATCTCAATAAGCTGAGAAGACAAAGAAAAATATATAGATGGATGATTCACTGATTCTTGTCACAAATGGGTGCTTTGCCAAGCACTCAGGGAATTCAGTTAGGGGGAGGTGGGCCTTGTTGTGACCCCCAACCTTTGACTTTCTTTTCATTTACCTGAACTTGCCCAGGGTCTAGGAAACATAAGTCTCATTATTCAGGGTCAAGCTTACTCCCAATAGGCCACTGGAGGCCCCTGAAACTGATAGTGAGTGTTTTTCTACTTTACTTTCCAATTTATTCCAATAGTTTTCTCACAGCTATTAGCACTGCCTCTGCTCTGATAACATACTGGAGGGATGGAGAGAATTCTGGCTCAGCTCAGGTAGCAGAGAGCCTGAGTTCAGATCCTGGCTCCACTGCTAAGCACCATGGCGATCCCAGAGACACCTCCAGGCCTCACTGCCCCCAAATCCCACTTCACTGGGTGTAGTGGTGCATACCTGGGGTTGTAGGTGAGAGTCTCAACAGCTCCTGGCATTTGTAGTACTGGTAGCTCTGATTGAAAGGAAATGTCATACTTGGCACACCTCATGGCATGTCTATCCTCATAGAGGGTTATGGGACAACAAAGATGGCCACATTGCTGGGGTATTAGAAAATGGGGAGCCAAATGGGAATAAGGCCCTAATCCCTCAGGGTTGCCCTGCTGAGTGCAGGGAAGTAGAGTGGGACATGAAGATCTTGAGGTGTCTTGAGGGTCTTGAAGCAAATGAGACCCACACTTTTGTTGCAAAGCACCCAGGATCACTTGACCCAGAAGGCCAGAAGCTTTCCAGTGGACAGGCAGAGTAGATTGGGGCAAAAGGCAAGTTAGCTGCCTTGAATCTTTATCCCTCTGTCTCTCCCCCTCCCCACAGCCAGCAATATCTCTGGTCCTTTCAGCAGAGTGCCGGGCACTGACAGGCTTAGAGGGGAGCCTGTTCTGTTCCAAGGTTTATGAGAGCAGAAGGAACCTCTGGTGTTCTGAAGCCACAGAGAACAAAGCCAGCCCTGAGTCTGACCCTGGGCCTGGGTTTTTTCCTTGGCGCCTCCCCAAGAACAGCTGTCAGGAAGATAGCCCTCTCCAGTGCCCTGGCGTTGGCCTGAGAGGATTCTTGCCCTGACTCCTGACACAGGGGCTTGGCTGAGGGAAGGGCATTCCTGCTGCGTGAGCTGCTCTCCTCTCTGGTAGCAGGAAAGTTTCCTGGCCTTGGAGGCCTGACCTCACCCTGGCCACTCCCTGGGTTCCAGAACTTTCCCTGCTGACAGTAGGAGGTTGGTGCTGGGGAGTGGGAGGAACTGGGCTGGGCTGAGTAGAATTTTCAACACTTAAGGCAAGACCTGGGTCACTAGTGTTTATTTGGACATTGAGTCAGCCACCTACCAGCTGAGAAAGTTAGGACATGTTACCTTCCCAGAGGCTTGGTGTTCTCACCTACAAAATGGGTTGCGAAAGGGCCTGCCTTATTACTGTAACTTTTTAGAAACTATTAAAACTGAGGGGGAAATTACCTGTTATTTTCTAGATATCGCTCCTTTCCTCTCCTATCCCCTTCCTTTCTGCTTTCCCAGTGAGGGCCTCCCCTACTCAGCCCTAAACATACTAGGTCTCTTCTCAACAGCCCAGGAAGCAGCCGCTAAGGGGCTGGGAGGTGGGCAAAGAGTTCAAGAGATATGTGCCTAGGGCACATCTCCAACCCAAAACCAACTGGAAAAATGCCACCAGTGGCTTTTTCCAAACTACTTTTCACAATCTGTGTCTCTTTTCCTTTCACCTGCCAGGACCTGTATTTCTATTCCTGTGTTTTGAAAGCCTGGGGGTAGAGGTGGAGCTGGGATAATTAATGATTGATTCCCTGGCACAGCCTCCAGGAGGCCTCAGGGTAAGCTGTTGGCCTTTTCCTGAGGTGTGGACACAGGGTAGCATTCCCACCCACCCTCCCTTGTTGGCTGTGTCCTTATTGGGCAAGTATGTTAGGGGGGAAAGTAGAGCAAAAAACCACCAGTCCCTTCAGGAACGGGTGAAATCTGGCAGGCTGGAAGCTCTGCCCTGGTACTAGTCCACCCCTTCTGTCATTGGTTCTGCTCCCCTCTTTCTGGGTGAAGCACAATTAATTTCTCCCCTCATAGACACCCCTGCCCCCACAGCAACCCCCACACCTACCCTATAGCCATAGCATGTGCTCCCTGGCCTTTTTCTGTCCAACAGCTCACCTGTCCGTCATCCAAGGCTCAGATGGCTGTTTGAAAAACTCACAGGGCTTTTGGGAAAGGATTAAAGGAACCGACTTCCACAGCAAAATTTTAGAGGAGTTTTAACTCTGCCCTCTTGGAAGTATTTCTCCTGCCTTTGTTGTCTAATAATAATTAACTTTTGTACTGAGCTGTAGTTTTCAAAGGGCTTTCACATTCATAATTCCATTCATCCTCTCAACAAAGCAAGGAGGTAGGTCTTACCCTCCCCCTCCCCACCTGCACCCACCTCCCACAGAAGAGGAAACTGAGGCTCAGAGAAATGAAATGTCCCCTTTTCACATCACCAGCCTGAAACACTCACCTTCTAACTTAAAGTAGAGAGCTGCTGTTTTCTTCCCAAAGGGCACATTTTAGTCCTAGGAATTGTTTACCATGTAGGGGAGTTGGCATGGCAAGTAAGCAGAGAGGATTTGGGAATGGTGGGGGGCGGGGAGGGGCAGGGATTTTCCCCCAAGGCTGGCTTCTGGGTAATTTTCACAGAAAACCTTCTGAGGCTTCATGTCAAAGTGGAGGAAGTGATCCCAGATTTCCTCTCCTGGGGTCCCAGGGGTGAGAGGGAGAGGTCCTTGGACCATGCTGGAGTTTAGGGGGTCAATTAGCCTTAACTTAAGGTGATAGTATCCCACCTACACAGTGAAACACACTCCCCAGTGGTCAGTTTACAAAAGACCACAAACCTTCCTTTCTGACTATCAGCAAAGATGATGAACTCACCCTGGTTTGCCCAGGACAGTTTAGTTTTAGCTCTGAAAATCCCATGTCTAACGAATGCTCTAGGTCTCATCCCTGACACACTCAGCTCAGCCCACTGGATTTCAGCTAAGTCCTGGAAAGACAGGCCATCTTTTGAAGGCTCAGCAGATCAACTTATAATTAAAACATCACAGAATACTCACAAGAGCTGGCAACTACCTGAAATGTATATTAAATTCCTTCAATGTTAAACCTGAAAAAATACTCATTTCCACAAAGAAACACTCCAATCTATGGCCAGATTGCTCACATTTTTAAGGACAAACCAGAGTTATGTCCCTAGTCTATTTTCATTATGACATCTAATTAAGTTTTCTAAGAGAAATGCTGAGTTTTTTTTTTTTTTTTTTTTTTTTTAATGTAATGGGTTTAAGCCCCAGGTTACTAGTTGACCATCTCAGCATTACATCTGAGAAGAATTGGCAAAGGAACTGTCATTTAGGGAAGTGTATACTAAATTTCTCTTTGATCTGAGTCTTTTTGCTGTGATGCTAAATTTATTTTGAAATGGTAAGTAACATCCAAGGGAGACTTGAGATTTTCATGCTTAACAGAAGGATATATTTTTTCTTAGTTTAGTGTAAGAAAAGGTTGTGATAAAAGACATTATTTCAACCTCTTCATTTTGCAGAGGGGAAGACTGAATAGAAAGAGAATGAGTTGGGGTATCGGTTAGTAACTAATTAGAAAGTGGCAAGGAACCTAGGCCTGATTTCTGGTGTGACTAGATAGCAGGGCCAGACCTGAAGGCCTATGTTTATCTCTGAATGGGGTTAACTGCCTTCTCACTGTGCGTTGCCTCTAGAACTTCTGCTCCTAGTCACTGGATTATGTCTTGTATAGTCTGGGGAAGAGGTGAAATCAAGATATGAGAGTGTGGTTTTGCACATTCAGTTTTCATATTAAGATGAATTTCTTGAATGACCTCACAAATAGAATGGGCATGTTTTGACAACTTGCTGGGGTTTTTTTGTTTTGTTTTTCATTGTTTTTTGTTTTGTTTTGTTTTGCCCTATGAGAACTTTTGTCAAAAAAGAAGAGGGAGAGGTTTTTTTTTGGTTTTTTTTTTTTTTCTGAGCTGAGCGGGAGAAATGGGCAAGAATGGGTGTAGTGAGTTTCCATGGTTACTGCTACTTATCAGCACCTCAGCTTGGGTAAACCCTCTAAGGTGTTCAGAACTGCTTGGACCACGGTTCACCAGGCTAACTCAGGGCAGAGTGGGGTGGACAGAGTCTCTGCCATGCCCTTCTCACTCCAGGGCTGCCCAACAGCAGCAGGGCTTGAACTGCTCAGGATTGGTGGGGGATATTCCAGGTTGAATTTCTTCCACCACCTGTTCTTCTTCTTCCAGGGGGTTTGACAAGAGAAGTGAAATATCTGGATATTTGGAAACCACAGAGCAATCTTAAATAAAAATTTTGGAGAAACTTTGAAAGCCATAAAGCACCTATTGTTTTAGCTTCGAGACATTTATAAATGTGGAGGATCCACTTAGGGATACGCATGTTCTCTTTCTTTTCACAAAATGATTAATTTCTGCTATTGAGAAATGAGAAAGTCTGGATGGGAGGAGGAAGTGAATTTACATGAAAGATTAAACTTTTTTAATTAAGAAAAATTGTGTTTTCACACACAGATGTGCACACATGTGTGCTCACACACCCTCCTGCATAGCCCGTTTCCTCTGCCCCTCTGCCTGCCTCTCACCCAAGCACCGTGCTTGCTCAGGAACAACCCCTACAGCTGGCACAGCCCCTCAGGGTCAGGGGCATGGCTGTCCTCTCAGGCATAATCCTGAATCTAGACAGATTGGGGGAGCATCCAGGCTATGGCCGAAGGACCTGCAGGTGCTTCAGGACATTGGTTCCATTTCCTCTTCGCCAACAGAAAAGCTGCCCAGGGAGGAAGGACAGCTTTTACTACCACTAAGGTCTTCTCAGTCCCCTTCCTATCCATAACCACGGCTCAACCCTGTCTCTTTCTAAGGCCCTCCCTCACTGAGGTGAAATCGAGGCCCTCGTTGCCAGTCCTCTGAACTCATCTCCCAAGTTCAGAACCTTCAAGGAGCAGGAAAGAAGTCTGATGGCCGTGTGTGTGTGTGTGTGTGTGTGTGTGTGTGTGTGTGTGTGTGTGTGTGTAAATGGGAGGAGAGAGGGGTCCTCTTGGTTATGTGATCATTTACATTAACTTACAGGTACGAGGGTGTGGATCCTGTCTGGGCTGTAAGGAGAAAATGGGTTAAACAGACTGTTCAGACCAGTGCTGAGAGATTAGGACCACCTTGCCTCTAGTCCTGGGAGCAGGCTTCTACCATCCTGCATGAGGAATATAAAAACAAGTTCTCATCTATGAGAGAAAAAGCGGCTACCCTAACCCCAGAGCAGTGCAAAGGTTAGAGAAGGAAGAAGGGTGTCACAGAGCCACCCTATCTCTCACTTCTGGAGGTCAGTGATCCCAGGAGAACCCAGACACCCTCACCCTCAGGCCTTGAGGCCTCTATCCCCCATTCCTCCAATATTTCCAGGCCTGCTGAGTTAGGGCTCAGCTGCCTTCCTCGCTGCTCTCCGCTGGAAACAGAAGCTCTAGCGAATGTTTCTAACTCCTGAGTCCACTCAGCCATGTCCCCCTTGCAAAATCCTCCCCTTCCCGCACCCCCCTGCACCCAGCCAGCCAATCCGCGGCCTGCGAGCCTCTCCAGACCCATCTCTCAGGGCCCTGGCGGGATAAAACCAGTCGGCGATGCCGGGTGGATGGGAACAAACTTCAGAACCAGGAGAGACACTGTGCCCAGGGCACCCTCTCAGGCGGACCCAGGCAGTGAGGGCCAACCGGCCAGGTATGCTGCCCAGGGGTTGACTGAAAGCTGACATGGGGAGTGGGGTGATTCCGAAAAGGCAGAAGGTCCCAGGCAGCCTGGCAGCTTTTTCCCTCCCAAGTGAAACTGGATAGGGCTGAAAGAGGGTCTAGGGCTGGAGTTTGGGGCTTCCTCAGTGGCCCCCCATTCCCGTATCCCCCAGACAGTCATATTTTAGTTAGTCCAGGCTGAGGTTAGGTACATTTCTCCTGAAAATCTTCCTACTCTTGCCAGGCTATGAGAACCCATAGGCTAGGGCCCGGGGAAGAGGTCTAAGGCAGCAGACTGGAATCTCATGCCCCTTCCCCTGGGTCCGTGCAGGGCAGTGGCTTGGCGAAGGGCGCGGCGGGGACCTGCGTGAGGAAGCCCTGAGTCCTCAGCGGGCTGCGTGCGACTCCCTGGCGATGCCTCACAACTCCATCAGATCCGGTAAGGACGCGGCGTGGCCAGGACCCCCGAGCCCCGCGTCGCCGTGCGTCCGTGCGCGCGCTCGGGCCGGTGGGGCTGGGGAGCCTCCGCTCCGGGCTCGCGGGACCCACCTGCGTGGGGAAGAAGCTGGGGGCGCCTCGGGCCTGGCACTCGGCTGCGGCCGGCCGCCTAGCTGCTCTCAGGCACTGAGGTCCCACGGTCCGGAGGAGCCGCCCTCCCCAGACCTCGATTTCTACGGACTACACAGGGCGGTGAGGAGCTTTCCGTGGGGGTCAGAAGGGTGTCCCTCGCTCTCCACCCGCGTCCTGCATGGCCTAGCGGAGTGGGCACCCTGCGCGCTCGCAGGCCGTAGGCCGCTCGGGTGCTGGACTTGCGGTTCCCCGGCCGCCACCTCTTAACCCTGGTTCCTGGGGGCGCGCAGTCAGTCCTAGCCAGCGGGCTGCGTGCTGAGCCCCGAGCACTCTCAAGTCAAAGGGAAGAGAGCCGGTGGCCTGGGGCCTGGGAGCCAGGGGTGCACTCGGGAGCTCTCGGACCCTCCTCGCTGAGCACGGGACAGATGGGAGCTTCGCGCGGGACGCCTGGCCAGGGAGGAAGGTGCTGCCCCCGAGGCCAAATCCCTCTCCCCACCCGGGCCCGGGCCCCAGGGCCTTCAAAGCGCTTGGGGTCTTTCGTGGCGGCACCGGATTTCCTCAAGCTAAGGAGGTCTGTGCGGGGAAGGAGCCGCCGGGTCGGGGCCGAGCGGCGTGAATGGCACGGCCGCCCTGGCGCGCAGCAAGTGTGGACAGCGGGTTAGGCGCGGCCCGACCCGCAGTGATGGATGGAGGCGGGCCGGCTGCGGGGAAGGCGATTTATGGGGCTAGGGCGCAGCACTATCGATTGGGCCTGCGAAGTGAGAGGAAATCAATATTTCAGATGAATTCTCCGCGAATATGAAGTCCCGCTCGGCAAACGGGACATTTGTTATAATAAAGAGGGTCGGATGGCGCGCGGCGCGAGGCTGAGATCTCTATTTAGCTGCGAGTGCTCGAGTCTGAGCTTAGCTGCGTCTCTGGTCCTGTGGCGATCGCTCCGGAGGGTGCGGGAACCCCCTGGGGCGCCGGAAGGTTTCTCATTCCGGTTTGCTCTGGAGCTGGATATCCAGTCCCCAATAAGCTCCCTCCCCACCCCGTTCCCCAGCTCCCCCGTGGGAGTGGGACCACAGCCGTCCCGCTGCCCTTGGCTGGCGCTGCAAGGGGCTCGGAGTAGAGACTTGGCGGCCCTTCCAGGGAACCGCGGGGTTGGCGAGCCTGGGGACAGAGAGGAGCTGCCTGACACCCCTTTCGTAGCAGCTCCCGGGTGCCACCCTTGCTCCTTGGTCACATTCTGAGGCTAGAGCCAGATTTTAGCGCCTTAGTCGTTAGCCAGATCGGAGTTCAACATTAGACTTCGCCCGGCCTCCAAATCAGGACCGGCTCGCAGGCTGAGAGCGCACAACCTGGTGCCCGATCCCACACCGCGCTGGCTCCGGCCGCTTCTGCTCTGTTCTGGGTTTGGATGTCTCCCCAACTCTCGACCTCCCCCTGACCTTTCTGTTGGTGGTATGAGTGGGTGCTCTTGTACCTCGAATTTACCGTGGTGGACTAGACACTTTCCCTCTGTTGCTGCTCCAGAGATAATATGATGGCACGGTCCCTGGGTTGGTTTGATTCTGTTTTGGCTACGAATTTTCAATCTAGAAGCACTCATTAGGATTAATGGGAATAAAAGAGGAAAAGATGCAATTTACTATTTACTTTATTTTTAATCAAGAACAAGCTGCTTACCCATTACCTTAGGCGCAAATCGCCCTTGGGTTTGGGGAGGGAGTCCTTTACCACCACCCAGCCCGATCAGGGGCAGAGGTATTTTATTTTATTTTATTTTTTCTGTTTAGGGAAAGCAAAGGATCTTCTTCTACGCCTCCCCTAAAATAAAGAAATAATGCTAGAAGGAAGGGAGAATGAGACTTGCTCTTTTAGTTTAATGTTGAAAACAGAAAAAAAAAATTGCCCAAAACACAGCTCAGAAGGCTAAAGACTGTCCCGGTTTCTTTTTCCAATCTTCTGTCTGCAAAACCTGAGCAAGAGACCTTCTATCTTTCTGATCCGTTTACCTGACATTGCTATGTATGTTTAGAGTTGAATTCATAAACTGATCCTGTTTTTTATAAGCACTTTCCTCTCTTAGGGTTTGGCAGCTTCCCTTTTCTCCCCAGACACATCCACTCCTGGGTTCTGCTTTGCCTGGGGAGTTTCCCCCTTTAAGTTTTCTCTGGAGCAGAACCCCGGGGCTCAGCCTGCCACTGGTTTTTTGTGAGAGCAAGGCTAGCACACCATTTCCAATAATCAGAGATGCTAGACAAAAGTTTAGTGTGCAGCCTCTGAGTCTCACCCTTAGCTCATTCTGGGCTAATCTTGCTTTGCAGAGAGATCTTAATATTTTTGTCTTACAACTTTATTATTAGGAAGGGACCTTGAGAGCAAATATTGAATTATTCAGATATGCACTGGTCAGCCACAGACTGAACTCTCTGTGAAAACCACCAGGAATTTTGTAGTATCAGGGAACAAAGATTGTCTAAAGCAAAAACATTGTTTTTTAACTATTCAAAGATGAGAAAGGAACACGGAGTAAATATAAAAATGCAAAGGCTACTGTATCAATGAGGAAGAGAGTTTAGTAAAAGCAAGCAGGTTGTCATTAAAACTCCTGTACAATAACTTCCTGCTCGCTCTTGAAAATAGGTTATTCCAAGTGGTAGAATGAGATCACAGATCACAGAGGAAGGAACTTATGTCTTACTTTCCAGATCTGTCTGAGATGTAAAACCCTCATCCCTTCTCTCGGTCTTAGAAAGAGCAAAGGGGGGCAGATGCATTTGGGAGGATCTATTTTGGCCCCTGGTTTCTTGCCTAGGTTGAAAACAAGGTCTTCTGGGAATGGGAAACAGTCTTGAAGAACATAAAGAGGTATTGGGGTCCCTCAATTCATCTTTGTTTCAGGATGGTTCATCCTCCCACCCTCCTCAATGCAAGTTAATTAGGAGATAATTTAGCTACCTTGTGAATTAGTTTTAAGATAAGTATCTTTTCAAGCTTTGTCACTTTAATTGCCCCACTGATTGATAAGAAGTAATTATTTCTAATTGACACTTTTTTGATGTCTATTGGAAGCATTTATTTGGGACTTTTTGGGGTGGAAGGAAAGTTAATTAATTTTATCAGACTATACCCCAAAGGACTCTGCCTAATTTTTCTGAGAAGGACAAAGGAATTGAGGGAAAATCACACGAAAATCAATCTCATGGAGTTTTACTTATTAAGAGAGATTTTCGTTCAAAGAAAAATGTCTACTAATGCAAAAATATGTCAGAATTTTCTTCTTAAGGGGGCAAATCTCTAATTTTAATGAACTACATGTTTTATGGTCATATATTTTCCCAAGGATATACTCACAATCCTTTTATATGCGGAGTTCAATTGGAGTAGGTTGCTCTACTTCGTAATTAATTGTTTGTAAAGAGTGAAATCAATAGAATTCAGTATGTTCAGAAAAAAATGGCACCTTTTTGTAAGAGCTAATTGTAAGAAAGATTTACAAATCGTCATTTTGTTCTATAATTATTGATAGAGTTGGGTATAAAGGTGAAACTTTACTTACAGTGACATGCCTTTTCATACCTAAACCTAGGAGTCAACAGTTTAATCATTCACATCCTCCAGAATAATTTACTGTGAAAGAGAAAGAGGGAAAGAATAGAGAGGGGAAAAGGAAGACACTGAAAGCAGGCAATGGGGGAGGGGTGGGGTGGGGGAAGAAGGTGGTTAGAGAGAATAAAAATGAAAGAACTTTTCTCAGAACGAAGGTAACCAGGTGCGGGGAATGTTTGCCTTTCGAGTATAAGAAAATCATAATTCTACTTCAAAACACATCCTTTCAGACACAATCCTTACCACAGCTACTAAACAGCCCCTAAACGCTACTGGAAAACACGTATTTTTCTGTTCATAAAAAGAGGCTGGATCTTCGGAACCAGCTGGTTTGGATTGTGAGTAAGTGTTAAAGTCTTGATCTGGTGTCCATGAAAAGGAAGGAAGGACTATGCTTTGTGTGTATGTGGAGGGGGAATGTCCCTAAAGAGATTTGATGTTTATTTTTATTACTAAAACCCCTGTGATCTGTACCCATGGTTGTGTACTCACGACGTGTTCATAGATAGACTTGTGACTCGCTGACATTGGAAAACATTCCCACATTAACCTAAAGCGGGGATACACTGGCTCACATGCCTGCACGCCTGAAATGAGAGTAACCCAATCAAAGAAGACGCGCTCCTGTCAGATTAATTTCAGCCAATGCTTTTTTCAATCATTTATGTATAAAATCGTGTCTGCTTTTAATGATGTTTCTTCCAGATTACGTGGAGCTGCAAGAATGAGGAAACATTTTAAATGAAAAAGGAATTTAAGACATACAAACAGCAGATAATATCGCATACCAACCTCACTATTAGTAAAACTGAAAAAAAAATATATAAATAATGCAAAAAAAATCAGCAAGGGAGAGTTTAGTAATGGAAAATTCCCCTGCAATTAAATGAAACAGTAATTTAGTGGAGATATGCCTGAATGAATTAGCATTTATTAATTGGTTCACATAAAAACAATTTGTGTGTGTGTCTCTTTCTGTGTATGTGTGTGTGTGTGTGTTTGGAAAACAGTATTTAAAAGATATATTTTCCTAGGAAAAGTTTCTCAAATGATCAAATCAAATGATATAGTTATTAATTCTGTCCTGTTAAAAATTCCAATTCTCTCACTGGTGAATTTCACCTACACGCAAAGAGGGTGGGGGTAAGGGAGAGGCAAAAGAATGATGTGGTTCCCCGTTTTCTTGGGACATTTCTAAGCTTGAAACCAATTGGAGACAAGCAGGCAGAGTCCGCTGTGCATAGGAACGTTCAAACGTGATCCAGAGTGGACTCTCAGATGACCCCCCTCTTCTGGGACACAACTTAGGGTGGCAGAGGACGCTGCTCTGTGGCTCTGCTCCACCCCCCTTCACCTGCTCCCCCCAGAACCTGCTGGAGCATTTTCGCCAGCTCAGGCAGGAACTCAGTTTGTAATCTCAGCGAGGAGCTTGCTAGGGTTGACTGGTGCATGGATGTGTTTACTTTCTCTCGCCACAGTTGGTCTGTCTTCAGTTCTAAGCATTTTAAAGTTGCTCTATTTATCAGCCCAAGAGGTGCTGGGTTCTCAGTTGTACTGAGAAAGCTCTGAGTTCTGTGGGTCTGAGTACACAAGAAACCAAAAGATAAACGAAACAATTTTGTTTAAAATAATTTTCAAAGAAGGAGCCAGGGGAATGCACCCTCATTTAGGGTTGCAGTTTGCTTTTGTTTGAGTGGAGACTTGGGGAAAGATTGAGTCACAGTCCCCACTGGCCCCCCAGTCCCTTCTAATATAGAACTCACAGGTACAAAACACATTTGAAAAAAGAGAATGCCCCCACATTGAGGATTCTGCTATGCTTAGGAACATCCTCAGTATAGTTCCCTGGGAAAGTGATTCTTTCTGGTTTTAGATTGAGCCACCTTAGCCAAAGTTCTTTAGAGAGGGAAGTAAAATATATGTGAGCAATGATGGCTTCCAGCAGAAGTGTCAGATTTTTCTCCTGGAGGAAAGAATACTGAAAACAACAATCCAGGTGATTCCTGGCTCTTGAAAACTCTACTCTCCCGGCCAACCCCAGTTCATCCAGCCCTGATCAGTCACCTGGGAGGGGGCCTCTGGATAAGGGTAGGTTGGTCAGAGGCATCCAGTATTCCTTATTTATCTACAGTCATGGCACTTTTAACTAGATCTTTAAGGGTCTGTAATCATTTCTCCAGTGTTAGAACTGACAAGTCCTTGGGTCCCTGAAGAAACTTCCAGATACCTCTCTTGCCCAGGCGGGGACATGATGAACTAATATCTCATAAGATTCATAGGCCAGAAAAATCTCCAGGGGAAGGTTTCTATTTCAAACTTTCATCCATGTCACTGAAACTGGGCTTTATGTGGACTGGTTTCTCAGTTCAGGAGCCCCCTGGGATATCTGGGTCCTGCTTCTGTGTTTATTCCTGAGGACCCTCCCATAGTCCTGGATGCCAGATAAGGTAACAAGTATCACCAAAGCTCAGCTCAGCCAGCCCACAGCCTCTCTGGCTCTAACACTTTTATATCCACAAAAAGAGAACTAATATCTATGGACTGAGCATGCCCTGGCATTCAGTGAGCCCCCAGGACATGGAAGCTGTAATCGTTGCCTCTGAGAACAGTCATACGAATGGTTTTCTGCTGCCCATGTCTCACTTAACTCTAGGACTCTAAAGGGAGATCTTGTTATTAACATTTTTTACAGATGAGAAAGAAACGGATGCTCAGAAGCTAATCTGTCTCCAGCTCCCCTTTCCACTACCCCACCCTGATGTCCAGCTCATCAAGACTCCTATAGCACTAGAAGGCTCATACCTGCAACTCCTTTGGGAACCTGGTCCAGAACCTTCCATAGAAGGGTCTGTATCAATGGTGACAGGATGAGCCTTCAGTCTTCATAACCTTATTTTTCTCAAAAGTGGCCCTAACACTCCAGCTCCATTAAAATAGTTCAGGTTTCACCTTCTCATCTGTGAAATTAGAGAAGTTGTCCATATGTGGAGGCCCCGTCTCAGGATCACTGTGAGGAGGAAAGTGGCACGGCAAAGGCAAAAAGAGGGGGCTCTCTTTAACACTTTCCCCAAACCTGACACACTTCTACTTACAGTCACCCAAAGCAACTATTTGTGCACGTCAACAAATCATAGGCCAATGGAAACTTACTTCCTTGGTACCCCCAAACCACATGTGGCCTCCCTGCCTGGGTCTATGCCAGTGACTGAGTCAGTGTGTATGTGATAGAAACAGTTAGGGTTACTGGGAAGACCCACCTACAAAGTCAGGGGCCCCTCGTCCCTAGGCACTTGATGTGCTGGATGTCATTCCCCCAAGTTTAGGTTCTTTCTTGGGGTCCCCCACTGACATTTAAGCCAAGTGGTCTGCTCCTCTAGAACCTCTGCCCAGGTTTGGTTTTTAACAGTAGCAGGAAAGGGGCTTAATTATTTTCAGTTTTTGCTATGGGGATTAGCCAGAGATGGTTGCGTTTTTCTGATGAAAACCAGTCTTTGGTTCAAGGCTGAGTGGCTCCCTTCTTTCAACTTTTTTTCTCCCTTCCCCTATCTTTAGCCACAATGTTCATCAGTTTTGTCGTTTGCATTTGTTCTCATAAGTGGCCTTGGAGTGACCTGGGTGGTTAGTGCTAATTAGCCCACCGGGACATATTGTCGCTGTCAGACCCACACACAAAGAGGTCCAGGGAGCTAGTTGGGTGACACATCTAAGAGAGAAACAGCTTAATCTGCTGCTATCATGTGAGTTTGCACACACTGTCTGCATATTGCATTTTTGATTCTTCAGATTTTCTAGGAAGATGACAGAATTATTATCTCTCCAGTAAACGCAGGGAAAGGGAGTCCCTCAAAGGGTGAGGGACTCTTGAAGGGACAAGGAAGCCAGGGCTACGTGACAAGCTTCCCATCGCCACAGGCAGCAAGAGGGGGCTCATGGTGGAGGCTTCACCCTTGACCCAGACCTTGGTGCTCTCTCCTTGTGTGACCGCAGGCAAGTGAATTGTCTCCCTGGGCTTGAATTTCCTCATCTGTATAAAGTGAAGATGTCGCAGGGCTTTTAGAAAGTACTGAAGGCAAAACCAGTACCCTCACCTGGCTCATAACAGATACTCCAGAATTTTTTTTTGTGCTACTTATAGTGGTCAGCTAGGAGAGTCTCCAAAAATTCTCCAGAGCAGATTGCAGACAATTATACTGTCTTAATATTGCCTGTAAAACTCTCCATAACTAACTTGAAACCCAGCATTGAAACTTTGTTCCAGTTAAAATTGAAGACAGATCTTTTAATATTCTGTGTAGACAAAATAAAAGTCTACTGCCTGAGGATGTTGTGTTAATTGAAAGACTTGTGGGTAGTGTGGCTCAGACCCCTGTGGTCACAATCAGCATTACCCCAGCCCACTCTAGAAAAGGATACTTTATTTAATTTTACCAAAAAACCCAAGCCTAGGGGAAGCATTTGGCTCATGATAGAACAAGTTGTCCATGGACTTTATCCTGGAATCCAGAACATTCTAAGGTTTTAGTAGAATTGGTACTAGGGGAAAGATAACTAAAGCAAGTGTGTAGCTAAGACAGGGAGATTTGTCTTGGGTACTTGTTCTTAATTAACACAGAACCATATGTATATTAAAAGATAATAAAAGCCACTAATCTTCTGTCTTTTTCACGCTTCTCTCTCCTTCTACCCACACCCCATCCTATACGTTCTTACTTTATGCAGCAATACTCCAGTTTGGGCATGCTAACAAACTGTGGTTGACATTAAAAATCTGTGATTAGCTAAATCAAATCACCAACTCCAGTTCTGTTTTGCTCTTTCACTTTGACAAGGAAATCCTTGGTTACTAATGAAATGGAAGCGGCAAGAATGGGGTGACCTCTTGACAAGTCCTGGGGCATCAGGCTATGACCTCAGGAAGGGAACAAGGAGGAGGGGTGAATTTGGTGGTGAGTGTCAGGCCAGTAGAGATACTGCCATCAAGCTGAGAGCTGCTGCAAACAAGGGTTCGCTGTTGAATTCAATTTCATCAGCCCTGGGGGAAAGCCATCCTCCACTTGCGGGCACTGCCCATAGGGGCATTCGCTGCCAGAGGAGTCAAGGAAATGACAAAGGTGCACTTTCTCAGGACAGGAAGCTGGAGCCTTATAATTTCTTTACCAGGGTGAATCTCTTGAACCAAGAGGGGAAACAATCAGATAAAACAATTTGGTGGCAGGACAAGAATTAACCGGCCCAGCTGATGGGAGCATCAAAGATCATTTATCTCCCAAATCCACCCCAGCACAACCACATTGTCACCTACTGCACATAAGCCTCAGCTGGCATTCTTGAGTCTAGTCTATCCCTGGAGTACTCATTGTTCCAGAAAGGCAGCATGTGAGCCTGTGTGGGATCAGCCAGCCTGTGTCGTGCTGGGACTCCCAGTCAGTGCAGGGCACAGTTGCAGAGCTGTGGTGCAAACACCATGCAGACAGGCCCACTTCTGCCAAATCAGCATGTCTATTGAATACTTCCGATGCTTAACCTCCATGCCTTGCAGGTGTGCAGATGTTGTGAGGCAACCCCCTTTATGTGTCTCATCTCTGACAGTCTGACAAGGCTTGGGTCTTCTGATCTCAGTATTGTGTGATGATATGACAGTGTCCCAAGCCAAGAACACCCTTATGTCCAAGTCCCCCTCTCCTACTGGCCACAAAGCTGTCAACACAGGAGTCCCTAAGCTGGACGGGCCTGCTCCAGACCTCGGGGCTCACGCTCCTACGGTAGGACTTGCCCTGGAGGCTTCTGCCGCAGTGACACAGTGACTTTCCTGATTGCTTTCTCAGAGCTGCTTTCCTTGGGGCCTGATGGGGTCCTGTTAGCTGGTACGTGTCCATCTCCCCGAGCGATCTGAGGTCAGGCATGCATCGTGCCCCGCCCTGCCCACACTGCTCTGTCCAAGCTCCCTGGAAGTCACTCTCTGTACTCCAGTATAGACACAATTGTGCACAGTCTTCTATTGTTTGCAGGCCATTTTGTGTGTGTTGTTCAGTCTGCCCCGTGCAGATGGTGCCTGTTGAGAGGTCAGGGAGCCTGTGTTTTCCCCAGATAGAAGGCAAAAGGGGGTGCTAAAGAAGCTGGGCCTTAAGGGTCAGACATAGCTGGTTTTGAATCCTCATTCAACCACTTAACACCTGCATGACTTCAGGAGCCCTTTCCATGGTCAGTAAAATGGCCCATGTTTCCTGCCTTAGCAGGTCTTGTGCTAACTGCCCCCATGTTTGTGAAGTACATCCCAGCCCAGCTCAAACACCCCCTCCTCCTGAAGACTTCCAAGACTCCATTCTCCTCCCCAACCCCACCAAGGGTCCCAGCACATTATTTTTACAGCACATTTTGTATAGAAGGTTTATCTCTGTGACTTTCATCTTCTAGATTTGAGCTACTTGAGTGCCTGGGGAGATGAGCACCACACATCCCACGAACTCCTAGGTCTTTGTTACACCACAAAGTCTACCTGGTCCCTTGTTTGAGGCTGTCACCACATTTTACCAGTGAGGAAACAGAGACCCTGTTTTCCAAGAGTTGTGCCTTGCCCTTGACTCTTGGGGCTTGGTGGCAGGCCAGGGGCTGGTGCCTAAAGCCAGGGACACCCTGCTGTCTTTCAGAGCATCAGGTAGGAGAGTGAGAGCCCAGCTGAGGCAGCACTGGATATGGCTTGTCCTGAGTCAGAACTCTCCCAGGGGAATGAGAAGAAAGCGTCTCCCACACCTTCTGGTGACACCCAGAGAGAGCTGCCAAGACACAAACACACAATTGCACACACATGCATGTGTACACACACACTCACACATCTACACAACACACATTTGCAGACAAACATGTGTACAGAGGCACGCCTGTACAACCAGGGCCAAGACTAGGATAAGGAACAGAAGACTCCACAATGCAAATTTTAAGGAGGGTCTCACTCTCAGACACATGCAAATGCAGGGTAGGCCTTGAAATTAAAGCAAAGTGAGCGCCTCCTTAAATTTTGTGTCAGATGCCTGGCTGTCCTCTCCCTGTTCCCTGTACACAACACACACATCTACACATTCATTTCCACCCACACTCATACACGTGGGTGACATCTTCATGCACATAGACATAAACCTACAGTACTTCACCCTCTTGCACGTATAAATGCGCTAAGAAGCCTTGCAAAGTACATGTGTATGGAGAACGCCTTCCTAGGTCTGTGGGTGATAGAAAAGGCCAGAGAAGGCCCTGCTCTCAGAAAACCTGAGCGCCCCAATAGTGAAATTAATTACAGATGTAACTGGCCAGTCCCATTGAGTCCAAGGCTGCTGAGAAGGCGTTGCTGATGAATATGATGGGATATCTGGGGAATCCACTCTGTGTTGTGGATAACTCCGGTCAGTTTAGGCATGAGGACACGGGCCTGTGACCTCCCTGTTTTTGCATCTTGAGGTCTGAGCAGATGAACTCAAGGATCCAACCATGGTCCCCTCTGCAGCCCTCCACTTAAGTTATGGGACTTGGGTGGGTGGTGCAGGCCCTGCAGAGAGCTTGTTTTCAGATGAGAGCCTAGGTTGGCTTGCATGGGTTGTTCATCTGGCCAGTGTCAGACTGGGCTTCTGGGGTTCATTCATGTGGCTCTTCCCAGATGGGGGTAGAGTGACCAAGTGGGCATGTGCAGCAGCAGGACTTGCCATTCCAGAATCTGGTCTCTTGGACCCCACTGAAGGCAGGTGGCTGGGACTGTCACAGGGGGGCACCTGTGCTCAGACCACGAGAATATCCACTC
The DNA here is from genome assembly GCF_014898055.3 of Talpa occidentalis. Classification (NCBI taxonomy): domain Eukaryota; kingdom Metazoa; phylum Chordata; class Mammalia; order Eulipotyphla; family Talpidae; genus Talpa; species Talpa occidentalis. The sequence goes on from NW_023604861.1 coordinate 96,192,742, forward strand.
TAACTTCCCCTTGCTCGGGGTGCAGGAGCAGAGCTCTAGGGAGCTCTCTGTCCTTTCCCTGCAGGCATCTGAACTCCGTGTCTGTGTTCATCCAAGCAAACCGATTATTACAAACAATGTGGTGTCAGCAGGAATATTTCGTATATTCGATCAACAAATATTTGTGTAACTTTCATATATCAGTGATTCTCAAATAATGTTTCCCTGTAAAGTAGGCAGAGGTGCTTGTTGATATAAGGAAATTGAATAATAGTGACAGGAAAAAATATATCTGTGGATAAAATAACTTAGAATTTCAGGTATAATTTTTTTCTATTAAAGGGTCACTGTCTCCTGTTTTCATTAGTATGTTGGGTCTGACTTAGCAGCACATTGTAATTCTCTCTGTGCCAGACTTATTGTTTTGTGATGTTGCTGTGTGTCATCTTCCAGGTACAGGGCTTCTGGCAAGTGTCAGAGCAGCTGGGCTGATGAAGCTGGAGATTGTCAGATGTCCACCTAGCAGCCCTAGCGCCCGGTTTCTGTGATGTGATGACCCATATGCCTCAGAAGGTGTCCAAGTGTTTCTATTACAGAGGATTTACCTTGTCATCATCCAAAGGAAGGAACTTTGTCCCTGATGCCCTCCTGCCCTGCTGTCCCCCACCCCTGCCCCCACCACCACCACCGACACCCACATACAGCTACTGCCTTTACTTTTCCTGATAAGACCCCTCTTTTCCAGGCACATGGCAAGCATATGTGTGCCTGTCATTGAAGGATCCCAGTCAGTCTGTGGCAGAGAAAGAACTTATGCAGAAAAGCTGGATCAGCCTCCCTGAACATACACCCACCCACCTATCACCCCTGGAACACATTGCTTCTCCGATTCAGCTTCTCTGGACACACCTAGAGCTATGCCACCTCTTTTTGACATTTCTCTGAAGATCTTGTCACTCCAAATTGTCCATCCTAGTCAGGATGGCCATTATAACAGAATTCCAAAGACTGTGTGACTTAAATAACAGACACGTATTGCTTCCAGTTCTGGAGTCCAGAAGTCTGAAAGCAGAGGGCCAGCATGACTGGCTCTGACGAGGGCTCTCTTCCCAACTTGCAGATGCCACCTTCCCACTCATCCTCACGTACCTTCCTCAGAGCTTGTGCATGGGAAGAGAAAGAGAGATCTGTTGTCGTCCTCTTCTTATAAGAGCACTAAGTCCCACCAAGACAGCCCACTCCCCCACCATGAGCTCCTCCAACCCTAATTATCTCCCAAAGGCCCCATCTCCACATACAGGGCTGATGCTTCAGCATATGGGTGTTCAGTCCATAACACACACCCCCAGTGTGATTTCTTTTTCTCCTACTCGGTGCATAGACTGTTTGGTCCTCTATCCAGAGATGCTCCTATTCCCAACTCTCTGCTGTCCTCTCATGAATCTGTCTACTTCCTCTTGGTCTATTTCTCTCCTAAATCTGCTCATTCTGAACCCTGTGCTTTCCTCTCTTCAGGTGACTCCATCTCCTGAAGAAGCACTGGCATCTCATTGCTCTCTGACCCTGATCCTCAGCACACATGCAAGTTTCCCTGCACTGCCCCCCTCCCAGTGCCTGTTACCCCAGGCCTTATGAGGTGTTCTCACCCAGTCATGCATCCCCTGGCCACTGTATTCAGTTTTCCCTCCAAATTGTTCCAAAGAGCATTATCACTCTAGTAGTTGGTGCAATACGTAAACCCACTGTCCTTCTGTATGGCAAAACAGAGTTAGGCTTTGGCGTTCCAGAGCTCCAGAGCCTGTGCCTCTGCCTTCACGCTGATGTTCTAGAGAGAGGAAAGCAAACTGAACTTTTACCTATGACAACAGTCTTTAGTCCAGATAGACACAAAATGATGCATTGGTAGAAAGAGGTTCACTGAGCTGGGGGTCTCTGATTGGGGTGGGAGCATGTGACTCCCAGGAAAGACCAGCAGCAGAAGAGAACAGTCAGCTGCAGGTGAAGGGGATAGCAATGGAAAGACAGGTGGAGTTCAGATAAACTGTGGGGGTTTTGGCAAGAGAATCCAGGCTAAGGTTTTCATTCTAATCCTGCTAACAGGAAACCTGGGTCAAGTTCACTCAATGCACATGTTTGGGGGGCATTTTACTCACTGTACATGAAACTTCCATCCTCACCTGGCTTGACGTCACACTTCTATTGCTGGTTTTCACCTTCTATTTAGCTCTCTTGCCAGGGTCACATACCTATACACTCAGTTTGGACTTTGTGGTATTTTTATTAAGCAGAACAGCCCTGACAATAATCGGTGCTAACTAGATTATTCCATTATCAAAATGTTCTGTTTTCTCTCTTTTCCAGCCCTGCTCCAGAGAATCTTAGCCGGTGATTTTCCAAAATTATCTTAGTGCCCTGCTTGCACTTCCTTTTAATCCAATCATTAACTGGCATTTGTGGGCAAATCACCTGTGTACAATCCGAGAAGATTCCATCCCACCCTCCCTGGCCCTATGTCTCACTATTTCTGTATGCAGACCCATGTTCCAGCCAACTAGTCTTTGTTTCCAAAACATACCATGTACATTCCCACCTCCCAGCAGCTGCAGGGAACACCCTCCCCATTCCCACCTCCTGGACAAAGTTCTGCACAAGTTTCACCTCCTGAACCAGACTCCCTCTGTACCCTCACCTTCAGTGACCCTCTGTGTCTGATTCCTGCTGCGTCTGCTCTGTTCCCCTCACTTACCAGCAAATGCCACGGTCTTACACTGAAGTCCTGCCTTTGAGCTAAGCAAGAGCAGGAGCTCTTTTAGCTGTCTCCCCAGCACTTAACAAAACCCCTATATGCCACGAGGGCTCCACAAATGCGAGCCACAGTAGCTTTACATAATTCTCCAAGAGCATGCTTTATTGTCGTGCAACTTGACCTGATTTTTACATTTGAGTTTTGTAAATGAAGTTTTCCTGACATGAAGTATACTTGATCCTTTCAGATGTTATTGCTGTAAATACTCTTCTATTTTCTTTATAGTAAGTGGCCATTATGGGAATGAGGCAGCAAAGATTGTGGCCTTTGGGGGACTTGGTGCAGTCTGAGCCTCCCTCTGGGATATCTCCTGTCCCCGGGGGCATCTTGTTGGCCTGGCCTCAGATACTACGAGTAAGGTTTGGCAGCAGTGACCACTATAAATAGCACAGGCCTCAGCAAAATACCCAAAAGGGCACCTTCCTATACACACTGGTGTCAGCTCAGCATGGTGGTTGTAAGATGTAGCATCTGGGGGACCAGCAGTTATAAGATGCTGTAGGCTAGGATTAAAACTCCCTAAGTAACATCTGGCACATAGTAGATGTATAGTAAATTCTGAATAACTATTTGTTAAATGAAAGAACCTTTTTAACAATTTGCTTTAGTCTAACATCACAAGTTCCTGGCCTCTGTTAGAAAATGTGGGGTCCCCAACTCTGTATCCATCACAAGTACCCAGTGATTCTGCTGTAGATCCACATTTAAGAAACACAGATCTAAAAATCAAACTGAAAGGGGCCTCCCTGGTGGCGCAAAGGGTTAAGTCGCAACATTTTGAAGCTATCAGAAGCCACTGCAGCATGAGTTGGATCCCCCACCAGGGAGGTGACCCACATGGTGCAGCAGACCTCTCCTGACTCACCCGAGGCTCCCCTCAGCAGTGTATTTCAGTCAGTCTGCCTGTTCTGTTACCCGGTCTGTCTCCGGTGAATCCTCTTACCCCTGCCCCCATCCCTGCGCCTCTGGTCTGTACTCCAGTTCTCGTATGCATAAATAAATAAATCTTTAAAAAACAAACTCATGGATACAGAGAACAGATTAGTTGTTGCCAGAGGGGTAGGGAGATGGAGGGAGGGTAAAATGGGTGAAGAGAGTCAAGAAGCACAGACTTCTATTAAGAAAATATGTAAGTCATGGGCCTCCCCGGTGGGGCAGTGGTTGAGCGCTGGGTTGCGAAGCTGCCCGCAGCCTCTGCAGCGCCGGTTCGATCCCCAGCTGCTCCCCGGCCACCGGAGGAGGGTCCCACATGGCGCGCAGACCTCTCCTGCCGCCCGCTGCTCCCCTCAGCAGTGCACTTCGGTGCTTCTGCCTGCTCTGCTCCCCGCTCTGGCTCTGGTGAATTCTCTCACCCTCCCGCGCTTCTGACTGTACCCAGTGCTTGTATAAATAAATAAATAAATAAACAAACAAACAAACAAGTAAATAAACAAGTAAATAAATAAATAAAAAGAAAATATATAAGTCACCATATGTAATGAATAGCATGGGGACTATAGTCAATAATATTATGATTTTGAAAATTGCTAAGGAAATATAGTACATATACATATCATGATCATCTCGCACTGTATACAAATTTCAAATCACTGTACTGTAGGTCTGAAACAAATATGTTACATATTGTCATGAAACCTCAATTTTATAAATACATAAATAAAAATAAAAGTGACCACACATCTGGAGTCAGTCTACTTCAAGGCCCAACCAGCGGTCTTTCGGGTGTAGAGTCTCCTGACATCCAGGTTCCTAGACAGCAACTCCTTCTCCCAGAGATTTCCTGAATTAGGGCAGGAGTGAATGAGACTGGTGTGCAGCCCCAGGCCTGCTCCTCACTGGCTGTGCACACACTGCTTAACCCTCCAACATGGCGTCTTCATCTGTAAAATGGACTTAAATCGCCAGCCTTAAATCACAGGGTTTTTGACAAAGCCCATCCCTGATGCAACAGAAGCCTAATTGATATTTAATTAAATTAAGTTTAAGAATCACTTGCCTGACAGCACGTTGAAAGGGCCCTGCTAATGTTAGGTGAGTTCTCAACCAAATTTAAACTGGATTCAGAAAGTCCTTGAAAGGAGAAGCCTGGAAGTGCTGGCAGACTGGGAGGAGCCCAGCCTGGCTGGGCAACTGTGACTATATGGGCAACAAGGCTTTGCTGTGCTGCTGTGTTCTCACTCTTACCTTAAGGAGAATTGGTCACATGGGGGAAGGATCTGGATGGACCGACCAGGATGGTGGTCCTGTAGGAAAGACAGTGATGTCAAGAGAAGCAGATGCATGGAGAGAGGGGTCATGCGTTAGAAAACGTTTGCTCTCTGCCTACCTGACTGAGTCTGCTGTTTCATGAAAACTCACTGGAAGGAGACCCCAGAGCTGTAGCCCAATATCCCAGAAGGATAGCCCAAGGGGAAATAGCTCTATTTCCCCAAACCTGCTGTGTCCAATTCAGAGGAACAACCCTGTCATCTGTGTACTAGTTTGCTAGGGTGACAGAAACTGAAATTTATTGTCTCGCAGTTGAGATCTGGTGTGGGTAGGGTTGGTTTCTTTTGAGGGCTGTCAGGGAAGACTGTTCCAGGCTGCTCTCCTGGCTTCTGATGGTTTCCTGGCCTCTTTGGTGTTTCTTGGCTTCTAGCACTGTAACTCCAGTTTTCCCACAGCGTTCTTCTTATGTGTCTCTCTGTCCAAATCCTCCCGCCCGTCTTAAAAAGATTTATTTATTTATGCATACAAGGACTGGGGTACAAGCCAGAGGTGCAGGGGGCGAGGTGAGAGAATTCACCAGAGACAGAGTGGGGAACAGAAGAGGCAGATTGACTGAAATACACTGCTGAGGGGAGCAGCAGGTGATACAGGAGAGGTCTGCTGCACCGTGTGGCTAGCTCCCTGGGCAGGGATCCAACTCAGGTTGCAGTGGCTGCAGATATCTTCATAGATTGCGTCTTAACCCCTTGCACCACCAAGGAGGCTCCCAAATTTTCCCCTTTTTATAAGGACAGTCACATGGGATTAGGGTCCATGCCAATCACCTTAATTTAATCATCTACAAAAACCCTATTTCCAAATATGGTTCATTCTGAGATATTGGGGGTTAAGATTTCAACATGTGAGATTTGGGGGTGACAGTCCCTAACAATCTGAATGCTCAATTTTCTTAGTCTAGCAGGGCCTCTGACCATCAGCTGCTTTGAGTCCAACTGACACCAACTGTGGAAGTCCTGGCTTGGGACTGACAGGGGCGAGAAGAGACTGACTCACCTTCTCTACAGCCTTTCCTGTAGCGGCCAACCAGTGCTTCCACCAAGAGCAGACTCTGCTGCCCATACTCAGAACCCAAAACACAGCACCTCAAGTCTGAGTTTACCATGTAGGAAAGTAAAGATGACAAGCAAACAAGCTGATACAAGGGCCAAAAATCATCTCACACTGTATATAAATTTCAAATCACTGTGCTGTAGGTCTGAAAAAAATATGTTACATATTGTCAGCCAAAAATCCTTCAGGGCATGTCGTCATTCAGAACTCACTCTACCCAACCCCCTACCGCCTTCCTCCCCTGTCTGCTAAGATGGTGCAGCCAATATGGCCCTAATGTCCCAAAGGGCCTGAGGGTCTTGGCATGAGGAACAAACAAGGACTTGCCCACAAAATGTGACTTTTGTCCTGGCTCTGCCATGAAGTGAGTCTGTGACTTTACACAGGTAGCTCCCCTCCTGGCCAGGTATATTGTTGCTGGCAGCTCTGCTCTCTGCAGGATACGATGCAAGTCCACCTCAATGGTCTGTTAGAGTGACTCACTGGACCATCATGCAAGTCATGTGGCAGCCCATGGAGTGGCCACCTTCCTTCCTTTCTCATGGTGCCCTCAGGACCATGCCAAGGGGCTTCTTACATGGGAAAGTTCCAGAGCTATCCCCACACAGCCTTCTGCATTCCCCTCTGGGAGTTCTAGCCTTTGTTTCCTTGCCTGAGTAGTCCCAGAGCTGCAGATATCAGGGACTGGGAGAAGAGTAAATATCCTTTCCTTCAAGCCAGAGGAGGGAAACTGAGGCACTGACAGGCAAGGCCACAGAGCGGGACTTCCAGGTCTTCTAGGACTCTGCACCCTGTGTTTCCTCCCTTGAAACCCCAACCTGCTGCAGGCTGCATCTGTCACTCTCTGTCCTCCATCCCGTTTCCTTGCGCAGTCATGAGTGCGGCTTTCACAGTGTTTAATCACTTTGCAATGGTGCCAGGTTCCGGGAAACCAGTCGACAGGTGTGGAAACCACAGATACGCAGTTTTGTCACAGACTCTGCTCAAGTGTTCAGCTTAAAAAAGTGGTTCTTCTTCATTTGTTCTACTTATTTCACTCCTCAGGATGGTTAGGTCCCTCAGTGCCTCCCCAACACATACATTCACATACACACACAAGCACAACATATAGATGCATATTCACACATAGAGACACACAGGTACATACATGCACTTGTGCACCTCACACACACGCACACATACCATCTTTCTGTTTCTCAGATATAGGCCAAAGCCCACCCTTTCCAGATACCTCCTTGCCGAGCTAATAAATCACCTCTTATTTCAGTCAAGACCTCAGAAATAAGGAGCCCCGGAATTAGAATGTTAATGGTCATGTATTTCAGTACAACGGCTGAGGTGGGAGCCCCCTCTTCTCTCGGTCATGTGATTTCACTTGTATTGAAGGTGCCCTCATTCCTCTGGTTTCCTAGCACTGCTGTGACCCCACCTCACTGCTGTTTCTTACCCCCTTCCTCTCTCTTTTCCAATCATGAGTCCCCCTCTCTACATGGATCCTTTTACCTACCTCTATCTCTTCCCCTACACAGCTCTTGATGACTTGTAAGTCAGTGTCCAAAACCCCGACATTTATGGAAGTGTATCTTTGAGCTAAAGAACTCAGCAGTCTAACATGTCATAGGGATGTGGATTATTTATGAGCCACCCTCATTCCCACCATGCACACGCACACACGCACACAGAGATGTGCGCACAGACAGAAATTCACATGGCCACAGACACATACACACACATATGCACACACACAGCTATAGGTATTCCACAGGGTGGTAGAAAGTATGGAAGGAGATGGGGCATGTGCATGGATTTAGAAACTTTATGATTCTATAACATATCAGGGGTTATTAAACAGTAACTTTCTCAAGGGCAAGGACTGTATCTTCTCAGAAACCATCTCCCCACATACACACAGCCTGGAATATTATTAGACATGGAGTGGGTGTTCATTAAATTGGAATCTAATGAACTGAAAATTGCTTTAATATAGGCTCATTTTTTTAAAACACAGCATTAATATCCACAGGCCTCTGACCCCAGGGAGAGTGGAAGGAGCAGCACGGTGATCTGTGTGGGCTCTGGGCTCCTAGTCCATGTTCAGCAGTGCAGGCCTTCCTGCTCCAGTCTCCCAAATGCAGAGGTCCTGCCCTTTCTAATGCAGCCTCGGCTGGGGGGTCCGGGTCTGGAGGGAGCTAGGAAGCAAAGGAGAAACAGTGGAGAAGAATGACCTTCCCAGGCAGGGGTTCTTCTTCTTTTTTTTTTTAATCTTATTTATGCACACAAGAACTGGGGTGCAGGCCAGAGATGTGGGGGTGAGAGATCCACCAGAGACAGAGTGGGGAGCAGAACAGGCAGATGTGCTGAAATACACTGCTGAGGGGAGCAGTGGGCGAGACAGGAGAGGTCTGCTGTGTCATGTGGGTCCCCACCCTGGCCAGGGATTGAACTCGTGCTGCAGTGACTATGGATAGTTTCATAGTGCTGTCTTAACCCCTTGCACCACCAGGGTGGACCCACCAGGGGTCCTTAGGGGAAGTTCGTGTTTAATCTATTAGTGAATTCAATCAATAAATATTTATTGAGCACCTTCCAAGTGGATTTAAACTCTAGGCAAGCATTAGAGGAGTTTCAAAAAATACGGATTTGGGGCACCATGCCAAAAGACTCTGGTTGAATGGACCTTAAGATGAAAGCTGCTGACTGCCCCAGGGGGCTAGGGTGCAGCCAGGGCAAAGCACAGCTCTCCTCCCTACCCCTGCTGGCCAGTTTCTCTTATCAGCAGGGACATGGCACCTGCCCCTAGAGAGCTAGGCGTCTGGGGGAAAGCTGCACTCTTGTCCAAGAAGGCTTTATGACTGGGGATCGGAGGGAACAGTTAGCCACCCCAAAAACCACATCCACAGGGGCAAAGCTGCTCATCTTCAGGAAGGGCAGGGCATGTGCCTCCAGATAGGGGGTGGCAGAGAAACAGTGTCCAATATTAGCCACAGGGAGAAAGTGGCCAATCCACTGCTGGCCCACTGACACAACTTACAGGATCTGCGAAAGCTTGCAGAGACCTCCAAAAAGCTTGGAGACAACCTCAAAGGGAGATCTAGCCAGGGGAACTGTCAGGCTTGGCAGCCCTTCAGGATTCAATGCAGCCCACGTATGCCCACTGGCTCCCAGCTCTTAGCTCCAGTCCCCATGCCCCTTCTTATGCATTCAAACTGGCTTTAGGACCAAGAAGGGTCTCCCTTCAAACAGGAATTTTTTTTTTTTTAGGGAAGCTTCTAGGTCTGTTGACATTTGCAGCAGCTCCATTCCTGGAAATCCACACACTGGGGCCCTTCCTGGGAGGGAGGTGACAGGGTTAATCTAAGGGCTGGGGGAGGCGGAGAAAGGCCTTGAAACCACACAGTGAAGCCAACCAGATTAATAGAGGAAGAGAGGGGGGTAGACCATTAGGAAGACAAAGAGAAAATCATGCTGGAGCAATAGAAAGGGAAATCTAATATCAACTAGGGAAAAATAAATGGAGATTAGGGCAAACAAATTAGCTTTAATGGGTTCAATGCTAATACAAGAATAACAGCGGAGCTGCGAATGCCTTTGAGGGGAAGATGGGATAAAGAACCTGAGCAGTCATGCAGGCAATAAAGACGATGCAGGAGGGGGTGGCCAAAGGCACAGAGGGAGGAGAAAGCGGAAAACTCCGGGTGAGCAGTGAGGAGAGGTGGCACTGGAGGGGTCTCCCATCTTTGACAGGGACAGACCAGACCAAGCAAGGGTCTGAGAGGAAACGGGAGAGCAGGGGCAATCAGCACAATATGGAGATAAAAGCAAGCAAGACAGTGGGAAGACACTGAGGACACAGGAACACAGAGGAGTGTAGGCGAGACTGGGCAGAAAGGGCACAGGGATGGACAAAAACAGAGTGGAGGAAAATGAACCAACATAGAGGAATGGGGGGGGGTAATGAGAAAGGAATTAGGATTGTTCTTTGACTACAGAAAAGTACAAAAAAAGAAATAATGAAACCTGGAGATTTTGAAGTTTTGTTTTTTTTTTTAAAGATTTATTTATTTATGCATACAAGAACTGGGGTACAGGCCAGAGGTGTGGGGATGAGAGGATTCACCAGAGACAGAGTGGGGAACAGAACAGGCAGATCGGCTAAAATACACTGCTGAGGAGAGCTGCGGGCGAGACAGGAGAGGTCTGCTGCGCCATGTGGGTAGCTCCCTGGACGGGGATCAAACTCGTGCTGCAGTGGCTGCAGACAGCTTCATGGGTTGCATCTTAACCCCTTGCGCCACCAGGGAGGCCCCCGAAGAGGGTTTTGGAAAGTACCCCCATTTGATAGGGGAAGCACAGATACATTTGCTCTTAGGGAAAGTTGTGACTGGCCTGGGACAGGGGCTGTGTAGGCTGCTGGTAGGGCTGAGCAGCGCAGTTTAATACTGCACCTTTGCATTGATGCAGCCTTGGTCAAGTTCCACGTGGCCTCTGTGCCCTCATCTCATCACCTGTAAAACGGGGATAATGTGCTACTTACCTCAAAGAACTGTTCTGATGACTTAATGAGAAGATGCATTCAGAGTGCTTACTCTGACTCAAAAAGTGCATCTGCCTTGCTGGTTCAAAGACTTCTTTCCCAGCATAGCCTAATGGGGGCAGGGGGCTAGATACTGAAAACAGCCCTTGTTCCCCTCCCCTTTCCCAGCTTTCCTCTTCTTTTGAGCTCAACATTGGAAAAATACCAACCAAGTTTGGTTCTTTCCCAGCTAATGACTGACGCCGAAGGACCCTTTTTATCCACCCTTTGTCTCCAACCCTCCACCCTCACCAGCCTTCTCTCCCTGTTGGAGATGAAAGAATAATGCTGAGCTTTCCTACCCTCTGTGCTGATCTCAGGCAAGAGCATCCAAAGAAGCCACGCGACTTAGCCTATTGTTGCAAGGGCCTCTGGGAAGCCCTTCCATTTGCTGAAACTTCAGATTGAAGGATGCAGGGAGCTGCAGTTGGTCCTCGTGTCTCATCTGGGGCTACTTGGGCTGCAGTAAATGGCATGGAGACCCCACCAGAGGGGTGAGACCCAACAAAGCAGGAGAAGGCCTGACAAGGACAAGCTCAGGAATCAATAGCCACCTGGACAGGGGCTCCTAGAAGTGAAAGACAGAGCAGGGATTATTTTCTGCCCCCCACCCCCATCCCCAGCGCATTCCAGAACCTTGTCCTTTTCTCATCACTAGGATTTTGGAAGAGCAAGAGCAGTTAAATGATCCAGGCGAGAAGGTCAGATGGGATGAGAGAGTTCTGTCATTTACTGAGTAATAAGTTAATTAAATTGAAACCATTCCCATAAAACTATAACCTCCAAGAGGACAGAGATCCAACTGTCTTCATCCCATATATCCTCGGAGCCTGGAGCAGTGCCTGGTATGGAAACAGAGAATGTTTGTGGAGGCCCATGCATTGCCCATCGGTGTTATTGAGAACACAAGACACACCTAGGAGGAGAGATGGGGAAAGGTGCAGTTCACACTGAGGTTGTAAGTTAAGAGATGGAGCAAAGGTTTGAAGACAGGCAGTTGTCTCCAGAGCCTACTTTCCTAACCTCTACCCTGTACAGCTTCGGTGGATGAAAATAAAATATTAAATGAACCTCCCTTATGCATCAGCCTAAGAGGACAAATAGCAGCAACAGCAGCAGTTGTCCAGATTCCAGCTCCCCGGGAACCAGACTCAGGTGCTCCTCAGATGTAGAGGCAGGCAGGAGGTGCTGTCACTTGGATGGCCTCAGTCCCAGCTCCCTGGTTCATCCTCCAAAGCCTCAAGGTTCTGGTAATTCCAGCTTCTTCTTCCCTTTGCTTCTCCCAGCCCGTGAGCAGTGACCTCTTCCTGTAAACTACCATCTCAGGGTTATCGTAGTCCTTCCTTTGTGCTCACACCGCCTCCAGCACCCAGATAATCCCCTCTGTTAAACCCCTCCACTGAAACAGCTAGGAGCAGGTCTCTCTATTCTGCCTGACCCTAGATGATCTGCTACTTGATGCCAGAGAAGATCTGAGAGAACAGGCTCACAGGTCAGTCTGCTCAAGTCCTTGGGCTTTATCACACAACATAGTCTGGGCTCCTTGGCAATAAGAACTGGGGGACCAGTTTCTTTTTTACTGTACAGACCTTTGCAGACATAAAGGGGCAGCACTGCCCAGGCAGCCCTGAGTCAGAACCTTCTTCTCCAGTGAGTCTCTGCATCCGGAATGGCCAAGGTTCCAGTAAGTTTTTTTTTTAAAGATTTATTTATTTATACAAGCACTGGATACAGTCAGAAGTGCAGGAGGGTGAGAGAATTCACCAGAGCCGGAGCAGGGAGCAGAGCAGGCAGACTGAGGAAGTACACTGCTGATGGGAGCAGCGGGCGGCAGGAGAGGTCTGCGCGCCATGTGGGGCCCTCGCCTGGTGGCCGGGGATCAAACCGTCATTGCAGAGGCTGCAGGCAGCTTCACAACCCAGCGCTCAACCGCTGCGCCACTGGGGAGGCCAGGTTCCAGTAAGTTTTGCTGCTAAACCTCTTGGCTTGATCTGTCTTGGGGTTCCTTCCTTCAATGCATGTTGATGTCTCCCCACCAGAGCTGTGAATGAACCCCAAGAGAGTCAAGACTCTAGATCACCTCTCATCATGCTCCATAGAGCCTCTACTGCCAGTTCTTAACTCAGACTCCCAAGGCCCACATTGGTAACAATCTCCTCATCCCTGGAAACTGGTGACAACATTGCCCAGTTCACAGAGTGCTCCTGCAAACCCGGCTAAGGCTGCTAAGAAAGGTGTGAGCATGACAAGTGCGCACACTTGACATTAATATTGAAGGTTTGATATAAAAGCCAACAGGAAGGCCCTGCATGCATCTGTTGGCTCCTGCAGGAGGGAAAACTGCTCCTCCTACTGTGTGTGTGTGTGTGTGTGTACGTGCACATCATATATATGTATCTTCTGTTATATATAAATATATATATATAGCATATTATGTATGTAGTGTGTGTGTTTCCAACAGTTCTGCTTGGAAAAAGAATATTCAGGCTTCACTGAGCTTGTTGTGAACATGGCATCTTTCTTTTCTCCCTCCCTTCTTTCCTACTTCTTCCCTTCCCTCCTTCTATAGTTAAAGCAATAGCACTTATTTGGTACCCATTGTGCACCAAATCATATACCAGATATTAACATTTCACAGATGAAGTGGCCACCCATCACCCCTCAAGTCTATGCAAGTGGACAGAGGCAGTATAAAAATAGACATTTATATTCTATGAAGTGCAGCAGTAGAGATTATGCCCTGAAGTGTTTAAAAGAAAGGACCAGAGGGAGCAGGCAGGAAAGTCAAGGAAGACTTTCTGTAAGAGGTATCTTCCTGAACTGAAGCAAGGCATGAGTATGAATCAATGAGACCCAGTAAGGAAAGGGTGCTCCAAGCAGGGAGGAGTGAGAGCAAGAACAAGGACACTGGGAGGATCACATACTGTGAAAGAAGAGCAGCCAGCAGTTCTGATGCCAAGACATAAGATTCCAGCTCAGCCAGATAGGAAATGAGGCTGGCGAGGTAAACCGGGGCCAGCTCATGGTGGGCACTGCCTGCAGATTGAGTAGCTTCGGCTGCCCCATGCAGGAGATGGTGCATGCCCTGGAAGCCTTCAGCAACTTGGCAGCATCAAGGTCAAATTGGGTTTAGATGTATTGCTCCCCAGCCAAGGGTCACCTGTGTAAGGTGAACCCCTACTTGCCTTTGTCTCAGATGATGTCACTTTGGTCATCTGGAATTAATTGTCTCTCACTCTCCCCCCATTATTCAGGAAGACCACCTCGTGTTGTGTCCTTCTTAGCACCATCCAGGCAATTATTATACATTTATTTGTAGGTACATTTAGCAGTTTATTGATGCAATGTATTCCTGGACTGGAAGCGCTGAGCGAGCAGGGATCAGCTCTGTGTAAAGTTCTGGAAAAGTGTTTCACATGTGATAGGAGCTCAATAAATTTCCACTAAATGGATAAATGAATGCATGGATGTATGCACTCCAGGGATGATTAGGAAGATACTTTTTAAGTAAATGTTTAGGAGGTAAAATGTATGGTTTGGGGAATACTCCATACGGGGAGAATGAAAGAAGTTAATGGCTGTAAGTTCATTCATGTAGGATATATTTTTTGAACCCTTGATATCATTTAATAATGAACAGAATAGACATAGTCCTGCCTTGTGTAGTTTTCAGTCTCGTGTGAGAAGACCTCACTTCTCATACCTATCATTGTGGCTGTAAAATTAAAATTGAATGGATGTCAAGGTAGAATGGTGAAGGCTGCTATGACAGCATCTAAACAGAGGTTCTAACCTCTAGGACAAAACAAAGTGCCAGAGGAGGTGACTTTGTACGGGCTAAATCTTACAGATTGGGTAAGTGTTAATTAGATAAGAGGAGAGGACAGGAGTTAGGTGGAGGGAAGAGCATGTGCGAGAAGGCCACAATGTGTGGTGGAAGGTAGCATGAAATGAAGCTGCAGGGGCAAGCTGTACACTTGTGTGGCACCTGCTGTCATTACCAAGACAAAGCTCAAAGAGGAACCTCTATACCACCTAAGAGGGGTAAAGATCTCTGCTGCAGACACCTGGGATGCCCACAACGCCTTCAGTACACCAGTCGTAGACGCACCATGGTCGGGGAGGGGGTGACCAAGGATGACCCAGTACAGTGAGCAGAGCACTAGGAATTGAAAAAATCTGGAAGAAAATAAATACAATGGAACAAATGATGGAGGAGAACCTCAGTAAAGAGAAAAAGCATGCCTGAAGGTATAAGGTGTAAGAAGATAGTGCTGCCATAGAAAAATCCACTGGAGAGGGAGACTATGGCACCTCCACCCTCCATCAGTTAATAAGCGCTCCCACGTGCTAAGCCTGAGGCATGTCTCAAGGTGATCTGCATAGCAGGGGAGGAAATGAAGGCAAGGGGAACAGCATGCACATCTACTTTCTGAAAAACAACTTGGATGAAAATGATAGGAAAAGATTTCATAGTCAAGGAGACTTTTGTGGGGGGGATGGCGATTAGGGATGGATGAGTTTAATTGCATTTACAGATCCAGGGGAAGAAGCTAGGAGAAAGAGAAAGGTAAATAATTTAAAGGAAATGGGAAGAGATTCCAGAACAATGGAAGAATGAGGGATCATGGAGAAGTATCAGTAGCAGCTTTATCTTGCTACTTTCTCTCTACTCCAGTTACCCTTTGGAGGAGGTAGTGCAAGGCACAGAGATACCAAGGGTCATGCAGAAGTTTGGGGAAACCTGATGCAGAATGCTGCATCTCAGTATTTAGCCCTTTTTATCCTAGACCAAGGATCTAAAGTGCCCAGATAACCCATAACCTCATGGATGCTGGAGCAACCTGTGTGGACTTGGGGTGAAAGGTAGAACAAGAGGTTTCCAGGGGCCTAGAACATGTTTTTCGAGTCAGAGGTTCTGGTGTTTATTCCATAAGGCATCAAGCCATGGGGAGCTGCTGGGAGGTTACAGTGGGAGATCACAGACCTGCAAGTGAGACACCACCAGGCTGAGAATGTCAGACACTGGCCAGCACTGGCAAGACCATGCCTCTATGCAAGGGCAGTGGACAAGCATAATTCAAAGGACATCCCAGAGCAGTCACTGCTTCCCACTACAGACAGCTCTTCCAAGTCTCCAACCCCACTGTCCTTGGCACTAAAGCAAAAATTCCCAGAGGTGTGAGGTGTCAGGCAGAAGGTAAAAGAAGAAAATAACAGCGTATAGCACTTAGGGGTCCTGTGGGAGATTCCACTCAACATCCAGTAGAGCTCTTCGCATTTGTAAAGAGTTTTTCTGTCACATGTATATCCTGAAGCATTAATTAAACCTTTGTGACAGGTAGACTGCGCCTCTGCCCTTGAGAATAATGCATAAAGGAATCCAAACAAGAAGTTCAATTTAGACAGGACCAAGGGGGTAAAATACCCCAACACCTTAAGGGTGTGAGTACTGGGCATGTAATGAGTGTCAGGCTGTGAACCTCTTTATTCCTTCAACCATCCCTACTTTTCAGAGTCTTATAAGGGGTGAAGAGATTACCAAAGAAAGCCCTAAGATTTCCCCAAATAGTATCTTTTCTTATGTTTATAGTCCCTAAGTTTACAGGACTTCATTGCAGAAGTCCTCTCCAGCCCCTGGAAAGTTAGCTTTCTCTTGCCTCAGAACCTGCTATATCAGCCAGACAGTTCCACCTTCTCCACACCCATCACTCCGCATCCATGATCCTCTAGCAAAGGGCCTTTGTTGAGGAAACTCCAAACTCAAACCTCCAAACTTCAAACCTCTTTCTGGTTCAGATCTTCCCCAGGGGCCCCACAAGGGTACCCACTCATTTCTGGCTTCCGGCCTCAGAGTGCACCCATCCACCACCACATGGAAAGGTGGTCAGCACAGTGGGTGGCCCTGGCCCACCGCAGTTCAGGAAGGAAGGCCCCACCGCAGTTCAGGAAGGAAGGCTGCACCCACCTCTGGGCACTGGGTGGTGACTCACCCAGAGGACTCCACTCCCCCACACCGGACACAGGAAGGACAAAAGTCCTTCCATTACAGGGACTCTGCTCAAAACCTCAAGCCAGAAGAGTGGCCTCCATCTACAGCCAGCAGGTCTTTCCAAGCTCATCTTCCTGCCCAGCCTACAGATACATAGATGCTTTTCAACTTCTTAAACTTGTGCATGAATTTTTTGTCTTTGGAAACTTCTTCGTCTGGTTACTTCCTCCCTGAAACTTCCCTGTGACTGGCTACAGGCTTCCCTAGCACCTGGAATTACCTCTCAGAAAAAATTTCCTCCTTAATATAGCGATTTCTAACTTATTTCATTGCATCCCCCCAAAGATCTTAAGCTCCTTGAGGGACACGTTTCTTATCTTGCTCAAGATGGTATCATCAAAACCTGATCATGGGAGACACTGTGAATGTGTGTTGTGATGAAAGGTGGAGATGGGTGGGGGAAGGGTGGTGTGAGTAGTAGTTACCTTAAATTTTCTTTATCAGTTGCTGCTCAGCCTAAAACAATGGTCCTCAGAGTGTGGCTTCAGGCTGTGTCAGCACCAGCTGGAATCTCCTTAGAAATACAAATTCTTGGTTCCATCCCAGGCCTCAGGGTATCGGGCTCAGCCTTCTGTTTCCACAAGTACCATAAGTGATTCTGAGGCCCACTCAAGTTTGAGAGCCACTGCCCTTGGCTAGGGCAATTTGCACCATGGCATCAATCATGTGGATACCAAAAATTAGAAAAGCTTTGCATTTATAGAAGACTTCCAGCTACCCAAACATGCCTCCATCCTCACTCTCCGTCTTCTCCCAGCAGTGGTTAAAGGTCAGCAGCAGACACAAGAGTCACAGTTAGCTCCAGTCAATGGATGAAAACATCCTAGTTAAGTTGGGGAAATCCAACTTTCCACATGAAAAATTAAAACAGGACAGAGTCAAGGTAGGAATCTGGTTCAAGGCTCTTTGCACAATAACTCAGAGTCACTCAGCTGCTGTAAAATAAAAGCATCGCCCTTCATAGTATGAATGCATTTTTCCCTTCTGCCGATGTAGTCAGTAACTTTTCTGGAGGGTTTGGGTTTCCAAGGATCCGCCTCTTCAAGGAGATTTTGGACAAAAGTCTACAGTTAGAAAGAAACAGTAAAAGAATTTAAATGCACAGTACCTAATTTATGTCACTCAAAAATGGCATGGGTTTTTTTTTTTCTCAACCTACTATCTTTTTAGGGCTGAGACCACCACCACCTGTAGGAAACTTTGCTTCCAAATGTTAAGATCCTAGCACAAACACCTAAGCCTGGGGCGGGGAGTGGGGGGGGGGTCACTGTCGTGGGGTGGGGGGAGAGGTGGCAGCCTAAGTTCTGGAAAATGGGGATAAAGTCAGGGAACTCGAGAGCTTCTCTGTTTGGGTGGCTTCTGGCGCCCCCTCGTGTTCAGTGGACCCAAAAGAATCGAAAGGCAGCAAGGATGGAGTGAGGGGTCAAATGGCTGGAGACATCCACCAAGTCATTCTCCTCAGAGCACCTTGGCCACTGAGAAGCCTGTCCCTACCCCTGAGCCCACTCTGGGAGCCCATTCTGGGGCTTTCAGGCAGCACTGAAAGCCCCACTAGATGTCTTCCCAGCTCTGGTGGAGATGTTACGGGGGACAGCTGCCTGGAGCAGGACAGATGAAGGTGTGCCCAAGCTCACCCAGCTGACTCTTCCAGGAAGATGGATCATCCTGTCCCTCCTGCTAGGCATCTGGCCAGCAGGCTTCTCCTGACTTACCGCCCCGGCCAGAGGCTTTTAACCTTCTTTTAAGGCAAATTGACTGTTGTGCTGAAGACAGCTTCGGCCCCTGAGGAACCAATTGCAAAGCAGTTCTGAATGTGCTAAGTCAGTGGGCTGTAATAGGTACTGTGTGCCCAGCAGAGGCACTTCCAGCCCTGGGCCATAAATAGCCCTTAATGGGCACCCACAGAAGACTTGGCATTGGTTCTTCCTTTCACCTGCCTGTACCCCTGGATTTCCACCCCCAGGGTCTCTACCATCACAGCCAGATCACCAAATCATGCCCCTAGTGTGAAAGCATGACCTTCCTGCCTGGACCGTGCCACCTTCGGCTGGGATTGCGGGTCAGTGCCAGCTCCCAGGTCCAGTCCGACCCACAGAATAGGGCTCACCCCAGGAAGCAGTACTGATGGGAGCCTTAAACCTCGGGTCGCATAAGGCATACACATCAGGCCACTAAATTCTCCCAGCCCAAGTCTTCTCATGGGCAAAATGGAGATCTCAACCTTGAAATTCCTGTGGCCTGCGTCTAGAGATTTTAGACCTGAGATGTCGATAACTCTAACAGCAAAGACCTTCTTGCCTCTAAAGCTTCACACATGCTATTCCAACTGTCTGGAACAGTTTTCTCCCTTCTCTTCTTCACTCAGCTAACAAGTCTTTATCCTCAGTCTCAACTTCGCCTTCTTCAGAAACAATTCTGTGGTCCCCAGTGGTCTCCTCCAGTGATCCCCACCCCCGCCCCCTGCAGGGTCTCCAGCACAGCAGTGGTCACATGGTATGCCAATTGGCTATTGCTGAAATGGGGCCTCATTCTAATAAACCTGATAGGGCAAGGGCAGGAATTACATCTGCCTTATTCACCTCAGCATCCCCAGTGCCTGGAACAGCATCTGACACATGATGAGCGGTCAGTAAACATGTGAATAGGTGAATGGGCTGTCTTGCCTGGCACTGATTAACTGTCCCTGAACTATTTTCTTAGGCCATGGAGGGCTGAACCAGCTGGGAGGGGCTTTCGTGAATGGCAGACCCCTGCCTGAAGTGGTGCGCCAACGCATCGTGGACCTGGCCCACCAGGGCGTGAGGCCCTGCGACATCTCCCGCCAACTCCGTGTCAGCCATGGCTGCGTCAGCAAGATCCTTGGCAGGTAAGCACGAAATTCACCACGTGCCACCTTCCCTGCAGGGCTTGCCTTCTGCAGCCCACCTTGCAGCCACCTTCCCTCACTGGACTTGGAGTCCATTCCCAATAGCCAGCATAGGTCCCCGGACCTGAACAGGGTGTGCAGATGCCCCAGAGCCCCTCCCATCTGCTGACTTCTGTGTCCATTTCTCCATCCTTTCCCTTCTCCCTCTCCCTCTTTCTCCTCTGCCCCTATGTCTCATTTTCTATAGGTGTCTTTGCTCCCCAAACAGGAGAACCTTCCCCCAAAGTCCTCCCTACCCTCACCCTCATCCCACCCCACCTCACCCCACTGAGACGAAGGGAAATGGAGTCATGAGGAAGGTACCCCGGCTCCAGGGGTGTCTGAGTTTGCACTTCAAACTGTAACCCCCAGAGCACTTGCCACATAAGCACAGGCTGCTTGATGAAATGCGGAGCCTGAGGCACGGTGTCTGCCTCTGTGGGAGTCGGGGCTGGACACAGTTTACAGATGTCCAGGTGGCACTAAGACCCTCCATAAGGCTGCTGAGCAATGGCTCACCACCCTGCTGGCTGCCTGTTAGTCACCCAGGAACCTTAATTAAAACAAAGTCTGTGCTCAAGTCCCAGCCCACACCAATTAAAGCAGGATTTCAGGGGAATGGGCCCAGTATAGTGGTAAGACCCCCTCAAGTAACTCTAATTTACTTCAGCCAGAGTTTAGAATTATGGACCCAAGGTTAGCAGGACCAGGGGCAGCAGAGCCCGGCTTCTGGGCTGAGAGAGTCACATGAGCTAGTCTGGGGAATGACTTCTGTCAGAAATACCCCTGCCACTGCGGATTCTAGGCTTTCCATCAGCACAGCGTCCCTATCTCCCTCCCCTACCCCATAGGTGGATTCAGAGGTGTTCTGGTTCCAAGGGGCGAGGGGCCTAACCTGTAGCTGAAAGTGAAAGGCCCTGGTATCCTGGCTGAAGAGTCAGGGAAAGGTGTCCTTGGTGGCTGAGGTCCAGAGTGATTCCCCAGCTGGGCTACAGCATCCCAGGGAGGAGATGAGCCCTGCACGGTAGAGACAGACAGGGAGTTTTAAAGAGCTGGAAGAGTTGGGCCTCCCCTGGTGGCGCAGCGGTTGAGTGCTGGGTTGCGGCGCAGCCTTTGCAGCTCCAGTTCAATCCCCGGCCACCGGCGAGGGTCCCCCCCACCTCCACCCCCCCCACACACACAAAGAGCTGGAAGAGTCATTTCATTGAAGAGACCCAAGAGTTTCCACCACAAAAGGGAAGGTTTCCTGATCTAGGTCATTCTGCCAAAGCAGCTAGTTGGGGGTGGAAGTAGAGAAGGAGACCCTGGGAGAGCAGGCTTGGCTTCAGGCACGGGACGTGGCCGGGGATCCAGAGTCCACGAGGAGAGGCTTCAGCCTGAACCGAGTAACCTGGTAGAAAACCAGTGATTGGGGGAGGCTCAGACAGGGTGGGGAGCAAAGGTGAGCCAGCGAGACAGGGTAGAAGCCCCAATGACCCCAGCTGGCTGCCTGGGGAGGGCTTGAACCAGAATGGCCAAGGAGAACAGTGAGTCACGCTGCCCAGAGAAAACCCTACGGTGAACCTGTAATCCACACCAAGTCCAGAAGTCAGCATTTCCTCTCTTAGAAGGAACATCTTTTGTGCCCCCTGACAGTGGCCGCTGCAGGTGTTCAGACACTATACTGGCCGGGGAGAAAGGAAGAAGGAAAGCCAGGCGTCCCAGGGAAGGTCTCTAGTAGCAGTTCTGGCCTGGCAGCAGTATAAACCTACCAAGCAAGCCCAGACAGAGCTGGGAATATCAAGTGTTAGAGGTGGCCTGGGGACATATTTTACCTCCACGCCCCACCCCAGAAGCCCCAGTGGGGAGCAAGCATCTCTGCCTAAGTCCCTGCCCAAAGACCCCACCTGCTTATTGGGTAATTCTTTGGGATTCTCAATTGGAGTAGGTACTACGAGACTGGCAGCATCCGTCCTGGAGTGATAGGGGGCTCCAAGCCCAAGGTGGCCACCCCGAAGGTGGTGGAGAAGATTGGCGACTACAAGCGACAGAATCCTACCATGTTTGCTTGGGAGATCCGAGACCGGCTCCTGGCTGAGGGTGTCTGTGATGGTGACACTGTGCCCAGTGTTAGCTCCATCAACAGGTAAGAGAGAGAAAGCAGTGAGGGGCTGGGGTTCCTGGGCTTTGGGTGAATCAGATGAGAGATACTGTAAGAAGGACCTGGGGAGGAGTCCCATGCTAAAGAATCAAGCAGGAAGCACTCGTGGTCCAGGGCAGGTAACACACCTCCTTGCTGCTGTGGGGTGCCTGCAGTTTCCATCCTCACATAGCATATCCTCTTTCTAATAAAATAATCTTCTTGAGTTGACCCTTTCCTGAGTCACAAGACTCCTAACCCGATTATTATTGTAGCATTCACTCATTTGTTTAATCATCCATGGGCCTCCCTGGTGGCGCAGCAGGTTGAACGCAGTGCTGTGGAGCTGTCTGTGGCCTCTGCAGCACTGGTTCAATTCCCGGCCAGCCAGGGAGAAACCCACATGGCAGGACAGACCTCTCCTGTCTGCTGCTCCCCTCAGCAGTGAACTTCGGTCCGTCTGCCTGTTCTGTTCCCCACTCTGTCTCTGGTGAGTCCTCTCACCCTACCCTCCCACGCCTCTGGTCTGTACCCCATATATATATATATATATAAAAAATCCAATTATTCATTCCCTACCTCAATATAATTATTTATCCACCCATTCATTTACATACACATATGCAATTTGCTCATTATGAGGTAGACGCTGGAGACACAATCCCTGTTCCTTCAGATCTTACAGTGTAGTGGTAAGACAGACCCTAATCAAGCACCCACACAAACAATTGTAAAATGCAGCTCAATGTCCTGCTAAAGACAGGATCATGAGGGTATGTGATCTAGCAAAGGCCACTGGGTTTAGAAAGATAATAAAACACTGCCCCTGAGTAAGAAAAAATAAGAGCTAACTAGGTGAAAAGAGGAGCAAAAAGAGCTGAGATAGAGAAGAAAGAGTTGGGACAGCACATGCAAAGGCCCTGGGACTATAGGATCTTATACAAGAAGTGGAAAGAAAACTAGTGGGTAGAGGGGAGCATGAAGTAGGCCAAGATGGAGATGTCAGCAAAGCTTGCCCTTTAGGGTTTGATGACTGGGTTACATGTTCTTGCCTCTGACCTATGAGCAATGGGAAGCCACTGGCAGATTTTAAGCAGGAGGCTGACTTCCATTTCAAGAAGTCTTATTCTGTGTGCAACAGAATGGATGAGAAAGAGTCAAGAGTGGACAGGTATGGCAGCAAATGACCCCAGAAGGAGAGAGTCAGTGGTGGCATACACCGAGGTGTGGGCAGCGATGGGCAGAGAGGGACTGATGTAGGGAGATCTTACAAGGTCAAATGCACAGAACCTGGTGACTGGTTTGAAAGCAGAAGGAGAGGGATGTTTAACTGTCCTTCCCACCACCGTGTTTCTGCCTTGAGTGAATGATGGTCCCAGTTATGAAATGAGAAGGACCAGGTGTGAGAGGTCATGGGTTTGAAACTGAAGTGCCTCTAAAATACTCAAGTGGATCTCCAGAAGGCAAGTGCACCCAGTTCTGTTGCCTCCTCTCTGATGGGCCTTTCTTGTCTCCTTGTAGAATCATCCGGACCAAAGTGCAGCAGCCATTCAACCTCCCCATGGACAGCTGCGTGGCCACCAAGGCCCTGAGCCCAGGACACTCGCTGAGTGAGTGTGGAGGGGTCTGCAGGCACACTCAGCCCCTTGCACACACCCCCATCTGCGTGCATACACAACCACACACAAACACGTCCACAGACACATCCATCTGTGGGGGCTGAGCCATTCCACTGGGACAAAGCTTTGCTGGGTTCCCGGGGAAAAGTCACAGAAATATTTACAGGTAGAAACACTTCAGTAGGTCAGTGCTGACTCGAAGAACCCCTCCCACAGTGGCCCCTCCCTCCCCCATGGTGGCAGAGAGGGTGATGAGGCGTGTTGGCCCATATCCTGACTCTTTCCCTCTTATCCCACTGCAGTCCCCAGCTCAGCTGTAACACCCCCAGAGTCACCCCAGTCGGATTCTCTGGGCTCCACCTACTCCATCAACGGGCTCCTAGGGATTGCTCAGCCTGGCAATGACAGCAAGAGGAAAATGGATGACAGTGAGTGTTGGGGGACCAGAGGGCACGTTGTGGGGGGTGTAGGAAGGCAGTTTGCTCGGGCTGGCTGTGATGGGGACAGAGCCCCTGATGGCCCAGAATGTTGTAGGTGCTCTAGAACGCCCCTCCTGCAGCACCTGGCCTGTCCCTGAGTCAGCCACGGCCCCAAGGCCCAAGCATGGTACTGTCCCTCCTCCCCTGCTGGAGTCAGCACTTCTCTGGCTTGGAGGATAAGTAGAGAGGCCCTCTGAAAGCTCTCTCCCTGCCTGGGGACACCAGGTGACCAGGACAGCTGCCGGCTGAGCATTGACTCCCAGAGCAGCAGCAGCGGGCCCCGCAAGCACCTTCGGACGGATGCCTTCAGCCAGCACCCTCTTGAGCAGCTCGAGTGCCCATTCGAGCGGCAGCACTACCCGGAGGCCTATGCCTCCCCCAGTCACACCAAAGGCGAGCAGGTGAGCACTGGGCGTGGGAGGTGAGCGGGGGTGGGCAACGCATGGTCTCTGAAAGCTCCCTAATGAGGCTGCAGGGCTGTCGCCAAAGCAACTGGAAGCTGCTTCCATGGGCCCAGGGCCCCACTCCAAGCCCAACACATGCTTTGTTCCACCAGATGCTGCCATCTCCCTCTTCTTCTTCCCAGGTTTCTTGACTTCTCTCACCTCTGTGCCTAGTCCTTTCAGGGAGGGCAACTCAACCAGGCCATGCCATCCCCTCGCCTTCGATGGCTGTGATGGACTGCAGGGTCAGGACCCACAACTCTATAAAGCTGCAGTGCTCCAGGCCTTCGTGCCATGACCACAGGCCATCTCCAGCCATTCACACCAGCACCCCCATGAGTTCGCGTTACTCACGCCACCTGCATTCACACCTCTCTGCCCTGGCACAACATGTGCCCTCCTGCAGAATGCCTTTCCTCCCACTTCTCTGCCTGGAAAAATGCCCCCTGGCCATTATGACTCAGCTCAAACCTCACCTTGTCCATGAATCTTTCCCTGCTCTCAGACACGCTCCATTTCTCCCTTGTCTGTGCTTCTGAGTATCCAACATACCACTTCTGATCACTTCCCAAGGAGTAGCCTAAGAATATAGTGGACAAAAGTAGAAAGAGAGTGAATTTCCTAAGGACAGGCAACATTTGGAAACATAATTTTTATCTTCAGCCCCTAACATCCAGTCCCTCTGACTCTAGATACTCAATAAGGTATACTGAATGAATGCACAAGAAAGTTGAGAAATCCAGCACAATCAGTCACAAGAAATCTAGGGAAACTTTTCTTTTCCATGATGAGGACAAGTGACATGGTTTGTAACAGTTAGGCTTCTGTGAAAAGCTGGCAGGGTCTTCCCCCCGCTCACCCCACCAAGTCTACCAGCTGAAGAGCTTCTCTAGGCTGCATCTGTTCGTCCTGCTCTAGGCTCACACTGTATCTGATCCAGAGTGAAGCAAGCCCATTTGCCTTTAAGATCTAGTAGGACAATGGCAACGATGCCAATAATCAGCTGAACCTCTGCCAGTGACCGTCTGGGCTGCTGGGCCCGCGCCAGCACCCGCAGCTGGGCAGGCAATCTGCGTCAGCGATTTTATCAGCCTGGGCTGTGGCAGCAACGAGGGGAGCAGAGAAAGCTGGCTGTCAGCAGACTTGGCGAGAGGGCTGGGGTGCTCATTGCCCGTCAGCACATGGCTCCCAGAGGGAAACAGGGGCCGCAGGGGTGGGCCTGAGGGAAGCCCACTCCAGGAGAAAGGAGCCTGCATAACCCAGTGGGCAAACACCAGTGGTCCAGTAAAGAAACCTGACAGCTGAGACCCTGGGCACCCGCTAGCCATGGAAGCATTTCTGGCTCCATTCCTGAGCCCCTCAAGGGAACCTGCCTGATTACAAAGAGACCCCGACTATATCCCATTGGCATTTGTACAGGGAGAGCCTTAGAGCTGGAAAAACCAAGTCAAATTTTTCCATTTGTGTGGAGGTAGCTCAGGCCAGGGAGGGTAGGGACAGCTCAGGGAAACAAAGCATCATGTTGCTCAGGCCTTCCAACCCTGCTTTCACTGAGCCTGACCTACTGCTACCTGTTTAGACATGGCACCTCTGTGTAAGTTGTTAATTGAAGCCTGACAAAAAAAGTTTGAGAACCATGGAATTACTCCAACCCTCATCTCACAACGCGGAGGCTAAGGCCAGCATGGCGTTCATCAGTGACTCACTCCCGCCCTCAGTCACTCAGTCAGTCATCCCCCTGACTTGGTGGTGAGGGGCAGGGAGAGCCCAGACTGTGCAAGGGCACCTCACGTCCCAGCTTTTGCCTCTCCCACCTTTGGCGACTCTGACAAGGCCACCCAAGGAGTACCCCTTGTCCTCTCACCTGGGCAGGGAAGGGACACTGGCCTGAGGAGTGCACAGCCTCACCTCACTTCAGGATGGGGACAGTCATTGTCATCTTTTCTCTAAAGTCAACAAGGGGGAAAGAAATCAACAGAAATGTCATGGGGTCTTATTTCTATTTGCTGTTTCACTCTTAGGCATAGTTAGTCTCTGCAGCTCTTGTTTTATGTAACAAGTGTACCCGGAAGCAGATCAACAGAATGTGACGATCATGATGATAAAGACCAAGAACTTGGCAGTCTGACTTCATAATTCTGAAATAATACTACCTAGTGTATGTTTCTAAGTTTCTGTTTTAAAACACATATAGGCCAAATATATGTATTCTCTTGACAGACCAGCACAGGTATTAGTTATTTAATAATGCAGTTAGTTATTTAATTATTTATTTAATACTTGCTAGATGGTTTAAAAATCTGTTCTATAAGGTTTGCCAAGAGAAAAGATCTATTTGAATCAAAAAGTCAGAACATGGAGAATGAATTAAAAAAAGTTGGGACTGGTATTACAGAAGATAGTAAGAAAATATGAGAAATAAACATAATTGTGAACTCTTCTCAAATTTAATTAATTGTTTCATCTTCATTTTCTTTGATATTAACTCACTTTGAAATTAAATTATCTCTTTCATCAAAAAAAAAAAAAAAACCCTAATGTAAGTCTTGATGAGCGTGTGCAGTTACAAATGACAAGCGTGTGCAGGTAACAAATGTCTCTAAAAATCTCATTTGGCCTTGTGAACAGATTCTACTGTTCCCTATAATACATGAAAAAAATCTAGCAAGCCCAGGGAGATTGATCTTTGCAGAATCAGGGCTTACCTCGCTCAAGTTCTAGAGTCGCTGTGCCTCTGTGTCTCCCAATTTAAGTTCAATCCTAGCAAAAAATCCCATCATCAATAGGATGTTTAAGCTAAACACCAACGTTTGACTATATAGTTAGGATTTGTTTTTTAAATAAATTGTCTAGATTTGGGGACAGGTTGGGATTCTATGTAGATATTTTGGTATGAAATCAACATAAAGCGTTTTAAAGTTTTCTTGTACTCTTTAGAAATTAAGTATTTTGTTCAATTTCATTAAACCAGCTCTAAGCAACTCCACCCTGCCTCGAAGCAGGCTCCCTGGAAAGACATGGGACCAGAGCGCCATTTAGTCAGTAATTGCTGCTTCATGGTAATGGTGCCCTAGTGGCCTCCAGAATTGACTGCAGCTTCTAGAAGTGCCCACCATACAACCGGAAAGCACTGTGGGTCCTTGGAGAACCCGGCTCCATGGAGATCATTGCAAGTGATTGCCTTCAGTGGAGCTGTTACGTAACCACAAAGCATTTCTTGATTTCAGTTTTGCACACAAATTTCACACAATGGAGTTTGTGACATGGGTGACCAACACAGAGGGAACAGTTTATCCTTCCCCTGACAGGAGGGGTCAGGGAGAGGGGTGGAGCCTGCTGGCCTTTAACTGAACACATTCTTCTGGAAAGAAACACCTTAATATATAGCTCTGTTCATGTCAGGGGAGTCTGGGAGAGTGTGAAATGAGGTCTTAATGAGGAAAACCCCCAGGTACTTGAAGAGCTTTTCAAACAAAATTAACCCCAAGTACCATCTTCAGGCTGAACCTGAATGTTTATAATTTTGCTTGGATATGGAGAGAAGAAATTCACCTATTCAACCACTGGGTCACTAAAAGAAGGAGCATCCTGGTCAGGAGAGAGCAGACATCCTGGGTTGAGTCCCTGTTCTCATTATCCAGACCAGATACACTTAACCCTCTGGCTTTCCCTCCACAGACAAAACAGACATAACATTGCTCACCCCCATTCCAAGGCTTTTAGAGGCAACTGATCAGGCTCACATAGGCAAAGGATTAATGACCATGTCATGCAGTTGAGGGCAGCAGCAGAGGGCACAGACGCCTGCCATCTTTCCTATCTGGAGAGGAACAAATTAATGAATAATGTTAAGCACTCAGAACAGTCCTGGGCGGGTGGCTGCCCCAGACCTGCATCCTGTTCCCTGTGGGCCAAGCAGTGTAAGGAGACAAAGAAGGGAACCAACAATCCAGTCAGAGCAGTGTCCTTGGAAGAAGCTCCATCCTGTGCCAAGCTCGCATGCTACCAGCTGACATTGTACTCAGGGATGTGCAAGGGGAAGCCATGGGCGTGGGATTGGGAGAACAGTGAGGCAGTGAGTGGGAGTCAAGAATGAGCAGGAAGGAGATAATGAGGAAGGTGCTTTTCCTGCAAGTCCACAGATGGGCTGTGGGTCTCTAGGAAGTTCACTGCAGGGGTGTCCCTGTGCACTGACTTCTCTTTGTTCCCTAGGGCCTCTACCCACTGCCCTTGCTCAACAGTGCCCTGGATGACGGGAAGGCCACCCTGACCCCGTCCAACACACCCTTGGGGCGCAACCACTCTACTCACCAGACCTACCCTGTGGTGGCAGGTAGGATGCCCAGAATCTCCGGGCCACAGGGAACCAGCTGTGAGGATGGGCTGGAGGGCAGGCCAAGGCAGAGCTGGTTGGCTGTGAGGAGGAAGGGATTAGGGCTCTGGGCCTGGCAAGGAGCGGTGGATGGTGCTGGCTGAGCCTCAAATCAGGTCAAAAGGGTGATGCTCTACCCTGGCTCCTCCTCCTCCTCTCCCGCGGCTGACGGGGGGGAGAGGGCGCCTCGCAGCCCTCCACCCACACTAGTAGAGGCACACAGGGAGGCAGAGCTCCTCCCGGCTTCTCACTCAACTGAGGAACACCCCCGCAGCTCCCATGTCACCCCTGGATCAGAGGAGCCTGACCCTGCCTACCCTTCTCCCCACCCCCCTCCTAGCCCCCCACCCTTCCCCCCAGACTCAGAGGCACCCCAGCCTGCCTGCCTCTGCACCCCACCCCCCACCCCACCCCACATCTCATGGTGGTTTTTGCATGTTCCCACCCTTCATCTCACATCCCTCTCTCCTTGTTGTCTCCCTCCCTCCGGCAGATCCTCACTCACCCTTCGCCATAAAGCAGGAAACCCCCGAGGTGTCCAGTTCTAGCTCCACCCCTTCCTCTTTATCTAGCTCCGCCTTTTTGGATCTGCAGCAAGTCGGCTCCGGGGTCCCAGCCGGTGCCTCGGTCCCGCCCTTCAATGCCTTTCCCCATGCTGCCTCCGTGTACGGGCAGTTCACGGGCCAGGCCCTTCTCTCAGGTACGACAGGGAGGTCCCGCCCTGGGCCCTGAGGTGTCGCGGGGGCGCGGGAGGGGGGTCGTCAGTGCCAGCTGCCAGGCCTCGGGTTTGCTTCCAGCTGCCTCGCAGACCCCCGGCCCAGTCCACAGTGCCCCTCTCCCCTCATTGCTCCAGCAGCTTTTGAAGATGCCAATATGAGGTTGTCCATGTTGGCAATCAGGGGTGGGGGGCAGGCGTGCAGAGGATGCCAGGAAGTAGAGTGCCTGGCCGGGCTCCAGAACCTCCCGCCAAAACCCCATGGAAGAGCAGGGATCTTGAGGCCAGGAAGGAGGCGAGGCAACGTGCGAGCACTTGGTCTGAGTAAAAAAATGAAAAAACGACAGGAAGCTTTGAAGGAGAAAGGCTTTTGGAGCCAATTTCTGGAGCCAATTTCTGAAAATAGAGAACATCCAGTTGGGTCTCCATTCTGTAGCTCTTACTGTACCCAGCTCAGCAGTGTCACCACCCTTGGAGGACACTCAAGCTGGGTGACCCACCATTGAGACATGGGGGAGCAGGAGGACCCACCCATCAGAAATCTCATTGACCTCAAAACATTTAAGGCTAGAAGCACCTTAAGGGGTATGTAAAACAAATTTCTGATTATACTGATGGGATATGGGTCCAGGGAGACGGCCTGAACAGGATTGTGGTGTCCAGCAGGGTAAGAGCTCGGCCTGTGTGCACCCTATCATCAGGCGTGGGCAGAGGTGGGTCTTTCTGGAAAATGACTCACACCTGTCCAGCCACGGCTTAAGCAGTGGCCAAGACCAAGAGAATCAAGGTGTTCAGCTAGGGCAGGAGAAGCCTGAGATGGAGTTGAGTGTCAAGGGACAGAGACCCTTAATAGTCTTCAGCTATTTACTGGACTTCCACAGACATGAGACTTTTTTAGATCTGGCCCAAGGCATTGACCCTGTACCCACAGAGGAAGCCAAAAGTGGCCTACTCTTCTGAACCAGTTGGTTTTCAAACTTGTTGGGCCTGACAACAACCTTTTGAAGGGAAGGCTTTTACGGAAGCCAGATATTCAAACCAGACAAAATGAAGTAGGAGCCCTGCCCCTGAAAGACCTGGAACTTGAAAACCACTGCCCCAGAAGAAAAAGACCTCTATCGAGCCAGAGGAAGCACAGGGTCATCTTATTCAGGTTTCATCAACCCTTTCTTATAACTGACTCAACATTTTCTGTCTGGCTGGCACCTGGGAGCGTTTTTCCTCTGTGCACCCCTTATCTAATGAGGGCGGTTCTCTTGGAAAAGGTGGACACACAGAAGCAAAGGTTTAATAAATAAAGCCCAGTGTGTAGGCAGAGAGGCAGTTTTGTAGGGTCTGAGGCAAGGAAGAAAAGGTTGAGTCACAATTCAAAATTTCAAAACAGGGTACATTCAAAGAGATGGGCCATTTGTTTTGACTAAAGTGATTAAAGGAGAAAAGTCTCTGAGCTGAGTGGAGTGTTGTCAGCCAGAGAATGTGGGATGGGGAGGGGCGTGAAGAGGTGTCCACTGCTGGGGATGGGCCAGTGCCCTCACGCACCAGCCTGCTTGCCCCAGTGAATGAAGGCCAGGGCCAGGAGGGCTGTGATGAAGCTGGGAAGGCATGAGGCTGTGAAGGAAGCTTGTGATGGTGGGGAGCAGTCCTTCAGTTACTATTAGAGCAATGGAAAGGCTGGGCAGGAACAGCTCAGCGGAAATGGAAGGACAGATGGCAGGGAGAACTGGTACATCAGACAGTCTTACGTGGTGGTAAAGCGTAGCTGGAACAGCCCAGGGAAAGCTCCCAGTTTCAAAGCCCCTACTTGTCCCTGTACCTGTCACCCCTGTAGGGCTTAAAGCACCCACTGCCAATATCCAATCAAATCAGGAGGAGGGGTTCCTCCAACTTCTGTCAGTTCTTGGTGGGCATGCCTGCTCTGCAGATGAGCTGCAGGACTGGGAGGGCATGTACCCCATGCCCTCCCAGGGGCAAAGCAGCTGGCAGCAGTCACCAGGGTTCAGGCAGGCAGCAGGGAGCAAATCTGCAGCATTACATATGCTGGCCCCAGTGCCATACCTGGCCAATGTTGACATGCAGGATATGATCCCATGAAGCTTGTGGCAGCCACAGGGCCTAGTTCATAGCCTGAAGACACAGGACAGAAGCAGGGACTATGAAAAGAGCAAGCAGTGCCAGACTTGAGGGAACTGAGTCCAGGCAGGATGCCAAGAGGAGAGCGTAAGGCAGGGCTGCGGTTGACAAAGTTGCTAGCCCTGTAGCCACAGCACAAGGCCCCGCTGGCAGGTGTCTGTGGGGAGCTTGGGGAGCTGGCCTGGAGCTCCTTTACACTGTCCACCTCTAGCCTTAGGTCAGACGGCACCTAAATACCTACCATGTGGCTGAGCCATGGTGAGAAAGCTGCAGGACAGGGCAGGGAGGAAGAGGATCACAGTTTGTGACCCTCCACAGTTTGGGGGTTTAGAAACCTGTTCAAGGAGAAATAAGTGAATATTTAAAAAGGGAAAGAAAGCCAAGACCAGATTATTCCCAGGTGATGCCGCAGAGAGGGGAGAAGCTGATGGCTCTCCTGCCTGTGTGGCTCCCTGCCGTCATCTCCTGCCTTACCTTTGCCTCCCCTGGGGACACGTCCTCTCCTGCCTAGTGAGTGATTCTGATCCTGTGATTTCCACAGTGACTGTCTTGGGGACTCAGCTTCTCCCTCATCAGCCAGGAAAGAATATCAGGGTTTGGGGAGCAGCGGGATTACACCCAACACTCCCACCGGCTTCCCTCATGTGCTGCAGTCTAAGGTCCCGTCCTAGTGCTGCCTCTTCCAGGCTGACCCCAGCTCTACTGATCAGAAAGCTCTGAGTCTGTTCTGTCATCAAAGAGCCCATTACCCGCCTCCATCCCTTGTGAAAAATTGTATTTAGTCCTACCAAAGAGATTTCTGGATTGTCATAAATTCTCCTTGCTATCAGAACAAGATAAGGAATTGAAAAGGGGTTCCTTAGAGGGCAGACATCAAAGGGGGCCCATCAAATTGTCTGAAATCACCTCTGCCCTCTGAATTCCTCCCAAGTAATGGTTTTCTGATGCTGGTGTCTAGTACTATTTGGAAAACTTAACAGTATTTTGGGGGTGCTAGTGTTTTCTTATAGAACCCCCACTTCACAACCAGCCAACATGAGCCTGAGTCTCCTATGTCTGCTTTTTAAAATAGGACCAGGCTAGAAGTCTATTTGAGTGCAGAGAAAACGGAATGATAAACTTCTGGTGACAATAAACTTATGATGAAGAATCTTACAAATAAATAGATTAAAGGACATGGTCAAGCCATGATGGAGGCCCACCATCTCATGGTCTCTGTACTTTTATTTCTAAGAATCTTGCAAGGTTCTTGACATGGGAGGAAGAAACCATGTTATTTAAGGAATCAAAGCAAAGAGATTCTGGACTGCTAGCGTGTTTGGTCCCGTGATAGGTGAAGGTCCTCCCTGAGGAAGGCAGGCCGAGTTTAATGGGAGGAAGCCTGCAGGAGTCTGCTCTTGAGTTTGAGTCAGAAACCTTTGCCCCACTGGGAGAAAATTAGGCGATTGAGGAGAGATGAAGATTTAAATCACAGAATACAGGGGAGTGAAGATGATGAATTTCCGAGAGTAACAGGGCCTAGTTCTCATGGAATAGGGCCCCATGGAGGCAACTGTGACTAAATTAAATTGTGACTTAAGGCGACGGTGTACGGTGCTCTGCCCACCACGCTGCAGCACTCAAGAAACTGCAGGTTAGGCGATAGAAAAGGACAGGGTGAGAGCAGGAGAAAGGGGAGCACGTGACCACAGGGCTCCAGGGTCAGAGGAGCCCAGACTACCTAGACCAGCACTACAGATAGGTGACCTGAGAGCCAAACTCCCTCTCCACCCCAGACCCAGTCATGGTCGATGCAGATGCAGCCTCAGAATCCTTCTCAGCACAGGAAGCCCCTACCAATCAATCAGGTAATAAATTAGCTAATCCAGTCTCTAGAATAGTTCCACATGAGAAAGGAGGAGAAATGTGATTCAGAAGAATAAATAATTTGTTCCTCAGCCACAATCTGGCCTGGACCTTGAGTTCTCTTCCATGAGCAAGGAGGATGAAGGAGAGAGAAGAAAAGGGCCTAAATTTGCCGCCACCCTCTTAAGGGTCACTTTCTATGACACCACCTGTCCAGCCCCTGTACCCACACCTTCAGACTTCATATCACCCCTTCCTTCTCATAAGCTCCGGCTCCTAACCAGGTGCTTCATGCAGGGGCCGAGGGACCGAGTCTGAGAGCTGGTCGTCTTATATTCTTCTTCAAAGAAAGATCAGATTTTATCTTGTTGTGTTTTCTGCATATTTGTCAAGCTTCTTACATATACTAAATTTCCTTTTACCTCACCTGTGTCTACAACCCCTATTTGTTTGGACCCTGTGTCAAGCGAACTGAATCACCTGTAGCATTCTAGTGGGCTCTACCTTCTTTGGTCCAGCCCCAGCCATAGCTGGATGTTGTACAAAAGGTAAAACAAATTAGTGGGTGGTGTTCATTTTTACCAAAACATTCATATGATTTTAGATAATGAACACTGATGGCTCATTTCAAATAGAATTTAATGTATAAGGGCTCCCTTGATATGTTACAGTTTGTAGAGGGTACCCATTGCACTACTCAAAGTCCACTTGAAACCCTGGCTGTGAATTACATTGATAACATCATAGTAATAATAAGGTGCACACAGCTACTCTTTTCTCTCCATTTTTCATATAAAGAAACCGAGGTTTGGTGGTATGTAGATGGCTGGTCTAATCCATGTAGAAAATTAGTGATAAAAAAGTTGGATAAGGACTTGCATCCTCTAATTTGTAGGCCCATCACTACAGAAGGGCAGAAGCCCAGTAGGGCTGGTCCTGTTTATATTCCCTTAGGCTTGGCTCTGGATGCTTCTCTCAGCCTATGTCCATCTTGACTTAGGGTCTGGCCTGGCTAATTTAGCACTCTTGCTTACTGCCCTATCCCCAAGTACTCAGAAAAGGAGATAGAGTACATCATATTCAATAAGCTTTTGTAGAATGAACAAGTTGCCTTCAAAAAATCATCAGAAAGAGAGGTAAGGAGTAGTTACTCTAGTATTGACAACATGAAAGTTCCAGGTGCTATACCTTCCCTTCCATCATTATCAGACCCCCTAAGGTGCTGAAATATTAAGGACCTCCAGGGGATTTGATGGGAGGGACGTTGGACAAACATTGCCAAAGAGGTGATGCACCAGTAAATGGATAGGGGCCATGGGGAACCCATGTAAGTCTTAGGAGAAAAAGCAGCCCCCAGTGTGGGAGATACAGGAGGCATTTGGGTAAAATGGTCATAATTTAATATAGTAGTTCTCAACCAGTGGCAGTTTTGCCCCCTGGGAATATATGGCAAAATCTAGAGATATTTTTGATTGTCATACTAGGTGGAAGCTGCAACTGGCATCCAACAGGCAGAGACCAGGGATGTTGCTAAACATCCTACAAAGCACAGGACAGTCCCCATGACTAAGAATTATCCAGCCCCGAATGCAAATAGAGCTGAGGTTGACCCTGTAAACATCACCAAAGAACTAGGATAACCAAATAATTCATCATTCAAAATAGGCATTTTGACAATGAAATGGGCATTGTTTAAATAAACACACCTATGGGGAGAGTGGCCATACAGTGGCAGACCAGGATGCACTGGCACTTTGCAAAGAATCCCTGGGTGAGGGAGAGTCTGATCAGGGCCTTTGGAACTTGGGCACAGGGACAGGGGAAGAAGCGGGATGGGATCTCCAAAATGGGAAAGTTTGACAACCTCATGTAGAGGGGAGGTAGAGTCAGGGAAATCAGGACTTTCCAAAACTGCCTCAGTGTCACCAAACCTAGGATATGATCCACAAATAAAGAGAGAAATGGTTATCTATTTTGCTGAAAGTGGTTCTTTTCAGTAATGGAATTGACAGATGTGTGGTTTATGGACTTGATGCTAAGTACCTCTCAATCCACATCTCATTTGCAGTTCAGAGACAGCCAGTAGATTTCTTGTCCCTCACAACTAACAGGTTGTATCCCCTGAGAAGGCCAGGTTAAGCAGTAGGAACCTCTCTGGCTCAGTGGGAAAGTCTGCGGTGATTGATTAGCAGTGTCTGCTTCAGCTTCAAAGAAGGATAGCAGTGGGACTGGAGGCCACACCTGTGCCAACACTTCTTGGTTGAGGCCTTATTCTTGGTTCTCCTCAGAGCTGGGGCTGAAAGGAATGTGAGCTCTGAGTCAGGTGCCATGTGCTCTACTCATTCAGTCCAGCTGTACCAACATTATGCTGGATGTTGTGGGGAATAAAGAAAAACCTAGAAGACATAGCCCTCAAGCTCCCTCTAATACCATGACATTTTCATGGATAAATAAATTCTCATAAATAAAATCACTGGAGAACAAAGAACTGTAATAGTAAGTGTTCCCTGCCTGGTGGAACCTGTGTCTTCTAGAAGATCAGTGCAAGGAAAGAGCAACTTGGGCTCAGAGGAGGAAGGAGGAAGTGGGTTTGGAAAATGGTCTTGGAGAGAGTGGGAAGGCTTGTGGAGCCTCAGGGGAGCAAGATGAAGCCACTATGGCCCAACTGATGATTCCTTGCTGTATTTTTCCAGGGCGAGAGATGGTGGGGCCCACGCTGCCTGGATACCCACCCCACATCCCCACCAGTGGACAGGGCAGCTATGCCTCTTCTGCCATCGCAGGCATGGTGGCAGGTAAGGGGAGGGGCTGGGCAAGAGGGGAAGTGCTGGAGATGGTGGGGCAGGAGGGGACAAGAAGTAGGTATGTCCCATGCATTGAAGGATGAGCTAAAGGGTGTATCTTCTCATAAATGCTTGAAGAAAGTGTTTCAGGGCAGTTCTGGCTCCTTAACTCTCCCTAGCTTGGCCTTCTCCTTTCCAGATGCTCCCACACTACCCATCCTGATGAAAAGAGAAGGGTAGGACAGATAGTACTCAAATCCAAGCTCTACCACTTCTTCTCTTAATGCAATGATGGAGCATGCGCTAGAGGCCAGCCAAATACTCTGCACTTAATAGAGCCTGGTCCTTAAGCAACCCACAGGCCCCCGGTTATTTAATTAGGATGAAACTCAGCTTACCTTTCTGAAAAGCCTGAGTATTAATAGCATTGGTGATGATGATGAAGACTGTTGGAATATATTCTCCCTCATATCTACATTCACTCAAGAACGCATGGGTAAGATTCAGGTTCTAGGTTCTCCAAAGGTATGGCAGAGCATGAGAGGAACTGGGAATATTTCTCCACGATCATTTGGACTGTCTTGCCTGCTGGTCATTGGTCATTTGAGTTTCTTTGTCTACCAGCATGATCGTCACCCAACAGTGACCCAGGGTGGGGGATGAAAACAAATCTCACTCTTTTAGGAACCAAATAGGAAGGACCCAAGGAGGGGTAGGGTGGAATAAACTATTTCCACTGCCCAGAGAGACCTGAGGGCCTGGAACTTCTACAAGGAGTTCGGAACTCATGCTATCTTGACCACCATGCTGGCCCTGGCCAGCCTCCCTGGCTCTGACCCCAGAGACTTAGCACATTCCACTTTCTCCAGCAGGCATTACTACTTGCCAGCCACCCACTCTGGGTGCCCTGTGCTGAGGCAGGTGTGCTGTGCTCTCCTGGGCGGAGGGATGGGAGAAGTGAGGGAGGGAAGGAGGCTCTGTGCTCCCTGGGAACCTGCTGAGCTGGCACTTGTTGCTGCCTGGTTACCGTGGCGATGTGCTTAATGCAGCGTTGAAAATACAGAATACTGACTCCTCTCTCCCTCCTGGCCCAGACTCCCTCCCTCCCTCCCTTCTTCTTCTGGAGCGTGAAATGAGATTGGTCAAGATAAAAAAGGAAAAGATTCGGTTATTTTTTTAAGAGTGTGGATAATGGGGCCTCTCAATCAAAATCCCAGGCTCCAGCCGACTCCCCCCATCCCCCTTCCAACCTCTCCACCTTCCCCTGCTGCCTGCTTAGAGGAGGAGGAAGAAACATAAAGCACAGGGCTTTCCTCTTAATTATGAATCATTCTCCCAGGGCAGGCCCAGGGCAAAGGGTTCCTGGGGTTCAGGATCTGACCTGTGAGGTAGCTACAAGGCTTGGCCTCCCACAAACGCCCCCAGGTTGTTTCCAGAAAGACTTACTCCTGCATGGGTGTTTGGAAAAAAATAACACAACCATGGCATCTACTGCAAATGAATTGCAAAAGGGAAGAGCCTTGCCTAGCAAGGTGGATAAGCACCTGGTAAGTTACGTGCAAATCGGTTTTCAGAAAATGCAGTGCTATTTAAATCCATCACCTGGCTCCTAAGAACTCTGTGGTGCAGATGAATTCTTAGGGAAACTTTTTTTTGTAAAAAAAATTGTCCATCTCTTAGTGGTGGAAGCAATCTGCTGGTTGACAAAGTGGGGATGCCTTCCATTAAAATCAATAAATCTTCATGGAACACCTACTGTGTGTTAGGTACATAATAAATGTGTAAAGCAAGGCATGGCATGACACTCTTTTTTTTTAAATTTATTTATTTATGCATACAAGAGCTGGGGTACAGGCCAGAGGTGTGGGGGGTGAGAGGATTCACAGAGACAGAGTGGGGAGCAGAACAGGCAGATCTACTGAAATACACTGCTGAGGGGAGCAGCGGGCGAGTCAGGAGAGGTCTGCTCTGCCATGTGGGTTGCTTCCTGGCTGCCGGGGATCAAACTCATGCTGCAGTGGCTGTAGCTAGCTTCATAGGTTGCGTCTTAACCTCTTGCACCATGAGGGAGGCCCGGCAATGATACTCTTAACCAACTGGTGGAAGGAAGGAAGAGATCATGTATTATGCACTTCTCTGTGCCTGGCCATTCATAGCTAGAACTTAATTTCTCCTTTAATACTCACCATGGGTGGCTGGTATTAACCTAGTTTTATAAAGATAAGGAAACAAGCTTAGAAAAGAAAAGTAGTGCCCTCCTGATCATCGCTGTACTAAGTGACTGAGCTGTTCAAGCACAGGTCATGAATTTCAAATCCAGGGCTCTTTCTCCTACTCCATGTCACCTCCTATCACGCAAGTCATAGGAGAATGAAGTAGGAATAGGACCAAGACACAAATTTCTCTTGTCCATTCATCTTCAGTTTTGCCCTCTAATTGTTGTTGTTGTTATTGTTGTTGTCCCTGCTCCATTAACACAGTTAATGACCCTCACATCAGCTCTGGAACTGAATTGAGAACTCCAGATACATGGATCCATCCATTCATCTTTCCATCTATTTATATGTACATGTTTCCATACATCTCCTCATTCATTCTTCTGTCCCTCTATTATCTCACCTTCTATTCATTCATCCATCCACCTCCCCACCCATCCACCCACCCATCCATCCACCCATCCTTTCGTCTACTCATCTTTCCATTATCCATCTGTCCATCTTGCACCCTTCCATCTGTCTTTGCATCCTGCCATGTATTCACCTCCTTTTCATTTAACAAAAATTTTGTTGAGAATCTACTTTCTGGTTGCTGTGGATACAACAGTGAATAAGACATAGAATTTGCAACCTAGTCATAGAGAAAAAGTACAGTAAATAAATCAAAGAATGAATAAATGAGATCATTTCAGATAGTGATAAGTACTGTGAAGACAATAAAGTAGGATGATATATTAAGAGCCACAGGGAGAAGAGATAACTACTTTAGATTGGGTGATCAGGGGAGGCTTCTCTGAGAAGGTGTTCAAAGTGGTCAGCCAAGTGATAAACTGGGGCAGATCATCCCCTGACCAGAAGAACAGCAAGTGCAAAGGCCCCTAGGCAGGAACCAGTTTAGCATAGTCACACACAGAAAGAGGGTAAGTATATCCAAGAACAGAGAGTGAGGGAGAAGAGCACTACAAAAATGAGATGTTGGTGGTGGCTGGGTCAGATTTTAAGACTGCTCAGGCTGCTGGGGACATGGTTACAGATGGTCAAGAGAAGCACAAAGACCCATTGAGGGGCAGTAATTGCAGTAGTTCATTTAAGAGTTCACAGTGACTTGGACTAGGTGTAGCAGTGAAGGAGGAGAAAAGAGACACTGAAGATATATTTTGATGGTAGAGCCAACAAAACTTGCTGGTCAGTTGGGTTGATTAGTAGAGATTGGTAGAAGTTCAAAATCAGAGAAAACAAGGATGGCTCGTCAGTCTGGGGCTTAGGAAACTGCATGGATGGTGGTGGTAACAAGGATATATGTGAGAGATTAGCAATGAAGAGTCAAGTGTGTGAAGGTGGAAATCAAGAGCTGTAGTTGGCCATATTAGGATTGAGGTGCCTCCTAGATACCCAGTTTAATAGGTCAGTAGGCATAGGATGTATGTCTGAAGTCAGGAGATAATTCTGACTAGGGCGTAATTTTCAGCCCTTGTACATAGCTGTTATTTCATGCCACAGGAGTAGACATGATCACTGGAGAGAGACTGGGAATGCAAAAGCACAGAAGGCTCACAGACTAAGCCTTGGGATTCTGCAACATTCAGACTTCCAGCAGAGAAGGAACCAGAACGGAGAGCGAGAGGGAAGCACAATGGGTTGGGAAGCAAACCATAAGATTGAATGTCACAAAATCTCAGAGGGAGTAATAGTGAAGAGGAGGTGGTGGCACAGAAGTGACCACTGGGATGAGCAGGGTCGTGGTTGCAGGAATTTGTGGGGATTTACCTTGGCCTGATCAGAGAGGGAAGGCAGAGACCTTGTAGCAGAGAAAGGGACTGGAAACTGGAGTGGGAGGTGGGGTCTGATGAGGATTTTTAAGAAAAGATAGAACAGCAAGTTCGCAGGCTGAAGGGAGTGATGAATTAGAAAGGGAGAGATTGATGAAGCAGCAAAAAGAAGGGATAAATTGTAGGGGCCAAGTACTTGGGAAGGTGAGTGGGACTGGATGAAGAGACAGTGGAGGCCTTTCTTGGGTGCTGGGACATTTCATCCACTGCTGGCAGATGAGAGGGCTGGTGGTGGGAAGGTGCTGCATCCATGAGTGTGCCACCTTCATGTGACTGAAACAGATAGGTGCTCCGTAAATTAGAGGAGTGAGTAAGTGACAAAATGACATGGCGAACACCTTGCATTTTCTATCCCTCTTGCTTGTCCTTTAGGGATGGCAATGTTTCTGGGGGGTGGGTTGGGGGAGGTAGAGTTAAAGCACAGAGGTCCTTTTTGTGGAGCCAGTGTAGAATCACTGAAGCCAGGGAAATCCCATCTGGGGTACACCAGCAGTAAACGGGGCACTCCGCCTTGTGGGATGCATGAAAGAACCCTGGAGTGGGGCCTAAGGATTCTAGTGCAATTGACAGTTGAACCTGAAACTTTGAGGTGGGGGGGGAATCTTCCCCCTGTGAGTTGAGTTTCTTCATTTATGAAATCAGTAAGTGAATTAGATCATCTCTTAGTTTTTTTTTTTCTCCTTTGTACTCTTTCCTCCTTTCTTCTATCCCTGTCCCCTCCCTCCTTCCTTCCCTTTCACACATAGATTTTCTGTTCCTGATGTGAGTTGGACCTGTCCCTGCGCCTGAGGAGCTTCCTGTTAATGCCTATCACTTACTCCCTAGACAAGGAAGGGATGCAGGCGCCTGCCTCTGCTTCAAGGGGTCCCCCCTTTTCCTCTGGCAAGGAAGTGACTCCCCTGACCCCAACCCAAACTTTGAAACTAATTTGAGCCTCCCTTGGGCTTTATTTTAGCGTCCGCTTAATGGGAAAGTAATAAAAGCTGACATTTCTTGAGTGCTTCATAGTACTCAGAATCTAATGTGTATTAGCTAATTTAATCCTCACTGAAACCCAAAGGTAGGGACAAGAATTTGCCCTGTTTACAGATGAGAAAACCAAGACTCAGAAAGGTCAAGTGATTTGTCCAAACAGCCAGGAAGTGGGGAGTTGGGATTTGTCTCCAACAAGTCAGCTGCAGAGCCAAGCAGTTTCAAGCTGCCCTTCCTGAGCCTGCAAAGGAGTGGAAGAGCCATACAAGGTGCTTGCTCAAAACAGGAGTTGAGAGTCTGAATGGTGGTGTGAACATTCATCAATTTCTGGGTTGCAGGGACCTGACTTTGTATAAGGAGTCTCATCTCATAAATGCATGAAAGATTATCTGGAATTTGAAGTTAAGAGCCCTAAGATGCGCTCTGCCATTTACCAGCAGTGTGATTTGAGTGACTGCAGTGTCCTCTCTGTAACTTGGCCATGTTGATGGGTGCTCCCTGGGATGGCAGTGAGAGTGAGGGACTCAGCGTGTGGGCAAGTGCTTGCCAACTTCAAGCTTCATACTAAGTACCATTGTGGTGCCTTGCTCGACTTTGTTGTTGTTTCAGGAAATTCTTAAGTAATTTCTTTGATAAATTTAATTCCTCTAGTACAGTCAAGAATCCACTCACAGAAAGAAGTGATTGCATCTATTTTGTATAAATTCATGCACTGAGTTTACTCCAAGTGGCAGACTTGGTGTCAGACAACCAACACCTGGGAGCAAGTGTCAGAACATGAGTCCCCAAGACGTGCCCCCAAGGGCCACTGTCCTCCCACCCTTGGTCCTCAGCATCCCTTCCATACACACACACCCATACCCCTCCTTCCTAGAAAACTCACACTGAGGCAATCTGAAAAGCTTAGACTTACTGCTTCCTTGACAGAGGTTAGCCTCCTCTCACCCCCGTCAGCCGCTCTTGGAAAGATCCTTCTGCAGAAGCTCCAGGCTGCCCTGGGCACAGCCCCTAAACTCCACCAGACCCTGCAGCTTTGGAAGCTTCTGCAATCCTCAGCGTCTGCTGTGCCATCTGGAAAATGGGCATGATGATAAAATCTACCTCTTGGGGCTCCTGTGAGGGTTGAGCGTGTCAGAGTGGTGACTCCAATACCTGGCAAAGAGGGTATGATCCAAAATGATGCAGACTGAGAGGCCCCCAAAGGGTTGATGGAGGGCCTTCTGAGCTCCCACTGTCTCTGCCTGGTTCTACCAGTCCCCCAGGGATTTCCCAATGCCAGCCCTGCAGATCCTTCTCCTTACCTCCACATTGGTGCGTCTGCCTCACAGGCCTCTGCCTCACAGGCCTCTCCCTTTTGTACCTCCAACAGGAAGTGAATACTCTGGCAACACCTATGGCCACACCCCCTACTCCTCCTATGGCGAGGCCTGGCGCTTCCCCAACTCCAGCTTGCTGAGTAAGTCACCTCTGGGGCTGCCCAGGCCCTCTGCTTTACAGGACAGGGTGGGGGTGCAAGACTGGTTCAAAGTTGTCTGAAAACTGGAAGGCCCAGGTTAGAGGGAGGGCTGGGAAGACAGGTGTTATTGGTAATCCACAAAGGTAGAGGGAAGGGCAGTATACCTCCTTGTTCCAGGGAAGAGGGCAGAAGCAGGAGACATCCCTTTATCACTCTTCCACCTGCTACCCAAGGCCATGTCTGTTCAACCTTTGTTTTAGACTCAGGGTTCAGGTCTTTCCAGGGAGGGCAGTGGTAGGTTCAAGAAAAGTCTAAAGGTAGGCTTTCTGCCTTCAGGGCTCACGTCAGACACTGCCCCAGGAGCTCCCTTTAGGGGTGCCAGCTGCTCTCCTTCTTGGGAGCATGCTGATTACAAAGAATGCCTTCCTACCACCGACATGAATTATCTCAGGGGCTTACAAATACTCATGACTCAGCATCAGTACGCTTACATGGAAATCATTTGTTCCACCATGGTCCTAATATTTGGACAACATTCAAGATCAAGGTCCAAAGAATGAAGTCTGAGGCCTCCTTTCATTCCTCTAACACTGGTACTCTGAGCTGGGTAGAGAACACTTTTAGGAAACTAATCCCATACATGGGAACCTGGAAGAATCCCTCTGGAATCGCCCTGAGTGATGACCTTGAGGTTACAGAGCAAACCAGGCCAGAGAGAAGTAGTGGTGCAAGTGCGGCTGTCTCCACAGACATATCACAGGCCTGGGAGAACCACCATACACCAGGAACACACTCTCCTTTCATTACCTCCTGATGTTCCAGAAAAGACTGGAAAGGTGGCTCACCTGGGCTGTGATTGCCAGAGAAGTTCAACTCCAAGCTGCTTTTCTGTTCAGTTTAGCCAGAAAGATTGAGATGCATCAGGGTTCAGGGCTTTCCCTCCTGGCCTCCCGTACTGACCTTGCAGGTGGAGCAGAGCCCCCTGTGGAGTCCCTCAAACCCAATCCCCCTTGAGCAGCCAGGATTCTAGTCCCCCTGGGCCCTACACAGAAGATTCTCTGACCTCACACTGTTTGGGTAAGGCTAGGGAAGGCCCCAGTGAGCCCCCAGTGTGCTTGGTTCTTGGGGTTCCAGATGTAACTGTTCCCAGTTGTCCTTACCCTGAAACAGGGTGTTGAAGGTCAAAGCAATCATGGGGGGGGAGAAATAAGAAGCAACTATTCTCATTCTGGCCAGAAATTCAAAGGTGAGGCCAGAGGAGGAAACAGG
This sequence comes from Talpa occidentalis, assembly GCF_014898055.3. Taxonomy (NCBI): domain Eukaryota; kingdom Metazoa; phylum Chordata; class Mammalia; order Eulipotyphla; family Talpidae; genus Talpa; species Talpa occidentalis. The sequence continues at coordinate 96,236,622 of NW_023604861.1, forward strand.
CCTAGAGAGGAGTTAATCTTTGATGATCTGATAGGCCAGAAGGATAAATGATTAACTTGTGCTGTCTTAAAGGTTAGCAGATGCCAGGGAAGGCTATGGTGCAATTTCCCCTTCTGACCAGCAGTGTTGTTATTTTTTTTAATGTGTCCAGGTTCCCCATATTATTACAGTTCCACATCAAGGCCAAGCGCGCCGCCCACCACCGCTACGGCCTTTGACCATCTGTAGTTGCCATGGGGACAGTGGGAGCCACCGAGCAACAGGAGGACTCGGCCTGGGACAGGCCCCAGAGAGTCACACAAAGGAATCTTTATTTATTACATGAAAAATAACCACAAGTCCAGCGGCTCACTCCTTGTGTGGTTGACTTAATGAACCATGAAAGACAGGATGACTTTGCAGAAGGCCAAACTGTCCTCCAAGACTCCTTCATGAGGGTGGGAGTCCTAGGCAGTGAGAACTGTCCCATTCCCAGAGAGACAAAGTTGGAGGAGAAATGTGGAGAGAAAAGGCAACAACTGAGGCACTGGAAGGGGTGGCCAGTGGGGCCTGCAGTGGGCTTAGAGGTACATGAGGCCACCTCTGTGGCTCCGTCATCAACACACTGTAGCAGTCGTGAGTGATAAGCGCTTTCAACCAACCCACAAGCCAGAGCCCATGACAAGGCTCTCCCTCAGCCACTCTGCAAGTCACCCCGCCTACCCCTGAGCCGAGCCTCTGGATCTCCACCTCTGCTCTGCCAGCTTGGTCTTCCTGCTCCTCTTTCATGACCACAGGCTGTGGGCTGGGTCCAGTCAACCGGAAGCTTGATCCAGTGGCCAGCACACCTACTTTTTGCCTGTTGCTGTGAACATACAAGTGCACCCCAGATTTTCTCCTGCCAGTCATCCACAGTTTGAGACGGACTTTCCAAAGGGCCTCTGGCTCCTGGGGGGTAAGGTGCAACCTCCCAGGCAGAGCAAGGTGGAGTTGCTGGGGCCCGCTTCCCTCTCCCAACAGCCCCCGCCAAGCCAGCGTAAGCGTGCTGCCTGCAGCCCAAGCCCACAGCAACGGAAGAGCCCAGGAGGCAACCCTGGAAGCCAGCAGTGGAGGTTCCCGCTCTGCCCCCACACAGAGCTCTTGCCCCCAAGGCCTGACTGTAAATACTGTAAATGAAGCTGTTTGGGTCAAGCTTCCCTCCTTCCTACCCAGACTTTGGCCTCTCAGTGAATTGTCTCCCTGCGTGTTGGGCTTCTCTCCTTGATGCTTCTTTCTTTTCGAAAGATAACCCACCATTGCCACATGACTCAATAAACCATTGCTCTTCCTCTAAGGCTTTTTCTGCAGAGAACCTCTGGGCCCAGGGGTGAGGGAGCCCACTGTGGGGCTGAGGTTGAAAGGCCTATCTCTGCCCAAGGACTCTCGCTTAGCACCTCCCAATGCCCTTAGTAGATGTTCAACACCCAACAAACCACTCACTCCCAGCAAGCTTTGATTTCTCCAGCTCTGAGTAAATGTGAAGATAAAATGAGCACGTATATGGTGCCAGGCTAACCACACACTCCACACCAGTAGTTGCTACTACAAACAGGAGGCTAGAGTGGCAGCAGGGTTGGGGGGGCCAGAGGGGCGCTGGCAAAAAGATCCAGGAGTAGCTCAGTGCTGGAGCCCACATAAACATCTCTGCGACCCTGTAGTGGGAGGGAGGGAAGGGAGAAGATCTTTACCAGGCTCCATTATATGTCAGGTACAGTGAGGAGGGCCCACATAAATTAAGTTGATAATAGCCCCATTTTACATATAGGGAAACTAAGGTCGAGGGAAAAAAACAAAATAACTTTCTCACCATGGGAAGCAGGGCACTCAATCAAGTCTTCTCTCCTTAATTCCAGCACTTGTACCAAGGGATGCTAGAGAGGTCTAGACCCAGTGTAGGTTCTGGGGCTGCCACTCCAGGTCTAGTTTCTTGTGGTTTGGTCCTAAAGACTTGACAGAGAACTGGGTGGTAAGGCCAGGAAGCAGTGAGGGAGACACAGAGACTTAGGATAACTCCTTTGCAAGAAATTTTGATGAACAAGGGGGGAAATACAATAAGGGTGACTACAAGGGTTCTGCCCAGTGGGGTGCTAGGCCCACAGGGCTGTCTAGTGTCTATGTGGACCATCTCCAGGTGGCACCCAAGCGGGATGAGCAGAGCCTTGGCTGGATGCCCAGGTTAGTATTGACAGTTTGACAACAAACAACTGGGATTGAGTCAGATGGAAGAGGGGACTCCTCACCCTTCATCAGAGCTCTCCTCACCCCACATAGAGATTCCAAAGATGAGCATCCGGGCCTGAGAGATGGAGCTCTTACCTCCCTGGTCATCCCAAAGGAAAGTGTGCTCACCTAGGATGGCATAAGAAGAGTGGAGCCATAGTGGGGTACCCTCCCACAAACAAAACCAGTCCCCTTCTCTTCTGAGGGGAGCTGATATGGGGCTCATTCTTCAATAGGACTTCCTGGCCACAAGCACAGTGGCAAGTCTGAATCCCATTATATCTGAGGCTGCTCATGATCATGGCCTTTGGGGCTCCTGAGTGCTTGGTTCTGGGGCTACAATGAACCCCACCCACCCAGGAATCACGTTGACATGCCAAGTGTCCTAAGAGCCTGCAGAGCAATCCTTTGCATTGACCACCAGAATCCCCTCTGGGCACACTCTGTGCCCCGGGAAGACCTCTCCAACCCCCAAGTCACAGAGGGGCAGACATGTACTGTACTTTTGCTGTGGGTGACCATGTTTAGAGCTCCCTTTCTCTGAGGTGAGGTGAGCACCCCAGGTCACTGGCCAGAGCAGGTGTTGGGGAAAGTGGTGTGTGACCCCAGTGCAGTAAGTCCTGGCCAGGACCTATCAATGGTCCTTGGATTCCCCTTTGGGGTTCAGAAAATATAGTTATCAATAATATTGAGGGAGAGATATGATTTGGGGTGCACCAGAATTAGGGGTGGTGTGGGGTAAAGTTAGAAAGGCACACTGGGAGGCACAGTAGAGGAAAATGAAGAGAGAAACCTGGAGCATGACAAGCGTGTGGGCAGGAGTGTGGGCTGCTGCAAGTGAAGGGGCATGTAGCAGAGTCGGGACCTGGTTCCTTTGAAGGTGTATGGGAGTGGAATAGTGTGTTGGCAGAACTGGAGATGAGGTATGGGGCTCAGGCCTTCCCAAGGCATGGAGGGCCCCCAAACCCCCAGGGCACACAGGGACAGTCCCCTGCTCTGCTTGTGTGAAAGGGCTCTTTAGCTTTCCTAGCTACTCTCCCTGGTCCAACATCCTCACCACCCTCCTCCACTCCTCCCACCCTCCTTGTACCCAGAGGCCAGTCTACAGTGCCTGGACCTCCTAGGTACCCCTGTCCAACCCTGCCCGGTCCACCAGGTTGGACAGCACCCATAACCTATCTTTCCAAGGTGGCACTTGGAGCATCTGACCACTTCCCACAGTGAGCACGATGGGGCCTGGGGCAGCTAGGAGTTCTGCTTCCAAGGCTGGCCCCAGGCTGGTTCCAACCCCTCCCCTCACATCTTCAATATTCTTGCCATGAGCCATTACTAAAAATGTAATGTCTGCCCCTCATGTGCCCGATGCACACTCAACTCTCACCATAGCCTCAAGGAGGAGGAGTTAGTGACCACAGTCTAGAGGTCAGGAAATAGACCAGAGAAGCTGAGGAGCCTGCTGGGGTTTCCCATTGCCCGCTCTGCTGCCTTCACCCTCCTGCTTCCCTCCCCCAAACACACACACACACACACACACACACACACACACCCCTACACCCCTACCTGCCTGTTGGTCAAAGATAAGACAATGGGGATTCCCTTGTCCTTTAGGGGTGGGTGCAGGAAGAGGGATCTGGGTGCCTCAGTGCCCCTAGTCAGTGGGTCTGAGAGTGAGCTTCAAGGCAGAGGGCTTGGGGTGTCCTTCCTGCCCTCCTCACCCTGACTGACCTCTCTCCCCTCCCAGTCTTCAGAAAGTATAATAACTCTTCACAGAGACCCAGTTTCTTTCTGTTAACAAAATCCATTCACTTTCATCTTTCTCTCTGATCTTGAACATGGGCCTAGCTTTGCGTTTGGGGAAACTGAGAGGAGAGGTGACTTTTGCAAGGTCATTCAGAGTAACTGGACCCACAGTCTGCTCCCTAATCTAAGGCCTTAAATCTGGATGTGACCAGGCTTCTGCAGAGACCTCAAGCACCTGCCTTTGCTTTGAGGAGAGGGACAGAGTAAATTGCCACTCGGGGCACCGCCTCCTACTCCCAAGTTGGTCACTGGGCCTGAATGAAAGCTCAGAACTCAGCATGTAGGCAAGTGAGAAAGGAGCTGGGTGGAGCTCCAGAGTACTCGGGTCCTCCCATGCACTCCATCCTTGGTCCTAAGTCTCCATATCCTCTTTTTTTTTAAAGAGTTATTTATTTATGCATACAAGAACTGGGGTGTAAGCCAGAGGTGCGGGGGGTGAGAGGATTCACCAGACAGAGCAGGGAGCAGAAGATGCAGATTGTCTGAAATGCACTGCTGAGGGGAGCAGCAGGCAAGACAGGAGAGGTCTGCTGTGCATGTGGGTTGCTCCCTGGCTGGCTGGGGATTGAACTGGTGCTACAATGGCTGGTGATAGCTTGATAGTGCTTTCTTTAACCTCTGCACCACCAGGGAGACCCTAGTCTCCATATTCTTTATGGTCATCAAGCATTTCCATCTGTATTTGTCCTCTGCCTCAGTTTGTATGTGTCAGAGCACAGGAAAAATCATCTTATACCCCTCTGGGTTCTTCCAGGCTGGCAAATAGAGAAAACCATCTAGAAGTCTAGTAATGCCCTGTATACATCCTGTGTATGCAAGAGGCCACCATGACTGAGTGACGCGCCCACATGGCTTTAGGCATCATCTTCAATAGTTTTGCTAAGATGAGGAAGGCTGGGGTAAGAGAGGAGAAATTCAGTCAGGGCTTTACTGGAACAGAGGTGTTTATGCCTTCTCCATGGAAAAGAAAGAAACATGAAAAATAGTTTCTACTCAGCCCCCAAAGAAACCCTCCCCAAATCAAGCTTTAGCCAAAAAAAGACAAATTTGAAGTGGCCCATGTGTGCTCCCCTAGGCCTGTCACCTTCTGCACGCTCCCCAAAGGTTCAGAGCTCCTGCACTGTGCTCAAGAAGTGCCCGGAGCACTTCTTCCTTCACCCATCTCGTTACCTCAGGGCATCTTGTCCTCTCACTGCCTTCCTCCCCTCCTCTGGCTCTTTGGGGGACTCTGGGACACTGCCATGGAGGTAGTTATCTCCCAGTGGCAGGAGCCAGCCCCCTCACCCTGCTCACATGCACACACACCACCATCTCCCCTCCTCGGCATCTCTAAGCCCCTCAACCTGAACCAGATGCCTGACTTCCTAAAGGCAGCTAGAAGATGATGTGAGGACAGTCCCCTTGTGGTCAGCAGCCTCCCCTGGACCCTGGACCACACCCTTCTCCCACTACTGCATAGCCACGAAGGCTAAGCCCCAGAGGCAGAGAGGCAGATCTGGGCTGGGGGCTCGGGGCTGTGGGAGGTGGGAAGCAGGGCTCTGGGTGGGGAGAAGGGAGGTTGGGCTGGCTCCTCCACATCTGTGCCCGGTGGCAGGCAGCCAGGCTGTGGAGTGAAGCGCTGCCTGCGGCTCTCCCAGGGAAATGTGATTTCCCCTTGAGTGAAGCGGACTGTGCAGTGTGGAAATTGGCTCTTTTCTGAGCAAGCGGCGGCTGTTCTGGAGTTGGGGCGGGCTGGGGCCCGCGGGAGGCCGAGCTGGCCCCTGGAGTGAGCCGGGAGCAGCCATGTGCTGAGAACTCATTAGGGATAAATCAAACTAGTACCAGCATGAAGCCAACACCCTCCCCCCCACCGAGCCTCCGTCCCCACCCTCTCAGAGACCCCCACTTCCCCTCTGCCTCCTTCCCTGCCAAGGCACCCTCCCGGTGGAACATGGGGAGGGAGCCCAGGCCCACATGCGTGTCACAATCACACACATACCCACCCGCCTGCTGCCCGAACTCCAGGAGCAGGCCTCAAAAGGGAGCCATGTTCATTACAAATAAATCTTTTCTTGTTTGCTTTACGTCTGCTCATTTTGGGGGTAATGATGAGGGGCATGGGTAGCAAGGGTAACTGGCAGCCTCAGGCCTTGCCAGGAGTATGGACTGGAACTCTCATCCCCTCACCTTCCCACCACCAGCAAACCACCTTCTCAACCCTGCCCCAACCTTCTGGGGGACTTGAGTGCAGAGGCCCCCAGCTGTGGCCGACATTGGATCCCCCAGGTATGTATGAGGACACCCAGAGAGTGTCACCAAAAGATTCCTCTGGCCAATCAGCCCACCCGTTCCCCAGGGAATTTCATTGTAGCCAGAAGGGAAAGAAATCGTCCACAAACAGATGAGCTTGTTCTGACTGGAAACTCATTTCTGAACCAAAGAGGAAAAGGAAAAGAGAAAAAGGTAAGAAAAGGAAGTGGGACCAGACACGGTGACACCAGATCAAAGAGATAGCGAGGTGCTCTGCCTGCCACGTCAGGAGCTAAATTTATGGGTGTCACTGGAGCCACATATTGTCACAACAACCAGGCCCTAGTCATCATCATGGTTTCTACCCTGAAAGTGAGTGACTAGTGGTATTCTTGAAGAGCCTCGGTCTAGAGTATGGGGCTGTGGGACACCATCCTGTCAGCTCCCTAGTGGTGACCCCAGAGGATTCCTCAGTTTCCTCAGCTGTAAAAATCGTGGCTTGGACATGGGCGATCTCCACCTTTACTGCTCTGATTCCACAGATACCTGTGCAGTGAAAGGCAGTAAGGCCTCATCTGACTGGTTCAGGTATGAAACCCTCTTTCTTCCAGATTCCCCAGGTAACTTTCCGTCAGACAAACACCATATTTGGAATCTGGTCTCTGGGGCAAGAATGGGGTGCTTTTGGTTCCCACCCACGTAGGCACTAAACTAAAATCACACTTCCCCAGGATTCCAGGCTGGGGCAGAAACCAGAGGGAAGCTATTTAGCCACAGTTAAAATAGGTTGAGGCAGAAGAAGTCAGCATAGCCTTTACATTATCTGATTCATTCATTCAGAAATCTTTTAAGAGTCACCTGCTGTGTGCCAGGCCCTGTGATAGGCACCTGGAAGAAAAGAAATGCATCCATTTGGGCTACTCCCCTTCCCCCATCTATCCCCTTTAAAAAAAAAAAAAAGAGCCTCCAAACTTAGAAATGAAACTTTTACAAAAGTCACTGTAGAGCAAGGTGGGAAAATGATGAAGTTCATGAGAGAGGTGATAGAAAGGACTGTCAGGACTCAGGTTATATTTTCAAAATCCCTCATGCCCCTCCCAGGCCTGTCTCAGGTATCCCTGTCTTCTGCAAGAAGCAGCCACTAGGAACACAAACCCTACACCTCTGGTCTGAAAGACCACTCTCTTATTCCCTATTCTCCTGCGCTTCTGTGTTCCAGGAAAGACACGGGTGCTAAGCAAAGAAGATTCAAAATGTGAGCATCTTTTCCCAAACCCCTTCTCATCCCACCACAGCCACCAGCTGCCAGCCTTGCACCAGCCCCAGCGAACAAGACACGAGCCTGGGACCTAGGCCACCCCGAAATGTCTTTGTTCCTACAGGGGTGAAGAAGGCCTGGGTGCTCAGGGCCTCAAAACAGACTAAAAGTGCTCCTCCTCACACAGTTGTGGCGAGTCTTCCCATCTCACTACCACCCTGGCCAGGCGGGGGCCAGCAGCCCGGCTCCCTGCCCACAGCCCAAGAGACTGGCGAGAATGGGTGACAAGCAGAGGAGTGAGGCTCCGCTGAGGGGCTGGAGTGGAGCGTGCGTGGAGGTGGGGACACAGCTGGCTGGGAGTTCTAGGAATTTGGGTTCTCCCCTATCTCTTCCAGCTTAGGGTGGTGACAGTGATAGAGCTTGGGGACAGGCCTCACGCTGGGATCCCATTCCCCATGCACATTTCCTCCCAGCTCTACTGGGAGGGTAGCGGGAGAGAGATAGATGACTGAAACACAAGGATGCTGTGGGAGAGAGGGAGTCGCTGGAGGGGGAGCAGGTGCCTTCTGCCAGCAGGCAGCCCTGGGTGGGGGTTGGGTAGGGGTGGGCCAAGACCCAGGCCAAGGCTCAGGGCCCATCTGAGCATGTCGCCTGCTAAGGAGGAGAGGAGGCGGGGGAGGGGAGGGCGGGGAGGTGAATAAATAATAGGAAATAAAACTTCATGAAGCAGAAAATAAAAGGCAGATTATACAGATGTGGCAATTTGAAGGATCATTGCCTCTGTCCTCTTTTTAACTGCTGCATCTGGAGTTTTGAAGCAGCTTATACCCTCCCTCCCTCAGCCACCAGGTCCCCGCCTGGCTGGAGGCCCCCAAGAGGCCAAGGCACGCGTGGGGACAGTACCTCCGGTGGCTGAGACGATGGCATTTCCCAGCACCACATGCTGCTGCCCAGCCCTGGACAGGCCCTCAGAGGTGGGGCCATGGGTGAAAGGGTGGGCTAGGGCTTTTGGGGTGCAGCCCTGAGAAAGGTGCCACTGTGGCTGGTTTGTGTGAGGCAGGGGAGTATGAGCCTCAGGGCAGAGTATGCGTGAGGATGCACCTGGTTGAGAAGACCAGGGTAGGATGACAGGAATGTATGTGATGGTCAGGAGTCGGATGAGGGCTGGAATGGGCCAGGAGAATGTTTTCCCCTTGCAAAAGGGGTTTGGATGAGGGTTAGCTGGAGGGTGAGGTCTAAATCTCTTGGTATAGGCAGCTTCTTTCTCTCTCTTCATCAAAATTCATTTGTTAAGCCTCAATTTGACACTGTGCCAGGTGCTATATAAACAGACATGGTCCCTGCCCTTAAGGAATTTCCAGCCTAAGACACACACACTGACATTTTGTTTATTTTATTTTAAATATTAATGTATTCCCCACCTTGTTCCAGAGAGGATTTGAGACAGCTCATAGGAAATGTATGCAATAAATTAGTAAAATATAAAAAGAAATAAAGCAGCAGGACCACAGAAAATAAACAAACAGTGGTATAGTAGGACCAAAGCTAGAAATTTGCTGTGAGTCTCTTGATAGCAGGAGAAAAGGCGTCACAGGCACTTACCTGGTCCTGTTCACCAGGAGACAACATACAAATTCTCAGGACAGGTAGACCTTTTCCTAGCTCTTGGCTGTAAGGGACACTAGTCACCTAGGTGCTGGTTTAGAGGACAGAGTGGGGAATGCCCTCAGAAACACCCAGCCAGTTTGGCACATGCCCCCAGTGCTGCATATCAGCAGGCAGAGGCAAGCGGGTACTCCTAGTGCCAGCCTGGGTGGGGAGTGTTGGAACCCAGGCCATCTTGTGCAAAGAAGCCCTCTGTATGCGCTACCTGTGTCCTTCAATCTCCCTTCAACTCCTGGACTTTCTTCAAGTGGGTTTTGGACCACAGATTAGCACGTGACCTTGACTGGAGTCTTAGGAAATACTCATAGCTGGAGTCAAGCTTCAGAAGCCCGGGCTTAGGGGAACAGGCAGGGGGAGGGGGCAGGGAGGGACAAGGGGAGACAAGAAAAGACTGCTGAGCAGGCCCCAAATGAGGGAATCATCTCTTCTCTAAGAATCTCCTCTCAACCCTGTCTGTGTCACACAAGATGAGGACAAAGAGATCATAAAACCAGAAGCTTCTACCTGTCACCAAAGTCCACCTGCCTCATCTCCTTATATTCCTGCTGTGTTGCCTTTTAAAACAAACAGGAACGTCAGGAGGGACAGGCTTAAGGCAGACCCTGAGTTCAATCTTACGTGTCATGAGGAGCATCTCTACAGAAATGTACCATTTCCAGGACCAGGTCCTGCAGCTCCAATCCAGGTCTGAAATACAGAACAGAGGTCAGGGCTGAGATTTAGCTTCAGAGCCTTTTCAAGAAGCTCTCCTGAAGGCCCACAGTCAGCCAGGGTAGCACCCCCAGGCTCACCTTGTAGAAAGGCTGAGTTCAGGAGGAGCAAGTAGAGGAGGGACAGAAAAGGAGCGTGCCAGAAAGTAGAGGAACTGGGAGAAAGAAGGGCGCTGGAAGCCCAGGGAGGATAAAGTTTTGAGATTTACATTTTTCAACTCTAGGTGTCAGGGCCTAGATAAGAGCCTGGAGATGCAATGGAAACCAATTTGCCCTGGTCCTCCCTTGTGAAACTTATGCTTTCCTGAGAAAGAAGAGGAAGCCAGAGCAGGCCAGGCAGGGCAGGGCAGGGCAGAGCAGGGCAGGGCAGGGCAGGGCAAAACAAGGGAAGGAGGGGTGTAAAAATTACAAACTTCCCCGTGACAGAGTGAATGAGGAAGGAGGACCAAGGAAGTCTTTATGGAGAGACGGCATCTGGGTAGCAGTTGCTTTTCTCCCCTTACTGGTCCAAGTAGAGCTCAGAATTTCCCTGCAACATTCTGCAGGAGGGAGGGGAGGAGGAGGAAATAATATCAAAACAGAGCAGGGAAGAGCACAAGGGGCTGTGGCAATGGATCACAGGTGCCATGGTGGGAGACCTATGGGGACTATACCTGAGGGGAGAAATCAAATATTGTCCAAAAATTAACAAAGACGTAACAAAATATTAATTGGAAAAAACCTTCCATTTCTGGACTTGAATTTGAAATTTTCAAGGAACAGATATTTTGTGTGCTAGAGTTCCCTCAGGAAGAGTGACTCTCAGGGGCCTCCCTGGTGGCGCAGGGGGTTGAGCGCAGCACTGTGAGGCTGTCTGAGGCCTTTGCAGTGCGAGTTAGATTCCCGGCCGGCCAGGGAGCAACCCACATGGCGCAGCAGACCTCTCCTGCCTCACCCACTGCTCCCCTCAGCAGTGTTATTTCTGTAGATCTGCATGTTCTGCTCCCTGCTCTCTCTAGTGAATCTTCTCACCGCCCCCCCCTCCGTGACTCTGGCCTGTACCCCACTTCTTTAAAAAAAATTAAAATTAAAAAAGCATGAGTCTTGGGAAGTTCTGGCGCCATATTGGTACCATGAGGGTTGTTCTGCCTCCTTGGCCTGGAAGGTGGAGACCAGAAGAACAGGAGAGAAATGGGGGCCTTGCTCAGTGTGGAGCCCAAGATTAAATCTCATCTGACCTACACACAGATTATCCAATTATCCAAGTCAATCAGTGCCCTTTCCTGCTAAAACCTATTTGAGTTCATATTAATGACTTGCATCATTCCTGCAAAGGGAGAGTTGAAGGTGGAGGCCCAGCCTTCAAGCAGAACCTGAGCCAGAATCCAGGGTGGGGGTGTGTATGAGGTAAGGCCATCGAGGTCGGATACTAATAGCTAACCTATGAAGTTTTCCTTTGTGCCAGGCATTGTTCTGGGATGTTTACGTACATAATTTCACATAATCTTCACAAAACCCCTGTGAGGTAAATAGGGTTATTATTCCATTTTATAGAGAAGAAACAGAAGCATAAGAGGCCAAGTAACTGGCCCTGGTCAGACAGTTGGGTAAGGAATCGCTGGGACCCTAGCTAGGCCACCCAAGTCTGGGACCAGGCTGCTGAGGTCACACACCTGGGGACCAGCAGGTAAAGACTGATGACACTTGATGACCAAGAGTCTGGTGTGAAGGAAACAGGTGAAGAGGGAGGCAGCTGGCAGAGACCCCACATCCTGTGGGTCTCAGCTACAGGATGCAGAGTCCAATGCAGGCTTTTCTATGTTTCTTGTCCTCATGATGGTGATATTTGAAGTTGTTGGCAAGGGAAGACAGCAAAGTGGGTAGACAGTAGGCCCGAAGACCCAGACGGGAACCCTGCAGGAGAGAGGTGCCTGGCAGGTGGGGAAGAGGGGTTGGCGGGGAGGGTTCAGCCTCTGGATCCCAGAAAGCCCCTCTTCCTCAGAAAAGGGAAGAGAAGGGGAACGAGTAGAGGTGTGAACTGGTTAGTTGGTGAGAAGGCACAGACATCCAAAAAAATGGGAGGCAAAGGGGTAGCAGAGAACGCAGCCGGGGTAGGGGGTAGAGGGTTGGGGGTAGGAAAGCCTCGAGCAGCAGCAGGCAGGTAAGCCAGGGTGGGGTGGGAGGAGGAAACACCAGTTGTGGGATCACCAGGTTAGTTGTTCCAAGGTTCCAGGTCATTGTTTCCCTGGCTCCAACCTCTTTTCTTATTTTAGACTTACAGAGAAGTTGCACAAATAGATTAGGGCGTCTTCCTACCAATTGGCCTTTTCATTTCTGAAAGCAAGGCTCCCTAGCTGCCCGCCGAGCTGTGAGAGTGTCCCTCTTCGGCTTAAAAAAACCACACTCCTCAGTCACATGCATGGTGCCTACAACCTGGCCTCAGCTCACCCACTGTTGTTTTCCTCATCCCGCCTCCCTCCAGCCCCCAAACACCCGAACACTGTCTCTATCTGATTCTGAGCCACCAAAGGAAAGGACCAGGCCCCTAGTCTCAAACAACAATTTGTTGCTCTTCAAACAACAAATGAATGTCGCCAGCAGAAAGCCAGGAGCAGATATGGGAGATGGGGAGGTGGTGGCATCAAGCAGGTCCAAGGGGACTGAGCCCCCCTGGATGGCAAGGAAGGAACTGAAGACAAACGCAATCACGTTTATGAGCCTATGCCCTTCTGACTCCTCAGGTGGTTAAGGGAGGGAGTGGTGGCTACAAGATCAGACACAGGCCCACAGGATCACATTTCTCCCCTAACCCAGGATCCTTAAGCTTCCAGAAATGTCTTTATGCCGCTCCATCTACAGGAAGATGTCACAATCCTGCCCTTTGAGTGGTAGGCTTCTCCGGGTGGTGGGGGGCCAGCTGCGGCCGCTGTGGGATTAGAGAAGCGGAAGGCCATATTTCTGACTGCTGGACACCCAGCTGGCCTCCCGGGGGCAGGGCTCTGCTGCTGGACACCTGGGTGGTGAAAGCTAGGAAGAGGAAGCCCGCCCCCCAGTGGTCACCCGTCACAACCACAGTCCAGCAGCCCAGTCTCCACTTCCCTGCCTCCAGGCCAAGCAGTGCCACCGTCCTCATCCGGCTCTGAAGGCCTCATGTGAGACTAGAGAGCAAAGTGGCATCAAAGTGTCCCACACGTGCACCCATGTAGATGAACCTCTACCCTTTATTCTGGTTTTAGAAATAAGGGCACATGCTTAGTGAGGTGAAATAACCCCCTGAGGTCATTTACCTTGTGAACATCAGCCCTGGGCCAAGTCACCCAACACTCAGTGTTCAATGAAATGGGGCAACTGGACTCTGCCATGGCTGTCAACTGCCCCTGCACATCAGTTTCCCAAGAAAAGTACATATCTAGGTCCCTGACCCAGCTGGGACCCAAATCACTGGGTCTAGGCTGGGAATGTGTCTTCATCATGCCTCCCCAACAGAATAAAATGCGCCACTATACTGACATCTGGGGATCAAAGGGTGGAACGGCCATCCCTTGGAGGTCAGAGACATGTTTCATTCCTTTTGAATATCCTAGTACTGGACCATAAAAAGTGGTCAATATTATTTGTGGAATCAGTGAACAAATGAGTCAATTGATGAATAAATGATTCTGAGGTCCCCTCCAGCTTTAATAGGCTTATAAATGGGTGACCCCTGCACAAAGTGTTGTACACACATGCAGACATGCACACACACACACACCAGACGCATATATACAGACACACATAGGCATTCAGAGAAAAGTCACCCGGAGGCAGCCCCAGCTACCCAGAACTGCCTGACCCTCCCCTCCGCACACACTCCTGCACACCTTCTTTGGCTTGTTTTTATTGCGCACCCATTGGGTGCATGGTCCAGCTCTGGGCCCTGGTTCAGGACTCTTCATGTCTCCAAAGGTCAGCCCCACGTGGTGACGTTCCAGGCCCCGGGCTGCTTACAATTATGGAAGGGAGGAGGGCGCCGGCAGGAAGGGAGAGGCAGTGCGTCAGCCAGCAGGCGGCGGGCAGGCAGCCTGCTCGCACACTTGGCTGAACAGAGACAATGGTGGCTGCTCCTCCAGCCCAGCCTCCTTCCCACAGGCAGAGCCTCAGGACCCTCAGCCTCCGGAACCTCCCCCGAGAACAGGCCCAGCTGGGAGGCAGCCAGAGGGTGCACAAGGAGACTTCCGGGGAGGCCAGCAAAGCCCCTGTGCTGGCCGGGGGAGGGCAAAAAGGGGTCCTGGAGCCTTCAGGAATGGAGCTGTAAGGAATGGGGGTCTGAGAAGGGAGCCTGGGCTCTTGTCCAGAGAACCCCCAAGGGTAATGTGCCACCATCTCTTACTCTCAGCTTCCTGGGGTCTGTACCCGAAGAATCTCCTTCCGTGGCCTGGGAAACAAAGGCCCCTTGTTCCCAGCCGCTACAGTGCTCTGGAGACCACACCCCTTCTGGCTCTCACTGACCTCCATCAGTGCGGTGTGTTGATCAGCAATTGGGTGGGTGAGATGGGGCCTCCTGTCAGCCCCTAGTGCATGGATGACTATAGGGAAAGGAACCAGAAGGAGAAAAAGGCACAGGCCCCAGTCAACCTCACCTGGTTGCCCCCCGCCAGTAGGCCACCTGAAGCCCTGCCCTGCTCAGAAGGCTGTCCCCCCCATGCAGGGCTGAGTGGCCCTGCTCCCTGTCACAGGAGGCTGGCCGGCATCTCCAGGCTCTCTAGCAGCAGGTCGCCTGCTGCCCAGAGCAAGACCACCCCTAGGGATGGGGCTCCCCTCGCTGACTGCCCAAAGACCTCTGCTGCCTCATTCTCTCCAGCAGCCCAGGACAGGGCAAACTGATTCTCAAAAAAATACTGACTGTCCCCAGGCCCAGGAAACGAGGTCACTCTGGATTCCAGAGGGGTGGAGGGTGACATGGGACACACTCTGGGAATGGAGCCAAATTCTCAATCTCCTGCCTCCCTTGGAGTGCCCAGGGACTGCCTGAGGGGCAGGCACAGCAGTGCTGGGAAGCTCCAGTGAGCAAGGGAGAGATGAGGACTATGGGGAAATGGGCTATTCACTGGGAAAGAGAAGCCGGGAGGAAAGGGCCCGCTCCCCCATCAAGGATGCACGGAGACAAGGCTGCTCTGCAGAGTTTCATCTCTGGTCCAACCCAGAGCAGGGGCCAGTGTCTGTGAGTGGCAGTGCTGGCTTCACAGCTGGTTGCGGTTCCGCTTGGGGATGATCTTCCGGTAGGTTCTACGCTCTGAGATGTTGCGCTTCACCTTAGCCGTGGTAGGGGCCTCATCCTGGTGCAGAGACGGGCTGGAGTGGGACTTTTTCAGGCTGGGCTTGGCCTCCTGCAGGTCTCCAGCCTCCCTCCCCAGCTGTTCTTCCCACAGGTCCAAGTCATCCGAGGAGCAGTGCAAACGGGTCACCAGCAGCTGCACGTACGTCTCATAGCGGGTTATCTACAACACACAAGCCCCAGCCCTAAGCACCACCCTGGCTCCAGGTCAGGGGGAGGCTGGAATTCAGGGGACAGGCAGCTCACCCATGTGAGAAGCTATGGCAACAAAGACTTGTCCAGAGAGAGGCTAGGCCAACACCTAGTGTGTGCTAACTGCATTGTACTTGAGCAACCAGCCCTTGCATAACACAGCAGTAAAGTATTAGAACCCTGCAGTTATCTGGACGGTATTATAATAACACCTATCAGCCCAGCCCTGTTCTAATAGCCAACTTTGTAGTGCAGTAACGAACATCTCTAGAACGTGTTACATCTCAGAGACACTCAAAGATCTGTAACCCACCAGGCCTGAGATCTGGGCAGCCCTGCACACAAACAGCTCACATCTGTACCGAACCATAATTGAGTCTGAATAGCATTTTAACAATTGGCATCTGGAGAGCATGATAACCCTCATCTGTTTCACACTCCTAAGGTCTCTGTAACTAGCATCCTTTGGATACAGTTCCCAGTTTACTAAGCATTCCCCACCTCCATCCCACGGGACCCTCATGCTGGCTGCTAGGAGGCTGGCAGGGCAGGAATCATTCTCTGCTTTATAAAGAGGGAAATGAGGCCTAGGGATGGCCAGGGGCTTGTTAAAAGTCCCAGCTGGTGGATGGGGGTGGGGTGGGGAGGTAGGGGAGGCTGGGATTCTGCAGTCAGAATGGGGTTCAGCCACACCCAGGGCCTTTGGGCCCTGCTGCAACCAGCAACCACAAGACAGGCAGGGCCAGGAGAAAGAGCACAGCCTGAGGACCAGCAGGTGTGGCCAGGAGGCCACCTTGACCTTCAGCTTCCTTTTCTGGGTCTCATAACCCTTCTGTTCTCACATTGCCTCTCTCCTACCCCTCCTGCTTAGGGTCCCAGAATATGCACGGACAGGAGGCCAAATTTAAGGGAATATAGTGGGATTAGGCAAAAAAAAACATTTCAGCATGGATCACAGAGCTAATAAAGGCCATTCCTTAAATAAAACCACAAATGAGGCCCACGCATTTGTGGACTGGACAGGGACTGAAGTAGCACACGCATTTATCAGGTTTGGACAAGTTGTTTCATCTTTCTCTGCTTCAGTTTCCCCCTCTGTAAAATGAAGGTAATAGCCCTCCCCCCCCCACACACACACCGAGTTGTTGTGTAACAAAATAAGATAACCCACGCAAGCAATTCAAGCTCTAAAAGCACTGCTTACTTAGATATTAGGGGGAATGAATCAGCTAAAATACAGTTCTTACTTTGGAGAACCAAATACATTCTTAGTGGAGAACAAAAATATTTAATACCATGCCCTAAGATTTGGTTTCCAGGCAAGCAGCTGCTATGAGCCTTCAAGACAAGAAGCAATGGGACCTGCTGCACACAAGCACACACTCTATGCATGCCCCTGCACGTGCATCTGCCTGCAAATGTACAGGCAGCGCCCACAGAGCCGGATGTGGTCACACAAATGCCGCCCGTTGCCCCCAGCAATGAACAGAGCCCAGGATGCAGGGACAGATGTGGCCACAAGGGAGCAGCAGAGGGTCCAGCTGAGGAGGCAAAAGGGGCCCCAAAGGCCGGAGTGGCCTGGCTGGCTGTGAGACTCAGGTGCCTCACCTCATGCTCCAGATACTCCTTCCGCAAGCGGTAATCCTCCAGCTCTCGGCTGCGGCCCCTCCGCTCTGGTAAGTGCCTTTGCAGATCCAGCAGGTCATCTGAGGCAGCATCCAGGCAGTTTTCATGGGATCGATGCTGCTCTTCCTGGGATGGGAGGCGGTGGGAGAAGCTGTCCCGAGTTCTCTCCCCTTACCTGCACCCCCCACCCCTGTTTCAGGATCCAGGTATGCAACTCTATCCCCCTCTTCACTCCAGAGCCCAGCAGTGCAGCCCCCTCCTCTGTCCCCCGACTACAGATGTGCAGCAGCACCTCTCCTCCCGGCCCCCCTCCCAGGCCAGGTGCCCAGGCTTCTCCACTCCAGAGCCCAGGGTACAGCCCTGCCCCTTCTCTCTCCCCCACTAGTCCTCTGGCTCAGTTCAGATGCAGCCCCTCTCCTAGCTGCACTTCCCGGAAGCCATACCAGAGAGCTCTGGGCAGGGCCCATGGGTAGGATGGGCCGGACAAATCTGCGCTGGGAGCCCACGGCTGCAGGGAAGGGTGGCGCCGAGTGTGTGGCAGCGGCCAGGTTGATGCGAGTGATCCAAGAACTCATCTCCTTGGCAGTGCTGTGGGCAGAGCAGGCTGTCTGTGCCCAGGGTCGGAACTAGTCTGGTCATCTGCCCCACCTCCCCCAATCTCCTATGTCCAGTAGCTCAAGACTCAGCCTCGGAAAGCCAGGAACCCTGCCCCTAGCAGAGCGGTAGACTCTTCAAGTGGACTTCTCACAGGTCAAAAAGGAAAATCTAGGATGGCAATAGATCTTATAATGATAGGTCCATTGCTAGTGACTTCCTGGAATCCTCTGTTCAGAATTGGGAGGCCTAGTCCAGGCTTACAAGAAAGAGGCTGATGTACTGGCAAAGTGGGTGGGGGCAGGAAGCCCTCATGCTTCCTCGGGACAGCCTAGGAGCCCTAGTGGTCGCTGTTTCCTGGTCAAGACATAGCTCCCGCCATGGCTGCCCAGCGGCCAGCAGAGGGTGAGCAGAGGGCAGGGGTAGGAGAACTGGGGCCTTGCTACTTGTCTTCCACCCCAGGGACTTACGGTGCCTGGAAGAGGTAGAGGCGCCAGTCTGCAGTCCGCAGCTGGAAGACATGCGGCTTCTTGGTGTAATGGGTGGCGGGGGTGGCCAGCGAGTGGTGCACCCCAACGGGCTCATCCACCATCTGCCCCACCAAAATCTCCCCCTCAGGGCTGTGGTCCTCTCCCTGCCACAGGACAAGGGGTTTCAGAAAGGAGGGTTGTTGTCACTTGCTGCCCCTCCCAAACATCCGAGGTCCTTCCCTATTCCCCACCCTGCCCTTGGGGGTGTGGACAGCCTTCCTACCTTCAGGAAGTAGAGGACCATCCCTCGCAGCAAGGTGTGGAACATCTTCCAGCCGCGCTTGCCCCATGGCGCTGCCCCAGGTACAGAACAGGAAGGTGGGCCGTGGCACCCCCATCCAGATGCAAAGTCCTCCTCTCCCTCCCCCTTGCCAGTATCTCCCCAGGGTGCACACAAACAAGCAGAGGCAGAGGCATGCCGACACAAAAGACACACCCTACCGCGAACGAACCAGTAACATGCCACATATGACTGAAAGCCAAACCAGCCACTTACGTGCAAATCCAAACATTCACACAGAACATGCCCTTTCAAACGCCACCACCAGCACATTGCACCCAAACAGCTTCCTGCTCCCCTCTCAGAGGCCCAGGGCTCAGGCGGAATGTGGTCACCTCCTTACTCAGGCCCCGGGGCTTCTCACAGCCACACGCTAGCTCCCAGGCTGGGATTTTCTACTGCTCTGGCCCTGGCCCTGCCTGTTCTCAAGCTTGCAGCCGTCTGGGACCGAGGCCCAAACACATCTCCACCGCTCTCACCTGTCCCTGTTCAGAACAAATCCACCTTACCTTTGCTCAATTTCAAACATCCAGACCCTCTCTTCCTCCAGAGTTCAGCTCAGAGAGCATCATTTCCCAGAGCCTTCACTATCTTGTCCCCCACACTCCCCCCTCCAAAACAAAAAGTAAAACCTTTTCCCCTCTACATCCCCATACTTGATCTGGCCACCCCTACACCTCTCAGCAATTTCTACCTTTTATCCTAGGCCCTGCTGTGCTTGGCTGATTTATGCCTCACCAGAGGGGTCCGGGGACAGGGAATGCTCAGTCCCTGGTCATCGGTGAGGAAGGAATAGAACAGCCTGTCCTTGACCTGTGCACATGTGAGCACCTGTCCCTGAGCAAAGCAGCTCCACACACATCACGCTGTTCCCAGACAGACAGACACTCCCACGCAGCAGCCAGGCAGCAGACACTCACTCTTCTTGCCATCTGCATCGTGATGCATCTTCCGAGCCAGGATGCCCTGCTTATAGGTGGGCGCGGTGGGGTCCTGGGCTAGCTGGAGGAAGGGGCTGCCCATCTTGCCAGCCAGGGGAGATGACTGGGCCTTCTCAGGCCTGCTTGCATCTTCTTCATCCCTGAACAAGAGAGAATCAGGCTGAAGGCCCAGAGGAGGGAAACACTGCTTCCCAGGGCATCAGCACCCCTTCTTCTACTGGGGAGCCAGACTCCAGGATCCCCCAAAAGGTGTCCACCCCACTGATCCTGGAACCACTGCCAACCCCCACACACACTGCCTCTGGCTCCTCCAAGTATTACCTGGGACTCTCTCCCTCTCTGAGGGACTCTCTCCCACTCTGAGACTGGCACAGGGCCCTGCCTCAGGCTCCACCCCACTCAAAGGCAGGGCCCCGAACTTCTCCAGCTCTCAGGTGGGCAGGTGGAGGGAGGACATGCCCAGAGACACGGGAGAGAGGCAGGGCGAGGGGACTCTTACTTACACTGCCCACTCTAGCTTCTCACTTCGGATTGACCAGTAGAGGGCCTGGAACAGAAACACACAGGTGGGCAGGGAAGGCTCAGACTCTAGGGTGCAAACTCTCCAGCACAGCTGGGAGAGGAGCATGCTGCAGCCCACCTGTTCACCCCAACAGAGCTGCCCTTCTTCCTTGAGCAGGGAAGCGGTTCATCCACACATGCATACAGACAACTACTGTGGAGCATTTGCGGCATGCCTGTGCCAGGTGCTGGAGACATAAGGATGAGCAATGCAAGCCCAGTCCCTACCTGGCCTGAACTAGTTCTCTTGAAGAAGAAATGAGTCACCCACATGCCATCCTGTCCAGAGGCATCTGACAGAGAAGGAATAGCTGACTGACAAGGGTAATGAATGTACAATGAGTGGCTCACTGGATGCATGGATGGATGGATGGATGGATGGATGGATGGATGGATGGATGGATGGAGTGCTTTGAACTAATATACCTGGAAATATTAGATGATCTGCAGTCCTAGCATTGCCCAGCAAGGTGCCTGGCACATAGGAACTGCTCAATAAATGTTTTACTAGACAAAAGAGCACAAGCTGCATTTGCTTATGAAAGGCGTGCTGTGTGCCAGGCACTATGCTGAGCACTTGGCAAGCTTTATTTCACTGTAATATCAACATTACAAAGTGCTTATGACCCCCAGGAGGATCCCGAGTTGGTCAAGACTAGAATTCAAACCTCACAATACCTGGCTCCCAAGTCCCAGCTCCAGACTTCTAGCACTTAAAGCTTTTTCCTTATGTTCACTCAGAGAACCCCAAAACCAGTGTTTCTCAGACTTCAGGGGACTATGAATCATCTGGGAGCTCAATATAACATTTTAGGGGCCCCAGGCCCAGAAATTCTGAGACAGTAGATCCGTGGGGGCGCAGGAGTCAAATATGCACCAGTTAACAGATGCCAAGGTGATGCCAACACTGCTGGCCAGGGGCACAGGTCTAGCAGCCCTTCAGTAAGCAAGCCCTGTCCTCCCAGGGGTTCTTGGGCAGGGCTAGGCCTGGGCTCAGCATTCTCCCCGGGGATCCCCATTATGGTACCTTCAGCAGCTCCTTCGGGAAGTTGCCACCATCCCGCAGGCCATTCAGGTTGGTGATGAATTCCTGGCAGCTCATGCTTTTCCCGATGTTCTATGGCCACAAACAGAAGTGGATAGCAGGTGCACACTTCCCCCAGCAGGATAACCCCGTGGCTAGTCATTCCAGAACCTCCTCCAGTTCCCCATGCCACATTCCACAGGACTTTATGCTGACCCCATCCCAGGCTTTGGTCCCAACTTCCCTCTTCCAGTCCCCCCACCCATTGCCTGCCTTGGATCCCACGGACACTGTCCCCACCTCTCACCTGTCCGTGCAGGTCTGTGTTAAGGAGCATGATGGCACAGGTCAAGGTGTGGACGGAATCTGCCCATAAGAGGTAAATGGAGAGAAAGTGCAATTGAACACCTGTGCTTCCTCTGCCCACACTGGCTGGGTGACCCCCAATGCTCCGGTTCTACCCCCCCACAAACACTTTCTTACCAGCAGCCACCCAGTGACCTCCTTCCTTAGCAGTCATGGGGACACATCCATGCCATCCTCCTGGGTGCCCCAAAGTCCCCCTGCCCTGCCTTGGGGCCAGCCCCTCCCTACCTACTGAGGAGAAGACCCCGGGATTGCAGTAATGGAAGCGTCTGGAGAACTGGTAGAGGATTCGCTCCCGTTCCTGAGTCTCCCCACTCAGCACCAGGGCCTGGAGGAAGCCCCTAGAAGGAGGGCCAGAATCAGGGATGGAGCTCAGGCCAGGGTGGCCAGCAGGCCTCAGAGGAAGGACCAGATTCCAGCCTCAGCCACGCCACCACCCTGCAACCATCCCTCCTCTATGTCCTCCCAGAAAGGCCCAAAGGCCTACCGGAGGGCACGGTCCAGGCTCTGGCCGCCAAACTGGAAGAAGGACAAATACTCCTCAGCCACAGCCCTGCTGAAGTCATTGCTGTGGAGGGAAATGGTGATGAAGTCAAAAGGGAGTCTTGGGATGGGAGCCCCAGGGCCTGCACACAGCCTGGGCCTGACAGGCCAGGACCAAGAAAGGGAAAGGTTGGGCCCTAGGACCCAAGAGGGCAAAGCGCCAGCCTGCCACTAGCCCCTCCATCCAGTGTGGAGCTGGAGGGAGACATGGAGTTGGAGAGGGAAGAGGCAAGGTGGTGCAGTGTCCTGCAGTGTCCAGGGTGTGAAGAAGGGGTGATGCAGTGTGACTGAGGGGAAGGAGCAGGCCTGGCAAGAGGGAGAGAAAGGGGGCGAGGGGAAGATGCACAATGATAGGAATGCTGGGATGCCAGTGGGGCTGGAGGGACATGGTGGGAGGGGCAGCCATGAAGGGAACCTTTTGGCAGCTCCTCTCCATCCCGCCTCAGCCCTGAGACTTACTCAGGCTCAAAGCCACTTACTTCTTCCTCAGGTGAGCAGCCACTTCAGACTTCCGGAAGCCCTCCAGGTGATAGAGGCGAGAGGCCAAGTTCCAGGCCACTTTCTCACTGCTGACACCATTAGCCAGCTTGTCTCCAGCCTGTGGCTTCTGGCCTTCCACTGGGAAGTGGGCTTGGGGCACGGGGTCCTCGGGAAGCCTGTAGGAGTCCATTGGTGCCGTCAGACATCCCACTTGGGATGGACATGGAGGGGTTCTGAGTCAAGTCTTGGAGAGAGTACTCAGAGTCCAGCCCAGAGCTCAGGGGCGCTGGAGCTCAGGACCAAAGAGGTACAGAAACTGGACCAGGCCCTCACCCAGGGGACAGACAGGGTCACGGATGGCCAATCCGGCCTGCCAGGCACTTGAGGAACCCAGATAGGGCAGTGTCCTGCAAAGCCAGCAAAGATGGAAACCAAGCCTGGGACTTGCCACATGCTCAGGTGAACCACAGGGAGGTTCTGAGCCCAGTGTACCTCAAGTGGCAAGTGCAGCCCTTTGAAGACCCCAAAGGTGTTTAGTCCATTCTAAGGAGGGTGGGCCTGTCGGGCCTCACCTGTCCTGCCATCGTCATAAGGCCTCCTCCCCTACCCCCAGCCTACTCCAGCCCTCCCCTCCCCCCCCCCACCCCACTCCAAGATCTGGAGCCAGGAAGGGACAAAGGTGAGAGCAGGAATCTAGGCTCTAGCAGTAGGAATGGTGACAGCCAGGGGAGGCCAGGTGATCCAACCTCCCTCCTTGTATTGGCAGCACCCTGGTAAAGAAAGACCTTGGATGGGGACCATCTTCTCAGGCCTGCCTGGCAACCCAGACAGACCAGAGAGCATGCAGACTGAGACACTGAGAACCTCACAAGTCCCAAGTCTAAGATCTACCTGACTTCAGTTCCCCTGCCACATTACAGACAGGGGTGAGGTATCCCTGTGATGCAGTGCCCAGTTAGAGTGGTAGAGATAGCAAAGGTCCCCAGGACAGGCAACTCTTCACTGATATACCGACCACTTATAAAACACTCAGCAGCCCTCTGCATTAACATGGCTGTCCATCTCTGTCCATCTCTGCCCCTACTGGATCAGTGCCTTTGCTGCAATCCTCTCACTGCCTGCCGGGGCTCCCATACACCCAGCCATGCACATAACTAAGGAAAACCAACCGAAAAGTAGGATTACAAATCTTGCAAAAGAGCCTAAGATTTCATGAAGTCCCTGAAAGTGATGCTGGAAGGTTCCAGGAATCACAGGGAAAGTCCCTGTGCAGGGAAGAACTGGAGGTTAGTCTTGCAAACAAGCGAAAAGGAGAAAATAAAAATACTGACTGTCACATCCAAAGAGAATTAGTGGATAGTCAGGTGACAAAGCCCTAAGGTATTTTACAGAAATGACCTCATCACTTTAGCATTGCTAACAAAACAACATCTAGATGGGGAAGCACTTGGGAGAAAAAATATTACATGGTTATAAACACTCATGAATACAAGTAAATGAATACAAGTGATTTTTATCTCAAGAAAGCTGTTACTAACAAAATAGATATAATAATTTAATAATATTATTATTAATAAATAATAAAGAACATCTAATAGTGAAATAATTGAGATGAAATGAAAATGACCTTTCCGTGACAGTGAACTTGTGCTGAAAGTTAAACCTCATAGGTGCTAAATATAAGATGAAATAAACTAAGTTCTGTAATCGTGTCACCAAGAAAGCCCCAATTAAACCCTTTTTCATTATTCACTATGAAAGCATGTTTCTCCTTTTAGGTGGATTGATTTACTCTTGTTTTGAATTGAACTTACTTTAGTTTTTGGTAAAACAAACCAACACCTTTTTAGAAACCGAGAGACTCCTCTGATCACCTCTGAAGCCTCTGAACACCCCCAAGGACAGCATGCTCTTCCACATGCTTCTCTGGATTCTGGTTGCCACGACGCAATGACAATGAGACTGGCATGGGGTCAACCCTCCAACCAGTGCAGTATTACATCAGACCTGAACAACTGCTGCTTCTTCCTGGTCTCTGCAACACGACCCTTCTAGCCAAACAGAGAGTAAAACCCCTTTCCTGACCCTGGGACAGTCTCCATGCAGCCTCCTGAGGCAGGAAACCACCTATACTCCTTTCCCAGTCGGTCCCTCCCCACCACTGTCATAGTTCTGCGGTTATCTATTCCTGCTCTGGGCCCCAGTTCCATTCCCTCGGTCCCACTCAAACCTCTCCTAGGCACTCACATCCAGGGAGATCAGAGCAGCACCCTCGGTCCAGGCTGCTGGAAGAATTTCCCCATCACCTCCTCAAAGCAGCATATAAGCCCCATATCACAGCCCCAACCTTCACTCCCAGACCTGCCTCTGCAGCTCCCACTTCTCAAGCACGTATGCGGGCTCCCTGGACATGCTCCTCCCCTCCACTGCTCTGTCCAGCCTTGCTCAGCGCACTCAATTGTCAGCTCTTCAGTTTCTCGTGCTTTCAAGCCTCTGTCTTCACTCTACTGGGGCCTTGTTATGTAGTCCAGGCTTTAGTATGTAAAATCCCAATGTGCGTTTCTCGTGCTCCCCCAGACCAGGGTGTTCCTAAGCGCATGCACGCAGGAGCCCAGAGCCACCAGGATCACTCACCCTCCCGTGGGAGTCAAGGGGGCGTCAGGCTGCATGACTCCAGCTGCTGGCCCCGCTGGGCCCTCGCTGCTCACTTCCTTCTCTGGGTCTGGGGTCTCTCCTTCCTCCTCTTTCTCCAGGGAACTTGGCTCTGCCCCATCTGTCTCCAAGAGTGAAGGGCACGAAGCATCTAGTGTCCGCTCGGGAAGAGCAGTGCCTGTGGGGCAGCTCTGGTGTTGTGGGCTGCCTTGCTGGGACGTCACTGGGCTGGGTCTGGAGCTGGGGCCCCTGCTCTCAGACTCAGGGCTGCGAGGCTCCGGCGAAGTGGTTGGGCTCCCCCAGGGGCTGGGGGCCAGAGCGTAGGAAGCTGACTCCTGGGGACACTCAGCATCCCTGTCACCTGGGGAAGAGCATGGAGTGAGGTGGGCATGGGATGTGAGAGGCAGGCTGAGGGCCAAGGGACCGGCAGAGGCCGAAGAGCCTGGCTGCCACCTTACCAGCTCCCTCCCAGGGCTCCTCCCCTGAGGCTGGGCAGCATGTCCTGTCCCTCCTTGGGGCAGTGACCTCCCACATGCAAAGGCTGTGGGCCGTGAACTCCCAGCACTTGAGCCCCAAGACAACTGGGGTTCAGGACTTGCTGATCCACTAAGACCAGGCATTGAAAATGCTGGGTCATTTGTATATTTCATTTGCTCTATGAAATGAGTATTTTAAAACCCGCTGTACTGATGAAGTCCCAGAGCAGGCTTTAACCTCAACCCGTCTGATTCCAACCCAATACATTGCAACTAGTTAATGACACCCGGGATTCCAAAGGCTCCCATCACCTAATTTCCCAGCCTCCCATGTTGGGTCTCACCTATGCCCTCGGGGAGAAGAGGACCCTCTTCTGTCTGCCAGTCCTCAGAGCTGGGCTGGGCCTGTGGAGAGAGGCACCGGTGTCATCATGAGTCCTGGTGGCACTGAGAAGTGAAGGCAGTGGCCAGGCAGTGAGAGGGGAAAGGAGAGGAAGGGAGAGTAATGGGGAGTATACACAGTCCTCCCTCCTTGCTGCTGTCCCCCGACCCAGAATACGTGGTCCAGTCCAGGCCCTCAGTTTAGAAAAGGAATCCTGGGTGGAAGAAGACCCACACCCTGGGAGTGCTGGGCCTGAAAATCATTGAGTTCGCACTCGTCCTTGTCAGATGGAGGTGAGGACCAGAGAAGGGAAGTGACTTGCCCAAGGTTGCACAGCATGTGTGGCAGAGCTAGGTTCAGATCCAGCGTGTTCCATTTCCCAGGGCGATGCTTTGTCTGCACAGGGTGTTGCAGAGGGCGCAGGGTTAAGACTATCTCCCAGACCAGTCTTAGAGAGAGGGAGAGAGGAAAGGAAGAGAGAGGTTTGAGAAAGGGAACCTGTTCCCAGGGCCTTTCTCACACTCCACAAGACCCTCTGGGCTTCCTGTCCATGTCCACTGTCTTCTAGTCTTCTCTGCTCCACGCGCCAACGTCATGCCTCCTGGAGCACCGCGCAAGGAGGCGCTGAGGGCCACGGTGACAGCCCCAGGCACTGAGCGTAGCGCTGCTATCCAAGAGGGGGCAAGCTGCCAGCTCTAAGGACGGGGCTCCTAGGCATCCCTAGGAGGCCCCATGTGCCTGAGAACAAGAAGGTCCTGAGATAACACACTTCTGCAGGACAAGCCATGACCGCCCTCACTGAGACCCCTGGCCTATGGGTGGAGGGAACTCCCACAGTACTCAGGAGTCCTCTGATCCCCGGGTGGGGAGACACAGCTGCAGGACTAGCAACTCTTCTCCACTGTTCTCTGGGATTAGAGAGATTAGAAAGTTACAGCCCTCTCTGTCATCTTGAGTAGTCTTATCTCTTAAGCAGAGGCCTCCCTGGGAAAACCGTGCTCTCTGTTGTCTCACATAACTTGTCCCAGTAGATGTCAAGGACTGCCTTTGTTATAGGAGCCTCATCTGTTGACACTGGAGGGGGAGGGGGCAGAAGGGAAGATGGTGAGCTAAAGTAACAAAATGCTCAAATCTCCTAAGTGAAGATGGATCTCTTAAAATAGACATCCCATCCTTGCAGGCTCACCCTTGTCGTGTTGCAGTTAGTAATGTCTGAGAGGTGGGAGACAGAGTGTGAGAACGGTCTGGAATATGCTGCAATAGGCATCCAGATACCACAGCCCCTTGGAGCTGGCCAGATGAGACATGTGTGCCTTAAGTGCCTTTACATCCAGCTGACATTGTGGTATTGCTAAAACTTCCTACAATTCTGAAGGCCACACTAGGCCTGTTTTTCTGCTCTGACTCCAGGATTCCAAAAGGCCCTAGTGTCTAAGAAGTATATTCAGGCCCCCTCCCCGGTGGCGCAGCGGTTGAGCGCTGGGTTGCAAAGCGGCCCGCGGCCTCTGTGGCGCCGACCCCGGCTGCTCCCCGGCCACCAGAGGAGGGTCCCACGTGGCGCGCAGACCTCTCCTGCCGCCCGCTGCTCCCCTCAGCAGTGTACTTCGGTCCTTCTGCCTGCTCTGTTCCCCGCTCTGGCTCTGGTGAATTCTCTCACCCTCCCGCGCTTCTTACTGTACCCAGTGCTTGTATAAATAAACAAACAAATAAATAAATAAAACATGCCCCTATAAAAAAATAAATAAATAAATAAAAAGAAGTATATTCAGGCCTGAAAAGCAGAGGAGAAAGAAAGCCCTTCCTTCTGTGTCCCAGGGCACGACTTACCTCACTCTCCTCCTCGCCAGGAGGTAATACAGGAGCCCCCTCGGTGATGTCTGGTGTGGCCCAGGAAAGGGAGTGTGTTCTGTAGATGGGCACAGGGAATGGAGGGGTGGTGTGCCCACTGGAATTAGCGGTGCCACCCCCACAATCAGGCTCGTTCCCCGGCTCCAACGGCTCTCTGGCTTCTGTGAGTGGAGGCTCCTGCGTCTGTGGGCTCTCAATTCTAGTCCTGACATCCTCAAGGGACGTTGAGAAGCCCCAGGAAAAGCGTGCTTCAGAAGCACTCGTGTCCGAACAAGGGCTTTCCAGGAAAAGGGGGTTGTCGAAGAACAAGCTCTCCTCTTCAGGACCCCACTCTGGGGAAGAGCCTGGCGTTCCCTCCCTGGAACACACAGGGATCTGAGTCTCCCCCTCAGGCCCACTGCTGTCTTCCCCAGAGGACTCTTCCGCAGATGGGCTGGGGTGGAGGCCTGAGTCCCAGGGGCCTGGGGGGCTAGCGGAGGAAGTTGGGAGGTCTGCAGGAGTAGTGGGGAAGCCGCAGCTCAGCTCGGCCCTGAGCTCCTCTGTCTTCTCCAGTTCCCCCTCCAAGTCCAAAACGCACATCTGGGCCTGCAGGATGCCTGCCCAGAACACCACCTGGGTGGAGCTGCTCTGGCCCTGCTGTAGGCTACCCTGGGAAGAGTTGTCCCCCAGCTGTGTGGGCTCAGCACAGGAGTCTGCAGGAGGAGCATTTTGCCTGATGGGAACAGGAGGGTCAAAGGCCGGGGTCTGTTCCCCACAAGGTTCTGGAGGGTCAGGGGGGCTGCACGTTTCCCTCAGTTGCACTTCTGGGTGGGGCTGCAGGCTGTCTCCCAAACAGACGTTAAGAAATTCCACGGGTTTGGGGTGTTCAGAGGGACCGTCGTCACCCATCATCCACAGAGTGCAAGCTGCAAAGGAGCTCCCAGAAGCGTCTTCCTTTACAATCCCATTGTGTGATTACAGGGAGCGCTGGCCAGGGGGGAGCAGGAATCCACACCTACCTTGCCAACACAAAGAGAACACAGGTGAGCAAAGGGCTGTGGGCGCCTGGAGGCACACGCCAGTGTGTGACACATCAACGCCGAGTAAGGGACACCGCCCTCCTCTGTGCAGGTGCAGGTGACGAGTGCACCACACATGCCCGAACCCCATAACCTCACCTGCTTGCACCAGGGCAACACCATGTCTTGGTTGAAGGTGGCCAGAGGGGCTTAGCTCAAAAAGATGAACTGACAGCTTGTCAGACCCTTCTCTTGGGAATTTGGATTGGACAATGGAGGGATTGAGATGGCTGGCTCAAGAGGAAAATGTGGAAATGCCTCAAAACAGTGTGAAAGCAGCAGGGAGTTGAGAAAATGACACAGACCAAAATATGTGGGTGCCAGAGACCAGCCTAGGGGCAAGGAGATGAAACAACTTGCAGGAGAAGCAGGCACCCTGGAAAGAAAAGCCACAGCTGCCTTATTTCTCCCTCCCCAGGCCTGCGTGGTTCACAAGGCTCATGGCTCCTTTAGAGCGATGCCACATGGGCAGGTAGAAGCACCCCGCAGAGCCCAGCCAGGGTCTCCCCACCCCCAGAAGATCACAGCTGCATGGTGAGGAGATAGTGACCTTCCGGGAGGGGAGGCTCGTACACAGCCATGTCCACCTGGGCAGGTCAGAGCACCCTGTGCAGCGGCCACACAGCGCTCTGGGGGGGACCTCAGCGGATGCAGCGAGAACTCTCTCACAGTACTTTCTAGAAGCATTCATCTTTGTTCCTTGTGTGTAATATCGCAGGTTAAGTGTCTCTAGGCAGGCCTTGCTCCCTTAGAATAACTGGCTTGTTTTGACCTCGTGGACACATGACGGTCTTAACTCCCTCCGTCTCCCTGCTGGTATCAGCTTTCTGGAACCCTGTGCACCGGCCCCAGGGGCACCTCTGGCCTCCTTGCATCTTATCTCACTTATGTTAGCCTCACTTTCCTTGATCACACATTTTTGCCTTAAAGACAACGCGTGTGCTTGTAACAAAGGGGACAAAGGTGTAAATACACATTCGTATGCTCTCACTGGTCAGGTTGAGGTTCCCAAGAACTGCAGCCCCTTCACTCACCCAGCAACTTCCATCTCACACCTGGAGAGGGGGCAGGCATGCTGTCCCCATTCTATAGATGAAGCCAAGCTGAAGATTCACCTGGTGACCCACAGCTGGTAAGGGAGGCCAGCTCTGCCCACCCTGACCCTGATATCAGCATCTCTCCCCACAATGGAGGCAGCTGCTGGGAAGCCTTCCCTGCACCAGACTCCTCACTGCCAGGCTTGTGGGGTTCTATACCACATAATAACCAACCCACAGGGGTCATTCCTCTGTGCCCAGCAGTAAAGAGCATGGGGCGCAATGAATCACAGGCACGTGGCTCAAACCCTTGTCCTGCCAACTAGCAGCTGAATAAGAAAACCCAGGATGTTTCCAGAGCCCCTGGGACCCTCCCCACACCCCTAGGAGAGCTGTGAGCTAACTGAGGTGATTCTGGGTTTTTACCTCAACTCCATCCTGCCCCTGATAGTCTTCACTTTCAGCAGAGCAAGAATCTATAATTGCTGAACTATGGCCCAGGGTTCTGAAGTTTTTGTTTCCAGGAAAGGCCTGTGTGTGGCCATCAGCCAGGCTGCCTGTCCCTGGGTCAGACACTGTGACTACCCCCAAAAGCTATGCCCATCTCTTACTTGGAATCTCGTATTTGAGGCTCTGGATCAAATTTACTGGAGCTAGTCTTGCTTTTCACTCTTGCCCTCTGGTCTCCAACTCTTTTAGCTCAGACTTTACTCTGGGTTCCATAAATCACTCCAGATTCGATTTCTCCTCCCTCAAGTCCCCACCCACTAGGTTAAGGTGGAAGGTTCTTCTGATTTGTGCTCCTCCATCTTTGGAGGGCCAGAGGTTATCACACTCCCCTCCAAAAGGTCCATTTTCTGCTCAGTCCTCTCTGGGTAAGAGACCTGCTGCAGTTCTGTTTCCAAGGGGGAAGGGATGAGTGAGCCTCAGGACCCACTGTCATACTCAGGCATGCACACCTCCCACCCCCGCCGGCCTGGTGGGGAGCCACAGTGGTAGAAAGGGTTCAGCCTTCCTCCTGCTGCAGCTTGTCAAGCAAACAGCCCACAGTGTGCAGCGCATAATGGGTAAGAGGTCGCTGAGGAGCTGGGGGGCAGAGGAAAGACGCACAGGTCCCTGGTTTTCAGAGACCTGAACATGGGGTAAGCCCCCCAGTCTCCTTCCCAGAACTCAAGGCTGGCCTCCCTGTGCCCCCTTCCTCCCTGCTAAGTCCTGGTCTCTTTGTGCCCAAGGCTCCCCTCCCAAGACCCTTGCTCCTCACCCTTCAAACTTCCCCCCCACCCCCGACACACACACACACATCCCTGAGGGTGCACCAGTCTTAGGAGCATATCCCTGTGGGCAGTAGAGCACTTGATCTGGCTAACAACCCACCTACTGGTGGACTCGCTGACAGGAAGAGTTCAAATGCCAATAATGGGAGTGAGAACGGTGGGCAGGAGCGCATGGAAAGTGAAATCGTGTCCTGACTTTTGATGAGTCCCTCATGTCCACCTTTGCAAATATGCACTCATAAATAGGTACGTGTGCCTAAAGCTGTCCGCAGGCCCATGTGACCGGCGAGGCTAGACATAAATAGTATCAGATTTGCCTTCTCAGAAGAAGCCGAGTGTTCAATGAATTCAAAGGGGGGAAAAAAAAATCAAAGAAGCTGCGGCAGCATCTTGCTGATCTGGGGGAGTGGGGGCGGAGGAGTCTGAGGGCCAGAAGAAAGGTGTGCACTGGGGAATGAATGGGGGCCCAAGGCAACAGAGGAGCTGGGAAGGACAGACAAGACAGCAGACGGCAGGACAATCAGCTCCCTTGGCCAGCCCAGTGTGTGTTTGAGTGTCCAAGTCTGAGCAGAGGAAGCTACGCCTGGCACCTCCATGCCTCTCTCCTCATCCCAAAGCCCGCACCCGAGTGTGATTTCAGTGGGCTCATTCACCTGGTTCTCGCTACCTTCCCCTCCCAGGATGGAAGCACCAAGAAGGCAGGTTGGTTGTGCTGCTGGCACACTGCTGTCTCACCGTGGACATGTGAAATGGCTGAGTTCCTTTAGGGACCCACGTGAAACTCACCTCCAGCTACAGAGTCCTGGGGGGCCTGATGTTCTGCTTCAGTGCAAGTGGATTACAAAGTAAAAGATTAGTGTTGAGCAGTTCAAGACCCCATGTGACACCTGGCACTACTGAGCCTGCGAGGTGGTCCTGGATCCCCAGGCGCGGAGGGCTCCATTCCTAGGGTTGCCATATTTAACAAATAAGATATAGGATGCCCAACATTTGGGACACATTTACACTAAAAATTTACTCATTGTTTACCTGAAATTCAAATTGAAGTGGCAATTCTCTTTTTCATCTTGCAACCCGACCCCCTGGGGGAGGTATGGAGAAAGAATGAGCCCCAGCAATATGCCTGTTATCGGGCTCAGTGCTTTAGGGCCAGAGACTCACCTGCCTTGCCAGCCTCTCCGTGATGAAACAAGTGGAAACATCTCCTTCCTGCTAATAAGGAAGCTAAGGTTTAGGGACTTCCAGGAATTTGCCCAGGTAGCTCAGAGAAGGATGAGGGGAGCAGGGGTACGAACCCAGGACAGAGCTGTTTTAAGGCTCACTCCCTCTTCTGAGCATAAATCAGCTCCCCCAGACAGTCATGAATTCCCTTGTGAGGCAAAGTCACTCCAGTTCATCTGTTTTCTCATTGTTCAGCACAGTATCTGCTTGGCCCAGTAGTGGCACTACAGACAAGTTTGTGAAAAGAAGAAAGATGGAGAGAGAGGGAGGGAGAAAGAGAAAAACGATGGTAGGGAAGGAGGGACGGAGGGAAGGGAGATCTTTCATGGAGAACACTGCAGGGGCTGAGCATGTGTCCAGTAGACAGAGGGTAAAGGATATGGGACTGACCACTGGGAGAGCAGAATGGCATCAGTCCCTCCCCCAAGGAGCCAAGGATGGAGTTCGCCCATCTGGAGTATAGGACAGAAGCCCCAACCTGTGCTCTGTGAGAGACACGAATAGTGGAGGCCCCACATCCTGCCCACAAGGAAGGAGGTTTCATGCAAATGCTCATGGGAGGGTGGGCAGTGGCCCCGAGAACCTGGGGCCCAGCGCAGCTGAGACCCAGTCAGGGAGGCCCAGAGGGAAGATGGATGAGAGGGAAGGACGAAGACTTCTAAGGGGCTCACCCTTCTTGCATCTATCTTCCTCCCTCCACAAAGAACTCAGCAGCCCTGGGTGCTGATCCCTGTGCCAGTGGCTGCAGTTAGTGACGTGCAGGAAGAAGGTCCCTGCAGTGCTCTAATGTCCCAGGAGGCTGGGGAGACCGGTCACTGGAATCTATTTCTTCAAATCTGGCTCAGGCCCAACAGTCCTGATGGTGTTTATTATCAGCTGATGATAGGTCACCCTTCCCAACCTTTTGGCAGAGCGGGGACTCCACTGGAGGATCTTAGGCAGAGTAAGGGGGCAGCGGCTGGGCCTTCCCTCCATGAGCTCTCTTTACCATGAGGACAGCCACTTATCCACATAGGGACACTTCTGAGACTGAAATGACTCATGCTGTGCATTATCAACAGGCAAAGCCAAGCTGCTTCACAAAACCACAAGCTGGGTCCCCAAATTCTCAAGGAGCCTCCCAGGGGGGCCAAAAAGGAACTGGGAGCCCCCTAATTGCTGAATCTGAGTTCCCACAGGGACTGTACCCAAAGCTGTCCAGGCCTTGCTCCAGTCCTGGCCTGTCTGGTCCCCTCCTCTCCAGAGTCTAGGGGTCAAAACTCTGGTCACAAAACCCCTTCTGGTCCCGTGTCCAGTCACCAGGGACACAGCAGGCCCACAAAAAGCAAGTGGCTACTATGGCCCTTCAGCCTTTACTACCTCCAGGGGGGTTGGAGTAAGTGGGGGCCAGAGCAGGAATCAGAGAAAGGGCCAGATTGGGAGGAAGTTTGAAGGAGGAGCGGATGACGGGAAGAAAAGGGAAGGGTGGAGGCTGCAGTCTCCCACCTATGGGGTCTGCGCCTAGTAGTGCACATACAGTAGGCCCACCGAGCCCTGGCCTCCTTCCTGCCCACCTGCCCCTAATGCTACCATAAGGACCCATAGGTAATTCTCCACATCCCCTGTTCCCTCCAGGCCCCTCCAAGCACCCACCCCAAGCAGGCCTACCTTGCTCACCGTCGGAGAACTCAAGAAGGGATGAGTGGGCCTAGGCCCCTAGGAGCAGTTTCTGTCATACAGTCGGTGAGACTGCCCCGTGAAGTATGGCGGTTGAGGCTTCTGACTTCCGCTCCTCTCACCACCCCACACGCCCGCCGCTCTTACCCCTCCCGCTCTGCAGCTCCCCAGGGCTCCCCAGCAGCAGCACTGCACCTCACATTTCCTGTCCACAATGCAAGAGCCTCCACTCCTAGGCCCGGTGCTACTGCCCCTTCCCCAAGCCCCTGCTCCCCGGGGGCTCCACTCCGCTCCAACCCAGGCTCAGAGAATTTGCCAGGGAAGTCCTCCTACCCAGTCCAGGCTGGTGGAGAAAGGGGAAGGTACAAGTCAGGAGCAGGCCCCACCCCCATCCTCCCTGCGGGTGGGTCTGTCACTCGGTTCTCATCTCTACCCTGGCTCTCTCTCAGTTCCTGGCAGGGCACCAGAGCAACACAGGAGCCACTCCTCTCGGCCCCCATCAGGCAACTTTCCCTTTTTGTTTTTCACAAGAGACGTTTCCATTTCTGTGTGGCTCTACCTATGAGTTACAACAGCTCCTGATACAAATATCTTGTAGTTCTAAAGCGTCCTCCCAATAAATACCAGGCCAGCCCCTGCTCTCACCTCCCTTATGAAGTGCTACTATACTCATGACACATTGCTATACTCAGAGAGGTTCAGCCACTGGTGAGTGTTACACAGCTGAGAAGTCACAAAGCTGGGGCCAGAGGGCAAATCTCAGAACACAGGAACCGCTATCCACCACCCCACGCTGAACCCCCGCTTATGTCCTAGGACATGAGTGAGATACTGAGCGTGGCAGGGAGTCACCCTCACCGCACAGTTCTCACTTCACGCTACAGTCTGTTCTCCGGCCTCAGCTACCACCAACTTCTCTACTGAGGTTCAAAGACCCTGATGTCACCTGAGCTCTCATCCTCACTGACCCAACTCCAGCAGACCAACCCCTGTGCACATCCCTAACAGTAGTGCCCTCAGACCCAGGCCACCGGGCCCCAGTGTAGAGCATGGGCGTGGTACAGCCCCAGAGAGGAAGAGAAAGGGAAAGAGGGATTCAAAGGCCAGCGGTGGGCCCTGCTTCAGGGGCCACATTCAGAGGAGGCTGAGAATCCTAATTCCTGATTGAGATGGGAAGCAGGAGAACAGGACACATAATGGCGGCTGGATGGCCAAGTTTCAGGTGGTCATATTCAGATGTACTACACCTCGCCTTCCACTGTCTGGGGCTGGCAAATGCTAGAAGCAGATTTACCAGCACTACAACCCCAACACATCCCTGGCTCCTTACCTCCCACACCCCAAGCTACTCCTCTATAGCTGGGATTTTATAACGCTGCCCAGCAGTGTAAGCCAGACACCAGAAGTCACTTAGACCTAAATGCAAAGCCACCCCTCAGGCCTCTGCCTCATGGGTATCTCTGGAATGTGGCCACCAGCACACACTCTGATGTGAGAGGCTGTTGATGCATCAGGAATAAAATACAGGATCCCTGTCCTCAGGGAGTTTCCTATCTAGTGGCAGAGAGTGGAATAAACAAAAAGACTAATGAATTGCATCTAACTATAAATTGTGATGAATGCCAAGGAAAGGAGAAGGGAATAGGAAAAAAGGAGAGAGCAGCAGGGGTGAGCTCCCTGGGGGAGGGGGAGAAGTAGGGGAGCACTTGGCAAGGGGTGTGGATCCCTGTGCAGAGCAGCCAGCCCATGAAGGGCATGGCAGCACTTCAGGCAGAGGGAATTGCATGTCTGATTCCTTATCTGGGGCCAGAAAGGGCTCCATGATGAGCTCAAGGAACAAAAAGCAAGTGAGAGTGTGGGGGAAAATGGGCCAGATCCTGTGGGGTCCCCAGTAGTAAGTCAGGGTACATGCTAAACACCCAAAGCCAGGTCAGGGAGGATGCATATTTCTTTTTAAGACCATCTGCTGCTGTGTGGAGAACAGACAGTCAAGAGCAGTAACTGAGCTCAGGGAGGCCTATGGGGGCACAATGGCAGGCCAGGTGAGGGGGAAAGTGGCTTGGAGGGGGCAGGGAGGCAGAGAAGAGGAGACAGAAGGTGTGGGGCACATAACGGGGATGACTGGTCAGCTCTGCCACTTAAGGAGATGCAAGGCATGATAACAGAGAAGTTGGGTAATTTCTAGATTTCTGGCTTGAGCAACTGGATGGGTGGTCATGACAGTTGCTGAAATGGGCATGGACTGGGAAGATGCACTTGGGGGAGAAAAGCAAGAGTTTGACTTTGTAAATATCAGGGTTGAAGTAGCTGAGATTTTCTAGGAG
This sequence comes from Talpa occidentalis, assembly GCF_014898055.3. Lineage (NCBI taxonomy): Eukaryota > Metazoa > Chordata > Mammalia > Eulipotyphla > Talpidae > Talpa > Talpa occidentalis. Next base: position 96,272,880 of record NW_023604861.1, read on the forward strand.
GCAAGTGAAAAACGTGCCTAGACCAGGATGGGAGGGCTGGAGGGATGTGTGTGTGTGTGTGTGTGTATGTGTGTAAAGGTGGTCCATGCCACGGGTGGGTGGAACCCATCAAGCAGTTTGAAAGGAAAGTGACAGGAAACTGTCGAGAAGGTGAGGGAAATGTGAAGAATTGTATTGTGACAGAACACGAGAAGCTATCAGGAAGAAGTGGTCAGTCATGTCAACTAATACTAGAAAAATCTAGGAAGATAAAGGCGTCCAAGTGACTGTCGAATGTGGCGCCTGGAGGTTACTGAGAAGTGGGAGGTGGAGACAGAAGACAGAAGACAAGTGCCCACGAGGTGAGGACTACGAGGAGGTGAGGGTGGGGGTCAGCAGCCCTCCTCAACTCTTGGATTCCACATGCCCTGGTGTGTCCAGACCCCGCTCCGCCCACCAGTCCTTTGCACAGGCAAGCTCGGCTCCCTGCAGCTGGAAAGGTGATAGTCAACTGAGGTCCCGTGATCTGCGTCCTCCATGTGTTTGAGTCTACAGCCTCTCCCTGACCATGAACTTCTCCAGGGCAAGAACTAGTCCATTCACATTTACAGTCACCACAATTGGGCAGCAGTGCCAGGCTCATGACCACTCCACAAGTATTTGGGGCCCAGTGAGGAAGAGCTGCTCATTCTGTTTCCTGATCACTGCCAGACGACACTGGGGAGCAGCCTCTGCCTCTCCCTTTACTCCCAAGGAGCAGGTTTGCATACGTATTGAGTATGTATTGGGGGCTCTGGGGGGTGGTTCCTGATTATACCATACTTCAAGAAAAGCCTCTCAGACTCCTGGAGTCACCAGCTCTGTTCTAACTCCTTCCCAGGTGCAAGAAGCAAAATTCTAGATGGGAGATCCCTAGACAGGGAGGCTCTCCAGTTCAGAAGGGTGCATGGCTCAGATGAAGGCAAGGGAAGGGAAGCTGGTTCCCGCCTTCAGAGCCCCTACCAGCAGTGAGCTTCTATCTGCTGCATCCCCCATGCTACTCCTGGGGTTCACTACCCAGCCCACTGTCTCCCTGCCCAGGGAGGTAGACACGCGGCTTCCTGACTTGACCACAGCCAGCGGGCATGCAGCGCTGCCAGGCAGCCCCTTCCTGCCGCCCGTGAGGTGAACGTCTTCCTGTTTGCCTGCAGAGGAAGCTGCTCAGCACAGGTGGGGAGGTGGCTTCGCAAGAGCCAACCTTGAGTGGAGAGTGGAGGGGGGAAGTGGAGCCCACCTTCCAGGAGAAGAGCCCTGGGGGTTTCAGCACATGATCTGCCCAACTGAGAGGTGGAGGTATGAAAAGAGGGAGGCAGCAGACAAGGGACTGGCCACAAACTATGACCATCCTTTATAGACACCAAGATCGCCTAAGTGCTTGAGGCCACCAAGTCCGTGACAAGCAGGATCTCCCCTCCTTACCAGTCTGGGGTGGGAGTGAGTGTTACTGTTTCCATGCTACAGAATGGATGAGGGGCCCAAGGGTCAGAGTGGTGGCCTGGGCTCACACAGGCAATAAATGGAAAAGCTAGATTTGAACCCAGGACTGCCGAAAGCCTGCAGACAGGCTAGCCCCCCGACCATCTCACACTGCAGGCCTTCTTCCCGGGGGCAATGCCAAAGAATGAAGCCTGGACTCATGTTCCCAACTCAAAGCTTTCAAAAATCCTGAGCAGATGGAGCTCACTTCCAGGGACACCAGTTACTGGGTGGGATGAAGGCGAAGGTCAGGGGCACCTCAGCAGGCTCTCATGCCCCTGAATTTGTCTCTGTAAAAGTTCTGTCCTTTAAGGAAGACTGGGAGTAAGGCAGTCATGTGTCCTTCCTCCAGCTCTTGACCTACACAATCTGGGTCCTCTGGGAGGACAGACAGGACGATACTGCCTCTCTAAATTCCTCTGACAGGTAGGTTCCTGCTGACCAACCTGACTGCTGGCCTTAGTTCCGCCAAACTTCCTGGGGACAGGAGCAGAGCCAGGAGTTAGGGTTTCCAATGACTGAGTCCACTGTAGGAGCTAGAGGCACCCCTCCCCCAATGGTCCTATAATGGGAGGGAGAAGCTTCTGAGAAGCAAGGCAATGGGGAGAGGGCACACAGTCCAGCAGGAATATCACCAACAGCCCTGGAACACATGTGCGTGTTCCAGTGCCACCCCTGGCTCCCCGGAGAAGGGAAGGAAGTGATTAGTAAAGTGAATGTCATGCTTCTATCTGTTGCCCAATTCCATGGTTGGCACAGTGAACTTAAGAGGCTGTCCCTTCACAGGTGTGGACACATGCCCAGGGGAGGGACCGCCCAGGCCACAGTCCCGGGAGCTCTTCTATCTCAGCACCAACGTCTGGCCCCAGTGTCCCTCTTCCTGGACTCCCCTTCTCTGCCCCTTAACTCCTATTAGCACTTTCCCTGCAGCTGCTGAGTATGAGTCTGCCCTTCCCAGGGAAGCGGTGCGGAGGCTCCACAGTTATTCACCTCCATCTCTGAGTCTGCTTGGCACCGAGAAGCCACTCGCAAAATGTGTGCTAAGACACATGAGCATGCAGTTATTTATAATGGCAAATGTTCACAACTCAATACCCACAACAGGGACTGGATAAACAGGTTATAATACAGCCCGATATTCACAGACAACCTCACCAACCCTTGTCTTGTTTTTGAAAAGCACTTAGTGAAGTAAGAAGATGCTCATAGTACATTAAGAAAAATGATTTTATATTCAGTATGATCTCAACTTTTTAAAAAATTGTGTATTTAGAGAATAAAATACTAAAGCACAGGTTAATAGTGCCTATGTGTATATGTTGTCCATATGTGTGGTTTTAATTTCCTAGTGCCTTTTTGGTATATACCTAATTATTAAAAATAAATGTGCTTGTTCATCATCAGAAGAAGTAATAAGGATATGAGAAAATTTGTTTCACTAAATAGTAATTGAATTTCTCTACTCACTGTAAAGACTGGGCCATCTTTTGCCAACCTCTGTGCCCTACTGCCAGCAGGGGTTGAGAACCAGCACGGAAAGGGGAAGGCCCAAAGGGGCTAACAGGCTCATATGTCTTTAACTTTTCCCTGTCACTATCTCTCGTGTGGTCAGAAGTTGGTCATAAGTCCTTTCTACAGGGCAGATGAGCTCCTAGAAGGAAGAACTCAATAAAACCTACCCCAAATCCCTTCTCTAAGGGTGTCAAAAGACCCATCATACCTCCATACATAAACATTACCACAAACTTTCTCTTCTCTCATTTGTTTTGCTAAAAACCCATTAAAAAGAAACCCATTTGCTCTTCCTCCTGTTAGGTATATAAGCCTCTAACCATTTACCATGTCAGCTACTACTTTTGTTGTCTCCTGTGTACATATCAATTAACCTTTTCTACTGTTCTTCTGCCTTTTCTTTGATTTACAGTTCCCAGTCACTAAATCTAAGAAGGTAGAGGAAAAGATGTTTCCCTCTCCTACGCATGCAAGATTACCTCCAAAATCCATGAATCTAAGGCTGTGTTTGCCTAAGTATGTGGTTCACTCAATGAACAGTGTTAATAAATGTTTGTTTAAATATGCATTTAAAAAACTGGTGCAGCAAACATGTGATTTCAGAGGTGTTATTGCTAGGACCACATGCTAAAGCAGATAATGCTTTACATTGCATTGCATATTTTACATTGTATTCTCAAATGTGTGTGCTCAAGGAAAAATATTAAATCAAATAATATAGATGGAAAACTCATGTCAAAAGTCATGACAAAGATATGTAAATGGGTACTCTGTACAGCTGAATCTGACCTTTCAAGCATTTATTTCTTTGGAAACAGAACTGAGAGTCTTCATTGTAACACTAATTAAAGGTTTACAGGAGCAGGAAAACCAGGGTCTGGTGTTACATAAAACAGAAAACAGGTATATTTTGAGGAGACAAAGAAAGAAGAAAAGCTCCAAGCAGAGCATTTCCTGCAACCACCAAGGGGTCAGTATTCCCCAGGGGTGCCCACACTTCACCCTGCCCACGCCAGCAAAGCCCTGGGCCTCAGATGTTCTCCCTGTGCCAGCAAAAGCCAAACCAGGCTCTATCAACAGTCACCCTCAGGGACAGAGGCAATATGGCTTGGCAACTCTCAGCAGAAACAGTATGAAGGCCTCTGAGCTCATCTCCCAGGCAGAGAGACTGCACACCTTAACTTCCCGAGGTCCTTTCCTCAGTGCAACACAACACTGAGAGACTCCAGGAGAGCAGGGAACCCCCTCCTTGGACGTCCTTGCTTATAATAGCCGCCCAAGTTCCCATGCCAAAAGGATGCTTTCCTGAGGTCAGCCAGTCAGCAAAGGGCAGTACCAGCACAGATCAGAGTTCAAAAGTGCACCCATGTCTCCTTGGCTGGCTCGGCCTGTCCATCCACTTCGCCCTGTGTGCCTGGCCTAGGTAGGCTCTGTTCCAGCAGGATCTCTCTGACCTGCTCCCACTCCTGTGGTGACCTCGCCCACATCTCCCACATCTTCATTTCCCACCTTTCTGCTAAAGGTTCCCAGATCCTTCTCCTGCCCAGAGTCCTGACCGCCAGAAGTCCTCTAGCCAGGGGTAAACAGGACTTCAGAGTTGGTAGCGTGCCCATGTGCCCATGAGTGTCCTCCCCAGGAGGCCCTGTCTATGACATCACAGCCACTCAACTTCCCAAGTTAGCAGGCCTGACACCAGTCTCCACCCCTCATAACTTGGGTACCTGAAGGCCTTGCTGTTCCACCCTCACACCAGCCTGGGTCTGCACCTGCCACAGGGATCTCCTGTGGCTGAGGCTCACATCCAGTCTACACTATTCCTTTTCCCAGAGACCACTCTCGCCCTGGAAATATTTACTGACCCAGTCCGACTCCAGTGCCTCTCAACCCTTGCCTTCAGGGAATCCCAGCCTCTCCTAGGACCTCACCTTTATACTCAAACTGCATCCCAGCAGGCTATGGGGCTCCCCTGAATGTTCTGTACTGTCATAGGCTGGCGTGCCCTCATGCTGTGCTCTTGGTCAGTTCTGTTCCCTTATCCATTCCCCTTTCCATCTAATTCTTTTCATTCTCAAAGGCTCACCTCCTAAATCCACGTCTCCAGATCTTTCTAGACCGGTCCAATAAGAATCCACTGTTTGGATAATCCCACAATTTCAACTATGAAACACAGTGTAGTAATCAAATGTTTGGAGAGTGGTCAGCTAAAGTTTTTTGAAAATGCACATTGGGTTTAAAAATTAAGATGATGATTTCTAGCATAAAATAATTTATGTAAGTTAAAAATGTATGACAATATAAAGCAACATCATATATTTCTCTAAAGTACATCCAGATCCCGGGAGAAAAAGACATATCCCAGAGTGGCTGCTGCTCATGAGGGCAGGGGGAGGCACAGAGGGGTGGCTGGTGGACTAGAGATGAGGGGCGGAGGGAAGTCAATACAAAACAAACAAAAAGATGAAAATACAATTCGAATCAGAGCCAAGGACTTGAAGAGTCCCCAGAAAGACCAATAGCTTACGGCATAGGTGAGACTCACAATACCACTCACTATAAAGAAACTACAACATGATGCCTTTTTTTTTTAATCTGTCAAAATGGCAAGGACAAGAAGTTGGTAATACACCATGTTGATGAAGCAGAGGGGTACTAAGCAATCACAAAAGTACTAAGTCAGAAGTCCCAAGTCATGCTGTGTCTTTGGAAAGCATCAAAATCGAAAATCCACATGGCTTTTAACTCAGTAATTCCATCTTTCTAAATCTCTCCTGCCGAAATAGTCACATAAGTGAGCAAAATAAGCAGGTAAAGTATGCTTCATGCATTATTGTCTGTTGTATCAAAAAAATTGAAATGAGGAAAACAATCTGCAAGCCCAGACAGGCTAGATAAATATGGTGCCACACTCATGAGGTGTTACACATTTATCTCAAAAGGATAAAAGTACATCCATATGCCCTGAATCAGAAAAACAAGTATATTAAGTAAAATTATACAAAACCAAACATGAGTATTATTACTGCTTGTATTTTAGAAAAAGAAAGAAAGGGAAGGTATGTGTGCAGATATGCTTGTTTACAAATAGAATTTCTTTCTCTGGAAGTGTTGTTAAGGAACTGCTTCTGAAGAAAAGAATTGGGGATCAGAGGGCAGGAAACAAAGGGAGATTCTTCATTGTGAACCTCAAGGCTGTTTGAACTAATATTTGTGAAAATATTTTGAATGCATGCAAGTATCCCCTTTAAAAAATGTTTTAGGGTCTCCCTGGTGACCTAGGGGTTATGTCTCAGCGCTGTCACTGCTATTACCCCTGCAGCCTAAGTTCTATCCCCAGCCAGGGAACTCACCCACATAAAGCACAGGAGACCTCTCCTATCTCACCCACTGCTCCCCTCAGCATTGTATTTCAGTAAATCCCCCTGTTCTGCTCCACACTGTCTCTGATGAATCCTCTGGCCTCCTCCCCAGTTCTACAAAATATATACATATATATCTTTCAAAGGACTTTTAACCTATGCAAATACTTTAATAAGAAATGCAATGTGCACAGAGCCCCTGGTGTCTCCTAACCACTCTGCTCTTAGGCACTGAGGTGCCCCCTCCACTTAGGACAAACACGCCTTCAGTGAAAACTACATCACTTGATTGTAAATCCTGATTCTTTACTTACCAGCTGTATAAAAGTGGGCAACTTGCTTATTCTTATTCTTTCTCTTATTTCTTTCTCTTATTCTCTTATTCTCATCTGTGAAATGAAAGAGACTTGATGTGAGGATTGTGTGTGCAAGTACAGAGCTCAAAGGAGGGCCCAGCAGCTATGTTTTCACTGCATGTCAATTAGTGTATACACTCCTGATTTTCCTTTAAACTAATAAGACCACCTAAATTACTTAAGAATGAAACATTATAGGAATTTTTCCAGCAGGCAACATTTTTTCTCCCCATCTCCAGCTTCCAGAGTCTTTACTGATTAGAAAAACTCACGGTCAGCCTCCCACTTTAGCTCTCTTTGTATGGGTCCATGATGTTTTGGTGGATGCTGGGTGAAAGTAATGTCTCTCCAGCCAAGACATGCTCTATCATTGGTGATCACCCATTCCCCTACTGGGTATGAACCACCCAGTCCAATCCTGAGTTCGCTTGGGAGCTAGCAAATCTTCCTCCACAGCAGCTGGGAGCACTGTCTGCTTCCTTGAAAGCTTCTGGTCTTCAACTGTATTCCACCCTTGCCTCTTCTAACAAGAGTCTGAGATAACCTATTCACCTCCCAGAGCCACAATGATGTCCTTCCTGCTGCTCCATGCCCTGCACACTAGGCATGCTCATGACTCCTTCATACCTCAGGGTCTTTGCTCTTGCTTGCCTCTGCCTGGAATGTTCATCCCCCTGATCATCATATGACTTTCTCATCTACATTCAGATCTCCACTCAAATTCCATCTTGCTGACATGCCTGACCACTCCACTGAATCCAGCACTTTCCAAACCTTTAACCTGCTTTACTTTTCTTCAAGGTATTTAATGGCCATGACATGCTATTACTGTTGTTTATCATCCATTTCTCCCTACCAGAAAATAAGTCCTGTAATCACTAACATATCCTTAACACCCAGAATATGTCCTGGAACATATGGGCCTTCCGTAAGTATTTGTTGAATGAATGAATGAATGAATGAATAAATGAGCAAACATATCAACAATAATTGCTTTCTGGGGGTGCTTAAATCTCTGCCTCAGGTTCAGGCCTTCCAAGGAGAAATATACTCAGGACATTGGAGAGAGGCTGGTTCACCACTCACCACTGCTCACTGATCCTAAGCCCCTGCTCCTGGTCACTGAGGACAGCCTATCCCATGCCCCCGGTGTTTTAGAGCCTGAAAATGGTGCCATCTCCCCCACCCCATTTAGAAAGTCTGTTTGCTCAAATTTCTAGCTAAGAGCCAATTTCTCTAATTTCACTGTCATACCAATATCACCCTGTTTTGGTTGTTTGTTTTATAGCACTATCAGTCTCTGAAATAATGTGATTTATCTACTTACTTGCTTATTCCCTCTCTCCAACGCACATGTAAATGACACCAGCTGTATTCCCTATGCCTACATGCCTGATTGGTATTTAGCACTCAGTAAACATTTGGTGAATAAATGAATGAATGAACGACTCTCTTCAAACCCTCCACAGAGGAAATATCATGTCTGGAAGAAAAGAATGAATCACTATTTGCTGTTTAAACTTGACCTTGGTGTGTTTCTTATGTAGAGGGGGTCACAGACATGCAATTAGTTGCTAATTACATTCAATCAGCTCCAGGCCTGAGGAAGGGCCTGGCTAATGGGGTTCAAGAGCCCAAGAAGGCCTGGTCTCCACTCTGATGCTGGCCTCCTGACCTAGACATGCAGGCCATGGACTGGGGTCTGGGTGAATGCACTGGCCACTCACTCAGGGCAGCAAAATCCAACTTGCAGGCTGGGAAAAACCAGCAAAGAAGTCATATCCCCCATTCCATATTCCCACTGAAAGGACAAGCTGGCTCTAACCAAGCAGGAGCCTTAGAGGGGATTTGAGTCTGTGAGCTGAGCAGACACTGCTTACCTTCCCAGGAACCTCTCCCATGCTTTCTGACCAGATACACCCAGAAAGGGCCAAGGAGAGGGACAGTTCTTCCCCACCCCAGTGCACTCCTGGGGGATGCCAAGTCAGTCTGGCTCCCATCCAGCAGGGGTTGGCGGGGAGCAGGGATTGACAGGGAGGAGCTCCGCCTGTCATGGGCAGTCAGAGGCCACTGAGGCACAGGCAGTGGGAGATTAGATGTAAAGGCTTCAGCGTGGCTCCATTCTGACCCTGGATGACGTGAAGAACTCCACTGCTCTCCAGTGGTGCTTGCAGCCCAAATCTACCCAGTCTACCAGGAGAGCCTGCGGGGCCACAGCACCTCAGGCTCAGGCTGACCCTACCCAGGAGGCACAGCCCAACTTCACTTTGCCGTACCAGTCTCCACCACCCAATTAGGCTGGATTCTGAGGGACCCAACTCGCCCTCCACTCTCCTGCAGCCTCTTCCTGCTCTTCCTGGCCAGGACCCCTAGACCTCAAGGAACCCAGCCCAAGACCACTGCACAGGTGCAAGGAACCCAGCCCAAGACCACTGCACAGGTGCTTACCGGCTCCGTGGGTCCAGTGCATGGCTCAGAGTCACTGTCAAGGGCGCAGGCACGGGCGCCCCCAGCCCGGCCGTGCCCTCATGCCAGGCATTTCCTGCCGAGCTCTGCTCTGGCCTCCCTCAGGCCGGGCCACCCCATGGCCCGGTGCCCAGGCCCGGGCCGGGTCCGGCGAGGGCTTCGGGGAGGCGGCTGCGAGGGAGGCTGGGCCCGCCTGGCTCCGGCGCTCTCAGGAGGCACTGGGTTTCCGGGAGCGAGGGCGGCGGCCACGGCCCGAGCGGCGAGGGGAGGGGAGGGGCGGGCTGGGGGCGAAGCCGTCCGACTGGTCCGACGGCGGCGGCGCAGGCTGAGCCGGCGGGCAGGGCCGCAGCCTCCTGCACGCCCCGCGCGGCGCCGCCCGACCTGCGCTCTCAGAGCCGAGCAGCTCTGGCTCCGGAGCCCTCCGCTTTCCTTCACCAGCGCAGAACCCGGAAACTGAGGCCAGACCCAGATCTGTGCAAGCTTAGACACAGTAATAATTCTGAGTCCCAACAAACTTACTATTTACTAATTATTTCGTGCATCGAGTTGAGAATCTCAGCTGTCTGTCGCTGTTGTCTTACCGTGAGGGTTGGTGGCATGGAGCAAATGCTTGTCTGGAAACTGGATTGTAGTTCAGCAAACCTGTCCTCAGACATAGGTGGGCGTTGGCAAGAAACTCTTATTTTTCAATCCGTGTATCCGATTTCTATTTCTGTATCTCTGTAATACTCCATATGGGGAAATCTGAGTTAAGGGATTCCACATTTCCAAAATAGCCAGTGATGTTTTAGTTCCTCCAGTAAGTGAAACTTGAACTAACAACCCAGTCTCTTTATCTGATGCTGCTTAAATTGGAGCTGAACAAGCTATCCTAATAACAGCTAATATATATTGGGTGTTAACTTTGTGCCAGACAATAAGTTTTCTACCTGTCTTAACACATTTAATCCTCACTACAGCACTATGAGGTAGCATCCTTTCCACATAGCCAAGGAAGCTGAGGTACAGAGAGGTTAGGTAACCTGACTGGGGTCACAGATATGCTCTATATCATCACACGGTGCTGCTGTTTTGGCCCTGAAGCTAGGTCAGTAGTCCTATAAAAATATATTTATTTGCTCTAGTTTAGCACCTATTGTAAGCATGTCTGCTAACAGACACTGATTGGTAACTTTATCAGGAGATTGAACAAAATACTCCACAGGTTCAGGACTCTGTCTCATAAGACTGCTCCCACCTTCAGATGTCAGTTGCAAGTTCCAGGTAAGTCACCTGTACTTCTGACCCACTAACTATAAATCTAAAGTTCCCAGGACCCTCTCCTCAGGCTTGATAAGTTGCTAGAATGGCTTACAGAACTCAGGAATACACTTTACTTACTATTTTAGACCTTATATAAAGGATGTAATCCAAGAACCAAATGGAAGAGACACATAGGATATGGTACTAGGAAGGGGTACAGAGCTCCTATACCACCCATTCCAGCCTAGCATTTGGATGTATTAACCAACCCAGAATTTCTCTAAAGACTGTTGTTTAGAGTTTTATGGAAGTTCCATTATGTAGGGACGATTGGTTAAATCATTGGCCATCAGTGATTAAACTCAATGTCTGACCTCTTTTTATCCCCCAGGTCAGAAACTTCCAATCCTCTAATCACATGACTGGTAAGGGATTTTCAAAAGTTACCTCATCAGCACAAATTTAGGCATTGATTAACAGGGCTTGTTATGGATAATAAAGATACTCTTTTCACCTTTATGATTGCAGAGCTATTTCAGGAACTGGGGACAAAAACCAAATATGATAACAAAAGCTCCTATCAGGACATTAGAAAGCTTTTTAAGAGCTCAGCTAGAAACTGGTTACTAGTTAAAAATAGTTTGCAAAAACTAAATATCAATTCTTATTATATCACAATATTGCCCCTGCAGACAAATAAGATACTGTAGTCAGAGGATAAAAAATTAACCATATAAAAGGTAATAACAAAAAGGAAAAAAATGATAAAGTTGTTCAAAAACCTAAATGAAAGGATAGTTATAATTAAGGTGAAGAAAGAAAATTTCATTAAAAATATAAACACCTTTTTTTTTAAAAAAATAACCAATGGAAAATAAATAAACCAATGAAGGGAAGCACCTCTATCTTTATTACTCTGGAATGAAGAGACACCTGAGTCTTTCCCACTGCAAAGAAGACATGGTCCGTGTTTCCAGCTTCCCCAGTATAAGATCAGGACCTTCAATTATTGGGGTTCCTGTGCTAAAAATGGCTCACTGTTTATGCAGGCAACATCTGACCTTCATTATATTGATGGGTTTCAGATGTTGGGATTCAGTGAGTGGGGTTCTTGCATTCCTTTGAGAAAGATTTTGGCAGTTTTCCATGCAGTAGCACATGGCAAGTTTACTAAGGAAAAAGATGTTTGCATAGACACAAACAGGCAAAGGCTACATTTTAAAAGGGATGGTTTTTAGGAAAAAGGAAAAAAGAGATGCCTGCATACCTGCATAGACACAGGAGAGCAGAGACCTGCATTTTGCCAGAGCAAGGGGTATTCTTACCTAGTTTTTTTTCTTTGGGGTTTGGGGGGAGATTCATTCCTTTATGACTTTTATCTCTTTGAGATCTAAGTGGATTGGTTTTCTGTAACTGATATTCCTTTCTGCCCCTACCTCAGATTCCTGGAAAATTGCATAGCCAGTTTATCAACTGGTTAATCATCCCTACCCCCAGCTCTGGTTTTGGTTCTAGTGAAACCTTCCATCTCCAATTTTTCTACTATAAGCTGCCATCAGTGTGACCCTGTGGGGAGTGGGGTGGGGGAGTCTAGGCTAAGATGTTACTCCACTGTGACTGTGAGTCATATACTGTCTCCTGTCTCCCCCAGGATCTATGAACTAGAACATGTAACTTACTATATGTTTAGAAAATATATATTTTAAATATAAAAACACAGACAGGTTGAAAGTAAAAGTAGTGGGGGGAGAAATACATTATGTTACCACTAAGCCTAAGAAAGTTTGGCATAGCTATATTAATTTTGGACAAAGAAGACTTCAAGGATTATTTCCTGAAATCAAAAAACATCATTTATAGAGAAAATATTATCAATTTACCAGAAGACAGCAATCCTAAATATGAATGGATCTAACAACAGAACTTCTGAAGGCACCAAACAGAAATTGACAGAAGCAAAGGAAGAAATATAAAATCCAGAATCATAGTCAATTATCTTAACACCTCTCTCTCAGTAATTAATAAAACAAGTACAGGCAAAATCAGCAAGAGCATGGAGAATTTAAACATTATCACTCATCTTTACCAAACACATTATAGGATATTACACCACCAGTTGCAGAGCACATTTTCTTTTCAAATTCACGTGGAACATTCATTGAGACTGACCATATGCTGGAATGTAAAACAATCTTTACATTTTAAAGGATTGAAATAATACAGATCATATTTTCTCAATCATAATGACATTAAATTAGAAATCAGCAACAGCAGATTATCTAGAAAATGCCCAAATAGGGCCTCCCCTGGTGGCGCAGCGGTTGAGCGCTGGGTTGCAAAGCTGCCTGCAGCCTCTGAAGCGCCGGTTCCATCCCCCACCACCAGCAAGGATCCCACGACAGACCTCTCCTGCAGCATCCACTGCTCCCCTCAGCAGTGTATTTCATCAGTCTGCCTGATCTGTTCCCTGCTCTGTCTCTGGTGAATTCTCTCACCCTCCAGCACTTCTGGCTGTACTCAGTGCTTGAATAAATAAATATTTTTTAAAAAATGCCCAAATATTTGGAAATTAACCAATATATCTTGAAATAGGTCATGAGTTAAAGAGGAAATCACAGGGGAAAGTAGGGAATACTTCATATTGAAATGGTGTAAAGATGAATAAATAGATCACTGTAACAGAAGTAGAATGTCCAAACATAAGGCCTCCCTGGTGGTGCAAAGGGTTAAGATGCAACCTATGAAGCTATCCACAGCCACTGAAGCATGAGTTCAATCCCAGGCCAGGGAGCTACCCACATGGCGCAGCAGACCTGTCCTGACTCGCCTGCTGTTCCCCTCAGCAGTGTATTTCAGTCAGCCTGCCTGTTCTGTTCCCCGCTGTCTCTGGTGAATCCTCTTACCCCTCACACCTCTGGCCTGTGCCCCAATTATTGTGTGCATAACTAAATAAATCTTTAAAAAAAAAAACAGAATATCCAAATATAGACCTATAGACCCAAACATACATGGCCGACCCACACCTTTTCACGAAGGTGTCAACGTAATTCAACAGAGAAAGGAAAGTCTCTCCACAAGTGGCTCTGGAACATCCAGAAATATCTATGGCAAAAAAAATGAACCTTGGGACTTGTATTTAGAATATATAAAGAAATCTTTCAACTCGATAACAAAATGACAACCCAAATAGAAAGTAAGCAGTGGATCTGAGTAGAAATTTCTCCAAATAAGATACACAAATGGCCAACAAGTACACGTAAAGATGTTCAACATCATCAACTATCAGAGAAATGCAAATCAAAATTACAGTGAGATACCATTAATAGCAGTCCTTAGGCTGGCTATAATAAAAAAGACAGATAAAAGCAAGTGTTGGAGAGGGTACAGAGGAATCCTCATATTCTACCACTGAAGTTATAAAATGATCCAAAGCAGCCTTAAAAAAAAAGCTTGTCAGTTCCTCAAAGGTTAAACAGGGAAGTACTATGTGACCTAGCAATTACACTTTCTGGTACATACCCAAGAGAAATGAAAATAAATGTTGATACAAAACTTTGTACATGAACATTCACTGTAGCATTTTTCGTAATAGCCAAAAGTGGATGCATTCAAAGTAGAGTATATTCATATGATAGATTATTATTCACCATTTTGACACATAAGACTAAATATGGATTAACTTTGAAAATATTATGCTAAGTGAAAGAACTCAGTCACAAAAGACCACATAGCACATGATTCCGTTTATAAAAAATGTTTAGAATAGGCAAATCTATAGGGACAGAAAGTAGATTAGTGGTTGCCTAGGGTTGGAGAAAAGGGGAATTGGGTAGTGATGAAATGGATTGTGTCTGTAGTTGTACAACTCTACTAATATACTTGTATTAATCACAGATCTCCAGAGAAAAGAACCAAGAGGATGGATGGATGGATGGAGGAATGGATGGATGGTAGATAGGTAGATGGATAGATAGAAGATTTATTATGGTAATCAACTCTTACTCTTGATCTGCCATCTATAAATTGGAGAGGTTGGAAACCAGTAGTATGAGTTCTGGCCCAAGTCCAAAGGTCTGAGAACTGGGGGAGCCAGAAGAGGGATGTCCCAGATTAAGCAAAATTTCACCCTTCTGCTGCCTTCTTGTTCTATTAAGGCCCTGAATGGATTGAATGCTGACCACTGGCATGATGAGGGAGATCTTCTTTACTTATCCTACTGCTTCAAACGCTAATGTCTTCCAGAAACACCCTCACAAACACATCCCAGAGTAATGTTTTTGTTTGTTTGTTTGTTTGTTTGTTTGCGTGTTTGTTTTTTTATACAAGCACTGGGTACAGTCAGAAGAAGCTCAGGAGGGTGAGAGGATTCACCAGAGCCAGATCAGAGAGCAGAACAGGCAGACTGACAAAGCACACTGCTGAGGGGAGCAGCAGGTGGCATGAGAGGTCTGCACACCATATGGGACCCTCATCAGGGGCCAGGGATCAAACCAGCGCTGCAGAGCAGCTTCACAGCCCAGCGCTTAACAACTGCGCCACCAGGGGAGACCCCCAGAGTGATGTTTTACCAGCTATCTGGACATCCTATAGCACAGTCAAGTTGACACATAAAATTAACCACCAAAATATTTAAAAACTACTGACTCATACACTTTATTTTTTTAAATAAATTTTATTTTTATATTCCTCATACAATTGCAACCCTCTTATTTTGACCCCAATCCCTCCCCTCCCTGCCCCCCACCTCCCATAGAGTGTCTCTGGTTCATAGTTGTTTGTTGATTTTGATTTTCACTTTCTTATAGTTATTCATTTTCCTGGTCCCTTATTTAAGTTTTCTAGATTCCTGCTATGAGTGAGACCATCCAGTATTTTTCTTTTTCTTTCTGGCTTATTTTGCTGAGCATGATCCCTTCCAGCGCCATCCATGTTGCTGCAAATTGCATGTGTTTATCTTTTTTGAATGCTGAGTAATATTCCATGGTGTATATGTACCACATCTTCTTGATCCAGTCATCTATTTCTGGGCATTTGGGTTGTTTCCAAAGCTTAGCTATTGTAAACAGTGCTGCTATAAACATAGGGGTGCAGGTGTTCTTTGGAATTGATGTTTCTGTGTCCTTTGGGTAAATACGTAGGAGTGGAATTGCTGGATCATATGGAAGCTCTATGTTTAGTAGGTCCAGAAATCTCCACACAGCTCTCCATAGTGGTTGGACCAGTTTGCACTCCCACCAACAGTGCAGGAGAGTTCCCTTTTCTCCACATCCTCACCAACATTTGTTGTTGCTAGTTTTTTTAATATGTGCCATTCTCACTGGTGTAAGATGGTATCTCATGGTAGTTTTGATTTGCATTTCCCTGATTACAAGTGATGTTGAACATTTTCTCATATGCCTGTTGGCCATTTGCATTTCCTCTTCAGAGAAGTTTCTTTTTAGCTCTTCTGCCCATTTTTTGACAGGGTTATTTTCTTTGTTGTTGCTGAGTCTCATCAGCTCTTTGCAGATTTTTGTGATCAATCCTTTATCATTAGTGTTGTGTGCAAAAATGTTCTCCCAGTCGGAGGGGTTTCTCTTTGTTTTTGTTATTGTCTCATTTGCTGTGCAGAAGCTCTTTAATTTGATGTAGTCCCAGCTGTTGATCTTTGCCTTCGCTATCACTGCTTTGGGTGATGTGTCTGTAAAGATGTCTTTGATGTGCATATCACGTAGTGTTTCGCCTATATATCCTTCAATGTATTTTATGGTTTCAGGTCTTATGTCTAGTTCTTTAATCCATTTTGAGTTGATTTTTGTGCATGGTGTGAGGTAGTGGTCAAGCTTCATTCTTTTGCATGTAGCGACCCAGTTTTCCCAGCGCCATTTATTGAACAAACTTTCTTAGCTCCAATGCATATTCTTTGCTCCTTTGTCAAAGATTAGTTGACCATAAATCTGTGGGTTTATTTCTGGATTTTCTATTCGATTTCATTGGCCTGTGTTTCTGTTCTTGTTCCAATACCATGCAGTTTTGATGATTATAGCTTTGTAGTAGTGACTCATATACTTTAAATGGGTGAATTATATGGCATGTGAATGAGGATAACTCAATAAAGGTATTTCAAAAAAATAGAAGAATCTTTGCCTTACCTCACACCACACATAAACACTAATTCAAAATGGATCATAGGCATAAATGTAAACACTGAAACGATAAAATATCTAGAAGGAAACAAAAAGAAATCATTGCAGTTTTAGGTTATAAAGACTTTTATAACTTGATAAAAAGAAATGATAAATTGGATTTATAACAAATTATTAAAATCAGTTCATCTAATACTGTTTGGAAAATGAACAGGTAAACCCTAGATTGGGAGAAATGTTCACAAAATATATATTTGACAAAAGAATCATATCCAAATTATATTCAACTCCTACAAGCCAATAATAAAAGGATAAACCATTAAATTTAAAATGATGATCAAAAAATTTGAACAGGGGGCCTCCCCTGGTGGCTCAGGAAGTTGAGCGCAGGGCTGTGAAGCTGTCCGCAGCCTCACGGATCCCAGCAGGCGAGAATCCCACATTGCACATCAGACCTCTCCTGTCTCGCCCGCTGCTCCCCTCAGCAGTGTATTTCAGTCAGTCTGCCTGTTCTGTTCCCCACTCTGTCTCTGGTGAATCCTCTCACCTTCCCGCGCATCTGGCCTGTACTCCGGTTTTTGTATGTGTGAATAAATAAATCTTAAAAAAAAAAAAAAACCTTGAGCAGGCAATTTACACAAAAGAGAAACAAATGACCAATAAGCATTGTTAATGAAATACCATATCAACTCTACAAGAATGATGAAAACTTAAACACTGAAAATACCAAATATTGGTATTTTAATACTGTTAACCTCATATTTTGCTGACATAAGCACTCTGGGAAGCACTTTGGCAGTTTCTTGTAAAATTAAACATGTACCTACCATTTAATCCAGCTATTCTAGTTATTTATTCAGGAGAATTAAAAATAAATGTCCAAGAAAACAAATACAGATTTTTTATTCACAGTTCTTGTTGATCATATAAATCATATCCTTTTGCACATTTGCTTTGGTTATCATATTAAAAAAACAAACAGACCTCCCCGGTGGTGCAGCGGGTTGAGTGCAGCGCTGTGAAGCTGTCCACAACCTCTGCAGCACCGGTTTGATTCCTGGCCGGCCAGGGAGATTTCCACATGGCGCTGCAACCTCTCCTGTCTAGCCCGCTCCTCCCCTAGGCAGTGTATTTTGGTCCTTCTGCCTGCTCTGCTCCCTGCTCTGTCTCTGGTGAATCCTTTCACCTCCTGCGCCTCTGGCTTGTACCCTAGTGCTTGTGTAAATAAATAAATCTTTAAAAAGCAAACAAACAGAAATAACCCAAACATTCATGGATAAATAGCTGTGCTTTATTCATAAATTAAAATACATCTCAACAATAGGAAGAAACAATTGACTGATTTCCCATAACAGCATGGACAAATCATTAAAAAAATTATGTGGATAAAAAGAAGACTAACACAAAATGAGCATGTGCTATATGATTACTTTCATAGCACTTGGAATTGTAACGTGGGTGTACAAATCGACAGGCGGAGAAATGAGAACCATGGCTACCTCTTGGGTGAGGAGAATTGATTAGAAAGAGACATACATGATTTTGCAGGTGTTAAGGAAATGTTCTACATTTTAGTGAGGTTCTGCTTACAAAAATGTATACATTTGTCAAAATGCACACACTGGATATTTAAAATGTGTGCTATTTGATATTTATAAATTTATTGGTAATGACTTTTGTAAATTTTCCCTCAATAAAGTACTAATCAAATTCCTTTTCCTTTTAGTTTAAACTCTTTTAATGGTTCTTGATTGCTCAGAATCTGAATTTCCTTTCATACCTTACAAGGCCATGAGTGATCTGCACTCTTCATATGGACTTGACCATGTTAACTAAGTGAATTTATATTAAAGGAAAGAAAAAAGAAGTGTCACTCAGTTTCTTATGAAGACATGCAGTGGGGGAGGTTACAGGTATTATGATTTTGTTCTGTTTCTGAGAAGTGTGATGGTAACTTTGATAGGCAGTAGATAGGCCACTGTTCTGTATTACTGAAGTGTAACAGGAGGTTACACCCAGCTCCAAGGTAGTGGGAAGTCAGTCTCTGGACTAACCCTTGCTCCTATCTCCTTGAAAATTTAATGCAGATGATTGAATGGAGAATTGTTGTTTCAAAGCAACAGGCAATTTTGTCTTAAGAAATACGATTTCTGGGCCTCCCCGGTGGCGCAGCGGTTGAGCGCTGGGTTACGAAGATGCCCGCAGCCTCTGCAGCGCAGGTTCGATCCCCGGCCGCTCCCTGGCCACCAGAGGAGGAACCCACATGGCGCGCAGACCTCTCCTGCCGCCCGCTGCTCCCCTCAGCAGTGTACTTCGGTCCTTCTGCCTGTTCTGTTCCCCGCTCTGGCTCTGGTGAATTCTCTCACCCTCCCGCGCTTCTGACTGTACCCAGTGCTTGTATAAATAAATAAATAAATAAATAAATAAATAAATAAATAAATAAATAAAAAAGAAAATAAATACGATTTCTGGAAATTTTGATAGGGATTGCATTGAAACTTTATCTTACTTTGATTAAAATGGCCATTTTGACAATGTTCAGTCTTCCAATCCATGCACATGGATGCATTTCCACTTCTTTGTGTCTTCAGTTTTTTTAATAATATCTTACAGTTTTTGTTGTATAGGTCTTTCACCTTCTTTGTTTAGTTTATTCTTAGATACTTAATTCTTTTTGATACCTTTGTATATGAGATTGTTTTCTTTATTTCTTTCTCTTCTTGTGAAATGGCCCATATCAAAAAGACCAGAAACAAGCGTTGGCAAGGCTATGAAGAAAAAGGAACCCTTATGCACTGTTGGTGGGAATGCAGACTGGTCCAGCCCCTATTGTAAACAGTACAGAGGTTTCAAAACATTAAAAAGAGATCTACCATATGGTTCAGTAGCCCACTTCTAAGTACCCTCCCGTAGAATACAAAAATCACCAATTCAAGTTATGGAAACAACCTAAGTACTCAAAGACAGAGAAGTGGGTTAAGAAGATGTGTTTTATGTACACAACGGAATACTACTCAACTGTCAAAAAAAATAACTTTCCATACGCTACAATATGTATGGAACTGGAGAGGATTATGCTAAGCAAATTAAGTCAAAAGGAGAAAGACAAATACTGGTCATTTCACTCATATGTAGAATATAGAGAAACAAAACAAAGGAACTAACAAAACTAAGCCAAAGCTAACCCTAGAATATGCCTGCAAAATTAAGACTGCTAGAGGGTGAGTGTGTCGGGGGTGACAGGGGGAGGGCAGGCAATGGACTATGGTAAGGATTATGGATGCTTTGGTGGTGGGTGTGACATGTGATGACATACATCTGAAGAAGCATGAACCTATCTATACCCTAAACATACTGGATGTTATAAACCAAGGTTACCTCAATAGAAACAATTTTACAAACAGAAAGATGAACTCTTCGCCTTGCTCTGGCACTTGGGGTGTGTTTCCTTTTGTCTGGGCAAAGAATGGGGGCATTTGATTATACATTTGCAAAGCAAAACCTATCCTCCAAAGAGAAGACTTTAGAGAGTTGTTCTGGGGACACTGAGACAGGACAAGGGGCTGAATCTTTGTGGACTGCCTTCCCATGTTTCTCTTTTAAGGGTCAGACCTCACCGTGCCTGCAAAATGTTGCTTCTTCATGGGAACGTGTGTCTTCTTGAAACAAATGGTCACAGGCCAAATTTTTCACTGGGGATTTGCTATTATTAGGGTACACAAACGCCTCCTAGTGGTACAAATACTGGGAACCCACTTAGGCACCTTGGGAACTGAGGGCTCTGGAATTACCTGGTGACCCTGCCTGGGGTACAGACACTGACAATAAGGAGAGGAAGGAAGTGGTGGAAGTCTTGGGGTGAAGGTTCTAACAGACATGAGGTCATTGGGTGGCCCAGGTCGGGGATGGTTTCATGTCGAGGGACTGAAGGGAAAACTGGATCAGGAACGGCATTGTCAGATGGTATGATGTTCTTTGCCTCCCCATGCTGGAGACTTCTGGAAGCACTTGGATTATAACATTATTAAACATTTTTATGGAGTACTTTTAAATGCATTATTTAATTGTCACAACTCCCAGGGGACCCAGCAAAGTGAGTATGGGCAATGGCTTCTGCAAAGAAGGGTGGTAGAAAGGCCATCCTGCCATCAGTAAAGTAGTGACTGGGGAACACACCAGCCACATGCACAGGCGCATCCACAGAGGGGGCCTGAAAGAGAGCTAAAAACTTGGCACAAAGGAGAGGTTCACTCCAGATATGGGCACCAGGCTCAACCAACCTGTCTGGACCCAAAGGCGTAAGGGAGTATCCACGCCCAGAAAATGCAATGAGGGTGAAGACTCATCAAAAGAGTTCTATGTATCCGTCACCACTTTCAAAAATCTATGGTCAGTGTGAATGAGACCTAACCAATGTCAAATAAAGTTATAAGACCACCCCAAAGAGAAACATCTCTGATTATGTGACAATCGTGGTTTTTCAAATGAATTAAGTGAACTTCAGGAACCCTAAGTAGTTCTTTCAGAAGCATCCAGCTATTCAGTGGTGGAGCTGGGCCAAATTCCTGAGCCTTCTGGTTTCAAATCAGAGACTCTTAGTTATGTCCTCTGTACCCGAGAAGGGCCTGTCTGGACCCCAGCTCTCTGCTTCTGGGTACCCCCTCTGCCTGCTGCAGTACCAATCTTCCTGATTGCCTGTCTCAGAAAGAGGTAAAAAAAAAAAAACAACCCACAAACTTTCATCTGTAATGAAAGGGGTAGACTTCCGTCCAAGAACTTGATGTTAAAATCAACCATAAATGTATATAATTCTTCCTTCCTCGCGTCCACAGGCCTTTGTTCTATGTTCGACTCTGCAGCTGGATTTAGTTGTTCTGAGGGGAGGTAGGGAGATGTGAGCTCCTTCACAGAAGACAGCTCCAGAGAGACTGACAGACAGACAGAGACGGACAGTGGGGGCTGGTGACCAGAGAGCCTTGAGGAATGGTCTTCAGGGAAAGGGAGGGGCTAAGAATAAAACTGAACAAGGCCAGGCTTGGGGGTCCTGCCCCGTGGGTGGTGAGGACAGGGGATGTTGAGGACAGTGGCATCTGCTGAGCAGTACTAAATTATCGTTCATGTTATCTTTGCTGTGATCCTTCATTTTATTTACCATCCAAAGCTTTCTTTCTCTTCACAGTTTATTTAATCATAGGTGCCTCTATTGAGATTTTTGAGGTCTCGCAATAAGGACATAGAGACTGGGTGATTGGGTGCTCCTATTTACTCCAGAAGAAGGAGCTGAAATTATCCCAATTCACCCCAGGAAACACAGAAGAAGACAAAAATTGGAAATGCAAATTAGCCATGCAAAACTACTACCAATGACACTTGTATATTTGAACTGGTTTCCACTGGCTTCCTGGCTAAGCTCAACGGAAAGCATCTCGTATTTTCTTCAGCACCTAGAACTAACATCGAATCTCCATAAAGAAGGTTGTTGAATTAATAATAAGGCACTGATGAGGCAGAAATGTTGCTGCCTTAATGGAGCTTCAAATGCACAGGGAAATAAATTTAAATAAGCAAACAAGCAAATACATAACATGTCAAAAGGTAATCATTGCAAGAAGGAAAAAGAAAGTGAAAAAAGACTTTTGGGGCTAGGATGGTATTTTAGGTAGGGAGGTCAAAAAAGACTTCTCTGATAAGGCGCCATTTGTGCAGTGGACTCCATGAAGAAGAGGTAATGGAGGAGGGGGTGGGATCTCTGGGGTAGAGTGTTCTAGGAAGAGGGAAGAGTAGATGGGAATTGCATATGAAATTAATATACTTCAGAATATGTTTGCAATGAATTTTAATCAGTTTCAGGTAAGTGGCTTTGGAGGCTGCAAAATGCAAAGCACTTTGCATTTTGAAAAAGAGACCGAGGCAGAGGGTGCAGAAAGGGGGACTTGGGGAGAGGGGGGTGGGTCAAAAGTTGCAAACTGCCTGCCTGTTATAAGATAAGGACCAGGGGTGCAATGTCCAACATGATGGCTAGAGGTGAGGTTAAGAGAGTAAATCCTGATTTCTCATGACAAGGAAAATTATTTTCTTCTTTCTTATCTTCTTTCTTTTCTTTTTATTGACTATGAGAAGGTGGTTATGAGCTGAACCACCGTGGTGGCCAGACATCCTATCTGTAAACCACACCATCGTGCTGTACGTGGTGAATGTGTACAGTGAGGTGTGCCAATTATTTCTCAACGAAGCTGGAAAAATAAAAGCAAAACACAGTCCATGCCTTAAGGTGCACACTTGGACAGAAAAAAAATGCCAAGTGACCATCATGGCCCCCTAAGAATGTGCGTTAAAGCCAGGACAATGGACATTGGCACCCTGGGAAGGGAGACCCTTAGGGTGGAAGTGGAGTGACAAGGTCGGCAGTTTGAGGTCATCGGTCTGTAAGATTACTCCTCTGTTCAGGCTCCAAGCCACGTTTTCCTCGTCCTCTGACACGGTGTTCGCTTTCCCTGGAAGAGGCTGCAGACACGGCTGTTCCTCCGAAGACGCATTCCGCAGTGGAATGAATATCTTGGCCTTTTTGTGTTTATTTGACGTTTGTGAAGTCCACCCACACCCAATGTGAAAAGCGTGCATTTTCCTGTTGACATGCACTAAGCAAGGTGACTGTGGGGGGGTCAGTTTCACATGTCAATCAATCATCCAGGCAAGTGGGAAAAAGCTGGAAAAAGCAGTACAGTAAGTGGACTTTCAAGTAAGCACAAGATGGCTAGAATTTCTTGTGTCTCGTTCTCTAAAGAACAGATATTGATGACAGAAAACATTTGTTGAATAGTTGTTAAGGTCAGGCCCCGCATGTCCTTTAGGAGATAAATAGCCCAAGCTAGTACTAAACTACAGCTTGGTTATAGACAAATGGGAATAAACCTTCCTTAGAGTGAAAAAACAAGTTTTTTCTTAGGAAGTCTTTAAAAGACTGATGCTTCAACAACCTGAGAGTATGAACTGAATTATCAATAGTTCTTTGTCTTTGATTTTTTGTCCAGAACAGCAATGAAATGCAGGATGAGCTTCAGGAAAATGCTGGAAATGCTGACCCCTGGTGGACATCTCTTGAACTGCTTTTTCACATAATGCAACAAAGAGGCAAGGCAGTCTTGAAAGCTCAATTTCCTTCTAAACTTGTTTCACTCTCTCTCCTGACTTTTCTGAGAGCTGGGTTTAATACCAAGCATGTTGATATTTGCCACTATGATTTAGAGATTTAATAGTTATATATGAAGAGAAAATACAAAATTATTTGGTTTCCCTAAGAGTTGCAGGAATTTTGCCTCAACAACTACTATCACTCACAATGTATGTCAATAAAAAATGAACTTGAAGTATGTCTCAACTAACTTTGTGACTAATAAAGTAGAAAACCTTCTACCTTCAACTCAGATTAAAATATAGTCAAAATATATGACTGAGTTGTAAGGAACCTTTCTCTAAAGTTAAGTCCTAGCTCCCTTCTTTGAATTTATAGAACTTCCAGGAGGCTTCACTCTGAGGGAGCATTTGGGGGTAATTGACCTCAAGGTCATATGGTCCTGGGACTCTGAGCCCTGGCAAGCTGTTGCCCTGGCCTCACCTCAGGCCACCCCCAAACCAACCTGTGAAGGTGATGGGATTGAACATTGGAATCATTTTTTTTAATCTCCACAGATGAGCCAGATGAGAACCACAAATCTGGTCTAATTTCCTCCCCTCCCCCTACTTTTTTTCTTTTTGTTTTTAAAATTGTGATATAATTGACATGTATTTTAGTTCCTGGTGTACAATATAATTATTTCATATTTGTATATAATGAAAATTGAGTACCACAATAACTCTAGTTAACATTAATCACCACATAGTCACAAATAATTTTTGTGATGAGAACTCTCAAGTTTACTTTTACTCCCTTAGCAACTTTCAAATATACAGTATAGTACTTACTGCAGTCACTCTACAGTGCATTATTCCCCGTGATTTATTTATTGTATAAGTGGAAGATTACGCCTTTTTGACCTCTATAACCCTTTTATCCATTCCCATGCCCCACCTCAGGCAACCTCAATCTGTTCTCTGATTCTATGATTTTTTTTAGACTCTACATATAAGTTTCATCAAATAGTATTCATCTTTCTGAGTATGACTTATTTCATTTAGCATAATGCCCTCAAGGAGCAGCCATGTTACAAATGGCAGAAGTTTCTCCTTTTTTGTAGCTGAATAATGTTCCACAGTGGGATGTATGTGAGAGAGAGAGACAGAAAGAGAGAGAGAGAGAGAGAGAGAGAGAGAGAGAGAGATCATATCACTATTCTTCATCCTTTCCTCCACTGATGGACACTTAATTTGTTTCCATTATCTTGGCTATTATAAGTAACAGCCAACAAAGTAGATGAGTTTTTAAAGTTTTATTGTAAAACAGAGCTTAAGTCACAGTGGGAGGAAACCTCCCACTCACACAGACAACATACATTCATTACACACCTGCTGAGGTCAGGCCCTGTGCTCAGCCCTGCAGGGACCTTAGACCCTTATGCTGCTGGCTCCCAGGAGATCAGGGTCTGAGACAGAAGGACAGAGGCACAGAGACAAGTAGATATTCAGAGTGTCAGAAGTGCTTTAAAAGTCAAGGAGCAACTCATCCCCCTGAAAAAGAGGAGAAAAATCTCTGGGGCCACATCTGCACCATGACTTGGGATCCAGGGAACTTTTGATGGGAGGCCATTGGGGAGAGACCTGCCAGCAACTGTGAAAGAGATGGGGTAGACTTACAGGAATGTTTTGGAGAGAAAAAAATAGTGGACCAACATAATAACTAACTTTTAATTTTTACAGGTTTCGGCACCACAGAAATAGAAATAAAAAGGGAGAACTAGTTTCATGATCAGTTCACAAACACAATATTTTTCTCTCTCATTCCTTCCAGAAAGGACATAACCTCCAAATAAAGGACTCTGCTTCAAATTGAATCAAGTTGGCTTAATTTTTAAAATATCATGAAAACCTTATTTTTACAGTTTGCCACAGATTTTAAAATCTTCCCCATGGAACAGCATCCATTTGCAAACCAAGATCTGGGAGTCACTTGGCAGGAGGTCAGCAAGTAGCCTAGGGATCTGGCACAGGGGCCCTGGGGTGAGGGAGTAGTCAGGGATGAGAAAACAGAGGGCATCCAGGCTGACCAGGAAGCCTGGATTTTATCTGGAAGGTGTAGGTGGCAGTGAGAGGTTTTGAGCAGCACCGTAATTCAATCTGCACTTTAGAAAGTCCATTGTGGAGATGGCACGGAGGCGGGGTTAACTGAGAAGGCTGGAGACAGAGTCCTGTTTCTTCTAGGGCTCTAGTACTGCCTCCTGAGTGTCCACTGTACCAAAGCTGATCCTCAGAGCCCAGGAGAGAGCAGGAGACCCTGCACAGAGGTGAAAAGGTAGTCTCTCTACAGTCGTCCATGGGCTGTGAATGGAGAAGGGATGTGGCCGTACACTAGTCCTGCTGGAAGTAGAACTTGGTGACCATGATGGCCTCCTCAGGTGTGTTGGTGAGGCTGACAGGCCGGTCAGCCTCCAGGGCAGTGCAGAGATACCATCCGGGACAGGCAGCTGACTCAAAGCTGGTGGTGGGACCATTTTCTGTGCGGATAAAGGTGAAGCGCTTGTCCTGCTCCTTGTCCTTGCTCAGGTCAGTGATGTTAACTGCCTGAAAGCCAAGAAATAAGCATGTAAGAGCTAAAGAGCTGGAAGGTCCTGTACTACCCACCTTGCCACCCCACACCAGAGTGTGGGCCACCAGTAGCCCAGAGTAATCCTGCAGAAATGTTGACTTGGAGGCCCTCCATGATCCCTATCTCTTAAGACAGTGATAACACAGAGTCTGTCCTGTCACCACACTTTAAAGTTGGGAAAATCTGGCCACTCTGACCATGAGCACTTATGTTTAGCAAACTCCATATATCATCAGTGAAGGCCAAGGCCTATGGAGACTGGCGCACTGCCAGGGTGTGTGCCTCCAAGGAAAGGGCAGAGGATATGGTGGGCAGAGTATTGCAGCTATGCAAGATGTGATGCACAACATCCTGCCATCCCTACGCCACAGAGGTCGGTCACCCTCCAAAAAGTGTCCCATCCTCTGGGGAAGGAAGTGACAGTGTCACAGATATGGCCACTCCAATTTGAGTTAAAAGTTTGTCCAACAAGCCTCTGAGACTATTAATATTGCACTCAGAGAGGACTAAGCATGAGCGGGATGCCAGCTCATGAGTTTGAGTAAATAAGGATTAGAAGAGAAAGATCCTGAAATTACTGGGAGAGGGTTGGGGCCTTTGGGAAAGATTAATGTGCAGTGATTTATCTCCCTAAATGAATAATAACCCTGGGTTCACACCCTGTGTAGTGCCCCCTTCCATTGGGGCGAGACTTAGTCAAGAGTCCAGCTTTGGCCACTGGGGCATTAGTGGTAGGATGAAAGTAAAGGTTTAGCAAGCATTTGCACACTGAGGCTTTTCTTTTTGGAATCATTTCTCTTGGAAGCCAGCAGCCATGTTGTATGGAAGCTCGAGCTGACAAGTGAACTCTGAGAGGCCACGGAGAGAGACAGCTAAGGGCTCTGCTGAACATGGCTGCAGAAGTGAGCCCAGCTACACAACATGAACAGAAGTGTCTGACTGACCCTAGCCAGAAATAGCATGGTGAAAAGAGACATATTTATGGTGTCTTGAGCCCCCAGTGGTGGTCATTATCTAAGGCAGGTCCTTACCTCCAACTGGAGTCTGATCTGATCACCAGATTTGACACAAGCCAGGCACAGCTTTTCCCCGTGGATCCCCAGGAACACAGTGTGAGGCTCGATGGGCACCACGTCTAGCTTCTCTGGCAAAGGGCAGAGAAAATTGTCAGGTGTAAAGAAGGGGCGGCAGAGACAGGGAAAAGATGGCAGGATAGGGATTTTTCTCCCTCCACCCCCCACTCCACAACTAAAACCCTAAGGTCAGAAGGACAGTCAGGCACCATCTTCCTGGTCTGCATCCAAATAGAGGATCAGAGTAAACATACTGTCTCGTGACTGCTCAAGGACCAAATTGTCTGGATCCTGTTCCATGATTTCTACCCTCCCTTTCTTCTGGAGCACACAGATACTTGGGCTCCAGTCAACAGGCGTGCTGTTCATGTACAGAAAAAAAGCACCCAAGGTCATGAGTGGGGCCCCCTGAGGCTCAGCCCAAGGCACCTGGGTGACTTTGAACTTGCCTCTGACCTCAGTTGCCTGTGTCCTCATGCAGCAGTGAAAATCTCAGCTTCTCTGTGCCTTCAAGTTTCATTAGAATTACCAGAAGGATAGGAAAGGTAAGTCTCACTCTTTCAGGGTGAAGTGGAGGGAAAGAAGAAGGGGGTGGGGAAAGGCAGGGAGATGGAGATAATGCCACTCCCAGGACCCAGCTAGCCACGGGACATGGAAATATCCTTGAAGGCAAGTGCTGAAAAAAAAATCTCACATCGTATCATCCACCTGACCTCATCTTACTAAAGGGGAAACTGAGGAATGCAGTGGGCTAAGCATGCCCATCCAGCCTGTTAGAGCATGTTCCAGAACATGACTGAATGTGATATTGATGAATATGGCCCCTAACAGTCTTCCATATTCTCATTCATTTTGAATGAGAGTTAGCATTTGAACAATGCAGGAACAAAGGGGTTAATTAAGAGGTTAGAAGGGGTAGAACTGCCCTTGAGCCATCCCCCTCCAGGTGTGGCCCTGGGACCACTGTATCTGTGGAAGGTAACTCCTGACCTAAGCTCTTCCCTCTCACCCCCCTGAGGCCAGGCCTCCTCAGCTTCAAACTCAGCTCCAAAGACCAATGAGGATTAAAGCATTGCCAGGTTTCCAGGGCAGGCCCCTGTGCTGCAGTGCTCAGGGCAAGGTTACCTGGTGCCCACAGCATCAGTTTCCTGGCCACCACTCACCTTCCAGCTCAGAATTTGGGCCTTGCAAGTATCCAGCGACTAGTTGGTTATTCCTCAGGTAGAAGGTCTTCTGGTTGACATCCCAGATTCTGTAAAGCAGAAGGACACCACTTTAGGGAGCTGTGTGCCCAGCCCTATGATCTGTCCCTTGCTATGTCCCTGAGAGTTTGCTGAATCTGCATCCAGCTTTCTGCCAGGAGTGTGGTGTTCTATAACATCCATGGCATGGATGAGGAGATGGAGGTCAACATCAGGTAAGAGACAGGCCCAATTCCCACCACAGCTGGTTGTATGAACCCCCTTCTACCCCTTTCCTCTCCTCGTTTCTCATCCTCATATTCCCAGGACAGGCACCTTCTACTTCAGCAAAGCATGTTCTAGAGTAGCACCAGGCAGTGGGCTCTCCAGGATACAAAAATATTCTATATCTGCACTTCCGATATGCTAGCTCCCAGCCATATATTGTTATCGAACTCTGAAATGTCATACATTGAGGATCTGTATTTTAATTGCATTCTGTTTTTATTAGTAAATGGAAATTTAAAAAGTCATCTGAAACCAGTGGCCCCACAAACAGTGCTGGAAGTTTCAAAGACAGAGGGCCGTGTAGCTGACTCAGAACCTTAGACTGTCGAGGTCTGCCCCAGAGCTTTCTTCCATCACCCAGTGGCCTATTTCTGGCCCCCAGTCTTTTCTTCTTGGTGAGGGAACCCTCAGGCTGAAAGCAGAGCTCAAAGCTTTGAGACGTGGTAAGTATACCTCCAGCCAGGACATAGGCCCTTCACGACCTGCTGACCACCTGCATGACCTTAGCCTGGCGCCTCACTTCCTCACCAGTGCAGTGTGACTAAGGACACCCACCACATCAGGTGACTTTGGTGACTTCATGCACTCAGAGGGGTGGTCAAGTAAACTGAAGTTGTTTGCACCAGTGAGCAATTGACCTTTTGTGATTATCCTGTGTTCCTGAGTGAATGAAGTAGACAGTTCCCAATTCAGGGAAAGGCAAGGACTTGCCCAGGGTGAATGTAAATACACACGCACATACACACACTAGGTAAGCACGCAGTCAAGCACGCAGAGTCCCAACCTGCATGCAGCCTCAGGCTGGAGAGACTCTGAAGCTACCCCAACAGTCCTAGAATCTCACAGGACAGAGGGAACACATAGACAGCACTGTTTTCACATTACACTGTCATTGTTACAACAGTGATGGTGAACTCTCATAAACCTCCTGGTCCAACTTTTAAAAATCACAATAGTTTACGGGCACTTGACAGAACTCTGTTATACAATTCACAACGCCCCGGACGATAGCAGAAGCCTCAGGGAGTGAGATCCTCCAATGGGCCAATATAGACAAGCATTCTTTTTTTTTTTTTTTTTTTTTTTTTTTTCATAGACAGGCATTCTTAACCACCAGTCTGGGACTTTGGGTTGTATCCTGCCCACGGGGGGCGCCCCTCTCTGCTTCTTTGCCCAGCATTCAGCCAGGCCCAGGTCCCAGTACAGCTACTTGGCAGGTGACTTGTCACTTGCTGAGCTGCCGAAGTCAGTCAAGCTCTTCACCAAGTTTTGGAACTCTGGGATGTTTTGAAATATAAGCCCTGAAGACTACGCATATGACAGTCCCTTAACTGAACGGTGGCCATCCCTTTCCAGCCCAAATCTGCAGAGCGGCAGCACCAGATGACAACGGGAAGTAGCTCCGCTCCCCAGCCACCCCCAGCTGCTTGGGATCCGCCTTACCTGAAAGCTTGCATCTTGCAGGGTCTCTTCCTGGAGGGGCGGCAGGCTGTCTCTGAGTGGAACAGGAAAAGAAGAAGAGGGATTAGGTAGCTGCCAGGGCACCTGTGGATTTCCATCCTGGGGCCTCAGCAAGGTGACGGAGACTGCCATTTCGGGCCCCGAAGAGTGACTTATAAAGAAAATAGTCCCTTACCAAATCTGCATTGGCCGCCCTTCCCCAAGATAAAAACGGAAATGCCCCACATTACCAAAAAGAGAAACTGCTGTTGTCACTTTCAGCCTCGCTGAATGTCGCAATGGGGTGTTGTAACTTATTACCTCCCCTTTTCCCCTGTGTAATTTCCCCAAAATTGAGATTCTATTTCCCCTTCACTGAGTTCCTGGGAAGAACACGATGAAAACCAAACTTTCATCTGCCTAACAGGCAGGTACCCTAACACAGTTGCCTTTCCAAAGACAGATTTGATCAGAAATGTCCCCCAGTCCTAATAAAGACAAGAGGTAGGGCTCCCAGCACTGGGGACAGTCTCATGTCACCTTGTGTTCTTTGATGGAAGGACAGCCTTGTTGGACTCTGCACCAGGACTTGTAAACAGTGTGTAAAGCACTAGATAGTAAATATTTTGGGGTTTGTAGGTCATCTGGTCTCTGTCGTGATTACTTAAGTCCCCTGGTGTGGCTTCTAAGCGGTCACAGACGACCCGTGACCGTCACGGAGCGCTCATCACTGTGTTCCAGCACAGTTTTCTTGACAAAAACACATAGTGGCTGCATGGGGCCTGAAACTTGCTGACGCCTGCTCTTAAGTGAGTATTTCCTAAGAGGTGCTTCAAAACCACCTCTAACGGTCTGTCCACATCTGAAAAGGCATGGTCTCAGGAAAGTGGGGTAAACTCAGCACTTGGACAGAAATGGGCCCACGATCCTCCTCTACCAGTTGCCACCTATGCGACCTTGAAGTCACTTCACTTATATGAGTTTCTGCCTCTGTCTCCTCAAGCTCAGAATGAGGTTGATATGTCTTCCTCTCAAAAGAGGGAACAAAAGTGTTCTGGCCCCACAATGAGCATTAATGAACATTAGCCTCCTTCCTTACTACGTTCTAGACAGTTGAGGAAAAGGCAAGCACACTCCCCTTTAAGCATAGAAAGAAGATGAAGAGCGCGTCTCCACTGTCTACGCAGTAGCATATATAACGCTCATACAGCAGCATAGTTTGTAGCACTTCACAACCGGATGGGAGCTCCTCGATCACCCTATCCTACTACATCATTCTTTTGAAAAAGACTTTGAAAGATCCAGAAGGGGAAGGACCTGTCCGAGATCACACAGTTTGTTAATGGCAAAGGTGCACCCAGAAATCCAGATCTGAGTCCCAGCCCAGGGGACATCCTGCTGCAGCCGTTGATTCTAATGAGTGTGACTTTATTTTCAGAAAACAAAGCAGGTTCTGTGTCCAAATGAGAATAAAATCCTTCAAAGAGGAAAGTTACCAACAAACTTTCAAATCAAAGGAGCTCCACATTCAGAGCAAATGGAACATTGCCGCAAAAAAAATTGTATCACTCTCCTGGGTGTTTGCTTCCAGGAGCAAAACGGCACATAGGTATTCCTGTTGCCTTCTCACAAGCTGTGTGACCTTGAGAGAGATTTTTACCCTCTCTGAAACACCTATATTATTAGAAATAATATCTACCTTGGGAAGGGCCAAGGGGGCATTTTGTTTGTTTTTATTGAGGACTCACTAAAGGAGTTAAGAATATTCTTGGTTATTTGCCAAGAATTTGCTAAACCAGTATTTGCTAAATTAAGGTTTATAAATTCTGAGATATTTATGAGTCATCAGGTGATAATTCATAGCTGCTGAAAGTGAGGGCAGTGTGCACCCCATTGTGATAAGCTCTTTCCTACTGTCTCTTATGCTACTTCTAAAGTCCTCCTTAATGGTTAAATCAACACCCTCAGAAGATGTCTCTGGAGAATGAAGATACTTGCGTAAGAGAGACAGAGGGGTCTGTCCTGACTTCCACCCTCAGACTGTGTTTAAGCCAAAGACACACTCACACTGTGGTCCTGGGCAAATTTCTCTGTCCCAACCCAAATTCATAGTGACAGATTTCTCGTGGAGAGCAGAAGCGCTGGGCTCCCCACCTTTCCCAGGTGTACAAAGTCCTAAGAAGTGTCCCCACAGACCTCACAGCTGAGTGATTCCCCGGGGTCCTGCTGTGAAGTAAGACTGACTCGGGACTGAATCCTCTGTTATTTACGAGCTGTACCATGTCACGCAATGTGCTGAAGCTCTGCTCGGTTTCATTACCTGTAAGATGGGCTAAGAATAGAAGCCTCGTCATGGGTGGCTATGAGGACTGAGATACTGCACACGATGTACTTAGCTCTGACCTTGGCACATAGGAAACCTCTTGATGATAAACAACTATTGCATCCACTTCTTCACTTCAGGTGAAGTAGACAGATCATCACAGAGCCCGTCTTGTCTTTTAAATCCTTGAACATATCATTCATATTCCTTATAAAGGCTGCCCTCGATGATGCCATTATTGAAGCCCACTGGGTCTGTCTATTGTCTGCTCTTGTCCTGGTTGCCCCCCACACATATACTTAAGCCTGACTACTTTGTACTGACTGCTGTACACTGTCTAGCAAAAATTGTAGAACTCACCCCCGGCTCTTATAATGTTATTTATCCAGAAACAATTCACTTTTGCTTCTGCTGGGCAGAGGGGCTGAGAGCACTACAGCCCAGCCCAGTCCCCCAAACTGGGACTGAGATGACCCAGACCCGGGCTCAGTAAGCAGTTCAGGTTCAATGTTAATCATCCACGGTCCCAGCCCCAAACCAGGGTGTTAATAGTGGTATCTCTACCTCAGCAGAATATAAAGTACAAATTCAGCCCCAACCCAGGGTGTTTATACTGATATCTCCCCCTCAGCAGCATATACAGTACAAATTTGATCCTATCCCACCCCCAAGTGCCATCAGCCTGTCCAGAGCTCAGCTACAGTCTTTGAAACCAGCAAATACTCCCAGAGGTAAAGAATCCCAATGCCAAACTCCACCTTCCTGGACCTTTTGCAACTCTTCCAACCCTTGACTTTTTTTTGATACCTTCAGATCTTTTAAAAATTCATTTTGTCTAGCCATCACAGCAGGAAGGCTGATCCTAAACAACCTAGGCCAGAGGTGGGTACTGATGTTGTCTATTTTTTAAATCTTATTCAGGATGGCTGGAGTTTGAGCAGCGTTTAGGGGGTTCAGATAGAAGAAGTGATCGAAAAGTTGGAAGGAGCAGGGAATTTATCTTTAAAAAACTGAATCAGAGGGTGACATTGTCAGATTGGTTGTAAGGTTATCCGGGGGATTGGACTTGGATTGTGATTTGGGGTGATTGAGCCTAAAGGCAGGACAGGGTTGTGCTGGTAAATGGTTGATCTCCAAAAAAAAATTCTGATTTGCAGCATATGTCAATTTCTCTGATGTTAATACTTCCAGAGTGGATGATTTCAAGTCACTGAATGCAAAGTTGGGAAGGGATGCACACAGAATATGATCTCCCTGGCTCTGGCATCCTACATAAGCAGGGAGATGTGGCTTCTCTTTGGGCTTTTTAAACAGAAATCACCCCAATACCCAACTCCTCCTCAGCCCAAATTGTTTACCCCACAGGTTCCGTCCTCCTAGCAGAAAATAATCCCTACCAAAAAAATCCGGTTTATTTGGAAAGCTTAATTCATCATGGTGCAAACATTTCCACTGTGCTCTCTGGGGTTATATTTGTGCCACACAAGCACGACAGGGCTTTGGGTGGACAAGTTTGCATCTTAAATTGCAATGGTTTACTCTCACACTCAGGGTCTTCACCACCTCAGTGTACCTGAGTGGTACACCACCATAGCACATGACAGAGGCAATTTTGTTATCCAAACTTTGTAAATTTTTACTAAGCTAATGGAATCAAAATTCTGGTTACTCTTTCCTAGAGATGGGTAACTATCTTAGTACAAAGAGGAGGGAAAAAGACAGGTGTACTTAAAAGTCTTCTCCTTGTCAGTCTCCACCCACCCTGCCAGGTAGCTAGGTAATTTTAACCAAAGCCAGCAGCTTATCAGAAGCTCCCTACAGCTGCTTACAGGTTTGAGGACAGATATTCTCCTGGGCATCTCTGCCCACCAAGCTGCAGACATCAGGGTGACTTCATCTGCCCTCCCGGCCATCAGGAGACAATGAATAAAGGCAATGGTTACTGATCACTTCTTTACAACAAGCTTGTTCTCTTCCCAGGTCCAAATGGTAAGATTCCTATCAATCTTTTTGAGACCCAGACTCCTCCAATGGAGTTTTTGCTCCAGCAGTTTCTGGGTTTGATATGGATCTGCACTGAAAGTCATCATTTATCAAGTTATCCTGTGTTCCCAGAAGTATGCATGTTTGCTCTTGCCTTCTTCATTGAATGATTAGCTTTATGAGGCAGCTTCTCCACAGGCAGTGAGAGGCGGGGAGAGAGAGGGCCTTGGGGAGGGGACAGCTGTCTCCACCTTGGTGCCTCTGCTTGGCAACTGTTTCTTACCTGTGGTTCTTTGGCTCTGTGTTCTACTCTCTCATACACATCTCACAGGCTCGTAACAGCTCTGTGTGGTGGGTATATCTGCACTCACTTTCAAGATGTACAAGATTGACTTTGGAGAATAAAAAAACTGAAGGTTAGAATTAAATCACTTGCCCCACATTGTGGCTGAGCTAGGATTTGAACCCAGTTCTTTTATTTCTTCTCACACTATGATCCTGCCAGAGAAGTAGCTGATCTTTTCCCTCTCTTCTTCATTATACAGTTCACAGGAGTAAGGATTATATTAGTTCTATGTTGCTCCTTTTGTTTGCACTTACATCTCATAGAGCAATGATCTATTCCATAGTTATTTGGAAATTTTAGAAGGATTTTTGGTAGTAAAGAAAAGGTAATGTTAAAACCCTTCATAGGTGAAAAAGAAAGCTCTTTACCTGGTTACAATTTAGTTTTTCCTGGTCTTCCCCTGTTTTATTACTAGAAGTCCCTCATCCTGGGAAACCCTTCAGTGCCAGGAAAAATGAGATGATTGGGCACCCTATACTGTGAGTCCTTGAAAGGTGCTGACTAGGTGCTGACTAGCGCCCCATTGTAGGTACCAATAATTACCTATCTTCGTTCCTGCTGGTTTAGCCTGTTTTTAGTAGCAAGTGTGGATCATCTATTAGATAGATGAAGCAAGAGAGAGAGAGAGAATACAAGAGCACCCAAAAGCCTTAGTAAGTCATCCACTCAAGGAAAGAGTATATAGCAGATATAATATTAATCAATCATTCATTCTGATCAAGTTAATTTTTACTTAACCAGTCATATTTAATTTATTCCAGCTATATAATCAAGATAGGATCAACATCTAGTAGCTTGAAACTGTTTTCAAACTTGGATCCTAGAAAGCATTTACACTTTCATCATCTCGGTCTTCAGCGCCCCCTCCTTTTTGTTTTCACTCTTGTTTTTCACACACACTAGCTGGAAGTCCAGTGGCATACAGAGGAAACAGATCTGGTGAGCTAACGACTTGTCCAACGCACACACAGGTGGTCCTTCTTGCTCGTCTGTCGTCACTCCCCCGCTCCTCAGTCGGACCATGAGACTCTCCATGCTTTCTGTTCTGAGTCCTGCCACTGCCCAGCCACTCTCTTGGCCTTAGACCGTGATTCCTTCTCCCAGAAATCATGGTGTCACTGGACCTACATCCACTTGTCTTCTGAATTTGATCCAATTCAAGTTCTTGCCCATTTATTTAGCACTTTCTGTGTGCCAGTTTTTATATATTTTGGAGTGAGCCATTTTTAAGCACAGTTATTTCTTCAGTGTATGATTCTGGGTATGGTTCCAGCATCTTCCTTCATACATTTGAAAAAGACAAAAGACCACTACATTTTAACACTTCCCATTGGCGACTGCTACCCCCCTACACCCACCAAGGGGAGGAGAGAGGGTGTGCTGCCCTTGGAATAACGGCTTGTGGTTTATAAAGCACTTCTCCCTCCAAAGTCTCATTCAGGCTCTCGGTCCCGATTGCCTATGTCCCTACAGTGGTTTGAGACAGACTGTCTGCAGTGAGCCTAGCCCGCCCCCCTCCACTGGCTGTCTGGTCCTGGTGAATTTCTTAACCTTTCCATGCCACAGTTTCCTCTTCTGAAAATGTGAGCAATAATAGTTCTTCCTCATACAGTTGCTGGGAGGATTAAATGAGATACAACAGAAAGCCAGGCTTATAGTAATAGTATTGTGTCTATGAAAACTTGAGGGTTTGCCAGCCTTTTCTTATTGAAGAAAGTGAGATCCAAAAAGGATAAATTGGGCCTCCCTGGTGGCGCAAGGGGTTAAGCACCGCACTATGAGGCAATCCACAGCCTCTGCAGCACGAGTTCCATCCCCAGCCGGCCAGAGAGCAACCCACATGGCGCAGCAGACCTCTCCTGTCTTGCTGGCTGCTCCCCTCAGCAGTGTATCTCGGTCAGTCTGCCTGTTCTGTTCCCCACTCTGGCTCTGGTGAATCCTCTCGCACCCCCGCATCTCTGGCCTGTACCCCAGCTCTTGTATGCATAAATCAATAAATCTTAAAAAAAAAAAAGGATAAATCATTTGCTCATAAGAGGCCAACATAAAATTAAAAACTCGGTCTTGAAACCATCAATCTTAAGGCCTTTCCCTGACCCACACGTATCGTAACCAGAGGTTGCAAACTGGTAGCTCTTAGACTAAATGTTTTCTTACTTCATTGTTTTGCGTAAGCAAAAGACTACACATAATGAAACCAGAATATCTGATTCTTCTTGAAAAATGAGAAGTTCTAGCCACCTGACCTGCATTCCTACTGACAACCATCCACTGGAAATAATTAGTGACAACTGCTAATTCTCTGCAGTCCTTACCCTTCCCTAATACCCCTCAGATCTTATGACTGAGTGCAGATTCTATTAATATTTCTCACTGGGCTCACACTGTACTGTCTCTCATTTTATAAAAATATTTCTCCAGTCTCCATGTCTCAAACAATGAAAATGACCAGTAGACTCTTAGAGCTCAGTAATTTTGCTCACAGCAGGCAAGCTTCCTCTGTTTACCTGGTAGCCTGGCAGGCACTGGGCTTGCAGCCCCTTTCTCAGAACAGCTGCATGATCTTCCCACAGAGATTGCTGTCTCTGCAGAAGCCAAGTCTCCCAGACAGGCCTTGACACAAGGACATACATGCCCTTGAAGTTTCCCTGGACTCACTCTTTTGAGCATCTGGTAAACACTAGCAATAGCGATTTTCTCTATTTCAGATGGAAAAATCAGAGTGGAAGGAGCTTACCTAAAGCCATGGAAGGGCCTGATGGGATACAAGTTTTGCCGAGGACGCCCAGCCTCTGTTTCCAGACTGAGCTGCTGCACAGAAAGGAGGAGTACCTCCCAGTAGCTGTGCCACCAGTGCCTCCCAGGGTGAAGTTGCTCCTGCCTTCCTGAACACCTGAAGAGAGGAAGAGGAGGAGCTGTGGCCGCCTTCCCACACACCCATGTGGGCTGGCCATCCCAAGGAGGTGTGCAGGCCAGGCTTCCAGAAGGGTGACTCATACTAATAGGAGCCCAACTGGTTCCTATCTGTGTAAATCTGGAGATGACATGTGGGGAACTGAGCTCCATTAGTGGGCTGGACCTTTGTGCCCACCTAATCCTGACTATTGTCAGCTTACCACTCCTGCATCCCTTCATCCAGACAACTGACTTGCATGCCAGGCACTCTGCCGAGCACTGGGAATTAGTCAGATAGGTCCTTGATATTCCAAAGGAGATAGGCAGGAAATGAGCAAACAAGTAAGTTAACTCATACGGTAGTAAGTGTTATAGGGGAAATCACAAGCATGTTTTCACCTATAAACTGGGTGGGAGCTGCTTTAGGGCTCATGGTCAGGAAGTCCTCTCTGAGAGATGATGTTTGAGTTGAGACCTGGGAGTTGTCAAGGAAGAGGAAGAGTGTTCTAGGTGAGGGGAACAGCAAGCACACAGGCCCTGGGTTGGGCATATCCATGGTTTGTTTGAGGGTCATGTGGAGGTTAATTTGACACAAGGCTTAGGGAGCACAAGGTCTCATCTACTCTGCCAGCTGCCTTCAGGCTCCATGCCCTGGCTGCTGCCATGATGCTGTCCATGAGGTCAGACACACTCTCCTTACCTCCTCTGGAAGACCCTTCTCTTTGTTATCCAGAGCTGACCTGCTATCTAACTTCATGTCCCCGGACTCTGCCATCAGGGAACAGATAACTCAGGAATCCTTAAACTGTTCAGTTGTCTCATGGGGAGCAGTGGCAAGGGCCCCTTTGGCAGATGGAAAGTCTGGGTCTGAACCCCAAGTGTGCAACTCACCAGGTGTGTGTCCCTGGACACAGCACTTCTCCTCCCAGGACTTTACTCCCGGCTCTACTTTAGGTTTGGTGTTGGCTGAGAGAAAGGATGACATGGAGGCAATAAAATACACTTAAGCTCTGTGCACTGAAACCTTAGAACACTGGAGTAGAGGGTGAAAGGAGAGGTTAGCCTGCCCCAATCCTCCTCTGCTGGAGAAGGACAGGGCTCTCTATCAAGGAAAGACAGGCCTCCCCCACTTGTAGAAGGGCTAATCCTTTACGAACATCTCAAGAGGGATTTGTGGGAGGCCTTCATTTTCCCCTAACCCTGTGGCCTTGGCTCATTCCCAGGGTCCCATCACTCAGCACACAAGGCCTGAATTCTGGCTGGAAGGTTCAGGGGCCAGACCTGGGCAGGGCACTCTGACCGTGGTGCTCCTAACTACAGGGACTTCCCAAGGGCCTCACTTCCTGAAGGCTTCAGCTTTGGCTCATGAGCCTCAAGGCCAAGGTCTCCTCTGAGCCTGGGCTGGGAATTTACCAAACATGCCTGTTTTGTAAAGAATCAGGAACTATATCTCATAAACCTGAAAGTTGGAAGAGCAACCTGCCTATGGAACCCCCCTTATCTCCGTGCTGTGCTTCTCTGTCTTTACATCAGGAGGACCACTCTGTGGGGCCAGCTCTGGTGCCAGGAGTCTCAGACCCTGGTCTATGGACCACATCTGTGTCATTCTAGGAACATCAAACTTCATGTCTCTGGACTCTGCCATCAGGGAACAGATAACCCAGGAATCCTTAAACCATTTGGTTGACTCATGGGGAGCAGTGAGAGTAAGACTATTGCCCACTTTGCAGAGTGCTTGGGGAGGGGGCCTGACTCAAAAAACACAAGTGCTTAGTACAGAAGAAGCATCACGTAGGTGTTAGCTATTGTTCTCACAGGGTCTGCTTCTGATTGCTTCCCCGAGGAGTTAGGCATCTGGCCTAGTCTGGGATCAGTGGACATGGTAAGCCTGTCTGGGGAATTCCTGGAGGCAGGAGGTAACCAGGTGGCAGGTGTAAAGAATGGAGGAGGGAGAGGTTGAGGTTATTAAAACCCCCATCTTGGATTGAGTGTTGTAGGTGAGATATCCATGGCCCCAAAGGGAAGTCAGACCATGGGAATACAAGTTTGGGTCACTGGTCAGACTCAATAGCAAGGCCTTTGTGTGCTATGTGAACACCAAAGGAATGAATGAGTCCTTTCATGGCAGCCAGGGAGAGAGGCACCCAAGGGGCATTCTTTCTGCTAGTTTAGGCACTTGAGGCCTAAAACAATGAATTTGAGCTTAGAAAAGAGATGGCATCATTTGCAATGCAGATGATGGTAAACTGTTAAGCTGTTTCCCACGGTCTTAGATAAAACCCCAAATCCACAAATGACCCATAGCCACAGCTTGGTTCAGACACATCTTGCAAAACAATGCCCTTGGTGCTCTGAACTCCAACCACGTGGCCTTCTTCGTTCCTCAAGTGTAGCCTCTTCTTTCTGCCTCAAAACCTTGACAGGGTTGTTGTTGGTATGACTACCCTCCCTTCCCACACTCCACTGACCTGTCAATTATCCTCACCTGGAAGACCTGCTCTGTGTCACACCTGCCTTCTTGGCAGGTGACAGTTTACCATTATATCTCTGACTCATAGCACAGGATGTGCCACATAAATGAATAAAGGAATAGATGAGAAGCTCTCTTTCTCTCTCTCCACACATACACACACACACATTCATACATCTCTGCAGGTGAATAAAACCCTCAAACATGACATTCACAAGTGACCAAACACACACGTTCATATCAATTAAGGTCAGACTTGTAGACCTAGTTTAACCCATGAGCCCTTTTTCTGGGAACTCCGCTCACCACCACCACCACCACCACAGCTCATGGGACCCAGCCCCACACAACTGGGTCCGACCATGTCTCCAGCTGTAGCTGGATGTCCTGTGGTCCGAGCTACTTCAAGCTAATCTACTCACTGCAGGGAATAAGGAACTAGAACCAAAGAGGCCAGGCTTTGGTTTGGTAACTGCTCTCAAACTGAAACTCTGAAATCCATGAACTTTCCACAGATGCACAGAAAAGCAGAGAAAGCCACCCAGCATACGGGAAGTGAAGATCAAAATAGATGGATATCAGTGTAAAAAAAAAATAACAGTATGTAGGGTAAGGGAAAATGTCAGGCTTTTCTGCCCTCCCGCCATCAGCACAAATGATGGATCCTTGAGGTCCTGAATGCATGCCTGATGGCGGGTACCTGGAGTAGGGTGTGGGCATAGGTAGATGGGATTCACCTGGGCTAAGACTGTGCTTTTTAAGGACAGTGTCACGGGGACGCCAGCAGCAGCAGAAGCTGAAAGAGAAGCCCGAAGCAGAAGCAGAGAACTCCAGAGAGCCCAGATAGAATGAAGATTTGCGGGGGGCTGGGAGGACTGCCAGCCTCCCAGCCCCCCAGCACCCCTGCCTGCCATGTGCCTGGTGAACCCCAATAAAAAACCTGCAAAAACCACTGAGGACTCTGACTCCTCCTTTACCCGGTCTGCTGGATCAGAAAACCTGCGCACTGGTCCAGTCCTGCCCTTTACACAGTAAAAAACACAACAAAGCAAAAGCAGACAATTAATTATAAATCAGAGACATCCTGCAGGGGAGGAGGCGGGAGAGGGATCAGAGGGAGGGAGGGAGGGAGGAGCACGGGGGACTGAGGTGATGGTGCACACGGGTGCCTTGGGGAAGGAAACTGTGGGGACTACACCTGAGTGGGTGGGGGGATGCAAATATTGTTTAAAAATTAACAATGATTTAAAAAAAATAAATTATAAAAAATAAGTGTTTTTAAATAAACTTAAAAAAAAAAAATAGATGCAGAGAGAAGGTCATTGACTTCCAGGCTGCCTTCACTCCTTATCACTTCCTTATCACCTGGGGGAAGTAATCAGTTAGCTATTGAGGACAATAGCTAATACCTAGGTGATGCTTCTTCTGTACTAACACTTAACGGTTTTTGTTTTTGTTTTTTCAGTCTCCCCACCACCCCCCCACCCCCAGCACTCCACAAGGTGGGCAATAGTCTTTAAAATCTCTCTCGGGACGTCCCACTGCCCTTCCCATTACAGTGTCCTCTCTCAACACTCCCCATTACACCTGAGCCACCTTGAGTATGTCTGCAAGCAAACCTTACTTTAATAGTCCTACAAAAGCCAACAAGCAACCTACCAGGAACCTGAGGAGTCAATGAAAATGGAAGTACAGAAGTGCACAGGCTGACTAACAGAAGGGACCACTTCCTGCATCTGGGAGGCGCATTCCCATTTACAAAGGCCCAGACCTGAGTCCATAGGTTCAGTGGAGCTTGTCTGGCATTCTCTCTGCCCAGCCATTGACCTGTCCTCAGCTGAAGGGCAGGGGACAAAAGACCCAAGTCAGAACAACCCGATCCTCCTGACGCTGAAGGAGGAAGGGCTGTCGCTCTTGGTAGCGATGTCAGTTCAATCTAGGTGAACACTGGTCCCTGGCAACATCAATCACAAAAACTGTAACAAAACCTAATGCACAATTGCTCCCTCTCCACGAAGATTGGTCCCCCCCATTCCTGCTAATGATGGAGGACAGAAATAGGAAAAAAAACTGAAAGGGAGGTGGGCACAAGACCAGAAACCTGGCTCACAAAATGCCAAGAGCTGGAGGTGGGGGTAGAAGGGATTAGCATCGCCATTGACCCAGTTTAGGCCCACTGCCTAGATTACAAAGCGTAAGACACAAGCAGGTATCAGACTGCTGTAGGGAGTGTCTCGAGCACAGGCCCAAGGGTAAAGATATGGAGATGAAGCCCATTGTGGAATCTCCAATTCCAGTCCCTGGATCCTTTCAGTTTCTGCAGTTATCCAAAATCAGCAACTAACCGAAGGCTGTCAAGAAGTGACCCCTCCCAAACAGAAGAAGAGTATATCAATGCAGTCTCTGCACAGTCTTGGGGCAGCACTCTGTAGGGTAAGGAAAAATATCAGGCTTTTCTGCCCTCCCGCCATCAGGATAGATGAGGGAACCCTGTGATCCTGAATGCATGCCTGATGGCGGGCACCTGGAGTGGGTACACCTGGGCTAAGACTGTGCTTTTAAGGGCGGCGTCACGGGGACACCAGCAGCAGCAGAAGTCAAAAGTAGAAGCCAAGAACGAACAGAAGTCGAGAGCAGAGAAGCCAAGAGAAGGCCGGAGAGCCCACAGAGTGAAGACCTGCTGGGGGCTGGGAGGCCTGCCAGCCTCCCGGCCCCCCAGCACCCCTGCCTGCCATATGCCTGGTGAACCCCAATAAAAGACCTGCAAAAAACCACTGAGGACTCTGACTCCTCCTTTACCTGGTCTGCATGGGATCAGAAAACCTGCACCGTGTCCGTTCCTGACCCTTTACACACTCCCACTGCCCACCTGTGACTGTGCAGTGCCTCTATTCACCAACTGTCTCCTCTGCAGGGTAGCACCTTCCTGCCTGCCCATGCCCTGTACTATGTAGGGGCTTCTCTTCACTGACCTCCCTCAGTGGAGGCAGGTCTCCTCAAGGCCGCCTGCCTATAACCATGCAGGCCTCTCCCAGCAAACCTGTCCCTTTCAGGGCAGCTCTGCCTGCCTGCTTGTGTCTATACAAGTTTTCTTTATTCCTCCCACCTTTTCCCTAACAAACCTGCTCTTTAA
Source organism: Talpa occidentalis (assembly GCF_014898055.3). Lineage (NCBI taxonomy): Eukaryota > Metazoa > Chordata > Mammalia > Eulipotyphla > Talpidae > Talpa > Talpa occidentalis. Next base: position 96,316,302 of record NW_023604861.1, read on the forward strand.
ATATAACTAACGTCTCTCTTGTGGAGAAACTAGCCTGGGAAACTCGCCATGTGTTGCTGAAAGGGGAGCTCTGGTGAAAGCTTTCCCAGAATGAACCAAGGACCCTGCACTCCAAACCTCACTGACTCCAAGAATGACAACACTAAGTGTTTGTTAGACCTGAGGACCCAGTGGTGAGCAAGGTGGGCCTGTTCCTGTCTCAAGGGGCTCAGTCTTCACACCTCCAGATAACTTCAGCACAGGATGATATGAGTGTGGATAAAAGAAGCACGGGATTTTGTGGGAGCAGAAAGCAGGGGATAGCCCACCTAGACTTGAGGGTGATCAGGAGAGCAAGAGGGGACAGGTAGGGGAGGAGGAAGAAAAGGAAGACCCCAAGGGAGAGGAAGCACAATGGGGGGTTGGGGGAAAGTTCTTGGACAAGCCTATGGGGCCAGGAGGGCGAGTGGGCTTGAGTAGCTCCTTACTCTGGGGCTCTAGGCTTGGGGCTGAGTTGGGGGTTCTTGGACCTGCCAAGAGGGGGAATTGGGGGCTGCAATCTGATTGGAAGTAGGAGAAAGGCTAGCAACTCTTCAAGTTGTATTTTACCTTTACATTGTATGCTTATCTGGAAGAAGGGGAGTTGGTTTGTGGATGGTAATTTGAGATCCCAATGACCTCAAAAAAGCAACTTGAGCTAAAGTATTTCTCAGTTGGCTGCTTCATGTAACAGGGTGCCAGGGTCCTGGGAAGTCCTGTATCACCTGAGAATGCTTCCTTTTCTGAGAACAGGGCCTTTCACAGAGAAAACAAAAGCGTTCACATCACGGGATCTCCAGAATTCCTGGAGAGACTGAGCTACAAGCCTCTCCGCGCTCGATGACAGGAAGGTGCACTTGACCTGTGGTCTCTTCTGAAGGATTGCATCATTGTGGAAAGGGGGCTGGGCCTAGAAACAAAACAATCCAAAATGTGGGGCTGCCCCAGACCTAGACACTGCCCCATTTGGCTGGAGCCCAATGCAGGGGGCCAAGGTTACAGACTTAGACCTCACGAGGCCTGTCTGCCTGTCTCGGTCTATTGCAGAAACACAGGGCACACTCCTAACCCAGACCAGTCTCTCTACTCCCTGGAAAGAGAACTTTGAAGGTATGGTTCCAGGTAAATTCACTCACCTTGGTGGTCCATGTCTGACTGAATCCTGGGGCAAGTTAGGGATAATTAGGCAGCCTCAAGGACAGTGCAGGGGCTTCAGGAGAGTTAAGGAAGGCTCCAAAGATAAGGACAACAAATCAAACACCCCAGGACTTATGACATTAGGGACTTACTTTACGACCTTAGGGGTCAACAACACCTTCCAAACAGAGGGCAATGAAGAAAAAAAGATAAGGGCTGGGACACAGACTTAGTTCTGGGCACAGAGACATTTAGGCACTGAGTGAGACCACCGAGAACTGACTAATCACAAGGAGAATGGTGGAGCTTTAGAATAATTAGGGAAAGAAGGTCTATATTTCCTGAGACTTGGCTCCACTTTGGTTCCCTTGCCTCTCCCTGGCCTGGTTCCATGGCCTGGGAGTCCCACTTTATTTCTATTCCTTTTCTCCTCAATAAATTTTTTCTTTCCCTAAACAAATCTGCCTCTTCTCGCTTGCTTGCCTGAGTGTCTGCAAAGTTCCTGCTGCGGCTTCGTGAGGCACCAACACATGGTGGTGTAGTGGCTGGGACTCAGCACTGCCACTGCTGCCTGGGATCCGTTCTTGGCTGGGAGACTAGGCCTGTAAATTTACAGTTCCAGTATCATGACTAACAAAGGATGGATTCAAGCATACACATAGAGCCAGTACAGACTAACATGCAGGACATTTATTGGGAATTCACATCTGTGTGGTGTAAGGAAAGAAGACCTGAGCAGAGACCACAATGAGATACCATATCATACCTATGAGAATGGCCCATATCAAAACAAACAAAACAACAAGTGCTGGTGTGTGGGTCTGCTACTCCTAGGCAGCCTATTCGGCTGCCATTTTGTCACCTAAACAAGGTCAAAGTGGCCTGGCCAGTTACAAACAGGAGCCCAACCCTTCAGCCCTTCAAATCAAACAAGAGCACAAAGCTGGATCACACTGGGAAGGTTGTGCATCATGAGGTATGTCCGGAACGCCCGGGGGGCTGAGGACCAATGCATAACATGTACCTCACAAGGTATGTCCAACGGAATGCCCAGGGGGCTGAGCACTGATACATTACACGTACACCCGACTTATACATCACGAGGTATGACGGGAATATCCGGGGAGCAGAGGAACAATGTATGACAAGGGACCCCAGAAGCTGATCAGTGGAACACCTTGTGATAAGATTAGAACCATGGCTGGGGATTAGGGTGTGTCATCAAGTAGATAAGAAGTGCCTGGAGGGCAGACTCACAATCCCTGATCTTCTACACCCTTCCCTTTTCTTTAATCTTCTTCCCCTTAATCGCCTTTTGCTCCTCCCCCTTACAACCAATTACGTGTGTCAATAAAAGGGCCAGCATCTTGCTCTTCAGCAGCATCCTGCATTATGTAGCCTGCTCCACGACTCCCATTTCTTTATCAGTGTGGTGTTGCCCAACGCAACACTGGTGAGGATGCAGAGAAAGAAAACCCTCCTACACAGCAGGTGGGAATGCAAACTGGCCCAGCCCTTACAGAAAGCAGTATGGCGGTGTCTCAGAACATTGAACATGGATCTGCCATTCATCCCAGTGATTCCACTCCTAGACATCTATCCAAAAAATTCAAAAACACTAATTTGAAAAGAAACTTGTACTCCTATGTTTATTGTAGCACTATTTACTATAGCTAAACTATGGAAATAACCTAAGTGGCCCAGATGAGTGGATTAAGATGTGGTATATATACACAATGGAGTACTATGCAGCAATGAAAAACATAAACTCATGCCATTTGTAGCAGCATGGATGGAGCTTAAAAGGATAATGCTAAGTGAAACAAGTCAGAAGGAGAATGATAAATACCAGATGGTGTCACTAATATGTGGAAAATAAGGTAACTAGATTAGCAGCAGATAAAGACAAGCTGAAAAACTAACCCTTGATATCTGACTACAGAACTGAGACACCAAGTGGAGAGGACGTGGGGGAGGGAAAAGAATAAAGAGGGAAGGAAGCACAATGGCCTATGGTGGTAGAATATGGATGAATTGGTGGTGAGTGCTCGATGGTGGTAATACCTTATGGGAGTGTTAGGGGGAAATGATGTCCTGAGCTAATCCCATACATGCTTTGTGGACCCCACCCCCACTCCAGACTAAAGCCATCAAGACATTGGGAAAGACAAATCCCGTCACCACCAAAGGGAGGGTGGCTGGGACCTGAGGGTGGAGTTGGGCAGCCAGGTTGGATATAAAAACCAAACACGTGGGCCTTGGGCTGGCTCACTATCGCTCGCCTCCTGGCTACACAGCTCCTGGCTTGCAGCCAGCTCTCAGAGCTCCATTTTGGGATTCCTGATCAGCGGATCGGGTAGGACTTATTTAAAACTTGGTCTCCCACTTTTCTCCCTGAGCTATACATTTCCTCATTTCCCCTTCCCTTGTAAATAAACCTTTTATTAACCTTTCGCGTGTGCCTGCAGTAGAGCATTGATAAGTCCTTTTAAGCGCGTGGGTGAGGACCCACAGTCAGACACCCTGTTTTGTATCGGGGTTGCTCTGCAACAGGAGTACCCCAATATTAGCTCAGTTAAAAATTAATTGTGAAAAACAAACCAAAAATCCATTCCTCACAGCACAAAGCCTAGTTTCCTCTTGTTTACTTAAAATTAGGTAAAATGCGCTGAAAATAATAAAAAGTGCTCAATGAATGATAGTTATTAAATACAAGGGAAAAGAGAGAGAGAGAGAGAAAAACTGCCTTGCAGTTACAATATACTTCAGGAGGTGGGTGGCCCTGGCCAGGCAACTGGGCCTTCCCATCCTCACACTGACTGGTTACTGGATACAGGTTTCCCAGGAAAAGAGATGTGGCCTCTTTAGCCATGGGCCATTCTCATAGAAACAAGCAGAAAATGTGGGCAGCACACCCTAGGACCTATGGAAATAATGACCACACCATGCTATCTCAACAGTCTTCAGAATATATTACTGTTTTCTTCATTTTATTTATTTTTCTTTTTGTTACTAGGATGCAGTATTTTCAGACTTCCTTCAAATTCAATGTTTGGATTGCAAGGACATTGGGCAACACAGTAACAAATAAGAAAGAGAGAGAGTTATTTTGTTGGGCTTGATAAAGAAAGCAGGTGATACGTAAGTACCATCAGTCTTATTGACTAGTAGTATTTGATCTAAATTAAAATTTAAGTTCAGTTCTTATTAATCTACTGACAGTGCTATCTAGTGGCAAGAAGCTCATAACAGACAGTTTCAGTAATCGAAGGGAATGTAGTCACTGCCTACTATAAGGTTTTAGTGCTTTAATACATGAGGTCCCTTAGCAGGCATGGGAGAGGAATGCTAAGAGGAATTTAAAAGAGGAATTCCTTTAAAAGAACCACATTCTCTTGTTATCTTTGCCAACAGATAGCTAATCTGGACATTCCTGGCTAAAACTAAACCAAACAGTAACATTTAGAAAGAACAAAGCCTCATCTCTTTTTCTTCCTCCCTTATCGAGGCGCCTGAGAGTCATGTGCTGGATCAGGATCCCTTACGACCACGTCACAGAGCGGCAGGAAGACATAGTTACGATGGGGAAATGGACAGTTGGTGAACTGGGTGGAACTGGCCTTGAAGAGAAATAGAAGCGATGACACAAATGCTAGCACTCTTTTGCTTTCATTTAAATACTCTCAAAATTATCAGTATTTTCTCTGACCAAGTTCTCTAAAAATTGGACCCCGACCCTAAACATCTTCGGCCTTATCTCATGACAGGACTATAACCACAAAGAAACACTCTGCTTAGCTGACTTGCGTTATGAAGGTATCCCTGGAACAAGGGCTGTGGTGAAGGGAACTAATACTATGATTTGCAAAATTTGTCTTTGTTCATGTGACCAGGGGAAGGAACACTATGCTTCCCCCATCATCTATAATTGTATATTTAAATAGAGATATTTACCAAAAGGAGTATTTGAGGAAGACAAAATAAGAGATATTCACTATAAATAGGAACATTTCCTTCTGAGGTTGGACAGTAATGAGGAATACAGATTATTACCACATCATGAACTCCCAACTACTTATATAGTAAGAAGATACTATCATAAAATGAAAATCTTATTTTGAAAAGTTCCAATTATTTCTGATTCTAAGGCAAAATTATACATTAACATATCAATCAATCATCCATTTATTCCTGTTTGCTATTTTTTTACAAGGATCCTAAATTAGCTTTTTCATGTGAATTGCTGCCTTCTTACTCTATTTTATTTAATTTTTAGAAATTGTTCATCGCTTCATGTGTTTGTTATCTAATCCCAACTAAATCAAAAAGACTTGGTTTAGAATTACTGAATCATAGCTTTGAAACTTAAACAGTTTACTTCATCTTTCTTCTTACCACATAAAGGCTGATGTTGGTTACGGGACAAACTTGAGATTACTCAGAACTAGCTGACAGACATTAGTATCTTTATATAATATTTTTAAAGCTTTTGTACACACATTTTTTCCAAGTGATTCCAACATTTTTCCCCATTACTATTCCTCATATCCCCTTCCATTTCTCTCTCTAGACTCAGAGTCCTCACAGTGTTTGTTTATGTCTACTAGTCTTTGTAAGTATTTTACTTTGTGTAAATGTATTTTACTTTGTGTAAATCTGCTGTGTAAATGTCCAGATGTAGTGACCATAGAATTTCCTTCATTAATGCCCCTGTGCACCATCACCACAGTCCCCTGTCCTCTTCCCTCCAAGTTTTAAAGTCCAGTTGGATAACCTATCTTTCATCCAATAATTTTAATTTGTGTTTATTTTTTGTAATCTCTTTGCACTTCTTTTACTACCTTAATTTTTAGTTTCCATTTTAGCCCCCTTTCAACACTTCTTTATTTTTCCTGTCTTGCCTTATCTGTAGGAAGGGTTTTTTTTTTTAATTCCAGTTTCCCCTCCCTACTCACTTAGAAGTTACATTACTCTGTTTCAATTCTTTTGTCATCACTATTGAAATTTCACCATGAATATTTTACTTTTCAGGCTCTAAAGTTAATAAATATATAAACATCATTCCCCAAACTACATGCCTCTGTGAATCATTCCCCTCCCAACTTGCATGTTATTGTTGAGTGACATTTTAGTTTTCGTTCTGTCTTTTTCCTATCTCACATTTAGAATATTTTTTTAGCAAATAAGAAAAGGTTTGTTCCTCTCCCCTGTCCATTCCTTCTTTTATGTAGAAAATAACATCCTTGACTATTTTCCCATGTGTGTTTTTGGAGTCATACAACTTGGAAAGAAAAACATTAAATTCCAGTAAATAAGGGGACAAAGGAAAATTTACCAAAAAAGTGGAGGAGATCAGATGGAAAACAAAAATATATAAAATGTTTAACTTCCATGATTAACAAGGAACCATAATTAAAATAAGACATTTACACCTAATGAATTAACAAGAATTAGGAAAAACACACTTCCCAACATTCTTGAGATTGCTGTGAAATTTGATGCCAGCGATAGGCTAGCTTCCAATTTCTTCCGAAGGTAATTGTGTGACGAATAGCAAAGCCACAAAATATAATGAAGCTTTGATTCATTAAACCCATTTCAGGAAATCTTACCATAGAAAATAATCCAAAAGCTAAAACTACATGATTATGTCAGCACAGATGAAAACAGCAAAAAGAAACTTCTATGTACAAGGAAAGAAAATGAATTAATAATGCTACATTTATGGAACATCGTGTGGCCAGTGAAATATTTAATTTCAAAGTATGGGTAGCAAACAAAAAATGTATAGTACACTCTTAATGTCATCTCACCCACGTAAGTCTCAGAAAAGGGAAGAAGTTTTTTGAGGTGCACGATTCTCAGAGGACAGAGAACTAGCATGCAATTTCTCTCTATTTTACAAAAAATCTGAGCAGATGTCTGTGCCTCATGAGAGGATGACCGTATTGTATGAGTAACTAACTGAGAAACCTGTGACTACGGAAACAGTTTACAGTTCTGGTCAAACAAATCTCACCAAAAATGTTACTCTTGACACATGCTTAGTGAGCAACATCATGACTAGTGAATGCAGTGATAAGTAGGCCCAAATGTCTGCCTACTTGGTTCTTATGAGGAATGATGTATAATCATCAGGGCTCAGCTGAGAAGATTAGTTTTCTTTTCACAGGACTTGCAGTCATCATCCTGCCAACAGTATTCCCTTATATCAGAAGCTCTTGACTCATCATGGTTGTCAACCTACTCACTCTTCCCAATCATGTCCACTATTTCATGCCTTTGCCTACTTCTCCCTCCACCTAGAAAACCCTTCTTCTGTCCATAAACTCATCTCCCCTGAGCTCCCAGATCATCTCCTTGAGAAGGCCCTCTCGGCCATGCAGTCCCCATCAGTGCTTCCTCCCAGAGTTTCCATGCCCTTCTTTTTATGCCCACGTTGCCACACCGTTTTATTGTGAGTTAATTTCATTTGATTCCCCACTGGGAGTTTCTTAAAATCAGAACCATGTTCAATTTATAGCCAAAAGGATCAAATATGGGGACAGCCATTAGGCCAACTTCTGTGGTGTAAAGACCATGACTCATCCTCTGTGTCCCCAACCATGTCAAGCCTATGGTCTGATACACTGCTTACAGACATCTTGTCATGCACTGCTTCTCCTGGGACAGGATTCAACTGGCATCTGTTGATGTGAGTATGAATGTGTCTAATTGTTATAGGGCAGCCCCGATACAGGACATCCTTTCCCCCTAACATAACCATAAAATAATCTCCAGTCAGCTAGCTTTTAAGAAAGAACAAGATCGGAGCCTCCCTGGTGGCGTGCTGAAGCCTCTGAAGCATGAGTTCAATCCCCGGCCGGCCAGGGAGCAACCCACATGGCGAAGCAGACCTCTCCTGTCTTGCCCGCTGTTGCCCTCAGCAGTGTGTTTCACTCCGTCTGCCTGTTCTGTTCCCTGCTCTGTCTCTAGTGAATCCTCTCACCACCCATATCTCTAGTCTGTACCCCAGCTCTTGTATGCGTAAATAAATAAATCTTTAAAAAAGAAAGAAAGAACAGGATCCTGGGGCAGAAAGCTCTTTCCTCTGTGAGTGGCCTTTCCTGGCTTCTCAACCCTCATTTGCCCAGCCCCCTTTCTATCCCTAGGAAAAGTCTCCTTTGATTTCTGCGTGTTTTTCAGTTCTCCAGCCTTACCATTTACTCTGGGAATTCAATAAATTTCTGTTTAAATTAGGCTGAGTCTATTTTCATGACTTGCCCCACAGAATCCTGGCTGATACACACAGATCTGTCAACAGTGATCAGCTTATCTCACCAACATTGTCAACACTTCCCATGCCATGTATACCTTTTTGTTCCCTGCGTGTGTGAGAGCTATCATATGTGGTACAGGAGATAATTGCAGACCTCAGATTAATTTTTTTATTTATTAACAAGTATGTGTTTATTATTTTAAAGTGTAATAGAAACACATGTAGCTAGCATATTGTGATTTCAAGAACATCAGTATTCAGGAGGAGTCTAAAATGGATGATTCAGGGGAAGGGGTGAAAACAGGGAGGGAGGGTAGCATGATGGACTATGGGTGCTTTGGTGGTAGGAAGACTATGGTAAGCACAACTGAAGGAAGAAAGCCTATATTGTGAAAAGACAGACAAGGATGTGAAATAATGGTACATCATTAATAATAAAAATAAAATAAAACAGATAATTCCTATTTAAAAAAAATGTCCATCATGTCATCATGTCATTTTCTGTCCACCAAGTAAACGAGCTTCCTATTGGAGACATGTTCCCCACAGTGATGTCTTGGTAAGAAGTAAGGTTCTGCTTTACATTTATTCGGGGAAAAAAGCAAATACTCTTTTTCTTTTCCAGGAGAGAGAGGAGGACTAGTGGGCATATGATGGAATACAGGTCAACTCGGTGCAAGCACTATTGAAAATTGCGTGAAGATTCCTCAAGAAGTTATGACCAGAAAAACCACATGATCCACCTTTCCTACTGCTGGGTATCCGGTATCTGTTCAGAGAATAACAAAACATTAATCAGAAGAGATATCTGCTCCTCCACATTCATGGCAACATTATGCACTATAGCTAAGAGTTGGGAACAACCTAAGTGCCTAAGGTGAGTAGATAAGGAAGGTATGGAGTATATACACAGGGGAATACTTACTGAGCTATTTTTCCAAAAAAAAAAGATGAAACCCTGCCATTTACAACAACCCAGGAGTAACTAAAGGGCATAGAGCTAAGTGAAACAAGTCAGATACAAAGATAAACATCATATGTGATATATAAAAAAAACGAGGAGCAAAAAAACTTTTAGACTAAAAGAGCAAAAGGGACTAGAAGAGAAAGGGGATAAATAGAATAAAAGGGGTCAGTTATATAGTGATGGATGGAAACTAGAAGTCCACGGGCAAACATAAGGTAGTACATACAGAGGTTGATTTATACATGAAACATAAATAATAAACCAATATTACTTCAATTTAAAAAAAGAAAGAAAAAGGACTCTTCCCCCATATGCATCCACACAAAAGGCAAGTCAACTGGTCGCTCCTACTGAGGACCTTGGATTTGAGGGACAGAGACACAGAAAGCATTGTAACCGGGGGTTGGTGGCACAGGTAGTCACCATGTCCCTCCTCACTTGACAGATAAGTGTTTTGATGAAGCACTAAATGAGATCCACCATGTTGAAGTAATTTTTCCAGGGTCACATGGTTATTGAAGAGTCAGTTCATTGTGAGCAAGGCCTTCTTCCCACTGCCCCTAGCCCCTTGGTGCTGTGTTCTGCTGACTACACTCCCCAGTAGGAAAATGTTGGATTTGTCGTTATGAACCAGCCACCACACAAATACTAGTCCCACAATCCTGATTTAAGTTGGACTCTGAGCTGCAAGATGGCAATCCCTTCACTGAAGAGGAAGAGTGAGTGTTAGCTCAGCTCTCTAGCAGGGACACAGAGCCCAACAAAGACTGCACAGTCTGACAAGATGACAGGGGCGTGGGAGGAGTAACCACTCTGCAGAGTTTGGGCTTATTTCTACTGTCGTGCATGGGCCATTTCGGGTTGTGATGACTCAGTAGGTGTGGGAAGCACAGTGCCTGTGGTTGCTCAGCACCCTTCCAGCTCATTCTTGCAGCACCTGGAAAGCTGAAACCCTCATGTCTCAGACATCCTTGTAACTAGAGTTTCATATGTAATCTCAGTTCTGCCAGACAGACACATTCATGGGAGACTTGAATTTGGAATGCATTATTTGGGGGAAATCGTCCATTTTCGTGCTGCAGATTTTAGCTAGTACAAATTTCTGGTCTCCAAATTGTGGGTAAGACTGTGGTACTGGAGCCTGCAGCCTTGGCAGCTGCTTCCTGAACCCTGCACTGGGCTCTGGTGGTGCCAGCAGCTGCGACAGCATCTTCCTGATTGTGGCAAATGTTATAATTTCCCCAACAAGCCAGTTCTAGAGTGTTCTACAGGGGGCTATTTCTGGACACCCAATCTGAAGTCCATGTCTCTGTTTCATCTGATTTTATAAGACCCCAATTCTTTATTTGAAAACATTTTCTGATTCAATCTGTCAGGCTATTTTCTGTTACCTAAAATTGAATCTTGACAAATGAAATAGCATTTCACCACCTTCCTCTACTCTGTGATTTAATACTTATTCTTCATTTTATCTAAATATTCTTTTGTTGTGATTCTGTCTGGGCAACCCCTACTTTTATCTCAAAGTTTGTCTCAAACATCACCTCTTCCTTGAAGCCTTCACTGCCTCTTTCAGTATGACTTACTTATTGTTCCTCTTTATCACTACGCACTCACCATCTCTCTCTCTCCTTTCTCTTTCTTTCATCCTTTTTTTCCATTTATCTTTCTTTAATTTATTCACTCGTCACATATTTATTAAGCACTTACTATAGAGAGTGTCACTGGAGGTACAAAAATGCATAAGACACAACCCCTGCCTTAGGTTACTTGCATGGAGATGATTGGAATGTAGTTTGGCAAGTGCTGTGGTGGTGCAATCCAGGGCCTAGCAAGGGGATTCTTAGCTGGCCACAGGTCTACACAGCTTCCCTGAAGAGTTGAGTCCTTAGTTGAGATCCATAGTACGAGTATAATCAGCCAGGGACGTGAATGATTTTCTAATCAGAAGGAGCATGTGTGCAAAGGCAGCACTACTTATGGAAGAAAATGGGGCTCCGGGGGACCTGCTAGAGTCTCACAACAGTTGTGATACATTGTATGAGCAGGGAGCTGTGAGGGCAATTGAGAGACAGGCTGGGGGATCTGAAAGGGCCTAGAATGACAGGGTCTTGTTTGTGCTAAAGGCATTTGGGGAGCCACTGAAGTTAAAGGCATGCAAAAGTAACAGCGTTGACCAAGGTTTAGGACAGGGCCAGACTGGTTAAGGAGGCTTATTAGAATGTTGTCTCAGTAACTCACAGATGAGGAGACAAGGGTCTGAACTATGGGTCTGGTCACCAAGGTGAAGAGAAGGCCTTAGAAATATTTAGGACGTAATTTAATGAGACTTAGTGACTGCTGAATGTGAGAGGTGACTCTTGAATGTGTAGGGACTACAGGGCTCAAGATATTCTTATTTTTTTTTTAACTTAGCTAACAGTAAAATCATTTCCTGACAAGGAAGATGCTAGAAGGAGGACCAGATTGTTCCTGAGCTAGCAGAAAGAGCTGTTTCATTGAATTTATGTAATGGTGTGTGAGTTGGGATGGGACCCCAATGAAGGTGCCCAGTTGGCAGCTGGACTCACACACCTTGAAATGAGAAGAGAAGACTGTGCTAATGATATTATCGATACGTGATCATTCAAGCCCAAGAGATGCTGAAAAGAGAGTGTGTAGAGTAAGAGTAAGCCAATATTTCAGAGTGTATTAAAAATATATATACCTATTTGCATGGCTATATTATGAACTGTCACCTTTTTGTCTTTGAGTCCTTATGATCTATAACAGTTTCTCTAATATAGTAAAAGCTCAGAAAGTTGGAATAAATGTACCAAAAATAAATTAATTTGGACATCTTAAAAGGGAAGTGTCAGAAAAATATACCTTCCTCATGATCTCAAAAGAACAGGTGAAGAGAAAATGAAGAAATACAAGACTACAGGATTTATTATAAAGGAAAATCAAGCAAAGGGGACACCAATCAGAGTCTGAATGTCATTTCCAATGTTCTGGTGAATCAGGGCACCAGGGAGGCTCATAGGAACCCAGAACAGCAACTCTGAGAGCCATCTGGAATAGGGAACCCTCCCCAAAGTCCCCAGCTCTCACTAACTGTCCATTACAGCTCTATCCCCTAGATATTGTTCCTGGTCTTCCTCCAACCTTATTTGAGATCTATTAAGAAAGCAAATTTCCTGCATCTACTAACCTCTGGTAAAGTAAAACTTCCTTTTCTTGGCCCTAAAAACGTCTCCTCTAAGCCTCAATGAGTGTCACGTCTGAAGTGCTAGCCACTTCCCTTTGCTCAATTTTGACAATGCCATTGCTTCCTGACTTGCATGCAAACTGGCTGAGACTGCCCAGAGACCACCTCTAACCCTTGCACAGCAAGAGTCGCCTCTTTTTTCCAGTGGTTTGGTGACCTATAGGGCCATGGGCAGGTCATTGAGCTTGAGGCCAAGCAGGTAGGAGAGGTCATGCACTGGCCACAGCTATGAAAGAATTGCTGTGAGAACCCTGGCAATAATTTTGCAAAATCACATGTCCCACAAACATGGTTTGAAAACCCAAATGGGCTTTTCTCCATCTCCTATTCAACAAAGCTATTTATTCTAAGCTTCGAACCAATAAAACCTACCTAAATTTACCATTGAAACAAAATTCCACTGCATGTGAGACATTCCCTTTGTGAAACAAAATTTGTGACAAGTAACTCTCTTCTTCATACACCCTACATTCTCTCAATTTTTCTTCACAGTCTGTATAGCTATCTGAAATGATGGGTATATATTTGCATGGCTGTTCATTCCTTGCTTCTTGTCACTGGAATGTAAATCCCTTCTTATTCTCTGATACATTCCAAGCCTCAAAATGGTATCACACACAAAGCAGGTACTTGATATTTATTTTTTAAATGAATGAATGTTAGACTTAGACAAGTCCTCTATCTTCCATTCTGTTTCCCAAATAGTCCCCCAATTCTTCCCTTGACCGAAAGGCAAGAGTGTCCTCTGGGTACTGTGCTTTCCTGATAGCTTTCTCAAGGAAAGAGAAAAAGCTTATGCCCCATGACCCAGATCTTGCAGGATCAGGAAGTCTAGGCCAACATTGTGTCACTCTTCACTGACATCACACTGTGACTTCTCCAACCTTTGTAAAGTAACAATGAACCAAAACAAACAAACAAACATCCTAGTCCTTTCAAGTTCTACCATCCTAAACCTCCTCAACCTCTCTCTGTAACTTTCAGCTACTGATCTGCTCATTCTCTTCCACTGGTTAAATATTTAGCACTTGAAACCAAGGTTTCCTCTTTGTCATAAACCCTAAGGGATTTTGATGCCCATTTGGATGATCAACAACATGGCCTCCCAGTCCCTTGACTTTTCACCTCCAGTAACTTCCACCTCTGCTCTCCTTTTTATTTTATCTACCCAGGGAACAACTCTGCATCTTGTCATTACTCATAACCTCTTCACCTCCAAAAATCTCAAGTATTCTACACTCCGACCCTGACCACAACAGATGATTTTGTGACTTTTTCCCCCTCCCTCCTCTCACTCTCCGACCACTTATCCCTCTAGTTATATCTATCAACCATCAGAGACTTCTAATCCTTTTACCTACTCAACTTTGCTCTATCACCTCCTGGTATTCTCACTTCCTTCTTGTCCTTCATTTGGATGATTCTTTTGAAAATATTCCCCTCTGCTTGGGTCCTATACCCTCCCATTGCACTGCCTGGCAAAGCCCTGGATCTGTCCACCATACACTCTCTGGTATCCTACACCAAAGCCACCGAACACCTGGGAAGAACATGGCAGGTTGTTGTACATTGAGGAGAGCCAACATTAGTTGGCTTTTATCTAATATTTTAAAGATTTACTTATTTATGCATACAAGAACTGGGATACAGGCCAGATGTGTGGTGGGGAGGTGAAAGGATTCACCAGAGACAGAGTGGGGAACACAGGCGGATTGACTGAAATACACTGCTGAAGGGAGCAGCGGGTGAGTCAAGAAAGGTCTGCTGCGCCATGGGAGTAGCTCCCTGGCCGGGGATGGAAATTGTGCTGCAGCAGCTGTGGATAGCTTCATAGGTTGCATCTTAACCCCTTGCGCCACCAGGGAGGTCCTGACTTTTATCATATTTTAACAGCCCTTCCATGTTTCTGTCATTTGCAGGCTGTCCCAGCTCCACAGAAAATGTTTCAATCTTCCATCATTTACTTCCACCTCCTCTTCCCAGCACAACAAAATAACAGAAACTAGCAGATGGAGACTTTCTCATCAGTCCACATTAAAACCTGTCAAGTCTTTCTTTACCCCACCTTTCTTTCCTCTCATCCAACAGAATCAGGACCTCCCATTCATATTCAAGTCCCTCTACCTTTGCTTTGGGTAACTTCCTATTCAAGCCTGCAGAAGGGCCTCATATCTTCAGTCATTCTGGAAGACTTCTGAGCATCCTGTGTGCCTGGCGCCATGCTGAGGGCTGGATGTGTAGTAGCCAACCCAGTACTCCCCGTACTCCCCAAAAGATTACACTGTGAGGTTCACTCTTAATGTTAGGGGGAAAGGATGTCCTGAGCTAATCCCATACAGGTTTTGTAGACCCCACCCCCACTCTAGACCAAAGTCATCAAGACATTGGGAAAGACAAATCCCATCACCACCAAAGGGAAGGTGGCTGGGACCTGAGGGTGGAGTTAAGCAGCCAGGTTGGGTATAAAAAACCAAACACATGGGCCTTGGGGGTGGCTCTCTCGCACGCCTCCTGGCTTCACGGCTCCTGGCTCACGGCCAGCTCTCAGAGTGCCATTTGGGATTCCAGATCAGCGGATCAGGTAGGATGCATTTAACATTTTGTCTCCCATTTTTCTCCCTGAGCTGTACATTTCCTCATTTGCCCTTTCCTTGTAAATAAACCTTTTATTAATCTTTCATGTGTGCCTGCAGTAGAGCACTGAATACAGCACGCGGGTGAGGAACCAGAGTCAGGCACCCCGTTTTGTATCAGGGCTGCCCTATAACACTAATATACACGCACATCACTTGCCCAAGCTACACAAGGTAGAAGAAAAGCACTCCATGGTCCTATCATAGTTCTCCACTGCCATTAAATAAAATTGCATTTTTAATGGAAAAAAATAAAAAGTAATTTCTGCTGATAAAATTAAGCCAACAGCCTGCTGTTTGCTTATCATACGAATAATATTGCCTGTGGTGGTTGGCTTTATAACTAACAAATGGAAAGTCTCTGTGATATGGGGTGCCCTCTCCCTCACAACTCAGTGGGGGAAATGAAGTCCTACATCATAAAGAAGCTCAAAGAATCTGTTTTGAGAAGAATTAAACTGACAACAGCCACAAGACTCTCACTCTCCCCCTCCCTATGCATCCTAGAGACCTGTATTCATTATTACTTCAACTGCTCTGTTCTTAGTTAAAATAAACAGGGCAAGAATTATTTCAATAAGAGTCTTACAAAACACTGAAGACTTCAGAAGTTGTCAAGGCCTACAAAATAATGCTGAAATTGTAATTTGTTGTCCTAGTTGACGATGTTTTGCTTTTGTAGTTTTAAAACACACCCACAAGCTCTCTGACACTTTTCTCATTAAGGGATGCTGTCTAATTTCCTTCCCTTTGAATGTGGAATGACATCAAAGATGCATTTCTAGTGAACCGAATGAGGTGGAAGTGATGCTGAATGACTTCTGGAGTTCGGTAACTGGGGCTAGACAGCTTCTGCCTGGTTCTGTCTCCCGGAGCCCAGTCACCGTGTTACAGGAAACCCAAGTTAACTGCGAAGCTGCTTGTGTTGACAGTCTCAGGTCCCAGCAGAGAGCCAGTCTCAACCTACAGGAGCCACCAGGTGACTTCTGCTCCCTCCTTCGGGCCCTTTCAGCTGAGATAGGTGTTTCAGAGTCAAAGCTAAAGCCTACTCACCTACAGAGTCACAGCAGAAGAAAATATTGTCCTTTTTTTAAACCACTAAATTTTAGGATAGTTTATTTCACAATAATGGATAAATGAAGCAGCTGTCCTGGAAATAGTGCTAAAAAAGCATTTCCATATCCTTAAATGATATAAGTACTCAAAAGACTTTTTGTTAACTCTGAAGAAGGCCATTGGCACTTTTCGTCCACATGCATCACAGAAAGATAAAACCACGGGACAGTTATATTCTATTTACTCAGAGGAGAAATAGCAGAGGAGAAATTTCAATTCAAATAGATTTGCTCCAGAGCCCAAGCGCTTAGCCAAGCTCCCATACTGCATCCTCATCCTATGTTTTCCAGTCCATCACTCTCCATTAGTTTCTTTGTTATCAGTTTTCCCACTTGTTTAAACCTGTCACATCTGAAAAATTCTTTTCTTAGCCCCATGTCGTCCTCTAGCTACACCTCTCTCTTGTCTTTCTTCCCCTTCTTGCTCTGGACAAGCATCTCCTGAGCCTAGTGGAGTCTATCCTGGTGATTTTTCTGGAAATCTATCTCTACACGCTGCCTCTATGTTCTCCCTTTCCACTCACTCCTGAAGAACCTTCATTTTTAGTTTGCTCAACCACTCTTCTAAATGTTCTCTAGATCTTTGGTTACTAGATGCAGTGAGCACTTCTCAAATTTGAGCAGACTTGTAGTTATGTTGAACACTGTTGGCTCCTGACCTGAACCCACCTCCTTAGACCTGTGACCCCATGTCTCATGGCCTTCCTTTGACCTCTTAAGATCTCTCCTTCTAAGTCTCCATTAAGGGCTCTGCATCCTCTGTCTGATTCTAGAACATCTCTCTGTCCTGTACCATCGTTTTCTTTTTTTTTTTTTTTAAAGATTTATTTATTTATCCATATAAGAACCAGGGTACAGGCCAGATTCATGGGAGGGTAACAGGATTCACCAGAGACAGAGCAGGGAACAAAACAGGCAAACTGATGAAATACACTGCTGAGGGGAGCAGCGGGCACGACAGGAGAGGTCTGCCACGCCATGTGGGACCCTCGCCAGCTGGCCAGGATGGAACAGGTGCTGCAGAGGCTGCAGACAGCTTCACAGTGCGGCGCTCAACCACCTGTGCCACCAGGGGAGGCCCTGTACTGTCTTCTTCTTAAACCAATCTTTTTCCCCATTTCATTCACCCCATAAGTTTATCTTCTTTATCCTTTTTATGAAAACTTCAAAATTTATATCTCTGTTCCAAATTCCTCTCCTGAAATCTAGATCTGCATATGTAACAGCCTGCTGAACATCTTAATTTGAATATTTTTAGACACCTAAAAACTCAACATAGTCAAAAGCAGAGCTTCTCTTTCTCCATAAACTGCCATCTTCTCTTCCATTATTCCTTTGTCAGTAAACGAAATCACCATTCATAAGTAGAAACCTCCATCAATACACACCCAAGCTTGGAATCTGGTTATCAACCTCATCCATTATGACCTAATTCTGAGTACAATTAACCACCCAAATCTACCAAATTCTACCTACTTAATGTGCTTTAAATCCACTCCCTTCTCCAAAATCCCCTGCCACAGCAAATGACACTCATCTCTCCACTGAATTGGAGGGGAGCAGCAGTAGAGCAGGAAAGCCCCTTGAGAGGTTATGCCCACAACCGCTCTCCAGCCAGCCACCAGAAAAGTAACTATGTAAGGACGCAAATTTGATCATGCCATCCCCCTGCTTGAAGTCATCCCTAGGGACTCCTTGCTGCCCTCCTGTAAAAATCAGGCTTTATCAACACTGTGATGAGTTTCATGACCTGGCCCGTATTTCCCTCTGAGCCTTATTTCCCTTGCCTACCCTCTTTTCTTGTACTCTCTTCTCTAATCACTATGATCCCGGCAGTGAATCAATAGAAGAGTTTTCCTGATTTTATCCTCGTTCGCTAGAAAGTCACTCAAAATGTTAGATTTTTTTAGTACAAAGCAGTTTATTGCCAACTGTCTTAACATTGTCATAATAAATATTCAAGTCTGTGGTATTAAATGTGTGTGGCACATGCAGCATATGTGGTATTAAATGTGGGTGGCACATGCAGCATAGAGCCTGCATGCCCTATGAGGGATCCTAATGGCTTTGCACTTGTGCTTGAGCATATAGAAATAAAAATGCTAACATCTCTGCCCTCTCAAAACACACAGTGTGGTGTCTAGTAATAAGAATGTTGTCAAAGGAGGAGCCTCTACCTCTTACCAACAGCAAGTGGGACTGAGCTCTCCCACGCCCAATTCACCCATATTGTCAGGATCTCAAAAAAACACGAGACCCCATTCTTTGGTTAAGTTATTGATAAGGCCAAAGAAATGCCATCTAAAGGTACAATGAAAGCATACCCAAGGGCAACACAGTAAGGAGAGCCACCCACGCTCCAGAACAGGAAACAAGGTCAAATTGAACTGGTATCTTCACCCTAACACCAGGCGCCCCCCCAAAGCTAGCCAGCCCCCCCCACATAAGCACCTCTTGACCCTACTGCACTCTATTCTAGTGAAGTCTCAATATCCCTCAATTTCCATGCTGTTCACTCCCTTGGCCTCTTTCATGGGGTGTGTGGGGAAGTAATGACTGATGAACAGCCTCTCACAATGAGGATGATTTTCCAAGATCATCTATGACTAACAAGCCTGAGCAGAAGAAGGCATGTTGGGTCACAATTGTTTTTGTAGTGGAGTTATGTTTTGAGCCTCAACTTCCTCTTTTGGTTATTCCCTTTTGTCATGGAGACATACACATATGGAGTGTCATGTACCCTGACTGGGATCTAATTTCATGAGACTGATCGTGGGAGAAGTGAAATTCAATTTATGTTGGAAATCCTCAGAGTCTTTCCACGCATCACCTAGAGGTTTTCTAGAAAATCAAATTTCTGGGCTCAGTCCCAGGATTTTTGTATCAGCCAGTTTGAGGTGGGGGCCCAGAAATCTTCATATTACAATCCACTGATTCTGATATAATGGTCATGAGAATTTGGAACCTCTGGGACTCTGGAGGCAAAGTAGTTATTACTTAGCATTGTAAAACACACAAATCTCAATCATCTACGATGTGACATCCTGGGCGTGGATGAAGTGAAGATGATAGTCTTGGATTCAGGTCAGGCAGCGCCTGAGAACAGCCCTGAAAAAGTTCTTTATGATCTTCCTCTGATTGCTTCTGTCACTTAGAATTATTGAAGCCACTGCTTAAGCTCTTACTATGTGTTCACCACTGAATTCAGGGGTTTATTTTTTTTTATAAGATTTTTTTTTTTTTAATACAAGCACTGGGTACAGTCAGAAGCACGAGAGGATTCACCAGAGCCAGAGCGGGGAACAGAACAGACAGACTGACGAAATACACTGCTGAGGGGAGCAGCGGGTGGCAGGAGAGGTTTGCGCGTCATGTGGGACCCTCACCCAGTGGCCAGGGATCGAACCAGCGCTACAGAGGCTGCGGGCAGCTTCGCAACCCAGCACTCAACCGCTGCGCCACTGGGGAGGCCCAGAATTCAGGGGTTTAGAGAGCAAGAAAGAAGCATGAATTTAAAGACTAGAAAGTCGAACCTTACACATATCTTCTAGTACAGATTGAAAGCTGGGGTCAGCAAATATGCATAGGAGGCAGGAAAGGAATAAACAAAGAAAGGAAGGATACACTGAAAGAACAACATACATACATTTAGCATAAAAATATTGCCTGGAGCACCAGAGGTTTTGCTCTGAGGCAGAAGGTACTTTCTTCTTTAGAACCCATTTCTTGGGCCCTAGACCCTTTGCTGTCTGATGTTTCTCCTCGGAATTGCTTGACTCTGTGCTTCGCAGGCCCTAGTGATTTGCTTTAAATCCTCTTGGGCTCACTTCTACCGGTCTCTTGTTGACTGGGGCTCCAGATGGACTTCACTTCCCTCTGGAAGTTCTTGCAAGGGCTGACTCCCTCCCTTGGGCTTCCACAGAGCGTGAAAACCACTGACGAAGAGCATGGAGAGGGCTTAATCAAGGCTGGCTTACCCATCTTCCTTAGGAGCACCAAGTGCTGGGCCCCACTTATTTCTGTTTCCCCCAAGTCCAGCACTGCACTTGAACACCATGGGTGCTCTGTCATGCTTGGTGGTGAGTGAGTGAGTGAGTGAGTGAGTGAGTGAGTGAGTGAGTGAGTGAGTGAAGGAATGAAGAGTTAACTGGCCTACACAACCCAGGTCAGAATTTGTTGTGAAAGTAGGATAACGTGAGAGCTAAAATTGTGCATGGCTTACGTTCCTCCTCTTGCATTTTCTCAGTGACTTTGGGCATGCATTATTTTCAGTTCTGCTTTACCAGTTACTTGGGTGTCTCACAGCCCAGTCAAGTTGACAAGTACAATTAACCATCACAGTAACCCATTTTCCCACAAATCCATGAACATTCAATGGGATAGTGTTCCCTGGAATTGGTGTGGAAAATTCTTAGCTGCAATCAGTCCTCTGAGCAGATAGAATCGTGTCACCAATGTTAATTTGTACCTTTGGGATCCTAAAGTTCTGGTCCTCAGCATATGTGTGTAGGGAATGTTCCAGTGCAGAAGAGCCTCTGCTGAAACTCCAAGTGTCCAGCCTCCTCATTGCTCCAATTCCATGACTAGAGTCTGGGCAAGTGTGTCCCGAGAGGTGATGCGTGTGGAGTGATTTCCCCACAGCATCGCTGTCACAGGGAGAGGGGATCATACATATGCACAAAATGTGACAGTGAGCATGTGTTTAATAGCTCTTCCCTCCTAGACACCAAGCTAGTAGAGGGCAGAGGCTGAGTTGCTGTTGTCAAGAGTGTCAGGAAACTGCTGTCAGAGCAAGGAGCACGTGGAGCTTCATGAGGAACTTCATAGAGTTGTTGTGTGACTCAGCTCTGCTCCCATGTGCCCTCTGAGAAGAATGCATCAATTGTGCCTATTGCATCTGATGCATCGAATGATATAACAGATACATTAAATGCATCTATTGTAAGTGAGGCAGAAATTTGGGGCACATAAGTTGACACAAGTTAGATGCTAAATACTGGAGGTGTGCGATGATGACTATAGAGAAAAGGAAGTTTTTTTTGTTATCTATATGAGATGATGGATGCTAATTAAACTAAAATTGTGGTAATCATTTCAGAATGTATGTAAGTTAAGTTATTATGCTATACATCTTAAACTTGCATACAGTGCTGTGTCAACTATATCTCAATAAAACTGGGGGGAAATTAATACTGGAGGAATTAAATTTAATGGATCACACAGCTCCTGCCAAAAGGCAGCACTGGATTTGATCTTTGTCGCCATCTGCAGCCCAAAGGCCTCACTGCAGGATCCTTACCAGAACTGGGTTCTGTGATCTGGATCCAGGATGGCTTGGAGTTTGTGCCTTTCAGAGGCAATGGTTGGAATTTGCCTTGAGGCTAAATAGACTCTCTGTTTTGGTAGGATCACTAGCTAACCTTTTGAGTTACACAAATGAAAAATCCACTGAAAATATAGCCAAATAATGCAAATGCCAATGTTTCTGCCCTGGATGTTAACTTTTCTGTCTATGCGGTTATGCTCATTTCTGTCATAGTCAGTTATGAAATGGTTGCACATCTTAGGAGAATGGGATCCAGGAAAATTTGGTCTTCATTAATTTTTTTCCTCACTTTTACTTTTTCTCCCTAAATCTGGGTTTCGACATCACTAGAACTGCCACATGTTCTGTGGCTTGGGAGTTTGTGTACAAGGTTTTGAATAGTTTGAAGAGCTATGGTAATGTGCAGGCATTGATGACGAGATGAAAATTTGAATCAAAAAGGAAGTATGAGTAGATATTGAATCCTGGCTGGAATGACGGAGGACAAAGGGTTACAGGAGATCCTGAACATGTCACCCTCTTGTACAAAGTTATTTCAGTGCTTCTTGGACAAAAGACCAGGATCTCTACATTCCAACCACTCCCTCTCCTGGAGTGTCTCCTAGACACAAAGCACACACCTGCATGCACTCACGTACACACACACCTACACAAGTGACCGCAGGTTCATGGGTCCACGTGTACATACCATAAACACACATGTTCACCCAGTCATGCTCACTGCAGGCACACACACATGTGCATTAACACATCCACAGACAGTCAGGATTTCCTTCAAGTCTATATGAACATCTCCTCTGCCTGGAACAAAGGTACCTGCCCCCCATGTGTCCCCAGACACTCACTTGGCTAGACCCCATGGAAGCCACACTTCCTCTGAGCCCTTTCCTGACCCCCTTGTAGGGAACCCCCTACCTCCCCATCAGCCCAGGGCTGACTGAACAAGGGAGGGGTTACCACACAATGTTGTGTTCCCATTGCCTGCTTACTAGTCTCTGACTCAGGGCCTACCAGTCCATTCTGAGATGTAAAGGATGGACAAGATCTAAAACATCCCTCTCCTGGGTGTTTACATAAGGGCTCTGATGGGTTGGTTGTGGAGTGAAACCTTTGGTGTGGTCTCCAGGGAGGAGGAAGAATTTAAAATACAAGTCTTGAGATATGGGAGAAGAATATTTCTATGAACTCTTCACCTGTCAGTGGTTGCTTCCATTTCTTCTCTTAAATCCCCAGTGCCAGAATATCCCAACATTATTTCCACCAGAACCCTGCAGCGTCTGTAGGATTTTAATCCACAGCCCCCCAAGTGCTGTTGGGAATTCTTCTAGTCATTCCACAGAAAATGCCAAATATTGACTTTGATTCATAACACCTGGCCTCCCCACCTACACTTCATGTCCTGCAGGGGAGGGGGCCATGTCTTCCACATCTCCTATACCCACTTCCTCCCCAGCACTAACACAGAATCAGTATATTCACATGGTCATTTTTTACTTATATAGAGAACTTGGTCTGACTCACCTTTGCTGGCCCTTTCTTGTGCCTCTGTACCCCCCATACATGTCCAGGCCTCTGCCCACACATGGATCTTGCCCCAAGTTGGGCCAAATTGAGGTACCACGAATGAAAGAGAAGAGCTGATCATGGGAAGATGAAGAAGCGGTCAGGCCAGTTTTGGAACCAGTCTTGGAAGCTGATCCCAAGGCAATGCCAAGCAGAAGGCAGGTGGGAGAAGTGGAGGAAGGAGCAGCTGAGACGAGTTGCCATCTTGGTAGCGTGTGGGCTGGTCCAGTGTTGACATCAGGGGCCTGGGCTTAAAATCCAAGTCCAACTTGAAATACTTGTGGACAATTCCTCCAGGCCTCCTGGATAAAGCCTAACCTCCTGCGCAAGACATTCACAGTCAGGCCCCACCTATTTTTCACGTTTCGGCAACTCCTCAGACACAAGCCCTGGGTCCCAGCCCCACAGATGGCTCACCATGACCCAGATGTGCTGGGAACTCTTCTCCACACTCTCCCACATGCTATCTTGCCTAGAGTGCTCATCCCCACCTGAACCTCATCTCTGAGGTTCAGGCTCAATACTCTTTCCTTTGTGAAGTCCCGTCCTGCCTTCCTTTGTGAAGTCCTGTCCTGCCTTCAATGCCAGCTCCACCTCCGTGCTGCAGTGGCCTCTGCCCCCCTTGCTACTGTAACTCTCCTCTGTATCCTGAATGTCCAAGGACAAAGTGCTCCTTCAGCACCTGCCACGAACCAGCAAATACTCTAGGCACTGGTGACAAAAATTGAGCAGAACATGCCTTCAAAAAGCACTGAGTAGTCACAGCGCATAAATATGTAGTTATGATGGGGTAGCCAGGTGCCGAAGTAGCCAGGGCACCTGCAGGTCATGGGGAGGCGGAAAGAGAATTCCAGCTTATTAGAGCCATAAAGCCCAGCTCTCGCTCCTCTACTTAAAACCTCCTCATAGCTTCCTTTCATACTTAAAAATAAATTGAGGAGCCTCCCTGGTGGCACAAGGGGTTAAGACACAGCGCTATGAAGCTGTCCGCAGCCACTGCAGCATGAGTTCGATTCGCAGCCAGGGAGCTACCCACATGGCGCAGCAGACCTCTCCTGACTTGCCCACGGCTCCCCTCAGCAGTGTATTTCAATTGGTCTGCCTATTCTATTTCCCACTCTGTCTCTGGTGAATCCTCTCACCCCTCACACCTCTGGCCTGTCCCCCAGTTCTTGTATGCATAAATAAATACATCTTAAAAAATAAATACATACATACATACATACATACATACATACATCAAACCTCTTACTTTGCCTTCAAGGTCCACTATGATACAACCCCTGCCAGCCTGGCTCACTGCCTCTTTCCATTGCTTGCTAGGCTCCAGCCACCCCCAACATATGTCCCCACTCCCCCCACCCCCATCTTTCTGGTCATTTGAAAGCCCCTTTCTGTTGACCAAGCCCCTTTCTGTTTCAGCACCTGTGCATTTGCTTTTCCTCTAGTCTAGTCCATTCCTAGTCACACTCCTTCCTGTCTTTCAGCTTCAACTTAAATGTCACCTCCTCAAAAAGTCCAAGAATCACCTCCTTGACCACACTCTCTAGTAGTACCATTGACTGCCTACTACCCTCACCCTCTATCACATAAACTGTCCTTATTTTTTTTTTTTTGCTTGTTTGTTAATCTCCCATTCAGTTGTTAGCTCCAAGGAAATTTGGTTTTGTTCACCATTTTATCCCCAGCTCCTGGAACAAGAGCAGAATAAAAATGTGTGGAGTGACATTGGACTCATGTGGACCAGGTTTTATCTGGAGCATCATCACGTAGAGGTTATGGAAGCGTCAGGAAGTTATTCCACTTCTCCTAGTCCAGGTTCCTCATCTGTCAAACGGGTCAGAATGTTTGCCTGGCAGTGTTGTTCTACAGGTGTTGTTCTACAGGTGAGGACATAATAATCTTAATGCCCCAGCGTCATCCTAGTGAGGCTACTGTAGTCACAAGGGTTGGGGGTTCTTACACAGATGCTGAGTGGTTGTCTGAAAGAAGAAGAGTGCCTGCACCCCGCCCCCCTACTTCTCCAAGTCCCAATACCAGGGCTCTCTGCTCTAGCCTGAGCCCAATCACGGATTCTCTAGGAAAGTTTGAAGGATTGGGGCTCTGAGACTCAGTTCTAACAGCAAACTCTCAGCTGAGTTTCAGCTCTATTCCCAGCTGCAACAAGTCATCTCAACTCATCATTTCCACAGTAGCTTTAAACTCAGCACATCCTGAACACATTCAGAGCCTCCCCCTTAGCACTCCTCACATGTTAAAACTAGCAGACAATGAATGGTACTGAGAGATCACTTGAATAACTGATTTACTGTGATGTGTCTGACAGATAAATCATTAAAACTTGAACTAAAACTGAAATTGTGAGCAGCCCAAGGCATTGTCCATGGACAGAAGAAAAGAGCTGGGTTCTGCCTGGAACCTCTTGGGTGTTTCTAGAAGCCTTGGGGGCAAGTGGATAGGAGGACTCTGACCAGCCTTCCAAGGGCTCACTAAATACCCCCAGAGCCCTCACATGAGAACTTAAGCACATAAGAACTTAAGGCCCTGGATTCATTTCCTGTTGCTGCTGCAACAAATGACCACAAATTTGGTGACTTAAAACAACACAATTTATTATTTTATAGTTCTGGAGCACAGAAGTCTGAAAGGGGCTTCACTGGACTCAACCCAAGGTGTCAGCAGGGCTGTTAGAGGGAAGAATCAATTCCTTGCCTTCCACAGCTTCTAGAAAGCATCTGCATTCATCAGCTCACACCCCTCCCTCCAGCTTCAAATTTAGCCCCTTGTACCTTTCAGTCTCTTACCTTGGCCACCTTCTCATGAGGACTCCTGGGCTCCCCCAAGATAATCACCACCCCACGATCCTTAACTCCCTCACAATTGAAAACTTTCTTTCGCCATGTAAGCTAACATAGTCATAGGTTCTAGAGATTAAGATGTACACATCTTTAGGGGGTCATTATTCCGTCTACCACAATCCTTGAGTGGGGTGAGTCTGCTTTCTGGATACCAGCCTGAAACTCAGGCTCCTGCCATCCTACCGACTCTGTTCAAAGTAGAACTTAGTTCGGGCTGAGGGCTCACTCTCCTTGGCGAGTCCCACTGGCTGCCGGGGCTCAGCCGGGCCACAGAGAAACCAGCCAGGCCAAGCAGCAGCCTCGAGCCTAAAGGCAGGACCCAGGCTTCTCTGGAAGAAGGTGAAGCGCGTGGCCTGCTCACCACCCTTGTACAGGTCCTCGATGTTCACATCCTGTGGGGGCAAATTGGCCAGCTGCAGGAGGAGGGGGCTGCTTGAGACATCACCCCTGGAAGCCTCTGGAGCTTTGACAGTGAGGGACTTTACTTAGGGAATCACCTTCTGACGTTTTCAGCCAAAGTTCTGGCTGCAGAGGGAGGTGGTGGGAATCTTCTGGAGAGGGGTTCGTGGACCTGGCTAAGAGTCCACAGGTGGGTATAGAGATGCCAGAGTGCCCAGGATGCTGAGCCAGGCCTGCAGGGTACCCCAGAATGGGACATGGTCTCTCACCTCCAGCTGCAAGGAAGGCCCCTTTTCTGTCTCCACACATGCCAGACAGCGACTGCCCCCCTGGATCCCCAGGAAGATGGGAAACTTGGTGCGGTCCAGGCCTCTGTTGGGAAGGATGCATATCTTCTCTGGGAGGGAAGAGAGGAGAGCCAGTAGGTGAGAGGCCCCAAGTTTCAGGCTCTGGGTTGAGCTAAGGCTCAGGCAGGAAGGAACATACACAGTATACACCTACCCTGGACCCCACATGACATGAGGACTTCAGGGGGAACTAGGACCCTTCAGACCATGATCCCCTCACTAAGAGAGGTGCTCTGCACGGGGGAAGGGGAGAGGAGAATGGAGGTCCTGCAGTGGATGGAGCAAGGGCAAGTTCCGGGGTGCTCACCTGCACAGCAGTTGTCTGCGTCAGGATCGCCCACCAGGAGCTGGCCATCACTCAAGTACAGCGCTTTCTGGTCTGCATCCTTTATTCTGGAACAGAATGGTGGCCCCTTCAGGCACCACTGAGCCCAAGGCTCTTTCACCCCCACACTCAGAATCACCACACTAAGTATTTGGGGATTCTTTCTTTGACAGGTGAGAAGAGCTCTTCACCAAGAGCAGGTGAAGACAGGTCAGTCTTAAGGCAATGGAAGCTTCCTGAGGCTCACAGTTTCCTGAAGCTAAAGCTCCTACTTTTCCCTGTCAGCCCAGGGCAGTGAGGGGCGCCAGCGCCTTGCCACTGAAGGGTAAAGAGAATTTTCCTGACTTTGCCAACCCTTTTCCATGCCCTTGATGAGAAACTTCCTCATGGGGGTCAGTTGTCTCCAGGATACAGTCAGCTTTACCTTGTTTTGCTGGGGCTCCCCCAATTTTTCATAGATGTTTATTCTCTTCAGTCAAAGGATTAATGGAGTGTATAATAAGAGCGGCTTGTTTTTCAGATATTCTAAAGGCTTTTGATAAGAAGAAAAGCATGCTATGTGACGGTAAGTGTGCTGGACAGCCACACTCCTGCAGGCGAGGGGTGCCCCAGGGTGAGCCATGTTCTGACTGTCAGGTTTACAAGGTCAGCAGAGACCCGATGACAGTCATTTGGGGGTTGGCTGTGACTTTAATGCTTAAATGAACACTGAAGAGTAAACACCTGTGCAGGGCAGAGGCCGTGATGAGCATGTGCAACATCAAAGTCATGAGGTTATTAGCTCAGTCACCTGGCTGGTTCCAAAGATACCCATCAACCTATCTCAGGGCCTGTGGTATCCCAGCCACCTCTGGGCCAATGCCACCACCTCCAGGAGGTTCTTCTCCCTTAATAACTAATGATAATACCTTTAGCTAATGACTGTGAGTGTTAACGCAGGTTCCCTTATTCAATAAAAGTGAAGATCTGAAGAGCGCAGCCTTGCCAACAACCATTGGCTCTTGAACCTGGATGCCAAGGACCTGGCGAGAACTCATGTGCCAGCAATATTCTTTTTGGAGATGAGGCCCAAGCTCAATTCCCCAAAAAGCTGCCATCTCTTTTGCACGTGTGTGCCTGGTGCACCTGAGTCCTGCCTTCCCAGTCAAATTAAGGTCCTGGAGACCCAAACTGACACTGCACCCCCCCGCCCCCGCAGTGTCCAGGACAAGACAGACCCATGAGCAACTGAGGAAATGCATCCCAGAGGTCAATCCTATTTTATTTTTATTATGCTTCATCTCATTCCTCAAAGGGCTTGAGGTCATTTATAACAACAATCACTCTCAATAGCATGGTAAACAAAGACTTAAATGTCATATGAGATCGGATGCAAGTAAGAGCTGGAATCTCAGACTGGGAGTACAAGCCACAGAGGTCAGCATGTAAAGATGCTGTCACTGAGATCCAAAACTGTCTCTGAGTTTGTAGAGACAAGAGGACGTGTCAGTGTGGAGAACGTAGAGTCTGAGTCCAGGCTCTGTGTGGTATCAGGTAATTTATTCAACCTCATTGAGCCTCAGTTTCCCTATCTATGAAATTGGCTTAGTAATGCTTCCCTTGTAGATTTCCCAGGATGAAGGCAAGGTGGTAGAAGGCCTGGCATCTTGCAGACCTAGAGCCATTACTATCCTGATGATGATTAAGCTTAATGATGGGGCGCTGGAGATTTCCAAGATGAGAAGGAGCCTCATTCCTCTGACTCAGCTTCTTTCCCTTTTCCCAAGTCATCCCAGACCCACTGATTAGGAAAGGGAGGGGTCCAGAAACTTACATGTAGTATCTTGCCATAGGGAGGGAGCACATTCCTACAGTCAGAAGCAACTGAACGGTCCTTGGTGAGGGGAAGCAGAGAAGAATGTTAATGAAGGCAGGGGATGGAGAAGGAAGCCAGAGGCCTTGAGGCCCTAATCACTCAATCACAGGGTGGAAAGGTTCTAGTGGGCACTTATCTGTCAGTCCAGCCTCCCCCAGTCTAGCAAGTTCAGCTTCTCCCTCATTTGGGGCCACCTGGGAGCAAGTCTGACAGGGGTGTGAGGCTGTAAGCTGCATACTGGCACTAGCCCTGGGAGACCTGAGAATAGGTTCCCGCAAATCATCTAGCTGAGGACTTCCCAGGGCTGTGCCAGCCTTATAGTTTGAAGATGAGCCTGGCTCAAATCCCATCCCACATCTCATCTGGCTCCAGAGTCACCACACACTCACCCGCCTCTCCCTCCCAGGGGGTTAGGACTCAGAAGGCTCCCTGCAATTAGAAAGCATCATTCTCAGGGTCTGCCAAGACTGTGAAAGACCAACTAAACTCCTTTCTGTTCCAGATAGATAATAAGACCGCCTTGAGGGCCTCCCCGCTCCCCAGTGGCGCAGCGGTTGAGCACTGGGGTGTGGGGCTGCCCGCAGCCTCTGCAGCGCTGGTTCGATCCCTGCCACTGGGCGAGGGTCCCACATGGCGCGCAGACTTCTCCTGCCGCAGACCTCTCCTGCCGCCCGCTGCTCCCCTCAGCAGTGTATTTCTCATCGGTCTGCCTGTTCTGTTCCCCGTTCTGGCTCTGGTGAATTCTTTCACCCTCCCGCGTTTCTGACTGTACCCAGTGCTTGTATAAATAAATAAATCTTTAAAAAAAATAAATAAATAAGACCGGCTTGAGATGCAGGCCTGTGTTTTTGAGGGTGAGCTATTTAAACTAAGCTGGTGTTCCATATAAGCCCCAGACCCCAAAGCTTCTCACAGCCCTGCTCCTCCCCTGGACTAGCTTGCCCCAGAGCCTTCCCTACAATGACCACCTTCAGAAAGACCATTCTAGAATCTAGCATGGAAAGAAATCCAGAGCCAATCAGGTCATGAGTGTGGTAGGATGGTAAGAGGTGGAGGGAAATTGGGAGATAGGAGTTGAAAAATAGCCTAGGAAAGTAAAATGCAGGGATCCCTATGGCTGATTCTAGAGTTCACCAAGTAAAAGGGGAAAAGAGAAAAAGAAAAAAGGTAAGAAAGCAGAAAATAAGAGGGGATGGGGGAAAGAAAGATGGGAAGGAGGATACAGAGGGAAAGGGTGACATGGAGGACATTTTGGGAAGTGGATGCACATGGCAGGGCTTCCTGCCACCTCAGGGGCCCCAACCCCATGGACAGGTGCTGGAGAAGACATTAGATAGGACTGCAGCCGAGGAGGCTTGTAGCTCTGAATCCGCCATTCGGTCACCGTGGAAAGGTCATCTCCTATCCCCGGGCTTGGCGGTGAGAGTTTAAGTGCCGGTGAGAGTGAAGGGTCACTGGAGGATGAATTCTGGAGGGATGCTGGAGACACAAATCAAAGACTGCAAGCACTCTGTGCACTTCATACTTTCACCTGCTGCCCTTTATCAAGGGAAATAATGGAGCTCCCAAATGTTCAGTTATAAAGATGTACAGTGCACCATATTTATAATAGTGAGAAGTTGGAAATAACCTAAATACCCAGTAATAAGCAGTTTGTTAGAAAAATATGGCAAAATTTAGTAAATAAGACAGCATGTATACATAAAGATGGTGTGGTGGAGGAATGTTTTATGGCATAAAAGTGTTCAAAATAAATGAAAAATGCAGGTCATAAATAATGTGCCCATTATGACTCCATTTAAATCTGTATCTACTGGGGCCACACATACAGAGAAGCAAAGGCAGCAAGCAGTGTCACAGCACTAACCTGTAACTGATAGATTTCAAGGGATGTTTTGGTGACAGCTCTACATTTTTCTTTGATTGCCATGAATTTTCTTTGTAATACGAAGTTTTCACTTTTTTTAATGGCACATTTAATTGAAGTCATAAATGTGCCTAAATGTGCCTGTCCATAATTCACATGGGAGACTCTGGGTGGGTATAATTTCCTGGAGAAAACTCTAGCCATCTCCAGATGGCTGGAGGTTCTGACTCCACAGGACTTACAGTGAGTCAATGATCCACTGGGCTTGGGGGCTGGCACAGTTCTTCTCACTCTCTAATGAACACATAAATGACCTTCAGCTCTTACTAAAATACAGATTCTGGTTCCCTCCATATGAGCTGGGTCTGGACACTGCATTTCAAACATGCACCCAAGTAAAGTCCATGCTGCTAGTCTCTGGACCACACTTTGAGTAGCAAAGGGGATGTCCCCCTCAGATGGCTGACAGCCACATGGTCTCAATGCAAGCCCACTGTGCTGTGCTTTCTCACTACCAAACTACTGGGGGTCCTTTGTTGTGGCAGCAGAAATGTGGGCATCCTGCTAGCTATGTGAAGGTGCATTAGCGGCAGACTTAGTGGAAGGCCCTGGTGAAGTTGGACAGG
The DNA here is from genome assembly GCF_014898055.3 of Talpa occidentalis. NCBI lineage: Eukaryota > Metazoa > Chordata > Mammalia > Eulipotyphla > Talpidae > Talpa > Talpa occidentalis. The sequence goes on from NW_023604861.1 coordinate 96,347,846, forward strand.
CTGACTGATGATGTCTCCTGCTCTTGGTCAGTGTTACCCCAAAGCAGAAATTCAGTGATGGTCCAGTCTAGATGGAACCCCCAGGAGTCCCCTAGTCTTCCTGGACTCTAGCTAGATTATGGCGGCGTGAGTAGGAATGAAAAAACTGGCTCTTAGTCTATAAGAGAGGCTTTGAGCCTGGAGCTAAATGTCTGCCAAGGCTCCTTCCAAAGAGCTATCCACTGAGTCTCCAAACTTCTCACTCTCCTATTGTTCCTAACTGTCCTGTCACTGGACTTTGGCCAGTGACACCCCTAAACACCGCCACAATTCACCTGGATCAGTCTGCACCACCAGAAAGCCCAGGGCTTTCTCTTTGTTCTTTTGCATACCACACCCACCCTACCCTCTCTTTGTTATCCTTTATTGACATTATCAACATGGAATCTGTTCACTCTGAGACCAATTTTAACTTTTGGGAAGCCAAATATAGTGACTCTTTTGTGTTTCCTCTGATATTTGCCTGCTGCCTCGGAATCCTTGACATTGAATCCCTTCACACCTCTCTATTCTCTCTTCCAGGTATGTTGTAGATCTTTCTTTTTTATTTGGTGTGTGTTTGGGGTGGGGTATCTGTAAGGTTGGAAGTCACAAGTCAAAGTTGTAAGCACTTCTCTTTCATATCCATGGAGTTGCAATTTATTCATTTCTACAACAGCAATGGCATCTTGGTCTAATGCTTCCCAAGGCCAGACTGAACATGCTACTTTATCTGTGGCAGTCCACAAGACACCCCACTTTGAATATCCTGCCATCACACCCAATCAAATATGTCTCAGGTCAAATTGACAGTCTCCTCCCCCAATATATTCATTCCCTCTAATTTAATTTCCCTTGCTGCCATAATCTTCTTCTAGTCAGTGAGATTCAAAACCTGAGAGATGGACAATTTCTCTGACTTTTCCTGACTGTCAGATTTATCAGCAAGTCCTAATAAATTATTCCTTTAAAATATTACTTTGTTTTCTTAGTAGGACTAGTATTTCTAGTTTTATTACCTTTAATCCAGTTCAAATTATGTGTAGTAACTGGACTCACAGATTCTAAGCACTATTTTATCACAGCCCTGTCCAGCTCTACACTCTATAGCAGCTGTCCATTTCACCCCACCTGCCCCCCCATTTACTTGATGAGTATGTTGTACTTCTCCATGGGCACTATACCCACCTCCAGACACACACCTTCTTTTGTATCTTCTTAATAGGATTACTCAGAATTCCCTTGATTTCCCTGCCTCAAAAGTCATCCCTCCTCATCCCTGTCCATTCAGATCATTTTGTCATTAGGGCCACTGGACATGGTATCATTAGCTATAAGTTGAGCATCTAGTTCTGCCAAAATAATGATCAGCTCAGTGACAGCTCAGACATACAAGGTTAGGTCACTTAACTCACAATCCTGTTTCACTATCTATAAAATCATAAAATTAGAGTTTGTGATTATTAAAATTCTTTCCATATCAAACTATCTATGATTCAGTGACTCAGAGTTTAATGAATCCCTTATTTTGCAACCCTATTCTGACCTATTAAATTTCACCATATTGTTTATTGTTCTATATATAGATGTTTGTCTCCCTTACACAACATAGTAAGATCTGGAAACCATGAAGCATAGTCTGTAACTCACTGCAACCTCCCTAACTAATTCACACTGGTGATTACAAGCAAAAAGGGAAAACACATGGAAGGCTGAGTTCTAAACCTGGCTCTACTACCAGTCTGACTTGCCACCTTGAAAAGTTCCCCTTTGTCCCTGGGCCTCCAATTTATTGCCATAGAAATGAGAGGCAAGGCAATGTCATTAATTTTCAAAACTAAGTTCCATGATGAACTTTATACAGAAACCGAATGAAAGTAGAATGGATAGAAGGGACCCACTTTTGCTAAAGTAAGGGGTGGTGGAGACACCAGATCCTGTTACCATTTTCCTTGTCCACTGAAGCAGGCATCAGGACATCTCTGAAGAACCCCCAAACACTGTTGAATACCTCTGGCCTACATGACTTCCTCTGAAATTGCTTTCTGAAACCTATGGTTCTTTCTCAATGCCCAAAAATAGAAGAGTAGATCAAGAAAATGTGGTATATATACACAGCAGGTCATTACTAAGCAATCAAAAAAAGATAATCAATGCCATTTGTGGCAAAATGGATGGAGTTGGAAGGGATTTTGCTAAGATAAGTCAGAAGGAAAAGGATAAATACCAGATGCTGTCACTTGTACATGGAATATACAGAAACCAAACTAGGGATCAGATAGAGAGATTTAAAAAGTAACACTTAAAAGGTGACTATAGAATTGAAGGCTGCAGAGGGAAGTGTGAGAGAAAAGAGGGAAGGGAGTATAATGGACAATGGTGACGGACTTTGGGTAATTTGGTGGAAGGCCCACTACCGTGGCAATACCTGAGGAGGGACCCTATAATTTCAAAATATCAACAATAAGCTAATGTTACCTCAATTTAAAAAATAAATTTTTTTATTTTATTTTTTAAAACATTTATTTATTTATTCAAGAGCTGGGGTACAGGTCAGAGGTGCAGGAAGGTGAGAGGATTCACCAGAGACAGAATGGGGAGCAGTACAGGCAGATGGACCGAAGACACTGCTGAGGGGAACAGCGGGCGAGACAGGAGAGGTCTGCTGAGCCATGTGGTTATCTCCCTGGCTGGCCGGGAATCAAGCCCGCGCTACAGAGTCTGCAAACAGCGCTGCTTCACAGCGCTGTGTTCAACCCGCTGCGCCCTGGGGAGACCCAAAATAAATTAATTCTTAAAAAATATATGGTTCTAATATTTCAAAATCTTGACTTAACCTATCCTCTCTCCATATTCCATTTATGTGCATTAGATTTATCTAACATTCCCCTGTATTCTGTGGAGGGGATGTCTTTTATCTAGAGAACTTCCCAGGAAATTTTAATGGTAAAGGGAATCTCAGAGCTCCTAACAGAAAGGAGAAGAAAAGAGAGAAAGAAAAAGAATATTGCCTTCCCACCACTGACCTGCAGATCCTGGGCACTGGAACCTCCAAATGATTACTCCAGGGCACCTGCACTGAGTTTATATCACCTGGTCAGGGTGGGTCAGGCCTGCAGCAATCTTGTAATTGGCTCCAGTTATGGGGAAGAAGAGCCTTGGGCTTTCACAATGTCTTCAGCACAGTGTGCATAATAAGAGGGCGGAGGCATTAATGAGTGTTGATTGAAAGGGGACAGAATCACCCATAAAGCCTTGACAGAAGCCAGGCTGGGCCCCTGTCTGTAGCTACTATCATTGACATTGTTAAATGGTGGTTTTGGCAGAAAGATAAACAGAGCTGGGGTCAGATGTCCTCTATTGCCTTCCTTGTGGTAAACCATGGGGCTCCATTCATGTCCTAGAGAGTGGAAGAGGCAAGAGCAAGTGTGTCTGAAGGACCTAAGGACAGAACAGCCTCTGATGTCTGAAGCCAGGCTGCAGCCAACAAGGTGGGTAAGAGGAGGGACTGACAGCACTGTGAGTATGGCCCTGACTGGAAGGATGAGAGGGAAGTCTCTGCTTTTCAACAGGTTCTTCTAGCTGGCCTCAGTTTGATGAGACCTGCAGAAGAGATTGGCCTTATATCCATCTTGGGACTGGGCAGGTGTCACATTCCCTGGACTAATAGGGTATGTGTGCAGGGAAAGGGTTGTACTCAGGCCTGTGATTTTTAACATTATTTAACTTAGTCCATCAATCCACCCTTCCATTCTGTCCATCTTCCACCCGTCCATCCATGCATGCATGCATCCATCCATCCACCCACCCACCGACCCACTCATTCTTCCAGTCAGCTAGCCAGCTATTCACTAATAAGATGCAGAGAAACTGAAATATAGTATCTTCTGAAGAAGGAAGTGGGAGAGGTCAGTTTAACACCCACTGTATGCAGCTAAGAGGTGAAAATAGATGAGCAGGGTTGGGACCATAGGTCTGTTATATAAGGGCAATGGTCATTCTTCACACTCTTTGTCAATCTCCTGTCCTTCTGTGGGAGACCGGTGCATGGGGTTTACTAAATATTTACACTGTGGTGAGACAAGGACATGCAATCCATGATCCCTGTTGTTAGGTAGATTTGCAGTCCAGCTGGAGAGCTAAGCAATAAACTTTTGACAAGATAATTAAAAAGACCAGATTTTCCAATCTGTGGGCCAAGGGAATATTGGAGAAAATGCAGGTGAATAATCTCCTTCAGCAAGAAAATAAATCTCTAGAACTGAAAGGACCTTGATCATGACTGCATAGTGCCCCTCCAAGGAGAGAAATCTGTGCCATGGCATCCCTGAGAAATAGATTAGTCAGACTCTGCCTCAGTGTCTCCAGATTCAAACACCTCACCACCCCTCAAAGAAACCCTAACAATGTGTATAGTTCTTGTGGTTACCATTTTGTGGTCACATTTTATTTCCACTCATCAGTTCTGCTCAAGCTTTCTAGAATTATATGGAACTATGTATTCTTTATTTGGAGGTGAAGGATCACTTGAAGGAGGTTCTATTGCTTCTTCAGGAAAAATACCCTCAGTTCCTTGGTCTTAGAGCCCTCTCTACTTTTCAGGACACATGAGTAGCCCTCAATTTCTAAATACAGGCACCAATTCCAAACAATGTGGGTAATGTACCTATGTTAGAAACAGGCCCAAGCTAGGGCTTTTATTGAAAGTGCAGAGATCTAAAACTATGAGATCTTTCTCACTTGAACAGTCAAGACACCAGTACCCATAGCCGCCATCTTCCTAGTGGTAAAATTTCATATTCCTCCCTTTTCTGTTGATTCATGTGAACTCACCTCTACTAAAACCTTTTTTTTAAAAAAAATATTTATTTATTTATGCATACAAAAGCTGAGATACAGCCAGATACAGCTGTGTACAGGCCAGAGATGCAGGGGGTGAGAGGATCCACCAGAGACAGAGTGGGGAACAGAACAGGCAGACTGACTGAAATACACAGCTGAGGGGAGCAGCGGGCGGGACAGGAGAGGTCTGCCTCACCATGTGGGTTGCTCCCTGGCCGGCTGGGGATCGAACTCATGCTGCACAGGCTGTGGATGGCTTGATAGTGAGGTGCTTAACCCCTTGCATCACCAGGCAGTCCCCTCTACTAAAACCTGTTTGAGTTCTATTATCCCACAAATGATGAAACAATAACTGCAGAATGGATGTGGGTTCTAGAATAAGGTGGAATTTCAACTGTTCCCAAAAGGTGGAACCATTTCGATGGGTGGAGGAGAGAGAAAGAATATTCCAGGGTGAAGAAATAGTTTCCATTGGAATTCCATTGGAATCCAATAAATGGATACCAATTATTTGCCAAACATTATGCTCAGTGATTAGAAACAAAATGATGCAGCCCTGACCTTGAGATCACTTTAGGGGCAATCAACCCAAGTCAATTTACTACAGTGCAAGGAAGTCAGCATATGGGTGTATGCCAGGCACTGACAAACAAGTGACCAGAGATCTCAACTCAGCAAAGACTTCTTGGAAGAGATGACATCTTTGCAGAGAAGATGCATGAAAAGCCAACAAGCAAAGGGAGAAATATGAGATTGGCTGAATCGGAAGGCAAAGAGACTATGAACTGGGTGTATAGAACTAACATGGAACTGAAGCCCATTTTCTCTGCAGAGTGGCCGGTGGTCGAAACTATACTGTCTGTGGACTTCAGCTGCATCTGGGCTGGAACTGCTGAGGTCCATGGGCAGCCCCTTCTAGTCTAGCCACATCCTTGCTTATCCCTTGGCAGAATCTAGACCTGCCAAGCTGGCCTGACTGGTGAGGTATAGGTGGAACACATGGAGCTCAGATTAGGGCCCCTCCTATGGCTTCTGTTCTCATCCCTCAGGATTACGATCGCAACCTTATTATCACAGTCCCCATACGAATGATGGGGGCTGCAGTGGCAGCGAGATCTAACCCTTGTGGGAAGAAAGAATATTCAACAAATTTATTTATTTTTTATTTTTTTAAAGATTTATTTATACTAGAACCGGGGTACAAGCCAGATGTGTGGGAGGGTGAGAGGATTCACCAGAGACAGCGGGGGAAAGAACAGGCAGACTGATGAAATACACTGCTGAGGGGAGCAGCAGGCGAGACAGGAGAAGTCTTTGGGGCCATGTGGGGCCCTCACCGGCCGGCCAGGATCTAACTGGCGCTGCAGAGGCTGCTGACAGCTTCACAGCGCTGCGCTCAACCGCCTGAGCCACCAGGGGAGGCCCTATTCAACGCATTTAATCTGATCCACTTTAAATGGAATATTTGGGAAAATGAAAGGACAGATGTTCATTTTGGGAAGGAAAATTAAAATGTTAGAGAATATTGTAATCATAATAAAATAAATGAATTTATTTCTCTTTACTTGTATGTTAGTTATCTATTGCTATTTAACAAATAACCCCAGAACTTAAAAACTTAAAGTGACAAACATTTATTATGACACACAGTTTGTGGGGCTTGAGGATCTGGAGCAGCTTCACTAGGCGGTGCTGGTCAGAGTCTCTCATTAGGTTGCAGTCAAGCTGTTGGCCAGGCCGCATCATCTGAAGGCCTGACTGGGGCTGGAGGAGCTGCTTCCCAAATTACTCACATGTTTGTTGGCAAAAAAAAAAAAAAAAAAGGTTCATTTTTCACCACTACTGGGCTGCTCACAACAAGGCAGAGTACGTGAACAAAGAGGTATGGGCAAGCTGAGATCAAAATAGAAGCTGAGACTTTTATAATGTAATTTCAGAAATGGCATAACACTTATGCCACAGTCTATGTGTCACAGAGACATTCTGTTATATGGGGGGGCAGGAGAGGTGAATGCCAAGAGATTGCTTGTTGGCATCTGCATCATTTTCCTCTAGTTGCCATACCAATTACCACACACTTAGTGGCTTAAAAGAACAGAAATACACTCTCGCAAAAGTTCAAGAGACAAGGTCATGCTCTCTGCAAAGGCCCTGGGGAGGAACTCGTCCTCTGTCTTTGTAACTTCTGGTGGTGCCTCAATCATTCTTTGTCTTGTTGCCACATAACTCCAGTCTTTGCTTCCATCCTCATGTCACCTTCTTCTCTCTGTGTGTCTGTGTGTCCTCTTCTTACAGTCAGCGAACATCAGTCAAGAACATCAGTCATACTGGACTTAGGGTCCACACTGGTGCAGCCGACCTCTTCTTAACAAATTGCATCTACAAAGACCTATCTCCAAATGATGCCGTAGTCTAGGTTTCCAGAAGGACATGAATTTGGGGGAAACATTATTCAACCAGTACAGCAGCCCCTTTGGAGTTTGGATCTCACCATTGATCTTGGGGAGACTGTGACCACTCTGGGTGGAGCACAGGGTTTTTTTCCTGTAAGTTCCTTCCACAGGAGATTTCAGCCATGCTAACCCAACATACACTCCTTCACAGCTTCGCTGAGATCTGTTTTCTGACTCTTGCTGCCACCAACTAGCAAGCAGAACTCAATTCAATACAAATTTCACTCTGGGGAAGTGCAAGCTGAAAACAATCATAAATAATGTCCACTCTGCTACCTCAAAGTTGTTGTACCTTATTTCTACAATCCATCTTCATTGTAGAAAAATTAGAAAACACAGATAAATGAATACAACAAAAAGAAAAATCACCTATAATACCACCACCTTGCCATTACTATAATAGAAGTAAACTTTCAGACATTTTTTTAATGCAGAAGTATTTAGATAAGTATTTTTTTAATTAAAAAGAAATGACAAACTATGCTGCTTTATAACTTGCTCTTTTCTCATAATATATCATGAGTATCTTTCCATTTGAATGGAGATGAGAAGCTTGGATTTTAATTGTATCTCAGGTTTCAAAATATCCGGCATATCCTGTCCATCTCGTGACTTCTGAACTGGAGCTCTCTCCTCTAATATGGCCATGAAGAAAGAGGTGAGGAAAAAGCAGCATTTGACAGCAGTGGGATGAAAGACAAGAGGAGGGAACTGGTCTTGGGTCCCCAAAGCTGTGACCATATTCCTCTTTGCACAGCGGTGAGTGACCAAGTGTCACGTGGGCAGTTGGTGGCCCCAATAGGTCAGTTGGGGACAAGCTGGTCTGCCTGGCTCAGGGACACTGGGAAAGCCACCTCCAAGGATTTCTTCCATTCCTCCTCACCATGAGCCCTCAGCAGTCTTCTTATGTGACTCTCAGTTTATCTGGTGTGGTTTCAGCAAGGGTCCACATCAGCAGCACCACCCAACAGCAACGGAAATTGTGGACTGAGCCCCAAATTTCAAAAGGATTTACCCAAACTGGGAATGAAGAGAAGGGAGAGTGGCCGTGTGCCCAGGAAGTGACAGGCAGGGGCCCTGGGAGCTGGCCCTGCACAGGGAGCTTTTGGGGGGCATCCTCCCTAGTCACACTGCTGGAAATAGAAGTCCGTGATGGGGTCATCCCAACCGGCATCCTCAGGGAGCTGGGTGAGTCTGAGAGGCTGGTCTGCCTCGGGCACCGTGCAGAGGAACCAGCCTGGGTAGGCAGCCGACTCGAAGCTGGAGGTGAGCCCTGTGTCCCGCCGGTAGAAAGTGAAGCTCTTGGCTTCCTTGGCACCAAGGTAGAGCTCCATGATGTTCACTGGCTGAGAGCAGAGGGGCACAACAGGTGAGAGGCAGGAAAAGGGACGCAAGGAGGCGGGGCTGAGGGCATTGCAGTCAACAGAGCCCTGCATGGGCGCAGGACATGCAGCCTCCATGGGTCAGCATCTGTTGCCAGATGGTGAGGATGTCCCACCAGGACTCACCTCCAGTTTCAGAGTGGGTTCCTGCTCCATCTCACACGACAGGCACTGGCTCCCTCCCTGGACACCCAGGATGACTGGAGAGAGGTTGGCATCCAGAAACCGATTGGGGACAACACTGATCTCCTCACCTAGAGGAAGGAGGCTGGATGCAGGGGCCATGGCTGTCCCTCCTTCTATCTCCCTCAATTATGGACTTTGGTAGGTGACATACCCTGTCCCCTAGCTGGGCATCCTCAGGCAGCTATCGTCAAGGAACAGCACACACGCTTGTGTGCATGTGAGAGAACAAATGTGCACACACATATACACACAGCCACACAGAAGGATCTGCCCGACCCCAGCTCTCAGGAAACATGTCCCAGGTGGGCAGGTGTGTGTCTGTTTCAGAGAGAGGGTTCTGGTATGGTACGGGGGTGCAGAGTGAGCAAACTTGAAGCAGATGCTGTCCCTGCTGTCTGGGTCTCCACTCTGAGCCACCAGAACCCCCAGAAAGTAGAAGGATCTGTGCATTAAGGGGCAGAACCCACTCCCATGTGGAAGAAGGCATAGAGAACCTTCCTTAGTTTTCTCCACAGCACTGACTGCAGGAAAAGGAATGATTTACCTGAGTCCACCTTTGAGCTGATGACAAAGTGCTCAGCTTGGGCACATCCCCATCTCTGCGCTGGACCACATCCCCTCAGTTTGCAGGAAGGTGGAGCACTTTATTTGTCCTTACTCAGAAACTGGTTTTCTGAGGGCCCATAAGATCCCAGGCCTGGGATCTGTGCCAATTTGCATGAATATTCTAAGCCCCCTTCAGGCCCTTCTTGAAGTGTAAGGAGACCTAGGAATGCAGACTTTTGTTTTGCTACCAACCTTTAATGACCTTCCCTGCTTGCAGCCCTCCGGCTAGAAGCTGGTTATCATGCAGATAAAGCACCTTCAGTGCAGCATCCTTCATTCTGAAACACCAGGAAGGGGTGTGACAACACTCAGTTAGGGGAGAGGTGGGTGTTCCAGCTTCTCCTGGCTCTGGAGAATCCTCCAATCTCAGGCACTGGCTCTGTCTCCTCCCACTGTGCCAGAAAATAGCACAACCTTTTCTCCTAAGCCTCCTCGCACCCTACCAATGGGATGACCCCCAGCCTCCATCTGAGTTGGGCGTAGCTGCTTTACCCTATTCAGTCCCTCTGCATATCAACCAGGCTCCTCCATGCGTACATCAGAAAAGAAACTGGGTTCTGAGGTCTCTTTGGACCCCCCCGGAAATGCAAAGAGACCAGGGTCCTGGGTCCTAATCTGATTCTGCCACCATCACCGCTAACTCAGCAGACAGCCATGTGCCCTGCCCTCTGGGTCTGAGTGTCACCATGGCTAAGTACAGACGGTGGGTTCAATAGCATTCAGGTCTGTTCCAGATCAAAAACTAATTCTTCATTATTATTGAACATCAAGTTGCATTTGCTTCTGTTTGGCCACCACATATTTCCTATTGAGTCAGGAATTTCTTTAAATTTAAAATTCTTTCATTGATTTTTCAAGTGTATTTTGATCTCTACTTTCAGTTGATTTTCTGACGTCCTCTGAGGTGAAAGATGTATCCTAAAGTGAGTTTCTCTAGATAGCAAATGGAAAACATAATCTGTGTACAAATTGCTTTCGTGTTCACCAAAAACATAGTGCTGAGTTGCACTGTGGTTCTTTTATAAGGAAACATAGAAAGAAGTACAGCTGAACCTTGAATAACTCAGAGGTTAGGGGTACTGAACCCCCAGTCAAAAATCCATATAGAGGGCCTCCCCCGTGGCACAGTGGTTGAGCACTGGGTTGCGAAGCTGCCTGCAGCCCCTGCAGCGCTGGTTCTATCCCCGGCTGCTCCCCAGCCACCGGAGGAGGGTCCCACATGGCGCGCAGACCTCTCCTGCCGCCCGCTGCTCCCCTCAGCAGTGTGCTTCGGTCCTTCTGCCTGCTCTGCTCCCCACTATGGCTCTGGTGAATTCTCTCACCCTCCCATGCTTCTGACTGTACCCAGTGCTTGCATAAATAAAGGAATAATAAATAAATAAATAAATCTTTTTTTAAAAAAAAATCCATATATAACTTTAAATTCCCTTAAAACTTCACTAAGAGCCTGCTGTTGACAGAAGCATTACTGATAATGTAAACACTTGATTAGCAAAGATCTTATATATGTATTTCTATGCTGTATCTTTACACTAAAGTAAACTAGAGAAAAGAAGAGTTATTAAGAAAATCATAATGCAGACAAAACACGTTCACATTCACATTCACATTCACTCTACTGGATTTATGGATACTGACGTTTACATCATCTGTTTATAAGAAAACCCACATTTAAGTGAACCCTCGCCAGTCAAATTCATGCTGTTATAGGATTAACTCTATTTTTCACTTTACTTGATCAAGTCCTGCCATTGTACAAAGCAATTTGAGGGACTGGGCTTCCACAGAACATTTTTTGGGAAAAGTTACATTTGTTTTGGGAAAAAACTATATGAGTTCGATGAGAACAAGGCCTGTTCTGGTTCACTGTTGCAAAGTCTGAGTGTCCAGCTCAGTCAGCACCAGTGGACAGACAGAATGACTAAGTAGTTTTGTCTATGTTTTGCCCCAGAGGGCAGCCAGGAGGCAGTGGGGCCGATGGCTGGACTGGTATCGGGTCACTGATGGGTGGGGACAGCAGGCTCCAGGTCTGGCCTCCTGACTTCCATTCTCATTGTGGAGACAGGGTTGCAGCTCTACACTGGGGGGTCACTTGTCCCCCTTCAGATCTGGAGGCCCCCAGGAGTAGGCCTCCCCCGCCTCTGAAGAAGGCTGGGAGGACTTCTCTGAAAGCAGAGAGGTGCTAGCCACAGCTTCCCCGGAGCCCATCCAGCTGTCAGCGCCGCAGCTTGGCCATCGCATCCCCTCCATCCCTGGAAAGGCAGGACACCAGTTTCCCCCAGCTCACTTCCCCAGAGGAGTTGGCCAAGTCAAAAGCTCAGACAGTCAGGATACTCACCTGAAGCACAGAGCGCCGCTCAGGACCATCATGAGCTCCCAGACTGCAGACTCTCCTATTTTAAAAGAAGAGAAAATCTTAGGTGGAGACTGAGGCTGAGCTTCAGGGGCCTGAGGGGCAAGCAGCCTCGTGAGCAGGCCCCAGCCCCCCGTGCGTGAACGGCTTCTACAGAGCAGGTGGTTCTAGGTTTGGGGTCAGGAGGACGACACCCAGCTCCCCAAAGGACACCTCAGAATGCTCCTTTCTCCTGGCTGCTGTGGTGTCTGCCTGCTCCTCTGAAGATGTCTCACCTCTTTTAATAATGATTGCCTTAGGGAGGGGCCCTGAAACTGCACAACCCGGGAGGAGCAGGGTTTCCCAGTGATTGCACACCAGTCCAAGCCTCCAGAAACACCTGCTGCTCATTATCTCTCTCAGGGAGGGAAGCTTCTGGTGACAGTCTCCTTCCAGCAATTCTGAAGAACTTCCAGGGACTTTCCAGCTCTACGTGAATACTCAGTTCCCGGGCCTCAGAGCTTCCAGACCCAGGGGCTCAGCACAAGGAGCTCAAGGGAAGCAGATTTGAGAACAACCTCCTCCTGCCTCCCTCCTTTCTTCTTACTTCCTTCTCCCCTCCCTCTCTCCCTTCCTCCACTCTTACCTCTCCCGTTTTCTCCCCTCCCTCCCTTACATCCTTTCGCCTTTCTAGGCCTATAGAGACGGAGGTGCAGTTTGGCTCAGGAGATGTCTAGTCTATGTATTCATTGTAGAAAAACCTGAAAATCCACATCAGCCAAAAATAATACCTGTGATCAGAAAGTCAATGAGAACTCTTCTTCTTCCTTGCCCATACACACACCATCAGCAGTTTTTCAACAGCTCCACATGGAAGCTAAATTCTTTCCAACCTGCTTTTTTCAGACAGCAAAATATCTTTCCATGCCAAACATCAATAACAATATCATAACAATGAACAGTATACAGCTGTGCAGTATTTCATGATAAAATGCAGCATTTTATACTTATAACAATCAATTATTATTGGTCCTTTCTAGTATTATTATCTGCTATGGGAAATCAAGTTGTGAAAATATCTTTATATCGACATCTTTGTTCATGTGTTTGATTATTTCCTTAAAAAATAAAAATCTAGCTCGGACCATCTATGACTGATCTTTCCTCAGAACTTAATTGGTAAATTAATATGTGATCATGAAACAATTCATGCAGTTTTAATACCTTCACACACTCTCTGTGAAGAATCTAAATTAAAAGTAAGGGTCAGTGCCTCACAAACAATTTAATTACATACCATTGATAGCGATTCACTGTCAGAGCATAGACTGTAAAATATTGTGTGCAGGCTTATGAGCTAAAAAGTTCTTAAAATGCTTGAGAATAAATAAAATATCAAGTCATTCATAGGATAGAAAATAACCCATCACTCACATAACGCCACATAATGCAATCTGATAAAAACCTTTTAGAAAAATGAACTGTACTGCTACCTTGGGCAAAATCATCAAATTGAAAATAAAATGACCAAAGAGGAATGGCCCTGAAATAACTGCAAAAAGACAAAAACAAAGAAAGAGAAACTCTGGAAACAGTTGGCCAACAGGCAAAATGGTTTTTTCCCTGATTCCCTGACCCAAGGGAATTACAACCTTATGCCCCCAGACACTAAAACTCACAGGCCTCATAAAGCTCGTATCTGCCCAATAATGAGCAATGTCTATGCATGGCCCATGCCCAGAGGTCACCAGCCCCCAAGAGGTGAGGGGAGGTAGTGCATCTCCCCGCTTCCTCTATTCTGCAATGTGCTCCCCTGCTGACTGCATGTGTTTTCAAGGTCACACAGAACATGGTTAAACAGGTTCCCCTGCATTACTCCCAGGAAGCACAGACCTTTGTTTGGTTTGTTAGTTACTATGGATTAGATCCCAGGCTCCATGCAGTCAGATGTATACTAAGAGAAGATTGATAAATCACAAATTATTTCTGCCTGAAAGAAAAGAAGAGACAGCCCCAAAGGGTAGAGTTTTACTGCCTTACAATTCAGTAAATGGTTGTGTGTGTGTGATTGTGCATGTGCGTGTGTGCGTGTGTGTGTGTGTGTGCGTGTGTGTGTGTTTAAGATTCTGTTAGCCAACTTATTCCACCATTTCTTTCCTGACTGGTCATATAATCTTCTGTTCCTTGACTTACCATTTGAAGCCACTTTTTCCATCCTGCTGAGGTTCCACTTACAGTCAGGGCTAAATCCTTCATGCACATTGCCAATACGTTGCTTTGAGAGTCCTGTTTTGGGCTTTTTAAAAATTACCCCAAGGGCCATGTCATTTTGCTCCAAAGTGACACTCCATGTGTGGTGCCTTTAAAATGCATCCATAAATTCTTTAATAATCTTTCCTTTAAGAGATGGGGCTTAATACTCCTTCATGTGAACGTGGGCTGGGCCTTGGGACTTGCTTCTAGTGAATATTTCATGTGATGGAAGTGACACTGTGTCACTTGTGAGGTTTGAGCATAAAAGTCATTAAAGTTTGCTCTTAGATCTTTCTGATATTGTTATAGGACAGGGAGAGGGTCAGCCCAAACCCCGCAAACCTGCCTATTCTAAATGGGTTCTGCCATCCGCCGCATCAACACAAAACATATGAGACTTTAATGGGAAGGATCTTTAATAAAAACTAGGAAACAATACAGGTGAGGCAAAGAGTCTAGTTTCTAAATGAAGCACCCAAAGTTACCCGTCCCCTCGTGGGTAAAAGTCCATCCATATGGGATCGGCCCAGAGCAAGGCCCCAAAGTCTACCACAAGTCTAAAACATCTTCCAGTGGGGACCCACAGAAAAGGGTCACAAACAACTGGACAAGCCCGGAAGGAAAAGAGCAAAATCAACATCAAGATAAAAGCTGCCATTGTCACCTCCCCACGGGTCTCACCCACATCTGTGTCACCTAGTCCACGACCAAAAGACAAGCGCAGTTTCTTCACGTGTCTCTAGGCTCCATGTGCCTCCTCCAGGTCTCCTTGCTCCATCCTGCTTCCTTCCTTAGTCTCTTCTGCAGCTTCTTCTCTCCCTGCTCAGCTCCACCCTTCCTTGGGTGGGGCAGGGAAGCTGGAACCTCCCCCTTTCCTGGGGACCACCCTGTTACAATATCACTCCTCAGGAGGACCTCAGCTGCCATGTCAAGAGGACACTCAAGCAGCTTATGGAGAGCCAAAGTGGTGAGGAACTGAGGCCTCCTGCCAATAGCTATGGCAATGAGCCATCTTAGACCCTCCTGCTCTGGTCAAGCTCCAAATGAGGCAGCCCAGGCTGAGGTCTTGACTGCAAGCTCACAAAGACCCCAAACCAGCCACACACCTAATGCCATTTTTCTTTTTTTTTTTTTTTTTTTTGAAAAAGCTGCACTTGATTTTTATTTATTTTTTTTATTTATTTTTATTTATTTATTTATTTATTTATTTTTAATTAATAAATTTTATTTTTATATTCCCCATACAATTGCAATCCCCCCATTCTGACCCCAATCCCTCCCCTCCCGCCCCCCACCCCCAAAAAGTGTCTCTGGTTCATAGTTTTTGTTGATTTTGATTTTCACTTTCTTATAGTTATTCATTTTCCTGGTCCCTTATTTAAGTTTTCTAGATCCCTGCTATGAGTGAGACCATCCGGTATTTTTCTTTTTCTTTTTGGCTTATTTCACTGAGCATGATCCCTTCCAGCGTCATCCATGTTGCTGCAAATTGCATGTGTTTATCTTTTTTGAATGCTGAGTAATATTCCATGGTATATATGTACCACATCTTCTTGATCCAGTCATCTATTTTTGGGCATTTGGGCTGTTTCCAAAGCTTAGCTATTGTAAACAGTGCTGCTATAAACATAGGGGTGCAGGTGTTCTTTGGAATTGATGTTTCTGTGTTCTTTGGGTAAATACCTAGGAGTGGAATTGCTGGATCCTGTGGAAGCTCTATGTTTAGTAGGTCCAGAAATCTCCACACAGCTCTCCATAATGGTTGGACCAGTTTGCACTCCCACCAACAGTGCAGAAGAGTTCCTTTTTCTCCACAACCTCGCCAACATTTGTTGTTGCTAGTTTTTTTAATATGTGCCATTCTCACTGGTGTAAGATGGTATCTCATGGTAGTTTTGATTTGCATTTCCCTGATTGCAAGTGATGTTGAACATTTTTTCATATGCCTGTTGGCCATTCGCATTTCCTCTTCAGAGAAGTTTCTTTTTAGTTCCTCTGTCCATTTTTTGACTGGATTATTTTCTTTGTTGTTGTTGAGTCTCATCAGCTCTTTGCAGATTTTTGTGATCAGTCCTTTATCATTAGTGTTGGGTGCAAAAATTTTCTCCCAGTTGGTGGGGTTTCTCTTTGTTTTTGTTATTGTCTCTTTTGCTGTGCAGAAGCTCTTTAATTTGATGTAGTCCCAGCTGTTGATCTTTGCCTTCACTATCACTGCTTTGGGTGATGTGTCTGTAAAGATGTCTTTGATATGCAAATCACGTAGTGTTTCGCCTATGTTTCCTTCTATGTATTTTATGGTTTCAGGTCTTATGTCTAGTTCTTTAATCCATTTTGAGTTGATTTTTGTATATGGTGTGAGGTAGTGGTTAAGCTTCATTCTTTTGCATGTAGGGACCCAGTTTTCCCAGCACCATTTATTGAACAAACTTTCTTTGCTCCAATGCATAGTCTTTGCTCCTTTGTCAAAGATTAGTTGACCATAAATCTGTGGGTTTATTTCTGGATTTTCTATTCGATTCCATTGGTCTGTATGTCTGTTCTTGTTCCAATACCATGCAGTTTTGATGATTATGGCTTTGTAGTAGAGTTTGAAGTCTGGGAGTGTGATGCCTCCATTCCCTTCTTTTTTTTTTCAGGAGAGCTTTGGCTATTCGGGGTTTTTTGTGATTCCATATGAATTTCATCAATAATTGTTCTATTTCTTTGAAGAATGCCATTGAAATTTTGATTGGAATAGCATTGAATCTGTATATTGCTTTTGGTAGGATGGCCATTTTAATAATGTTTATTCTTCCAATCCATGAGCAGGGGATGTCTTTCCATTTCTTTGTGTCTTCTTCTATTTCTTTTAACAGTGTTTTATAGTTTTCTTCGTATAGGTCCTTTACCTCTTTTGTTAGATTTATTCCCAAATATTTGATTTTTTTTGTTTCAATAATAAAAGGGATGGTTTTTTTGATTTCTTCTTCTTCAGATTTATTGTTTGTATATAGGAAGGCTACTGACTTTTGCGTGTTGATTTTGTATCCTGCCACTTTACTGAACTGATTGATGAGTTGAATTAGTTTTTCTGTGGCGTTTTTGGGGTTCTCTATGTATATTATCATATCATCTGCAAAGAGTGATAGTTTGACTTCTTCTTTTCCTATTTGGATTCCTTGGATGTCTTTCTCTTGTCTTATTGCTCTGGCTAGGACTTCCAGTATTATATTGAAAAGCAGTGGTGAAAGTGGACATCCTTGTCTTGTTCCAGATCTTAATGGAATTGCTTTCAGCTTTTCACCATTGAGAATGATACTGGCTGTTGGCTTGTCATATACCTAATGCCATTTTTCTGACCCCTGATTCTGAGAATTTGTGTGAAAGACTAGATTCAGTTGTTTTAAGCTGCCAAATTTTGATCAAATCGTTACACAGCAATGGGCAATGGGCAGTTTCTACTCCTGTAGTTTTTCCTTCTCTCCACTCTTCAGTGGGTAGGTGCCTGTCTTAGGACATGTTTCAATTCTTCATGGACGTTTTATCACCATGGAGGTGTCCCAGAAGCCACTCCAGGATGCAGGGTGTTAAATTTCCCCACAGTGACTTCTCAATCCTCTTGTGAGTATGGCAGTGAGTGCCTGGAGGCAGGTGTGATTTCTGCTCTTGCTGCAGCAATGAGGACACAAACAGTACACGGACACACAACACATCAGTAAGCACACACTCATTGTTTATTATAATAATAGTCTTTTTATTGGAAAGATGAATAGGGGCCTCCTTGGTGGTGCAGGCGGTTGAACCCAGCACTGTGGAGCTGTCCGCAGAGCAACCCACGGGGTGAGCACACCATCCCTGTCTCGCCCGCTGCTCCCCTCAGCAGTGTATTTCATCAGTCTGCCTGTTCTGCTCCCCGCTCTGTCTCTGGTGAATCCTCTCATCCTCCCCACCCACCCACTCGTGCATCTGGCCTATACCCCGGTTCATGTATAAATAAAAAATAAATCTTTAAAAAAAAAAGAAAGATGAAAAACAATATTTAAATTACCAGTATTCATTTGGTGTTCACTATGTCCTTAGAACTATGTTCACTATGTCCTTGTTTACTTGACTTCTCATTTTATGCTTATAAGTCCCTATGTGGTGAATATTATTATTTTTGGTTTATGGATGTGGAAATCAAGGAAATAAGGGTTCATTATGTTGCTGACAGTGGACCAAAAATTGGCACTGGAGATAGCTCCAAGTCCAGGAAACCTGAGTCTGAAGCTATTGACGCCAGGACATGGCACAGCAGTAAGAATGACCCTTATACAATCTGAAAGAGACCAGGTCACTGCTGTGTTCCTCCTGTCTCAGAGTAAGAGGCAGTGGTCACCTCTCGTTAACCTTGGCCTCATCCTTTCACCACCCACTGTAGTACCCTTAAGCCATGTGGACCTCTTGCTGTTGAACAAGTCAGACATGTTATGCCCCAGGGTCTTTGCACAGCCTGCTGTCTCTGCCTAGAAACCTCTTCCAAAATATCAGCAGGGCTCACTCCCTGCTTTAAGTTTTTGCTAAAATGTCACCTTTTCAGTGAGACCTCCACTCACCACTGAATGCTTCTTTCTCCTGCTCCCACATTGCCCTTACCACACACCATTCCTTTCCACAGCACACAGCATTTTTAAAAAGCAGATTGTATAATGCAGCCATATATTATGTTTATTATTCATTAGCTACTCTCCAACCCTGCTGGGAGATAAACTCACACAAGTTTGTTCATCAGTGTCCATTTGTTCATCGGCGCATTCCAAGCACTTAAGGTGTTGCCTGGTGTACAGCACGTCTTCCGTAAACAACATTGCATCAACACTGAATGAATTGTTAACTGTGCCACCTTTAAAAGATCAGGGAATTGTGTTATATCACCATACTCCTCTTCAACCTCACCTTCATCATCATCTCTCTGAATTGACGCTTCACCTTGCTATGTTTCTGCTTTTCTAGAAAGAGGAGAGTAATACCCACCACACTGTGTTGTCACGAAGCCTGGATGAGACAGGCTGGGCAGAGTGGGGGCAGCAATTAGCGCAAACCACAGACATCCACTTCCTGCCAACGCGGTGCTTCCCACCTTCTGCACCCCTCCTCAGGAGTGGACTCTGGGAACACGACTGAGACCAAGTTCACACTGACCAAAATCTGACACCATTTGAGGCCAAACACCACCTTGCGTAGGCCAGCACAATTACCTGACCCAGGGAGGGAGAGGACCCCGCTCAGCCTGGCTGCCCGACTGCACAAGATGCTGAGGGCTTTAAGTTATTTATAAGAAAGGTCAACATCTGATGGAGCTCAGCACGTCAGACACGGTGTCGGAGCAGCACGGGCACTGTGCCACCGTCCTGGGAGGCGAGTGCTATTCTTGGCTCCATTTAACTGATAAGATAGTGAGACTGAACCAGGTTAAGTAAGTCACCCAGGGTCACAAATAAGCATCAGTACGCAGGCAGTCAGACTCCAGACTAACTCACCCCCATTCCCACAATGAACAAATAAACCATGTAAGATTTACAGATTCATCAGTAGAGGAACAGAGGACAAAGCTGAAGGCTGGGGATCTCCCTATTGGAAATCTGCTTGCAGGAAGGACCAGGGGCATCTTGAGGAAAGGTAGTAGAAACCAACAGAGTTGGTCCAGAGACAAAGGCACTGTGGGATGGCGGGAATTCCTCATGCCAGGGGTAACTTTTTGTGGTTTAGCACATCCATCAAGTGGGGGAGAGATAGACTGCACAGACACACAGTCTCCAAGGAACAGTGAGCAAAAGAGGGTCTCCTCCATGGCCCTGAACTTCTACCCCCACCCCAGCCTCATCCTATTGATTTTGTAGGGATCAGTCAATCAACAGAGAGCAAAGTACCACTTGGCTCCCAGCACATTTGAGAAACACTGGAAACCCCTGGAAAGCACAGGGTTTGTGTATTGGGGCACTGCAGTTGGGTGCTGAGCCAGAGACAGGTAGCTTTGTTGTCCGTGCTCAGTCCTATGGCGTCCTCCAGGGTGGGGGGCCAAGGAAGGGCCAGTTCTACAAGCTGGGGTGGGGGAGAATGTGTGGGCAATGCAAAAGGTGGGGTAAGGCTCTGGTGTGTGTCACACCCACAGGCAGTTTCTCCTGACTGAGTCACCAAGGGCGCAACCGGAGCATCTGGCAACCAACCTCCTTACCTCAGGTTCAGGTGAGACCCTCCAGAGTAGGCCCAAGTGCTTCCCCTCTACACCTCAGAGATCTCCAGAGTCTGAAGCTCACCTCCCACACGTTGTATGATTTGGCCACTGCTGGACCCCTCCCCACAACAGCTAGTCTTGTGCAATATTGTACAGGTGACCATGAAGTTGGAAATGGACCAAATGTGGAAGGGGAAACTAATAGTTCAGGAAAAGCACTGGTTTGTTTTGTTTTCCCTGGCCCCTGGACTGTTCCCTCCTCCTGTGGTGCCTGTCTAGGCTCTGCATGCTTGGCTGTTGCCTCAGCAGAGAGGGCGCTCTCGAGCCAGACTGGATGGGTCTTGTCATGTGTATAAACCCAAACACCCAAAGGACCAGAGCCTGCAATCTTTCCTCCTGTTTGTTCTTCTGTCTTTCTCCACAGAAGATTTGGATCAGCTCACCCAGACATGACCCCCCACACCCCAGATGAACTAGACAGGACTAGCATTAGTGATCAATTTGTAGAGAATTGGCATCTTAAGTATATTGAGTCTTCTGAGCCATAAACATGGCATACACTCTTCAATTATTTAGGAATTCTTTATTTTTCTCAACAATGTTTAATAGCTTTCAATGTAGATTTTTACATCCTTCATTAAATCTATTCCTAAATACTTAATTTTTTATGATGCAGTTGTAATGGAATTGATTTTTTATTTCATTTTCTAACAGTTTGTTGCTAGTATTTAAAAATATAATTAACTTCAAGGATAATAAAAATAAATATGATATCATTTTATATCAAGCATCATAGTAATGATAGTATTGACTGATTCAGGCAAAAATCTATGAATTTTAAAACCATTCAGTGAATGTTTGATGAAGAACAAGATATACATTGTGCCAAAGAGTATCCACAGATAACTGATCAATTACAAAAGGAAAACTGGTGATTTTGCCGTGGAGAAACTTTAACCTTAACCTTAACTTCCCCTTAACCAAGGGGCTGAAATTCATTTCACTAGCAATGGCATAATCAACCCCAGGTACTCCTGATCTGATGTGCTGAAGACTATGTGTCCGGAGTGTTCCTGAAGAAAGTGCATAAACTGAATCTAATCATGAGGAAACACCAGTAAAATTCATCTTTTTTTTTTTTTTTTAAGATTTGTTTATTTACACAAGATCCGGGATACAGGCCAGATGCGAGGGAGGGTGAGAGGATTCACCAAGACAGAGCGGGGAACAGAACAGGCAGATTGATTGAAATACACTGCTGAGGGGAGCAGCGGGCGGCAGGAGAGGTCTGCGCGCCATGTGGGACCCTCGCTGGCCGCCCGGGATCCAACCGGCTGTTGCAGAGGCTGTGGACAGCTTCACAGCGAGGAGCTCAACTGCCTGTGCCACCAGGGGAGGCCCAAAATTCATCTTAAGTGACAGTTACAAAGTAACAGTCCTGTGCTCTTCAGCAAAAATTGAATAATCACAATAGGAATAGAGAGGAAAAAAATAGACTGACTCAGAAAATATTTAGGAATTCCTGCAGATCTGAAGATTTCCCTTCTATATGTACATGTGCTACCATTTCTGTGAGAAAGGCACACATGCAGAGGGTCAGATATCTAGTTGTGCATAAAATTTCTCTCCAAACATAGTCAAACTGGTAACATTGGTTACCTCTGACAAGGGAGTTGGAGAAGTTGTTTGGGAAACAGAACTGATTTTCACATCAATCCTTCCATCCTACCTATATTAAAAAAAAAAATCATTAAATGTTTTATCTACATTGTTTTACATAACTTTAAAGGTTGGTTCTCAAATATAATACGAAGTGAAAAAAAAATTCTTTGTGCCCCTCCCTCACTGCCTCTCTCCTTCTAAGATGACCTCCCTACTTTTCAGTAGATGTGGTTGTCCCCAAATCTGTCCCCTTGGTTCTTCCAGAAAAACTGTTAGATTTTCTGTCCATTTCAGTTGTTTCATTCTGAGCAACTTCAACCTGCTTTCGGTCTAAAATTATGAAATTGGAAATTGACCCTTGCAAATCAATTTTTTCCGAGTGATGATTCCACTTCAGAATCTGTCTGCACAGGTTTGCTTGTGTCCACTCACCAACGCTCTCAGGTCTGCCCGCCTCCCAGGTCGTATCATTGTTTTTGTGAAAGTCTTAGTCCAACAGGAGCCCATCCAATAACATCACAAGACACTCATGTCTTTTCAGTTTAAGAATGTTTTGTAATCAGCACAGCGCAGTATTTTTCTTAGTCTGTTAACCTTTTAACTGAAGAATTGACTTAAACGAACTGATTTCTGAAAAGTTTATTTATTTCTACCCTCCTTTTCCCCTTTGCTTTCTTTTCTCCTTTCACTCTTCTTTCTTTTTAGTGCCTTCAACTAGATTGAGTTTGTTTTTGTGGTTTTGTTTCTATTTCCCTTGTCAAACTCCCACTCAAGTTTAGAAGCTATATGTTCTCCATTAATTTGATAGTTATTCTAGTCAACCTTTCTTGACTTCATTCAGTACAAAGTTAACCAGTATCTTTACCTGGGGAACTGTCCACAGTGAAGATAACCACGCAGGTAAAAGGGAGGCCACTTCCTGGAATATCTGATCTTTTCCTCTGTAAGTGTTCCCTGAGTTTTGTGATGAGAGCAGAGTGGGACTCCCCACCATTTTGTTTGCAGTGATCTTGTTTGGTGGCAAGCACCCAGAGCAAAATTCAAAGTTGGAGCCTGCCTCACTGTACACAGCAAACACTCACCATGTCCTTGGCCACCCAAGATGACTGGAGTAAGTCCAGCACCAAATGCCATCTGGACTAGCTGATATTCAATCTAGAGGCAGGAGACTGGAAGAAATCCAAGCCCACTGCCACTTCCTTCCACCTCAGCCCTTTAACTTAACAAACAGGACCCATGACATGCCTTCAGTCTGGTGATAAAGGACATGGTTTTCCAATCCAGAATAGTTTCCTACTGAGTCATTGTCACTGTTGAGTTCTTCACTTGAAACACAAGCATAGGTGGACACTGATGACTTGAGAGGATGGGCTCTGTCTAGGCTGCCCCATAATCATAGACTCTCTGGAGCTCAATCTTTTGTCCTCATCTCTGTCTCCTACACTGGCCCTGAAGTCATGAAGTGTATCTCTTCTCCTACCATTCTGGGGTCATGCCCTCGCCAAATAACCATAGTTTCATCTAAGTTTTAGGTTGAAGACTTCACTGCTCTCTATCTGGTCTAACACCAGCCAACCTCCTCAGTTTGTGTGACCAAACTGGACAGAGACTCGATGATGTTACAAATACCACATGCTTCACTCCAAACTACCAAAGTGGAACATCTAGAGGTCACAGCTGGGTTTGATATCTTCTACCAGGGAATTACCTGTCTCAAAGAAACTGGGCCTTCTACGCAAGAAGTGTTGAGTAGAGATTTGCTGAAAACAAATGGGAAAGCCCAGGACTGCTTCAGATTTCCCACTATGATCTTCAAGGAAACAAATGTACCACAGGACAGTGTGGAAGAGCGACAATGGTGGGAGTGGTTAGATCCCTGAGCACAGTGAGGAGCAGCCCTCTGGAGCTGGAATTGTGGATCAGGCCTGGGTGCTCCATTCTCTAAAGGCCTCCCCTCCACCACCTTGTAGCCAAAAAGGGAAGTATTCCGTTTTGTTTGGGAAGTGCAATGTCCAGATTCCCAAACTATCTGCTGACCTAGGTTACAGCGCTATCTGTCCTCTGGAGCTATCTCAGCCTGACTTAAGTCTTTGAAGTAGAAAGGAGATAGGAGTGCCTCATGCTATCATTTTACCTGAGGAGGAGCAATAGCTCAGGACTTCAAATGATGGCATTAAAGGCTCATCAAAAACTCCTGTTATTTATTTTTTCAAGGAAGGATATTCCCAGAGTTCTCTCATGGCAGGCCTAACCTAATTGCAAATGCATAAATTAAACTAGACAAAGAATCACAAAATTAACCATGCAAATCTAGTAGTTCCAAACTCCTTTAATTGATCTGATGTAGAGTCAAAAGAGCACATAAAATTTAGTATATAATTTTGAAGGGAATTTACCTCTAAAATATAAAATTAAGCCAACATTTAGGCTAACTGCCTAAGAGGTATTTAAGTGTGTTTGAAACTAAGCAAAATATACAAAGATGACCACACGGATATAGGCAAATGCCATAGTTCATAAAATTGTTATAGGACAGGGAGAGGGGTAGCCCAAGCCCCCCACAAACCTGCCTATTCTAAATGGGTTCTGCCATCCGCCGCATCAACACAAAACATATGACGCTTTAATGGGAAGGAACTTTAATAAAAACTAGGAAACAATACAGGTAAGGCAAAGAGTCTAGTTTCTAAATGAAGCACCCAAAGTTACCCATCCCCTCGTGGGTAAAACTCCATCCATATGGGGTCGGCCCAGAGCAAGGCCCCAAAGCCTGCCACAAGTCTAAAACATTTTCCAGTGGGGACCCACAGAAAAGGGTCACAAACAACCGGACAAGCCCGGAAGGAAAAGAGCAAAATTAACATCCAGATAAAAGCTGCCATTGTCACCTCCCCACGGGTCTCACCCACATCTGTGTCACCCAGTCCACAACCCAAAAGACAAGCGCAGTTTCTTCACATGTCTCTAGGCTCCATGTGCCTCCTCCAGGTCTCCTTGCTCCATTCTGCTTCCTTCCTCAGTCTCTTCTTGCAGCTTCTTCTCTTGCTGCTCAGCTCCACCCTCCCTTGGGTGGGGCAGGGAACCTCCCCCTTTCCTGGGGACCACCCTGTTGCAAAATGACTTGAAAAATGCACAAAAACAGAAAGTATGGACCAGTTGGGTCATCTACCAGAGCTGGGTCTTTTAAAAGAACACAAAGTTGCTCTTCTTCTCTGTAGAAAGAAGCCACAAATAAGTGGTAAGGGAACTCCTAGGAGATGCATGGAATCTTAACACCAGAACATACTTGGGGCCCATAACAGAAACAGACCTGGACATGGTGGACACTCTGCCTAATGGAGGCTGAGAGTCAGAGATGCCTCCGGCTGGTCCCAGATGCACAACCACCCCACCCCAAGTGGGGAGAAGCAGAGGGAGAGGTTTTTTTGTTCTTAGGCACTTTTGGACAGACCCAAGGCTCAGAATTCTCTCAACAACACCATCAATTTGGATTTAGTCTTAATAGGCAGAAGAGCTAAAAAGAAACTTCTCTGAAGAGGAAATACAAATGGCCAACAGGCATATGAAAAAATGTTCAATATCACTTGTAATCAGGGAAATGCAAATTAAAACTACCATGAGATACCAGCTTACACCAGTGAGAATGGCACATATTAAAAAAACTAGCAACAACAAATGTTGGCGAGGGTGTGGAGAAAAAGGAACTCTCCTGCACTGCTGGTGGGAGTGCAAACTGTTCCAACCACTATGGAGAGCTGTGTGGAGATTTCTGGACCTACTAAACATAGAGCTTCCATATGATCCAGCAATTCCACTCCTAGGTATTTACCCAAAGGACACAGAAACATCAATTCCAAAGAGCACCTGCACCCCTGTTTATAGCAGCACTGTTTATAATAGCTAAGCTTTGGAAACAACCAATATGCCCAAAAATAGATGACGGGATCAAGAAGATGTGGTACATATACACCATGGAATATTACTCAGCGTTCAAAAAAGATAAACACCTGCAATTTGCAGCAACATGGATGGCGCTGGAAGGGATCGTGCTCAGCAAAATAAGCCAGAAAGAAAAAGAAAAATACCAGATGGTCTCACTCATAGCAGGAATCTAGAAAACTTAAATAAGGGACCAGGAAAATGAATAACTATAAGAAAGTGAAAATCAAAATCAACAAAAAACTATGAACCAGAGACACTCTCTGGGAGGCGGGGAGGGGAGGGATTGGGGTCAAAATAAGGGGATTGCAATTGTATGGGGAATATTAAAATAAAATTTATTTTAAAAAAAATAAAAGAAATAACTTTGTTATAGTTCGTGTGATTCTATTACATTCTCCACACTAGGGAAACTGAGGGAAGGGCAAATTCCCTTCAGGTGAAGTGCAGGAAGGACGGTCTACACAGGGCCAGGCCCAAATGCACCCTCCGGGGTTGACTGAATCACCCAGGCTGGGCCTCCAGCATCACCCAGCTCACTGTAGACCAAGAAAGGAGCACCCTCTGGTTCTCAGCTTTGAGAAATCAGGATGAGACGCTCTGGGCAGGCTCATACACTTAGTCATCCCGTGGCTCAAGGGCCTCTATAAACTTGAAATGACCTGCCTGGGCAATGAGCCATACCAGGACCTACAGAAATGCACACTTTGGGGAACAGGAGATGAAAACTCCAGGCTATCACTGAATCTGTTACCAGGAAAGACGGACTGAGGCAGAAACTCCAACCTGGGTATGTAATATGCCTCCAACTATATTCTTCAGCTGTTTGTCTTCTTCTCAAAGATGAAAGAGGCCAAAGCTTGTGGATTGGGCAAACTCTCCTGGATTTCCTTTACTTATTTCCTCAATGGGAACTAGACACCAACCCAATGAAAAAAGAATTTTTCAGATGAGTAAAAAGTGGGCAATGAATCCCGCTATTTTAATCCATTAAATAATTTGTTATCTACTAATACTTGGATCTTGCTGCAGATGTCAGAATTTTAAAAGTCATAACTATAAAAAATAGAATTCTGTTCACAACTGTCCCTCTGCCCAGTCCCCCCATGTGACCATGTCCCTTCTTTCGGCCTAGCCCTCAGAGGGAGTCAGCAAAGGTATTCTCTATACCAGAGATAGTGTCACCCCAGGAACCTCCACCCCTCCCTCCTGGGCTGAACCCCAATCCTCTCATTCCTAGATTTTTCTCTCTTGTTGAGTTATTCCCCTCTGTAACCTGTTTTTAAGGACCACCATATTCTCCAGGTGTAAGCATCATTTTTCCCTTTTCCTTTTCTATAGTCTCTATTTTACATCTTTCTGTATTCACTCCATCTTTCTCATGGGGTATAAGGTCCCCTCACAACATCCCAGGCATGGTGTTAGAAATTTCTTGTCCCCCCCCCTTTTTTTTTCAGGATAACAGTTGCCCATCATTTGGGGAAGACAAGGGGATAATGTCTGTGGTCCGAGGGAGCTGCTTCCCTCTTTTTTACCAGGCCTAGTGTCAAGATGTTTGGGTGGGGGGTGCAGTCTGGTTTCATCTGACTTCTGTAGGTGACTGTGTGTAGCTTTTGGGAACAGTGACCGTCAGCATGACCCTGCCTCCCACATCATTATGGACCCTCGGAGAGACCTGTCTCTTTTCAGAGTTGAACATCTAATCACTTGACCCACTAATCGCTTGGAGAAAATTCCAAGATTCCAAGCATAATGCCAACCTCAGACTTCTCCCCATGGCATCACTAGAGCCTCCTGCACTATCTTCTCCCCCTGAGGATCTCAAACGTTGAGTTGGAATGAGAGTTTCCACCAACTGCTTTCCAACATTGTTATTCTGAGTCCTTTTAAGTGTAGCTGGTGTAGGGAATGCTGAAAAGTCTTCTGTCTTAATAAATCTCTAGACTATCCCCACACTATCCAGGCATTGGGATTGGGAGAAACTGCAAGCCAGAGCTTCAGCCTCGGAGGGGTCACCTCGCTGTCCTGGGTTCCTAATGGAGGGATGCTGAGGTCACCGTTGGGAGCCAGGATGCTCAGTGTGCAACCTACCCTGGGCTCTGAGAAACTGGGAACTTTTCCAGAGGGGGTGCTTTTTAACAGCATTTCCTCATTCATCTCTGGGAAGGGGTCCCCTTGGCCCCCAGGAGCACCCCTCTCCAGATAGAACAGGGTCCAGTTCCACCAACTCAGGACAGGTCTACAAGATATCTGTCCTTTCATGCCTTTATTTTTCCTGTTCTGGGGATTCCCCTGGCTTCCTTTCACAAGCAGTTCTAAGCGGTCTGACCTGTGCTGCAGTTTTCATTTCTCCACCCAAAACCTCACCAGGAAGAACTTTCTCGAGAGAGAAGCTTCCACATGTTCCTCTGGCTCAAAGCCCAGAAGCCTAGTCTGAACCAGTCAGAGTCTAGGAGGCTGGGAGTGAGACCATGGTGTCCAAGAGAGCAGAGACCCCATTTCACACCGTGTCTGCATTCCTGAGCCCCACACCTCTGGGGAGCTGCTGGCCACTGATCCCAAGCTCACTGCTGCATTTTTGGCCTGGGGCTGGCCACAGACAAGGGCCTTGGTCTCTGCTGGCATTAAAGGGACAGCTGCTTCTCACCAGACTCCGAGTTGGTGGAACTGTGTTCCTCACAACAGGCCTAGGGAGGGGCAGGACTGGGGCTGGCTCAGGAGAGCACTGGAGAAATTCAGGCCTGCCCTGCCATGGACCCTCAGGGAGCAGTCTGGCCT
Source organism: Talpa occidentalis (assembly GCF_014898055.3). Taxonomy (NCBI): domain Eukaryota; kingdom Metazoa; phylum Chordata; class Mammalia; order Eulipotyphla; family Talpidae; genus Talpa; species Talpa occidentalis. The sequence goes on from NW_023604861.1 coordinate 96,376,490, forward strand.
GGAGACAATGATAGGCTCTAAGAAGGGCTGACGCCATTTCCCTACTTGGTCCTTGCCCCAGGATGTTGCTGCCTTGCTTATTGTGCTGGCCTCCTTCACCAGTGCTACTGCGCCACTTGTGTTAGTTGTCATTTTAGGCTGAACCCAACACTAAGTCTATCTGAAGTGGGGCGCACCCACTGATAACAATGACCTTGGCAGGGGACAAGAATCAAATTGGGTTTTTGTGATGTTAATAGTTACAGCTGGTTGGAAGGGGTAGTAATAGCATCCTTTTTTCCCACTTGAACTATGAACCAATTGAGAATTGAGACAAAGTCAAGTGTTTTTTGCTCACTGATAAATTCATTATGCATAAAGCTGATATTGCGGAGGGTGGATTCTTTCTGCAAACAAATGAAGTACAGAGCAAGACCTTAACAGCCAGTCACACCCAGTCGCAGGCAGGTCTGGACTGCACAAGCCTCTTCCTGGGAGTGCATTAAGATGGTCCTGGGGGGGTGGGCCCCACGAAAATCACAAAGGAGCAGAGCAGAACAATGATTTCATCAATGCCATGGGCACACAGCAAGCAAATCCCAGTGGGATCACGTGATCCCAGTTTGTGCTAAGTAGGGAGACCACATAATTGATCATACAATGTGGCATTTTGGTGAGTGGAAGGAGGCAGTACCAGCCATTACACCAGCACAATAAGCGTGCATCAGGATGGACGGTCTTCCTGTTATAGAGCAACCCCGATATTAAACGGGTTCCTGGCTGTGGGTCCTCACCCGCGCGCTTTAAAGGGACTTATGAATACTCTACTACAGACACACGCAAAAGGGTTAATAAAAGGTTTATTTACAAGAGAAAAAGAAATAAGGAAAATGTACAACTCAGGGAGAAAATAGGGAAATAAAGTCTTTAATGCGTCCTACCCGATCCGACGACCTGGAAACCCCAAAGTCACTCTCAGAGCTAGACGGACGCCGCGAGCTGGCCGAGGGCCCCAAAATGGAGAGAGCCCCCAAAGCCCACGTGTCTGCCTTTTGTATCCACCTGGCTGCTTAACCCCACCCTCAGGTCCCAGCCACCTTCCCTTTGGTGGTGATGGGATTTGGAGTTCCCAGTGTCTTTGGCTTTGACCTGGGGTGGGGGTGGAGTCCACAAAGCCTGTATGGAATTTGCTTTGGGACTGCCTTTTCCCCCTAACATTCCCTCCACAAGGGTAGAGTGAGGGGGGAAGAGGAAGGCCAGGTGTGTAACAGAAGGAAACATCAGGAGTGGAGAAGGACTGTCATTCCTGCATGGCAGCTGAGGCCAAGGGGAAAGGAAGGTTGACAAGGGCAGCAACAGGTGCCTTCACATACTGAGGGCTTGTGTGGACCCGGAGTGACCAGCTCTGTAACCTCAAGGCTTCTGAACAGGAAGATAGGCTTTATTCTGAATGAGGGTAGTTGCTAAAGAGGGTGGCTGTCTTGGAAGGAGAATCAGTTCCTCATTCATTCATTCAGTTATTAATTTACATGTTGTTAACTTATTTATTCAATATACATTTATTAAGCATGCACAGTATTTTTTTCTCTTTTATTTATTTATTTTAATTTTCAAATTTTATTTTTATATTCCCCGTACAATTACAACCCCTTTATTTTTACCTCAAGCCCTCCTTTCCCTACTCCCACCCCCCAACCCCCATAGAGTGTCTCTTGTTCATAGTTATTTGTTGATTTTGATATTTTCTTTCTTATAGTTATTCTTTTTCCTGGTCCCTTATTTAAGTTTTCTAGATTCCTGCTATGAGCGAGACCATCCGGTATTTTTCTTTTTCTTTCTGGCTTATTTTGCTGAGCATGATCCCTTCCAGCGCCATCCATGTGCTGCAAATTGCATGTGTTTATCTTTTTTGAATGCTGAGTAATATTCCATGGTGTATATGTACCACATCTTCTTGATCCAGTCATCTACTTTTGGGCATTTGGGTTGTTTCCAAAGCTTAGCTATTGTAAACAGTAAGCATGCACAGTATTTTAAGGGCTGGGACTATGATAGTGATCTAGACAAACACTACTTCCCTATGATCAAAGACTTTGTAACGTAAGGGTGAAAGAAAGATTAAGACAAATAAAGACAGTATAAGCTCTGTAAGGAAAACAAGAAAAAAAACTGGCAATAGGAAATTCAGGAGGGAGAGAAGATGGTGACTTCAGACATGTGATCAGGGAAGGCCTCTCTAAGAAAGTAACAAATAAGGAGCTGACTTGAAGGAGCCAACAGAGCAAAGAATGAGAATGAACCAATACAGGTATAGAGATGTGCAAAAGTATAGCATAGGCAAAGCTCCTGGGGTTGTAAGGAACGTGGCATGCTCAAGCAACTGAAAGAGTGGCATGATGGAGAGAAACAATGATCTGGTAGAGGGCTTGGAGGCAAGGGTCAGACCATCCAGGCAAGCTGGTAAACACGTAGTAGAATTGCCTGTCCTTTTAAGTGCAAATGGACACATTGGCATCTAAACATTGGAATGTCAGTTCCAAGAGGATTGAGATATGTTTTTCCTAATTTCTTTATTACTATACCCCCGCATTTAGAACAGGGTAGGTGCTCAAAGAATATTTGTTTCTTGATTGACACTATGGGTCTTGCATTCGCCTTAAGAAATAACCACCAAGTATTCAGAATGCAAATCACATGGTAAATTGGGGAAGTCATTGTTGCTGGCTTTGACTTTGTCAGTTAATTGCAGCTTTTATTTTGGCCAGGCTGCAATTACAGGCATAGATGAAGCTGATATTAGAGAATCAGAGCTTTAATCTGCTAGAACTTCTAAATTGCACAAGAGATAGGAAAGATCAGTGTGTAGGTTTTGGACTTTTAGTGGTTGCTCCTGGCGGTGGGAGGTGGCACCCTATCAGCTGCACAATCTTTGCTAGTCTCTGTCTCATATTTAATTGTATCCTTGGCCAAGTGCATTGGAGGAGTGACATTTGGACTTTGATGTGGTGTGTCCCTTTGTTGCTGGAGTCAACCATATGGGCAGAGTTGAGTGTGAAATACTTTGTTTTCCATAATCAGTCTCTTCTGCCTATAAATGACAGAAATAATGTCACAGTTGACTGATCCTTTTATTTTTTTCATATTTTTCCCTTATTCTTTCTAGTTGGTAAATCAAGTGTTGTTTCTTTGCTTCTAATTCACATGACGTTATAAATAAAAGTAGAAGTTTCTTGACCTATGTGAGAGGCAAGACTGTTTAGTTGCAAGCTAACAGAGCCTGTTATATTTTCTCCTTCAGAGAATAAACCTGGATTTGTAGGAATGGAAGAGAAGTTATGAATACTGACAAATTGTGAAGGAAAGAGGGGTAAAAGTGGGCAGATACTGTGAAGATAGACTTCTTTGGGGGATTCAGGTTGCTAAGTGGGAAAATTCAAGGGAAAAACCATCTTTGATCACAAATCTAACCCTGTCTTTCCCAACCTGTGGACACTCTCCCATTCAGCAGTCCTTGGTCTGGAGGTGGCCCCTCACCTGACCATGCTGACGGCATGATTGATGAACTTCCAGCCTCCAGAGCTTACATAAGAAATGTTTGTTGTCACTAAGCCACCAGTCTATGTATTTGGTATAGCAGCCCAAATGGACTAAAACATCCCTCAACTCAGGACAGTCAAGGATTATATGAGAATACCTCTTGGGTGGTTTGGTGGGTTTTCCTCCTCTTCCTCTCCCTCTTTCACCACCACCACTGCCTTACCTCCTTTGCTGAAGAGAATAGGAGGTACATGCAGGCTGGGCTGGCCACATGTCTCCTGCTCATCTTCAGGGCCTGTGGGCTTGCTGGGAAGCTAATATTTATAATAAGCACAGCTTAGGAACAAATGGTGTTGTTTTCATTGCTATCTATCAATCTTTTTACACATCCAGTTATTTATAGCGTTCACATGCTTTGCAACCCTTCTCAGAAAATTAGCCTACTATGTGTCCTATTTCATTGTCACCACACATCTCTCATAACCATCCTTGGGCCCAAAAGATTGTTTGAGAAGCTTTTGTGGAGGAGGCAAGATTTGAAATCTCAGGGAGTCCATCGATATAAAAGACATAATCATCATCCTCCATACCTAGAATTTGGTTGAAGAGAAAAAAGTAAAGGAGCCAAGACAAGTAGAAAAAATGATAGCACAAAGTCTAACAAAAGAAATATCACATGATGGGCCTCCCCAGTGGTGCAGCAAGTTTAGCGCAGTGCTGTGAGGCTGTCTGCAGGCTCCACAGAGCGGGTTTGATTCCCAGCCGGCCAGGGAGATTCCCACATGGCGCAGCAGATCTCTCCTGTCTCGCCCTCTGCTCCCCTCAGCAGTGTATTTCAGTACATCTGTCTGTTCTGTTCCCTGCTCTGTCTCTGGTGAATCCTCTCACCCTCCCGCATATCTGACCTATACTCCAGTTCTTGTGTAAAAATAAATATCTTTAAAAAAAAAAAAAAAAGAAATGTCACATGAGAAAGCAAAGACGGTAAGATAATGCACTTGGTTAGGAAGAGGAGGAGAGGACTCTAAGCAATCAGACAGATGAAGGATTTAGCAAGACTCAAGCAGGTGAGATACACAGTGATTTGAGAGGTTTGCAAAAGCATACCCAGAAGCATGGAGGGGAGAAATCCAATGTGTTGGAAGCATCTAGTAAAGAAAAGAAGTTTGTTTTGCTGGAACTGTCTTTTTTTTTTTTTTTTAATAGAGGCATTTTTTTTTTATTTTATTTGTTTGTTTGTTTGTTTTTGTTTATACATGCACTGGGTACAGTCAGAAGCACGGGAGGGTGAGAGAATTCACCAGAGCCAGAGCGGGGAGCAGAGCAGGCAGAAGGACCGAAGCACACTGCTGAGGGGAGCAGCGGGCGGCAGGAGAGGTCTGCGCACCATGTGGGACCCTCCTCCGGTGGCTGGGGAGCAGCCGGGGATCGAACCGGCGCCGCAGAGGCCGCGGGCAGCTTCGCAACCCAGCGCTCAACCGCTGCGCCACCGGGGAGGCCCGCTGGAACTGTCTTAACCTGGCTTTTCACCAGAAAGCCAAGCCTGAGACAAGGGATTGCATGGAACCTGTTGAGAAGTGACGCCGGGAACAGAATAGGGAGAGACTGAAGCAAGGAAATGAGGGACACCTGTGCAAGCTAAGCATGACTGTGGATGACTGATACTCAGTCCTGCTGGGATCCTAAACCACTCTGTAGAAAGCATCTCAGAGTTGTTGGCCTGAGTGATCAAACACAGCACCAATTCCCCCACGGCTCCCATCCCCCATTGGTTCCCACAGAGCAGCTCCTCCTTCCTTCCAGTTTTGCATAGATGAGTGCTAAGCAATGCTAAGCAAGTGTCCTTCCCCAAGGTGTCCTAGGAGCCCCAGAGCGTGGAGAGAGAGATGTTTGGTGCAGCTGACATGCTTTCAGGTTACACCTCTCAAAGCTAGTTGCCCAGCAATGACTGGAGGAAAAGGCAGACTAACAGGATATACAGTGGGGCTTCAGGATTATTTCAAGCAATCATGGACAGTGAAGCAGCAGGAAATCATGCCTAGATGAGTAATTTGAATTTATTAGCAGTGGTAGAATGTAGGAATCAAGAGAAATAAAGTTAGAGATATGAGATTAGTGCAATTTTGTCACTGATTAAAAGGATCTGTAGACAAAGGTGGAATATGCAGAAAGAGGAATTAAATCAAATATTAAAGTCTTAGAGAAAGGGAAAGAGACTGAGATGAATTCACTTTTGATAGGAGCAAGGAAGAAGACAGGACACCATGTTAGAAAGGCAGATGTGTTAGGTGGCCCAAGACTGCCTGGACATATTGGGGGCAGCAGGACTGCCTGGGGTGGAAATCTCAAACACAGATTCTCTCTTCCTACTCCACACTTAGACTTGACTTGTTCCTCCATCTTTTTTTTTTTTTTTTTTTTTTTAGCTTTTCTTTTCTTTCTTTCTTTCTTTTTTTTTTCAAGATTTATTTATTTATTTATATAAGCACTGGATACAGTCAGAAGTGCAGGAGGTTGAGAGAATTCACCAGAGCCAGAGCAGAGAGCAGAACAGGCAGACTGACGAAGTACACTGCTGAGGGGAGCAGCGGGCAGCAGGAGAGGTCTGTGCGCCATGTGGAACACTCACCCGGTGGCCGGGGATCAAACCGGCGCTGCAGAGGCTTCGGGCGGATTTGCAACCCAGCACTCAACCGCTGCGCCACCGGGGAAACCCTCTTCCTCCATCGTTAACCAGGTTTCTACCTTGGAAAATTAGTCATAACTGTGGTGGCTCTGCCTCCCTTGTTGAAAGTCAGTATGATTTGAAATAGAATGATTACAAAATAGAGTTGGAGCCGCTGTGGTGGAAAAACTACATATTGTGTGTTTGAACTGGGCCAAAATACCCTGGAGGTGAGCCAAGCAGCATTGTTTCATGAACCCTTGAGAGCCCAACAGCGTAGTGGACATTTTAATCACAAAAACTGGTGATTATGAACTTTTGCCAGAGGGCAAATCAGTAACTGAAAGAGTGCGAAGGTGGGGCTCAGGCCATGGTGACTCCATCGAACACCAACAATCGCAAGGTACGACTCAATCTCAGGGCACAACAGCAGCAAGGTTTATTTACAAAGGGAAACTTGGGCTAAGGAAAGAGTGCCTAGGTCACAAATGGCCAGCTGTCCTACCCCAGATAGTGTCCACAGTGCCCAGTAATCCAGACCAAAAGCTGTTCATGCAAGATAGTGTTTTCCCTATGTACAAGCCTGCAACTGCTCACCGGTAAGTGGTGGCCCAGGATCCACTGTGGCAGCTGGGGGTCATCACAGGGGGCACTACCAGGACCACAACACAGCAGCCTCTCTGCTGAAGCCAAAGCCTGTCTCCTCCTGAAGCCAAAGCCAAGTATCCTGAAGCTTTTTTCAAGCTGAGTTAAACCTTCTCAAACTTGGGCCTCCCCGGTGGCGCAGCACTTGAGCGCTGGGCTGCGAAGCTGCCCGCAGCCTCTGCAGCGCCTGTTCAATCCCCGGCTGCTGGGCAAGGGTCCCACATGGTGCGCAGACCTCTCCTGCCGCCCACTGCTCCCCTCAGCAGTGTACATCGTCAGTCTGCCTGATCTGCTCTCCGCTCTGGCCCTGGTGAATTCTCTCACCTTCCCACGCTTCTGACTGTACCCAGTGCTTGTATAAATAAATAAATAAATAAATCTTAAAAAAAAAAAAAAGAAAAGAAAAAACAAACTTCTCAAACTAAATCAAGCCTCTCCCAAGATGGCTCCGAGTCTTCCCAAGAAGCTCCTCTCCCAGCAGCTTCTCTCCAACACCAACCTTCAGCCTCTCCTAAGTATCTACTTATATATCCCCTTCAGGATACCTGCCTTGCTAACCTGATTGGTCCATTTTCCAAACCAGTTTTTTCCAAGACTTAATTAGTGCCAGCGCAACCTTGAATCTAATTGGTGTCAGTGGGAGCTTGGACTTGTTTAATCTGTTTTCAAAACCAGCTTGAGGTTCAAAACCAAAACCCTGGTAGTGCATCCAATTCACCCTGCAGCTTTTGATGCAGGAGCCAGCAGGTAAGCTCTGCTGTATCAGAATAATACTAGCCAGGTTCAAGCCTGAACCGCAAGTCTCCAAAACTGTCAGTTTTTTTCTTTTTTACCCTAAAACCCAAACCTGGCTGCACTGGGGGTAGCCACCAAACCCACTGCTATGGCATACATAGCCCAGGCTGATACCACTCAGCTGGGGGCTGCTGTTACATAGCCAATTATATATAGTCAAAAATAGTTAATACTTTAAACACTGATGAACCCTTTTCTTTAACAATTTATCTCATCTTCCCCTTTTCTTCCCATAAAAAAATCTCCTTTGCTGTCAGGGGCCATTCCCATAAATAGGATGGTCTATTCCCATCCTAGCTCTACAGGAGAGCTCTACACGAGTTCTACACGAGAGCTAGGATGGACACACCTGAGTGGAGAAATCTTACAATGTCATAATATTAACAAAGATGTAAAACAATGATACTTCATTAATAAAAAAAAAATAAAAATATTTTTTCCCTTCTCAAGGCATATTTTAGGTTTTTCCCTAAAACTGCATTCTCAGAATTGCAGTTCATGAATCCCAAATAAACACTGAATTTCTTCTCATTTTGACTTTTTGCTTTTAAGAAAGGCAACGTCCACTTCAGAAGCACTCTGAGAGCCTGGAATGGAGGAAACAGGGGCAAGATTCTGTGCCTGGAGAGAGATGCCTCCAGCCCCACACTGAGCTTCTCCCATCATATGATCCCAAAGTCAGTGGTATATACTTTCCCCGGTTCTTGGGTGATAATGAGTGGAGATCCTCCTTCAGTGCAGGTGGCAATGAACCAGCCTGAGTAGGCCACAGACTCAAGGCTGGAGGTCCTTCCATTCCCACTGTGGTGAAGAGGAAGGCTCCCTGGGTCTGAGTTTGGTGGTACAGTCCATTTTGCTCTTTTCCTGAAGGGGAGAAAGAGGCCGCAGGGAGAAACAGAACAGCTTCAGTTGTTCTATAGTCTTCACACACTGCTAGTTCCTGTCTGTGCTAGCCTTCCCCAATCATTCAGACAGGCCCAGAGACCTCTATTTCATGCTATGAGATTCAAAATGACAGGCCCCAAATATTTGATATATGTTAAATTTGATGTTGCTATCTTAGGCCAGGAATGTCAATCGTTCTTAATGTGAAGATTTGAAAGAAAAAATTGCTAACATTAAAGCTTTTGTGCTTTGAATACAAAGCACTGATTTACTCATAATCTGTAGCTTCAAAGGGGAGAAACCCAAAGAAGTGTGCATGGTCATTACCGAGTTCTGAATTAAAAGTTTTTTAATGCCAAGTCTCTCTATTTCAGCACAGCAGTTATGCCTGACTCAACGATGGGGTGAATTCTAAGAAATGCATCCTTGGGGATGTCACCCTTATGTGAACACCACACAGTGTGATTACACAGACTTGGTGGTGCAGGTAACTACACACCTAGGTTACACGCGTAGCCTGCTGGCACCACCACCTAATATGTGGTCTATTGTCAACTGAACTATCACTAAGTGACAAATGGTGGCACTGATACTCTGGGAGCCCTAATTCTTTGTCCTCAGGGGCTCTTCTGTGTACAGGGGAGGGTTACCAGCATCCTTGACCTCTACTCCCCAGATGTTAGTAGCACACCCTGGACCCAGCTGTGACAACCAAAAATATCTCAAGACATTGACAAGGATCATGGGTCAAAATGGTCTCTGCTTGAAAACCACCGTACTACACCTTTCACTTTATTGGGGATCTGCCTACATTTGTTGGCTGAAAAGGGTCAAGAGATTTTCAACCATACAGTGGTCTGATTTGTGACCTTTATAACTTAGAGGACTTTTTAATAACAGAGAGTCATAATCATTAAAATATTTGATGCAGAGAATTTGGTTGCTCCCTTAAAATTGCAAACTATATTTTGTCAGAGCATACGCTTCCAGAACTCAACCCACTCACTCCCCTTCTTGGACACCAACTACCTACTAGCAGAAATCCTTGTGCTTATGACTCTCTTTGAGGTCTAGGTGCAGAGCTCTAAGACAGGAGTTCTAAGATTGGTGGCCCAGAGGTCAGAGAAAGTCAAAAGTCTGCAGACTGCAGCTCTGGGCTGCACCTGTCACCTGCTTACAGAGGACCCCATGTCTCTGTCATTATGGAATAAAGCTTGCTCCAGCCTCAGGTGTCTGACCCACTCTACTAGGACCTAACCATTTATCCACATGAGCGAGGAAAGAGGTTCTGCCTCTCTGAGGCCAGGGCTGCCCAACACCATGGATATTCACTAGTTCCTGGTGCCAGATGATTCAGTAAGGCTTATGAAGAAATGTCAAGCATAGAAAAGGTGTGACTTGCCTATGTGCCCAGAAAAAAGGAGTAGCTGAAACTGCTGAAATTTTAAGAGTAGCTACAGGAAGTAAAGTCATCAACACTGTGTTTGAGGAAAGAAGTCTCCTAGGACTTTCTCAGAGCCAATGACTGGATTCTGATGACACAAAATGACACACAGAAATATTACTTCAAGGAGTGGAAACTCCAGTAGTATAAGACCTATGTATCTTCTAACAGCTCCCGGTCCACAGTCATCTTATTCTCTGTCCATCTGAGACCAGGAAAGACTCCCCAGAGTATGCTCCTCTAGCTTCCCAGGGCTGGCATGCAGGTGCTTCTTCACTTGAAGGAGCTTCCCCTGAGCAACAGCAGCCACTAGGTATCCTGCCCTTCATGTACTCTAGATCACTGGCCCGGATTAGTGGGGAAGGGCCCTGGCTCCCAGATGCTCTAGCATCCTGAATTAGCAGAAATGCATTAGATCTTTCACGAGGGAAGCTGAGACTGCCATCACAAGGATTTTTACTTTGAATACTCACAGTTTGAGTGAGCCAGAGCCTCTATGCTATTTGGTTCGATATAAGTCAAATACTTTCCAAAGTATTTGAAGCAAATACTTTTGAAGCAAAGGGAACACCTCTCCAGAGGAGCACAGAGACACTCAAATAATCTTCCAGAGGCAACAAGTCACAAGTAGTTGAAGATGACCAGACATACAAGTAAGCAAGATCACAAGAATAAGAACCAATAAAAGAAACAAAACAAAAAGGCAAGATAGCAGAAACATACACACACAGGCAGATTTTGTAATTATTGTACACAGAGCTGAAAGTAACTATCCTAACCAGGTTTAGAAAACATGACAGCATGAAAATATTTTTCTAGAACAGCAAACTAAGAAAATTGGCAGATTTGAAAGAGCCAAAAAGACTGTCCAGAACTGTATTGTACAATAAAAAAAAGTCAATATTTGTATTCAACAATAGACATCGCATAGCAGTAGAGAAAATTAGAGAATGACATCAGCATGATGGCAGTACAGGAATTTCAGCACTCTTCCCTTCCCAGAAACACCAGTATGGACAATCACCCATGTATGAAAATAGCTTCAGAAAAGCTAAGGACTCCAGGTAGGGATTACAGGACCTGGGTGGAGTACAGAAACAAGAAAAGATGCATTGAAGAAGGTAGGAAAGAGTTTCACTTTGCCCCTGTCACCCTTCCCTCAAGTCAGGGCAGTCCTGCATGGAGAAAGGCATCCAACTCATAGGAGGAATGGAGTAAAGTAGGAGGTGACTTCACCATGGACGGCACCCCCAGCCTGCCTCATCCCCAGACTCATGCTGCCCCAGATTCCCAGTGGGCTCCCACAGACTCAGGATACCATCCCACCCCTGCACCCAGCAGGTCCCAACTAACCCAGGCTCCCGGCAGGCTCATGATAATCCAGACTCCAAGCTTCCCAGGCCCCAGGCTGACTCCCATGGTCCCAGGCTGCCAACCTCTCCCGGCACCACTCCATTCTCCATGGACCTAGACTCCACATGGCCTCCCATGGGCCCAGGCTCTTCCTGCCCCAGCAAGCACCAGGCTGGGTCCAGGAGCTCAGGCTCCATGTAGACGCTACTCTGGGAGTCGTGGATGCCAGCCTTCAGGAGATTGCTTTTACACACGAAGGCAGGGGGGAATATGCCTGAATAACTGTGGGCCCTGGGTGACCCGTGTGGGATCCTCTTAGCATTCCTTGGCTTAACTGAAAACCATTGATTGAACACACAAGCACCCCACTCTGAGAAGTATGATTACCAAATGATCAAACATCCCAGGAATGAGAGTGATGGTCATGTCACCAGAAAGCCACTACAAAGACCTGCCAGGTGGTAGCTGAGGATGAGGGGCCTTTAGAGAATAGAGAGTAAAGAAGGACTGGGTACTTGTCACAGCCCTGGGATCAACTGGAGAAATGAGGGCCGAGTCTATGCATCAGTGTGCTTCCTCTAAATCTCCCCTTAGGAGAAAATCCACGGGAACTAGAGGGGACTACTCCCAAAAGTGTGTGGAAGAGGGGATCCATGCAGCACAGGGGTGCAGCGTGGCGGCTGGGGAGGTGTGCCTCTCAGATATCCCATTAAAGAACTGTAACTAGGAGAATAGCTGGCCACCAGCCTCTGGCCGCCATGGCTTTGGATACTGGTGAAGGTTTTCTCAGCTTCCCGCTGCACTGGAGTCTCCCCACCACTCCTCTCTTCCTCTTTCTGTCACTGGTGGCGTACCTGTGAGTGATGGCTGGCAGGCTCTGCCCCACTGCGCCTGGCCCTTTCGCCCACGTCTTTCATAGGCGTAGGGAATCTTCAGTTTCACCTCACCCCCGCCAAAGCAACCTCTATTTCTATCCTCGTAGATTCATTTTCCTTATTTTTAAACTTATTAATAAATGAAATCACATCATATGAACCTACTTGGATCTGGCATCCTCAATAATTTGTTTTTTAAGATTCTTCTACTTGAATGTCTATTTGTAGTTCATTGCTAAGTAGTATTCCTTTGCTTGAACATACCACATCTTGTTTATCCATTCATTGACTGATGGAAATTTGGCTTCTTCCCCACTTGGGATATTATGACATTTTATTTGAGAGTCTGAACATTTTCATATAAGTCATTTTCTTCAATTCACTTTTAAATCACTCAAGTGAGAACAGTCTTAAAGAGGTAAATGTTCGGGCCTCCCCTGCTGGCGCAGTGGTTGAGTGCTGGGCTGCGAAGCTGCCCGCAGCCTCTGCAGCACCGGTTCAATCCCCGGTCACTGGCGAGGGTCCCATATGGCACGCAGACCTCTCCTGACGCCCCTGCTGCTCCCCTTAGCAGTGTATTTCATCTGTCTGCCTGTTCTGTTCCCACCCTGGCTCTGGTGAATTCTCTCACCCTCCTGCGTTTCTGACTCTACCCCGTGCTTGTATAAATAAATAAATAAATCTTTAAAAATAAGTAAATAAATAAATAAATATAGGTAAATGTCAACAAAATCAGCAACAAGTACAAATTTTTATATGTCTTTTTATTTCCATAGAAGCCCATAAGTCAGCCCAAGCATGATGAATCTGAATCTTTCTCCATGCACACTTGCACTGGGGTAGTCCAGAGGAGTATTTCCCAAGCTTGGTTAGTCATCAGCATTCCCTGTGGTTCATAATAAGATACTGATTCTTTGTCTCTGCTCTATATCTAGTAAGGTGGAATGGGATTTCATTTACCAAGTGAGAGAGCCTAGACACTGGGGTTTTAGTTCATGTCCTGGGTGATTCTGATGTTGCTTCAAGTTTGAGAAACACAGGTGCACATTACATCTCAGCATTTATGTTAGTACATAAAATGTTTAGGTAGCCAGCAGGGCTTCACCCTGGGTGGGCCATCATCTGACATCCTACCAGATAAGAACAGCATCAGTGATGGGAGTGAGATAGCTCCTACTTTGCTCTGCTGCCTTGCTGGGCAATTGTTGCCGATTTCTCACCCACTGTTTCATAACATACAGCTCCAGAAGACAGAAATGGAAACGCTCAAAACCAAGAGTGTCATTATTTCCAGTTCTACTACTAAATGTTCATACCACCCTAGTCAAGTAACAACCACTCCATGTGCCTTCCTGTCCTCACCCCTAAAATGAAAGGGCTGAAGGATATGATGATTTTATGGGAAATGATCCAAATTATGAAAAAAAAAAAAGGCCAAGAGATTGGCATGTGTCACCAATGTCAAGCCAGAACATTGTACAGCAGGACCACCCAGGGGTCAGCCTGCTCAAAACACAATTTTGACTTACCACTTTCAATTAACTTGTAGAAAAAAGATAAAGAACTCATTGGCTTTTCCAGAAGAAATGAAAATGACATCTGTCTAGCAGATACATTAATGTCTTAAGTTGGAGAATTCAAGAAATAAAAGTTAAAGCATATACCTAGACATGGGCAGGGCGGTGGTGGAGAACAGCAGAAAAAGAGCTGAAAAAGAGCTAAAAAAGAGCAATTGGCCTGATGAAAATAGGACTTGGGCAGGAGAATATTGCTTTTAACCACTGACATGTATTATATTGGTATGACCTTCTCTTAAATAACTTTTTGAAGTCTAAATGAAAAATGAATGCTTTATTGACATGAAGATTTATCCTCTATAGTCATCACTCTCAGGGCCTCAGGGGCAGCATGTTCAGTCCCCATGTCCAGCTGTTGGAGAATTACAGGAGAGTGGCTTCAGATCCAGCTTTGGGAATCAGCCATCGCCCTGTAGCAATCCTGGTGACAGAAGAGACCAGCCCCAAAGCAGCTGGACAAACATCCCACTGACAATGTGCTCTGCATTGGTGATTTGGGGGCAGAGTTCTTAATTTCCACATCCCCAAATCCCAATGGTCCTCTCCCAGTTTACCAAGCCCTTTACAGTGCCCAGTTGCTAAAGATCCAAAGGAAACAAATCCTTTGATGAACGTTGGCCTGGAGATCAGGGTACCCAAAGGCAAGCACATTTGCTCTCACAATGTGAGAAGTCGGTGTGCGCTAGACAATTATCTGAAAATGGGGACATGGCTACTACAGGAACCATCCATGGTTTCACATTCTGTGGTATGTGGTAGTGTTTCTCAAATGGGATGTATAAGATAGATGTCTGCGAAGTCTGTTCTCTGGTTCCCTCAACTCAATGAGATGCCTGTATCTTGGAGTTTCCATTTTGATTATACTCCAAATATATCATCAGAGCCTCTTCTGAAACATAAGGATGACCCTCTTTCCCCTGGGACTGAGCCACATGACACCAGAACTTGTATTTGAGCTTTCCTTTAAGTTCACATCTGTCACAATCTCAGGGGTCCTACAGTCTCCTTTCTCAGTAGAGAACAAAGGTAGAAACACTGGCTGGCCACACAGGCTGTGGCAGGATGGAGCTGCTGTAGCCCAGCCATGAGCAAACAGGTCATCAAATCCTAGTGTCCAGATAAAATAACTGACAATGAAATAGTCTACAAATGTAAATTAACGGATGTTACAATCTGCACCATTCATAAGTAGGGAGTTTTAGTGGTAGTTATCTAATGAGCAATTATTCTATTTGAAATTCAAGAGCTCGTTAGCTTTGTGCTCATGTTTATGATGATATTCATAAAAATGCAACGCGAAAATTAATTCAATTGAAGAAGAATCAGTAGACATTATGTTAAATCAGTGCTCACTGACTGCTCGCTGGTAGCCCAGCAGAGTAAGTGGTCTGTTGATCCAATCCAACAGTAAAAAAAATAATAATAATAATAAGTTACCATTGCTGTTTTGGAGACTTTACTTAAACAAACAGAATTTTCTGCATTTCTAGTATTAGAGTCAAAATAAGAAGTCTATACCAGATTTGAACTACATCTTTCTATAATATACCCACAATCAGTTATTAAATTTCAGCAGAATACATTATCTGAAGTACAAGTGGAGGGTGAGCTAGGCCTTCTGTTCCCTCCAAAATGGCCCATTGGCTGCAGTTTTTAAAGGCAATATGTGGATGGACAGTCTACCTAAAAGGAAAAAAACTAGAGGAAGCAAAGAAGAAGCAAGGCTGTGAGGCTGTAAAGTAAGTAGTGAAATAGTAGTGCCCTCTTACAGCTTACTCTCCCTCCTCTCTGATAGGGTCCTGCTCCCCCACAGCTACACCACACCCCCGGCTCACTAAAAGCTATGGCCTCCTGTAATTACTCTTGCTAATTTCAGCTTACTTTGAGCTTTCTCTTTCACTGTATACCCCTTTTAGATTTATTATTATATAAACACATGAAGTTTACATTTGCTTTTATATATACATATTAGAATTAGAGCCAAAATAATTTAATTATTATGAACAACTGTTTAACTTTAAAAGGTCCTATCACTGTGGAAAGCCATGTGGAATTTCCTCAAACTACTAAAAATAGAGCAACCATAGACCCAGAGATTCCACACCTGGGATCTACCCAAAGGACACAAAAACATTAATTCAAAAAGAAACTTGCTTGTATATATTTATTGCAGCACTATTTATAATAACTAAGACATGGAAACAACCTAGGTGACCAAATATATATGACTGGATCAAGAAAGTGTGATATAGAGCGTCCCCAGTGGCACACAAGTTGAGCTCAGCATTGTGAAGCTGTTCGCAGCCTCTGTTGTGCCAGTTTGATTCCTGGCCAGCCAGGGTGCAGGGCTACCCACACGGTGCAGCAGACCTCTCCTGTCTCACTCACTGCTCCCCTCAGCAGTGTTTTCAGTCCATCTGCCTGTTCTGCTCCCCGCTCTGTCCCTGGTGAATTCTCTCACCCTCCCACACCTGTGGCCTGTACCCCAGTTCTTATATAAATAAATCTTTAAAAAGAAAAAGGAAATGTGATGTGTATACACAAAGGAATACTATTTACCAATCAAAAAGGTAAGCTCAAGCCATTCACAGCAACATGAATGGAACAAGAAGGGATTATGCTCAGTGAAGTAAGTCAGGAGGAAAAAGAAAAGTATCGGATGGTTTCACATATAGGAGGAATATAAGGAAGCCGAACAAATGGTCAAAAAAAAGACAAAACTTGCAAGCAAACTATAGATCTGAAGCACACAGCAGGGGAAAAGGAAGAAGATGGATCAAAATAGGGGAGGGAAGAGCACAAAGGACTAGGATGGTGTCTCAAGGGTGATGAGGTAATAGGAACTTTATGGGGACTACACATGAGCTGAGAAATCAAATATTGTAGAAAAATAAACAACAATGTAAGAAAATTTAAAAGTTATAAAAAAAAAAAAATGCCCTCGCCATTTAAAGGATGTTGTGCACAGAAAGGATATGGAGTATAGTCAACATAGGAAAGAAACAAGACAAAGATGAGTTCCACACCATCAGATAGTACAATCTCTGATAAGATTCATGAGTTCTGAGGTTTCTTCATATCCACCCCAGGAAAAGCCCTACTGACTTTCAGCGTCTAGTGTTTCTACAGAAAGTTTGAGGGTTGGACAGCTTCAGCTGGAGAGCAGAGCCGACGCCGCTCCATCCCTCCTGTTTCTGAGTCCATTTTCTGCTCCTCAGTTACCATGAAGTCATTGCTTCTTCATTCACAAAATAACATGAGATAAGGGGCCCTGCTCACATCTGAGCACTGATGCAAAATGAGCGGCATTTAGGCAGCAGAGAGGAAAACACACTTGGAATGAGAAAATTTAACACAGAGACCTCTGCGCTAGCTGCCACCTCCAGGCTGAGTTCAAGCCTGGAATGATAAATTGAAAGCAGTATTGTGTGTCGTCCCCTGCTCTGAAGTGAGGAAGATGGGCTGGCCTTGATCGGCAGAGGAAGCTATGAACCAGCCAGGGAAAGCCACGGATTCGAAGGTGGAGGTTCTGCCAGTCTTTCTGTGGTAGAAGAGGAAGGGTTTCACAGGCCCCGGTTGGTTGTACAGATCTAGAATCTTCTCTGCCTGCAATGGAGGGACAATGCCCACAGGGGAAGCAGAGGCTGTTTGAGTAATTCGAGGTGACTTGTACACAAACAATACACATCCCAAATTTCAAAAAGGCCTTATCCACCTATGAGAGCAGGTCTAGAGAAACACATTTCAAAGGAGCAGCAGAGAGGACTCTCCTGCCCAGCCTCCACCCTTAAATCCAGAGATGGGTTAGAAACAATCACAGGGTACTGAACAAGTCAGTAGATTGGGACTTTCTCACAAAAGAGACTGACGGGATCCTCCAGCAAAGGAAGGAGTTGCCAGTTTGCAGCAGGGAGCCAAGGTCCTCCCTTAGGGAGGCTACAGGGGCCAGAGGTACTGCCCACTAGACTCAAAGTGTCCTGAGGGCAAAACCTTGCCATCTGTGCCCTGATGCTTCTCAAATGTCCAAACAGTGCTGGAGGTGAGGAGAAACCACGCATTTCCTGAATGGAATGGTTTGAGGTAGAATTACACTGAATTGAGTTAAACTGAAGTTTTTGGAAACAAAGTTTAAGGAATAAGTTCTTTTTATATAGCTTAGTCATAAAGAGAAAATAAGAACCACTCAGAGAGCTTGAGAATCGATATAGTAAAGATGGAAATTTCAGAAAACACAAGAAAAGGATGATTTAGCAGACAGGACAAGACTGAAAATGGAGTCATAGTCTGGGAAATTGATTCAGGAAATTCTGATTCAGGAAATTCTCCCAGACCCAACATGAAGAGAAAAAAAGTAAGGAAAGGAGAGCAAGTGTGGAAAATTAGATATTACAGTGGACTCTACAAGATCCAGTGACCAACGATTAAGAGTTGCAAACAGGAAGATAAAACAGAAGCAAATACATTTGAAGAAACAACACCTAAGAATATCTCACAACTCAAGAAAGACAAGGGTCCTCACCTAGTGAGGGAAAGGATAAATCAAAGAAATGTCAGCTGCAGGCATACAACTCAAAGGAGCTAGGAATGTGTATGCTTAAGAATTGAATTCTAAGATTAGATTTTCTACAAAATAAACTTCTTCTACAATACATAGGCTTTTAAAACAGTAACTTTTTTACAGTATTTTCATTATCACATTTGTAGTTGCTCACCTTGAGTTTTAGTGTGGGCTGCCCTTCGATGTCCTCACAAGAGAGACACATTTCTGGTTGCTGTATTCCCAAGTAAATGGGAATCCCTTTGTCTTGCTCAAGAGACTCAGGAAACTTGCATGGGAGGACAGTGACAGTTACTATGGAGATAAGAGAGCAGATGGTATAAGTTCCCTTTGAAGTCAAGAAAAGGCCATTCTCTTCCAAGTAGGGTCGCCCCACATCCACCAGATGGCCAAATGCCTCATTCATTCATTCATTCATTGACACCATGGGATAATCCCTGGCTTACAATATGGAACAAACACAAAAAGTTAAACAGTCCATTCTGGCCTTGAGATTTTCACACCTCTGCTTAAACACCAACAGGTAGGAATCCCTATGCCAAGCAGCCCTTCGACCCTTGAACAGGTCTGTAAATTAATAAATTTTGCTTGATATGATGATGTAAGCTGCCTTCCTGGGGTATCAACCCATTTAGTCTGTAGAGCACCAGGGAGCCAGACAGAACAAGCTATTGCTCTTCCAGGTTAGACCCCCAGATCAGGAAGCATTTTCCCTGTTCCCCACGATGCTGCTCCAACTCTCTGCTTTCCTTACCCTGGCCCAAGACAAACTTTTCCATGTTGTCCCATGAAATTCTTCTCCCTCCCAAAACCCACTGTGAAGTCAGTACCCCAGCCCACTAACTCAAGGGGACCCTCACCTGAAGCCACGTCAGCTTTCCGTGGAACTGCCACAAGAATGTCACCTTGAAGGATCCACACTTGCTGACTCATGTCAGAGACATGCCCCCTTTCAGGCACATTCGCTGTTGTTCAAATGAGAAAGAATAATGTATAAGCATTATGATTAAGGCAGCTTTAGGGGTTCTAGAGAAAGGTCATCTAATCTAGTCCCCTTGGAAAGGAAGGAATATGGTCTACACACCAAAATGTGCAGTGCTCACAAGACACCCCCTTCTTTCCAACAATGCTGTGGACTCCTTGAGGAGGGCAAGGGCTGTTCCTGGGCTAAAAGGGTAAAGTGTCAGCCCTGTGGTGTCCATGTGCCAAGGCCCAGAGACTCTTCTTGACACCTGCTCTGTTCTTGACCCAAAGCTGGGTCTGAACCAGAGAAGTGAACAACTAATGCTCCTCACCTTCCAGAAGCTCATGGACCAGTGGGAGATATTAGCATGGGAAGGACATACACAAGCATGGACAGAGGGACAGAGAACAATAGGATGATCAGAAAGGACACCTGCGAGAGAGTGCCCAGTTCCATCATCTAACTGTGGCCTTTGTGCCATAGTGGGGTTGTCTCAGCACCTGTAGGAACAAAGATAGGAGATTTAGCCTCAGGAGCCATTTCCAAGACCTTTGTAGAACTCTGGTTCCTAAGGTCTTCATTCTGGACAGGAAGCTGGGAAGCTTAACTTGACATGAGGCCTTTGTCATAAAATCTGAGCTGCCTCCTGAAATAAAACCTCACAGCACTCGTGGGAGACATCAGGCAGTAACAGTAGCTCGCTGGCATTCCATGGTCAGGTATAACTGTTCACCTTAAACTCCCCCCAGACTCCTCATACCTGTGCCCCCTCATCTCGGCCAAGACCGAGGAAGGCCAAGACCCTCCTCCCATCAGAATCTGCTTCTGCCTGGGGTCAGGGCACCTCTGATAGCACACCAGCAGCTCCCCAGTGAGAAGCACCTCCATAGGACAAGACATGGAGGCAGCTGGCTCAGCCCCTTACCTCCACCAGTCCTAGCCCACAGAAAAGAGGGAAGTTCAGAGTCAGAGGACGACCAGCTATTGGCTGGCAAGCAGTGGCCTTTACTGAGAGTCTAGGGAACACAGATGCAGCTCCAGCAGCTCCAAGAGCAGTGACAGCCTCTGCCAAGGTGGGTCATTTATCTGGTGACCATTAGGAGACTCAGCTTCCTGGATGGGGCGTGGCCGCCGTGTAATGTGCAAGAAGCCAGTTTCTCCTCCCAGAAGATCCCTTGAGGCACCAGATGAAGAAATCATCACATCAGCACACGTGTGACCTACCTGAGCTCCCCTGTAATTAAGCCTTGAACCCAACCCCATGAGGAATTGAATGACGGACACTGGGCTTCTCAGAAAGGGGAGGCTGAGGGACTTCCCAGAGCTCAGTTCTCCTGCCATCTCTCTCTGGGACTAGGACTGGAAAAACCATACTCTTTATGAAAGGAGGCCAGGTGTTGGGGCTGGAAAGCTTGTCCTCTGTATTCATCCTAAGGGAGTCCTGTGATTGCAAAGTTAGCTGTGTGCTTCAGGCAAGATTCACATGCATTTCTGGACACCAGTCACTCCACCTTGACCATTTCTGAAAGAAGGGTTAGGCTGAAAGCTCCCATCTCTAAACTCTTTCAGCCCCTCAGTTATGCATCCCCATCTCCCTGGGGCTCCCTAGGGAGCCACAAGCACCAAGCAGTGCACCCTAACTGAGGCAAGCCTGGTCCCTTGTATTCCCAAAATGCAGTGGACTCCAGAACTAAAGGTAAAATATGTGGGCAATGACTACTCCAAAAACTGGGTCCTAGATCATTACTTACCCCCCCCCACTTTTATACCCTCGTAATACAGACATTTATAAGCTCTCGACAAATGGTAGTGATTATTTTGTATCATGTTTGTTATGCATGCATACCCTATCCCATCTGCTGAGGTCAAACATTAAATTTTCTAAGGTACAAGTCAATTTCTCTATAGTGAATTTCAGGAGACACACTAGAAGCACCTACAGCTTCATATTCACCTCTTTAATTGGGAGGAGGAAGTCTGAGGAATAAAACAATCTTCAAGGCAAGCACTTCCATGAGACCCTCTTCCCATTCCTGAAAAATGTCTCCATGCTCAACCCCCATGCTTTCCACCACATCATTTTTGGTCTTGGAGGAACATGGTCCTTTGTTGTTGAAACCTAATACCACTGCTCTGAGCGTCCAGGTTATCTGTTGCACCAGGAGGCATTGTGTTTTGAGTGGAATTCAAGTACTGACAAATCCAAGCATTCTAGACATGGAAATGATGTTAGCAGATCACTCAATCCAGACTTCAGTTTTCAGACTCTAAGATATTATCATCAAGTGATCACCAGTTGATAAAGTGATGTAGAGTTTTCATGGCATCGGTGATAATGAACTTACTCAACTCTCCTGTCACTGCGAGGTCACCTCCTACAGATTTAGGTTATAAATTCAATGGCCAAATCTCACAATCCCAACTGCCAAAACCCAAAGGTGAGGAACTTTTAGGATTTAGAAATTTTGAGATTTTGACCTTCAGGTTTGTGACTTTGGGGATTAAGCCCCAAAACTGAGCTTGGACTTGCCCAAATCCCTGTGCCTCCAAGCCTATTTGTCTAGACTTGCTTCTTTGAGGGATGACCCTAACCTCTTCCTAGCTGGTTTCTTCATGAAACTTCAGACATTTGGATGTCAGTCAACATGCTATGTTACAGCTTCCTCTTCCTCATGTGAAAACAAAAGAAAAATTAACAAAAATAAGCCCTGTACTACTCACCAAAATGGCAGAGATAAATAGAAGCACTAAATGCATTAAGACAATAGAACCCAAATAACAGAACCATCATAAAGGTGTATTCCCCAAAATTCAAAAGAGCTTTTGACAAAATTATACATTTATGAACAACCAAAAACAAACAAATAAATAAATAAAGCTGTAATCGGACAGATCACACTACAGTAGTGAAGGAAGGATTCTGGGTTAAATGCTTGAAATCTGAAATTCCTGGACAAAGTGCCAAATGACAGAAGACTTCCAGCCTTTGTCTGATGATCAGCATCACAGAAAATGCAACACCCATGAAAGAAAAGTTGAGCATTATCCAAATTTTAGAATTTTGGACAAAACAATCCATTGTAGAAATTGAAAAGACAAAGTACTTCAGAGAACATATTTGCATCTATCTAATAAACAAGTAATTAATATCCAAAGCTTTTAAATAGTTCCTACTAATAAATGGGGAAATCGAAAATCCTTTGAGAAAAAATGCACAAAAGTTATTAAAAAATTTCACTGAAAAGAAAATATGTATGTCCAATAAACAGGAGCAATTATAGGTAACCATACCAATTACTACAAATGCAAATCAAAGCAATAAAAAGACTCCGTTTGGGCCTCCCCGGTGGCACAGTGGTTGAGCGCTGGGTTGTGAAGCTGCCCGCAGCCTCTGCAGCGCAGGTTCGATCCCCGGCCACTCCCTGGCCACCAGAGGAGGAACCCACATGGCGCGCAGACCTCTCCTGCCGCCCGCTGCTCCCCTCAGCAGTGTACTTCGGTCCTTCTGCCTGTTCTGCTCCCCGCTCTGGCTCTGGTGAATTCTCTCACCCTCTTACATTTCTGACCATACCCAGTGCTTGTATAAATAAATAAATAAATAAATCTTAAAAAAAAAAAAAAAAAAAAAGACTCGGTTTCCACCCATCAAGAAAGCACAATTTTAAAAGGTGGTAGGCAATGATGTGAGGAAATAATTTACTCATTCATTGTATGAATGGTTGTATGAATCAGCACAGCTGTCTGGGGAAACAATTTTTCAAGTATCTGTTCAAAGTTTAAATGTGTCTACTCTCTGACCCATCAATTCTACTTACAAGGATTTCTCAGTCAAGTATTTTCATCTTTAAAGTTGGATAAATCTGGGCCTCCCTGGTGGCACAGTGGGTTGAGCACAGCTCTGTGCTCTGTGCAACCTCTGCAGTGTGGGTTCGATTTCCAGCCGGCCAGGGAGATACCCACAAGGCACAGCAGACCTTTCCTGTCTCGCCCACTGCTCCACTCAGCAGTGTATTTCAGTCAGTCTGCCTGTTCTGTTCCCCACTCTGTCTCTGGTGAATCCTCTCACCCCCTATACCTCTGGCCTGTTCCCCAGTTCTTGTATGCATAAATAAATAAATCTTTAAAAAAAATTAAGTTTGAAAAATCCAATTGAAAGTGATTAAAACAATAAATATATATTATTTAAGAAGTACATAATTAAGTACATAGAAAGTACTAAAACAAACCTAGATGATATTGTTTTCTACACAAATAGTCTAAATGGGGGAGAAATAATTGCTCATCTTTATAGAAAAATGTGAATAAATATGTGTAGAAGAAATGAGGGAATATGAATTTGCTATTGAACAAATACCATGGTAATAATCATTGCAGGATACCCTAATAAATGCTAAAATTGGTGGGCAAAGGTTTGGGGAAACACAGGAGATTAACAAAGTTTCAAAGTATCTCTCTCACAATATTTATCAATTACAAAAGGGAATATAATAACTTGACAGTAAAGAAATTCAACAGACACTACCTTCAACAAGTGATCAAGGCTACGTCACCATAATGGGACACATCATCATATATTCCCAATAAAATGCATTGATAAAAACAAATTATTTCTGTAGCATTCATGCCTTAATGCAGTTAAGCTAAGGTATGAGAACTAAGTGCCCAATGACGAGATAAAGAAGACATGGTAGAGGGCCTCCCTGGTGGCGCAGCTGTTGAGCGCTGGGTTGCGAAGCTGCCAGGGGCCTCTGCGGCGCCGGTTCGATCCCCAGCCGCTCCCTGGCCACCAGAGGCGGGTCCCACATGGCACGCAGACCTCTCCTGCCGCCTGCTGCTCCCCTCAGCAGTGTACTTTGGTCCTTCTGCCTGCTCTGATCCCCGCTTTGGCTCTGGTGAATTCTCTCACCCTCCCACGCTTCTGACTGTACCCAGTGCTTGTATAAACAAAAACAAACAAGCAAACAAATAATACATGCCTCTTTAAAAAAAAAAAGAAGAAGAAGAAGACATGGTAGATATACGTGGCAGAATACTATCCTGTCATTTGGGACATGGGCGGAATCAGAGGAGATTATATTAAGTGATATATGCCAGAGGGAGAAAGACCAAAAAATGGTCTTTAAATATTTCCTACTAATAAATGGGGAAAATGCAAATCCTTTGGGAAAAAATGCACAAAAGATATAAAAAACTTTCACTGAGAAGAAAATATGTATGTCCAATAAATAGGAGCAATTATAGGTAACCATACTAATTACTACAAAATGCAAATCAAAGCAATAAAAAGACTCGGTTTGGGCCAAGTCCATATTTCCTATAGGGAATATAGAGAAACAAAATACAGGAACTGACAGAACTAACCCAAAACAAGTCTAGAAGTTACTGCAGAATTGAGGCCACTAGACAGGGAGAAGGGTAGAACAAACTTTCAAGGGGACTCAATGGTAAATGATAAAGGGATATGGGTGCTCTGGGGTGGGTGCAGTGTGGTGATGAAACCGAGGAGGTGTGAACCTCTTTCTCTGAATCATAATACAGTGATGTAACATCGAGAAAGAAAGGGAGGGGTAAAGGGAGGTGAAGAAACACAAGAAAACATGAGTGTATAAAACAACTGCTTGATATTCATCAAAAGTGGCAAGGTCATAAAAAAGGACGAACTTAGAAATTGTCACAGAATAGAGAAGACTCAGGAGATGCAACAACTAAATGCGATATAGCATCTAAGATTGATTCCTGGAACAGAAAAAGGACATTAGGAGGAAAAGATTGGTGAAATTCTAATAGGGTCCTCAACTTAATGATTAGAGCTTTACCTGCATCAGTTTTCTGGATTCGATCATTGTGTGTGGTTATATAAGTTTTTTTTTTTAAAGATTTATTTATTTTTATACAAGAGCTGTGGTATAGGCCAGAGGTACGGGAGGCTGAGAGGATTCACCAGAGACAGAGTGGGGAGCAGAACAGGCAGACTGATGAAATACACTGCTGAGGGGAGCAGCTGGCAAGACAGGAGAGGTCTGCTGCACCATGTGGGTATCTCTCTGCCTGGCCAGGAATCAAACCGGCGCTGCAGAGGCTGCGGACAGCTTCACAGCGCTGTGCTCAACCCACTGCGCCACCGGGGAGGCTCTATGTAAGTTTTTAACATTAGAGAAAACTAAGTGAAAGATATATATGAACTCTGCTTTGTTTCCTCAATTTTTCTGTCAGTTTATTATTATTCACATTAAAAGTTTTTAAAAATTAATGGCAAATGAATGTATTATGATAAAGTACTAGAGCAATTGGTTTGGTACTATGGATTCTTCTGATATTTTTTCCCTGCAAATAACAATTTAAGACTAAGGGAAAGGAGAATTATTGGGTAGGCAAATTGAAACAGATAGTCTTTAATATATTGCCTAACTGGTACTTTAAATATTTAGTTTCTTGTTTATTTATTTTTCCCCAAACAAAATAATATCTGTCTTAACAAACTGGAACTGCTTAGTTCTATCTTGGCCAGAAGATAAATATCCATAAAGCAGTAAATATTTATATATATATAAATGTATAAGGACTGCAGAGAATTAATTATTTAAAACTTATGTTTAGTTGTTCTTAAGAATATTTAAAACAAATCAAATGAAGCAGTTGACAAGTTTAAAATGTTGATAACATGTTTATTTTATTCAGCAATTGGACTTCCAAAATATTCACAAGGTATAAATAAAAGACTACTTTGAACAATATTTTGGACAATATTTTGGGGAAAAAATATTCTGAAATCCTAAGGACTAATGGTTGTCTCTAAAGGATTTAATTTAATTAACTTATATCTACTTACTCTTCCTTTTCAATGAGCCTTAGCTATTGTTAAATAAGCATATGACTTTTATTCCACTAAAAATCCAATTATAATTTTTACAGAATTAAATTGAATTTATGTTGATTTATAAATTACTTTGGAAGAAATTTGACCATTTGATAACATTGTCATCCCATTCAAAATAAAGCAATATCTCTATATTCACTCAAAATCTTTCCTATATCCTCTATTAAACTTTTTAAATTTTCTCCATTTTCAGCTGTATATATTTATTGCATATATTTGGTTGTACATTGGATTATGTATATATTCTGAATAATATTCCAGCACATCACTGCTGACAAAGAAATGTTTTTTCTGAGTATCTTTGTATGAAACAATCTTGCATGGTATGGAAAAAATTCTCTTATTAGTTCTAATAGCATTTATTATTTTTCTGTAGCATAATATTGTCTGCAAATAATGGCAAATCTGGGTATCTGTGTCTTTATTCTGGTTTAAATTTCTCAATCCTTTTACTTCAAAGTATTGGCCAGGAACTCCCACATAACATTAAGTAGTAGTTAGTGCTTTAATCTTGTTACTGATCTTAACAAACATGAATTTAAAGTTTCCCTGTTATGTTCTAAGCTCCATGCAGATTTGAGATATGTAGGCTTCACAAGTTCAATCAATACTCTCCTATTATACCTAATTTCATATTAAAATTTAGAAATCTTTAAAATCAGAAATAGGTGTTGAATATTGTTAGATGATTTTCTGCATCTCTTAAGATAACCACTTAAAGGGAAATCTCCAAAGAGGAAAAGTCAACATGAAGCTGTTTTTCTCTGGCGTGAATTTTACTTCAACTCAACATGCATGTATTAGCACTTCCCTTACTTGGCCTTGATTAACTTATATCAGTTCATTCAGTCAGCCACACATGACTCTATAGCACTCCTGCTCAAAGAATAATCCATGTGTTAGAAATGCCAACTTTTAAGTTCTACCTCACCCCTGAATCAGAATTGGCTATGTTTTCACAAGGTCCCTAGTGGTGCACACAGGAGAGTTGAGAGGTTCCTTGCAGTCCTTTAGCCCTGCTGTAAGGACATGACTCCAGACACCAGAGACCGTGTGCAGAGGGCAAGGCGGCTCTTGCCGTGAGTGCTCTGGAGATGCCCTGGGGCATGGAGATGCTCAGGGGCTGGACACAGAGGCAGTGTTTAGGGGTCATCTTGCTCCATGTGCTGCTGCTGATATCTCTGCAGGTTTCCCAACAACCCAACTTGAGGAAACAAGACAGAAAGCAAGAGACAGGAGATTCATCCTCTACTTCTGGTTCTGCTGCTGAATGTCAGTGAAGTCCCCCCAGCTTCACTATCTTTTTTTTTTTTCTCTTTAAAGATTTATGTCTTTTTTTTAAAGATTTATTTATTCATCTATACAAGCACTGGGTACAGTCAGAAGCGCAGGAGGGTGAGAGAATTCACCAGAGTCAGAGCGGAGAGCAGAGCAGGCAGACTGACGAAATACACTGCTAAGGGGAGCAGCGGGCATGGCAGGAGAGGTCTGCGCGCCATGTGGGACCCTTGCTGGCAGCCGGGGATTGAACCAGTGCTGCAGAGCAGCTTCCCAGCCCAGCGCTCAACCGCTACGCCACCAGGGGAGGCCCTTCACTATCTTTTTCTGTGTCTTCCTTGATTTAGCTAACTGAACCAAAGCAGTTGAAGGAACTCATGGCTATAGTTACTCAAAGCTCCACCTGTCAATGACTCACAGCTCTCAATGGGTGTCACTTCTCTTTGTCTTTGCCATGGGAGAAGAAGCATTGCCATACAAGTGCCCTGCACCCCACAGCACTGGTCTGCATTATCACTGGTCCGCCACATCTAGCCCCAGTAATAAATAGGTCTCTGCCACAATAGTGCTACATAACAAAACAAGCCAATTTTAGGGACTTTGCACAATTGTTTATTTCACTCTCCAGCTGTGGGTCTGTGTCAGCTCAGCTGGTCTCACTGGACTCAGCTTCCCCCAGGGTGTGAGTCAAGATCTATTCTCCCAGGTTTGCAATCCAGAACTGGGGCTGAAGATGCAAACTTCATCACTGGACCTTCCCTTCTCAAGGCTGAGGGCAGGGATTCCATTAGGCCATACACTGGCCATGCGTCTTCAGTCTTGGCTCACTGTCACTCTGCCCACTCAGCTATAAGGATAAATGAAATTCTGTCATATGCATATGACCAAACTTCTTCTATTTGAAATTCAAGAACTAATTCGCAATGTGGCCATTTTTATGTTGATTTTCATAAAGATGCAACACTAAGGTTGATTCAATTAAAGAAAAATCAGGAGACATTGCATTAAATCAATGCTTACTGACTGCTTGCTGGTGCTGCAGAGTGAGTGGTCAGTTGATCAAAAAAGTAGAAAAAATCGGGGCCTCCCCGGTGGCGCAGTGGTTGAGCGCTGGGTTGCGAAGCGGCCTGCAGCCTCTGCTGAGCCGGTTTGATCCCCGGCTGCTCCCCGGCCACCAGAGGAGGGTCCCACATGGCGCGCAGACCTCTCCTGCCGCCCGCTGCTCCCCTCAGCAGTGTCCTTCGGTCCTTCTGCCTGCTCTGCTCCCCGCTCTGTCTCTGGTGAATTCTCTCACCCTCCTGCGCTTCTGACTGTACCCAGTGCTTGTATGTATGTATGTATCAATCAATCAATCAATCAATAAATAAATATTTAAAAAAAAAAAAAAAAAGTAGAAAAAATAATTAAGTCACTGTTGCTGTTTTGGAGACTATACTTAAGCAAACAGAACTTTCTGTGTGTCCAGGTTTAGAATCAAATTAAGAAGTCTATGCCAGATTTAAACTACATCTTTCTGCAATTATACCCACAAGTGGTTATTAAATTTCAGCAGAATATATCATTTGAAGCACAAATGGAGGGGAAGCTAGGCTCTCTGTTCCCTCCAAAGTGGCCCATTTGCTGCAGTTTTTAAAGGGATTATGTGGGTGGCATCTACCTAAAAAAAAAAAAAGACTAGAGGAAGCAAGTCTGTGAGGCTGTAAAGTAAGTAGTGAAATAGTAGTGCCCTCTTACAGCTTACTCTCCCTCCCCTCTGATAGGGTCCTGCTCCCCTGACAGTTACACCACACCCCAGGCTCACTAAAAGCTATGGCTTCATGCAATTACTCTTGCTAATTTCAGCTTACTTTGAGCTTTCTCTTTCATTGTATACCTCCTTTAGCTTTTTTATTATATAAACACATGAAGTTCATCTTTGCCTTTAAATTTGCATATTAGAATTAGAGCCAAAATAATTTAATTATTATCAACAACTGTTTAATTTTAAAAGTTTCTACCTTTTAGGAACCCTCTTACACTGCTGGTGGGAATGCAAACTACTCCAACCACTATGGAAAGTGGTGTGGAATTTCCTCAAATTACTAAAAATGGAGCTACCATAGGACCCAGTGATTCCACTCCTAAGATCTACCTAAAGGACACAAAAACATTAACTTGAAAGGAAACTTGCAGGTGTATATTTACTGCAGCAATATTTACAGTAACCAAAACATGGAAACAAACTAAATGTCCAAAAACAGATGACTGGATCAAAAGATGTGCCATACACACACACACACACACACACACACCAGAAGAATATTCAGCAACCAAAAAGATAAATTCATGCCATTCACAGCAACATGGATGGAGCTAGAAGGGATTATGCTCAGTGAACTCGATCAGAGGAAAAAGAAACATATTGGATGGTTTCACTCTTAGGAGGAATATAGGAAAACTGAACATAGAGTCACAAAAAAAAAGACAAAACTTGGAAGCAAACTATAGATCTGAGGCATACAGCAAGGGAGGGGAAGGAGAAAGGTCAAAATAGGGGAGGGTAGAGCACAAGGGACTATGGTGGTGGTTGATGAGGTAATTGGAAATTGATGGGAACTCACAAAAGCAGAGAAATCAAATATTGTACAAAAATTAAAAAAAAATGTACAAAAAAAATATTAAAAAAAAAAAGGCCCTTGCATTTTAAAGGATGTTGTGCACAGAAAGAATATGGCAGTTTAATCCACACAGGAAAGAACGCAAGACAAAGATGAGTTCCACACCATCAGGTAGTACAATCTCTGATAAGATTCATGAGTTCTGAGGTTTCTTCATATACACCCCAGGAAAAGCCCTACTGACTTTCAGCGTCTAGTGTTTCTACAGAAAGTTTGAGGGTTGGACAGCTTCAGCTGGAGAGCAGAGCCGACACCACGCCATCCCTCCTGTTTCTGAGTCCATTTTCTGCTCCTCAGTTACCATGAAGTCATTGCTTCTTCATTCACAAAATAACATGAGATAAGGGGCCCTGCTCACATCTGAGCACTGATGCAAAATGAGCGGCATTTAGGCAGCAGAGAGGAAAACACACTTGGAATGAGAAAATTTAACACAGAGACCTCTGCGCTAGCTGCCACCTCCAGGCTGAGTTCAAGCCTGGAATGATAAATTGAAAGCAGTATTGTGTGTCGTCCCCTGCTCTGAAGTGAGGAAGATGGGCTGGCCTTGATCGGCAGAGGAAGCTATGAACCAGCCAGGGAAAGCCACGGATTCGAAGGTGGAGGTTCTGCCGGTCACTTCGTGGTAGAAGAGGAAGGGTTTCACAGGCCCCGGTTGGTTGTACAGATCTAGAATCTTCTCTGCCTGCAATGGAGGGACAATGCCCACAGGGGAAGCAGAGGCTGTTTGAGTAATTCGAGGTGACTTGTACACAAACAATACACATCCCAAATTTCAAAAAGGCCTTATCCACCTATGAGAGCAGCTCTAGAGAAACACATTTCAAAGGAGCAGCAGAGAGAAATCTCCTGCCCAGCCTCCACCCTTAAATCCAGAGATGGGTTAGAAACAATCACAGGGTACTGAACAAGTCAGTAGATTGGGACTTTCTCACAAAAGAGACTGAGGGGATCCTCCAGCAAAGGAAGGAGTTGCCATTGTGCCGCAGGGAGCCAAGGTCCTCCCTTAGCAAGGCTACAGGGGCCAGAGGTACTGCCCACTAGACTCTAAGCGCCCTGAGGGCAGGGCCTTGATGCTTTTTGTGGTAGAAGTTCTGAGGTGCCACTGTGCCCTGATGCTTCTCAAATGCCTCCAACATTGCTGGAGGTCAGGAAGGACCACACATATCCTGGATAGAATGGTTTGGGGTAGAATTACACTGAATTGAGTTAAACTGAAGTTTTTGGAAACAAAGTATAAGGAGTAAGTTCTTTATATATAGCTTAGTCATAAAGAGAAAATAAGAACCACTCAGAGAGCTTGAGAATCGATATAGTAAAGATGGAAATTTCAGAAAACACAAGAAAAGGATGATTTAGCAGACAGGACAAGACTGAAAATGGAGTCATAGTCTGGGAAATTGATTCAGGAAATTCTGATTCAGGAAATTCTCCCAGACCCAACATGAAGAGAAAAAAAGTAAGGAAAGGAGAGCAAGTGTGGAAAATTAGATATTACAGTGGACTCTACAAGATCCAGTGACCAACGATTAAGAGTTGCAAACAGGAAGATAAAACAGAAGCAAATACATTTGAAGAAACAACACCTAAGAATATCTCACAACTCAAGAAAGACAAGGGTCCTCACCTAGTGAGGGAAAGGATAAATCAAAGAAATGTCAGCTGCAGGCATACAACTCAAAGGAGCTAGGAATGTGTATGCTTAAAAATTTAATTCTAAGATTTTCTACCAAATAAACTTCTTCTCAAAGATATGGACTTCTGAAATACTAACTTTTCACAGTATTTTCACTATTACATTCATAGTCACTCACCTTGAGTTTTAGTGTGGGCTGCCCTTCGATGTCCTCACAAGACAGACACATTTCTGGTTGCTCTATCCCCAAATAAATGGGAATCCCTTTGCCTTGCTCAAGAGACTCGGGAAACTTGCATGGAAGGACAGTGACAGTTACTATGAAGATAAGAGAGCAGATGGTGTAAGCTTTTCTTTGAAGTCAGGAAAAGACCACTGTATTCCAAGTAGGGTCACCCCACATCTACCAGATGGCCAAACGCCTCATTCATTCATTCATACATTCATTCATTCATTGACACCTTGGGGTAATCACTGCCCTAGAATATGTAACAAACATAAAAAATTAAACAGTCCATTATGGCCTTGAGATTTTCACACCTCTCTTAAACACCAACAGGTGCCAATTCCCATGCCAAGCAGCACTTCCACCCTTGAAGAAGTCTGTGAATTAATAAATTTTGCCTGATATGATGATGAAAGCTGACCCCCTGGGATATCAACAGATTCAGTCTTTGTAGGGAACCAGGGAGCCAGACTGAACAGGGTACTGCTCTTCCAGGACAGACCCTCAGATATGGAGAGTATTTTTCCTGTTCCCCATAATTCTGCTCCAACTCTGCTTTCTTTACCCTGGTCCCAGACAAACTTCTCCATATTGTCCCATGAAATTCTTCTCCCTCCTGGAAGCCCACTGTGAAGTCAGTCCCCCAGCCCACTAACTCAAGGGGACCCTCACCTGAAGTCACATCAGCTCTCCGTGGAACTGCCACAAGGATGTCACCTTGAAGGATCCACACTTGCTGACTCAAGTCAGAGACAGCTGCTGTTTGAGGTTTTATTGCCGCTGTTTAAATGAGAAAGAATGATTAATAAGCATTAGGATTAAAGCCTCTTTAGGGGTGCTAGAGGAAGATGATCTAATCTAATCCCCTTGGAAAGGAAGAACTATGGTCTACACACCAAAATGTGCAGTGCTCACAGGACACCCCCCTTCATTCCAGTAACACTGTGGACTCCCATGAGGAGGGTAAAGTGTCAGCCCTGTGGTGTCCATGTGCCAAGGCCCAGCGACTCTTCTGGACACCTGCTCTGTGCTTGACCCAAGGCTGGAACTGAACCAGAGAAGTGAACAACTAATGCTCCTCACCTTCTAGAAGCTCATGGACCAGTGGGAGAAGTTAGCACGGGAAGGTCATACACAAGCATGAACAGAGGGGCAGAGAATAATAGGGTGATCACAACGATACCTTCACGTAAATCTGTGTCAGAAATAATATACTCTGACCCATTATCTGTCTGTGGACATCCTGCCATAGTGGGATTGTCTCAGCACCTATAGGAACAAAGATAAAAGATTTGAGTCTGAGGGGCCATTTCCAAGACCTTGGTAGGACTCTGGTTCCTAAGGTCTTCATTCTTGACAGAAAGCTAGAAAGCCTAACCTGACATAAAGACTTAGTCATAAAATCTGAGTTGCCTCCTGGAACAAAACTTCACAGCACTCATAGGAGACATCAAGCAGTAAGAGTAGCTCACTGGTGTACCAAGCCAGGTATAATTGTTGACAAATAACACCCCCCCCCAAGCTTCTCATGCCTTAGCCCCCTCTTTTCAGCCATACTCTTCCCGTCAGTATCTGCTTCTGCCTGGGGTCAGAGCCCTCTGATAGCACACCAGCAGCTCCCCAGTGAGAAGCACCTCCATAGGACAAGACACAAAAGCAGCTGGCTCAGCCCCTTACCTCCACCAGCCCTAGCCCACAGAAAAGAGGAAAGTTCAGAGTCAGAGGACACCCAGCTATTGGCTGGCAAGCAGTGGCCTTTATTGAGAGTCCAGGGAACACAGATGTAATTCCAACAGCTCCAAGAGTGACTGGCTCTGCCAAGGCAGGTCATTTATCTGGTGAACATTAGAAGGCTTGGCTTCCTGGATGAGGCATAGCAGTCAGTAATGTGCAAGAAGCCAGTTTCTCCTCCCAGAAGATCCCTTGAGGCACCTGATGAAGAAATCATCACATCAGCACACATGTGACCTATCTGATCTCCCCTAGAAGCAAGCCTCAAACCCAACCCCATGAGGAAATTGTTGATGACAAACTCTGAGGAGGCTGAGGGACTTCCCAGAGCTCAGTTCTCCTACTGTGTTATTTTGGGACTAGGACTGGAAATACAATGTCATTCATGAAGGGATGCTGATTCCTGGGCCTGGGAAGTTTGTCCCCTGTATTCATCCTAAGAGAGTCCTATGATTGCAAAGTTAGCTGTGTGCTTCAAGCAAGATCTGCATGCACTTCTGGACACAAAGCCACTTCACCTTGACCATTTCTGAATGAAGTGTTAGGCTGAAAGCTCCCTTCTCTATACCCTTTCAGCCCCTCAATGATGTACCCCTATAACATTGGGGAGCCACAAGCACCAAGCAGCGCACCCTGAGGCAAGCCTGATCCCTGGTATTGCCAAAATGCAGTGGACTCCAGAACTTAGGGTACAAAATGTTGGCGATGACTACTCCAAAACTGGGCCCCGGATCACTCCTTATTCCCCACTTCTGTTCTGGAAATACAGACATTTATAAGCTCTCAATAAATGGCAATGATATTTTTGTATCATGTTTGTTATACACACATACCCCATCCCATCTGCTGAAGTCAAACATAAAATTTTTTGAGGCACAAGTTAACTTGACTGTAGTGAATTTCAGGAGAGAGACTAGAAGCACCTATTGCTTCATATTCACCTGTTTAATTGCAGGGAGGAGGTACAAAGAATAAAACTGAATCTTCAAGGCAAGCCCCTCCATTAGCCCCTCCTCCCACTCCTGAAAAGTGTCTTCTTGCTCCATCCCCGTGCTTACCACCACATCATTTTTGGTCTTGGAGGAACATGGTCCTTTGTTGTTGAAACCTAATCCCACTGCTTTGAGCTTCCAGGTTATATGTTATCCCAGGAGACAGGGTGGTAGTAAATTCTGACACACTTTTCTTCAAACCTAGGTTCAGTCAGAGTCATCTTTCTTAAGTCCTCTCTGCCCAGTCAGAGTCCATCTGTGAAGAAATGGACCAGAACTTTTATCTTAGAGTAGAAGGAATGGATAGTATGAAGCAGCTAAAATGTCCCATCATCTGACCCACAAATTCCTTAGGTCTCTATTTAATCAGGATCTAGTCTAGAAAGCAGAACCCACACAGGGAATTGCAAACAGAGTCAAATAAAGGAATTGTTAAAGAGCTCAGTGGTATAAAAGGAGTTGCTGAAGTATGCCAGATAGTAGCAACTTCATGACGGAAGCTTATGGGAACAAGAGTATAGGAATCAAAGTAGGAAACTTGTGGCGCTAATGTCCAGACTTCAGAAGTGTCCTCAGCTAAAGTGATATTCAGAGCTCTGAAAATATAGTGTAGTCTGATGGGTGCAAGGACCTTCAAGGTGGACAGGATGGGTCAGCCTGGCATATGCTCAGAGTGTCAAGGGGTTTCAACCCAGAGAACTGTCTCTTCATGGATTCAAAGCCTATGGGTAAAGTTTGAATTATCCTTGCCTTAATAAAGGTTGCAAAAAATCTATCTATTATGGTGATATGTGCTCCTCTTTAGCCTAAGCCTCTTATTCCAAACTTGATGTTGACCTTTTCTAGACTCCCAATATTCAGAGAATCCAGGACTCCAGGACCAGATTTCCCAGAACTCAGCATCCATTCTAAAGACCCCAGTTTAATCTTCAGTGTGGAAGAGTATCAGAGAAATTAAAGGGAATAGGAATGACAATGATAAAAATGGGAGAAAGCTGAAACACTAGTGTTGAAAACTAAAATAGAAAGATTCCATCTGTGAAGAAATGGACCAGAACTTTTATCTTAGAGTGGAAGGAATGGATAGCATGATTACATAATGCCCTATCTGTATTTGAGAAAACACAATATCAACATTGACACCAATTATAAAAAATAAAGAATGTAGTTTTGCTTGCTATAGAAACATAACCCAGTTTGCCAGGTTCTAAAATGTTTTGCTGAAATATATACCTATGAAAATTATGTACACCATTAAGAGTTGCTTGACTTAAATTCAAGTACTGACAAATCCAAGGATTCTGGAGATGGTTTTAAGAAATCACTCAATCAAGATTTCAGTTTTCATGCTCAAATATATTATCATCAGTTGAAGCAGATGATAAAATGATGTTGAGTTTTCATGGCATCAGTGATAATAACTCACTCAACTCTCCTTTCGCTGCGGGTTCACCTCTTACAGATTTGGATTATAATCCAGAAAGACACAACCTCAAACTGCCAAAACCCCAAAGATCAAGGACTTTGAGGATTTAGAAATTTTGAGATTTTGACCTTCAGGTTTGTGTCTTTGGAGATTATGCCCCAAGCCCAAGGTTAGGCTTGCCCAAACCTCTATCCCTCCAAGCCCATTGTCTAGACTTGCTTCCTTGAGTGATGGCCCATCACCTCTTCCTGAAGCTGGTTTCTCCATGAAATTCTAAACATTTTGGATGTCAGTCAACATGCTATGTAACAGCTTTCTCTTCAGTGACTGTCAGTGATGTCCCAGCTTCACTTTCCTTTTCTGTGTCTTCCCCTATTTACCTAAACAAACCAAGGCAGTTGAAGGAACTCATGCCTGTAGTTACTCAAAGCTCCACCTGTCAATGACTCTCAGCTCTCAGTGGGTGTCACTTCTCTTTGTCTTTGCTATGGGAGAGGAAGCATTGCCATACAAGTGCCCAACACCCCACATCACTGGTTTGCGCTATCACTGGTCCACCATATCTAGCCCCAGTAATAAATAAGTCTCTGCCGCAATAGTGCTACATAATAAATCAAACCAATTTTAGGGACTTTGCACAATTGTTTATTTCACTCTCCAGCTGTGGGTCTGTGTCAGTTCAGCTGGTCTCACTGGACTCCGCTTCCCCCCAGGGTGTGAGTCAAGATCTATTCTCCCAGGTTTGCATTCCAGGATTGGGGCTAAAGATGCAATCTGGTCTTTCTCTTCTCAAGGCTGAGGGCGAGAATTCCAAGAGGCCATACACATGCCATGTGTCTTCAGGCCTTAACTCAGACGTGGCTCACTGTCACTCGGCCCACATTCCTTTGGCCAAAAGTCATATATGCGCTCTGGGAAGCAAGAGGAGTGGGACCAGGTTAGAACAGGAAAGGGGATAATCTGAGGGATCGATGCAAATATGAATAAAGGACATAATGATTTTAATTCCAAATTTTCAGAAGACAAATCACAGTGGCAAGATTGCCCGTCTGCCTGGTAACACAGCACAACCAACAATACAGACTCCTGGGGGACTGGTTTCAAAACCAGTGCAGCTCATTACCTTTAATTGCCTGGCCCACCTTCTCCCCTCTCTAGCCAGGACCAAGGCCCAGCAATGGCTGCCTCGCCTCCCAGGGCTTAGCCCAGATTCCTGCACAGGGTAAAGTTCCTAGTCGTGGGTGCACCAATGATCTCAGTGTGCATGCAGCATCCTCTAACAGCAGGAAATGAATGGGTATCCGGGGTGGGTTTAGATGTTAAAGGGGTGCAGGAGGATTTGGGTGGGAACAGAATAGGAGCAGTATCACAAGTGTTTGCTGGGTTTTATAGAATTGAGGAATAGAGAGGTAACAGCCTCTAGCTGTCTGATCTGGGGTCAGTTTCAAGATGCAGTGGGGTTGCTAGGGCTGCGTGCCTTTAGTACTTTAGCTTGCCTTTCTAACTAAGGTGAATAAAATGAAATGAAATGGAATGAAATGAAGTGAAATGAAGTGAAATGAAATGAAATAAAATAAGTCCAAAATGGCAGCTATTTCTCACAAGTCGGCCTTGAGCTTTCGAAATGAGGCTATTCCAAACTGAATGGACTCTAATGTGTGAAAACACACACCAGATTGTGAAAACCTAGTAAAAAAAAAAAAAAAGGAATGTAAATATCTCCATGCTTTTTATACAGATTACTTGTCAAAGTGATAATACTCTGGATATTGGACTGAAGAGTGTATATTTTTTAATTTGTTTCACCCCATTCTCTTTCTTTTAATTAATAAACTTTATTTTTAGAAAGTTTAAGGTTTTGAAAAATTGTTCAGGAAGTGTGCAGAGTTCTCATACACCTCCTCTCCCCGCACACAGCAGCCGGTTTCCCCTAATATTAACACCATGCATTAGTGTGCTACATTTTTTATAGCTGATGAGTCAATATTATACATAAAAAATGTATAATGTTGATGCATTATTATTAACTATTGTACATAGTTGACATTAGACTTTAGACTTTGTGCTACACATTTATGACTTTTGACAAATGCATATTGTCATATAACTATCATTACAGAATCATGCGTAATAGTTTCACTGTCCACAAAGGCCTCTGAGTTCTAGTGATTCATCATTTCTTCCCTCTCCTCTAAGCCCTGGCACTCTTGAACTTTCTTCTGTCTCTAGTTTTGCCTCTTCCGGAATGTCATATAGTTGGAATTATGCAGGATGTAGCCTTTCAAATTGGTTTCCTTCACTTAGTAATTCCTTTGAGGTTCTACCATGTCATCTTGAGACTTAAAGACACATTTCTCTTTATGGCTAAATAATATTCCACTCTGTGGACGTACCACATTTGTATATCTATTTACCTATTAAAGGACACATTTTTGTTATTGAAGGGCATCTTAATTACTTCCAGGTTTGGGAAATTATGAATACAGTTACTATAAACATTTATGTGCAAATTTTTGTGTGGATTGGAATTTCTGGATCATATGGTAAGATTATGTTTAGCTCTATAATGACAAAAGATAAAAACAAAAAACTAAATTCTATTGGATTGTGTCCAAACTGGCTGTACCATTTTTCTTTTTCACCGGCAATGGTTGAGTTTCTATTCTCCACATCCTCACGAGTATTTGATCATTCAGTGTTCTAGGCTTGGCCATTCTAGTAGTATGTAGTGGAATTGACTTATTGTATCATTTTGAGTTCCATAATAACATGTGATATTGTTGATATTTTCATATACTTGTCATCTGTATGTCTTCTTTAATGAGGTATCTGTTAATATTTTTGTCTATTTTTAGTTGGACTGTTTGTTCTCACATATTGAGTTTTAAGAGTTCTTTGTGGAAAAAAACTACAGACCAGTATCACTGATGGATATTGATGTGAAAATTCTCAATAAAATACTACCAACTTGGGCTTCCCTGGTGGCCCAAGAGGTTAAGCACAGCTCTATGAAGCTATCCACAGCCTCTACAGCACACGTTCGATCCCCAGCCAGCTAGGGAGCTACCCACATGGTGCAGCAAACCTCTCCTGTCTCACCTGCTGCTCCCCTCAGCAGTGTATTTCAGTCAGTCTGCTCTGTTCCCCACTCTGTCTCTGGTGAATCCTCTCATCCTCTGCCCCTCTGTTTTTACCCCTTTTAATATTTTAAAAGGACCATACATCATGATCAAGTGATGTATCAAATCTCTGGGATTTATTCCAGGCATGTAAGAATGGTTTCACATTGGAAATCAATCACTATAATACATCATAGCAACAAAAGGAAGATTAAGAGTCACGTGATCATCAACAGAGAAAGCATTTGACAAGATAAAGCATTCATTTATGATATAAACTCTTAATAAAATGGATATAGGGGAAATATATCTCAACATAATAAAGGTAATAAACTACACAAATCTTTGGCCAATATCATACTCAATAACAATATAAAATAAAAATGGTTTTACAGAGCAAAAGGAAATATTAACAGATTAAAAGGAGAAACTACTGAGTGGGAAAAGATATTTACACATCACACAATCAACATTGGGTTAAAAATCCAAGGAATACGAAGAATTCACCCAACTCAACAAACACCAAAAAAAATCCCAATTAAAAATGGTCAGAGGATCTGAATGGACACATAGTCATAGAGGATATCCATATGGCCAACAGACATATGAAAAAGTGCTTATCATCATTTCTGACAAGGGAAATGTAAATCAAAGCTAAAGTGAGATATTTAACAACTGTGGAACGGCATAACTCAAAAAGGCTGGAGAAAATATGAGAATGAGAAATTTTTCACACTGTTGCTCAGAACATAAATCGATACCATTATTTTGGAAAGTGATCTGGAACTTTCTTTAAAAAACTAAAAGTAGGGCCTTCCTGGTGGCGCAGCGGTTGAGCGCTGGGTTGCAAAGCTGCCCGTAGCCAGTTCGATCCCCGGCTGCCGGGCAAAGGGTCCCACATGGCGCTCAGACCTCTCCTGCCGCCCGCTGCTCCCCTCAGCAGTGTACTTCGGTCCTTCTGCCTGCTCTGCTCCCCGCTCTGGCTCTGGCGAATTCTCTCACCCTCCCGCGCTTCTGACTGTGCCCAGTGCTTGTATAAATAAATAAATCTTAAAAAAATAAAATAAAATATCCAAGAAATTTAAAAAAAAAAAAAAACTTAAAGTAGAAATACCACATGATCTGGCCATCCTACCTCTGGGCATCTAGCTGAAGAACACAAAACCACGAATCTTAAAAAATTATTGCTCCGGGTGTCCCCGGTGGCGCAACGGGTTAAGCGCAGCATTGTGAAGCTGTCTGCAGCCTCTGCAGTGCGGGTTTGATCCCAGCCGGCCAGCGAGAATCCCACATGGTGCAGGAGACCTCTCGTGTCACGCCCACTACTCCACTCAGCAGTGTATTTCGATCCTTCTGCTTGTTCTGCTCCCCACTCTGTCTCTGGTGAGTCCTTTCACCCTCCCTCACCTCTGGCCTGTACCCCAGCTCTTGTATAAAAATGAAAAAAAAAAAAAAAAAAAGAAGTAGTTTGAAAAATATATTATGACTGCAGAGCTAAGACTGCAGGGAGGATTAAAAAAAAAAAAGAAATAAAAATATTGCTCCACAATGTTTACTGCAGCATTATTCACAGTAGCTAAGATATGGAATAAAGATATGGATAAAGACATGGCACACACACAGTGAAATACTACACAGCTATAAGGAGAGATGAAATTCTGCCATATGCACCAAAATGAAGTATCTTGAGAGGATTATATGAAGCAAAGTTAGCCAGAAAGATAAATATTGAATGATTTCACATATATGGGGAATAAAAGGAAACAAAGTGAACACAGTGATTATGCAAAATAAAAATTAACTGGTGGCCCACTGATGACCGAACCAAGATTACCAGAGGTAAAGGGGTGAGGGGTAAGAGAAGGCAGGAAAGGAATGTTGGTGGGTATTTTGGTTTTGCTTTGCTTTCTGGGTTTTTTTTTTTCCCTTCAAAAACTTTCTGAAAAATTTTCAAAATTTTTTTGAAAGTTTTTTTATACTTTGAGTTTCACCTATTTATGTTTACTACAGCTACTAGAAATTTTAAAATTCCATATGTGGCTCACATTTCAATTGGACACTAGCCTAGGATGAAACTATGGTGCCAGAAAGATGGAGCAACAACACCAAGAAGGCCAAATTGCTTAGCGTGGTCTGCTTGGAAAAGGCAGGAGTGGGAGGGCAAAGCAGAACAAAGGGTGTGACCCTTTTGACATAATCATTTTTACAACCCTGAAAAACCAAAACATTACATTTCCAGCTTCTGGTAAGTTAAACATCAAGTAATATGTGCAGTCTTCATGCTCATTCCATGGCATGGTTTCCCTCTCCCATTGGTGGCCAATATCCTGGGCTCCACACAACTGTGTGTCAGCCGTATTCATGCTTTGTCTGGTAATGGTTTACTTACCTCAAACCTCACTGATTTTGGGCTGTCCTGCTCACTTCCGTCAGATCTTTCCAGAATACAGATCTGCACTTGCCACTAACCTCACTAAAACCTTCAGTGGCTCCTTATTGCTTGGAAAATGACGTTCAAATTCATTGGCTGTGTGAGGCCCTGGCAAGTGATAGCGCTTACATGCAAGGAGGCACACAAGGGTGAATACAAGCAAGAGAGTATTTACAAAGATGTGGGCAGGTCCAGAGAAAGCCATAGGATATGGTAAAGCAGGGGTGGGGGGCTGTTGAGAGCTGGAAACAACTATGGGGCTGGATATGGTTTGTACAAGGTCTCTGCCAATTTGGGGGGAGGGAGAGACATTAACTAAACTCTCCTCCCTCCCTTTGATCTACCATTTCTGGAACCCAACCAGGAGACAAAGGACAAGAGACTACTGAAGCACCCCCCCAAGGTCAGATTCTCAGGCGTTGAGCAGGTAGAGACATGTGGGGTGAGCACCTACGGCTCTGGCCACCATTGACTGTATGGATTCCTGACCCATCTCAAGCCACTCAGGGCTCCAACTTGTCCACCTCAATCTGGCCAAGAAATCTCTCTACAATGCAGGTCCAGTGACAGCACTCTCATGAGTAAACCTTCAGCGCCCAATCCACAGCAAGTCCAAGCTCCATCATGAGACCCAAGACCACCTGTGAGTTGTTCCTGCTCACCTCCTCACTCAGCGTAGCTTTGTGAATGCAAATGTTTTGGTTCATCACAAACCCCTCAAAGAGCCATCCTCAGCCCCTGGCCCACCCCAGATCCTGGTACAGAGAGGGCCTGGCTACCAGGGAACCCTCAGACTGCTCTTGAGTCACCCTAGAACACCTTCAGGACATCTAGGTCAACCCTGGCTCAGCTAGTGTCAGAGCTGTACCTTCTGGGACCAGCAGAGGGTGCCATGACATTGGATGACTGCAGCTTCTCAGGAGGGTGCTCGAACAGTCCTGGCTAAGCCTATTCTGAACCCTCTAAAACCCTGAGGGGAGAGGGGAAGGGAGGAGCCAAATTCCCTCCAACTTGTAGGTTAAACTTTTTGTTAGAAAAGTAGAACTAAGCAGAATTAAATTCTAACGACCTATTTTTTTTTTATCTCTTCTCCCTAAACTCCCCCCTACAATTAACTTTTAATTCATAACTAACATATTTTTCTCCAACTGCTTTCCTGGGAAGCTTGAAAACCAATTGTATTGCATCCTTAGCAAAAATTCTCTGTGCCCCGTTGAGGTTGATAAAGACATCAAGGACAAGCATCTGTTGGCCACAGAAGATGAACATGGTGATTTATGAAGCCTACACTGCTTGGCCCTGAGGACAGGAAGCCCCTCCCACCCTCACAAGCCACAGCTCTTCACACCTCTTTCCCTCTTTATTCCCCCCTCCCCATATAATCACAGCACTCCTGCCTTTCAGGGAGCTGGGGTTTTTGTTTATTTTAGGGTGTTAACCCTGTCCACTTTTTGGGTATCTACTTCAAAGGATAAACTCCTTTGTGCAAAAGACAATTGGCAAGGCATTGCCCTACAACAGGAGTAGGAGAAACCACCTTGGCCCTTGGCCCCAGAGGGCACAGGCCTATTATTTCCTCCAGGGGCTGGCCCCACCCCCGACACAAAGAGCTGCGTCTGAAACTGGGAGAAAAGTGTCTTTGGATCCTCCAGCCCCTTACCAAATTTGAACTCCCACTGTGTTTCATTTGTTAAATGTGAGAGTAATTCCTGCATATTTTTACTACTGTTATTGTTATGTCTCTGATGAATTAGAGAAAGACTTTGACGAATAATGCATTGTTCTTCCAAGTGTACCATGGGAATCTCTCAGGAGGACTACCTGCCACATCTGTCCTATTCCCATCCCACACTCCTGGTTGTTGGGTTTAGGAATTTTCTCCTGAATCAACTACCTGTTTATGGCATGTTGAAAGACAGCCATGCTAAAAAAAATTTTTTTCATAAGACAATTAAAGGATATTACAAAAGAAAACATGTGAAATTGTCAAATAGTCGACAGATTATGCAACAAAGTAGAGGGGTTGAGGGGTTGGTCAAAGAAATTGTCCTGAACATGCTTCACATTTTAAAAATTATGGAAAGAGGGAGGGTAATGTTAGTTGCTAAGTGAGCACTGGGAAGAGGAGCAAGGAAAGGCCACTTCTGCCTGGACTCCCCACATTATTCAGAAAAATCACATGGCATGTCTTGCTGAACCTGTCTTATTCCCTGACTGAACTCACTGGGCAGCCTCCTGGTCCCTTCTGTCCACCATAGTTTAGATTCATGCAGTTAAAGATGGCTATGATCAAAGAGACTGCTATCTCCTGCTACCTTATTAACCATCCCCAAAATTATGAGTTTAAAACATTTCTTTTGTTCGAAGATCCACCTTTTGGACAATGTCAGTGGGGACAGCCCACCTCTGCTCCATGCAGTGTCAGGAGCTTAACTGGGATAGAGGGTCCATATCCCAGATCATTCATTCAAATGATTGGCAGGTGGTGCTTACTATTGATAGGGAGCTCAGCCAAGGGCCCAGATTCTTCTCCCTGTGGCCTCTCCTTGGGGCAGCCCAGATTCCTTTACGGAATGGCAGCTGT
Source organism: Talpa occidentalis (assembly GCF_014898055.3). NCBI lineage: Eukaryota > Metazoa > Chordata > Mammalia > Eulipotyphla > Talpidae > Talpa > Talpa occidentalis. Next base: position 96,420,724 of record NW_023604861.1, read on the forward strand.
TTTCCAAGACTAAGTACCTCAAATTTCAGAAGAGTGCAAGAATAGTGGAAGGTGCTAGACTCCTAAGGCCTGAATTGGCAATATTTCATCTCTGTCATACCCTATTGATCCATCCTGAAGTCTGCACTGATGCCGCTCAATAAAAGAAGTGTCAACTGATTTGTATCTATTTTTAATCTATCACCATATGCCTTTGGCCACAATTTTTTAATATTCCTTCCTTATGCAAAATACACAAAGTATCTTCCAAGGGCCCCAAAAGTCTCATCGAATTAAGGCATCAGCTTGAAATCCAGGTCCTTATCATCTTAGGCAAACTACAGCCTTCCAGGCTAAATCTGGCCGTGCCCACATGTTACTCATTGTCCAGAGCTGCTGTGTGATACAGTGGCAGAGACTATATCACCTGCAAAATGAAAAATATTTTCTTGCTAGTCCTTCACAGAAAAAGCTGCCAATCTTAGTCCAAATAAGGTCCAGGTGCAGACATGGCTCACTGGAGGAAGTTTCACTCTAAAGACCTATGAACTAAAGAGACAAGTCATCTCTCTCATACACACCTAGCACACAGCAGTGAACAGGCCAGAGTCACCACAAGAGAGGCCTGCCAGAGGCCACAGCAGTTCTGAGAGTCTAGAGGTAGAACTGTTGAGGGGAAAGGATGCCCTGAACTAACTCCACAAACACAGATTTTATGGACTTCACCCCCACTCCAGACCAAAGAGATCCAAGACACCAATAACTACAAATCTTAAAATGTCATCAACACCAAAGGGAGGATTGCTGGGACCTGAGGGTGGAGTTAGGCAGCCAGGCTTGGTATATAACCAGACACGTGGTTCTTGGAGGGGTCTGGGCTTCTCACCGGCTCTCAGAACACTATTGGGGTTCCAGCTCAGCAGAACTGGTAGACACATTCACCAATTTATCTCCCTCTCTTTCTCTCTGAGTTATTCATTTCCCCTTCTTTTGTAAATAAATCCTTTATTAACCTTTTTGTATGTGCCTGCAGATGAGTCTTACAAGTTATAAGTCCCTTTTAAGTGCATGGGTGAGGACCCACAGTCAGGCAACACATTTCACATCAGGATTGCCCTGTAACAGAACCAAGCACTACCAAGAATTGTTTTCAGGGAGCAGGGCAGGGCCCAATCATGGCACTGCCAATGAGGTCCCCACCATGGTGTGGACCCTCAGTTCCACCCTCTGGGTCATCCTTCTGTGACTCCTCCCAAAGCGGGTTTAGTGGCTTGACAGTCAAAGTGTTCAAGACCACCAGGTTTGAGCAAGCAGACTTACTTGAGTCAAGTAATGTAGGCACCGGGGGGTCGTTTTATTATAGGGCAGCCCCGATATTGAACAGGTTGCCTGGCTGTGGGTCCTAGTGCGCTTTATGATGACCAACGCAAGAAAAATTACTTTAGGCTGGTCAACCACAGGTGAAGTTTGGATACCATGTTGGGCACCAGCTGTTATAGGGCAGCCCCGATATTGAACGGGTTGCCTGGCTGTGGGTCCTCACCCGCACGCTTAAAAGGGACTTATTAATACTCCACTACAGGCACACACAAAAGGTTAATAAAAGGTTTATTTACAAGGGAAAGGGAAATAAGGAAAATGTACAACTCAGGGAGAAAATAGGGAAATAAAGTCTTTAATGCGTCCTACCCGATCCGCGGACCTGGTAACCCAAAGGCACTCTCAGAGCTGGCTGGACCTGCGAGCTGGCGGAGAGCCAAAATGGGGGGCCCCCTCCAAAGCCCACGTGTCTGGCTTTATACCAACCTGGCTGCTTAACCCCACCCTCAGGTCCCAGCCACCTTCCCTTTGGGGGTGACGGGATTTGGAGTTCCCAGTGTCTTTGGCTTTGGCCTGGGGTGGGGGTGGAGTCCACAAAGCCTGTATGGAATTAGCTTTAGGACATCCTTTTCCCCCTAACAGTTTCACAGAGCTGTGGCACTCTGCGAGCAAGGCTTCCCTTTTGAAGTACCATGTGAGGGTGGAGGGGTGGGGAAAGGTGGTCTTCAGTAGCAGGGTGAGAGCTAAGGTTGGGCCCAAGTACTGGCTCCATCATGCCCCAGGCAGTCTCACGTGATCAAACTTGGTGGAGGCTCCTAGGCAGGGCTTTTAGCATGATGATAAAGGTTTGGGTCATAGGGAGTTTATCTCGGAGCTCGATCTGCTTCCCTAGGTTCCAGGTACATTTGTACCAAGTTCCTGGAACACAAAAATCATCTGCAGAGAGCGCGTACTGCTTTTCAGGGTCTTTGACTTTTAACCTGTTTGTTTCCTGCTTACACTTCCCTTCCCATAAGGAATAGCCCATATTCATTGCTGGCTTGTTTTCTCAGCCCACTTCCTGCCTGCAGAAAGTTAGGGATATTCATTTCTTGTCGCTGCTGTAAAAAAAAAGGGTCACAAACTTCCTAGCTAAAACAACACAAACATTTTCTTACAGTTCTGGAAGTCTGAAAAAGGTCACACTGTGACAAAATTAGGAGCAAGTCTGCATTTCTTCTAGAGGCTCTACTGGGGAAATTCCTGGTTCAGGTAAGTGGAGAATCTGCTGTTTTCTTGCCTTTTCTAGCTTCCAGTGGTCACCTGAATTCCATGATCTACTCTCATCTTCAAAGCCATTAGTGGCTGATTGAGTCTTTTTAAACACTGCCTCACTCTAATTCTCACCCTCCTGTTTTTCTCTTTCACTAATAATGACCCTTGCAATTATATTTGGCTGAAATGGATGATTTAGAATCTCTCCCCATCTCGAATACTTAATCATATTGGCAAAGTCCTTTTTGCCATGTTAAATAACTTATCACAGGGCCTAGGGATTAGGATATGAATTCAAGACATCTTATAGGAGACAGATGTTTGTTAGATAGTTAGATAGATAGACAGATAGATAGATAAGTAGATAGCGCTTGTAAAAAATGATCCTCCCATTGCCCCTCTTTATTTTTTTACTTTTAGCTATAATTCTTTTTAAAATGTTTTACATTCTCAGTTTGTACTACATTTCACTACCAAAAAATATACCCAAGGTAGACAGAGATCTCACTACCTTAGATCACCTGTGAGATGTCTGTAGGACCAGCCCTTAAACTTTCCTAAGGGGCCTTAAATCTTTCTGACATCTTACAATTTTCCACAATATTCCAGCAACAATTTTGCTAAACTTCCCACCACTTTGAACAAGTGTCATTTTTTTCAGCAGCATTCTAGCCCTCACTAACAGTCTTCTCAGAACCTTCCAGCTTCTTCAAAACAAAAACAGACAATTATGAACCAGAGACATCCTGCAGGGGAGGAGAAGGGAGAGGGGTCAGAGGGAGGGAGGGAGGAGCACAGGGGACTGTGGTGATGGTGCACGGGTGAACTGGTGAAGGAAGTTCTATGGGGACTACACCTGAGGAGGGAGGGAGGGGAAGCAAGCAATGTTTAAAAATGAACAGTGATGTAAAATATATATAAATAAATTTAAAAAAAAAAAAAACCCTTCCAGCTTCTACCTGTCACCCAAACTGAAGGCCAAGGTCATATGTTTTAAGCTTTAGTTACTGCAGCATCTCACTCCTGGTACTAAATTCTGTTCCAATATTCTGGTTTCTCTTCAGACCACATAAATCTTTCACCTTTTACTAAATTCTGCTTGAATTTAGTATTACTGCATAACAAACCACCCCCAAATGTTATAACTTAGTTTGCTCATAATCCTGCAACCTGGGTGGGCCTCAGTGGAGAGGGCTGGCTGTTTCATGTGTGGCTCCCTCCTTTGGCTTACTTGTTGCTGGTTTACAGCTAGGGTCAGCTGGACCTGCCAGTGGGACCTTTCCACCTGGGTTTCTTAATAGGGCTGTTTGGAATTTCTCATAGAATGATAGCTGAAGTGCAAAAACAAATGCTCCACGAGACATCTGCCAGTCCTGAAGATCTAGAAAAGACTGGAAACAGACACAAATCCATTGTGTTCTACTGGTCAAACAATCACAGAGGCCACTCAGAGTCAAACAGGAACATAGACCATACTCCTCAAGGAAAAGTATGTCAAAAACTGTAAGGTTATCTTTCTTGCCTCACCAAGAACCTATTGACTAATTTTCACTATCATAGTTTCGAATCAATCCACTCCCATCTACTCTTCCCACCAATGCCTTCCTACTGTCTATTCCTAGTAATGACAGTCTCGGGACTCTAAGACATACCAGAGTTCCAGACATCTACTCGGAGCAGCAGGCGCTCAACATCCCTGGTTTCTGGACTTATCAGTGACTTTGGTCCTTGTCAACACTGTACCTGAGCTAAAATTGTTTTACTATGACCCTGCATGAATTGGTCATGGGCTTGGCCCGGCTATTTTCTCACTAGTAGGACCTCCTCCTTATGGCTTTTCTAACTTTTCCAAATTTTATACATAAGACCTACTCTAAAAAAATTGCTCAGGGACCTCCCTGGTGGCACAAGGGGTTAAGACACCACCTATGAAACTATCCACAGCCACTGCATCACGAGTTTGATCCCCAGCCAGGGAGCTGCCCACATGGTACAGCAGACCTCTCCTGACTCGCCTGCTGCTCCCCTCAGCAGTGTGTTTCAGTCAATCTGCCTGTTCTGCTCCCCATTGTCTCTGATGAATCCTCTCACTCCCCACACCTCTGGCCTGTATCCCAGTTCTTGTATGCATAAATAAATAAATCTTTTTTAAAAAAAAAAAAATTGCTCAAAGTAAAAAAGCAGACTTTTTCTCCCAGGAAGACTTGCACTAGAAATCAGTGGGTTGTTAGCAATAAAGGCTTAAGGAAAGGTGAGAACTTGAGAACATACACATCCTGGTGCCTTGTGGAAGGGCCCATGATGTCCCCCACTCCTCTAGTCCCACCTGCAATAACTGGTTTTTAAGGTCAGTAGAGAATTTGTCTTAAGAAAATGCTTCTGGGGCCCACGGCTTTGAGTATTCTTTGCTTGATGGACACAGATCCCAGATGGATAAGCCTACCATCTTCTGTAGGTGTATGTGTGCCTATGACCCGGCTGACGCCATCTGAAGATCTGTGAATTGCCTTGTTGAGGCAGTATATCTGATCTCAGTCACCTGAATGTCTCCAAGGCTTCCTGGGTTTGGAGATCAGTCACCCTGTTTTTTACATTGTGTGAGTAGGAATTGACTCAACCCCCAATCAGTATAGGGAGGAAACCCAGTCTCCCTTGCCCTGGCTCCTAGTATTGTTGTAGAGCAACCCCGATACAAAACGGGGTGCCTGACTGTGGGTCCTCACCCGCGCACTTAAAAGGACTTATCAGTGCTCTACTGCAGGCACACGCGAAAGGTTCATAAAAGGTTTATTTACAAGGGAAGGGGAAATGGGGAAATGTACAGCTCAGGGAGAAAAGTGGGAGACAAAGTTTTAAACGAGTCCTACCCAATCCGCCGATCAGGAATCCCAAAATGGTGCTCTGAGAGCTGGCTGCAACCAGGAGCTGTGTAGCCAGGAGGCAAGCAACAGTGAGCCCGCCCAAGGCCCACATGTTTGGTTTTTATATCCAACCTGGCTGCCCAACTCCACCCTCAGGTCCCAGCCACCCTCCCTTTGGTGGTGATGGAATTTGTCTTTCCCAATGTCTTGATGGCTTTAGTCTAGAGTGGGGGTAGGGTCCACAAAGCCTGTATGGGATTAGCTCAGGACATCATTTCCCCCTAACAATATCTCAGGGATACCTCTTGTAGTCCCTAAATTCATACTGTCTGCTTATACTTTCATGGCTCACACATATTTCAAATTTTTTCTACATTGGTCCCAAATTGACCCCGAACATTGGTTTCTTCAAAAGGAAAAAAAAAAAAAAAAAAAAAACCACGACTCTCACAAAGCAATTGTTCCACCCAGTAGTTCTCAAACTTGACATCAGAAACACCCAGGAGAATTTTAAGTATCCAAATGCTGAGTCATCTCCCTAGATCAATTAAATAAGAATTTCTGGGGGTGGGACACAGGCTTCAATATTATCTTAAGTTCCTTTGGACATCTGATGTCAGGAATACTTGAGAATTTCTCATCTAGTATGGTGTTTCTTGAGTGCCTCTGTGCATGAGAATCACTTGAGGATCTTGTTAAAATGCAGTGTGATTCTGGGTCTAGAATGGGGCTGGGATTCTTAATGTCTAACAAGTTCTCAAGTGATACTGCTGCTGCTGAGCCCAAATTACACTTTGGCTAGCAAGGAACTAGCAGACATGGGGTGAGAGCAGCTCAGCAAGCAATTTACAACCCATCACAAGACACCCTCCTGGTGGACATCCATCAGTGACACCACTGTCAGGAATTTCTCCAGGCCATCTTGTTCCATGGGTCCCAGTTGCCAGGCCTCTCCTCTTATTTCCCACAGCTTCCCCTACTCCTAGGCTCCTGCCCTGTCCTTCTCAACTGCCTGGTGAAAGCATTTGTTTCCCTTCTTTATAGGGCAGATCAATCTATTGTTCTCTCTCTTTCTTAGAACATTCCAATCCCAGTTTACAAGCTTTCCTTCCATACCTAAATGCACCATCAAAAGGGTTTACTAATCCCAAGGCAATACTTTGGAGGAAAACTACTTCCGGCTTCTACAGCAGAGTTTCTGCGCCTTCTCAGCCTGCAATGCCCTTAGTGTCTCCGAACCTCTGAGACTAAGTTCTTTATTGGGTTTTCAGGTTGAAACAACTTAGTGGTAGTGCTTTGCATGAGTCTGATGGATTTCTCTGTTTCTTCCCCTGGAAAATTTTAAATATCCAGGGTACCCCTAGGAATATGTGAAGCACTCATTTCCCTTTGGTGACAGTTTGGAGCCAGTTCTCATCTGCTAATTAGGATAAACGTGACCTCCAAATGCCCAAGCAAGATAAGAAAACCTTGAAGTAAAGACTCTGTCTGGTCCCAATGGGGACTGGATTTGATGGGAATGAAGAGGATTTCTGGGCACTGCTTTCTTCCCTCCCACCAAATTAGGTTCTAGCACAGCAAGCCAGCACTCTATTCTCTCCTGTAACCAGGAGACTTACTTGGTAGATTTGTCTCCCAAAGGAATTCCCAAAAGAATAATAAAATCATAGAAGAAAAAAAACAGGAACAGGTAAGCAATTCCTCCACTGGTAAAAAATTGTCAGCATGATTCCTATAGTATCAGAAAATCTAGGAAGGTCCACCTGATGTGCAAATTCTATCAAGGAGCCCAACCTGTCCGTAGTGTTTCTCAACCCTGGCTGCACATTAAAATCTCTTGGGAACTTACGTCAACTGCACCCCACCCAGAACAGTGGAGGAAATCACTGGTCATTGGGCCCAACGGTTTATAATTTTTAAAGCTCCTGATGTGATCCAGCACACAGCCAGGATTAAGTGCATGTCCATGAATCTACAGCATTGGCATTATCGGGGAACTTGTTAGAAACACAGTCTTGGGCCCCATTATAGACCTACTGAATCAGGCTACATGTTCACAAGGGTGTCCAGTCCCTTCAGAGTTTGGGAACTCCTCCAGTCATACAGAATCACAAAATGCTGGTGCTCTCTGAGATATCACTCAACCCCTTCTGTGTGGCATGACTTTGGAGACTCCAAGCTTCTGTAATATACCATGTCATGCCACAGGTTGGGATTGGGGCTGAGATGAGCCCTCCTGTCTGCTGACCTCCCGCCTAGTGCTCCCTGCAGCAGGCACGGGTATATGAAGGCAAATACCAGCAGGTCCAGATTTGACTCTTCCACTTCTTTCTATCTTGTTTCTGGCTCTGTGACCTTGGGGATATCTCTCAACTTCGGTTTCTTCATCTGTAAGCGGGGACTAAAGACATTCCCCCAATGTACTTTGAGTCTCAGGATTAGTATCTGCTGGACTTGTAGGCAAATAGGCTTTTATACCGTAAAGAGCTAAGCAGATCGCGGCCTCCCCAGTGGCGCAGTGGTTGAGCGCTGGGTTGTGAAGCTGCCCGCAGTCTCTGAAGCGCCGGTTCGATCCCCAGCTGCTCCCCGGCCACCGAAGGAGGGTCCCACATGGCGCGCAGACTTCTCCTGCCGCCCGCTGCTCCCCTCAGCAGTGTACTTCGGTCCTTCTGCCTGCTCTGTTCCCGGCTCTGGCTCTGGTGAATTCTCTCACCCTTCTGTGCTTCCGACTGTACCCAATGCTTGTATAAATAAATAAATAAATAAATAAATTCTTAAAAATAAATAAATAAATAATAAAAACTCACTTTCTAAAAAAAAAAAAGAGCTAAGCAGATCCAAAAGAAAAAGAGGTCCTGTGTCCCCCATCCATGACAGAGGCTTGAGTATGAGCCTGCCCTGCTGAAAGTCACTAAAAGTCAAGTTTCTTAGAGCCTTGCTACTCAGAGTGTGGCTGTGAACCAGCAGCTTCACCTGAGAAACTGTTAGGCACGTAGACCCTCAGGACCCTCCAGACTTAATGAATCAGAATTTGCATTTTAGCAAGATTCCTGTGTAAAACAGGAAATCTACCCACATGGGAAACAAAATACACCAAGCGCCAAAAATAAAATATCTTTTGATAGGCAAGCCACAGAATTACCTTAATGGGCTAAAATCTAAGTAGAATTCCATTGTGAACTAGAGCGATCGGGCCTCATGACATTGGGAACATTCCTAGGTAGAGACAGGGCAGGTTCTGCAGGTACCACAGGCACCTGGGTGTTTCCTGGGGTGGGAGACTCCTTACCTGATTCTCTGATTGATGCAGGTCCTGCCTTCCTGCCACCTTTCCCATTGCCTAAATTCTCAGCATGGACAATGTCCTCTTTGGATAACAGCTTAGACCTGAAAACTGACCATGAATCTCATGAAGACAAACCTGAATCCCAGTCAGAGGCAAAAAGTAAGAAGCCTCTACAAATGCATCCTTGGCATCAAAAGTGGTTCCCTAATGGGGACTGTTAAAAGCTGTCTGTGGAAACTGTTCTTCCTCTGATCAATTTTTTTTTCAAATCTTTTTTTCTTTTTTAAGATTTATTTATTTATTTATTTATGCATACAAGAACTGGGGTACAGACCAGAGATGTGGGGCGGTGAGAGGATTCACCAGAGACAGAGTGGGGAGCAGAACAGGAGGATTGATTGACATACACTGCTGAGGGGAGCAGCGGCCAAGTCAGGAGAGGACCCACCATGTGGGTCACCTCCCTGACCAGCCGGGGAATGGAACTAATGCTGCAGTGTCTGCACACAGCTTCATAGGTTGTGGTCTTAACCCTTTGCGCCACCAGGGAGGCCCAGCCTCTGTTCGATTTTCAGAAGACCTGGGTTCCAGGAATTTCCCCAGCACATGAAGTAGACAGCGACAGTTAAGGAAAGAGGAGGGAATGGACGTGTTGGGATTCTGGACCCAGTTCTATGGGTCCTGAATGAACAGTTTACACACAGGCAGAGAGGAGACTAAAAGCCAGGCTTCACTGAGGCAGACATACCACAAAGCAGAACTGAAATCTTCGTGTGAAAAGGCTCTAGTCCCTAATCCTTCCTCTCCCTGCTGCCTCCCTCCCTGCTCCGTAGTGTGTCTCTGGTTTATAGTTGCTTGTTGATTTTGATTTTTACTTTCTTATAATTAGTCTTTTTCCTGGTCCCTTATTTAGGTTTCCTAAATTCCTGCTATGAGTGAGACCATCTGGTATTTTTCTTTTTCTTTCTGGCTTATTTCACTGAGCATGATCCCTTCTAGCTCCATCCATGTTGCTGCAAATTGCATGTGCTTATCTTTTTTGATTGCTGAGTAATATTCCATGGTGTATATGTATCACATCTTCTTGATCCAGTCATCTATTTTTGGGCATTTAAAAGGGGTGCAATTGTATGGGGAATATAACCAAAATGAAAATGCATACATTGTGCAAAAATGAAAAATGATGTAAGAATTATAGAAAATGAAATATTTAAAATAAATAAATAAATAATACAGTGATACAAACGTAAAAAAAGTTAAATACCAATTTTTTTAAAGTCATTAAATATTATACAAATCCAAAAAAAAAAAAAAGCTCTAGTCCCCAGAGCCAAGGAGACCTTTCTTCAAAACAGAGAGGGCCTAGCTAGGTCAACAGAGAAGCAAAATCTCTTCCTCAAAAAATAATTTGGAAAATAGACTCGGAGCCCTGCTTTAAAGAGCCTGACTGAACATTATTCAACCCACCTGCTCCCAAAATTATTGGACATGGAACCTCCTTAATAGCATTAATATGTTGCTGCCTGAGTATGTTGCATGTCTTGTTTTGGAAACTGCAGAAGTTGGGGCTTAAATTGCCCCCAAGGTCCAGTGAATTATCTAAATCCCAGGCAGAGGGAAATGCATTTGCTAACTTATTTTTGATTCGCAGGCCCCCTGGAGTCAGACCTCCGCCTTCCTTCTGTGGCTTCCTTCCACTCAGATGACCTTCCTAGGGGTCCTGGATGAGAGGGCGGGTGGGGGTAGCTAAGCCTTTTCAAGGAATGGGGAACGCCCTCCTTGGGGGAATCTAAAGAATGAGGGGAGGCAACACCCAGTTCTTGCATTTTCAGCTTTGAGAGACTTAAACTTTGGCGGGAAAATAAGCCCTGGACAGAGGACTTGGACAGAGGACTTGGAGCTCTAGTGAAAAGGACAAAACACTACCATTTATTGAGCAACCCGTGTGGGAGGCTAACCACTTCCCAATTTTTTTTAAAACTTTATTTTTTTTAAAAAGATTTATTTATTTATGCACACAAGAACTGAGGTACGGTTCAGTCACCTGTCCTATCAGAGATGTCATGGGAACAAGTCTTTGGCCTACGATTGTCCCCCCGAGGCAGGGTTGACATGACTCAGTGCCTAGATCCCCCATATTCAGTAGCCACAACTGCAGCTGGTCCTGCCCACTCAGCCTGCCTCCCCAAGGGCAGGCACAGACCCTCTGGCTCTTCCTCTAACCTCCTGCCATCTTCACCTCATTTTAATATATAGTTGCTACTCCTGGGTTCTTCCTGCTTCACCCATCATCCTCACCCTCCACTGTTTTCACCATTGACCCAACTGGTAGCCAACATGGCCAAGATCCATGAGACCTGGGCACTGCCTAGGAGAGGATGCAAAAAAAGAGTCTGATCAATATGACTGTTAGGGGGAAAAGATGTCCTGAGCTAATGGCATACAGGCTTTGTGGACTCCACCCCCACTCCAGACCAAAGCCATCAAGACATTGGGAAAGACAAATCCCATCACCCCCAAAGGGAAGGTGGCTGGGACCTGAGGGTGGAGTTAAGCAGCCAGGTTTGGTATAAAACCAGACACATGGGCTTGGGGGTCTCCCTCTTCTTGGCTTCACGGCTCGTGGCTCACTGCCAGCTCTCAGAGTGCCATTTGGGATTCCAGATCGGCGGATCAGGTGGGACACATTCAAGACTTTATCTCCCACTTTTCTCCCTGAGTTGTACATTTCATTTCCCCTTCCCTTGTAAATAAACCTTTTATTAACCTTTTGTGTGTGCCTGCAGTGGAGTATTAAGTCCCTTTTAAGCACGCAGGTGAGGACCCACAGTCAGGCAACCCATTTTATATCAGGGCTGCCCTGTAATATTACTACTGCTGATAATAATGATAAACTTCCCCTGGATGTTATTGATGGGGTTCTTGGAATTTGGAGTGCGGGGTCCTTGGGTTCACCCTGGGAAAGGTTTCACCAGAGCTCCCGTTTCAGTGGCATGTGGCAAGTTTCCCAGGCGAGTTTCTCCACAAGACAAAAACATTAGTTATATTTAAAGAGCAGGTTTATAGAAAAAGGAGACACTTGCACAGACACCAGCAGGCAGGAAGAGCTACCCCGAAAGGGACAGGTTTGCTGAGAGGCCTGCATGGTTGCAGACAGGGGGCCTTGAGGAGAGCGGCCTCCGCTGAGGGAGGTCAGTGAGGAGAAGTCCCAGCAGGTACAGGTCACAGGCAGGGAGGAAGCTGCTGCCCTACAGAGGGAGAGAGTTGGTAAAAGTGCTGCACCTCCCCCTGCAGTGACCTTTAGGGCTAACCGTCCCTAGGTCCGGCTGGGCAACCAGCATGCAGGGGGAGAACAGCATAACACCCTGAAGCAGAGGAAGTACAGCGGAAGTTCCCTGAAAAGACAGAAGCTTATCAAAAGATAAGGACCACCAGGAACCACTACAAGAAAGCTAAAAATCTTATCCCATCTTTCTAGAACTACAAACTTTAATCCCTTATTGTCTTTCTAAACTTCCTTCTTTCTTCTATAAAAGTCATTGCTTGTTATGTAGATCACAGCCCTGATGGTGATAGGCTGAGCCCATGAGCAAGCTGATTTCATTGATATTCATTGTTCCTGTGCTTTTGGAAAACATATATATACTGGTAACAAACTCAAAGAAAATTACACTCAGATTTTCACTCTTGAAGTGTGTCTGTTTGTCATTTCTTTCACCGACGCCCTGACCACCCTGCACACTTCTCTCAACCCTGAGGTGGCCTCATCGTCTACTGCTGTGCTGGTCCGCCGCATAAAAGGAAGCACCTGCATAGTCACAGGTGGGCAGAAAGACTGCTGCCGTGTTGTGGGGGCAGCGTTAGGTTTTATCATCTTCAGGGAGGGGCTCATCTTTGTGGGTGGATGGTTTGTGCTCCTGACACTCCTTAGAGCAGTCTGATAGTTTCTGGGTGTTGTGCCTCCTGATCTGGGCATCGATGCCTAAGGGTCTTGGATTCTACAACTGGGTTAATGGATTCCGTTAATCTCCTCTACCCCTACCTCCTTGTGTGAGTTAGGTTCTTGACCTTGCATCTCTTGTCCTCCATCATTATCACGCCACTAGTGATGGTGATAAATTTTCACTGAATCCTCCTTAATCCTCATATCAATCCTACACATTAAGATCACTTTTATTATCCCCATTTCATAGTAAGCAAAATGAAATTTAGAAGTTTTAGTAATTTGTTCAGTTTATAAGTCACTGGATAAGGATTTGACCCCAACTTGATCTGATTCTAGAGCACAAGTAGTTAATCACTGAAGTTCCTCCATAAATGGATGAATGGCTCAGGGTGAAAATCTGACTAGAGACATACATTTCACTTGAACCCACAGGGCATGGTAGGAACTGAGGCTGGTGAGATGAGGCACATTAACTGTGAATAATCTGATACTGTATCTCAGGTAGAAAAATCAAGACCATTACCCCAGAGAAGCATATTCTTTTTTTTTTTTTAAATAGAGGCATGTTTTATTTATTTATTTGTTTGTTTGTTTGTTTTGTTTATACAAGCACTGGGTACAGTCAGAAGCGCGGGAGGGTGAGAGAATTCACCAGAGCCAGAGCAGGGAGCAGAGCAGGCAGAAGGACTGAAGTACACTGCTGAGGGGAGCAGCGGGCGGCAGGAGAGGTCTGCGCGCCATGTGGGACCCTCCTCTGGTGGCCGGGGAGCAGCCGGGGATCGAACCGGCGCCGCAGAGGCCGCGGGCAGCTTCGCAACCCAGCGCTCAACCGCTGCGCCACCGGGGAGGCCCGAGAAACATATTCTTCAAGACCCAAGCCAGAGAGTTTTGGTCCTGTCAGGAGAGGTCTCCCTCACCCTTGAAGACAAAAAAAGCATAACCGGAGGACTCAATCTTGCTTTATGCAGCAGAAGTAGCTCTTATTCTCCTTCCTTCCACACCCAGCCTATTTAGGGCCCCGCTCCCAAAGAGGACAGCTCAGGGGTGGACACATGCTCCCTGGGGAAACAGTCTCAAGGGCCAGGTGGCGATGGGCAGCAGTGAGGACAGAGAGATGGACACACAGCAGCCCCTGATCCATAAGTTTTCCTGGGAGGATTGGAAACAAGAAGGTGCCTGAGGCACAGGAAGAGGGAAATTCTGAAAATAAGAATGCCCTTGGTGCTGGGCCAGCTCAGGAATGAGGATCTGATCACATTGCTAAAGGGAAGTGAGTTGTTGTAGCTGAAATACCAACAGAGAGAAAGATCCCTTTCCTACTTGGGCACTGACTCAGTTTTCTGCCATTTTCTGAAACGTGGAAGCATGAACTGCCACCAAGCATGCACAGATGGTCAGCACTGCCCAACACCTCCAGCAACCAATCACCAAAAGCTCCTTTGTCTTATTTTATCCATCTTCTTTTCAAAACCCCCTTTAAGTCTTTTCCCTAGAAAGCCAACTGTGGAGACTCAAACCCTTTTGCCTCTGCTAATTGTATTGATAATATACTTTTTTGTTTATTGCAACACTATTTATAATAGCTAAGATATGGAAACAACCTAAATGTCCCCAAACAGATGACTGATAAAGAAGATGCTGTGTGTGTGTGTGTATATATATATATATATATATATATATATATATATATATATGATGGAATACTACTCAGCAATCAAAAAGATAAACTCATGTTATTTGCAGCAATATGGATGGAGCTGGAATAAGTCAGAAGGAAAAAGAAAAATATTGGATGGTTTCACTTATAGGTAGAATATAGGGAAACCAAACAAAGGGAAAAAAGCAAAACTTTCAGGCAAACTATAGTCAGAGGCATACAGCAGGGGAGGGTTAGAAGAGGGGTTGAAACAGGGTGGGAAGAGCACAAGGGACTGTGGTGACATTTCACAGGTGATGTGGTGGTGGGAGAATTATGGAAATTACACCTGAGGGGAGAAATCAAATACTGCATGCAAATGAACAACAATGTAAGGACATTAAAAGTAAATAAAGATTAAAAAAAAATTTTAATAAATTAAATTAAATTTTTTAGAAATTGTACAGTTGAGAAACTCCTGTTTCTCCAACAAAACTTGGGGCTGGTCTATTGGGTGCTACATGCTGTGAAAATCTACCCAAAAGGGCCCTCTGTACACTCTGCAAAGCCTGTCCCTGTCCTCTTGGACCAAGTGACCCTGATCCTGCCCTGAGCTCCCACATGGAGCCTTGTGACCAGCAGCTTCTCCAACAGGGTTGTGGGAAAGTAAAAGTCAATATCCAGAAGTTTCCAGGTTCCCTGATTAGGCAGAACTTAGAATGCATTTTCCTATTAAAAATTGCCAAGTTCTGCTCCCCACTCTGTCTCTGGTGAATCCAATCCTCCCCTCCCCACCACACACACCCTCTGGCCTCCACTCCAGTTCTTGTATGCATAAATAAATAAAAATAAATCTTTTAAAATTTTTTTTCAAAAAATAAAAAATACTGTAGGGTTTTGTGAGTGATATGGAAAACCTAGCCATCATAAAATACAGCTGCCTTGTGGAAACTGCTTCACAATGTGACTGACTTGGGATGAACATCTGGAGGCTGCAGACTGTATCTCTTGCCCTTTCGAGCAGGAGGCAGCAAGCTTTCTGTTGTAGACTTTGCAGGCTGAGGCCACACTCTGTGCTGTTGTAGTGTGAAGGGGGCTGTGGACAGTCTGTAAACATGGCTGTGTGAGCAAACCACACAAGTGGATTGTGAGCTGGATTTTGCCTACAGGCTATAGTTTGCCAACTACACTTGTTCTAAAATGAAGATCTTAAAGGTGGGCTACTGAAGACACTAGGGCCATTCTCCACCTCCACCCGCTTGCAAGAGCCAGTTGTTAGCAAGTCTTCCCAACACCATGTTTTGTGACGCCACGTTGACAGGATTTTTTCATCTTCGTTTTTCTTTATTGAGGTAATATTGATTTATAACACTGGACATGATTTAGATCTACAGATTTAAATTTAAATTTAGATTAAAGGTTCACACCTCCTCAGATGTAAGTCACCACACCACACCCACCATCCGTAACTAGTAGGCTAGTTCCCAATCCTCCCTTCCTCCCCCGCACCCCGGCTGTGTCCAGATTTCGATCACCCTTTACTAGGATGTGGGTCCAGCTGCGATGGGACATATTGACAGGTCTCCCAGATGCCTACTGGATGCGCACCTCCTGCCTGCCACTTGACAGTCTCTGGGGTCTCCCACATTTTGCTCCTTACCTGCCCCTTCTCCACTTACCCCATAGGATGGTGAACTTGCTGCTGCTTTCTTCCCTGGATCCAAGACACAGACTAACCCTTCTCATGCTCTGCCCCAGCACCTGTCCAGCCCCACTGGGAACAGCTCACTCTGGATCAGAGCCCCAGCCAGTTGCTCATTCCTGTGCAAGTTCAGATTCTCAGGCCAAACCCCACAGCACGGCCCACCCTGAGGATGACTGGCGTCCAGGGAAGCAGGCCGCAGACAGAAGCCGCTCTCATCCAATCATGACTTTATTTCACCTAAGAACTCTCTAAGCTCTGACATATAATTCTTCTACCACCTGAAGGCACAGATATTCAAAGCACTAATGAGAAACAGGAGAGGTTAAGGAGCCAGTCCCCTTTCTTCGTGACAAGTATGCGTTCGAGAGGAGAGCACAGAAGGACATTCAGCGGGGTAGTGGCTTATTCGTTGACCTCACTGGGGTTGATTTCAACTTTTGGAACTCCGTGAAATGAAAATTCTATGTGTTTCTTTTTCCCATGACTATTTGTCACTCCAAAGGGTTCACAGGAATTGCAGGAGGTGCAGATGAACCAGCCGGGGTGAGTGGCCCACTCCAGTGTGTTCAGGGAGTCCACCTCAGTTCTATAGAAGATGAAGGGCTGAAGTGCTCGTTCCTTCTGGCCAGACAGGTCTTCAAGATTCTTATTCTAGGAGGTGAAGGGGACAGTGAGATAGGATCACTTCTGAGAGGAAGGAAAGCCAGGCAACGCAGCCACGTGCGTTCCTGGAGCACAGAGCCCAGACCTGGACAGGAAAATGCGACCCAACACTCCAGAAAGAAGGATGCTACTACTGTTCTGTTGCTTAGGAGAAGAATTTGTGGAGAGTGGGAGGCTGTAAGCAGGTAGGTAGACCCCAGAGGTCCACTTTGGGGTGGCTGAACAAAAAGGAAATTGGGCTGGAATGCTCACCTTCAGTTGAAGAGATGGCTGGCTTTGTCCTTTGGCCTTGTCACAACAGAGACAACGTTTTCCTTTAGAGATTGCCAAGAAAACTGGACCTCCTTTCTCCTTACAGGATGAGGACAACTGACACCCTAATAAAAAGAAGGTCTCTAGAAAAAAAAAAAAAGAGTCAGAAAAACAGGTTGGTCCTTATAAAAGGGAAAAGGCCTTCTTGCCTGCTGGGGTTTCAGACAGGCCATATCACCCCCACCTCTTGGCTCTGTGGTCAAAGTCCCCTACTTCACTTTGGTCTAAGCCTCTACTTCTTCCACGGTCTGGCACCATCTTTCTTCCAGTCCTTCCAGAAAGACTTCCCTCAGATCTGGTCACTGCTACAGGAGCTTACGTCCAATTCTTAGTGGTCCCTGGGGCTCCTATGTCCTGCTTCCCACCACCTGCTGGAGCTGGAGTCGGGTACAGCCTCGCTGAGTCCCTCAAAGGAAGGCTTTACCCTGCTGGTGGTGGTGGAGGGGAATAGACAGAAAACACAGCCCAGCCTGGGAGTCACCTGGGAATATGTAGGTTTTATATGGAACAGCTTTGAGGGTCCCAGAGTCCGTCCATGACTATTACTTTGTGATCGTGTCGTGAATGCTGAACTTCGCTGGCAAGCTGCCTTTCACCTGTGGACCTAGATATAACCAGACAGCAGCATTGTGAGAATGGCCACATTGGAGGGTGCCAGCCCCATACCCCCACCCCACCTACGGGCTCGGACATCACAGCCCACTGAATCTCTCTCCCACCCCCAAGCTTTCAGCTTGGGGTAAGCTTTGCTTGCC
This sequence comes from Talpa occidentalis, assembly GCF_014898055.3. Classification (NCBI taxonomy): domain Eukaryota; kingdom Metazoa; phylum Chordata; class Mammalia; order Eulipotyphla; family Talpidae; genus Talpa; species Talpa occidentalis. The sequence goes on from NW_023604861.1 coordinate 96,438,441, forward strand.
TGGACAAGCAAATTATCATGTACAACAATCCCCCCTTATTTGCAGAGAATTCATTCCACACTCCAAGTGGATGCCTGAAACTGCAGATAGTAGTGAACCCCATATATACACAGGGGGAGGGGTTGCTATAACACAAGCCTATGATAAAATTTGACTTATACATTAGGCACAGAAATTAGCAACTAATAACAAAATAGAACAATTATACCAATACATAGAATAAATGTGACACATGCAATAAATGCAATATGAATATTCCATCTCCTCTCCTCCCCCTTTCCCCCTCTCTCCCTCCCTGCCCCCCACTGTATACACTATTTTCAGACCACAGATACCTGGAATTAGGGGAAGAGAACCCAAGGGTAATAGGCAAGTACTGTGTGTAAACACAAGGGTCCTCAAATTTGACAGATGGGTTAAAATCCAAGTTTTGTTACTTACTGCTTTAGGACCTAACACAAACCTCAATGTCCTCATCTGTGAAATAGGGGTAATAATAGCACCTAGCCAAAGAGGGTGTGAGAAGAATTAAAATACCTACTCATATGAGTAACACTTAGCCAGGTGTCTGAGCTATAGAAAGGATCTGTACGTGTTAATCATTATTCTCCTTAACACTCCGTCCCCTACCCCCCTACTGGGGCATCACGCCACCAGCAATGCCTGGGGTGGGAACAGATCCACTCACGGTGACACCCACTGAGGGACAGAGGAAGAGCTGGGGATGGTTGAAACCGAGACAAGAAGCACCCAGGAGCCCAGCATCGTGGAAGGCGGAGCTGTCATTGCGGGGGCGCCTTTGACCACCCACAGGGGTTGACCTGGAGGGAGCTCCTTGCACAGGCAGGACCAGCCACAACAACAGTGGCCGGGGGTTCCCCAGGGCATGGCTCCTGGAGATGCACCAGCCTGTCCTGCTCACAGGTGGGTGACATGGGACTTTCCCTGCTGGGGCTCTGCTGGTGCAGATGACACGGCCCTCAGTGAGGAGCCCTGACACGTGTTTGATGGCAGGCAGGAGCCACACGTGGGCCAGTGATGTCATGGATAAGTAGTTGTAAAATGTCCACTATGACAGCACTGTAAGCACGCGCTGCGTGATGCTATAGTAGAATTATCTATGGTGGCAATTACATTGTAGGGATGCACTGCGAGGTCTCATTCTCTTCCCAGTGATAAGCACAGGCAGGGGCCAGTCTCTCAGGCTCCTCCCTGAAGCCCTCTGAGCACCCTGACCATGGGATGGCTTCCTTCGTGGGCTGCTGCAGCCCTCTGCACGCATCCTCAGCACAGGCCTGGTGGCCTGCTCATGTCCTGACAGCTGTAAATGCTCATTTCTAGTATTACCATCCCACAACCCCCGCTTTTTTAAGCCTCTTAATACCCTCTTAAATCTGTCCTTCTTTTTCTTCCATCTGCCTCCTCTCACACCTAACTTGGCCCGCATCATCTTACCTTCATGCTCACTGCTGCAGCACCCTCTAACTAGTGTGCTGCCTCATCAGTCCTGATTTCCTAGAGGCATGAGTGTCATGTACACTTGGTGTTTCTGTAATGGGTAACTGGCCCAGATGAGGTCCTGAGTAGCTACAATGATGTGGGACCAGGTGAGATCCGTGGTTCTCAGCCCAGGCTCATATCAGCCTCTCTTTGGGAGCTTTTCTGGGTCCCACCTCCAGACGACTGGAGTTCATGGGGGTGAACTAAACCTGAGGTGTGTTGGTTCAGAATCATTGAACTAGATTAATTCCAAGTCTTCCAACTTCTCAAACATTGGCCACTCCTGCAGACACTGCCCTGCTAAGAAGCCCCAGCTGCTACCCAGCACTGAGCTGAGGAGTTGCAAATACAGAAATCACCTCCATTTCTCCCATCCATCTCTCGAAGTCTTCTATTATATCTTTCAATAAAGGTAGAAATTCTTCCATAAAGATTTCTTCCTTGCTACCTATAAGGGGTTATTTTAATGTGTAATGATTTTTTTAAACTAATTTTCCAGGGACTCCTATGGTGGCGCAGCGGTTGAGCTCTGCAGTGCCAGTTCGATCCCCGGCTGCTGGCGAGGGTCCCACATGGTGTGACAGACCTCTCCTGCCATGCCTGCTGCTCCCCCAGCAGTGTGTTTCATCAGTCTGCCTGTTTCTGCGCCCCACGCTGGCTCTGGTAAAAGTCTCTCACCGCTCCGCCCGCGCTTCTGATTGAACACATGATTGTATAAATAAATAAATAAATAAATCTTTAAAAAAAAACCAAACTAATTTTTCAATAGCTTTAGCTGATGTCACAATTGATTTTTGTATATTTGAGTGTGTTCCCAGCAAAATCGTCATTTCTTTTTTTTTTTTTTTTTTTTTTTTTTTTATAGAGGCCATGTTTGGTATTTATTTATTTGTTTTTGTTTGTTCGTTTCGTTTTGTTTATACTGCACTGGGTACAGTCAAGAAGCGCGGGAGGGTGAGAGAATTCACCAGAGCCAGAGCGGGGAGCAGAGCAGGCAGAAGGACCGAAGTACACTGCTGAGGGGAGCAGCGGGCGGCAGGAGAGGTCTCGCGGCCATGTGGGACCCTCCTCCGGTGGCCGGGGAGCAGCCGGGGATCGAACCGGCGCCGCAGAGGTCGCCGGCAGCTTTGCAACCCAGCGCTCAACCGCTGCGCCACTGGGGAGGCCCAAAATCGTCATTTCTTGACTTAGCTTTCATTAGTTGGTGTGTAACTGAGTTCTCTCTGTAGATAATTTTGTCCTTAAATAATGAAGGTTTTGTTTTTTTTCCCTTACCAATTCTAAAGTATAGGAGTACTTTTATTTCTAGGGTTTCCTTATAAAGTCTCACCTCAATACCCCCTCAAAATATTTGACAATCCCTACCCAAAACTGATGCACAAGGGGGTGGTGTTTTGTTTGCTTTTCTGTTTATTTAGGAGAGGTTG